>NC_132912.1:103538639-104738639 GCF_047675955.1 Chlorocebus sabaeus
AATCTATGCTAGCCTGGGGAGCTTTCCTTGCCCAGTGTCAGGAGAGCCCACCTGTGCCTGCCTCCTGCTCCCCAAGCTAGCCATTCGATGGAACCCTAGGTAGGCTGGCAGCTTACCACTTACACCCAACACTCTCTGCAGACACTGAGCAGCCCAGGACATACAGCACGGGGCACAGCATACAACACACCAGCAAAACACACAACGCAAAAACCGCCTCTGAACTTTTCCATGTGCTGGTGTGCATGTGTTCACACTCCACCCACAGCCCACGGTACTGTGCTCACACTCCACTGTCCACCTGTTCCCCCCAATAGCCCACGGTATTGTGCACACTCCGCCGTCCACCTGCTCCTCCACCCACAGCCCATGGTACTGTGTTCACACACCACTGTCCACCTGCTCCCCCACCCACAGCCCACGGTACTGTGTTCACACACCACTGTCCACCTGCTCCCCCACCCACAGCCCACGGTACTGTGTTCACACACCACTGCCCACCTGCTCCCCCACCCACAGCCCACGGTACTGTGTTCACACACCACTGCCCACCTGCTCCCCCACCCACAGCCCACGGTACTGTGTTCACACACCACTGTCCACCTGCTCCCCCACCCACAGCCCACGGTACTGTGTTCACACACCACTGCCCACCTGCTCCCCCACCCACAGCCCACGGTACTGTGTTCACACACCAGTGCCCACCTGCTCCCCCACCCACAGCCCACGGTACTGTGTTCACACACCACTGCCCACCTGCTCCCCCACCCACAGCCCACGGTACTGTGCTCACACACCACTGTCCACCTGCTCCCTTCACCCACAGCCCACAGTACTCACAGCTAGTCCTGGTAGCCGCATGGAGCCAGTGGGTGTGTGCTGTCCCCAGATTACCAGCTTAGTATACCCCTAGCATATGCCTCCACCCACATACGCTGGGTAGAGCCCCCAGCACACCCGCTTACACACAAGGGCACACTCCCATCCCTGCTACACATGCGGCCCAGGCCAGGCCCACGGTCGCAGTACAACATAGCACTGCTGTGCTTGCACGCACGCACACACGCTCCCACACATGCACGTCAGTGCAGCCCCACAGCCTCGCACGCTACAGTTCCACTCTCAGACTCCAATAGCTCCCAGCCACTCGCCTTTCTCCCCGCCCGTCCTTTTATCCCATAAGCTGTTTGTCTTCATAAAACAAAAATCAAAAGTCTTTTTAAGGTGCCCTGAGCCATAAACCAACAAAGGAGGAGCCGGCCGAGGCGGGCGGCTCGGTGCACCCTCCCTGAGTCCCCGGCTGTATTACAATGAATAACCTTTATTTACTTTCATTAGACTATTAAACACCAGCACAGTCATTTTTCCCCCTGAAACTCGGAGCAGGGCCCATAAAGCAAATCCGAAGCCTAATTGAGTTCATTTTAATTTCTCTCCGATCACAGCGAATTACTCTGGTGATAAATCAGGGGGCAGCTTCACCCCCAGTAGAAGGCCTAATTTGCAGCTAATTACAAAACTGATTTCTACAGGAAGATCAATACGAGAAGGAATTGGAAATGACGAGGCAATCCCGTCCAGCCACGGAGGGGAGGGGGTACTCTGGGGGGGCCAGGAAGCGGAAGGGAAAAAAACGGACCCGAAAGAGCAGAAAATCAGTTTTAATTTAACGTAATATTAATCAGAGCAACTTTTCCTGCTTTGTGCAGGCTCCTGGTCTGCCCAGCTCTGGGGTCTGGCTTGGCCGTGGCTACAATAAAAAGGCAATTACCCGAGTGTTTCGGGCAGGACACCCTTTCAGAGTCAATGACTGTCCCCCTCCTACCCTTCTGTTAACCATGTGGACTCTCCCCCTCCCCAATTTCATACCCCAGTGCACAGGCAGAGAGCGAGGGGCCCATGGGGCTGTCATTGTTTGTTTTTAAAAAAGGGGCACCCATACCGGAGCAGCCGGCAGTGCCAGGCTGAAGGCCCCACTAGGCCCTTCCCCCAGCTACTGGTTCTGCCAGTCATGCCATGGTTCCCCCTCCTCCCCAAGGTTCCTCGACATCCCATGTCTCTCAACAAGGGGATCCCCACTACTACACCCTACCTTCGGGGGTGCTTAGGCAGGAGATGCTACAGAAACATAAAGGGTGCTGGCATAACTGCCCAAAATGTGTAAAGGGTGCTGCGCCTCCGGTTTCACCAAGTCAGGTCTGCTCCTACCCACACAAAGCTTGCCATCATCCGCCAAGCCCCCCGCATCTCCCCTCTGTCCCACCGTCTCTTTCTACCCCATCTGGGAGGGCTCCCCGTTCCTCCTCCCCATCTGCACACCAAGCCCTTTCTCTGTGTGTGCATCAATAGAGAGCTGTCACTTTTCTCTCTCCTCCCAGGGGAACGAGTACTCCCTCCCAGCCCTGACCCCTGGGCTTGATGAAGTCAAGTCGAGTCTATCTGCATCCACCAACCCTGAGCTGGGCAGCAACGTGTCAGGCACACAGACATACCCCGTTGTGACTGGTAAGGGGGCTTCCAGGAGGGTGGGGGCACCGTGTTCAGTGGAGGGTGCCTCATCCCATGCCATCTGGGGCCCAGTGTGATGAGCAGATCCCCCGCCATGATATTTACAGAAAGAACGAGGCTTCTAAAACTAGGGTGCTTCCTGAACAGGTGTGTGCAGATGTGGGGAGAAAAAAACTGGGGTCAGGGTGTCTGTGGGCTTCAACCTGGAAAGGCTGGTGCTAGGAGGGGCTGTTGCCAGTTCTTCCTCCTGTCCTTCACCTCTCCCTTTGCCTGTTTCTCTTCCCTCTCCCAAGTTGCCCAGAATCGTGAGCCTCTTGTGGGGACATCTGCAGAAGGCAAATAAGTGAGGCTGGTGAGAGTGGGGCATGGGTACCCAGTGTCCAGCCTCCACACGTGTGTCTGCAAGGCTCCTGGGGGACCCGCTTCCCACTCCCTCCAGGCAGCGTGGGTGACCATGGCTTTGGGCTTGAGGGCATGGCACCCAGCTCTGTGGAGTTTGAGATGAGTACAATTATTCCAGCCTTCCTCCTGCTTCCCCGAGAAGTCACTGACACCAAGGCTTGATTTCAAGGCCAGGTAGGATCAGGGTTGGCCCACAATCAAATGCAGAGCTAGGGGCGCCATGGCCAGGAGCCCCTACAGATGAAGAGCAGCAGGGCCAGTTAGTTTGGAAGGGGAGGTGGGGTCCAGGGAAGGCCGCAGAGCTCCAGCCTATGGAAGGCGCGTGCCACTGCAGAAGGGTTTCCAGGCCAGGAGACTGCCCAAGTGGGAGAGACACACATTGAGGTGTTATTAAAATTCACCTAATTATTCTGGAGACACTAAAGCCAATGTGCCGTTTGTTCCTTGGGAGACAGGATGATTGAGAAGGGTCTCGGTGGGGACTGGGAGACACTGAGGCGTTACCTGCAGAGCGAGGCAAGCGGAGGCGGCCTGGGGACCTGGCAGCGGGGCTGCACAGCCAGCAGCAAAGACAGGGAACAGGCACAGCGCACTCTAGGACTGGGCCCTGGTTCTGCCTGAGAGCTGGTCTGAGTGCAGCTGCACTTGAGCCTGAGCTGGGCTCAGTGGCCACCCAGCCTCCACCTGGGGGTTTAGGAGAGCCCTGTCAGCTTTCCCAGCCTCTCCCTAAGGGGCTGTACTGGTACAACTGTTTCCAGCCTAGATCTTTGGCTAAGGAGTCAGAAGTTGAGTTCTGGAAGTGGTGGAGACCTGGACTGGGCTTTCGGGAGTGACGACCTTAGCTGGGTTAGCTGGGCCAGGACATAGCCCATGACTGAATGGCCCTCAGCATGAGCCATTCTTTGCCCAGCTGGGAAGCTCTCTGACCTGCTAGGTATTCTGACCCAAGGCAGAGGCCACCTTTCTTCTGACCTGCTCAGAGGTACAGTGGTCACTTCCCAAAGATGGCCACTCCGAGCACTGGTCAAAGAGAACCTGGGAGACTTCTCTAATCCCATGTGCTGCCCAGTGCTCAGGCCATAGTCCAGAAGGCGAGCACTTCCTGGGGTGGAGATATGGATCTTCAGGGTAGGGCTCCTGCCGTAGGAGACCCAGAGGCTGGTGCAGAGAAGTGCCTCCACCTTGAGCAGCCCCCACCCGCCTCCCCCCCATGGCCCTGGAACAGTCCCAGCTCAGCCTGGGAACATCTCCGGCTGATCCATCTGGATCCAAGTGTGAGAAAAGTTCATTTCAGACCCAGCTTGACATTCCCAGGTGGCAAGTTAGCACTAACATCTCAATCTGTATGCGACATTTCAATCAAGCGAGGAGTAACAAAAGCAGAACCATTAACATTCGGAGCTGTTCACCAGTGGTAATGATGGGGAAACTCTCAGAAACTGGAAATTACCAAAAAGAGAGAAGTGTGTGGAGAGGTGGGGGAGGGAAGATGGGGATAGGGGTAGGGAATGATTTTTCCACACTTAGGCCAAGATCCAGTGTTTGGATTAATAGCGCCATTACCCAAGAAAGAGCTGCAGATTATGCTCATTCTTAAACTGTTTTTGCTGGCAATTAAACTGCTGCAGTTATTGATCTTTGTTGATTTTATGTCCTCCTAATTTGCATAATCTATTAAAGATGAATGATTTATGATGTGTTTATTATGGGGACAAACAGAATTTGCTAGAGGTACTGTCAAGGTGAGCAATGGGGCATTGCTCAGACTCCATGGGCCATCTCAGCAGTGGGTCCAGCATGTTGGCCTTCAGGCCAGGATATCATGGGTAGTAGTGAGCAGTGATGCAAGAAGAACAGAAACAGGAGAATGGACTTTGGGTGAGTTCTTCTAGAAAGATGTTGGCATCTGTGAGAACCGGGCTCCAGGTAGAACTGGTGTTTGAGAGAGGTCCTTAGTATATTTGTGGACATTGCCCTCAAAGAGTCTTTAAAAACTTATTTTTTTGGCAAATATTAAGGGCTTTGGTGGGAGAAGAGAAAAGAAGGCTCTTTCAGGTGGGTAGGTGATGCTGGGGAGGTGTGTGCTAAAGGTAAGGGAGCTGTTAGGTCACCCTGTGCCCATAGCCTGACTTAGGAGTGCCAAGGTGTTCAAGGAGCCCTCTTCATCCTCCATGTCTCAGGTACCCTGCTCATCTTCTTTCCCAGGACTGGCAGCTGCGGCTGCAAACCTTAGGGGATGAGGGAATGCCCTAGCCCAACCTGAAAAGCCAGACCTTATTGAGATTCCTGCCACCTCCTGGCACTGGAGGCTGATTTCAAACTTCACCAGCCACTTGATGCAGCTATTCCACAAGGTCAGGACTGAGAGGACAGAGGAACCTGGACTATTGTGTGCAGGGGAGAGTGGGGCCCAGTGGGCCAGGACACAGCTAATCACATTGCAAGCAAGGGTGGCTGCCAGAGGCTAGGGCTCAGCCCCGTAGCCTCCCCTCCCCGCCTTCCATCAGGGAACCAAAGAGAGAGACTGATTTTGCTGGGTAGTGTTTGCAAGTTCTGCCGAGATTTTAATTTCACTGCATCACAACTCAGCAAGCTGCCAAGTCAAGCTGGTTATTTAAATTTATCACCCACTTTCCCTTCCGCCGCTGGGCTGCTCTAGCTCAGCGGCATCTCTTCTCTCCAGCCCACAGCTCTAGGCTGCTGGTCTGGAACGGAGCCGAGTCTCTCCTAAGTGATAAAGAAAAAGGGACCAGCTACATGAGAGAATGGGTCAGGGGCACTCTGGCCTCAGGCTTTTTCAGGTTGGATGGCTGTGGCTGGTACCTTTCACCACCTTCTTGACCCTCCAAAGGACCCCAGGGAGCTGCCATCCACCTCTCAGTAGTCCCAGGGCCCTCTGGGTCAGAGCATCTGCAGTGAGAACTCTGGCTCCAGTTGCATGCTGGAGCCTTCATTCCTTAAAGTCTCCCTTCCCTGGTAGAAAAGATAGCCCCTGTTCCCCGTGGCTTTCTCACCTTGCCTCCCTCCCCATCCCTGGCCGGGGCTGTAGTGACAGAGGAGCACGCAGAGATGCTGGCAGTGATGTTGATCTGGGAGGAGAAGACGAGAACTTACTCCAGGATTCCCAAAGTCACTGGGGATGTTTCTGAGCATGAGAGAGTCCCTTGACACAGTGCGAGTCCACCCTGAAGGAGAGAGCCCAGATGCAAGGGACAGTGCTGGGGGAAGTCAGAGATTGTGCAGTTCCATGCTTTCTAGAAAAGGGTTGGCCAATCTTTTGGCTTCGCTGGGCCACTTTGGAAGGAGAAGAAATGACTTGAGTCACACATAAAATACATTAACACCAAGAGAGCTGGTGAGCTAAAAACAAAAACAAAAGTAAAAAACCTCATAATGTTTGATGAAAGTTTACGAATTTGCGTTGGACCACATTCAAAGCTGTCCTGAGCAGCATGTGGCCTGCGGGCTGTGGATTGGACAAGCTTGCTCTAGAAACTAGGCAAAACACCAGCCCCTGGAGCCACTGCACCCAGCAGGCTTCACTGGCCTCTAGTGGGCATTGCTGCCGCACACTGGCCGAGCCTTGGGCAAGTGCAGCTCTCATCGCCCTTGTTTTAGTCACAGAGAGGTAAAGGAGGAAGGAGATTGATGTCTGGGACCCAGGCAGGCTAAACTCACCAAAACGTAACTGAATAAAATATAACAACAAAAATGTTAATACGCAGCAAACCTCATTCTTTGGTGCCAGAAATCGAGGGGAACTCAAAGCCAGATCAGTATTGGAGAGGCTGTTGACATTACACTGAGGGAGACGCCGACTGGGAGAGGATGGGGTTGTAACACACCAGTCAGGGAACGTGACTTTGGGAATCAGGAAGCTAGAATTGAGTGTCATCCTGCATAAAGCAAGGGACAGAACAGGGATCACATTGTCCATGAAAGGCAAACACATACACTCGTCCCGGTAGCCCAGGGAAACAAGGAAGCGGGGAGCAACAGGGAATGTCACCATGAGACATGGAGACCCCAAGCCTGATGCCAGATCAGAGTCCAAATTTATACCATGAGTATGTTGCAGGAAACCCAAGCCAGGAACTTACATAAAAATTTGTCCAGGATAGTTACCCATTCTGAAACCTCACCAGGAGCAATGGGAAACCTTCTTTGTAGAGACATTCTACAATCCAGGGCACATGGGACTCCCACAGGGTGGGTGGGGGGGAAACCCACCACTAATGATGAGCTTACTATGAAAAAGTACACATCTCATGTGAACACAAACTTCCAAAAGGGAAAGTTAGTAGAAGCAATAAACAGAACAGTTAACATCCCCCAAGAACTGAAGACAATAGAATAGTCCAAAAGCGCTGTAAACTCAGCAAGTTTAATATTCTAAAAAAGATCAAAGGAAGTATCAGTTGTATCTTTATCATAGATCCAGATCCCCTAGTCCCTTCCCACCGCTGCTCACCAAATTGTCAGATAATGGAGATCAAAAAGGGCAAAGAATGAGGACCACACCTATAGATTATTGGTGTGGGGTCCAGGAGGCATGGAAAGAACTGAGCCTCAGGCAACTCTGAAAGTAGAGCCTGTTCCAGGCGTATCCAGGCTCCCAGACTGCTAAGCCTCAGCAGAAAATCTTATGTTTTCTTTGGGAAAATGTCTGAACATTAGAGAGTTAGAGATGGGGACAGTACCTTTCTCCCCAGTGGGGTGGGGACAGGTGGGAAGCCTCAGTAGCTTCCCCATCCTGGTTGGGGGAAGGTGGTTTTATTCAAGAGCTTGGGAGAAATGTCTCTTAATTCCTGAAGACTGCAGTTTTGAAGGAAGCTGTAACTAAGATCCAGGAAGAGATGTAGATGCTGCCCAAGAGGGAAGTGCCCAAGGCAGGAAGAGGGAGCAGAAGAGGCTGGTCTCCCAGAAGCTGGCTCATTTGAGCAGAGGTAGGGGAGGCCAGAGAGGCAAAGTTCACAGCTGGACAGCAGCAGGGACCAGTGTGAGTAGTGTGGGTGTAGCTTCTGAGAAAGGGTTGCCAACTCTCAGAAGCTCGGCCTCCTGGCCCACATCTGAGATGGTTAGCAAAGTGGCCTTTTAGCAGATAGAGGTGTGGACCCTGGGAAACCTCCTCCTCCTACTCAGGGCATCCTGAGGACCTCCAGGAACTGCCTCTTTCCTGTAGTTAACAACCCCCTTCCAATGCAACTGCATTTCCCTCCATAAAACAAACAGCTTAGCCCTTGGCCAGCCCCTAGGGGAGGAGAGTGCAATAAAGACTGAGAAATGTTTCTGAAGGAGGCTGGGTGTCTCCTAGTCTTGTCTGTCAGCTCAAAGCCCCTGATTAGCTAGAGGAATTTAGGGCACAGACATCACAGTTCCTCTCCTTGAAAGGAGAGGGCTAGGACAACTTCAGACATGTGGCAAGTCAGAGAGCCCTTTAGTGTGGAGGCCAAAACAAGCCAGAGGGCGCTCCTCAATGCTCACATGCCCTAGACCCTTCCTTTAGGCTGTGAGGGTCCCAAGAAAAGAGGCTAACCTTCTCCAAACATCCCTGAGTCTGCAAGCCACATCCCCAAGGACCTCCAGCCCCGAACCTCAGCTCTGATTTAATTACAGGGGCATTTCCATAGCAATGAGACATTGACAGATATGTGGCTGCTCTGGGCCTGCAGCCTAGGGAGTCATTGGATCAGGCCTCTTTCCCTTCCTCCTAGTCCACTGCTAGAGGTAAAGGATATGGAAAAGAAGAGGCACTAATCCATTCTTGGGATCAGAGTCAGGCCAAATTTGACCAGAATAAAAGCTGTGCCACCTCAATCCCAGGTCCCAATCCCATGTCCTTGTCTTTGCCTACCAGCCACCCTGTGCTGCTGGGCTGCCCTCCCCAGAAGGTTGCCATGGCAGAAGTACCCAGGCTGAGAACAGGGCTGCAGAGGGAGGAGCATCGATGGGAGGGTGACAAAGGTAGGAAGGGTTTGGGGCGTCTTAGCAAAGATATAGTTCTGGTGTTTTCTACGCTGAGCTCAAATTTGGCCCATAACCTTGGACCTTTCTTCTTACCTCCTCCCTTCATCTCTTCCCTCTGTCTGTGCCAAAAGGCTGAACATGCCAAATGGAATGCTTTTTCCTCCAAGGATGGCCTCACTTGATCATTAGAGATCAGAGAGAGAGAAAGGGGCCAGTCTGAATTTGAATCAAAATATTTTCTAAGAAATCAATGATCTTGCTATCAAGTGCATGACAATAGCCAACTCAGGCCAATAAAGGATTGCCCAGTTGAGAATACTGGCCACGGCTTTCACGATTCATTAGGTTACGGGGACCCTTCCAGCTTCTGTAGATGTCATTTAGATGCTTGATGTGTCCCACAGGGGAATTCTCCAAAAAAGGGATCTCCCAGCACTAAGCTTTTTAGTCCATTATTTGGTACTTTTTAAGAAGAAAGTGTTGGCTAGGTAAAAGTAAGGTCAGTCAACCCAACATTTTTTGAATGACCAGAAATCCTGAAGACTGCTGTCCCAGTGAAACAGGTGTGTATTGGTACCAAGGGCTCAGAAATGTCCCAGTGGCCTCAAAGCCACCTAGGCAAGACCTGAAAACCTGTTTCCCCCAGAGGGCTGGCCACCTCCAAGGTGACAAGAAGACCCCCCACTCCTTTCCCAGGGGAGCCAGAATCCCTTCCACCCCCACAATTAGCTATAGCCTCAGGACAAACAAGCCAGTGCTTTTGCAACCCTGAGCTTTGGGAGACAGGCTCCGTCACTATTGTCACTTCTGAGAGGGCTTTGCGTGCCTTCAGCCTGAATCCTCCCCTCTTCTCCCCAGTGGTGGTGGTGGCTGGGCTCTCAGGCAGGGAAGGAGGAAATCCTGCAGGGCTTGGAGAACAGCCTAATGCTGCAGAGGCTTAAGTGGCCGTTTTCCTTGGGATTAGGGTTTCACTTACACAGAGCGCCTGAAAAACACTGCGCTTTCGGAAGGATTAGAGCTGACAATTCAGTGCTCTCAGAGAACAAAATAAAGCCAGAGAGGAACTGGGAGGCCTGGAGTATCAGAAGACTGTGCAAACAGGCTTAACCTCTGCCCACCCAGCATGAGGGTCTCTCATGCTCTGAGCCCATCTGTGAGCCTGGGCCCAACCTCTTGAGTGCCAGCCCCTGCCCAACTCCAATCTTCATTTGTGATTCGCTCATGGAGCCAGAGAAGTCAACGTAGGGACGTGAACTGGGAAGAGGACTGAGCCTCAGTTTCCTCCTCTGTAAAATGAGGGAGTTGGACTAGAAGATAGCCAAGTTCCTTCTCAGCCCTTTGAAAGTGTGATTCTCCCCAACATTCCCTAGTGTTATCCTAGGATGCTGACGCTGCATTTCCATCCATGGTCCAGCTGAATTAGAAGGAAACTGCCTCCTGTGAGGCCCTGAGCCAACAGGCTACACAGCTCAGTGGAAGGCAGGGTGCTGGGAGAGGGAATGGAAACAGCATGACTGGTTGTGTCCGGCCAGTTGGCTGTCAAGGTGTCGACCTCACTAAGCCCCTGCAGATCTGGGTAACATCCCTGCCTAGGACACACCAGGGACCAGGGACTCACCGTGTCAGTGGGAGCTGAGATCTGCTGGAAGAGCAGCCACCCTGAGTTGTAGGCACAGCCCCCTCTGCTGGAACCTGGAGCAGGCAAGCCTCAGGTAGGGTAAGGGGCTGAGGCAGAGCCTGGGGCTGTGGGCCATCCCATAGTCCCTTCTGCCCCAGAGGATAAATCAAATCCTGGGAGGATTTGGAAGCTTGGGAAATAAGAAATGAAAGGAAATATGTAGATAATTCTTTTCCTCTCCTTTTAAAACATCTTGTGTGGATTTAAAGTTTGTTACTTTAGTGTAATAGATATAAGTTGAATTGGTCATAAGGTGCTCATAATTGTTATAGTAAATACCAATTATGCGTTTATATATTTAGGCAGCAATTACAAATTTAATAACTGTGTATTCCTGTAAGTATTATAAATGCCTATGTCAAATGCAGGCACAGACTGCCAGCCTTGAAGAAATCTAATGTCTTCATTTTCGCTACCTTATGAGAAGCAGACAGAACTTGAGGATAGGGTAGTAAAACAAGAGTTATGTTTTCTGGCCTTAGGGTCCTCCACAGTGTCAAGTGGGTAGCAAAAGTGCTTATTTTCAGAGAAAGATGCTGAGGAAAAGCATCTCTGAACTCCTCGATAGAACTTTTGCTGTATAAATCTATGTCTAATAAGTCTCATCTGAGCCATCATGAGCAGCAGTTTCTGCTTCTTTCGTGGCGTCCTTTTTATTTCCTTGATCTTCTGAATGCTGACATTTTCCTTGACTTGAGATAAACCTCCCTGCTACTTCACATGTTATTTTGCTGTGCTTTGTATCATCTTGTTTATTGATACAATTCAAGTAGTTGCAAACAAATCAGTGTCTTATGCCAAAGAACAGGGCTCTTTTGCTTTTTTTTTTTTTTTTTATAAAGAGTGCTTATTAATCTTTAAGCCATATTTTTTGAGAATATGATAAAAGTCATATACCATCTATACAGAAAGATACAGATATATAATGTCTATAACATCTTATATATAGATTTATATAGACCCCTTGAAGTGACCTATGGGTTCCTAAGGGATCAGTTAACCCCAATTTAAAACCACCACTGTAAAAAAGTGGAAGAAATTGAAGCATAAGAAACAAGAAGTGACAAGATGTTCTGTTATAGGAAAGATTCACTTAGCATGATCCCATATTACTTTCTTGGACCAAACATCTATCTGTTTTCTGGGTCTGCACTATTTGAGAATAATATCAATAATAATATCATTGGGATCAATTCCCAAGTATACAGCCTGTTCTGTAATCCAGTTTCTGCCATCTACTAGCAGTGAAATCTTGGACATTATACTTGGCCCTTCTGAGTTTATTTCTCATCTATAGACTGGGGATTAAAGGCTGGGCGTGGTGGCTCACGCCTGTAATCCCAGCACTTTGGGAGACTGAGACAGGCGGAGCACCTGAGGTCAGGAGTTGGAGACCAGCCTGGCCAACATAGCGAAACCCCGTCTCTACTAAAAAATACAAAAATTAGCCAGACATGGTGGCAGGTGCCTGTAATCTCAGCTACTTGGGAGGCTGAGGCAGGATAATCACTTGAACCTGGGAAGCGGAGGTTGCAGTGAGCCAAGATCGTGCCACTGCACTCCAGTCTGGCTGACGAGAGCAAGACCCTGTCTCAATAAAAATAAAAATAAAAACATCAACATCATAGGGTTGATATGAAGATTAAATGAGATAATACATCATACAAAATACGAAGGACACTGCCCAGCATATAGTAGGTGCTCAATGAATGCTAGCTAGTCCTGGCACAAGTAGAAACACAGCTCTGACCTTGAATCTTAGACCTGATAGTGAAAGTAGCGCAAATTACCTGATGACTACAATTTTTCAACTTTCTTAATAAAGGCTTTCACTTTGCTTTTCTCTGTACTTGTAAGAGGAGCTGCACTTAGATTCTCCAAAACAGTTGATTTGATCTGGCCCATTTGGTAAGGAATGTCTGACAAAAGTGCATGTCTGATGCAGATGTAGTGATTGCTGTAGAAATTGGCTGTAGAATCTTCAGGGACTTCTGCAGTTGAACTGAGAAGATATCCTCATCAAGTACGGTGCTTTGAACACTTCTGGGGACTTTAAGATTCTCCACTACCACTGTTTCTTGAAGACCCTCTTTGTTTTTCAGAAAACTCTCGCAGGAAATTAATACTCCACCCCATGGAGTTTTATTACAGACTTTTGGCGTCGGGATTTTGTTCTCTGAGTCCTTTTTATCACAACCATGACGATATGAGATTTTTGTTTGTCAGATGACTTCTTTTCCTTTTCTTTGGCTCTTTTGGGGAGTATCTGGCTTCATGTTATTAAAAGGCAGTGTGGTATAAACATGGCTTCAAATTTTGGCTCTATCATTTATTAGCTGTGTAGTCATGATAAAACCGTGATCCATCTTTGTGCCTTCATTGTCTCACCCTTGAAATAAGAAAGTTACCTCATCATCTGGAAGGCTCTTCATCTTTAAAAACTTTGTAACCTTGGTCAGGCACGGTGGCTCACGCCTGTAATCCCAGCACTTTGGGAGGCCGAGGCAGGCGGATCACTTGAGGTCAGGAGTTCAAGACCAGCCTCGCTAACATGGTGAAACCCTGTCTCTAATAAAAATACAAAAATTAGACAGGCATGGTGGCACACACCTGTAGTCCCAGCTATAGGCTGAGGCATGAGAATCACTTGAACCCAGGAGGCGGAGGTTGCAGTGAGCCAAGATCGCACCACTGCACTCCAGCCTGGGCGATAGAGCGAGACTTCATCTCAAAAAACGAAAAACAAAAAACAACTTTGTAACCTTGGAAAGCAAGCGTCCAACATGAAATGCCCATCCTCTTGTCATAGTATGTGGGTTTTTGTCCATTTATAATTTCTGATGCTGTTTTTATGTTACTGGCCATTGTCAGTGAGCAACGAAAATCCTCTACTGCTTTCTGTTGGGTGGCACGTATTTTATAACTGATGTATTCTGTCACATAGCTGTTTTCTCCTTTTTCTGTGCTTTTGCTTGTTGGTATAACGGAGGTGGCTGTGCTGCTGTACAGTTTTAGAGTCTGTCTGCACTCCTATTTTTCCACCCATGTATAGTACAGCAAGGCCCAGTGCTCTGTCGATTCTTGCTTGCACAGATTCCATTACCCATTCATATTCTTTCAGTAAAAGAGGCTTGCTCAAAGAATGCTGCTGGGCAAATGGTATGACGGTCTTAGTAATTTGAAAACTTCCTGCAGTATGTGTTTTCCATTATTGACAATGGTGTTCCAGAAAAATATATGGCTCTGGCAAGAGTTTGGTCAATTTTTTCTGCTCTTTAGGTGTCACCTGTGTGCTAATGAAGCAATTGAGAGTGCTTTGTATGCAGTGGCCAGCACAGTTGGTGGCTCAGGGGTCCTTAACAGGGTACCTCTTTGTGGTGATACTGGTGTTATAGACTCTGCAGCAGCAGGTGCACAGCTGTATGCAGAACACGAGGAAGCTTGCCTGCTTTTTCCTAGTCTCGGGACTCTTCTTTCACATTTTTAAAATTTCTACATGGCACTGCCCAGCTTCAGTTTTCTAAATAGAATTTGGCAATGTGCCTTTCAATCAACTGTCCAGTGGGTGACTTTCAGCATGCGAAAGTTCCTACCTGAGGGAAGTTGCCATTTTGCAAGAGAGAAAGCCAGTGGAAATAAAACTTTCCGATAAGACTGCATCCAGGTTAGCTGGAAACATCTTTCTAGTCATCCAGCCTTTCTTCCTTCCTCCTGAAATGAGGTAGGATATTTTGTGACAAAACCTTAGATTATAAGGAATTCATGGTGACAGGTTGTGGGAATCATGCAACTGAAAGCCAGAATTCAGATGCATTTAAATTCCTATTTATTAAGAAAGAGGCACACCCCTTTTCCTGGCTGCTCTGCAGACTTTATGATGACAGGGAAGGAGGAATTAGGTTTCTTTATCTGTTTAGCTTCAAAACCCCTGCATCTTCCCTAACTTGTCCTGGGCCTTTTTTGACCAGTAAGTGCCATACTATTAATCTCTCTAGGAATTGATTTTGATATTGCTGTCATTGTCTACTTCAGGTCCACTCCACTAAGAGACAGTCAGGAGGAGTGTAGCTTTCATTGACAACAGAAGTCAATAAAAGAAAACCCACATCAAGGCAAACACAAATCCTTTCTTCTGTCTCTCTAGGAGTCAAAACTGATCTCGTGTTTGGCAGTTCTACTCTGCTTGTTCTCGAGTTTTAGGAAATGTAAGATATTGGCTGTATTAGACAGGTATAGAGGAAAATCATTCTATTGCATGATAAAGTCACAATATATGAGTCCCTCACTGTAAACCTCTCATCAGCTTATAAAAATCATAATCTATTGTTTAAATTGTTTTTTTAAAGAAAAAGCATATTCTAATATTTACATTTTATCCCAGCCTTTACTTCTTTAAGGAGACCAATATATATGAAACAATAAAAAATTTATAACCCATCAGGAATTGGCTGTTAAGTGCAATAGATTGATGGAGGATTAATCAACAAGTGTTTATTGAGCATCTACCATGTTCTCAACTATGCAGGATAAAGCAGAAGACAGGGTCCTGCCCTCAGGTTGCTTATGATCTGTTTGAAGAAGCAAGCTATGATATGAAACATCGGGGCTGATGCATTATGATATATAATGGCATGGTAAACCATGCAGCACAGAGGCTGTGGAAGTTTGGAAGAGAGAAATTTCCCTGATGGGTAGAATGGTAGGGATTTTAAGACTTCGGGGGGAAGGAGAGGAAAACGACAAGGAAGAAGAAAAGGTCATGGCAAAAGCATAGGGGGTTCACGTCACACAAGCCAATAAAAACAGTCAAACTAAACCAGGAGGGGTGAGAATCTTAAGTGGGGTGGAGAGAGTACCTTAGCAGCTTTAAAAGCCATAGAGTTTCATTTCAAACTATAGACTACGGGGAATCAGTGATGGTTTTTACAAGAGAAGTGGTGTGATGAAAGCAATGTTTCATGAGGACTAGCCAAGCAGCCACATTTAGGATAGACAGGAGGGGAAGAATGTGGAGGCAGGGAATGCAAGCAAAAATACTGTGTGGCAAAAAGAAGGTGCTTAAAAGCTGAGCTATGAAGGTAGTGGAAGAAATGGAAATGGAGCAGATGTAACAGACATTGCCAAGGAGAATTGACAATACTTGGTGACTGACTTCATCTAGAATGAGAGGAAGAAGGCTATGTCAAGAAGGACTCCAAAGTTTTTGGTCTTATGATCTTCAAGATCATAAGAACCGACAGAGGGAAGATGAATCTGTTTTTATTCCAGTTAGGTTTGAGGTGACAGAGGGACAGCTAAGGAAAATGTTCAGCAGGGTGCTAGAAATGCAAAAACCTGAGCTGTAGCTCTGTATAGCTAGGGAAGGATGGATCACTCAGATGTGTCAAGGAAGGGGTGAGGAAACTCATACATCTCTGGAATGCAGGGAGGCGAGGCCATCTTCAAAGGGAGTGTAGCAAAGAGAGAGAGATGCTTTGGAATAGCCACTGGGAAACTAATGACTATGGTCCAGCTGATGAAAAGAAAGTGAACAGGCCCGGATATGCATAGTTTTGTGACTTTCTCCAGCCATGCCTTGCCTTCCCAAGGATGGACAGAGGCATTAGAGTGGTAGAGTGGCATTGGCTAGTGAGGAGGATAAGGGGAATCTGGAGGGGTTAAGGGGGTTCCAGGAGGTCCAGGAGAGGATAAAGGGATTATAGCAGAGGGGAGAAAGCAAATTATTATTAGAGATCAGAAAATGCTAAATTGCAAAGGGAGGTGGTGACCCTTTCATAGCAATGGAGGGTGCAGGCAAGGAAGGGAGCCCAGTCATGTGCAGCTGTGTCCCAGAGGACATGTCTGTGGACCAGGGGTAGCACTCTCATCTTGACTCGCTTTGTCTCCCACCCTCCAGGCTCTAGCTGGAGAGCCCTCCAGGGACAGAAGTCCAGCAGCTGGTGGGGGAGCAGATTTTGCTCATTGGAACTTTATCTGGTCCACTTGCACTGTTGGCTCAAAGCTCCTGATTCACTTCAGGGTGGTTTTCTATCATGTAAATGCCATAAACACTAACAGCAAAATAGCTCACTGGCTGGCCCCCTGCTCTCCACACCTGCCAGGCCCAGCACCTGCAGCTCCACTTGGAGAGGACAAGGAATAGCCATCAGTCCCTGTAGGGGTGATGGTGGGGTGTCCTCCAAGCCTGAAGGAAAGATGGGGTATTAGGGAGAGGAAAGATAAGCAAGATGATAGAGGTCCCTTTGGCTACTGGAGAGACCACAGCTGAATATCTTGCTGAGAAGGAGGAGTAAAACCAGGTCATCTCCCTCCCATCTCCATCTGGGTTTGGAATGCACAGAGACACAGGCAAAGGCAAATACACACACACACACACACACACACACACACACACACACACAAATGCACAGAGAGAGACACAAAGAGCTACACAAACAGAGATGCATACATACAGCTGATCATAGATATTTAGCTTAGACACATGCAAAGGCACACTCAGACTTGCGCATTCAGGTGCAGAACGGCACAGGTACCCCCGCACGTCTGCACAGAGCTCTTTCCTCTCCAAGAGTTTCCTCTCCATGCAGTACCCTGGTGTGAGTAGAGACAGGCCCCTTTCTTCCAGGCCTCACTCCTTCCCCTTTGTGTTTTTCCAGGTCGTGACATGGCGAGCACCACTCTGCCTGGTTACCCCCCTCACGTGCCCCCCACTGGCCAGGGAAGCTACCCCACCTCCACCCTGGCAGGAATGGTGCCTGGTAGGTGACAATGCTGCAGCTGCCTAATCTAGGTGGGGGGTAACTAAATTGTGGGTGAGCTGCTGAATGGTCTGTAGTCTGAGGCTGGGGTGGGGGGAGACCCAATGTCCCCTCCCTGCAAACCACTGCTATTCTGTCCCTCTCTCTCCCTAGAGGCTGCAGTTGGTCCCTCATCCTCCCTCATGAGCAAGCCCGGGAGGAAGCTTGCAGAAGTGCCCCCTTGTGTGCAACCCACTGTATGTCATGGCCCCTCCACAGCGCCCACCCACCCAAGTCTGTGCCCGAGGAGCACTCAGCCTCAGCTCCACCCTCAGTGCCCAGCCCACCCCAGCCAGCTGACACTGCTTGGAAGAGCCTGCCCTGGTTTCCATGGAAACTTGGAGCCAAGAACCATTTCCAGGGGCATGTCAGTCACTCAGACAAAGCCACCCTGGTCCACACCAAGACACAAGGGAAGACCAATGTTGGGAACCAACCCCAACCCAGAGGCAGGAGGGAGCTAGTCCCTAAGAGGAATGGAGGTCAGGCTGCGGCAGGAACCAGGGAGACTCACTGCAGCGAGACAGGCTAGAACGCCCCTATAGCTCTTCAGAGGCACCCAGTCTTCCATTGCTCCCCTGGGGCTCTGACCCATCCCTGATCAGAGGAGTTGGATTTGGGTTGTTTGGATCAGAGAGGCAGAGGCTCTATTTAACGTCTGATGACTGCAGCTGGAGGTTGTACTATACCCATCCCCAATCCCCAGATTGGGAGCAGGGGCTTGAAGCCAAAGAGAGCTGAAGTTCCTATGCGCACAAACACCAAAACATTCTTGTCTTAAGAAGGGTTAGACTCACTCAGCCAGCAACTCACTCCCTCTGGCCGCCCTCGATATGGCCTTTCCCTGAAGTTCAACTCTCATTGGTATGGGGAAGGGGGAGGATAGAAGAGAGTGGTTGGCCCCATCCATCCAGGGACATTTAGGGATAACCATGGGTAAGCAGAGCTTAGAGTGGGACAGTGGCAAAGAGGGAGATTGCTGCTGGGTCTTATAGACTAGGGGCTGAAGGGAGTTAGAGCTGTGGATAAAGGGATTCCTGTCCAGATTTAGGGGAAGGGAAGTAGAAGCCTTACTGGGGGGCAAGGAGATTTTAGGGAGAAGCTCCCAACAGTGAGCAGGTGGGGGTTGGAGGAGGTTTTAAAGAGGTGGGGGTGAGGGAAGAGTGGGGAGGTGGGGGCAGGGAGTCTGCAGGGAGGTGGGGAAGAGGGAGCCGCAGAGAGCTGGTGGTGGTGAGGGGGGAGTCGTTAAACAGAATCTAGTGCTGATGAGGAAATTACACTTGTTTCATTAGCGATGGGGAAGGAGATAGCTCAGTTCCTCTTGGTCACAGTTGAGCTCAGAAGCTCATTATCCTGCTGCACGCATGCTTTCCCTCCTCGTCAATAAACAGGCTTTCCAGTGGCTGCATCCCCCACCCCCACCTCAGCTCCCTCTCAGAGAGGGGCCCCTTCTCCTCTACTTAACCCGCGGTTAGGGATCACTGTAAACAGTCTGGGGTCATCACACAGGAGAAAGGGCGAGGGGGAAACCTGAAGGCCTGGCCTTCTCCCGCAGAGGGAGGGAGGCAGCTTCCGACGGCTCTCAACCCACGGGCCCTCTGCTCACCGCTCGCGGACCAGCGGGCAGTTCACCTGCTTCCTGCAGCCTCCATCCCCTGCCGCGTAGCCCACGCAACCAACCTCTTGAGGGAAAAGCGGGAGGGCGATGTCTCCCAACAGAGCCCCCACCTCTTGTGTTGGCACCGCGCATTGATGCCATTCTTAGGACTTTCTGGGAGAAAGTGTCCTGAAGGCCTTTCTTCGCCACCGTCTCCCACCCCCATTTCCGCCCATTGGGGGCCATGCCTCCTAGAACTGGAGTGGCCTCTATAAAGGCCCTGGCCCCCAGCGCGACAGGGTGGACACGCCCCAGTACAAACCCTTCGTGGGTGGCCGCAAGCACCTCCGCTGGGAAGCCCGGGGCGGGCACTGGCCCACAGGGTCCACCCGTGGGTGTGCGGGCGCGTCGGTGCCTCCCGCCCGGGCTCTCCCCACGCGGACGAGGTGATCGCCCCACCTCCGCCCGGCCCACCCGCCAGGCTATTACCCTGCCCGCGACACCTGCGCCTGAGACCTGGAGGGAGGAGCGGGCGGAGAAGCCACCGGCCGGACTCGTGGGGTCCGCCCCGGCGTGCACGCGTCTGATCCCCACTCCCCGACCCTCCCGCAGGGAGCGAGTTCTCCGGCAACCCGTACAGCCACCCCCAGTACACGGCCTACAACGAGGCTTGGAGATTCAGCAACCCCGCCTTACTAAGTGAGTACGCCACCTGGCTGGCCGGCGGCTCAGCGCGGCCGCGCGGCTTCTGGGCACGGTCCCACTCCCGGCGACCCGACCTCTGGGGGCCCGGCCGGGCCAGGGGGACAGGTTTGCTAGTGCAGTACTGAGGCCCGGGGACCCCTTGAGGACGCCCGCACCTCCTGCCCTCCCGTCCCATCCCTGGTCGCTCGAAGGCTCTGCGCCGCCCTCGCCCTCGGATCCCCTGGAGGGTGCGCAGCCTGGCTTGCCCGGATCGGGTCACTCTCATGCCCCGTGAACGCAACTATTCTCCAGGGCAACTGGCTCCACCGCCCAGCCAAGGTCTCCCAGTCCGGATCCCGCTGGACCCCAGCCAGGGGAGGTCTTTGCTTTGCTTTTCTTTCCTTTTTTGTTCTCCTGTTTGTCCTCTCACCCAGCCCATTCTTCTCCTGTGTTAACTTCCAGGTTCCCCTTATTATTATAGTGCCGCCCCCCGGGGCTCCGCCCCTGCCGCTGCTGCCGCTGCCTATGACCGCCACTAGTTACCGCGGGGACCACATCAAGCTTCAGGCCGACAGCTTCGGCCTCCACATCGTCCCCGTCTGACCCCACCCCGGAGGGAGGGAGGACCGATCGGACGCGATGCCTCCCGGCCACCGCCCCAGCCTCACCCCATCCCAGGACACCCGCAACCCTTCACATCACCCCCTCGAAGGCCGGACAGGACGGGTGGAGCCGCGGGCGGGACCCTCAGGCCCGGGCTCACCGCCCCCAACCCCGCCCGCCGCCCCTCCCCGCCTGCCTGGACTGCGCGGCGCCGCTAAGCGGACTCGGCCCAGCTCGCCCCGGCCTCCACCGAGCCAGCCCCGAAGCCCGCCAGCCACCCGGCCGGACTAGGGCGCGACCAGCCGGCGCGCGCCGGAAGTTTCTGTGACACACAATCAGCGCGGACCGCAGCGCGGCCCAGCCCCAGGCACCCGCTTCGGACGCTCGGGCGCCGGGAGGCTTCGCCGGAGGGGCTGGGCCAAGGAGATTAAGAACAAAACGACTTTCTACTGAAGTAGGAAGAGCTCGCTGCCGAATCCTTGGGAAAAATTCTTTACCCCCAGTGCCAGCCGGACTGCCCTCGCCTTCCGGGTGTGCCCTGCCGCAGAAGGTGGAATGAGGGAGTGGGGGTCCCGCTCTAGGAACGGGCTTTGGGGTCGTCAGGTCTTTCCAAGGTTGGGATCCAAGGAGCGAGGGGTCCAGCAGCCCGCACCGACCGAGCTGGACTCTCGGCTCTTCACTGCTCCGCCTGGACTGCCTAGTTCCCCAGGGCCTGGCACCTCCTGCTGAGAGACCCGGCTCTCAGCCCTGCCTTGCCCCTACCTCAGCGTCTCTTCCACCTGCTGGCCTCCCAGTTTCCCCTCCTGCCCGTCCTTCGCCCGTCCTCGACGCCCTGCATCCTCCTCCCTGACTCGCAGCCCCATCTGATGCTCTTTCGGGACCGCCGCAGGACCAGTTTTCATAGGCTGCGGACTGGGATCTTCCTCCAGCAGTTACTTGATTCCCCCTCCCCCGACACAGACTCTCAATCTGCCGGTGATAAGAACCGGTTCTGAGCTGGTGTCTGAGCTGCTGCGGGGTGGAAGTGAGGGGCTGCCCACTCCACTCCTCCCACCCCCTCCCAACCTCCTCCTCCGGCAGGAACTGAACAGAACCACAAAAAGTCTACATTTATTTAATATGATGGTCTTTGCAAAAAGGAACAAAACAACACAAAAGGCCACCAGGCTGCTGCTTTGTGGAAAGATGGTGTGTGTTGTGTGAAGGCGAACCCCGGTGTACATAACCCCTCCCCCTCCGCCCTGCCCCGCCCGGCCCCATAGAGTCCCTGTCGCCCGCCGGCCCTGCCTGTAGATACGCCCCGCTGTCTGTGCTGTGAGAGTCGCCGCTCGCTGGGGGGGAGGGGGGAACACAGCTACACGCCCATTAAAGCACAGCACGTCCTGGGGGAGGGGGGCATTTTTTATGTTACAAAAAAATTACGAAAGAAAAGAAATCTCTATGCAAAATGACGAACATGGTCCTGTGGACTCCTCTGGCCTGTTTTGTTGGCTCTTTCTCTGTAATTCCGTGTTTTCGCTTTTTCCTCCCTGCCCTTCTCTCCCTCTGCCCCTCTCTCCTCTCCGCTTCTCTCTCGCTCTGTCTCTGTCTCTCTCCGTCTCTGTCGCTCTCGTCTGTCTGTCTCTGTTCCTTCCTCGGCCTCTCTTCCCAGCCCTGGCCCGGCCGCCCTGTCTCCGCAGGCTAGATCCGAAGTGGCAGCTCCAGCCCCCGGGCTCGCCCCCTCGCGGCCGTGCCCTGCGCGCCCCGTGCAGCCGAAGGCCGGGCCGCCCCGCCCCGCCCCACCCCGTAGTTGCTCTTTCGGTAGTGGCGATGCGCCCTGCATGTCTCCTCACCCGTGGATCGTGACGACTCGAAATAACAGAAACAAAGTCAATAAAAGTGAAAATAAATAAATAAAAATCCTTGAACAAATCCGAAAAGGCTTGGAGTCCTCGCCCAGATCTCTCTCCCCTTCGAGCCTTTTTTATTTGAAAAGGAAAAAGAGAAAAGAGAATCGTTTAAGGGAACCCGGCGCCCAGCCAGGCCCCAGTGGCCCGAACGGGGCGGCGAGGGCGCCGAGGTCCAAGGTCCGACTCATCCCAGTCCTGTGGGGCTGGCTGGGCAGAGGCCCCGGACCCAGGCCCAGGCCTAACCTGCTAAAAGTTCCCCGGACGGTTCTGGTCTCCCCGGCCACTTTCAGCGCGTCGGTTGGTTTTCATTCTTTTTCTTTTGTGCACATAAGAAATTAATAATAATAATAATAATAATAAAGAAAGAATAAAATTTTGTATGTCACTCCCCATGGCTCCAAGTTTGTCTCTCCCTGTCTCTGAGATGGGCCTCCCCTCCATTGGTCGATCCCCAAAAGTCCCTTCAATGATCTTCCCAACTACACTCCCACTGCGACCTCCAACTCCTTTGCGGAGACCTCCTTGGCGGCAGCTGAACCACGGTGAAGGCCGAGACAAGCCTGCCCTTTAGTAGCCACCCTCCCCCGTGCACCCTGGCCCTGGGATGGGAAGTTCTTACTCTCCGAAACTTCAGAATAACTCCCAGTTAGGCGCCTATACTAGACCAACTCTGTGGTCCTATCAGTACACCCGCATCCGGATTTAGGATGCTGGCTCTCAGAACCCTACGTCTGAGGCCCTCTCCACGTGGGTGGAAGGGTGGTCGTCTGTCCTATCTCTTCCCTCCGTTCCCCATCCAGTGCAGTTGCGCGTGGGCGCAGCAGCAATTTTATCCCCGGAGTCTGCAATGAGACGCGAAGACCGCACAGGCTTGCCGCAAATTTCCTCGCTCTGCGTTTACTTCTGGGCCCGAAGAATGCCCCGCAGAGGCCCCGGGAGCTGGTTCATGGGTCTTCATGCGCCTCCAGTGTCTTGCGGAGCCCCGGGCCCCAGCAAGAAGCGGCTGAAATTGGTGCGCCTTGTGCTGTGGTCTGGGTGTGTCCCCCAGAGAGCGAGAGAGCGCAGACGCCTATGTCTGTCGCGGGGCGGTCGGCGGCTTCCTGCATAGGTACGGCTTTCTGTTCATCTATGTGTTCGTCTATATGTCTCTGGATGGGTCTGGGGGTGTGGTAGTAGGAGAATTGTTTTATTTTAGCCATCCTTGCTGTTCTTGTGTCCAGGTGCCCAGTGAAAGATCTGTATGTCTCCACCTCTCTGTTCTCTGTTTGGGAGGTGTTGCAGGGGTTGGGGGATGTGGTGACTGTCCAGGATTGTTCTGCTGCATCAGAGATACTTGGGAGGGTCTCCTTTCCATCCCTTCAACAGCTTCCCAGCTCTGGCCCTCCCACACTCTTGCCAACACAAAGGGCCCAGCTTCCACCTGGAAACTTTCCTTCTGTGCCCCTGGGACGCCTTCCCAGCTCAGCTTCTATCACAGCTTCCTCCCACTTGAAAGGCTCTTGAATCTCTGAGCTGCCAGGGATGCAAGCAGGACTAAGAAGTGACCTTCCCCTTTGGTTTGGGACAGTGTCTCCTAGACACCTCCTTCCCGTCAGAATCCCAGAGACCTTTCTTTCAAGCCAATCTGCCCAGGTTCACCCACAGCATGGCACCTCTGGGGAATGTACAGGACCCTCTACAAATCAGCAAACCCTCAATCAAGTCCATTCCCTTCCCCCTCCCTCTGCACCTGTGTCTCCTCCCTATTCTTCATCTCAGCAAATGGCGGTTGCACCCTTCGCCCTGCTTGGTATTGGCTCTCTTGACCACCAGCCTCCTAGAAGAGTGGCCTTCAAACTTCTTTGGTCATACACCCTCTCAGCCAAAAGAATTCTGAATGTGTACTCCAATATATTTACTGATTTACAAATTTCATAAATATATTATTGGACTAACATATCATGAATCTTGTAAAAGGTAAAATATTAAAAGAACGAGATTGGAATATGTAAAAATAGAAGTTCTGATGTTCTCATACCCAAATGGATTATCTTGCACTCCCTGGAAGATGTGCACCGTTGGAGATCCTGGTCATAACCCATGAAAACCCAGCATGGCAGAACTCCTGACAATTGCCTGGTGCCCAGCGAGTACATTTCTGGAAGTTGCCAGGGCACTGGCTTGGGCCAGGGCAGCCCAGTGAACACTGCCCTCATCATATATAGCAGGTACCAGACCCCCAGTGCCTGGCTTTTCTTCCAGGTCCACCCCAGACAGGGAGCCTTGCCCTGCCCAATCCATCGATTTGGGAGCCATGGCCTCATGTGGGTCTCACTGGAACCTCTTCTGTTCTATTTCTGGTCTCCCTCAGACTGAATTGGACAGCAAACATTCCACTGTTTACAGTAAGCACCTCTGCCCAGAGGCTTCATGCGGTGTCCCTCCTAGAGTGCTGATTTCAGCTTGGAATCAGCCTGAGGGCCCCAAAGCATGATCTATCATCCTTGGCCAGTTGCAGCCCCACTCACCCACCCCAGACACAAAAAGGGCCTGTTCTCCTGCTTCAGTTTGTTTTCTCCAGAAGTCATGTTGGCTCTGCCGGCTCTGTCCCCATCCCACCCCTAAACCTACAGAGTTCCCGGCTGAGGCACACCAAGTATGACAGTTAGAAACAGATGAACAGAAGTGTCCTGGGTTGAGGGAAGAGTAGGAGCAAAGACAGGAAGTCATGAAAATACGCTAGATACAATGTGGCTGGAGTATCAAGTGCAGGGGGAGGGGTGGGGATGGAGGGAGTTGGCAGGAGATGAAGTTACAAAGGTAATCAGAACACTGTCGTGGGCATGCCAAAATGGCACCTGTCACACACACAGCTCCTTTAAGGAAGCTGCCCTACCCACAGTCACTTCCTGCCCATGTAGACAATGTATTTGTACCAGCGACTCTGTTACTGGTACAGAATTGGACTGGAACACAAATCTACGCTGAACCAATCAATCCTCCTCTGGGGGCGGGGGGAATAGGAAGTATGGAAAGAAAGAGGCCATTAACCATGAAAAGAAAAGCCCAAAGGAGGCCTTAAGGGCCTTCCCTAGTCCTCCTCATCTCAGTAAAGTATAGCTCCATTCTACTGTCACTCAAGTCCCAAACCCATATCTTCCCTGACTCCTCCTGTCTTTTGCATCCCACATTTGATTCATCAGCAAAACCAGACAATTCTACCTTTAAAACTGATCCAGAGCATGACCTCTTCCAACTACCTGTACTGGACTATCCAGGATCAAGCCACCGTGGTCCTTTACCTGAGCTTGCAAACAGAACGTTCTAATTGGCCTTCCTGCTTCCATCTTAGATTCCCTCCAGCAGCCAGAATGGTCCCCCAAAATGTACGGCAATTCATGTCCCTCGTCTGCCCAGAAACCTTCGGTGGCTCCCCATCTCTCTCAGCGTCAAAGTCAAAATCCCTCCCCATCCCACCACCACCTTAGCTCACCTCCCATCACCTCCCTCGGCTCACTGTGCTCTCTGAGCCTGATAGTAGGAGCCCTCAATCATGTGAAGAGGAGGATGACCCACAGAGAGAGTAGCTGAGTCTCTAATGAGGAGGACTGAGAGGGCAGATGTTCCTGCCTCTCCTGCAGTGCAGAGGATTGAGACTCAAACTGCACTAAACTCCTCAAATAACTCCCACCATTCCTTGGGGTGACTCTCTGTTCCTTACAACCCAAAGCACCTCCCACAGTCCCCGTGGGGGCAATCAAGAGTGCATCCCTCCTTCCCTTGGGAAGCTGCCCCCTACCATCCTGTGTAGTGCTCGTGGGACTGTCAATCACAGTACCCCATCAGCTCCTACCACATATTTGGGCTTGTGATGCTCCTCCGGCCGATGAGGAACCCATGTCCCTGGCCACAGCACAGAGATAAAAAGTTAGAAACAATGGGAGTTCTCTCAGGAGCAGTGTTATGGAGTTCTGGAAGAGAGGAGGGGTTTTTGGACTGTGAGCTGCAATGATAAGGGCTTGGGACTCCACTATGTGAAGAATGTCTGCCCGAGGGTGAAGTCATGCTCAGAGTCAAGCAGAGACCATCAGAGCTGAGAGGTAGAGGAAAAAAAAAAAAATCTGGTACTATCATTCAAACCTCTGGAGCCAGCTAGGCCCGAAGCAAGCCCTGTTTTCGGATTTCCAGGGTCAAAATTCAATACCTTCTCCTTGTTTTGGCTAAGCAAATGTGCTGGGTCTGTCATTTGCAACCAAAAAAGTTCTGATTTAAACAGTTCTGGAAGATACACATGCCCTGTTAAGAGCTTTGGATTTTTTTTTTTTTTCCCCTTAGAGGCAACGTGAGCTATGGAAACTTTTTGAGCAAGAGAGAATAGCTTAATAAGTCGCATTTTTGGAAGAGTGCTCTATCCATAATGAAGAAGTGGAATACAAGGAGAGACAGTGGGTACAGGAAGAACTGTACGAGACCACTACCATGGTCCAAGCAAGAGATAATGGGAATGTATGCTAATGACTAGATTAGCTCCTGAAGGAAACTCATAAGGAAGCATGACACGGTTTTATTTTTAAGTAGAAAAGAAAGACAAGTGCAGATCAGAAGACCTGCTGTATGAGAAAGAGAAAATAAGAATCTTTCTTGCATTTGCTTATATACACATAAACAGAAAGATAAAATGGTTGTCTCTGAGCTGGGAACAATGTGGACGGGACAGGGCAAGTACAGTCATTTCTGTGACTATAATTTTTTAAAACCTAATTTTGACTTTAATGAAAAATAAAGTTTCAATTAAGAAAGGTAAAGAGACAACCAGGTCCTTGACACATATAACCATAATGAATAAGCCAAATTTGGCTTTTCTTGATGTTCTATGACTGAGGGAAAGGCCATTTGATTTGAAGAATAGCGGATACCTGGTGACCTCCAAGCTAGTGTTTTCTGCAGATGGAAGTGAGGGGTGGCTAAAATGTAAGGATGAAGAAAGGGGCAGAATGTAATCAATTCTTTTCAAATATTTGGAAGGGAGCAGAACAGGAGGGGGGCCTGGTGATGGCATGGTCTGTGAGCTCAAGAGAAGGTTCTTTTTGGCCAAGGGCTATGTGGACAAGCCCGTGGCTGAGGCAGAGGGTGAAAGGCAGGGATATGAAGAGAAGCTGCTCATGATGGACGTGAGGGGCCTGAAAGAATGGGGCACAGGCATGTGAGGAGGGGTGGGGAGGAACCAGAGAATTCTGCTTGGGAGAGGAAGGTCTTGAAGGACAGGGTCCGCTAGATTTGCTTGGAAAGATTGTAGGAGCCACAGCTGCTGTCTGCTGAGAGTGAGGGGAGCAGGACTGGATCCTGCCTTGAGCGGGTAGAGAATTTTGGAAGAATCTCTCCTGGGGATTCAGAAGGAAGTTGTGAGGGCAGCAGGAGCACATGGCCAACAGCAGCAGGGAGAGTTCACACTGTGGGGAGGTCCTAGGCTCCATCCTTCAAGACACAGAAGCCAGGCCCCCAAAATTACACTGCCCTCCTCCCAAACTCCATCCACATCTCCCTTCTCCAGAGGCCTCCCTAGCTGACTGAACCCCGGCAGCGCCTTGAGCCCATGCTCATAGTCTGATCTCTGTGACTGTTCATCCTCAAGTGCCCACGTGTGGCCTCAGCTGCCTTATGTGGGAAAGCCACCACCTGCCTCGCAAGGAATTCCCAGCATGCAACCTACAGGCAGAAGAAAAACCATGTGTGTATGGAGGCATCTCCACGCTGAGGGCAAAAGGGACCCACAAGAGAGTCACAAGGCTGGCTCACAAGGTCACTATGTGACCTTCAACAAAGCTCACTCTCTCTCTGTGCATCAGTTTCCTTGTGTGTAAAACCAGATGATCACTAGGGCTCCTTCCCACTTGGACATTCTAGGCTTCCGTAGTTCTAGACGGTAGGTGCTCAGGCAATCTCTGTGACCAGAAGGAGTTCGCCTAAACTCTGTAGAGGTGAGGGGGGTGCACTCAGATGGGGAAGGGGATGTGGGAAAGTTTTTAATCTACAGAAGGAGGAGGCGTGGATTTATTTATGTGTTGCCACCTTCCCTATCTGAGAGTTAGGACTGCCTTTTCCTATTTCTCTTCCCACTCTCTGCCCAGAGGTCCCTGGGGTGGGTCTCTGGAAGCATTGAGGCAGATGAATGGTGATCTGAGGGGACCAATGAGGGTGCAGGGTAGGGCACTAGGGGAGGGAGACAAAGGAAGTTGCTCTTTGGGGCCAAGAACATTTCCAGCACCCCCCCCCACACCTCTGCATGACCAAACCATTCCAATACCCTAATTAGCCAGTCCCTTAGGCCCCTGTTAGGCAGGCCGGCTGAGCGCCCAACTCCCTGGGGACCAGCCCCTTTACCCCGCAGACTAATCAGTTCTTCACTCCTTGAGTGCATGAGTGTCCTCATCACACACGCATGCGCACACATATACATACCCTCCCTTATTCTCACCCAGAACCCCAGGCCCCATTCCAGCCTTACGAGTGTTAATGTAGGGTGGTGCTGAATTTCCCCAGTGACCATATTCCCATTTGGGTTGATTGAAGAGTTGGAAAGAGACTAGACAAAGTCTGGGGACTCCTCTCCAATTTGAGGTTTTCTCTCAAACTTGTGGGGTCAGGATGTGTAGCCAAGGATGAAGCCACAATTGGGGTGCTCTATGGTACCCCAAGCCCTTGCACTGGTACCATCTAGGGTCAATATTCACCCTAAATCAAACCCTCTCCTCCCCCTCATCCTGTCTCCCCAGTCTATATCCCCACCCCCTACCCCCGACACCCGCACTGTCAGCCCAAACACATGATAAATTGCCTTGTCAACAGAATTCATTCAGGGACCAATTAATTCCACAGAAATGAACCAGGAGCCATCAGTTGCTGAAAAACTCAGAGTGCAGGGAGTGTAGGGAGGGGATACAGGCAGAGGGTGGGTAGCAGGGGAGGGGATGGGGAGGCTGGGGAAGTTAGTCTGACAGAAATTGGTCATTTAATGCTTAAGTGCACGCTAGACAGCCCTGTCATCGCCTGCGGCCCCCGTGCGGGATTAATTATCGGAGGAGGAGAGGGCAGCCCAGCCCAACCTAGCCGTCTGTCACCAACCAATGCTGGAGTCACCCAAGCCTTGGGCCACCCTGGGTCCCCTTCCAAGTCTCCAGGCCTCCTGCTCCTCTGACTTCCAGGTCCCCCCAGATCCCAGTCCTAGGCCCAACCTCCTATCTTGGCCCCTCAGCCACATTTAGTCATGGCCTTGCCATCAGCTAGTCCAACCAGGAAGACTTCTTCAACATCTTGACTGAGTGAGGCCCAAACTCCCCACATTCCCCTGTCATTATTCTCAAACATCCTAGGTGAACACGTGTGCAGAACCCAAGGCATAGTTTTGTCCCATCCATTGATCCTAATCTGAGAGAACAGCACCATCATCCACTCCATGACTCAAGCCAGAATCCCGTCATTATCCTTGACTCCTCCCTCTCCCTCATCTTCTCTCATCCAATCAGAATCTAAGTCCTGGGAGATCAGCCTCCTATAAATACATCACATCTGGTCCACTTGCTTCTAGCTGTCTGCCACCACTCAAGGTTGAGCCATCATCTACTCTGCCTGCTCTCCTGATTCAGGCTCTTGCTTGTGGATAATGTTATTTTTTTTAGACGCAAATAACATCCTGTTGCCCTGCCTCCCTCCCTGATACTAACACCCAGCTTAACACTCTTCTGGGGAACATCATGGTCTGCAAGAGATCAAGTTCAAACTCTTAACTTGTCTTACAAGCCACGAAGCTTCAGCCTCTGCCCTGGCCTTGCCTCCAGCATGCTCCTTGGCTCTCTCTGCTCCAACCCCACTGGTCCTCCCTTCTGACCTTTGCACAGGCTGTTCTCTCAGCATGAAGTACTCCTACCCTGCAACCCCCAAGTTCACTTGACTAACTCCCGATGATCCTTAAGATGGGAGATTAAATGTCACCTCCACCAGGAAGCCCTCCCTGACTGCTTGATATACTTTTACAGCTCCTCAAACTTTTTCATTCACCAATGTGTCATCTGGCAAGTACTTGTACATTATCTATCTTTCCACCAAAATGTTAAGTTTCACAAGAGTGGAGTCAATGTCTTTTTTCTCAGAAGCTGGCATTTAATGGATACCAGAATAAATGTGTTGAATGAAGAATTGCCTAACCCTGTCTTGGCTCTCCTGCTTGTCTGAGGCCAAGTTCCCCGATGTCAGAACTCTCCTGAAAGCCCAAGACAAGCTGGGTTGGCTGGAGAGCTGAGAAACCCTCAGAGAATACTTGTGAGCCCATCAAACTGACCCAAATCAGCTGTGCATGTGGGCTCAGACCAGGCGACTGAGAGCTGGAGAGTAGAACGGCAGAGAGAATGGTTAGGAGGACTTCCCAGAAGAGTAGGGAAGTGAGGTTTGAAAGAAGCAGGCTCTGTGCAAACATGGGCTGGCTGAAGCATGGGATTGTTCAAGGGAGAAGTAATAGTTGAAAATACTGGGTAATAGTTGGAAAGGGAACTTTTCAAAACTGATATTCACATATTTACTGGAGGCTGAACTGACAAGACTTGGGTACTGACTGGATGAGAGAGATGAGGGCCAGGGAGACCAGTTTGTGAAGGGCAATGAATGTCAGACCAAGTTTGACCATTTTCCTATCCTTAACTGGGGGGAGGGCACTGACTGCTTCTAAGGTGACCTGATGCAAAGTTTTATTTACAAGTTAATTCTAGCTGCCAGACAAGGTGGTTGAAGGGAAAGTTTGAGACAGGGAGACTATTAGAGGCTAGTGCAATGATGAGATAGGGGGATGGAGATGGAGTGAGAGCAAGAGAGAGAGAGAGAGATGCAGGTTGACCTGTGGAAGGAAGGTCTGTCCCCTGAGGGACAGAGTGGGACAGGTAAGCTGGGTGGGCTCCATCTCCAAGTGTCTGGCCAAGAAGGCCTAGTGGTAGCCTCACTGAGATAACATATCTAGACTTGGCTGCCAATTGGTTATGAAGGCAAGGAGGAGAGATAGGGCAAAGATGATTGCCTCCAAGGGTGTTCCAAGAGCCTGGTGGCTGATGGGCCACCAGCAGAGGTAAGAAGAGAGGCTGACTTGGGGCTAGAGATCGTGAGATGCCTTTGTATACTGAAGATTTGTGCCTGAGTTTGACATGCCAGGGCATGATGGCCAATAGACAGAATTACAGGGAAGTAGCTCAGGGGAGTAAATTGGCCTCTGGATGTAGAATCGGGAGATATACCCTCCTGCCCCACTCTCCTAGTCTCCAGTTTTGCATTGCAGTTTGGATGGACCAATTTAATTCTGTAACAAAGCAACAGTATAGTGTTGACCCAAAATAATCCTATAATACCATATACATGTGACATATTCCTAGACATACTTTTTTTAAAAGGTCAATATTAAGATAGATAAAAATATGTGCAATGGGCAATCGTTTAAAAAAGGACGGATATGAATATATGTTCTTATTTGCTTACATTTCTCGAAATGAAAAGATAAACAAAACGTTTTAAAAATTATTATTGGAGAAAGGAGAAAACAAAGTGAAGAGGATGGGGTAGAAGGTAGACATCACTGAGTATAAATTTTCAATAGATTTTTAAAAGCAGATTAAAACCATATGGATACCTTATATAATAACACAATAAAATCAAGTACATAAATAAGTAATCCATAAAAAATCAAAAGCAAAATGAAACAAATGAACTTATCTACTGAGTTGGTATAATACTCACATAGAGAAACTATTTCAAGTAATTTAAAATCCAGTAATTGACACTACATACATCCCTAGTGGAATATATACCAATAAAGCAAATAAGTAATGAGATTGATATTCTTAGAGTTTTTTGGTAAGGGAGAAATAAACAAACAAAAACAGGTGGAAGATCTGTGGTGATTAGTAAAATCCCCATAGTCTTGCATTTGAGTTGGATGTATCAGTAATAACTGTTGATGTATTTTATCTTTAAAAAATGTATTTCCTGGCTTTATGCATTGAAAAGGACAAGAAACCAACAAACTCAGGAGCAATAAGCACCTCTAGTCTCAAGACTGTGGTCTTTAAATACCATTTTGCATTAAAAGGAACCAGGGCTCTGGGGGAAATGAAAAATTTCAGATCTGAAACGGGACATGTACAAGATCATTCTAGAAATCTTAAACCAGCAAGCAAGGAAGCTATGAAAGACTACTCGGGTCATATCGAAAGGACTTGTGCACTAATTAGAGGCTCCCATTTGCCAAAGATGATACAATTGAGCATCCGCGAGAATAATAGCTGCAATTGATTGAAACTCATCTGATACATTTAAATTCATGAATAATCATTATACTTAAAAGAGAAACCTTACTAATCTTCTTTGAAGGATGGTAGAGAGCCAACTCATTATTTGGTAAACTGATCAGAGAAAAAAAAAAAAAACAAGCACGTCTACTGCCTTTCTTACATGAGCTGTATGGACTTTGGTAACCAAATTGTGGGTAAAAGGAAATTTCTCTTTATAGAAGTCTTATAGGCAATACATGGAAAAGGAATGGATAGAATCAGAATATCACCATTTTGCAACCTCTAATGAAATAATGGACCTAGGTAATGATGATCAGTGGCTGTTAATTTTGCCTAAAGAGAGACAACTGAACATTAGATGCTTCACGGAGAATATACAAGACAAAACAAAACTCCATAAAATAGTATTTCCAGGCTGGATGCAGTGGCTCATGTCTGTAATCCCAGCACTTTGGGAAGCAGAAGTGGGCAGATCACTTGAGGTCAGGAGTTCGAGACCAGCCTGGCCAACATGGTGAAACCTCGTTTCTACTAAAAATACAAAAATTAACTGGTCATGGTGCTGTAACCCCAACTACTTGGGAGGCTGAGGTGGGAGGATTGCTTGAATCCAGGAGGCCGAGGTTGCAGTGAGCCAAGATTGCGCCTCTGTACTCCAGCCTGGGCAACAGGGCGAGACTCTATGTCAAGTAAATGAATAAATAAAGTAGTCTTTCAAAAAAAAAAAAAATCTAATCTAAATCTAATCAAGCCTCTAGATGTAACTACTATCTTGCAGAAAATACTGTCAACATAGGAACCACAAGGATGCAATCCAAAAACTCCAGATTATGGGTGAATATCCCGGCTTCCTCAATTAAAAAATCAAAAGAGAGAAAAAAATGGATAGACTAAAACAGACTTGAGAGATATATCAACTAATTGCATTATATTTGAATCTTGCAAGTAATTAAAAGGAGGAGAAGGAGCAGGAAGAGGAAGAGGAAGAAGAGAAAGAAGAGTAGAAGATGTTATGAGGCAATCAGGGATATGTAAGCACTGCATTAATTGGACACTATTACGTTTTTAGATGTGCTAGTGATATTATGGTTATTTTTAAAGTCATTTTACTTTAAAAGTATAAACTGAAATATTTATAAATTAAATGATGTGCTATCTGGGATTTGCTATAAAATAATCTAGGGGGTAGAGTTGGCTGAGAAATATGTAGAATAAGACTGGCCATAAATTGGTAACCGTTGGAGCTGGGTTCATTATACTACTCTCTATTTTTATATATGTTTGAAGTTTTCAATAATAAAAAAAAGTTTTACCCGTGTTATATTGAAATGAGCTGGTTAAATCTGGGGCGTAGCTATCTCCCCCATCTTGAATTTCAGAAAGCTGACAGCTGTCTTCCATTGTTCAGCCCTCCAAGCTGGAAACTGAACAAACTGACCAGCCCTCCAAAAAAGACCTCTAAATACTGACAGTCAGAGTCCCCCCACAAAACATCCAGGTCTCCAACTGATCATTCTTCAGTGATGTCCACTAATCAACAGGTCCTAAAATTAGCACAGAGCTTTCAAGCGGTCATTTAGTGCCCTACCTTTGTGTATTGACGGACAGGAAAATATGTTAATGATTTAGGACATGTTTCTAACATAAAAGATAAAGACCAGGCCAGGCACAGTGGCTCACACCTGTAATCTCAGCACTTTGGGAGGCTGAGGTGGGTGGATCACCTGAGGTCAGGAGTTCGAGACCAATCTGGCCAACATGGTAAAACCCCTACTAAATACAAAAATTAACTGGACATGGTGGCAGGTGCCTGTAATCCCGGCTACTCAGGAGGCTGTGGCAGGAGAATTGCTTGAACCTGGGAGGTGGAGGTTGTAGTGAGCCAAGATCGCACCATTGCACACTCCACCCTGGGTGACGAGAGCAAAATTCCGTCTAAAAAAAAAAAGAAAAGAAAAGAAAAGAAAGAAAGAATGATAAAGACCAGAATTAACAACTATAAGAAAAAGAACTAGAAGGGGCCAGCCACGGTGGCTCACACCTGTAATCTCAGCACTTTGGGAGGCTGAGGTAGGCAAATCACTTGAGGTCAAGAGTTTGAGACCAGCCTGGCCAATATGGTGAAACTTCATCTCTACTAAAAATAAAAATTAGCCAAGCATAAAAAAATTAGCCAGGTGTAGTGGCAGGTGCCTGTAATCCCAGCTACTCAGGAGACTGAAGCAGGAGAATCACTTGAACCCAGGAGGTGGAGGTTGCAGTGAGCAGAGTTCACTCCACTGCACTCCAGTCTGGGACACAGTGCAAGACTCTGTCTCAAAAAAAAAAAAAGAACTCGGAAGACCCAAAGAATATTTAGGGATGAAAAGAAAACTTAAAAACCAAAAAAACCGACAATTAATAGCCTCAGAGTGGTAAAAGAAACATACCCATGAAACAAGGACAGGGTGTGTTTTTAAGGTATATTTAGAGAATAATAACTGTTAAAACTCCTGAAAATGTATACATAAGTATACATATTATATATGAAATATATAATATTAGAGGTAAAACATTTAATAGAATATTATAAAGTTGAGAAAGCCTTGAAAAAGGAGAACAAATAGCCACAGAGAAAACTAGAAAAGAGAACATAAGAAAACTAGATGATAAGCCGGGCGTGGTGACTCGCACCTGTAATCCCAGCATTTTGGGAGACCGAGACAGGTGGATCACCTGAGCCCAGGAGTTCGAGACCAGCCTGGGCAACATGACAAAACCCCATCTCCATAAAAAATACAAAAATTAGCCAGCATGGTGGCGAATGCCTATAGTGCCAGCTACTCAGGAGCTGAGGTGGGAAGATCACTTGAGCCTGGGGAGTTCGAGGCTGCAGTGAGCTCTGATTGCTCCACTGCACTCCAGCCTGGGCAAGAGAGTGAGATTCTGTCTTAAAAAGAAAAAAAGGAAAAAGAAAACTAGATAATAAATACAGAAAGTATAGACATCCAACTAGAAGTCTCAGAAAAAGAAGACCAAGAAAATGAAAGTGAGAAAATTATCAAAAAATAATTTCGGAAATCCCCCAGAAATGAAAGACTTGGCTTTCTGGATTAAAAGGCCCTGTCAAATACCCAGTACAATGGATTGACAATCCTTAGTTCTTGTACTCTGTCAAGACTGCCAATTCACAATCCTGATGAGGGGTTGCATCAAACCTACAGGAAGAGGAATTTTCCTAATTGGTCTTCCCAGAAGCAGCACTATTTTATAATTTGTCATTCCATGAAGCTCCTTCTTACAGTTCATCTGTTCAGATGGGGTGTCTTTTACTAACTTACTCAAAAGGACCATTTGGGTTAGTGGTTGCCCTGAATGGAAAATTTTAGATCCAAAAAGGATGCCACCTATTTAGAAAATAGTAACAATAGATTATAAAATATGTTTGACAAAAATAAAAGAAGCTTCATACTTCTTTTGGAAATTTGGAGATGAATTAGTAAAAAGCAGCCAGAAAATTTAGCAAACAACAACAAAAAGCCTGAGGCAAGTATTAATTCCAAGAAAAAAAACAGTAGTTATACAAGAAATGAAATGTGATGGAAATCACAACATGGCTCAGGTGTTAAAAAATATTTACACACTTATATACATAAATGTGAAATATTGATTTTTACCCCAAATTATGATATAAATATATTGGGCCAAAGATAAAATGATTGTAGGTGGTGACATAAGATATCCCAATTCTCACCTTCTATAATAATTAGTTAATAGCCAGGCGTGGTGGTGCATGCCTGTAATCCCAGTTACTCAGGAGGCTGAGGCATGAGAATCACTTGAACCCAGGAAGTGGAGGTTGCCGTGAGCCAGGATTGCACCACTTCACTACAGCCTGGATGACAGAAACTTCGTCTCAAGGAAAAAAAAAAAAAAAAAAAAAACTCGAAAGAATCAAAGAATATTCAGGGAAGAGAAGAAAGCTTAAAAAAACAAACAAACATACAATTTATAACCTCAGAGAGGCCGGGCGCAGTGGCTCACGCCTGTAATCCCAACACTTTGGGAGGCCGAGGCGGGCAGATCACAAGGTCAGGAGATTGAGACCATCCTGGCTAACACAGTGAAACCCCGTCTCTACTAAAAATACAAAAAATTAGCTGGGCGTGGTGGCGGGTGCCTGTAGTCCCAGCTACTTGGGAGACTGAGGCAGGAGAATAGTGTGAACCCAGTAGGCGGAGTTTGCAGTGAGCTGAGATGGCGCCACTGCACTCCAGCCTGGGCAACAGAGCGAGAATCCGTCTCAAAAAAAAAATGAAATAAATGAATAAAATAAAATAAAAACCTCAGAGAGGTAAAAGAAACACATCCATGAAAAAAGGACAGGGTGTGGTTTTTGTTTTGTTTTGTTTTTTCTGAGTTGGAGTCTCGCTGTGTTGCCCAGCCTGGAGTGCAGTAGTGCGATCTCAGCTCACTGCAACCTCCGCCTCCCAGGTTTAAGCAATTCTCCTGCCTTAGCCTCCTGAGTAGCTGGGACTACAGGTGCGTGCCACGACACCTGGCTGATTTTTTGCGTTTTTAGTAGAGACGGGGTTTCACCATGTTGGCCAGGCTGGTTTCAATCTCCTGACCTCGTGATCCACTCGCCTCGGCCTCCCAAAGTGCTGAGATTACAGGCATGAGCCACCGCGCCCAGCCAGGGTGTGTTTTTAAGGTATATTCAGAGAATAATAATAATTAAAACTCCTGAAAATTTATATATATATGTACACATAATATATATAATATCTATAATATTAGAGATAAAGTGAAAAGTCAAAAATAGCAATACAAACATGATATAGCCACAGAAGTAGGGAAGTACACATCAGAAGATATAACTAATCAATTTCAAAACGGTTGCCTATAGGGACTCAGTAGAAGACAATTATAACCTTGTATTTGGTTGCTTTTTGAGCTATGTAAATACAATTGACCCTTGAACAACATAGGTTTGAACTGCATGGATCCATTTATATGCAGAATTTTTCAAAAAAAGTTACCCTGAGTGTGCTTGCTTTCCTGCCTTCTGTTCTGCGTCCTCCACCTCTTTGACTTCTGCCACCCCTGAGACAGTAAGACCAACCCCTTTCCTCCCTCCTTCTCCTCAGCCTACTCAGTGTGAAGACAACAAGGATGAAGACTTTTATGATGATCCACTTCCGCTTATTGAATAGTAAGTATATTTTCTCTTCCTCATGATTTTCTTAATAGCGTTTTCTTTTTTCTAGCTTACTTTATTGTAAGAATGCAGTATATAATACATATAACACACAGAATATGTGTTAATGGACAGTTTGTTATTGGTAAGCCTTCTGGGCAACAGTAAGCTATTCGTAGTTAAGTTTTGGGAGAGTCAAAAGTAATAAGTAATTTAAAAAACATAGATTCTGGTTTTTTTAATTACTTATGTCCATAGGTGTTGGGGGAACAGGTGGTATTTGGTTACCTGAGTAGGTTTCTTTAGTGGTGATTTGTGAGATTTTGGTGTACCCATCACCCGAGCAGTATACACTGAGCCCAGTGTGTAGTCTTTTACCCCTCACTCCTTCCTGCCCTTTCCCCCCGAGTCCCCAAAGTCCACCATATAATTCTTAGGCCTTTGCATCCTCATAGCTTAGCTCCCACCTATGAGTGAGAACATACAATGTTTAGTTTTCCATTCCTGAGTTACTCACTTAGAATAATACCAATCCCATCCAGGTTGCTGCGAATGCCATTAATTCATTTCTTTTTATGGCTGAGCAGTATTCCATCATATACATACCACAGTTTCTTTATCCACTCATTGACTGGTGGCCATTTGGGTTAGTTCCACATTTTTGCAATTGTGAATTGTGCTGCTATAAACGTGTGTGCAAGTACTTTTTTGAATAATGACTTCTTTTCCTGTGGGTAGATACCCAGTCATGGGATTTCTGGGTCAAATGGTAGTTCTACTTTTAGTTCTTTAAGGAATCTCCACATTGTTTTCAATAGTGGTTGTACTAGTTTACCTTCCCACCAACAGTGTAGAAGTGTTCCCTTTTCACCTCATCCAGCCAACATCTATTTAAAAAAATTTTTTTTATTATGGCCATTCTTGTGGGAGTAAGGTGGCATCATATTGTGATTTTGATTTGCATTTCCCTGATCATTAGTGATGTTGAGCATTTTTTTCATGTTTTTTGGCCCTTTGAAAAGTTACACACAGATTTTCAACTACACGGTGGGTCAGCACTCCATCCCCTGCATTGTTCAATGGTCAACTATATATAACTTTGTTTTTTTTGAAACAGAGCCACAATCACGGCTCACTGCAACCTTGACCTCATGGGTTCAAGCAATCCTCTTGCCTCATCCTCCCAAGTAGCTGGGACTACAGGGATACACCACCATGCCTGGCTAAGTTTTTTATTTTTTGTAGAAATGAGGTCTTGCTATGTTGCCCAGGCTGGTCCCAAACTCTTGGGCTCAACCCATCCTCCCGCCTCAGCCTCCCAAACTGCTGGGATTACAGGTATGAGCTACCACTTGCGGCCAACTATATTTAATTTTTATTTATTTTTATTTTTTATATATATTTTTTGGAGACAGAGTTTTACTCTGTCATTCAGGCTGGAGTGCAGTGCTGCCATCTTGGCTCACTACAACCTCCACCTTCCAGGTTCAAGCAATTCTCCTGCCCCAGCCTCCTGAGTAGCTGGGTACAGGTGCCCGCCACGATGCCCAGCTAAATTTTTTTGTATTTTTAGTAGAGACAGGGTTTCGCCATGTTGACCAGGCTGGTCTTGAACTCTTACCTCAGGTGATCCATCTGCCTCGGCCTCCTAAGTGCTGGAATTACTGGCGTGAGCCACCGTGCCCAGCCTATATTTAACTTTTAATGAAAAATTCAAATATACACAAAAGTAGAGAAAATAGTACAGTGAACTCTCATATTCTAATCCCTCAGAATTAGCAATTTATCAAGATTTTGCCATACTTACTTCATGTAAGCATATTATTTTAAATTTAAATTTTTTCAATTTTAGAAATATACACAATAAATTAATAATATGGCTACCTCTGAAACATGTGACTGATATAGAGATGGGAGAGGTGAGGAAAAGAAGAGCTTTTTTCTTTTTTAAACAGTTTTATTTTTATTTGTATCTTACAAACTCATGCCATGCACTGCTCTAAACACTTTACACTCATTTAATCCTCATAGCAAATCGATGAGGTATGTGCTAGTTTTATTCTTATTTGATAGACGAGAGTTGTTTATCATTTGAATTTTTTTCAGTGAACAGGAATTCCTTTTTAAATATTTATTTATGTGTTTGTTTTAGAGACAGGGTCTCCGTCTGTTGCCCAAGCTTCACTATAACCTCAAACTCCTGGGCTTAAGGGATCCTCCCACTTTAGTCTCCCGAGTAGCTGGGACTACAGGCAGGGGCTATCATGCCTGGCCAATTTTTATTCATTTATTTGTTTTTAGAGATGGGCCAGGTTAGTATTGAACTCCTGGCTTCAAGTGATCCCCCAGTCTTGACCTCTAAATAATAATTTTTTAAAAAGATAATGGACCACAAAAACAAGTTTCCTGACTCATATATAATACATAATAACTCTTGGGTTATTTATTCTCCAGTATAGAAAGTCCCAGTCCCTCCAATGATGCCTCCAAGGTAGAATGATGCATTCTAGTTATTAATAACACTTTCACTCCCAATCTGTCCCAGTTTAGGTAATAACTTGAATGACCATCCTACTTTAAGGCTTTGTGTTTAGGGCTGGACGCAGTGGTTCACGTCTATAATCCCAGCACTTTGGGAAGCCAAGGTGGGCGGATCACCTGAGGTCAGGAGTTTGACACCAGCCTGGCCAACATGGCAAAACCCCATCTCTACTAAAAATACAAAATTTAGCCAGTCTTGATGGCCAAGGCGGGCCGACCACAAGGTCAAGAGTTCAAGACCAGCCTGACCTATAAGGTGAAACCCTGTCTCTACTAAAAATACAAAAATTAGCTGGGTGTTGTGGTGCACACCTGTATTCACAGCTACTCGGGAGGCTGAGGCAGGAGAATCACTTGAACCTGGGAGGCGCAGGTTGCAGTGAACCAAGATCGTGCCACTGCACTCCAGCCTGGGCAACAGAGTGAGACTCCATCTCAAAACAAAAACAAAAAGAAGACTTTGTGTTTGTTTAGATTCTTCACCATGGGGATTGTCCTCCTCAGGACTTTGTTCTTAGGGGTCCCCAGGCCTGAACCTAGCAAACTATGGGGCCCAGTGGGAACACTGACCTTTCTTCTTCCAGGTTTCCTGCATCTACCAAGGTGGCCTGGGAATCAACAGGCTCCTGGTAGTGCCACACAATCGACTCACAATGAATTAGCTGTCAGATAAACTTTGTCTTTTTCATGTGATTCATTTCTAAGCCAAGACTCCTGACCCCACATTTGCACTTCTGATCTTTTTAACCTGCCTGCAGGACTCTACATCCACGCTCTCCAAATGTCATTTGCTCATGTTGGATCATCATTCCAGCCTGCCATGATCATTTTGAACCTCAATTCTGTCAGCCAATCTATTAGTAAGCCTGTTCCTCTTTGTGTCATCTGAAGGTGTGATGAGCTGGACACCTACATCTTCATCTGAGTCACTGATAGAAACATCACATGCCCAGGGCTGAGTCACAGGCTCAGAGACGTCCTGCTGGCAAGACAGAAAACCTGTCATCACATCTCTTTGGGTAGAGTGAGTCAGCAGCTATGAATCCTCCAAGCAGGGCCATCATGCAGCCCACATTTTCCCATCACATACACAAGAATGTGATGATAAACTGCTTTACGCCTTGTGGTAAGTATAAAAACAGTGTCTTCTACATTCCCCTAACCTCTTCATTCTGTATCCTTATCAACAAAAGAAGCATGATATCCTGTAGTTTGATATGTGTTTATAGAGACCTCATGCTGGCTTCTGCCAAACATCGTTCTCCTTGCTGAGCATTACCAGACCCCGTATATAATAATCATTTCTAGAATTTCACCAGGAATCAGCATTAATTTGGACACTCTTTAATTTCCATATCCAAAGCCTACTGCTTGCTGGTTATGATGGCAGTATTCGTTCAACTCCACCCCATAGCACCCCTCCCAGTCTCCAGGATCCCCCAAAGTCACTGACAGCAGATTCCTGATTACACATCATCTTGACACCTATCTGAACCTTTTTACAGTAGACTACTCTGACGCCATTCACAATATTGGTATGGATTGCAGAGCTATATTCACTGACGCTAAAAAATGTCCACAATACATTGTTAAGTGAAAAATAAAGTTTACAAAGCAATACGATTTTATAATTCCATGTTTGTAAAAAACAAAAAGCATTCGTTATGTGCACATAAAAATAAAGTCCAGAAGTCTACATACCAAAATATTAACAGCAGTAACATGGGTGGAAGAATTACAGGTGAAGTTTTATTTCACACATCTGAATTTTCCAGTTCTTCTTCAATTGGCATTCATAACTCATGTAATGAAGGAAAACAGGTTTTTTGAAAAAGTCAAGGTTGACTTCCTGGACTCTGGTAATTCAGAGCTATCTTAGAGCACAAATAACATTCCTCCATATGCTTCTTTCTTCTCCCTGAGAGTTTCATTTTCCGGTCACATAAGAAGGAGGGAGGGGAGAGAAAAAGAGGTTGGGGCTGCCATTTGTAGGTACAATGCTACGCCGCGGGCAGGGGTTTTATCTCCGTCTCTGCATTAAATCCTCACAACTGAGAGGAGTAAATTTTACCAATAATATTGACTCTTTCAGAAAGTTGGGTGATGAAGGGAAAGGAGACCATGAGATCCTGGACTGGGGAGAGACAAGGACAAAGGAAGGTGAGGTGAAGCTAACCCCATTTTACAGATGAAAACACTGAGTTTCTAAAATGACAATCAATCACGCAGCTAGTAAATAAAGCGAAATTCAAACCCAGGTCTGCCTGACCCTAAAGCCTTCCTCCTTTTATGACACCACAGCAGCCATGACACCTGCCGTCCCCATAGCATCCAATTTTAAAGATTTTCTGGATTTTTCCTTCCCTGACACACCATAATCAACTTGCTGTTTAAAGCTCTTTTCATCAGGCAGCAGGTATCTTCTTAAAACTTCTCCGACTACCCCTGCACAGTGCCTAAAAGCAAATCCTCAGTTTTAATCTTCAGAACCATCTTCTTTTGGTTTTTTTCTTTTCTTTTCTTTCCTTTTTTTTTTTTTTTTTTTTTTTTTTTTTTTTTTTTTTTTTTAGGCAGGGTCTCACTCTGTCACTTAGGCTGGAGTGCAGTGGTGCAGTCACAGCTCACTGCAGCCTCGACCTCTTGGGCTCAAGTGATTCTCCAGCCTCAGCCCCCACAAGTAGCTGGGGCTACAAGCACAACCACAGCTGGCAAATTTTTTAGATTTTGTGTAGAGATGGGATTTTGCCATGTTGCCCAGCTGGTCTCAAACTCCTAGGCTCAAGCGATCCTCCTGGCGTGGCCACCCAAAATGCTGGGATTACAGGTGTGAGCCACCACTTGAGGCCTTTAGAACCATCTTTAAGCTCACAGCTCAAATGCCTTCTTCACCTTTCCCTCCAGAAGCATGAACTCCAAAACCAGAAAAAAATGAAACATCATTTCCCACACACCCTATTGTACCCAAATTTCATCCATGTCTTTACCTAGTGCCTCAAAGCTCTGCAGACAGCATATGGAATGATGAACGGGTGTGGACAGAGTTCAGCCAGACCTCAGAGGCAGACCATAGAAGGTCCTGGGAGTCACTGCTGAGAAGCAGCCTAGAACTCCCTCAGTTCCCAGTATTACTTTCCTTTCTGCTTAATATAGAATGGGTGTCTGTTTTCCTGTGACTGAACTCTTAATGAGAAATAATAATAGTAATAACTTCTTCCTTTTGAGTTCTATGAACCTGACGCTATATAACAGGTTAAATATCTATCACCCCATCTAATTTGCATGGCAGTCACATAAATTAGGTATTATTTTCCCAATTTACATGTAGAGAAACCAAGGATAGGAGAGGTTGCCCAAGAGTTCATCATCAGTAAATGGCTGAGCCTTGACTCAAATGAGGGTTTGCAAACTCCAGAGCTTGTGCTCCCAACCCCTGTGCATCCCACGTCTCACATGGTTCCTTGTGGAAGGGATGAACCTATGTAATGGACATAATGGACAACATCCTCAGCAGACTTTGTGGAAGATACAGAGATTCTTTTCTTTTCTTTTCTTTTCTCTTTTTTTTTTTTTTTTTTTTTTTTTTTTTTTTTTTTTTTTTTTTTTGAGATGGAGTTTCGCTCCTGTTGTCCAGGCTAGAGTGCAATGGTGCAATCTCAGTTCACCACAACCTCTGTCTCCCGGGTTCAAGCAATTCTCCTGCCTCAGTCTTCTGAGTAGCTGGGATTACAGGCATGTGCCACTACGCCTGGCTAATTTTGTATTTTTAGTAGAGACGGGGTTTCTCCATGTTGGTCAGGCTGGTCTCGAACTCCCAACCTCAGGCAATCCACCCACCTTGGCCTCCCAAAGTGCTGGGATTACAGGCGTGAGCCACCATGCCTGGCCTCAGAGATGTTTTAAAAACCCTGAGTCATGCTTTATAATGACTCTGCTCCAACTATTCTCCTCTCTCTCTCCACTGCCCCTTCCCCACCTCTACCCTTCCAAGTATGCACGTGTGCTCACCTCACCATCCCTTGACCCCCACAGTCCAGGACCCCATAGGCCCCTTTCCCTTCCTCACCACACTTTCTGGAAGAGTAGCCCACACTTGCAACTTTCCTCCCTGCCACTAGCCCCATTCGCGTTGTCACCTGGCTTCTGCCTCCACCACCCCAGGGAAGCTGCTTTAGCTAAGGTCTTTATGTCCTCCTGCTGCGCATCTTACAGCTTTCTGGGGCGTCATCCTGTGTGACATCCCTGCAGCATGTCATGCTGTTGCCCACTCCACCGTCTTGAAACTCTCTCTGCACTTGGCTTCCTGACAACACTCTCCCCTGACTTTCTTCCATCCTCTCTGCTGGTGATTCTCTGTCTTGATCATTGACTCCTCTAACTCCACTTGACCCTCAAATGCAGGTGCTTTCCAGGGTTCTGCCCTCAGCCTTCAGCCCAACCCTCTCCTTCAGGCCCCAGTCTCCTTCTTACAGCTGCAACAGCCCACTTACATGCAAACAGACAACTGCCCAGGCTGTTGTCTTTAGCTCAGATCGCTTTCCCACAGTTTAGACTGACATTTCCATCTGCCTAGCTGACACCTCCACCTGGAAGTTCTCCTGAAAACCTTAATTCAGTGTGTCTAAAAACTAAACAGTACAACATGCCCCCCATAGACAGATCCACACACATGTGGGCAGTAGGGTTACAGGCGTTACTGTATTTTGCATATCTCAATCTAGTTTTTCCTCGATTAACATTTATAACCCATATAATAAGGGGAAACAACTTTTCATTTTAATTTATTTATGCATGTATTTTAGAGACAAGATCTCTCTACGTTGTCCAGGCTGGTCTCAAACTCCCAGGCTCATATGATCCTTCCACCTAAACCTCCTGAGTGGCTGGGACAACAGGCATTCACAACCACACCCAGCTAAGGAAACAGCTTTTAACAAAAAGTCAAGGTTGGCTTTACAGTATCTCTGTAATTGTACAGAGATACTTTGGAGCACAAATAACATTCCTCATGCTCCCTCTCTCCTTGAGAGTTTCAGTCCACATAAGGAAGAGGGAGGTAGGGAAAGAGGGTGGGACTGTCATTCCTAGGCATAATGCCAAGCCACGTGCTAGCGGCTTCCTCCATCATTTATTTTATTCTATTTTTAAATTTTTATTTTATTATCTTTTTTAGAAATGGGGTCTCGCCATGTTGCCCAGGCTGGTCCTGAACCCCTGGCCTCAAGTCCTCCTCCTGCCTTGGCCTTCCAAAGTGCTGGGATTATAGGCGTAAGCCACCGCACCCAGCCGCAGTCCATCTAGTTATATTTCATCCTTATAACTAAGGGAGGTTAAATATTATTTGCCCCATTTTACAGATGAAAAACTGAAACTCTGAAATGATAAGCAATCGCCTCCAATCATGCAGCTAATAAATTAGATAACTAAAGCAAAATGCAAACCCAGGTCCTCCTGACTCCAAAGTTCACACATACACACACACACACACACACACACACACACCACATTTCTCTCTTGAAGTACCTCAGTACTTGCTTAAAAATTTCCACCAAATCTCCCTCTCCTCTTCATCACTTCCTGTCAAAGCCTGATATGAGAGACCAGAAGGCAAGCACGGGGTGGTCACACGCACCAACATTCCTACTCACTCCATGAGAACACAACTGCCACCCTTATTTCTCTAGAGGAGCTCATTATTCGCTCAATGGCTCTGTACTCTACCTTTTTTTTTTTTTTTTTGAGACGGAGTCTCACTCTATCGCCCAGGCTAGGGTGCAGTGGCGCAATCTCAGCTCACTGCAACCTCCACCTATCAGATTCAAGCAATTCTCCTCCCTCAGCCTCGTGAGTAGCTGGGATTACGACACCTGCCACCACATCTGGCTAATTTTTGTATTTTTAGTAGAGACGAGGTTTCGCCATGTTGACCAGGGTGGTCTCAAACTTCTGACCTCTGGTGATCCACCTGCCTTGTCCCAAAGTGCTGGAACTACAGGTGTGAGCCACCGTGCCCGGCCTGTACTCTATACCTTCTATGTCTATGTCTCAGACAGAGACCACCAGGCACTGGAGATCCTGCAGTGAACCAGACAAATGTGGTTCTTGCCCTTATATAGTCTACATTCTGGAAAATGCATTATTAACAATGCATGGGCACTAAATAGAGAATATTTATGCACAGCAGTAACCAGTGTAGGTTCACCAAGAACCACTAGTTAAAATGGAGAAAGGTATTGAAAAAGTAGACGAGTGTAAGCTCAAAAGGAAATTTCTAGGGTTCTGTTGCATGACTCTACCCTCAGTTCTTCCTAGTTCCTGTTTTTGTTAATGACCTCCAGTCTCGTCAGATCATCAAAAGATGTAAAACTTGTTAAATGGCAGAGGACAAAATTAGGGCCTCACAGGCAGCTTGGAATAATGGGTCAAAACCAACATAATGAAATGTAAGGGATAAATGTCAAGTCCTGAATTTGTTTTACAAATCAATTGCCCCAGCGCACAGTAAGGGAGGCCTGGCTGCCATGGCTTGTGTGGGAAAAAGCAGGTAATTCTGGTGCCTGGGAGCTCCATGTGGGTCCACAAAGCCAACTGGCTACTTGAATGCTAGGATGTAGGTGTGGGCAGTTCTGAAGGAGTCCAACACAGCATGGAAAGACACGGTCCTTGGGCTGCTCTGAGAGGGCCCTCCATCCACCCAGAGCCACCAGGCAGGCTGCAGGTGTCGAGAAAGACGGGCAGCATCTCTGCATCATCACATATCAGGGCTGACCACCTGGTCCATCTCCTTCATTTACAGAGCAGCCAGCTGAGTCCCAGAGAGGAGAAGGGGTCTACCTTGTGGGGTCAGCAGGTTTGCAGTAGAACTAGGGCAGCTCTCGACTATCTCGAATGAATGAACAAATGAATGAATGAATGACGTACATAGATAAGGATCAAGTACATAGAGGGACAGCAGATGAGATTAGAGACATCCATTTCATTGTCTTTGAGGCATCAAAGAGAAATTAATGAAAGTGCTAAGTCTTCCTATTGACATACATAGGTTCTTTGTGCTCGGTACGTGGGTACATATATGTGTGCCCACACCAAGCCCTACAAGGCTCTGCCTTGACCCCCACATGCTCTCCTCCCTGCCCCAGGCAGTTGCTGAAGGCATGGGAGAAGCACTTCTCAGCTCTTGCCCATCGTCTGGGTTTTCTTTCCTCTTTCCAAGATTCTTCCCCCAGGAAGCCCTCCTGAATTGGTGAGGCAGTGGTGCTGCCCTCCTGCCCAGTCAGAGAGCCCTGCCAGCTGCTGCAGCCCCTACTCAAAGCTCAGTGCTGGGCAGTTATCCTGGATTATCCTAAGGGGACAGGAGCCTAGAACAGGCCCCCCATCTTGTACTGTTGTACCCTGTCCCCTCATATGTTTCTGAGCCCCAGGCCCCTCAGCCCCTCACCCTCACCATGGCCGCATCCTCAGATCCATGTCTCCCTCAGACCCCAGACCCCCAGTTCTGCTTCCCTCCCCCAAGATTCTCTGTCATTATCTCTGGAAAGTGAGGCTTGTGCATCATCATTAATGGGCTAAACAGCAGGGTCAGCGAGGCAGGTAGCAGTAAACGCAGCAATTACGGCCGCGCCTCCATCCGAGCGCCTTCGCTCCCAATCCATCTCCCCTCATCACCAGGCGGTGCTGAGCCGGCCCTGCCTTCATTACATTAATCAGGTTAATTCCAAGTTAGAGTCCACATTCTAATCAAAAGGCAGTCAACAGGGCGGGACACTGGGGGAAGAGGGAAGAGCTGTCCACCCAAGAAATGGGGGCTTGATGGAGGGCCCAGGCCTAGACACCTGAGAGCCTAGCCTCCAGAGCCCCATCTTTCCAGGGGCTGCTCCCACTTCGTCTGAGCCTTCCTCCTGAAACCTCTTTTGCATCCTGGATTCAAGCCAGGGCTGAGACTCTAGCTATGGAGTTAGAGGCAAGGGAGAGTCCAATTCCCTGTCTCTCTAAACAGACCAACCAGGCCATCATGTACTGTTCACAAGGTTGTGCACTGACAATGCTAGGAGGGCACCGTATTCATATTGTAGCCTATGTGAATGATGCCCTTAGAGCTGTGCAGTGTACAACCAGCACAACAGAGCAGAGCAGCCCTGTAGGTTACCTCCTAAGAAACCAAGGTCCTGGGGAAGGTCAGAGGATACTGGAGAAGGCAGGGTGGAGGCTATGGAACCAACACTGGAACTCAACAAGCTCATTAAGCTGAAACAGAGATCAAGAGAACGAACCTCCAGCAGCAGCAGCTTCTGCAATGGCCTCAACACTCTGGCATCTCTGCAAGGTTCTGTCCTCATCCTCTGCTAGGAAATGTCATCTGCTTCCCCAGCTTCAAATATCACCATGTTGATGAGGCCCCCCCTTCCCCCAAAATCTTTCCTACACCCTGACTTCATATTCCATTTGGATAGCTCCACATAGAAATCCCTCCAGTTTCGCAAAGAACATGGATGAAATAGCTCAGAAGCTGCTTTCCCAAATTTACTTCTCTTCCCTTTCTCCATGAAGTCCTCCTCCCTCTGTGGCCCAAGCTAGAAATCTTGAAAGTTATTAGAGAATCCTTCTTGGACCCTTTATTAGCTTCTTATAGCTGCTGTAACAAATTATTACAAACTTAGTGGCTTAAAACAACATGGATTTATTATTTTTCAGTTCTGGAAGTTAGAAGTCTAACATGGGTCTCACTCTAAGCTCAGATCAAGGTATTGACTGGGCTGGTTCCTTCTAGAGGCTCTAGAGGAGAATCTACTACCTTGCTTCTTCCAGCTGCTAGAGGCTGCCTGCATTCCTTGGCTTGTGGCCCCTTCCTTCATCTTCAAAGCCAGCACGATAGCATCTTCAAGTCTCTCTCTGATTCTGACCCATCTGCATTCTTTAACTTGTAAGGACTGACCCTTGTGAGTACATTGGACCTCCTCAGATAATCCAGGATAAATCTCCTGGAGCTGACTGGCAGCCTTAATTCTCCCTTGCTCTGTAATATAACACATCCACAGGTTCTTGGAATTAGGACATAGACTTTGATATATGGTTAAAATATTCCCTCCAAATCTCATATTGAAATGTGATCCCCAATGTTGGAGGTGGGGCCTAGTGGGAGGTGTTTGGGTCATGGGGACGGATCCCTCATGAATGACTTGGTGCCCTCCCCACAGTAATGAGTGAGTTCTCCCTCTATTAGTTCACGTAACAGCTGGTTGTTTAAAAGACTGTGACATTTCTCTTGCTCCCTCTCTCACCATATGACATGCCCATTCAGTTTGCCTTCTACCGTGAGTAAAAGCTTCCTGAGACCTCACTAGAAACTGAGTGGATGCTGGTGCCATGCTTGCACAACCTGCAGAACCATGAGCCAAATAAACTTTTTTTCTTTATAAATTAAATTACCCAGCCTCTACACAGGTATTCCTTTATAGTAACACAAGACAGAATAGTACAGTTGGGAAGCCATTATTCTGCCTGCCATAAACCCCAAATATCAGATTGATCTTCAAGTCCTGTTAATTCTATGCCTCCAAGACAGCCCTTCTATCAGTTCCTGTGTTCTTTATCTTGGATTGTCTAGACATTACAATAATCTATCTTCAACCTCTCCCTTTCCAATTTACAGTCATCAACTTCCAACCTCTCCCTCTCTAATCCACTTCCCAAGAGACTGCCAGAATGAGGCAGATGCTTTTATTGTTCCTAGCATCTCTTCCTCTTGGCCCACCTCGGATTTCAGTGCAGCTAGCCCAGGAAAGGAAATGTAATAGGCCTGGCAGCAACTGTCAACCAGTAGGGACCTCTTTCAAGTACCCAGTAGTAGATAAGTACCCAGCTTCCTGTCCTTTAAAGGGACAATTCTGGTGCATTCTACACGATTCTTCAGAGGATCTCCAAGGATCGCTCTTTGGTTGCCCATAGAGACAACCAGATTTCTTCTCTGTTTCATTCTCCCCACTCCCTCACTACCGCTCCCTGTGATCACCTTCCAAATAAACTGCCTTCACCTAAGTCCTTGTCTCAAGCTCTGATTTAGGGGAAAAACAAACTAAGACAGTGTGATATCTCTAAGATGAAAATCTGATCAAGTCATCTTCCTTATTAAAGACAGTAAACAACTACTGCCCTCAGGTTAAAGTACTAACTTGGAGGTTGGTATTCAAAGCCCTACACAACCCTAACCACTTCTCCAATCTCATAATATTCTACATCCATCGACTCATCCTATTCTCCAGCCATGCAAGATTTCCCCCATAAACTGTCACATCCCCAAGCATTCACTCACATTAAGAGCTCTGAGTTCTAGATCCTGCCCACCTCTGCATGGATGTCTCATAGCAAACCTCAAGCTCGACATGTCTAAAAATGGAACTCAACTTCTCAACAATGTTCTCTTTTCTCTACCTTTCTCTCAGTTTTCCTTTGTTTTGTCTGACTCTTCACCATCTTTCCCTGTTTCTTTTTCTCTCTCCAGTCTCATATACATGACTGATCTCCAGGCTTTTGTCCTTGACCCTCCTCTTTTCTTGATCTCAACATTTTCCCTGAATTGCCTCATCCCTTCCTAAGGCATTATTTACAGCCTACACATGCGGACAATTCCATCTCCAGGCTGGACTTCTCACCTCTCTGCTAAGCTCCAAACCTATATTCAGCTGTCTACTGGATACCTCAACCTGGACGTCCCATAGCAACTTAAACTCTACATGTTCCAGACTGAATCGTCCCCCAACTTCCTCATCCTCTAATATCCCCCTTTATGGAATCACCGACAACCTAGCTGTTCAGAAATGTTCACCTCCTTTTGCCCTGCCCCCTCCCCCAGATCGTTCCATTGCCTTCTCCAGTCTAACCTTCACACAACAATCAGCACAATCTTTGTTGTTGTTGTTGTTGTTATGGAGTCTCACTGTGTCACTCAGGCTGGAGTGCAGTGGCATGATCTTGGCTCATTGCAACCTCCACCTCCTAGGTTCAAGGGATTCTCCTGCCTCAGCATCCCGGGTAGCTGGGATTACAGGTGCACACCACCATACCCAAATAATTTTTGTATTTTTAATAGAGACAGGATATCACCATGTTGGTCAGGCTGGTTACGAACTCCTGACCTTAAGTGATCCGCCAGCCTTGGCCTCCCAAAGTGCTGGGATTACAGGTGTGAGCCACCACACCTGGCCAACAATCTTTCTATCACATATATCTGAGAGTTACCTCCCACTCAGTACCCCCTGCACGAAATCCTAGCATGTTCCAGAGTCCTTCTTCTCGGAGTCTGCCCACCTGAGCAGCCCCAGCTTCCCTTTATGTGACCCATACTGTTTGATCTGGTTGCAATGTGCTTCCTATATCACGACCCCATCAACGCCTTCTCTACTTAGAGACTTTCTTATCTTTAAAGCCACCTCTTCCTGGAGGCCTTCCAGACAGTGTTCCCAGGGCAACCCATGCAGCAGAGTACTCTAACTATGATGCATATTTACCAGTCTTTCTCCTCTGTTAGCCTGGGGATTCTTGAGGTCAGGGACTCCATCTCGGTCTCCTTTGCCCCACAGCACTGTGCCTGCTTCTTAGCACAAATTCATTCAGTGCTTGCTAAACAAATGGATGAATAGGTATGCAGCTTCACACACAGTAAAATTCTTATTTATGTAATGACACACACACAGTCACTGGATTCATGGTTACGTAGACAGAGACAGCCATCCTCCCTCACACTGTTGTTTCAATGTATGAGGAGTCTTCAACAGTCAATCACATGCCTCTACCGTCACTTACCTACAGCCACATACCAACATTCACCCACACACCCACCTCCATGTCAACCAAGGCACTCATTGTCACACCCACACAAACAAGCACATCACAAACTCCCACGTGGCCCCACACACAAACTCACACAGAGTCACGCATACAGGGCCACACACACAGCTCCAAACACCTCGAGGGCACACTTCATCTCCAATTGTGAGCAAATGCTGTTGGTTTTCATTAATCTGCAGGCTCTGTGTTTGCCAATCTCTCTGGCTCCCCCTCTCCCTCTTCCCCACTCTCTCTCTTTCTGCTCCGAGGCAGGTGAGCGCATCAATTTTCTCCTCGTCTGTGGCAGTTAAATTAAATGGAATCAGCCTGATTGCTGAAAATCAAAGGGAAGGCTGATAAAGCAATTAAATCCCTCTAATTCCTCGTCCTGAAAGGTGCAGCGGCTCTGAAGCTAATTAACTTCATAATGAAAATCCTTCTTCACCCTTTTAGGCTCTTCTCCCCAGGTCTCCTCTCCTCTCCTCTCCTTCTGGGGAGAAGCTGGTTACTGAGGAAGAGCTGGATCAGCAGCATTAAAAGTCAGAACCCTGAAGAGGTCTCAGGAGGGGACTCTCTCCTGTGCTCCTGTGTTCAGCTCCCTCCCCTTCCCTCCCCTGCTCACCCCTTTCTCCTACACCTAGTTACCTGCCTAGCTCTCAACACCACATTTGTAATGTCCATCCCTCCTGCAAACACCCCACACTACACCAACACCAGATCCACCCCTACTACATTCAGCCCACCTCCCACCACCTACCATAACACCCAGCTGTTACCCCAAATGCCAAGGCTTCCTCCACCCCACATCAGCCCCCTAAAACCAGCCTTGTCTCTAAAATCGACCCTGCCCAACACCGAGCCCACCTGCCCCTCCAGCCTGATCTCAACAGCAGCCTGCCTTCAGTGCACAGTTTATAATCCTGAACACCTAATATGTGCCCAGAACTATGCTAGGCACTGGGGTGCAAAGATGAACGAAAACAAAACAAGCCATGTCCTAAAGGATCTCCTTATCTGGAGGTAGAGAAAATAAGGCCTTCCTAAAGAGAACCGTCTTAGTCCATCAGGCTGCTATAAGAGAATACCAGAAACTGGGTGGCATATAAACAACAGAAATTTATTTCTCCCAGTGCTGGAACCCGGGAAGTCCAAGATCAAAGTGCCAGCAGATTTCATGTCTGATGAGTCCCACTTCTCATAGATAGTGCCTTCTTGCTGTGTCCTCACATGGTGGAAGGGACTAGCTAGCTCTCTGGTGTCTCTTTTTATTTATTGGCTTGTTTATTTTTATAGCAACACCAGCCTGAGAATGGGGTCTCCACCTTTACAACGTAATCACCTCCCAAAAGCCCTACCTCCTAGTACCAACACCTTGGGATTAGAATTTCAGCACAAATTTTGGGGAGACATAAACATTTGTGCCATAACGGAAACCTATGAGAGGAGCCTCCAGTGAGCTCTGGCAGACTAGGGAAGGCTCCAGATAGGAAGCACTGGGGCTAGGTCATTAAGAGTTAGCTGGGGCAGGTTGAGCATGGTGGCTCACACCTGTAATCCCAACACTTTGGGGGGCCAAGGTGGGATGATTGCTTGAGTTCAGGAGTTGGAGACCAGCCTGGGCAACATAGCAAGTCCTCGCCTGTACAAAAAAATTAAAAATCAGCCAAGTGTAGTTGTGCATACCTGTAGTCCCAGACACTTGGGTGGCTGAGGCAGCAAGATCGCTTGAACCCAGGAGGTCGGGGCTGCAGTGAGCTGTGATCATACTACTGCACTCCATCTTGGGTGATAGAGCAAGACCCATCTCAGAAAAAAAGTCAGCTGGGTTGACTGGCTTGGAGAAGGAGATGGGGTCAGGAGAAAGAGCATATGCAAAGCTTGGAGGTGGGAGAGAGCAAGAGCTGATCAGATTGGGAGTTTGTTTGCAAAGGTAGTCCCTGGACAATGTGGGAGGCTTGGCTGCAGATGAAGCTGAGTAATTGGGCAGAGGCCGGACCATGAAGGGCTTTGAAGACCATAGCAAGGAGTCTTGGTTTCTTTTTCTTTTTTTAAGACAGAGTCTCCTTCTGTTGCCCAGGCACAAGTGCAGTGGCTCAATCTCAGCTCACTGCAACCTCTGCTGGTAGGGTTCAAGCAATTCTTCTGCCTCAGCCTCTGGAGTAGTTGGTTTTTTTTTTTTTGTTTTTTTTTTTTTTGAGACGGAGTCTCGCTCTGTCGCCCAGGCTGGAGTACAGCAGCGTGATCTCGGCTCACTGCAAGCTCCACCTCCCGGGTTCATGCCATTCTCCTGCCTCAGCCTCCCGAATAGCTGGGACTACAGGCGCTGCCACCATGCCCGGCTCATTTTTTGTAATTTTTTAGTAGAGACGGGATTTCACTGTGTTAGCCAGGATGGTCTCGATCTCCTGACCTCGTGATCCGCCCGTCTTGGCCTCCCAAAGTGCTGGGATTACAGGCTTGAGCCACCGCGCCCGGCCCAGAGTAGTTGGTATTACAGGCATGCACCACCACACCCGGCTAATTTTTGTATTTTTTAAGTAGAGACAGGGTTCCACCATGTTGGCCAGGCTAGTCTGGAACTCCTGGCCTCAAGTGATCTGCCCACCTTGGCCTCCCAAAGTGCTGGGATTACAGGCATGAGCTATGATGCCCGGACAGTTTATTTCAAACGATGTCAAGTGCTAACTAGGATTTACACGTCAGATAGAACCAGAGTTTGTTGAAATTCTTTTCCACTACCCTACATGTGGGGGCAGGGCAGACACAGGGAGGATCGCAGACATATGTGAGTGGCCATGAGCACACTGGCAGGAGCAGGCCTGGGGAACAAGGACCCCGGGAGGCATCCAGTCAAAGCGTGTCTAAGAAGGTAGCAGAGTAAGCGCATGGGGTGGCCTTCTGTGATTTGAGAGCAGGAAGAGGCCCTCGCTCTGTGCTGCCCTGCTGCCAGCCCTGAGATGCTGGCATTTTGGCACCTACCTCTCCCCTCCCTCTGTAAAGTCCATCCATTCCCATGGCTTCAGATCTCACCTCTCCACAGGGAGCTGTGAGCCACACAAGGGAAAGGTGCAGTCTGTCTCATTCACTGTTGAATCCTCAGCCCAATCTATTATAGATATCCAGTAGATATTTTTCAACTAATACAAAGAAATGAACAAATCTACGACCTCCAGCTCCAGACCTGTATATTCCACTGTCAACTAAACTTTTCCACTTGGACGTTTCCATCTCACACTTAACATGTCCCAAAGCAAACTCATTCCTGCCCGCATGCCCACCTGAATCCCGCTCCTCTACTTGGTCTCCTGCTTTAGTGAATGGCACCACCAGCCACAAAACTGACCAAACCCAAGGCCTGGGCTTCATTCTCAGCCCTTCCTTCTCTACCACCCCTACCCCCACATCGCAGCAGTCTCAACTCCCATTCATTCTGCCTTCCCACTGTTTCTCCTCTTTCCTTTCCCACTACACCATCCCTGCCACCACCTCTCATGCTCTCTCAGTGATTTCCCGGCTGGTCTCTCTGCTTTGGGTCTCCACCACTTCCAATCCATCCTCCAGAAATGTTCTGAAGTGGAAAATAGGAACACATCACTCATCTACTTACTACCCTCACAGGCTCATCATTCCTTATAAAGCAAAGGTCAGCTCCTCACCTAGCCCACGGGACCCCAGACTTCAGCCACAGCTGACTTCTTACAACAACCAGATGTCCCAGATTCATGTTAGGGTGCCTTGTTCCCTGCCCATCTGGAATGCCCTTCTCCAAACTCCACTGGACCCAGCTTCCTCCCACCCCCAACCACCCCATTATCTTTCAAGACTTCCTGAAATTTTTTTTTAAAGTTCTGTTTTATTTTTGTTTTCCTTTGAGCTTTTCTGTGCCTTCTATACATTCTGCATGGAGCAAATATTACTTTTGTAACTAGAAAAAGAAAACGTTTCTAAAGTTGCTGAGAACCCCCTTCTCTCTAAAGCTTCTCCCCAGGCTTCCATATCCCTACCCATAGAATTCTCCTTCCTTTGGGCCTCATTGGGACTTCTCTTCCACCTGCTGGAACACCAGCAGCCTGATATGTTTGCATACTTGTCTCCCTTACACGGTGAAGCCCTGGAGGGCAGAGCCAATGGGTGTCCTCCTGATCTTGGCTGGCACAGTGTCAGGCTTATCAGATTTGCCCCATGATTGTTGAACAAGTGAATGGCCAAGCAGCCTGAGAGAGAGCTGAGAGTTTGGTCAAACCACAGGGAGACAGTGATTCACACCTATAATCCCAACACTTTGGGAGGCCGAGGCGGGCAGATCATCTGAGGTCAGGAGATTGAGACCAGCCTGGCCAATAGGGTGAAACCCCGTCTCTACTAAAAATTCAAAAACTTAGCTGGGTGTGGTGGCAGGCGCCTGTAATCCCAGCTACTTGGGAGGCGGAGGCAGGAGAATCGCTTGAACCCAGGAGGTGGAGGTTGCAGTGAGCCGAGATGGTGCCACTGCGCTCCAGCCTGGGTGACAGAGCAAGACTCCGTCTCAAAACAAACAAACGAACACTACGACATCCTATGGGAGTCCGAGTGTTGAGGGCACAATCTGCGGGAGGTAGAGAGCAACCAGCAAGGCCAGCCCTGCCACAGGGCCCGGTAACATTTCTGAAGAATCCTGCTGGATTGGGGAAGATGGTAATAGAACTTCCCATGTGGAGAGGGTCAGCATAGGTCCCCAGCCCAGCCCAGCCCTGGTCTCCACCTTCAGAGATCCTCAGAGGCACAAGGAGAACAAAGCAGTGGGAGGGAGAAGCAGAGATGTGGGAGAAAGGCAGAGACAGAACGAGTGGCAGAGGGAAGGAGTCCCTTATGAAGTCACAGGGAGACAGTGGCAGAGACTCCGGAAGGGCAGATGGGTGGCAAGGCCCCCAGCACAGCCCAGGAGCCTCCATGCACACAAAGCCCGTGCTGGGGTTGGGGGACGGGGTCCTGGGGATTGAGGAGAGGACAGCAGGTTCCTAACCATCTGCAGGTGCCAGCCCCCATCCTGGGCTGGCTCCCCACCCTGGGCCGGCTCCCCAACCCTTTCTGGAGCCAGCGGGTGGCACCCAGCAGGGGGCAGATGAGGCTTCCACGTGAGTGATGGGCGCCAATTTAGGCCCAGATTTGCAACACTTGTGGGGTCTGGCACAGCTCTGAGACCAGGAGGAGGGGTGGGCAGGGCATAAACAGGCTGGACTGGCAGTGGGGAAGCGGGGAGATCTCTGTAGGGAAGAGCCAGGCTCTTCTCTGAGTGCCCAGCAGAGGCCACGTGACTGGCGATTGGGAACCACAGCCAGAGAACTAAGAGGGGGCACTCTGCACAGGGCTTGACTTGTTTGCAGAGAGTGCAGGGCGAGTCCCCTGAAGGGCCTGGACACACACACACACACACACACACACACACACACGTCATTCCCCAGTCCGGCATTCACACCCAGAACAAACCTCTGTGAGGCACGTACTTAGCACACTGCTCGAACGCCTACTGCGCGCCGCAGTGTGTCAGAAGCACCCATCCACTCAGTCACACCACAACAATCTCAGTCCACCAACACTCATTCACCTCATCCCAGTCGCTCAGAGTGAAAGTCAGGCAATTTGCACAGACAGAACTCATCACACAAGGCATCTCTTGGTCTCCCAGACGTCCTCGCACATATGCACAAGCAGGCAGGCGTACATGGATGCACATATGTGTGCACACACAAATTGTTAAGTTTGGCAGAAGTGATGGGGATAGCTCCAGGGGTCTGGGTCTTGGTTTTGAAGAGAGAAAAAGACAGTGTCAGGTCACTGGGCTCATGGAGGCAGATCTGGGCCACAGCCCTAGCAGAGTCCAGTGAGGTCAACCATAGGGTCCAGGTCCCTTGGGGACAGTCCTGTCCATCCTGGCTGATTCGGCCCCACCCACACTGTCTCCAGATGCCCTCCTCCGCCCTGCCAGGGTCCAGTCGCCTTCAGTCCCTGCAGTTACCCCCTCCCTGGGCCCCCTCCTGTCAGCTCATTCTCTTTCCATCTGCATCACTTCTCCTCTCCCCACCGACCCCCACCATCCCCGCCCCCCCCAGCCTCGGTGATAAAAGAGCCAGATTGGAGCGGGTGCCACGCAGCTTCATTCCCCACCATATGGGCCCAAAAGCCAAATCGTCAGCTAAGCGATTAAATCAAGTATGTCGAACAAAATGTTATGAACTGACATTATGGGTATATAATTTTATGCCATTTGTTGCCATCTGTTTATCTAAACAGCCCCCATTCCACACAGACATACAGACTCACACCTTCCCTCCCACCCCCACCCGTCAGGATCCCCCCACCCCCAAACAGGGCCAGAGGTCAGGGACAAGAAGATGTGTGCCAGGTAGTTGAAGCACCAGGGGCTCCAGGGTTCTTGGGAACTGGAAAGAACTGGGGGGCCAGTAGTCCCAGAGAGCTGAGGAATAGGAGAGTGGGGGTCAAAACTGCTCATTGGCCTGAAAGGGGACAAGACCCTTGGGGAGCAGGAGGTTAGGGAACCAGGAGTCCCAGGCATAAAGACTGTAGCCAGGGCCATGGCACAGGGCCATGGACCAGGGCCAGGAGAGCCTCGCTGGCAAGCCTCCAGCCTGGCACGTGGCACGTGTGTGTGAGTGTGTGTGCAGGGCAGGCACAAGAGCCACAGCTGTGCACATCACAGAAAGCTGTAGGAGCTTGCTCTCCCTCTGCCCCTGTCTGTCCTGGGAGCCCAAGGCGCTCAGAGCCTGATAGGAGGGCTGGCTCCTCTCAGGACCCCAGGCACAGGTCAGGGGGCCAGAGCTTAGACCATTATCACTCATGTCTCCTCAAAATACGGTCACAAGGCAGGTGCCCCATCAAGCCCAGAGGATAGGGAGCCCCCATCCCTACACCCCTCCAACCCCAAACAGCTTTGGAGTCTGAAATAGCCCCCTTAACACCAGGCCTGGGCTTCTGTGAGCTTAAGTGTGAGCCCCCAGCCACAGACGTGCGACCATCCCACCCTCTTGGGCCTCTCTGCCGCCTGGCCCAACCTGTGTCTGTCCATGCCTGTGGTCTCTCTGTCTGACCTCCCCTATCTACCCCCTCTTCCATGGTAAGTGTCTCTGTGTGTCTCTCTCACCTCAGCCTCTTTCTTTCTGTCTCTGGCTCTGTTTTGGCCTCTGACTCTCCTGGAGGTGCAGGCTTGGGCCTCAAAGATGTCCAGCCAGAGGGATAGTGACCCCACAGAGGAGTACAGAGGTGGGAAGTGAGTTGGAGGAAGTGGGCCAGAAACAGAGCAGAGCAAAACATGACACACAAGGACTCAGATGGTGGACAGTCAGGTGACCCTCGGGCATTGGAAGCTTTGGGGCTACTCCAGGAGCTGGAAGGAGTGTGGCCTGTGGGTGAAGAAGTGTGAGGAAGATGAGGGAAGCTTCAGCGTAAGGGAAGGACGCCCCAGCCAAAGGGTGCATGGGAAAGACGGCAGGCAACCTCTTGTAAGGTTTATTAAAACACTACCCCAAACACACACACACGCACACACACACACACACACACACAAAAGACAGAGAGAGAGAGGTCCCAGGAGCCCATCCATGCCCACACACAGGGCTCGATGACACTTGCCATAGAAAGACCTCAAGGTCACCGAGTGTGCGCCCTCACCATCATGGACAGTGTTGTCAGCAAGTCAGGCATTCCAGTGCCCAGCATCTCACAGGGCTCTGCCAGGAGTGTGTGCACAAGCGTGTCCTCCAGGCTTGGGCTCACCCTCCACTTCTCCACACACAGCGTCACACAGCCACCCAGCACCACAGAGACACATGTCTCTGTCTCTCTTGCAGGAAGAGATTAAGCACTGTAGAGGAAAGCCCAAAGTGAGCGCTGGAAATCCAAATAGGAGGAGGAAAAAAGCAGCCAGAAAGCCTCAAGAGATGAAGCTGAGACAAGACGGACAGAAAGAAACAAGGAACCAGACAGAAACAGAGACAGCGGCCAAATGACAGAAAAAGAAGAAAGACAAAGAGAAGAGGAGACTTGAAGACCGACGAGGAGGAAGCGGGACAGCAGCAAGAGTGAGGGGACGCTGCGGGCGGGCGGGCGGGAGGGGGCGCCCAGGACGCTGAAAGCCAGGAAGGCACGGGTGGTGGCAGCGGCTGAGGCTGGAAAAGCTCATTTTGCTGGTAATTTACTCTCCTGCTTTTGGGCCGCTCCGCCTGCCGCTGTCGCCCGCCCGGGCTGCCTGTTCCAATATTAGATATAAACAAGTAAACTGTGTAATGGATCACATTAAGCAGGCCTTGCGTCTTGAGGCAGGATTTAATTTGCATGGCAGATTAGCTTGTCTTCCCAGCAAGGCACCCCGGGGCACCCCAAGCTGTAATAGGATCCCGCCTCTTAGAGCCCATTAAGGCAATTGAGAGCGCCTCCTAATCTCCCTCCCTGCCCTGCACCAGAATCCTCTCCTGCCGGACCAAGAGGGACTTGTGATAGCGGGACCCCCATCTTCTGACCCTGTGTGGTGCCCCCTTCTCAGGCCCCACCTTGCCCTTAAAGCAGCAACCCCAAGCCCCATGGTTTGCCCCCTTTCCACCTCCTTCCTCGGCACCCAACCTCAGAGAACTTTCCCTCTGAGCACCCCCAACTCTGCTTCAGAGCACCCTGACTGCCCTGAACCCACTTTCCCCTATTCCTCCAAGTGTCCCCAAACTCCAGGCCCGTGCTCTGACCCCCAGCTTTCTCCATTCCCTGCCTGGCTCCCCCAGACCCTCCAGCAATTAGTGGGCTTCCTAGCTGAGGTCAGGGGTTAGAATGTCTTCCATCCCTTTCTTCAGTTTTTCATTTAACAGACGTTCATCGAGCTTCCTATGCCCTTAACAATATCATTGTCGGGTTGGGAATCAGAGCAAGACTCAGAACCTTCGTGGAGATCGAAGTTCAAGTTACAATTTGGTTTCAAAGTGGCGCTGAAGTGAGTGATTATAACAACCCTCTTTTGTGGGGTGCTTTAAAGTTTATGTGTTATATCTTTTAGGTCATTAATCCTAACCCTCAGAGAGGAACCCTTTTAAATCAGCCCCACTGGGCCAGGCATGGTGGCTCACACATAATTCTAGCACTTTGGGAGGCCGAGACAGGAGGATCACTTGAGCCCAGGAGTTCAAGACCAGCCTGGGCAACATAGGGGGACCCCATCTCTACAAAAAATACAAAATTAGCTGGGCATAGTGGCACACACCTGTAGTCCTACCTACTCAGAAGGCTGAGGTGGGAGGATCACTTTGGTCCAGGAGGTCAGAGCTGTAGTGAGCTATGATCACTCCACTGCACTCCAGGCTGGGCAACAGTGCAAGACCCTGTCTATAAAATCCAAGAAATTAAAATAAATAAATAAATAAATAAATAAATAAATAAATAAACCAGCTCCATTGAAAAGATGAGGAAACAGGCTCCGAGAGGAGAAATGATTTGCCCAAGGTCAAACGATTGGTAAGGCGCAGCTCCAGGACTCCACCCAGGTCTGCCTGACCCTAAGTGCAGAAGTCTTTCTGATATACCACAGTACCGGGGTCAGCACTGGTCTTCAGAGAGGAGCGGGGCTGGCTTAGGGTGAAGGCCCATACCAGGGTCCATATTAGGATCAGGCTGACCATGGGTATCCATCCCCTGCCCCGCCACTGGACCAGGGTGAGTGGAGGCCACAGCAGGGATCAGCTTCCCCACTTACTTAACCAGAGGTAATCCTACAGTGGAGTTACTGAACACTTGTGAAGGGGGCCAAACAACCAAAGACCAGTGGCACTGGAAACCAGGGAGATTAGGGTAGGTGTAGAGAAAGACCTGCAGGCGGTGGGAGCATCCCCCAGCCCAATCCCCTCAGCATTGGCAAGCCCCTGAGCTGGACTGGGCTGGGCTGGGGATGGGGACTGTGGAGCCTGCAGGGAGACGGGGCCTGGCTGGGTGGGTATGGGGCCAGGCCGGTGGAGAAGGGTCAGTTCAGTCCTGCTTAGCTCACAAAGGGTCCTTGTTGTGGGTAATGGGACTCCCCTGGCAGCTTTATTTGCTGTCAGTGGCTTTTATTAAAGTCTCCAGTTTCAGACCCTCCAACCTCCAGCCATTGTGTGTGCTCCCCCCGGGCCCTGCCCCCATCCCCTGGCTAGATGACTCTGAAGGGCCCCCCTGCTCCGTCTCCCGGGCCCCAGCCACCCCCCCCCCCCAACCCAGCCACCAGCCTCCCACCTTCACCTCCCAGAGAGAGGTCAGAGAGGCTATGCACTCAGGGGGAACATCTCAGCCCTGGCCCTTCAACACCCCGAAATGGACCCAAATCTCCCAGACGTTATGACTGGTGCTGGGGGTGGGGCATTGAGGCAGCCTGGGCAGAATGCACACGGAGTGGTACACACGCATGCACATATGTGTACCCTTGTGTGTCCTTGAGGGCTGTGCACCCATCTGTTCCCTCAGCCCGTGTCTTCACACAGACACACACAGGAATGAGTACTGTCTAGGGATTGAGAAGAGGGTGGGGTGGGGGCTCCAGTTTGATTCCATGAGCACTTAGGGACACCCTCCACCTCCACCAGGCACCAGGTCAGAACTAGAGGGTGGGAGGATGGAGAAGTGTCTTCCAACTCCGTCTGTCACTTTCGATATTGACTCTCCCTGCTCCCTTCTCTCTGCCCACAGAAGGAAGCAGGCAGAGGAGCTAGGCTGGGCCTTGACTCTGGGTGGAGAGGAGACACGCAAATGCACCGAATATCAGCAGTCAGTTTAACCTTTACTTCACCCAGATTCTAACCTCTCCTTTATAGCCCAGAGCTCCAGCCCTGGATTCACAGCCCAGAACCCAAGCAGCTGAGGCTGGTTCTTACACACTTCCTTCCCAGAGAACACGCTTGGGGTTGGGCACTGGAGAGACCCAGCCAGTCTTTTCAGGATGACCTCCCTGGGGCAGAAATTTGAAGTAAAAATGAGCACATGATTCCAGGAAATCCTTGCTGAGCAGGGGAAAACAGAAGAGGGACATAGAGGGAAGCCCAAGGGCCACAGGTGGCGGCTGAAGGGGACTCAGATCCTGCACTTGGGTGTCTCATCCATGCCCCACCCCACCTCTGTGGAGCTAGAGGGAAGAGGTGGCACTGCCCTCCTCTCCATTACCCACGTATGTGAGATCTGAGGTTGGCAGGAGTGCACAGCCAGTGACTGTGTCTGTGTGAAATTGGGTGTGGGCCACGAGGAATGTGAGTGTGTGTGTGTGTGCATGCATGCACATGTGTATGTGGGGGTGGTTAGGGGCCCACGTGAGCATGAACATTGGGGTGTCAATCGTATACTTGTGTGTGTCTTCTGGAGGTGTCTGCTCTGGGGAGAGCAGCTCCATAGTTTATGTGAGGAGAGGATGTTTATGGTCAAAGGTGACTGCATGTATTTGCTGTGGGCTGTCTGTCCTGCATACGTTTGAGTATATAAGAGAGAGGGGGCCGGGCACGGTGGTGGCTCACACCTGTAATCTCAGTACTTTGGGAGGCTAAGGCAGGTGGATCACCTGAGGTCAGGAGTTCATGACCAACCTGGCCAATATGGTGAAACCCCACCTCTACTAAAAATACAGAAATTAGCTGGGAATGGTGGCATGCGCCTGTAGTCCCAGCTGCTCAGGAGGCTGAGGCAGGAGAATCACTTGAACCCAGCAGGCAGAGGTTGCAATGAGCCGAGATCGTGCCACTGCACTCCAGCCTGGGTGACAGAGCAAGACTCTATCTCAATGAAAAAAAAAGAGAGAGAGAGAAAGAGAGAGATCGATCCAGGGGGTCCACAGCCCTCCCCAGGGTCTTCTGAGCCCCTGGCTCGGCCTGTGCCAGGCCATTTGGGGAGCGCCTGTGCTTTATGGTGCGCGGGTGAAAAATGGAAATGCTAATAAGTAGTCGTTAAATTGTCTTGCAAAAATGTTAAATGATAAATTGGGTAATGTTATTGTTGAAATGAAATATGTAAAATAAATGAGTTATTTATTTCTAATAAATATTTTGTTTACGATATATTTGTAGGGGTGTTAATTATTTTCCCCCTCAATCGGGGCAATGTATAAATTCTAATAAAGCGCGGGCTGTAGTGAAGGCAGCAGGGCCGGCGGTGGCTCCTCCTGGCCGCGCTGCTGCAGGACCTCAGCCTGTGATGTGATGGATGCAGCACTCACAAGCGATTGTTCTACTCGCTGATATTCCAGGCTCCCACATGTGGCCTGTTTTGTTTCAAAAAAAAAAGAAAGAAAGAAAAAAAGAAAAGAGAGAGTCAGGGAAGAAAACAAATAGGCCAGGGTCTCCACAATGAGGTGGTTAAATATCCCAAGGCCGGGTCTCGCTCCTTAGCTAGCTGCACAGGCCCTGGGCACTCCTGTCACTGTTGTAGCCGGCTTTGCAGAAGGAGCAATAAACACATAAGCAAACCAAGCGGAGAAAAGACTTCATGTCCCCTAGGCCCATCAGCAACCCTGAGCACTCATGCCAGGCGAGGTGGCCTCCATGATTCCTGCTCTCCCTTGTCCCAGTTGGGGGATTCTCCAAGGAGGCAGATGTCCCCATATCCTGCTGTTTCCAGCCCTTCCTCCCTTCAAAGGAAGAACCACACTTCCCCTTAACTCTGTCTCTTCTCCCCCTACAATGCCCCTTCCAAACCCTCTGATGCAGGAACCTCCAGGACTCTCCATGACCTGTCCAGGGGATCCTAGTTTATCCCCCTCAGGATCCATCTGACCAGAAATTAAACTAGGCCCTGACCTGGCCCCTGAGGCTGGAACGCATATTGGGGGTGCAAGGAACATTCCCCTTCAGAACAAGCTGCCTCCCCCCAGGGCGTTATCTCCCTGTAAGTAATAAAACTGCTGAGGCAGGACGGCCTGGTGGGCAGGCACAGGCAGCACTGGGTGCGGGATGCAGGGCTGTTCTGTCCCTGCCCCAGGCATCAGCTCATCCACCTTCCCTCCGGCCCTCATCCAACTCCTGGAGTTGAACTAGGCTCCAAGTTCTCACGACAAGGGCAACAAGGCTCTAGGCTGACCTCCACCTTGGGGTCGCAATCACTTAGCACACCTTTCTTCAAGATGGGGGGTCCTGCTGCAGGGCCTCAGCCTGTGATGGAGTGGCCCTGGGGGCAGGCAGCTTGTTCTGAAAGGGAATGTACCCTGCACCCCCAATACATGTTCTAGTCTCAGGTGCCAGGCCAGGGCCAAGTTCAATTTCTGGTCAGGTGGATCCTGAGGGGCCTAACTAGGGTCCCCCTGGACAGGCCATGGGTAGTCCTAGAGGTTCCTGCATCAGAGGGTTTGGACGCATGATGGGGAGCTACAAACCCAAGGGAGGTGCAATTAAGCAGATTCAGGGGGTTCCCTGGGTCCTTCAGAGGTTGGGTAGGGGAACAATTCTTCCCAGGCTGGGGTTCCCCAAAGTCTGTTCAAAGGGGCCCTTACCTCTTCCACTCATCTACCACTGCCCACCATCCAAGCTAAGCCACTGGGAACTGCCTCTCAAAAAGCATCTCTCTGAGCAGGTGTGACCTGTGCATGTGAAAGTGTAATAGCAACAACAAGCCAGGTTTATTGTAAGATGGAGAGACCTTCAGCATGGGACTAAGAGGAAGGTAAATCACAGAGGCGGCCAAGAGAGACACACCACATCTACTGCCTGGTTCACGGGTGCCACACTGACCCCCACACAGATGCCAGACTTGGACACACAGCCACCCATGGTGCTTGCATCATGCACATTCACTTGCAAAGCCCCAGTCCCACACAATCATGGTCCCTAAATTGCCAATCCCACACAGCTACACTTTTGGGGAGTTTGAATCAGGTCCAGGAGCTATAAGGGAGGATGACCAGACAAAAAGGGACATGAAATCATTGCCCATCTGTGGGGCTCCGATCAGGCGTTGGGAGGGGGTATCAACACTGGGAGGAGGTCGCCCCCTGCTGGAAGACGCCTGTAACCACCTCCCCATCCAAGCCTGCCCAGCTAATCTTACCCCTAACCCTCCCCTAGCAAGACATCCACACACACCATACATTTATCCACCACACTCTGCCTAAGCCCCAGACAGGCTGCATAACTCTGGGTTCTTTTAAAAACATGTAAAATCTTTGATCATCATTTGTTTAAACTGTATAAATAATCTACTGGGTTTTAATAGGATTTTTCTATGAATTGGCAACAAAGCATGAAATGTGATATTTTCACCATGAGTAGTTGGGAAATTAGTCACCACTGTCCATAGCTGTCCGCTGGCTGGAGACCCCCAGGCTGTCTGGTTCCTGTCTCCCCTCCACCTCAGGTCTTTCAAATGCTACCCTGCCAGCTCCTGCCTTTTTTGGGTAGTAGGGGGAATTATGTGGTATCACTATCAGAAGCCCAGCTGGTTGTCTCCTCATCTCAAAGCAAACACCAGGCTGCCCTGGGTCCCCGTTTCTCGGATTTTTCAGAAGTTGGGGCATTTGGTTTTCTGCGTCTCATTGCGGGCTCCAGTGCAGGTTGGGATGGGGAATAGGGATGGGCAGTGGGTTTAAGGATAGTTATTTGCGGTAGAAGCAGTTCGAGGGCAGAGAGTTGGAGTCATTCACAATTTCCCCATCTTCCCCAAAGTTCTGCACACTTGATCACTCCCCAGGCTGTTCCGCACTCACAGCAACAGGACCCACTCACCCCCTTGAGGAGGCTGGACCTGTCTCCTGAGGTTGACAAACTGCTCACCCACTCTGGGAGCAAAAGGTGCTAAGTCTGGGAGAGGAATGATTCTTGGGGACAAGGAAGGGTGAGAGACGGAGAACAGATCTAGGGAAGCAGGAAATGAGAGCTGCAGGGATGTGAGCCAGGCAGGGATCAGAGACAGAGGAATCAGAGATAAGACCAGGACTTCAGAGTTAGATGGATGAGGCAGAGATGGTGGAAACTGCCCAAATATGCAAGCAAGGCTTTCAGTCCCACTCCCAAATGACTCCTGACCCCAGCCCTGGCCACCAAGTACAGTAGCCCCAAAGCATGCCTCTTACACCTCAGTGCCCTGTTGGGAAAACCCAGCGGCAATGCCAGTGACCAAAAGCCTATGCAGCAGGGCTGGTCCTGAGCTGCCCAGTTGGGCCTTGGGCCTCCCAGGGCTCAGACCAAAGCCTGGTAAGCCTCAGCCTCAGACCTGGGCATGGGCCATGGGGGAGGGGGTTGTGAGGCCCCCTCCTTGCCCTGAACCACAGTCCACATGCTCCGAGTTGAGCAGGGCCCCCTTCCTTTTTGCCCCCTGCCCCTGGCCCTAGATGAATAAAACTCAGGGGGTGGGGGGAGCTATTCATGGAACCAGAGAATGTGTGAGTTGCCCAGCAGCCCCCTCTCATTAGGGGACCCCCGTCAGGTGGCGCTCATTAACTTCAAGTTGTCTCTTGTTTTAAAACTCGGGTGAGGGGGGCAGGGTGGAGGGGCACATTGTCTGGCTGCTGCCCCAGAGAGATTAGGCGCCCAGGGGGAGGGGGCAGGCAAAAGCTCTTTAATTAGTTACTTTCAAAGGTTCCCTGTCCCCTTTCTCTCGGGTCCCCCTCCTAACCCCCGGCTGGGCCCAGCTTCGAGGGGGCGGTCTTTTCTGCTTGGCAGAGCCGCCTGGTCACTCAGCTTAAATCCGCAGTCTTTGTTTCTGCCTGGACAATGGGCCCAGCACATCAGCCATGGAGGCCACGGAAGAAACAGGGCCTTCTCCTGTGCGGCCAGGAGCCGGCTGAGTGGGGTACATCCTGGCACCAGCCTGCAACCTGGGGTCCCCGACAGGGGGCTGGTACCATGAATGCTTCCTAGGCTGAAAGAAAGAGGATAGGAACACACACACACACACACACACACACACACATACACACACACCTCAAGTCCTAGCTATAATAGAGGAAAAAGGAGAAATAAACCTCATGTCAGGGTCTCCTTCACATAGGAAGTTTCTAGGTCTCAGGGTCTGGCTCAAAGATGGGAGTGCTCTTCCTTTCTATACAGCAGAAAAAATGGTTTATGAGTCAGGCAAATCTGGGTCCCAATCTTAACTCTACTACTCCTGAGCAAATAATTAATCTCTCAAACTTCAATTTCCCTCATCTATAAAATGGGGGAAATAATGACTGCCTCTTGGGTTGTGAGGATTAAATAATCTAACTGGGTAAAAGGGTCTGGCACAGTGCCTGGCACACAGTAAGGGCTCAGTACCTGTTAGTTTCCTCCTTGCATGGTTCCTATGGCCAGAGCCTGACCCTACACCCTCTACTACTAAGGAGCAGGTGCGTGGGACTCTTTCAGCTTCAGGAGCACCAGTGGCCGACATGGACTAAGCTCCTGCTGGGACACACACGCAGGAAAAGACTCAGAAAGCGCTGAGTGTGCACACATGAATGAGGAGGAAGGAGAATCCCAGATTGGGAGTGATGGGGTTGGGGGTGGGTATCAGACAGAAAGGGGTGACTAGGAACATGAGGAGACAGGGGAGAGTGAGCCAGCTCTGGAGATCCTGGGGGGTGGTCTCTGGGGGAGGGATGGAGAGGCTGAGTTGCAGGAAGAGTTGGTGATTTGCTTGGGTCAGCAGATTAATGGCACTAACGAAGTTTCCGAGGGCATGGTGAGTTGGGGGGTCGGGGGCGTCCATGTGGAAAGGCACATGACTGGGGATTGATCAGGCTGAAGATGAAACAGAGAAAGCTTCCCGGGCAGCGGAGGTAGGAAACGCCAAAACCAATTACTCCCCAGCCCCTCTGGCCTCCAGATCCCTCCCCTAGAGAGGAGGGAAGGGGCTGTGACCTCTCTCTGTGGGTGAGGTCACACACATAGACAGACCACTCATGTGGGTAGGTGACGCCGCAGGTGCACAGGGGAAGGTCCACACATGGGAACGCATGTGCACAGGGGAAGGTCTACACGTGGGAATGTGGAGGCCCAGGGTGTGATGACATTGCAAGTTCTGGTCTGTATGCCCTCATGGGTCATTTGACTCCTCACAGACGTCCCCACATTCCACCTAAGTGTCCCTACTTGGTCACCACACTTGTCACCAGGAGGAGCAAGGATCCCATGGTGATGGCAGAAGTGGAGGGGGTGCTGAGAATCTTCTTCATTCAGTTTTGGCCTTGAGTCTCATCTCCACAAATTTGCCAGTTTGAGCCTCAGTTTCTGGTCAGAGCAACCCTGGATTACCATTTAGGTGGCTAATTCCTTTTGCAGATAACTGACAATGTATCAGCCTCTGGTTAATGGGAGTGTACCCCACTTCATGAAAACTCATTCCTCTGGAAATAATCAATTACACACTAGTTCTTTTTAACAGCCCCTGATGTTTGTTGAATGAAAAAGTGTGGCAGATTGGGCAGCCCTCTCTAGCCTGAAGAATTCACAAAGGATATCAAAGTACCAGATCAAAGGGCAAGCAAACATCCCTTACAGGACCTAGAGAAGCCCTTGGTTAAAAATCAACAGTTAAGAGGTGATTGGACGTAAGATAAGGGCCCTTCAAACTCACAACACGAACCCACTAGATGTCTACACTTGGGGTCCTTAAGGGAGCTGGGGGTGGGGAAGGTGGAGAGCAGGGGGCCCAGTGAGGCCTGAATTTAGCTCTTCCATGTGGAGGGCCAGCTCCCTTCTAGGCAGTGTGTATGCTGTGCGGTGTTTGCACCTTCAGGTTCAGGACAGAATTTGTGTTTCATGCCAGATGTTGAGTGGTTTTATTATAGTTATTAGTAATTATGTTTTATCATAAAACCACTTTTCCTTTAAATATGTGGGTAAAAAAATTCAGCTTTTCTTGGAGTTCTATCCAGTCTATTCCTCTTGGAGATGATTTCAAGTTTCATAATACAAGTCCATAGGCAAATGGGATGCAAGCCCTGGACATTCGCAAGAGCCCCTGCTGGAAACTTAACCATTTCAGGCAGAGAGAAGCTGCTACACAGCTGGGATCCAGACCGTTGTCCTATGGGTGGGGGTTGCACTCCAAAGGTACTTCACAGTGTCAGTGACCCCTCCCCAGACCCCTTACCTGTCCCCTCCCCCAACCTTCAACCTCACCAATGCAGCTACTGGGGTTCTTGACCCAAGGATGCTTCCCCCTTCTCCATGCCCCCACCCCCATCCCACCCTGTGCCCCCACCACAATGTCTACCAGGGAGACCGGCTCCTCTTGGGGCCTGCAAGCTTTTGTTAGGGTTATGTGAGCCGCTAGTGACAAGGGCCCTGAAACCCAACTCGACCAAACTCATAAAAGGGGTCACTGTCTCTTTAATTAAAGTTCCCTGTTTGGAGGTTAAAGACAAACCCGTTTGATGGTGCAGGTGTGTAGAGTGGGGGTGGGGGAGAAGGGTGGAAGCGACTAGAGGGAAATGGAATTCTATCCTTAGAGGGGAGCAGGGAGGGGCCTCACTAGGGGCAGGCTGGCTGAGCAATGGATGTCTGATGGGGGTCCCTGAGGGTCCCCAGTGTGGCGAGGGTCACAAGGGGAGAAATCAGGCAGGAACCGGGAATCCCAAAGCCAGTGCGGCGAGCTCTGACTCCCCTGCGGGAATACGCATGCTTCTGGCCCATGCACTACTACCTGCCTCCATGATGCCCGACTGACCACTCCCCTTGACCATTCCTCCATCCCTCCCTTTTCCATCCCAAAAGTTCTCCAATAAAAGAGGACCCAGGGCCTAATACCATCTCCCCACAGAAGCAACTTCATCACAGTTTAACATAAAAAGATCAGCTGGTATCGACCCGTAATTTGGACCCATGCCACGCTATTGGCAGGAAGACAGAATAAGTTAGGGTGGCCATGTTTCAAAAATTCTCTGTGTGCACTCAATCACAGCCCAGGGAAGGCGGGCGGGTGCGTAATAACCCAGCCGCGCTCTCCATTTCCCCTGTAGATCAATGCTAATACCAGGAGGCCCCAGAAGATGGATGGAACCGACAGGAACCTTGAAATCCCCACATGGGGGCTGGTGCCTCAACCGATAAAGGATTTCTTCACTGCTACTGAGGCAGGGACACTGAAACCTTAGGGGCTATGGGAAGACAGTCTGATTGGGGACAAAGAGATGGGGAGAGGGAGCAGCCTCTTATTTATGCTCCCTGACACCCTTAGTCACTCATGCAGCCACTGACCGATGCTCGCTCCAGAGTCACTGACAGGCACGCCAACCGCTGGCACACACCACTGCTCACACTCTATCCAGCCAAAAGCACCAACACCTCCCCAAAGACACCTTGACTCCCTGCAGCCCCTCAAATGGGTCCTAGTATACACGCATACACATGCACGTACACAAACTCAAACCTCAACACCACAATGAATCAAGGTATCTGACACAAGCACACTTACCTAAGGAGATACAGACACATCCAACCATTGACATCACACCCTGTCCCAATGAAGCAAAAAGAGATGTGCATCTACACACATATGTACTTCTCTGTCTCTGCCTCCTTCCTTTCCATGCCTTCCTTCTTCCCATTTCCTTGTGATTCTGTTTGGAACCTTGCAGGCTGATGGTCAGTCAGGGAACTTTCCAGGACCCATTGGATGTAAATCACTAACACAAAAGTATACCAGCACACAGTCCTGGTCAACCAGACTCCCAGATGGGTGCACACACATGCCGCAAAGTTGGAGACCTGGGTTCCAGGAACAGCTCAGCAAGGACTTGCTGTGTGGCCTTGGACAAGCCATTTCCTCTCTCTCTTTGGGCCTCTGTTTCCTCATCTATAAAACAAGAGGTTGAACTGGGAGATTTCAAAGGGCCCTTTCAGGTCTGAATTTCTCTGTCTGTTGTGGCAGACACAAAGTCCTGCCGAGAGTTACACACAAACACAGGCAGCCCTGAGCACTCACACTTGGCTATGGTGGCCTGAAACCATACCCACAAGGACACAGAGGGGAACACAGGCACATGGGGCTCTTCCCAGCAAGGGTGCCTGCAATAGGGGCAGCCAGCTCCCACCCTTCCCAGAGCTGGAAGTCAAGGTGCCTCAGAACCCACTCTTCTGGGAGCAAAGATGTGGGGACAAAGGAGAGAGATGGAGCATTGTTGTGAGTTTGAGTGGGGGACAGAGAGGAACTTGCAGGCTGCTGTCTGATTTCCTTCCTTTGAGCTCAGCCCCAGGACTGGAGCCATTTCCACAGCCTCGAGCTGACATCTTGTGGCCATCTCCAAGGATTGCAGGCTTCACAAGGACACACTCAGCCCCCTGCAGAGAAGCATAGCCCTTCCCAACCCACAAAGTCCTCGGCAGAACACTGCTTCCCATCCCCGATGCCCTGTCCCATGCCCAGCTGCCAGGAAAGGCACAGGGGCTGACTTGTTCCCCCAGCGGGGACAGGTAGAAGACAGGGGACTACCTTGGGAAAAGCTTCAAGGTAACTGGGTGACAAAAGGGACTGGAAAAAATGGATGCTTAAGGGAGCTGCAGCTTGTGGTGGAAATGTAGCCCTGCACTCCCACAGCCTCAGTCTAAGGTAAGGAAACATGACCCAGGCCCAGGGGGCTACAGTCTAGGGAGGCGACACAGCCTTTCCCCAGGGATCTCCAGATGAAGGAAGAGACTCAGCCCCAGCCTCCTGGAAGCCCAGTCTGATGGGAGGCATTTGGCCCTCCTCACAGACAGCCTTAGCTTTAGGGGAAAAGGGGAAGGGGAGAGACATGGCTCTGCCCTAATGGAGCTTCTCATTTTGAGGAGGTAAAAACCTCAGCCCACAGCAGTGACCTCAGTCCTATCCGAGGAGCATGGAATTTGGGGGCTTGGAAGCCCCCAGCTATCTCAGCTTCCCGTGCCAAGCCCTAACCTGGTAGTCTGAAAGGAACGTGATTTCCATGCCTGCATCAGCAGCCTGGGGCTGGGCAGAGGGTGGGAGTAGAAGTTTTGGGGAGGTGGGCCATTCAGAGCCAGCCCCATTGATTCTGGAGAGACCTGATGGGCAGGGGTGGGGGATGCATGGCGGGCCAGGGCCACACTTTGCAGATCCTCCCAGAGGAAGCCGTGATGGAAGTCCCTGGACATCCCTGGGCCAATTCCTCCTACTAGCCAGAGCCTCCTGCCACCTCTGGAGCCAGGTCTCAGGACCCTGGAGATGACAGGTCACACACAAGGCAGAGGCCAGGGGTTCCTAATCTGGAACCAGGGAACCCTGGAGGTGCTGGGATGATGAGTTTGTTATAAATTAGAGACTCGTTAAGAGAAGGTGAGAAGGGCTCAGTAACAGCTTTCGGGGTCCATCTTTACGATTTCTTGTTCGGTTTGTTTATTGCGATTGTTCCTGTCTCATAAGTTTATTGCAAAACCAATAAAAATGATCTATTCAGAGAGGGAAGCTGCTCTTTTGACTGGAAGCTGCCTCTTGGTCCTGGACCCCACCCCTCCCCCTCCTGGTGGCTGCAGCCTAGCCTGGTTGACCAGCTGTCTCCTGCCGCGGGGTCAGCAGAGGGTGCCAGATTCCTGCTCACCAGAAACTGTGTCCACCTGCCATGTAGCCACCCTGGGCTGGCCTCGGGCCTCCAACCTGGTCCCATCACCCCGATGACCGCTGTACCCCAGCCGTCCAGCTCACCTCTGATAGACACACCAGGGCTGTTATGGGGAAACAGGAGGCCAGGGTAGGATCCAAGGACAGTCACTGGAGTCTGAAGTTTCAGGCATGATTTCGGCTCAGTTTCCCCTCTGTGCCTCAGTGAGTCTTTGCCTTTAGCATGGGCTTCCCTGCTGTGAGGTAGCCCTAAGGGCTAATGATTGAACAAAGAGGCCTCCAAGGTTCTCAAGAATCAGAAGTCCTGGTTTTGACCTTGATGGCAGAACAGAGGCCCCTGGCCCTTTGCACATCCAGAACTAGTTACAGTTGGGGGTCAGGGGCTCAGGAATCCCTATCCCGAATGAGTTGGCTCTCACCCCATCCCTGTTCAGCAAATAGCATTAGTTCTGTTTAGTAACTATAATATTCCTGAGACACTGCAGATTTCTCCGAGGCTACTGACTTGGTTTCGGAGTCTTTCAGATAATTATTGCGGGGAGTACAGGGTTGAGGGGGATCAGGAAAAAGCCAACAGACTCCTTCACTGATTCATACAGAATTTCAGAGCATCAGAGCCTGACAAGACTTCTTTTTTTTTTCTTTCTTTTTTTCTTTTTTTTTTTCCTGAGTTGGAGTTTAGCTTTTGTCACCCAGGCTGGAGTGCAATGGTGCAATCTCGGCCCACTGCAACCTCTGCCTCCCAGGTTCAAGCAATTCTCCTGCCTCAGCCTCCTAAATAGCTGGAATTACAGATGCCCACCACCACGCCCAGCTAATTTTCTTTTTCTTTTTCCCATTTTTTTTTTTTTTTTTTTTTTTTTTTTTTTTAGATAGTGCCTCGTTCTGTCACCCAGGCCATGCTCGGCTAATTTTTGTATTTTTAGTAGAGACAGGGTTTCACCATCTTGCCCAGGCTCGTCTTAAACTTTTGACCTCGTGATCCACCCTCCTTGGCCTCCCAAAGTGCTGGGATTACAGGTGTGAGCCACCACACCCGGCCCCGAAGGTACTTCTGAGATCGCTCTGTGAAACCCCTTCCTGCCTCAATACAGAATCAGGGTCAGAGACCTGAAGTGACTTGGCCAAAGTCACACAGCCAGGAGTGGCAGAGCCAGGATGGGAATCCAAGGTGACAGACCCTTGCACCACTGCCCTTTATGGCGCTCTGCCCAGCATCTTCCTGTGTCCTGCTCATGTCAGCAAGCTCTGCCTCCTTCCTCACAAGCCAGTCCCTGCAGCCAGCACAGGGAACAGACCTTCCCTTCCCTCCCTGCTGTCTAACATCAGGCCTATTTTCTCTAAAGCAAAATCGGTCTGTTTCCCCAAGGCCGACACACTGGCTCTGCCAGAGGGCCCAGATAAGGGGAAAACCTTGCACGGCGGCCTTTGGAGTGTCCGTGTCACTTCAAAGAGCTAACATCAACATACTCGTCCTTTATCTATTTATTTTGGACAAGGAGGAAAAGAGGTGAAGATGGGTAGGAAACAGCCAAAGTTGTCAGGAAGCAGACCATCTCAAGGACTTGGCACATCTTCAGAGAGAAGCACATCAGTGTTTTCCCTTGATCTCTGTATTTGTTTATGTTAACAAACACTCAATATAGTGCTTGCTGCGTGTCAGGCACTATTCTAAGCACTTTGTATATTCACTTATTAGTTTAATTTTATATTAACTTATTATATATAATGGAATTAAGTTACTAAATCTTCTTAATAACCTTGAGATAGGTACTGTTATTAGTCCCACTTCACAGATGAGGAAAGTGAATCACAGAAAGGCAAGAAGCTTGCTTGAGGCCAAGTAGCTAATTCACCATTCAAAGTCTGGCTCTTACCCACTAGGATCCTTCTCTTTATAGAAGCATCAGCAAAAAGTCTGGTAGGGCACCATGACCAAGAGAGGAAGGAAGATTCTGAACATTCAGACAAAAATCAGACATTGTTGGGGCCCTGTACAGTGTTCCCTGGAGTCCATCTCTTGTTAATTACCATCATGGCCTCTTCTATCCTTAGCTTGTTTGAAAGCCAATGTTTTGGGCCGGGCGTGGTGGCTCACGCCTGTAATCCCAGCACTTTGAGAGGCCGAGGCAGGCGGATCACGAGGTCAGGAGATCGAGACCATCCTGGCTAACACGGTGAAACCCCGTCTCTATTAAAAATACAAAAATTAGCCGGGTGCATTGGCAGGCCCCTGTATCCCAGCTACTCAGGAGGCTGAGGCAGGAGAATCACATGAACACAGGTGGCAGAGGTTGCAGTGAGCCGAGATCGCGCCACAGAGTGAGACTCTGTCTCAAAAAAAAAAAAAAAGGGAAAGCCAATGTTTTATGGTTGGGGTGACCAAGGGAAGCATAGGCAGCTTGGACCTTGGACCCCTCCCACACTAGCCCCATTTGGGGGAGCCTTCTGGGTTCTGGAAGCCAGGGCGGGGGTGTGGTGCTAGCACCCACTGCCTTGTTGCTCACGGAGCCCTGCTCCCTCCCACGCAGCTGCCCGCACTGACATCTCTGAGAGGGCCTTTGATTAAAGAGACAAGTGACTTTGCCCATTCTATTGATCAGAATAAATTACTAGGAACTAATTTATGGGCCTCCCCACAGCCGATGACATGGTGGATTGTGCGCTATTGGTCAGTAAATTGGATTGTCAGGCTAGATTATTGGTTCGTATACAGTTATCTCTCATAGCAATATCAGGCAGCCCAGGTAGAAGAGTGAAATCCTTTCTCTGCTGCCAGATGCCAGGATATGACGACGAGGCCTTCTCAGGGGCTGGTGGGGAGGGGCAGGGAGGGAAGAGGAGGAGAGGGGAGGAGAGGCGAGGCGAGGCCTCTGTGCAGGATGCTTATTAATTAGTGCAGCATCACAGCATTAAAAGAACATTAGTGTGGAATCGTCTACAGAGTGATAGGGAAATGACATTGCAGGCCTCCTCCTGATTCTCCAGCTATGGCTCTGCTGGGGAGAGCAGGGAGGGGGTTGATGAGCAGACAGGGGGATGGGAAAGATAAAGGTTGTTGGGGGGATAAGAGGCCAAGAAGAGGAGAAGAGAAAGGAGAGGCCACATTTGCTGTGAGTTGCAAGCAGAGCAGGTCTGCTAAGTGCCAGCGTCGCTGAGCCCCATGTGGGGGAAATGGAGCTGCCGTTCTGCTCCGTACATCACAGCCAACGATGAAAAGTTCTAGAGCTGGGATTTCTCAGGCAATTTGGCCAGTGATGCATGGGGCAGTAGATCCTCGCGCACTCTTCCGTGCTTCTGCCAAGCCAGCAATAACAAAAACTTATTTTTTGCCAGGGAAACGGATATGAGTCAGGCAGCCCATCAGGAGTTAGGGGGGCTTTACCACGTCGCTGCGATTTGTACCGCTCGGCTGTTTCCCCATGCTCTAAAGACCTGCCAGGAGGTGACAAAGGCGAGACAATTTCGAGTTCACAGTCCTGTGTCCTCGAAGAATAACAGCATGCTATCGAAGGGGACTTTCAGGGGCTGTGGGTTGCAAAGTCAGCGGTCTTTTCCCCCCAGCTCACTGGGGAGTGGGGAGAGGGGGTGAAGAGAAGAGCCACAGAGAGTTGAGGTGCTGCTGTGAATTTCTAGAAGAGATGTGCCCACAGCTCTGCCCTCACTGGGCATGGCCAGAAGGGGTGAGAAGGGGGGTGTTGGAGTGCCAATCTGGCCCTGGGATGACAGCATCAGCATCCCAAGTGAATGCCCTCTGGAGCCTCCTGCCATAGGCTGCCGTGGTTGTTGCCACCCGTCCAAACTCTGGGTCATACAATCCCTGGAGGGGTGGATGTGGAAACCCCACTTGGTCCTCTTTTCTCACTCTCACAGTTACAGCATGAGCCCGGAGGAGGCCCGCACTTTCTTTGAGGCGTGATCAGGAACACAGATAACCTGTTCTTTGGGCTACAGGCCCCAGGGGAAATGTTCAAATGGAGCACTGAGCCCTTCTGACTTTAGCTATCATTCATCTGACACTGCCAGTAACCCAGCAAGTAAACACCCGCTGGCAGGGACCCAGGGCCTCCAGCTTGCTTGAGTTGCCACTGAGAACAGCTGCAAGGTCTCATCAGTGTCTACAACGACACCAGGATCACCCCCCACCCACCCTACCCCCTTAGCAGGCGTGGGGCACGCCGATTTGGATCCTGGGAAAAGGCCCAGCACCACAAACTAAAAATATTCTGCACATTCCAAAAGACAAAGTTCAAGGGTTTAGAAGATGCAACCCCTTCCCCTAGCATCTGCATGCTTTTTGTGCCCACTCCCTGTCCTCTGTGCTCTCCAAAATTCAAACTTGTAGCCCTCAGCCATTTCAGCATGAATTTTTATCCTGGTCACTCTCCTTTTCTGCCCTCCATTGATAAACACAAAATCAAAGGGGACAGACCCTCACGTCTCCTTAAGGAGACAAGGCTGGGTTCAGACCCCCAAACCCCAAGGCAGTACCACGCCACCCTGTCTGGCATGACTGTGCCCCAGCTTCCATTACGGCCACTATGTGGAAATGAGCACACAGACCCCCAGAGCACCTGGGCCTCCAAGATGGAAAAGTTTGCAAAGCTTGGAAAAAGAAAAGTGGGCCTGCAAGCTGGTCTATAAATTAGAGACTCATTAAGAAGAGGCGGGAAGGGCTTTGGGGGCCTGAGCCTTTCGATTTCTTGTTGAGCTAGTTTATTGCTATTGTTTCTATTTCATACGTTTATTGCAAAACCAATAAAAATTATCTATTAAGAGCAGGAAACTCATCTTTTGACTTGTTGGTTGAGATTTCTACAGAATAACCTTTAACTGGCCCAACATGTCTGCAGGAGAGGGGAAGGCTCGTGACCTCGAGAGGCCAACCAAGCAGACAGTAGGAAGGCCCAGTCCTTGGGGTGGGGAAGCGGGTGGCCACAAAAACAAGAACACTGTATCCAGAGCCTGCCCAGGGCAAAGCCTTCCCACGGCCATCCTAACCAGTGGGAAGCCATACTGTGTTTCACCTACCCAATATTTTAAACTTTTTAATTAATTGAAAACATTGGAAATGTGAGACTTTTCATCATACATGCTGGTATCTGGCTTCTCTTTAAAAATGGCAAGATCAGCTGGGCGTGGTGGCTCACGCCTGTAATCCCAGCACTTTGGGAGGCCAAAGCAGGTGGATCACGAGGTCAAGAGATTGAGACCATCGGTTAACATGGTGAAACCCCATCTCTACTAAAAATACAAAACTTAGCTGGGCACCGTGGCATGTGCCTGTAGTCCCAGCTACTTGGGAGGCTGAGGCAGGAGAATCACTTGAACCCAGGAGGTGGAGGTTGCAGTGAGCCGAGATCGTGCCACTGTACTCCAGCCTGTCAACAGAGCAAGACTCTGTCTCAAAAAAAAAAAAAAAAAAAAAAAGGCAAGATCATTCTGGCTTTCATTCTCACCTAGAAACAACTGTTTCTAGGAGAGAGACAGTGTCTTACCTTTAGCAGGGCCCCCCAGTGCCCAGTCAGCTTGCTATATACTTATATTACCTGCCTGGCACCTCTGTGCAGCCTCTACCTTCTTTTTTATTCTTTTGAGACAAGATCTCACTTGGTCACCCAGGCTGGAGTGTAGTGATGCCATCATGGCTCACTGCAGCCTCAAGATCCCTGGCTCAGGTGATTCTCCCACCTCAGCCTCCCGAGTAGCTAGGGCTACGGGTGCGCGCCATCATGCCTTACTAATTTTTTTGTAGTTTTTGGTAGAGATGGAGTTTTGCCACATTGCCCAGGTTGATCTCAAACTCCTGGAAGCAATCCACCTGCCTCAGCCTCCCAGTGTTGGAATTACAGGCAAGAACCACTGCACCTGGTCTGCAGCCCCTACTTTAGAAGAGGACTAAGTTGGAACGGGGAGAGAGTTAAACATTCATGAACTATGATTGAAATAAAGTACTCTAAGAATGCTTCCAAATCAGACTAATAAAATTTCTCTTCCAAGATCCTCAAAGGAAGACCCAGGTCTAGTACCAGCTGGAAGGGAAGGGACCTAACATTTTGTTGCATGCTGATGTGCCAGGCTCAGCCCCGAATTTTTTGTTTTTTTTTTTTTTTTTTGGAGATGGAATCTCGCTCTGTCAGCCAGGCTGGAGTGCAGAGGCACAATCTCAGCTCACTGCAAGCTCCGCCTCCTGGGTTCACGAGTAGCTGGGACTGCAGGCGCCCGCCACCACACCTGGTTTTTTTTTTTTTTTTTTTTTTTTTTTTTTGTATTTTTAGTAGAGATGAGATTTCACTGTGTTAGCCAGGATGGTCTCGATCTCCTGACTTCATGATCTGCCCGCCTTTGCCTCCCAAAGTGCTGGGATTACAGGCATGAGCCACCACGCCCAGCCAGCACCAACTTTTTATGGGCATTATCCCCTTTTACCAATAGGGAAATTGAATCTGGGAGATGTCTGTAATGCGCTCAGGGGCAAAGGATAATGTAACCTCCAGCCTGAAAACACCAGCCCTAGAAGAGCCCAGTAACCATCTCGCCAGCTTTAAAGAAGAAACGGGAGGTACACAGTGTAATTCTCCCAGGCCTCCAGGTGCCCTGAGGGAAGATTCACAACCAATTGAGGCAAAATCCACCCAACTGTGACCCAAGTTAGAACTTGCCTCCAGAGTTACCAACACCCCTAAATCTAGTGAAAGGGAACCACAGGGTCTTTAATAATCACTCTGTCAGGTCACGGGATGGTGACTAATGGGCCTAGAGGAGGAGATGGTGAAAAACACTCTAGGAAATAAATTTGGGTGATTAAATTTCAAGGCAGTTCATGGAACAGCAACCTGAGGCCTAAACTAAGCCATCAAGTTACCAAGAGAATCAAGATTTCAATTTAACCACTGCTGCCCAGGAACCAAGCCTGCGTCTGCAAAGTGTTTGTGGGTTAGAAGTAGGTACCCCCCAGAACTTTCTGAGTGACTCTGGCACCTTCCTAACCTCAGCCATTTCTTCCAAAGGGCCAACTAGCAATAAGTCAAAGAATTCATGTGTTTCTCTCGTTATTTCATAATTCCAGGTCTTTAAGTAAAAATCATGGCTCACCAAGTAAGGGAGGTAGGGGTTCAGGGAGGGCCTCCTATCAGGCGCAGGCCAGAGCCATGCACAAATCTTTGAGAGACTCAGTTTACTAAACTAACAGGAGAAGCCCAAATTCCTCCAATTCCCTGCTATTTCAATTGAATGCTATATTCCCATCATTGAATGCTATGTTCCCTGATTGGACCTTATCCCCAAATGGTCATGGGCTAATGTCTGGGGCATAATCCCCCTCCAACTGAATCACACCCCAGGTGCTGTTAAGCTTTGCAGGTGAACACAACCCAGGGTCTAAGGTAAGAACCCTAGGTCTGATTCTCCATCAGATACTATCCATGCTCACTGTTTATAGTCTCTGGGGCATCACTACTTTAAATTGTTTATTTCTTTTTGAGTAAAGTCAGTGTGGGGAGAGCTGGAGCCAGTGACAGGCCTCTGTAATGGAAGAACCCAGGCGGGAAGAGCTTAGCAACTGCAGCTGCTCCCATCTCTCTCTCTTTCTCAATCTCTTCCTCCCTCGAGATTTCACCTCTCTCTGCCCTGGCTCCACCAGCTGTTTCCTGCAAATCCAGCTGAGACAGCTGCTGGCCCCACTATGCTAAATTTCCAGGGGCCCTGGAACCCCTTGGCTGTCTCGGCCCAAATGTGGGCAAATCTCAGGCGTCCAGACAAGGCTGAAATTGTTCAAAAAGCACTTCGCTAGGAAACTGGGGGGAACGCCAAAAAAGTAAATTACAAAAGCAGAAAAACAGACAACTTATGGAACACAGATTCCTTCCCCAGCATAATTCAAGTCTAGACCCATAATAGTGTGTTGCAAAAACAAGAGGCTAAGAAGGGTGGGAAGAAAAGGTACAGGATTTTGACCTCCTTGCTCCTCATTCTTCCTCAATTCATTAGGGCTTGGACTTTAGCCTGAGATAGAGGTTGTTCTGGAAAAGGGCCATATGTGCAAAGCAGCCCCCAAATACTGACGGGGCCAAGAAACAAAGAACGAGGCAGACAAATCCCATTTGTCCACGAAGGGTGTTTTATTGGGGGAACTTACAGAGAGAAGTGTGGTCTTGCGTGGATGCAAAATAGGTAGATTTCCGCACTGTTACTCCCCAGACCCATGGCTTATATACCATAAGGAAAGGGTGCACACACTCCAGCAGGACAATGCAAGGCACCTCTCCAGAAGAGGCAAGAAAGCTATATGCGTCATAGCCTATAATTTGTGCGATAACATCAAGGTTGCTTTGTTCTTACACTAGAGGCAAACAAAGTAGGAATCAGGAGGCACGCAGGGGACTGGGGCTACCCAGAAGTCAACATGTCGGGTTAGCAGCCGCAATGGAGTTGCTCTTGTCTCCACATAGGTTAACACCATTGCCATGTCTCATTGAGTTCTCGGCTTTCAGAACAATACCACCCAGGCTCCTGTCTGAATCTGGCTCCCAGATCTGGCCTGTGCTATGTCTGCTCTGCCCCCTAGTTGGGGCTCCTGATCAGGCCCCTGAACGAGGAATGCACTCCTCTGCCGACCTTCTTATGCCGGTTCCGGAGTGCCCCTTCCAAAGATCAATGGCTATGCTCCATCCACAAACATGCGACCTTCTCCCCAAGGCTGCTTCTACCTTTCCTTAAAGCTAAAATCGGACAGGCATGGTAATTCACACTTGTAATCCCAGCACTTTGGAAGGCTAAGGTGGGAGAATTGTTTGAGATCAGGGGTTCAAGACCAACCTGGACAACACAGTGAGAGCCTGTGTCTACAAACAAATTGTTTTAGAAAACTAGCTGGCCGTGGTGGTATCCACCTACAGTCCTAGTTGCTTGGGAGGCTGAGGCAGGAGGAGAGCTTGAGCCCAGAAGTTTGGGGTTATAGTGAGCACCACTGTACTCTAGCCTGGGTGACAGAGTGAGACCTTGTCTCTTTAAAAAAACAACAAAAGAAAACGAAGAACTTGGTCTCTGGTAGGTTTAGGTGCTGGGACTCTTGGGTTGATGTCTGTCTGGCAGGATGGTGGTGAAGCTATTATTTCAGAAGCCTTTCCCTCTGAGCTCCCAGCCCTAGCAATCCCTTTTAGGTCCCCTGTTCCACACCATTTAGATGTCACATGACTTTCCTATATTCCACTGCTACACTGGAGCTAACAAGCACAAATATCTACCAACTGTCACCGAGAATTGAGAAACTGTTCTCTCAGAGCACCTCCAGAAGAAGTGAGCTAAATGCTAGGTGATGCCTCCAATTCCTATCTCTAGATCTAGGCTCAACAGAGTTCTACTTACAAAAGTTGCATCGTTTATTGGAAATTTCCATCAGGCTCATTCATCAGCGCCTTAGCATCCATTACCCAACTTGCCCCCAATCTAATGTGTCATCCTATTATTGCCAGGTAGCTGGAATCTATTGGTCCAACCATGGGCTTGGGGTTCAAACTCTGGTCCTGTCATCTATTAGCTGGAAGACCTGAGTTAAGTCATTTAACCAGAACTGCTTTTTCTGTGACATTGGAATGAGTGTTTTGTAGTTCCCTCTCATGGTTGATATGAGGAATTAATAAAATTGCATCTGTAAACCATCTAGCATTTTGCCTGACATGTAGTAAGAATATTAAAATTAATATAGATACACAGATATACTCCCTTTCCTACGCAAACTGATGCTCTATACCAACTCTCCAATATCCTTCTGTGACACCATCATTTCCAGAAAAGTGGATTGTCTTGGATCCATGTGACAGACTTCATTCACATTATAAATTAATAAATTCACATTCTAGTTTTAGGCATTAGTCTCTCAAGACTGATCAATATGCTTTTGCCACCAGGACAAGGATCTGTTTCTGGTTGCACAGAAAATGAGTTTTCTGCACCCAAAAGGCTGAGGGTCAGAGAAAATTCTCCAAGTCCATGACTGTCCCCTGAGAAAACTCCCAGGAGACAGCATGCTCATCACCCCCACGACAACTATTCACCTCTATATCAGATACCCCTGGATTTGCCATCTCTCTTTCCATTTGGAACTGTTCTACGCTGGGCTCAGGGTTTCACATCTAGTAGGTGTTTAGGACCTATTTATTTTGTCAGTGTGTGAGTGGGTGGGTGTATGGTTGAGTGGGTCACCGGAAATTCGTACCTCTTTTTGAGGCAGGGAAGGAGCAGTGGTGGCCTAGCAACCAGGGAATCTGCCTAGCAACAAGGGTAGGAGGCAGAGGCTGCTGGAATCGTTTAGAATGGCTAACAAATAGGCAGATGTAAAAGAGACCTTTCTGGATCTTGTCAAGTTGCGGTCTCAGATCAAAAGGAGAAAGGAGACCCACAGGGATCAGGAAAGAAGTGTGGGAGGGAGGGCAGGAGTAGAGTCAGTGTATTTGAAAATGTTACAAACTCAAATTGGAAAAAGCCTCATGCCTTTTCTACATGTGCTCAAGCAGAGGGCACCCCTCCCCACTCCCACCCCGAGGAAGGTGATACCTCAGAGGAGACACATTTGAAGAGCTTATCACCTTTTCTGCACTCCAGTTTGCAAGGGTACAACATTTTAACGTGTTCTGTCAAGTCTGGAATTTTTATCAACTCAGAAAGCTACAACCCCCCGGAAAGACGTATATTCGCTTAAAATGAACCCAGAGGCAGATTAAGCGACTTTCCAATATGGTCTGTCTAGGGCAAAGGAACCATTAGGAACTCGGGACTGGTCTGTCTTGAATCGTTTCCCTCTTTCCTTCCTTTCCACCCGTCACAGGACAGGGCTTGGACATCCCCTCCTGTGAACTCTCAAGACCCTCCCCTGAAGAGAAAAAAAAATTGTCGTCAGTCTTTGACCTGATTAATAATTAAAACTGCTGAGTTTGAACTGCTCCTAACAGCGAGGTGCTCCAAAACCTCAGCAAACTTTAACAAATAACCAGCTTGCTCAGGGGAGAGAGGAAGCTTTATTCACTAGACAAACTGACAATTAACTGCTATTCAAATCCCCCTCTAGTCCTAGCATATTGGTTCTCCTTTGAAAATGGCTCGGCATGGGGCAGAATTTTTGGCCTTGAGTTTAGAACTACTGTGCATAAAATCAAAGCAAGGAAGCCAGCAGTTGAGAGAATAGAGGCTATTTGGGGATTAGTGGTTTCAGAGTTAGATTTCTAATAACTTGGTGAGTGGTAGGTTAGGAATGTCCTCCAGGAGCATCAGGCAGTCAACACCGTGGGACATGTCCTCACATTGAACTGGAAAGCAGTGAGTCACTACCCTAGAGAGCGGAAATACAAAATGGCATGAAATAACTGCAACCGCAGCACCACATGGCAATCTGCCTTTTGTGACCTCTGCAGGCTACATCACATGCTTACAACTTGGGGTTATGTGTGAAGCCCCAAGTTTGGCTCAAAGTTTTCTCCCCAAAGAGCCACAAATATGGGCACTCCCACATTAGAGAACACATTAATGGAGAACAAAGGGAGGAGAGTGGATGGGATGGGAGAGGAGAGAAGGAGGGGGCAGGCATTCAAACTGCTCATTTTCCCCTAGGAAGCATAAGGCCCAGCCACTACGGTGGGTGAGCAAAGCAAATTGGTAATGGGTGATCCAGATTGCTTTGCAGAGTCTTGCCTGCTTTCCAGGCACTTACTAAACTTTATAACTCTTTTGGGGGTAAGGCACATAAACCCATGGTTTCTCATTGACCAGTCAGGGAGAGGGAGTCTGAGCTGGCTGATCCAGGTCTGTTGCTTTTCCACAATACTGTAGTCCATCAAGATATTTTTTTAATGCATTTTTTTAAAGGAGGGCTGGAAAATGATATGAGCAGCAGCTGCTGTAGATTCCAGATTGCAATAGCCCAGCCTAGAAAGCACTAGAAAACTCAGTGTTTCAGAGATGGAGAAGGCATAAGACAGAGGTCCACAGATAGCTGCTTATCCTAGGCATCCTGATGTAGAGGGAGGAATTCTGTGTGGATAAGTTTACCTTTATCCTTTTTGGTTTTAATTGAAGTACAACTTGCAAACAGCAAAATGGATGGTTCACAGTGTCTGGCTTGATGAAGGTATACTATATATGTATTCATGTAATCACCAGCCAGATTGAATGTGGAGCACGACCCCCATTCCAGAAGGTTCCCTTGTGTCTCCTCACAGTCAATATGCATCCACCTCCCAGAAGTAGCCACATTCTACCCTCTCTCTAAATAAGTTTTACCTGTTTTTTAAGTTTCATAGAAATAGAATCACTTGGCCCGGCGCGGTGGCTCATGCCTGCAATCCCAGCACTTTGGGAGGCCAAGGCGGGCGGATCACGAGGTCAGGAAATCGAGACCATCCTGACTAACACAGTGAAACCCCGTCTCTACTACAAATACAAAAAAAAAAAAAAAAAAATTAGCCGGGCATAGTGACGGGCACCTGTAGTCCCAGTTACTCAGGAGACTGAGGCAGGAGAATGGTGTGAACCCAGGAAGCAGAGCTTGCAGTGAGCTGAGATCATGCCACTGCACTCCAGCCTGGGTGACACAGTGAGACTCTGTCTCAAAAAAAAAAAAAAAAAGAAAAAGAAATGGAATCACTTAGTATGTACTCTTTTGTGTCTACCTTCTCGTGCTCAATATATCTGTGAGATTCATCTATGGTGTTGTGGGAATCAATAGTTCATTCTTTTTCACTGCTGTGTGGTAATCCATTGTAGAAATATGCCACCATTTATCCATTCTACTGTTGGGACATTTGTGTTACTTCCAGTTTTTGTCTATTATGCATAAAACTGCTAGGAATACTCTTGTATCTGCTTAATGGTGGATGTTAGCACTCATTTTTTTTTTCTTTTAGAGATGGGAGTCTCACTGTGTTGCCCAGGCTGGAGTGCAGTGGCTGTTCTCCCACATGATCATGGTGCACTGCAGCCTCAAACTCCTGGTCTCAAGCGATCCTCCTGCCTCCACCTCTGAGTAGCTGGGACTACAGATGTGCACCATTGCACCTGGTTTTGTTGTTATTAGCATTCATTGCTGTTGGGTATATACCCAAGAGTGGAATTACTGGGCCACTTATTTATAAACAAAATAACCTGGACTCAAAGATAGTAGGGACCATGTCTGTCTTCTTCACCACTGTATCTCCAGAGCTTGTTGCAAATGTACTCAGTAAATGTATTTGGAAAGGATAAAAGAATATTGATGAAAATGTCAACTTTTCCAAAATTAATGGACACATTTGATGCAATTCTAATTAGATAACAAAAAAGTTTTGATTTGGAGGAAAAATTAAATAAAATCATCCTAAAATTATATAGAAGGATAAATGCTTTAGAATAGCAAGTAAAAATGTAAAAAAAAAAAACATAAAGGGTGAGACTTGTCTTCCTAAACATCAGAATGTACTATAAAACCACTGTAATTAAATCAATTTGGTATTGGCATGGGAATAGATAAATGGATCACTGGAATAAAATAGAGAACTCAGAAACAGACCAAGTATATACATGAAAATTTACTATATGACATACTTGGTATTTCAATTCCATGAAAGAATGGATTATTTAATAAATGGCACCAAGACAACTTCCATCTGGAAGAAAATAAAATGGGACTCCTATTTTATACCACATACAAATATAAACTCCATATAGATTAAAAACAAATGTAAAAAATAAGACAATAACAATCTTGAAAATTTAGGAGGCTACATGTTCAATATGGAGGCAGGAAGGGAGGTGCTTTGTAAACCAAGACTGGAAATCCAGAAGCTATAAAAGAAAATATAGACATATTTTATTTTACCTTGTAACAATTAAAAAACACTTGTATGGCAAAAGATAAAACAAAGTCAGTAGACAAACAATAGATTTGGGAGAAAATATTTGTAATGTATAGGACAGATGATTTTTAAAAAATAAACAAAAAGATTTTATAAATGGACAAAAGAAATACAAATAATAGAAAAACAGGCAAAGGGCATCAACAGATATCTCACAAAAGAGCATATTTAAGTGGTCAACACGCATAGGGAAAGAAGCTCAAAATTATTAGTATTCAGAGAGATGCAAATTAAACTATAATGAGATATTATTTTATACCTTTTAGACTAGCAAAAATTAAAATGAGGGTAATTTCCATTGCTGACAGGGATAGAAAGAAAACAGTTTTTACACTGTTTTCTGGTAGAAATGCAAATTTCTACAACCCTCTATAACCTGGAAACATCTTTAGAAATTGAAAATATATATTCCCTTTGACCCATCAATCACACTCTTATATCCCATTGAAGAGCAAACGCTAAGAGATCATACATACATACATACGTACACACACACACACACACACACACACACATTAGGATTGTTTGTACTGGCCATTCTTCTCCCCAACTCTGGGGAAAAAAACAGAAACAAATTAAAAGCCAGTAACAGGCACCAAATGGTATGCTAGTTAAAACCAGGAAAAAGCCCTGGTTTGCAGTGTTTACAGATTTCTATGATGTAAATATTCCCGTCATGCCTGATTTCAAGCTACCAGCCTGATGTCACCGAGTGCCAGGTTGGAAAGAAATGTTAACAATCAGTTCCAGAAAGCCAGGAGCTCCAGCTGAGCCACACCTTGAATAAGTTATATATAGCACAGCCACACCTCTGGCTATTAAAAAGAATGACGAGCCAGACATGGTGGCTCACACCTGTAATCCAAGCACCCTGGGAGGCTGACGCAGGCAGATTGCTTGAGTACAGGAGTTCAAGAGCAGACTGGGCAACATGACAAAACCCCATCTCTATAAAAAATACAAAGAATTAGCCAGGCATGGTGGCATGTGCTTGTAGTCCCAGCTACTCGGGAGGCTGAGGTAGGAGGATCACCTGAACCTGGGAGGTCAAGGCTGCAGTGAGCCAAGATCTTGTCCCTCCACTCCAGCCTGGGCAACATGAGTGAGATGCCATCTCAAAAAAAAAAAAGAATGAGATGGTATTGCAGAAGTTTACTTGGTAGATTTCCAAGAGGTATTGTTGAGGGAAAAATAGCAAGTGGCAGAAACGCGTATAATATGATATAATCATATTTTTGTGAAATATATATTGACAAAAAATCTATGTATGTATGTATGCATTCTATTTGCATATGATTGTATGACTTTGAGAAGATGGGGAGGAGGGAGCCAAGGAAAAAGAGGAAGCAAAAAGGGCACATTTATGCATTATACATATGTATATAGAATTAAGATTCTTTTTAACCAAAAAAAGAAAGAAAAATATATTGAGCCCTTGAAACATGTCCTGTTCTATACCAGCGGCTTGGGAATATAGGAACACTTGAGACATGGTTTTACTCTTACATCTAGCTGAAAATATAAAAGCAAATGATCACAGGATTATTTGCATATTTATTTATTTGAGACAGAATCTCACTCTGTCGCCCAGCCTGGAGTGGAGGGGCTCAATCTCAGCTCACTGCAACCTCCGCCTCCTGGGCTCGATCGAACAGTCCTCCCACTTCGGCCTCCAAAGTAGCTGGGACGGTGCACCACCCATGCCCTGCTAGTTTTTGTAGTCTTAATAGAGATGGGGTTTCTCCATGTTGGTCAGGCTGGTCTCAAACTCCTGGGCTCAGGTGATCCACCCGCCTCAGCTTCCCAAAGTGCTGGGATTACAGGCGTAAGCCACCACACCCAGACCACAGGGTAATTTATTATCTCCAAGTAGGTGTGAAATAAATGCCACAACGGAAGGACAAGTAAAATAACAGAAGGGCTGGGGTTTTCATTGTTGTGGTTGTTTTTTAAATAAGCCCCAAGGGTCCTCCTGCGCTCAAGCTTGCTGCCAAGTCTGGATCTCCTTCACCTTCTTGCAGCAGGTCCTGGGACCAGTCTGCTTTCATCTCCTTGGGGAGGTAACTTTGCCAGCCTCCCCAGCTCCTCCTTTCTTGCTGCTCCCCAAAGACAAATACATTTTATTTTAAAGCTTTTATTGCTTTGCTGCTACTGATTTACTGCTTATCACCATGGAAACAGATGTGGAAAATATAAACAACACGATTGAGGAAGCCACACCTAATCAAGAATCTTACAGGTGTAACAAGGTTTGGTTCCCCTGCCTGCCTCTTGACTACTTTTATTTATTTTTGGTTTGTCTTTTTTTTTCTTTTTAAATTTTTGCACTTCTCACATCTGTACCATCGACTCCTTTCTGAAATGGTTACTAGAAGCCCTCACTGGCTGCTACCCTTCCCTTCAATTCTCTCTCTTTCTCTCTCCCTCTCTCTCTCCCTGGGTGGCCAACTATCCATCAAGCAAGACCTGCTCAGAGTAGCCATTGGCTTTACATTGGGGAGGGGGCCTCTCACCTCACAGGAGTTCTGTTCTCCCAGGCCTCTCTTTTATTGGGTTTTCATCTCTGTATAACACACTAACAAATAGGCCAGACAGGTAATCTGTGTGTCTCCAAACCAAGGATTAGCTAAAGCCCAGTAAATCCCAGTTGGCCCCAGCAGCCTTTGTCTTCAGGAAGCACCAGACCCTGATGAATTCTCCACTCAGAGAAGTCCCCTCAGCCCATCAAAGTCTCCCATCACCACCTGATACTCCCTCCTCTCCAAACATTGTAGTCTCCTTGCTGCCAACTGGCCACTTTTTGTCTGGCTCTGTGTTCCAGTGAGCATCCTCTGCCCGGGAAAGGCTAGCTTTTTTTTTTTTTTTTTTTTTTTTTTAAAGACAGAATCTCTCTCTGTTGCCCAGGCTGGAGTGCAGTGGCATGATCTCAGCTCAGTACAACTTCCACCTCCCGGGTTCAAGTGATTCTCCTCCCTCCGTCTCCCGAGTAGCTGGGATTACTGGTGGCCGCCACCACATCTGACTAATTTTTGTATTTTTCAGTAGAGATAGGGTTTCACCATGTTGGCCAGGCTAGACTTGAACTCCTGTCCTTAAGTGTTCCGCCCGCCTCAGCCTTCCCAAGTGCTGGGATTACAGGTGTGAGTCACTGCACCCTGCCAAAGCTGGTTTTTATGCTGGTACCATTGCTACCTCCCATTTAAACACAGCTTATGAAAACTCACTGTGCTCAATATCTTTAAATGATTGTATCTACATTTCATTTACTTATGTATTTATTGATTTATTTTAAAAACAGAATCTGTGTCACCCAGGCTGCAGTGTAACGATGCAATCATAGCTCACTGCAGCCTCAAACTCCTGAGTTCAAGCAATCCTCCTACCTCAGCCTTCCATGTAACTAGGGCTACAGGGGCATGCCATCATGCCTAGGTAATTTTTTTTTTTTTTTTTTTTTTTGGTAGAGAGAGAGGTCTTGATATGTTGCCCAGGCTGATCTCGAACTCCTGGCCTCAAGTAATCCTCCCATTTCTGCCTCCCAAAGTGCTGGGATTACAGGCACAAGCCACCATGCCTGGCCCCACATCCACATTTTAAATTGACCCAGCTTGCCAGAATATTTACATAAAGCTCTGAATCACACAAGAAGACAGCCCAGAGGGCCTGTTTACATAGGAAAAAGAGCTGACAATTTATCAGAGGGTCTGAGGTAATGTCAATTCCAGGGGGTCAGCTGGAAAAGAGAAAAATAGGGGTTGGAATCTTAATAGTCAGATGAATGTCAAGCAAGCCCCATCTGACAAGGGGGACACAGGTCAGAGGTGGCAGCAGAAGGACAGAGGAATCAAAGGAAACTGCAGTGAATCAAGGATGAAGCTTCAGACTGGGCAGCAATATCTCAGCAGCCTACAACTGAGGTGAGACCACACACAACTACACAACTGATGAGTGATATTCCTGGACAAGGCCTAACTGCCCACTGCCTGCACTTTATGTTTTATTTTGTTTTTAACCTTCATTGTTTTCCTGATTACAAAAATAACTCATACTCATTGTGAAAATGTCAAAAGTTACAGAAACATACAAGGTAGATGTTAAAAGCCCGTCTTTCAGAGATATAACCACTTTTAAGTTGAGGTGCATTTATCCAGATTGCTTTCCCTGCATATATGAACATTTAATATATATAAATAAAAATGTAAAGTTTACAAATTTTTTTTTTTTTTTTTTTTTTTTTTTTTTTTGAGACAGAGTCTTGCTCTGTCATCTGGGCTGGAGTGCAGTGGCCGGATCTCAGCTCACTGCAAGCTCCGCCTCCCGGGTTTACGCCATTCTCCTGCCTCAGCCTTCCCAGCAGCTGGGACTACAGGCGCCCGCCACCTCGCTGGGCTAGTTTTTTTTTGTATTTTTTAGTAGAGACAGGGTTTCACCGTGTTAGCCAGGATGGTCTCGATGTCCTGACCTCGTGATCCGCCCGTCTTGGCCTCCCAAAGTGCTGGGATTACAGGCTTGAGCCACCGCGCCCGGCCTACAAAATTTATTTTTATTATAAAATTAAAAATATAAATATAATACAAATAAAATAGAATATAAACTTAAAAATTTATATAAATATAAAATATTTTTATAAAATCATAGCCAGATTTAGTAGAACTTAAGCAACCCTAAGCCTAAAAATGGTTACTGTGTCCCCTGGCCCTGCACATGTATAATTTAAAATTAAAATACTGAACAAAAAAAACTAGCAAAAAGTCAAAGTTTTAGTTTTTTCTTTAATATTTATTTCAGCATTTTTAAAATGTATTCTTTCAAAAAGTTGTGGGTTTTTTTAGGTTTTTAAAAAGTGTGTTTTATTTTTAAAAGGTGTGTTAGGTTTGTGTGTTTTGTTTTTGTTTTTGTTTTTGTCTTTTGCTTTCTTGGTGCCCCAAGCCTATACCTGATTTGTAAATTAGAGAATCTAACAATTCATACAGTACACATTACACATTGTCTTGCAACTTTTTTTTTCTTTCACATAAGATATATTTGGGGATCTGTCTATGTCAGTATCTAAGATGACTGTGCCTGGCAGGTGTGTGAGCTCCTCTCCAGAGAAAAACAGTCTTTCAAATGCTGGTGCCTGTAGCCAAGGGTTAGGATCTTGGAGGAATTTTCATGGCTTTAATAAATTAGTGTTACAACCACTGACTGGCAAGGAAGGTTTCTCCAGATTCAGAATTGAGTTCACAAGCAACTGAACTGCCTTCAAGTCTTTATGGAAGGAGGTGAGATATAAATTAACTCATTCATTTATTTACATGTAGTTCAATTCAGAAGCAATGAATGTTCTCTTCATAATTAGGAGGGTGTGATGTGAATCCATTGGTGAGAAAAAATAATAATATTTAGGAGTGAAGGTAAAAATCATCAAAGATTCATTAGTACAAGTGTTTCCTTTGTCTTAACTCTGTTAGAGAATTTAGAATTGGACTGTGTTGTAAATTGGTTATTTAACTATTACTTAAATATAGTACTTTTGTCTCTGATTTCTAATTGTATTGCATTGTAGACAGACTATTATTTGTATGCTATCCATTCATTGACATCTCATTAAATCCTTCCATGGCTTAGAACATAGTCATTCTTTCTAAATATTCTGCATGTGCATGAAAAGAGCATATATTAATACTGCAATTTTGTCCACCATCCTCAGTAAAAGAAAAAAGCAAAAGACTGAATCTCATATTCTTATTTGAAATTAGCATTGGGAGATATGCTTTCAAATACTGTAAATCCTGAAATTCACTTGGCTGAAAGCCTCAAAGCCTTTTGCAGAAAACTTTCAAATTATAAATGGTTTTTAAAACTTTCAAACAGAATAAAAGATTATAAAGTTGAAAGTAGTAATTCCTACCAGGCACAGTGGCTCACGCCTGTAATCCCAGCACTTTGGGAGGCTGAGGTGGGTGGATCACCAGAGGTCAGGAGTTCGAGACCAGCCTGGTCAACATGGTGAAACCCTGTCTCCACTAAAAATACAAAAATTAGCCAGTCATAGTGGCACATGCCTGTAATCCCGGCTACTCAGGTGGCTGAGGCAGGAGAGTCACTTGAACCTGGGAGGTGGAGGTTGCAGTGAGCCGAGATCGCGCCATTGCACTCCAGCCTGGGCAACACGAGCGAAACTCCGTCTCAAAAAAAAAAAGAAAGTAGTAATTCCTTGGTGCCTCCTTAGTATGTCTCAATCTTAGAGAGCTGAGTGGGGTGAGGCACTAACAGTTTTGTGTTATTTCTTTCCAGACATTTTCTATGTATATACAAGAATATGTAAGAAAAAATTGCATGGCTATCCTTAAAAAGAAAACCCACATACAAATGGAATTTCATAATATGCATATTATTGTGGACTTCGCTTTTTTCACTTTCATATTTCACTAAAATATCTCAGGTATCACATCAGCACCTTCAGATCCTCTCCAGTATTTTTTTTTTTTTTTTTTTTTTGATGGAGTATCGCTCCTTTGACCAGGCTGGAGTGAAGTGGCAAGATCTCAGCTCACTGCAACCTCTGCCCCCCAGGTTCAAGTGATTCTCCTGCCTTGGCCTCCAGAGTAGCGGGTTTTATAGGTGCCCGCCACCATGGCCGGCTAATTTTTGCATTTTTAGTAGAGACGGGGTTTTGCCACGTTGGCCAGGCTGGTCTTGAACTCCTGACCTCAAGTAATCTACCTACCTCGGCCTCCCAACGTGCTGGGATTACAGTCTTTTTAATGGTTGTCTGCTATTCCATGGTAAAGCCGTTTCATTATTTATTTAATAATTCCTTTTTGATGGACATCTGAGTTGTTCCCAGTTTGGCTATTGCAGACAATGCTGCTACAAAACCTTTGTTCACACATGAATTTTGCTGCTGCTTGGCCCTTTCTCAAGACCAACTGCTACCTCCCGAGGGTACCTCACCCAAAGCTCTCTTCTTCCTTCTCTGCTGCAGACCTAGGTACTGTAACTGCTTCCTCTCCTTTGGAGGTTGCCACCCATCCTCTGGGGTCCTTTCCTGTAAGCCTGGCTTAGAAATAGCATGTAGCTTCCTAAACTCCCTGCTGTGTTAATGCATCTGATGACCAGCACACCGACCTTATTAGTTGTAAGCGTTTTCTGCCATCACTCCTAGAAGCAAACAAGGAATAGCAATAACAAGTGTGGGATGGGACAAAGCTTACAAAATTTTTACTTTCGTTAGTCCTTGGCTCTGGTTTCTGTCTGCCTAACAAAATAGTAAATGAAATGCCCACTTTCTAACGTTCACCAACCACATTTCTGATCCCAACATTAGGAAAAATCATATTGATTCTTTTTTCCATGATATACCTTCTTCCCCAGCCTGAAAATGTCTTTTTTTTTTTTTTTTTTGAGACAGAGTCTTGTCGCCCAGGCTGGAGTACAGTGACTCAATCTCGGCTCACTGCAACCTCCACCTCCCAGGTTCAAGCGATTCCCTGCCTCAGCCTCCTGAGTAGCTGGGATTACAGGCACCGCCACCAAGCCCAACTAATTTTTGTATTTTTAGTAGAGATGGGGCTTCACCATGTTGACCAGGCTTGTCTTGAAGTCCTGACCTCAGGTGATCCATCTGCCTCGGTCTCCCAAAGTGCTGGGATTACAGGCATGAGCCACCACACCCAGCCCTGAAAATGTCTTCTATTTTTTTTTTCAATTTATTTATTTATTTATTTATTTTGAGACGGAGTCTTGCTCTGTCGCCCAGGCTAGAGTGCAGTGGCACAATCTCAGCTCACTTCAAGCTCCAGCTCCCAGGTTCATGCCATTCTCCTGCCTCAGCCTCCTGAGTAGCTAGGACTACAGGCAGCCACCACCATGCCCAGCTAATTTTTTTGTATTTTTAGTAGAGATGGGTTTTCACCGTGTTAGCCAGGATGGTCTCGATCTCCTGACCTCGTGATCTGCCCGCCTCGGCCTCCCAAAGTGCTGGGATTACAGGCGTGAGCCATTGCGCCCGGCCTATTTTTTTTTTTTTTTTTTTAAGACAGAGTTTCGATCCTGTTGCGCAGGCTGGAGTGCAGTGGCTTGATCTCAGCTCACTGCAACCTCCGCCTCCTGGGTTCAAGCGATTCTCCTGCCTCGGCCTCCCAAGTAGCTGAGATTACAGGTGCCCACCACCACACCTGGCTGATTTTTGTATTTTTAGTAGAGACAGGGTTTCACTACGTTGGCCAGGTTAGTCTTGAACTCCTGACCTCAGGTGATCTGCTCGCCTCAGCCTCCCAAACTGCTGGAATTACAGGAGACAGCCACCTCGCCCAGCCAAATGTCTTCTATTTTAAAAGAGCACTCTATGATTCTGAGGGTCCTCAACTGGGTTCCCAATTCAACAGGTCTCAATCTCGTCAGTCGTGGCTGCCCCTGTGCATTTACTTAAACCAACATATACATTTTAGTCATTATGCAACATCTGTAGGTAGGTTGCAACATTCTATGACTAACGAACCGTCTGAAAATGTCAGAACTTTTGAGTCCTAAAGCCAGTCCTGAGTGAATCCTAAAGCCAGTCCTGAGTGAATCACACACAACCTCCTGGTACCTATAACATAAGGTCTGCAGAATGCATAATTTCCCAAACCTTGTAGAGATTGGGTGGTGGGTACTGCAGAAAGAAGGGGCAGATTTCATGAGAAAATGTAATCTCAAAGCAAGTTTTGAATATGAGTGCCTCATGGGTCGGGTACATCTGTGGACACCTGTTGTTTTGCCATTTGTTCTGCCGAATTGGAGACACCCAGAATTCCCCAGGCTGATCCCTTGACTTTCCACACCTGTCCACATCTGAATTTTTCATTTGTGATCTAAGCCAGCAGCATTCTAAGGGCCTCTAGAAACTCAGGTGCGGCATTTCTAGGCATGCTCTACAAAACAAAAACAAAGGACATTTTCCTGCTCCTGACTACTCAGGAAAGGTTTGTTTCTGCTCTGGTCATAAGAATAACACAAAGTGAGAATTTTGTGCTAGGAAGAGTTCAGAAAGAGAACACTATGATAAAGAATATATGAGACTCCAACACGGGAAACTAGAGATTCTGGGGAAATCTTGGAACGGATGGTTTGGGTTTATCACATGTTGGGACCTCAGAATAAAGCCTGCTTCAAGAGCAAACAGAAGAGGAAAAAGACAGATTTGGTGAGTGACCTGGAGAGGACTGGGGTGGAAGTCTCACAAAGTGGCTAGCCTAGTTCCTTAAAATGCAGAGAATGTTCTCAGGTTCATCTAATGCAATGCATTTTTATAATGTCTCCAGTTGTTTCTGGCTGGGAAGTAAGTGCCTGGGATGGAGGGGATGGGGAAAGAAGGAAGAAGGAGGGCACTATCGACTAAGGCCCAAACCAGGACTAAGTGACCACAGGGGATTACTCCTAGAACTTTAGTCGGAAATGTTCAAGTGCCACATAGGCTAGCTCTGTCCCTGCACCAACTGCATCCCCTTGCCCTAGGAATCACCTTTTGAGGAATGGGCCTTGTGTCAAAAAATCAAGGGAAGTTGGGGCTAGGCAAGCAGACAGGCTGGGGGAACTAACTCAGTTGTAAGAGCTAGCCTCCATGGAGAATGTACTACCCCAATTTCAGTGGACAGATGTTTCAACATCCTCAGTCCTAATTCTAAAAAAGGCATTAAGACATCCAGGGCAAGTCAACAAGGCCTTCATGCAAGCATGCCAAGTGCCTACTATGAATAAATAAAATAGTTCTTAATAATAAGTTAATAAATAGGGATAATCAGAATTAACCTTTATTGAGCTACTAGATATCAGACATTATTATAAGCGCTTTAAGAGACAGAGTCTTGCTCTGTCATCCAGGCTGGAGTGCAGCCTTGTGATCATAGCTCACTGCAGCCTACAACTCCTGGGCTCAAGCGATTCCCCTACCTCAGCTGGGACTACAGGCAGACACCACCTTACCTGGCTACTTTTTAAATTATTTTGTAAAGATGGGAGTCTCATTTTGTTACCCACGCTGGTCTCGAATTCCTGGCTTCAAGCGATCCTCCCACTTTGGTCTCCCAATATAAGCACTTTATATATGCTAACTGATTTAATACAAGCCATTGAGAAGGGTACTATTACTATTTCCATTTTACAAATGAGGAATCTGAAGCACAGAGAGTACCTTCTGAACTGTAACAAAAGTTAAGATTCAAACCTAGGCAGTCTGGCTTCAGAGTCCCCCACTCCTAACCACTCTGCTATACTGTCTCTTTTTTTTTTTTTTTTTTTGAGACAGCGTCTCACTGTCACCCAGGCTGGAGTGCAGTGGCACACTCACTCACTACAGCCATGACCTGCTGGGCTTAACCAATCCTCCCACCTTAGCTACCCAAGTAGCTGGGACTACACCATGCACCACCAGGCCTGGCTTTTGTTATATTTGTAGAGACATAGTCTCATTATGTTGCCCAGGTTGGTCTCAAACTCTTGAGCTCAAGTGACCCTCCTGCCTCAGCCTCCCAAAGTGCTGAGATTACAGGAACGAGCCACCACACCGAGCCTATACTGCCTCTAGAGGTGAACAGACAGAGCCCTGTCTAGTTGAAGCTTTCAATCTAAAGAGAAGACATATATACAATAAATTATTTTAATTCAAGGTCATAAATATTATAGTAGAGTCATAGTGAATATGAGAGTTCAGCCAGGAGCAACTAGGCCCCTTCAGGGATGTCAAGAAGATTTTTACTAGGAGGACAAGTAACAGTACAAGCGGCTTGCACAAAAGCTCAGAAGTATGAATGAGGCTGATGTGTTCAAAGAATGGCCAGTCAGCTCAACGTAAGACGCATGGGGAGGAACAGTATGATGACACAAGCAGAGGTACAGAGGGACCAGATCATAGAGTATGTAGCATGGCAAACGTTAAAATGTGTTAGGGGGTTTTATTTGATTTTGTTGTTGTTGATGATGATGTTTTTGTTTTATTTGCTTGTTGGTAATGAGTTTGGGAGTAGCGTGCTCAGATTTGCTTATTAGAAAGACAGTTCATGCTGCAATGTGTAAGATGGATCGAAGAAGGGAAAAACTGAAGGACAGGAGACCAATTTGGAAGCTGTTTCAAAAGACTTTGCAAGGACAGACCAGGACCTGTACAGGGGTGAAGCAGACGAGATAGAAAGGAGTACTCAAAATACGTATTTTTAAAAAACTCACAAACCAATAAGAAAAATATAAACAACGCCGGGCATGGTGGCTCACGCCTGTAATCCCAGCACTTTGGGAGGCCGAGGCCACCCGATCACAAGGTCAGGAGATTGAGACCATCCTGGCTAACACGGTGAAACCCTGTCTCTACTAAAAATACAAAAAATTAGCCGGGCGTGGTGGCGGGCGCCTGTAGTCCCAGCTACTTAGGAGGCAGAGGCAAGAGAATCACTTGAATCCAGGAGGCAGAGGTTGCAGTGAGTCAAAATCATGCCACTGCACTCCAGCTTGGGCAACGGAGCAAGACTCTGTCTCAAAAAAAGAGAAAAATATAAACAATACAGTAGAAAATGGGTGAAATTTACAAATAGGCAATTAACAAAAGAAGAATCTAAATGGGCTCCCCAAAGATGTCGAAAGAGATATTCAAGTTAATAATTAAGGGAATGCAAAATAAAACAATGAGAAACCACTTTCACCCTTCAGGTTAGCAAAAAAAAAAAAAAAAAAAAAAAAAAGGATAATGATTTCAAATATTGGAGCGGACATAAGGAGAACAGTGCTCTCATACATTGCTAGTGGGATTGTACATTAATTCAGCCATTTATGGAAAGCAATTTTGCAGCATACAATAAACTTGATAATGCAAATACCCTATGACCCAGTAATTTCCCTTCTGATTATATAACCCACAGAAATTCTTGCACATGGGCACAAAGAAACATGTACAGAGATGTCCATAACAGCACTGTTTGTAACAGACAAATAAAATGTGACATTAACTGGCATACATAAATAAAATGTATATGTATGCATATTTTTCAAGCATATACAAAATAATCCTATATATTCTGTATGATTAAATATATATGTATATTAAAATGTTTCATGGACTTTAAAATCACAATAGTGGTGGAGAGCAGAATTAACCTGGGGCTGATAGTGGAAAAAGGACCCGTAATTTTTTTTTCCTTCTTTTTATTTTTTTTTTTGAGACAGAGTCTTGCTTTGTCACCAGCTGGAGTGCAGTGACGCAATCTTGGTTCACTACAACCTCCGCCTCCCAGGTTCGAGTGATTCTCCTGCCTCAGCCTCCCGAGTAGCTGGGACTACAGGCATCCACCACCACGCCCAGCTAATTTTTGTATTTTTAGTAGAGACGGGGTTTTCTCCATGTTGACCAGGATGGTCTTGATCTCTTGACTTTGATTCATTCGCCTCGGCCTCCCAAAGTGCTGGGATTACAGGTGTGAGCCACCATGCCTGGCCTAGGACCTGTAATGTTTTATTATAAAAACAAAAAGACCAGCAAAGAAGTAACTGGATAAAATGTTAACAGTTGTGAGTTCAGAGTGGTGCATATGGGTTTGTAATATTATTATTTGTGTTTGTCTATACCTTTTACATTTCTAAAAAGAATCATATAGGAGTGTGTGTGTGTGTGTGTGTGTGTGTGTGTAGGAGAGAAGAAAGGAAACCAGTGCTATTTCGTGTGAAAATCAATGAGACTTAGTGATGATAACAGTAGGGTCTGAAGCTGACAGAGGGAGAGATTAGTAGGACTCCCACATATCTGACTTGGGTGACAGGTCGGGGGAGAAGAAAAAATCATTCACTGAGATGAGAATAATGGAGGGGACAGCATCAAATTTGGGGTTTGGGGAGGGAAGACAGAGTTATGTTTTAAATACACTGAGTTTGAGAACCCAGCAACAGATGTTTCAGCTACCAAATCCCCTATCAGGCTGGCTCCCACACTGCCCACAAGGAGCAAGTAAGAGTGGGGATTTCTCAGTGGTGAGGTCCTGAGAAAGGGAGACAGAGACATGAGCAGAGGCTAGTAGAGATAGCAGAGGCCATCTGGCAAGGCCTTCTCTGAAAGCATTTAACATAGCACTTTGTATAACTTTTCATCTAAAAAGTCCTTTTTTAAATGAGATACACAGACATTAAAAAATATGGATATGTATTCACATATTTCCTTGGAAAAATTATATATGCAGTGGATAAAATATAAATTTTACAAATAAGGGAAAACCTCTCTCTCTAAAGGCAACCACTGTCATAAGCTTCTTTACCTATGAGCAAGCTGGACATTTAAAAGAGCCAATGGTCCATATCTATCAAAAATATAAAATGCACATTCCTTTGAACTGACAATTCCCGTTTTAATGTATCTTAGATACATACTTCCATGTTCACAAAGATAGATATATAAAAGTATTCACTGCAGCATTATCAGTAGCAAAAGACTGAAAGGGAACTAACTAGTCCAGTAATGGGGAACTAGTTAAATAAATGCTCATTCACAGTAGAATACTAGGCTGCAGTTAGAAAATCACTTAAGGGCCAGGCATGGTGGCTCACACCTGTAATCCTAGCACTTTGGGAGGCCATGGCAGGCAAATCACTTGAGGTCTGGAGTTCGAGACCAGCCTGGCCAACATGACAAAACCCTGTCGCTACAAAAAATACAAAAATAAGCCAGGTGTGGTGGCGCACACCCATAGTCCCAGCTATTCGGGATGCTGAGACATGAGAATTGCTCAAACCCAAGAGGTGGAGGTTGTGGTGAGCCGAGATTGTGCCACTGCACTCCAGCCTGGGCAACTGAGGGAGACCCCATCTCAAAACAACACAACAACAACAACAAAGAAAAGAAAATAAAAGAAAGAAATCACTTAGGGTCAGGCACAGTGCCTCACGCCTATAATCCCAGCACTTCAGGAGGCCAAGGTGGGCCAATGGCTTGAGCCCAGGAGTTTGAGACCAGCCTGAGCAACATGGTGAAACCTTGTCTCTACAAAAAATACCAAAAATTTGCTGGGCATAGTGGCGCATGCATGTAGTTCCAGCTACTGAGGAAGCTAAGGTAGGAGGATCACCTGAGCCTGGGAGGCTGCAGTGACCACACCACTGCACACCAGCCTGGGGAACAAAGTGTGACCCTGTCTCAAAAAAAAAAAAAAAGAAAGAAAGAAAAAGAAAAGAAAATCACTTAGGAAGCACAGCACCCTTCCAGAGATAGTCTTAGTGTATACATGCAAATAACCGCTTTTAATTATATGAACAACAACATATGTATAATAGTAACATACACTGTTCTGCAGCTTAATTTTTTTGTTTTGTTTTTTGTTTTGAGATGGAGTCTCACTCTCACCCAGGCTGGAGTGCAGTGGCATGATCTTGGCTCGCTGCAACCCCCGCCTCCTGGGTTCAAGCGATTCTCATGCCTCAGCCTCTGGAGCAGCTGGGATTACAGAGGCATGCCACTACACCTTGCTAATTTTTGTATTTTTAGTAGAGACAGGGTTTCACCATGTTGGCCAGGCTGGTCTTGAACTCCTGGCCTCAAGTGATCCACCTGCTTCAGCCTCCCAAAGTGCTGGATTATAGGTGTGAGCCACCACGCCCGGCCTGCAACTTAATTTTTTCACTTAATATATCTTAGAGATTATTCCACACTAGCTTATATTACAAGTAACAATCACTTAACCTTATATTTATTACATGCCAGGCACTGTTCTACTTGTGTATTAACTCATTAAAAAAAAATTTTTTTTCTAGGCCAGGCGCAGTGGCTCACTCCTGTAATCCCAGCACTTTGAGAGGCTGAGGTAGGTGGATCACTTGAGGTCAGGAGTTTGAGACCTGCCAGGCCAACACAGCGAAACCCCATCTCTCCTAAAAATTTAAAAATTAGCTGGGTGTGCTGGCACGTGCCTGTAATCCCAGCTACTCGGGAGGCTGAGGCGGGAGGGAGAATTGCTTGAACCTGGGAGGCGGAGGCTGCAGTGAGCTGAGATGGCACCACTACACTCCAGTATGGGCGACAGGGCAAGACTCCGTCTCAAAAAAAAAATTTAAGGTTACTCAAGTGAAGTAGTGGGAGTGGAGAAGGAACAAAGAAATCTGTAACTGGCTGTGATCAATTAGCTGTGTATTAACTCACTTAAAATTCACAAAACCTTATGAGGCAGATACTACCTGTATCATCATTTCCTATTACGTATGAGCACAGTAGCACAGAGAGGTTGGCTAACTTGCTCAAGGTCATAGATCTACTGAGTGGCAGGGCTGGGATTTGAACCCAGGCAGTAGAGCCCCAGGCCTTGCACGTTTAACCACAAAACATCCTGTGTATCTAACTCAGACTTCCTAAAAGCAGCCTAATATTCTACTGTGTAGGTGAGCATTTATTCAACTAGTCCCCTGTTGCTGGACTATTCAGTTCCCTTTCAGTCTTTTGCTATTGATATTGCTGCAATGAGTACCTTTACACATCCATCTTTGTGAACACAGAAGTACGTATCTAAAATATATTAGAAGGGGAATTGCTGGGTCAAAGGACATGTTCATTTGATATTTTTGATAGATATTGGCCACTGGTCCTTTTAAATTCCCATAGGTATTATTCATAAGTAAAGTACAGCAATTTCTTTAAGTATGAAGCCCTGAGTGACATTCTTGCCTACTCTCTGTAACACTGCACTGGGAACCAAAAGCATTCACTATTTTCTCCTCTTTGGCCCCAAGAGACATTTGCTTTAAGAGACCATGATCTCATAGTACTATAGAAATAAACAAATGTTAGGGTATATGTCAAGACACTAGGGGCTGCATGCTTTGACTGCAGGTCTGTCATGTCTCACCCACCACTCCCCAGGGGTTGACACTGAGAGGAGAGGAGGCAACTCTGGGCTTGCATTCCCACATGGAAGCTGTAGCCTGGAGAGGCTGCCTCCATTTAGTGGGGAATGTGCTCTCTGGTTCTACAGTACTGCCCCACTCCTCACTGAGGCTCAGTAGTAGGTGCCTTTTATTATCATGCCTGTGCAGACACTAGACAAAGATCACCATTTTCTAATTTGTAGGAATTTGGTGAAGATTAAATGAGTCAGTACTCATGAAGTGCTTAGAACAGTCCCTGGCCCATAAGGTTCAGTAAGCGTTGGCCATTGTCATTGCTGTTAAGAAATATTTCTTTAATCCCGAGGCTTTATAAAAGTTAGGGAAGTTGACCTGATTCACTTACTTCAGTTACCTACCTAGCCCCTGTAAGCATAAGTGCCAGACCACTCTTTGTACCACTTGAAGCCAGAAATCTAGAATTTTGTGTGAAATCTCTTGGTTTTTAAATGTTGCTCCATGTCTTTGAACAACTCTTGGCCGGGTGCAGCAGCTCATGCCTGTAATCCCAGCACTCTGGGAAGGTGAGGATGGAGGATGACTTGAGCCCAGGAATTCAAGATCAGCCTGGGCAACACAGCAAGACCCCGTCTCTACAAAATTTTTAAAATTAGCTGGACATGGCGGCATGTGCCTCTAGTCCCAGCTACTCGAGAGGCTAAGGTGGGAGAATCACTAGAGCCCAGGAGGTTGAGACTACAATGAGCCATGATTGCACCACTGCACTCCAGCCTTGCCTGTTCAGTGCCACCAATACACAGAAGTATGAAAAATGAACACAGATTATAGCAGTGACTTCTAAATATTTTGACCATGGCCCACAGCAGGGGCCACAGGAATACCTTTTACATCACTACCATATTTTATATATATATACAGTTGAAGAAGTAAAAATGTTGCAAAACAACACATGCCCATATGTTGTATGCAGTGAACAGACATTCTCTATTCCATTGTCTTTTTCTTTTTCAAAAACATGGTCTGTAACCTATTACATCAATTTCAAAATCCTCTAAGGAGTTGCTAACCGGGTGTGAAAAACACCTAAGTATGGGATAGAATCCCTAAAACCAATATTTCCCAAAGTGTTTCTTATATTTCAGATGTATGAGTAATATCTACACCTATCAATGCCTATCACCACCACTGGTAAACGAGATAACTCCAGAAGAAACTTGGATATATTTATATTTTTTAAGCTAGTTATATATTTTTACTAATATTAGTTTTTACAGTTATCTTCCATTTTAGGAAATTCATACTAATTTTCCACTTATGGGAATGATTTAAAGTTTTCTCCTAAAATATATGTACTTAAATTCAAAAAGCAATTTAAGGAAAAATATTAATAAATAGTATAGGAAATATTCAGATATGTTGAAAATCACAAATACGTGTCTCATATATCTGAAGTGTGGGAAACTATCTCGCACCATTCCATCATGATAGAACAAGAAATGGACGTTCCTTCACATTAGGTCTGCTTTTGCACAACTCTACTAATTACTCCCAGAATGTTAGGTTACATGACATGATATTATTTTACATTTGGTTTTTCCCCAGCAGCTGCTTAAACCTGGGAGGTCCTTTTTCCAAGCACTTGGGCAGTTCTGAGTTTGGCATCCTTTTGAAAAGTGATTTGTGTGGATCTTGAGATGCTGTGAGCTCGCCATCCCTTCTTGAGATCATCACGTGGTCTGTCTTTCTCTGTCAGGCTTTCAAGTTAATTATTTCCTGTTTTCCTGAGTCTGTTCCTTATCCCCCTTCCCAGGCCACCCTCTCACCTTCACCTCCCCACAGCAGTTCTACAGCAAATCAGTCTTTGTTTCTTGGCCTGCCCTAAAACACCTTCCAACAAGAGCCTTGGAGTTAATTAAATGTGTGGCAATTTCAGAGCAAAAATTTATTACTGGGTACAATCAGAAATTACTTTTAGAGTTCTTTGCTTTTTGGTAACATTCTCTGTCACTTACTGACCTTTTGTTCTCAGTCCCTGTCTGCTAAGGTACTGTGTGAACCAATCTGCCCAAGCTGTTTTCTCTCTGTGTGACTGCTTAAGATCTCTGGCATGAGTTATACTGTCACTCCTCTCAGGAACTCCCACGTTGGGCTTGACTTTCCCAGCAAATTTGATCTGTTATTCATGTAACATTGTTTCTGCTGCTGTCCCATTCCTTTCCATCAAGGCCAGAGCCCCCTCCTCCTGTTGTCTTTAACAAGGCAGGATGCTAACCTGAGCTGAGCTGTACCCCGACAGAAGCTTTGTGCATAGAAGCCACTCCATTTCTGCAATCTTTGCGTCCTCATCCCATCCCCATGCCCAGAAATCTTCCCAAATTAGCCTTGTATGGTCATCCAGCCTTAATTTTTTTCTCTCTCTCTCTTTTTTTTTTTTTTCCCCAAATCCCAGCTGAAGTTTGTCTTAAGTCTCTAATTGGGTTTGGTTACATTGTTCAACGTCCTTTCCCCCCACTAGCCCCCCACCACCCTAGTTTTCTCTCCCCTATTAGCTCCTCCTAAGCACGCATCTGCACTCTTTAAATCTTTTACCTACTGTACAGTTTCCTGGTCATCTCTTTTTAGCCCACTACAAATTAAAGTGGAAAAAACCCTTACAATAAGTATGTGTGCACACGCACGTGTGCATGGTATATACGTACAGATTTAAACTAGGAGAAAGGCTATAAACACAAAATAAACTGTCCAATACTATTTGAGGTGGGAGGTGGAGAAGAGCCCTATGCCCTAGAAGTTCCCTGGGGTTCTTATTAGTACGTTGAACATATTTCACCCTGCAACCCAAATCTGTACCACTTTCATACACAGCTTAAACAAAGAAGAGTCTTGATGCTTAGTGAGGATTTAGATAACTACTTCCTGTTAAGAAGATATTTTTTAAATTGTGTTTTCATTATGACTCCATTTCCATTTATTGATCGAGGGATTTCTTGCCTCACTTAACTCCATAATCTGTTACTCAGATTAAGAAAATGAGAAAACTATTGTTTGGTAGTTTGAGTACAGGCTTTAAAGTGATACTTTGGAGGCTGGATGATTCAAGTACTATAATCCAAGAAAAGCAACTAAATGATCATGCAGAATGTGTTTTTATGCATTACTCTTTATCGATTAGGCATGCAATGAAATGAACCGGATTAAATGTTTTGTAGATGTGCTCTGTTATAGTACAGAAATTTCCTAGTGTAAAAACATCCAACAGAAAGTACTAAATCAAGAGATAGGAAATAATACATGTAAAAGGAAATGTATAAGTCATTCAACACATTTTGAGCATCTATTATGTTTTTTATGTAAAAAACCTCTTCTCAGCTATTAGGAGCAGAAAAGTACCCTCTATTTTGGCACTTCCCTTCTTCCACCACCACTACCTAGTATACAGCTGTACATACGTGCTTTTGGGGTGAACGTGAGACCTGTATGTTCACTGTTTACCTTTGACCCTCTACTTTGCCAGCTTTTGACCACTTTATTCCTTATTAATTCTTCCTCCTGGGGACTAAAGGGGAAGGGAAAAGGAGGTGAACCTGGAGTCAGTCAGGCATGCTTAGTGACCAAAACAGTTCAATTTCATTTTTTCTAAATTTTAATTAATTTATGTATTTTTGAGACAGAGTCTTGATATGTTGCCCAGGCTAGTCTCCAACTCCTGGGCACAAGCTATCCACCTGCCTTGGCCTCCCAAACTGCTGGGATTACAGACGTGAGTGACTGTACCAGGCCAACAGTTCAATTTCTATACAATAAACTTGAAAGACCTGTCCAAATTCTTTTATATCATTTAAGATTTTTTCCATCCAACTGATTTTTTTTTTTTTTTTTTGAGACAGAGTCTCGCTCTGTCGCCCAGGCTGGAGTGCAGTGGCGCAATCTCGGCTCACTGCAAGCTCCGCCTCCCGGGTTTACGCCATTCTCCTGCCTCAGCCTCCCGAGTAGCTGGGACTACAGGCGCCCGCCACCTCGCCCGGCTAGTTTTTTGTATTTTTTAGTAGAGACGGGGTTTCACTGGGTTAGCCAGGATGGTCTCGATCTCCTGACCTCGTGATCCACCCGTCTCGGCCTCCCAAAGTGCTGGGATTACAGGCTTGAGCCACCGCACCCGGCCCCATCCAACTGATTAAATAACTCTGTCAATTAAAGCTTGGACATCTTGAAATTGATATTTTGGTTAACAGTTATTGCAACAGTATTTGACCTGTCTCTGGAAGATTTTGTAAGAAGTAAAATTCACTGTAAGAATCTATCTGGAGAAGAAAAGGGAACTATAATTTGCTTAGTACGTGTTATATGAGAATCTGAACTGTGCAGTGTACACTGCTTTATTCTATTATGGTTTACAATTACCCAGAAAAGGGAGTAAAATGCCCATTTTACAGATGTGGAGGCTGAGGTTCAGAGATAATCTGACCAGTCTCTCGGTTTATAAGGAAAACCATGGCTAATAGCCTCCAGAGCACAAGCCCTTTACAAAGGAGGGTTGGAGATTAAGGGCAGCTTTTACTCATCTATGCTGCCCACGCTTAACATGGAAAATTGAAAGCTGACCTTGTGTTCCTTTAAAAAATCTTTAAGAAAGCCAGCTGCACAGACTTCATGGTAACTCGTGAGAAACAAAATGCTTTTGTGGATTAAAAACTGTCTTTATTCCAACGGAGTTTTTTGAGGGTTTTTTTTTCTTCTTAAAGAGAAAAAATCTACCGCTGACACTCAACAAGAACCCTCATAGAATGGACAAGTCTTCGGATCGCGCTGTGCAGATCCCCCAGGAAATTGTGACAGTATTATGGCACTTTGGCCTAAAATGTTAAAGGGACAATGTAATGAACAGCTGGGGATTTCTGAGACACAATTGTGTGACACAGGAAGCCCAAATGTTGGCCATCCTCACCGAAGGCAGCTGCCAGGCTAGGGTTTGCTTCAGCAAACCCTCACCCCTCGCCTTCAACCAGGCGGGTGTCGTCAGCTGCCGCAGCGCCAGCGGCTGCCCGCGCCTTTCCGCCCCCGCGCGTCCGCCAAGGCCGAGGCGGCCCGGACCAGAGGCGCGCGCCCTCGGTGCATGTGACGGGGTGGGAGGGGGAGTTTTCTTCCTCCCCCGTCCCCAAGCCCCGCCTTCTCCAGAGAGGCTGCGGCTTCCTATTGCGCCACCACCGAAATGACCACCGTGCCAACCAATCAAGACGTGACTCATGAAGTAAGATCCGCCCCTTACTGGTCCTCAGGTTCCTTCCCGCTCACACCGGAGTCACTTCCGAAGAGAGAACCGCCATGAAGAGAGAAGGGGGTGCCGCCCACCTCTGCTCCGACAGCCTCCCCGAGTCCGAGCAGCAAGACGGCAACCACGCACCCAACTTCTCCAGCCACGGCTCATGCCGCCGTCGCCAGCGGCGCCGACATGACAAGGCGCTGCATGCCCGCTAGGCCAGGTTTCCCCTCATCCCCAGCCCCGGGGTCGTCGCCCCCGCGCTGCCATCTGAGACCCGGTAGTACCGCCCATGCTGCAGCGGGAAAGAGAACAGAAAGTCCTGGGGACAGGTACCGTGCAGAGGGCTTGAGAAGGGGCCGGGTCGCGGGGGAAAGGGTATGAGGGGAGGACTGCAGATCGCCGCTCTTCCAGTTCCCGCCATCCTCCGCGAACTCAGGCGTTGGCGTTTCGGGGCCTGGCAAACCCCCGCCCCGCCTCCGCGCAGGGGCTTCTGGGAGTTGGAGTTTGCTTCTCTGTAGCTGGGCAGCTGTTCTTGGTCTAGTGACCACCAGCCTGGACAGCTACGGAGAACCCGCCTTAGGTAGAAAGAACGTGATTTTTTTCCTTTGCAAGAGCTTGACCCAGGACCCTAACTGCTTAATGCATATTTAGGTCGTTTTCTGTACCTTGTCAGTTCTACTGATGCTAGTGGTTTAGTAATATAAACCTTTTCTATGTTGTGGGTGAAATTATGTAACCTGTGATGAGGGAATCCCTTCCACGAATTACTTTGTAGTCCAGCGTGCACGCTAAGTCATACTTAAAAGAACTTACAGATTTGGAATGTGACGTGTTTTCTCTTTCAGTAACTTCACGCCTCTCCAAGAGGCCAATTTTTTTGTAAAGATTTTGTGGGAGCTATGTAATGAGATGGGGAGTTTCATCTAATGACATCCTCTGACAATAAAACATGTTTAAATTCCCTACGAACTTGGTACTGTCTTTTATTTTAAGTTAAATTGTAATAAGTTTTAATAATATTCATGTTCTAATACTGTGGTACAGGCCCACAATCCCTTATCTTAATTCTGAAAGCCAGAAAGCTATGAAAACCAAACGTTTTCAGTAAATTTGGCACCACATCTACTTGGCAGCCAGACGTGACCAGAACTAATGTAAGGCTGTTTGTGGTCTTTATCCCATTAAGTGTGAATATTCATGTTTTGCTGGAGAAATATCAGTGGGTTTGATTACAGGTTGCAGCACCAGACCCCACTGGGGACTTTCCATAATACATCCAAGTTATCCGCTTCCTAAAATCTGATAAATTCAGAATTCTAAAACACATTTGGCCTCAGAAGGTTCAGATAAGGGTTTGTGAAACTGTTATAATTGTGGTGGGTTTTTTTTAGCCAGTTATTAAATAAGCAGTGGACATTTGTGTGCATATGAACTTAGAGAACTTACCTCTTGAAAGTTACATTCATGGTTATTTTACAGGTTTCTTGTATGTTTTACCAAAACCATTTTTTCTCTTTCTGGTGTATTAATCAAAGAGGAGTCTGAGGTCCAATATTTCAAGGAAGAGATACAGTGTTACATTTAGTAAAATGCATTTAGAATGATGTTGTTTGCAACAAATTCGCTGCTTCTGGGTCCCTTCCATCTCTCCTCAATCAATAACAAAGTGTCATCCTTCTCCTCTTTGCAGAACCTCCAGCATTTACTCTGGTGGAGTTAATTTGCCTAGTATAATTTATGTAAGCAAATGCATATATTCTTCCATAGCCTGTCACTCATATTCATCTCATAAGCACTTAGCTTTTATACCAACATCTCAAACAAGCATGATGGACTTGGTAAACCAGTAAAGATGTGCATTGCTCTTCTAATGTGACCAGTAAAGTGTACAATAAGCGTAACCTTCAAGAAGCTTGAATTGTTGGAGTTTTCACTGAGCATTCCAACCTCATAGTGGATGAATGTTTAGGAAAATCAAGAGTCTATAGCTTATTCTCTTTCAGTAAAATGATACATTTTAGCAAAATTTACCAGAAAGTTAATTTTTTGCTCAGCATATCATAACATCCCACTTTTTGCAGCTGACACCTCTAAATACAGTGAACAAATCAGAATGCGAATTCTGATAATGGATTCCTATTTCACTTTAGCATTATTGCCAATGTCAGAACTTGATTAGTTAAACCAGATAGTGAAAAATCCAGTCGTTAGGGTACAGAAATCCTTAAAAATTAATTTGGTTTTTGTTATTCTTGTTAACCTTCTTCCTTTTCTCCTTGTGTTTTTCCCAAGCAATGTGTTATTTTTGTAACTATTTTAAGGATTCTTTGATAAAAAATTAAGAATTTGAAACTAGTCGTGACAATTCATTCTAATTTCTGCTGTTACTTGGATTAGCATCTTAAAGTAATGTATAAAGAGGGTAGCATAAGTTTGGTACTTTTCTTCCTTTGTCCAGCGAAGTCCTCTTCAACTGATTCCCTAGATCAGCCAAATCACCCATATTGCCGTTCTACCATCTACTGTTCTACTCTTGTTATGAGAGTCTGTTCAGGTTTTACTCCATTTTTATAATCCCCATTATTCATTTGGCATACATCTATTGAGGGTTTTTTTTTTTTTAGCTTTTTATTCTGAATTTTAAAACACCCCTGTGCTTAGATACTAATTAGTTATTTTGTATCAATGTCTGCAGAGAACAAGTAGGTTCATGTGCTTATACCCAAGATGTTGCATTTTACCATGTAGCTGTGAGCATTTCAGTCTTAAGAAGCATTCTGTACTGATTCCTTGGGTCTACACACCAGTCTTACCTATTTAAGTACTGTAAATAACATAAACCTCAGTTGTATTTTTATAAATGAACTCCTATAGGAAGTGATACATTATATTTTCTGTTTTTTAAATCAACAGTTTAGCAAAACATTGTTACTGTTGTCAGAACTTTATTAGTTAAACCAAACAGTGAAATCCAGCCTTTATTTTATAAATCTAACTTTCTCCATTTAATCTGAATTATGGAGGTTTTAGTATTTGCTTATGTGATGCCATATTATGCTTTTATTTTCAGGAAGCAGTCAATTATAGATTTCTTCAAACCAGCTTCAGAACAAGGTATGTACACTGTTGAAGCATTTTTTGTGGGCTAATTTGGGGGTGAGGAGAGAGACAGATTCAACTTTAAAACCTACTCTAAACTGTTTTAGTAAACGTAGTGTTCAAAGTTGGAAATAAAATGCAGTATTTTTTTTAACAAGGATAAACTGAAGTTCTAAATATCATGAGGAGAGTCTTTTTGCTGTTATGTTTTCTTACGTTTAAAATTTATTCTAGTCAAAAATTTAATGTTCATAATACATATTATTTTAATTATCTAATACAGCAATTTATAGAGCCATAGGGAGGTTATATGATGTACCAAAAGAGAGCTTTATGAAACTAAGTCTTTTAACAAATAAATCACATCTTAATTTCTCCTATACCCCCCAATAAAGTGTGTATCATTATCCAAGTTGTTGGTTTGAAAATTTTTGTGGTAACATTAGTATAGTTTATATTTTAAACATTAATAATTTAGAGAAATGTTAAATATTTTACTTTTAGTAACATGCAATTTGTATGTGTTTTAATTGGCTATTTAGAGAGACACATGTTGGATTCACCACAAAAATCAAACACCAAATATGGAGGAAGTAGATTGTCTATCACTGGGACAGAGCAGTTTGAAAGGAAACTATCCTCACCAAAAAAATCTAAACCCAAAAGGGTGCCACCAGAAAAGAGCCCTATTATAGAAGCTTTCATGAAAGGTGTTAAAGAGCATCATGAAGATCATGGTATACATGAGTCACGTCGGCCTTGTGTGTCACTAGCCTCCAAATATTTAGCCAAAGGAACAAATATCTATGTTCCTTCTTCATATCGCTTGCCAAAGGAGATGAAGTCACTAAAGAAAAAACATCGATCCCCAGAAAGAAGGAAGTCACTATTCATTCATGAAAATAGTGAGAAGAATGGTAGAGATCGAGGCAAAACCAATGCGGACTCCAAAAAGCAGACCACAGTAGCAGAAGCTGACATCTTCAAGAACAGCTCCAGAAGTCTTAGCAGCAGGAGCAGCCTGTCCAGGCACCACCCAGGAGAAAGCCCACTGGGAGCTAAATTCCAGTTGTCACTAGCTTCTTACTGCAGAGAACGAGAACTAAAGAGGTTGAGAAAGGAGCAAATGGAGCAGAGAATCAACTCTGAAAATTCTTTCTCAGAAGCAAGCAATCTTTCCTTAAAATCTTCTAGTATAGAAAGAAAATATAAACCAAGGCAGGAACCAAGTAAACAGAATGATGTCATACCTGGAAAGAACAACCTGTCAAATGTGGTATGTGTAAGAATTATTGAATTAGCATTGCTACTGCTATATCACGTTTAGAATACTAAATTTAAAAGTATTTAAGAGTTGTTACATCACATTGATGTCTTTCCTGAAGGAAATATTTATGTACAGTTTGTGTAGAAGCTGGTTTCATTAGGTTTCTTCCAGTTGCCCTTCATCGAACTCAGTAAAGCAGTGTTTCTTATCCATAGTTTTTTCAGACCAGGAACAAAGATCTTTTTTAGTCAGAAAAGTAAGCATTCTTTTTTTTAAGGCAAGTATAGTCTTATTTGTTTATTTGTAAACAGTCTTGCTCTGTCACTCATGCTGGAGTGCTGTGGCATGATCATGTCTCATTGCAGTCTCAAACTCCTGGGCTCAAATGATGTTCTCACCTCAGCTTCCCAAGTAGCTGAGACTACAGGTACATGCCACCATATTTGACTAATTTTTGTATTTTTTTGTAGAGACAGGGTCTCCCTATACTGCCCAGGCTGGCCTTGAACTGCTAGCCTCAAGTGATCCTTCTGCTTCCTGCACTTTGGGAGGCCTAGGTGGAAGGATTGCTTGAGCTCAGGAGTTTGAGACCAGCCGGAGCAACGTAGCGAGACCTTGGCTCTACTAAAAATAAATAAATAAATAACCAGTCATGGTGGCATGTGCCTGTTGTCCTAGCTACTTAGGAGGCTAAGGTGGGAGGCTCGCTTGAGCACAGGAGATTAAGGTTGCAGTGAGCTTGCACTGCAGCCTGGGTGACTCCAGCCTGGGTGACAGAGCAAGACCTTATCTCAAAAATACAGTGTTCTAATATAATATTATTCTTGAATTATTGACATAAATGTAAATCAGCATTATGAAAACTGACTTCATTTTTATGATATTTTTCCATTTTTATGATACAAATGCCCTTAATTTTTATGATAAAAACCTTAAGATCTTTATTTTATTATAGACATTAGGCTTTGCCTCCAAATGTGGGTGCTTGCCTTATTCAATCTAGAAATTTGTGTTTAAATGTTAGGAAGAATGCCTTCACATTCTTTGCTGTTCCCAACACTTAATTAATTTTATCTCATTGTGCTCATAGGAAAATGAACATCTCTCAAGAAAAAGATCCTCTTCTGATTCATGGGAACCTACTTCAGGTAGAATCAAAATTAAATTTATGAATTTCTAAATAAATTTCCATTTTAATGGCACTGCTTTTTAAAACAAATTTGTTTAAATATGCAGTTCCCTTCTTGGGGATGAATTCAGTGTCTCATATTACTTAAGAGTTTGGTAAAATCATAATAAAAAAGAATAGTCCCTGAATCTAGTACTTAAGATTTGGGTTTGTTTTTGAGACAGGGTCTTATTCTTTGTCACCCAGAATGGGATGCAGTGGCATCATCACGACTCACTGCAAGCCTTGACCTCCTGGGTTCAAATGATTCTCCTGCCTCAGCTTGCTGAGTAGCTGGGACTACAGATGTGGGCCACTATGCCTGGTTAATTTCTTGTATTTTTGTAGAGACGAGGTTTCGCCATGTTGCCCAGGATAATCTCAAACTCCTGGGCTCAAGTGATTCTCCTGCCTTGGCCTCCCAAAGTGCTAGGATTACAGGTATGAGCCACCATGCCTGACCTAGTATGTATAATTTGTAATCTGTCTTGAATCTTCTCTGCCTTCTTCAGGAGTTCCTAACAGTATGTTTCTCATACTGGTATTCAGTGTTGTCTCCTGAATCCTTGGCTACATCAAGGAAACATAATCTTATAATCTTGGAATTATAGACTGAGGTCTTGGTATTATGTTGAAGATGCTTTGTATAAGGTTGAAACTGTTACCGTGATAAAAAGCAGTGTTCTCTAGTATTTCAAATACAAGGATCCCTTTTTAATATTAAACTTCAAGGCTATCTACATGACATTAGTTTGTACTTTTAGCATCTAATGATTGAAAAAAAATAAAATAATAAGCCTACTGTTAATTCAGTACATTTTATCGTTTTTTAAAACTAGAAAATAGAAGATTCAAGCACAAACACTGCAGAAGTTTGCAACAAGAAATGAAAGGTCTCCATAACTAACAACAGTTAATAGTCTAGTGTATCAGATTTTTTTCCTGATATGATTATACATTTTGAAAAACAGGGAGATTCCCACATTCAGTAAGATACATTGGACATAATAATAGCTGACTTTCATTGAGTACCTACTGCGTGCTATGCCATTTTATGTGCTTTTAATTCATTTGAACCTTATAACTTTATTATGGTGGTTTACTTTTAGAGATGGAAAAGCAGAAGTACAGAGAGACAGTTCTAACTCCTCCTTCAGGTTTCATCTACTCCTTCATTTTATTTGTATTTTAGAGGTACATTGCATTTTGACCAAGCACCCTCAACTAGTAAAATCAATCTTCAATAGAAGGAACTTCTAGGATACAGGAATAAATCTAAAGTTTTATATGTTTTTTGTTTATTTAATTTTTATAATGTTGCTGATTTTATGACCAAATTTTAATGAATTTTGACATTATTGTACAAGAACAGGAATTTCTCAGCCAGGAGATTGCTTCTTCACTCACTGTATTGCACATTTTTAATACTAAATACATGATCACTTTGCACCAAAGTTAATGGAAGAACAAAATATTATTTTATATAAGGGGCTGCTACTGGTGGTGTGGCTACCACATTATTCCTTTTCTTTTTTGTCTGACTTAAGATTTTAAAAACTTTTGATTTCCTGGATTTGCAAATTTCATTCATGGTGGCTAAAGTAGTTTCATTTATATAATCCCACCTAGCAAAGTTTTTGAGTACTGCTTGGAAAAGATGCTTTCTACATATTTTCAGAGGCTGACTTATGATGGTTGCCTTCAATTACGTTTTTAGTACTAATATTTCTGCATGTATTTCATAATCACTAATAATTATAGTATACTCTTAATAAATATACATTTATACTTCAGTTGACTAACATCAACAGAATTTCAGCATATAAAGGACAAGGGGATATTTCACTCTAGATAGCATGAAGAATGCTTATTGTGTCTGATGGCAAAGTTATTAAAAAATCCAGGCCAGGCATGGTGGTTCATGCCTGTAATCCCAGCACTTTGGGAGGCCGATGCAGGTGGATCACCTGAGGTCAGGAGTTCGAGACCAGCCTGGCCAACATGGTGAAACCTTGTCTCTACTAAAAGTACAAAAATTAGCTGGGCATGGTGCCCATGCCTGTAATCCTAGCTACTCAGGAGGCCAAGGCAGGAAAATTGCTTGAACCTGGAAGGCGGAGGTTGCAGTGAGTGGAGATGGTGCCACTGCACTCCAGCCTGGGTGACAGAGCAAATACTCAATCTCAAAAAAAATAAATAAAAATAAAAATCCAAATGGTATGTCTTGCTCATCTTGTTAATACACTTATCAATTGTCATGGTGATGTATGTAATCATGCAATCATTAATCACATACAAGTTCAGGGATTTCAGAAGTAATGTTAGCATAGGCATTTGGCCCTTTGGTCTTCTAGAGCCCTGTCTTTTGGCTGAATTCTGAGGTGAAATTTAATCCGTTGCTCGTACATTTCGTAACTGATTAATAACCAATCACCTATTAATGGCCATTGGATTTCTCCTTTTGCTTAAGATGGAGTCTCACTGTTTCCTAGGCTGGAGTGCAGTGGTGCAATTATAATTCACTCGCAGCATTGAACTCCTGGGCTCAAGCAATCCTCCTGCCTCAGCCTCCCAAAGTGCTGGGATTACGGGGGTGAGCCACCATGCCCAGCCTCCTTTCTTTTTACCAACTCAATCTCTCTCTTATATGAATATTTTATGTATTAGTATATTTGAAATATTTGAAAAGTTGCAAAACAAATATTCTCTACAGGCTGAACAAAGGATACAAAAATAATTGTGAACATTTTGCAATTAATCACCTGACCTGAAGAGCTTGCTAAAGGGGATCCTACCTGCAGTACCAATTCACTTTTCTCTAATTCTAGATGATGAAACCTCGTAATAAGCTGACTTATCCTAAACATCTTCTACAAACAGTGTTTGTCCCCTCCTGGATCAACCCTGGATAATTCCTGAGCAAAGCAGGAATTTCTCCTCATTTCTTGCTGTATTTAAATTATCTGACTTCTCTAGAAAAATGGAACAGAACTTAAACTGGCAGCTCTGTAGCTCATTTTTTGTAGTCTCATACTTAAAAGTGTGGTAATCAGTACCCCAAATCTTCTCTTTTGTTTAGTCATTTAATTTCTCATCCTGTGACCCCTGTCCTTTTTTATAAGACATTTAACCCCAGAAAACTGAATGGGTTGGAATGATTTCCTTGAGTAATGGGAGATATCTGTAAAAGAACAGAGATAAGGGCATTTGTTCATTAATTAGTTAATTTCATTTTTATAAATTGAATTTTTCAGATTATATATTGATCAAGCTATCCAAATCATAACTGCTTAACTCTCAAGTTTGGTTTTGGGGGGCTTTATTTTATTTTACTTATTTTGACACAAGATCTCACTCTGGTGCCCAGGCTGGAGTGCAGTGGCACAATTATAGCACACTGTAACCTTACGGGGCTCAAGCAGTCCTCCCACCTCAGCCTGCCAAGTAGGTGGGACTACAGGCACATGCCACCGCACCCGGCTAATTTTTGTAGTTTTTGTTGAGACAGTGTTTCACCATGTTGCCTAAGCTGGTCTCAAACTCCTGAGCTCAAGTGATCCTCCTGCCTCAGCCTCCCAAAGTGCTGGGATTACAGGCATGAGCCACTGTGCCTAGCCATTTTGGGTTTTTCAAGCAAACTCTTGGGGAGTGGAGACATCTGTCCATGTGCAGAAAATTTGATTTAGGGAAATCTGGTTTGGGGATAACCGATTGTATAAATAGTGAATTTTTGTTGTTGTTGTTGTTGTTGTTGTTATTTTGGTTTTTTTGAGGTGAAGTCTTGCTTTGGTACTTAGGCTGGTCTTGAACTCCTGGGCTCAAGTTATCTTACCACCTCAGCCTCCTGAGTAGCTGGGACTGTATAGGCACACACCACTGCACCAGGTTAAAGTGAATTTTTTTTTTTTTTTTTTTTTAAATGGAGTCTCGCTCTGGTGCCCAGGCTGGCGTGCAGTGGCGCCATCTCAGCTCAGTGCAACCTCCACTTCCCAGGTTCAAACGATTCTCCTGCATTGGCCTCCCAAATAGCTGGGAGTACAGGCACGCACCACCATGCCGGGCTAATTTTTGTATTTTCAGTAGAGACAGGGTTTCGCCGTGTTGGCTAGGCTGGTCTCAAACTCCTGACCTCAAGTGGTCTGCCTACCTCGGCCTCCCAAAATGCTGGGATTACAGGTTTGGCCCACCGCACTCAGCCCACAATATGAATTTTTAAAAACTGGTTCATTCAAATGTATGTGGTTATTAAAGTACTTCAGGATGGGGCTATAATAAACATAGCTTATATTAGTTTCCTAGGGCTGCCATAACAAAGTGCCAAAACCAGGGTGTCTTAAAACAACAAAGTATTGTTTCACAGTTCTGGAAGCTAGAAGTTTAAAATCAGGATATCAATAGGGCCATGATGTCTCTGGCAACTCTAGAGGAGAATACTTCTAACTTCTGGCTTTTGCCTGCAATCTTTGGCATTTCTTGACTTAGAGCTGCATCACTCCAGTCACACAGCATCTTTTCCTTGTGTATTTTCACTTTGTATTCCCTCTGTGCATGTCTGTCTTTGTCTCCAAATTTTCCCTTTTGTAAGTACACCAGTCATACTGCATTGGGACACACTGTGATTTTTTTTTTTAATGAGAGATAACATTTATCTGCCTTCAACTGCTTATCCTATATGTGTTTTAAAGTACTATACATTTAAATGTAGAAGTGTTACATTTCTGCAACCAGGTAGTCCTAGGTCTAAAAGAATTTCCAAAAGTGCCTATGGAATCCTTAACTTGGTACCAATATACAGTCGTTTGTTTTAGGGAGTGGCATCTTTAATTATGTTAAGGTGGTAAACTTTTCATAGCTTTGGAATTAAAAATGAGCATTTGTCATTAGCTTTAAATTTCTTGGACACCAGTATTTATCCAGTTGATAAATAACATTCTTTTTCTGCATTCCATACATGGTGACTCATCTCAGCCTTAATACTTAGAATTTTAAACATTCTAGACACTCACTGAATAAACTTTATTAAAGTTGGAAAGTATATTTTTCACTAATCTAAGAAAAATTAAATTTTAGCAGGCGCTAAGCAGAATAAATTCCCTGAAAAAAGAAAAAGGAACTCTGTGGACTCAGATCTGAAAAGCACAAGAGAATCTATGATACCAAAAGCAAAAGAGTCCTTCCTTGAAAAGCGTCCTGATGGACCACATCAGAAAGAAAAATTTATAAAACATATTGCACTGAAGACACCTGGTGATGTGTTACGCTTAGAAGATCTATCCAAGGAACCGAATGATGAAACTGATCGCTCTTCTGCAGGCTTAGCACCTTCAAATTCTAGCCACCATTCTACCAGGAATAGTGACCAAATCCGAGTGGCATGTGCCAAGGAGACTAAGATGCAGAAACCCCACTTACCTTTACCTCAGGAAAAGTCTGCAATTAAAAAAGCTAGCAACCCTCAGAAAAATAAAACCACTAGCTCCATGACAAAGGAGAAGGAGACAAAACTACCTTTACTTTCCCATGTTCCAAGTGCTGGTTCCTCTCTAGTACCATTAAATGCTAAAAATTGTACTCTTCCAGTTTCTAAAAGAGATAAAGAGCGTTCCTCATCTAAAGAATGTTCTGGGCATTCTACAGAATCCACCAAACACAAGGAACACAAAGCAAAGACTAATAAGGCTGATTCTAATGTATCTTCAGGGAAAATTTCTGGGGGACCTTTGCGCTCAGAATATGGCACTCCTACAAAGTCTCCCCCTGCTGCTTTGGAAGTTGTGCCATGTGTCCCAAGCCCTGCAGCACCTTCAGATAAAGCCCCTTCAGAAAGAGAGAGTTCAGGAAATTCCAATGCAGGTAGCAGTGCACTGAAACGAAAACTAAGGGGTGATTTTGATAGTGATGAAGAAAGTTTAGGTTACAACCTAGACAGTGATGAGGAAGAGGAAACATTAAAGTCACTGGAAGAAATCATGGCTTTGAACTTCAATCAGACTCCTGCAACTACAGGAAAGCCTCCTGCTCTTTCCAAGGGGCTTAGATCTCAGTCATCAGACTACACAGTAAGTAGTTCTGTGACATTTATCTTTACTTGAAGAGGGAAAGATGATTAGTGAAAGGGGTGGATTATTGGAACTTACTTTAAAATTTAGTGTTATAACTCATAATTGGACTGAAAATGGAATAATTCTTGTTTGGTAAATGAGTTTCCATATCTTCAGTTTTATTACTGTTAAGTCAGTGGTCTCCAAACTCTTTTGATCACACACACTTTTATTAGTAAAAACAATTTTTGAGCATGTACCCCGACATATATGTATACCTTTAGATTACATGTACCACTATGATACTGTGTACTTTCTAAAGCATATGCAAAAGCAGAATTTAAAAGGAAGAGAAAAATAAGTATTTTCCTATAGAAGTTACGTAGAAGTTACTATAGACTAAGTTCTACTGGAGTCTCTATAGAAGTTCCATATAAATAGAAGTTCTATTATTTTCTTCCTGCACCCCAATGGATCACCTTGCACACCCCCTGCTTTGGAGACCACATCTGTAAATGAAGGTAGTGTGTAGAAATGTTGTTGATTGTGGTGTGCAATTTTATTTATAAAGTGCTTCATTCTATCTTGGGAATAAGCTGAATTAAATTCTAAGATGTCTGTAAAATTTGGTGGGGAAGGTGTTAATATTCCATGGTAACACCTAAAAATTAGTAGTTTGATTCTACTAAAATAGAATTTAAAAGTAAAGACAGGGTAGCCACAGAGTCCTTGAGTGTTTGCAGTCACATCTCAAAGTTAGCAGGGTTTTATAAGTACTGCCTTTCCTAATAGGTAGTGAAATCAATTTGTCTGCAGTGCAAAATACTGAATTTAAAGCATGATGGTGAAAATTATCCTTTAAGAAAGGTTTTATCCTGGCCCAGATTATTGAAATAGAAAATAGTCTTCCATACCCTTAATTACTTAAAACATCCCAGTTCTTCTACTAAGACATGTTGTAAAGTATTTCTAAATTTTCTTGTTTTAGGAACATGTTCATCCTGGAACTTACACAAATACCTTAGAGCGTCTAGTGAAGGAAATGGAAGACACACAAAGGTTCGTTAGCATAAAGATTAATTTGCTAAATTTAGCATTCTGCTTGTTTGTGTGACTTACTTTTAATTTACCTTTTTTAAAAAATCGTGAGAAATTAGCATGCATTTTGGACTCTGTTGTCAACTGTGTTAGAATAAGATATGTTGGCTGGACACAGTGGCTCATGCCTGTAATCACAGCACTTTGGGAGACCCAGGCAAGATTACTTGAGCCCAGGAATTCAAGGCTGTGGTGAGCCGTGATGGCGCCACTTCACTCCAGCCTGGGTGGCAGAGTGAGACCCAGTCTCAAATGAAAAAAAGAGGCCTGGTATGGTGGCTCATGCCTGTAATCCAATACTTTAGGAGGCCAAAGCAAGCGGATCTCTTGAGCCCAGGGGTTTGAGACCAGCCTGGGCAACATGGTGAAACCCCATCTCTACAAAAAAAGAAAAATTAGCCAGTCATGGTGCCACATGCCTCTGGTCCCAGCTACTCAACAGGCTGAGGTGGGAGGATCACCTGAGCCCAAGGAGGTCAAGGCTGCAGTGAGCTGTGATTGAGTCACTGCACTCCAGTCTGGGTGGCAGAATAAGACCCTGTCTCAAAAAAAAGAAAAAAAAAAGGAGTAAGACGGGCTCTCTTCTTCATAGACTAGATCAAAAGATCCAGGTTTTTATAGTATACTGGACTAACTAATAATAGAAATTCCTTTCTGTTTATTACAACTAGTATCTGATAGCTGAAATTCTAGATTGAAAGTGTGGGTAGAATTTTTTGTGTTTTTTTTAATGGAAAATACATATAAAATTTACCATTTTAACCGTTTTTACATGTACAGTTCAGTGGCATTAAGTACATTTATATGTTGTGCAACCATTACCACCATCTAGCTTCAGAACTTTTTCATTGTTCCAAACTGAAACTCCATATCCATTAAACAATAACTCCCCATTCTCCCCTTCCTCCCACCCTCAGCAACTACCCTTCTACTTTGTCTCTATGAAATTGACTGTTTTAGGTACCTCATGTAAGTGGTATTATATTTGTCCTTTTATGACTGTCTTGTTTCATTTAGGGCAGTGTCTTCAGAGTTCATTCATATTGTAGCATGTGTCAGAATTTCCATTCTTTTTAAAGCTGATAATTCCATTGTATTATGTCTATAACACATTTTCTTTAGTCATCTCTCAGTGGACCTTTGGATTGCTTCCACTTTTTGGCTACTGTGAATAATGCTGCTATGAACGTGGGTATACAAATCTCTCTTCAGGTCTCTCCTTTAAATTCTGTTGGGCATAAATACACATAAGTGGACTTACTGGATTATATGGTAATTCCATTTAATTTTTTGAGGTACCGCCACACTGTTTTCCACAATGGCTGCACCATTGCACATCTGCACCAACAGTGAACAAGGGTTCCAGTTTCTCCACATCTTTGCCAACACATTATTTTTTTCTATGTTTTTTGTTTGTTTGTTTTGATAATAGCCATCCTAATAGTAAAGTGGTATCTCCTTATTGTTTGGTTTGCCTTCCCTAATGACTAATGATGTTAACATATTTTCATGTGCTTATTGGCCATTTGTTATACAAGTGGAGAAATGTCTTTTCAGATTCTTCGCCTGTTTTTAATTGGGTTGTTTGGTGGGTGGGGGGGTTCACACACGTAGAATTTTCTGAAATATTTCTATCAAGTTACTCTTTTGAGGAAAAAGTTTAGAATGATGATGAACACCGCTCTCCCCCCACCCCCCGTCCGCCACACACACACCAGAGAGAGAGAGAGAGAGAGAGAGAGAGAGAGAGAGAGATCAAAAAGTTGAGGATCATAATGATCTTAATGAAATTTACGTGACTAATTATGGACAGGTTTTGCTAGTAAGAGGGGAAAAATATATTCCTTGTTAATTCAAGGAATGTCCTTGAACATACCCTGGAGAACTTCACTAACAGCTTAGCTGACTTGATTACATGGAAGTTGGTATGTGCTACATATCTCAAACTTGATAAGCAAGTAACTAACTTTAGGAATTTTTCAGATGATTAGTAGTTCAAAAGCTTCCTCCTTTCTGAATTTAATTAGAGAACTTGTCTGTATTGTACAATTCTTTAAATATTTCATGAATTCTTGTCATCTGTGATATGGAATCTGAAGTTCCTCCTTTAAAATCGAGCACTTCACAAATGAAAGATAGGGGTACTAGTTTAATCGAATGATTGACCCTTTTCTGTAACGATAGAACAGTACATTTGCTAGTTATTTACTCTTCAGCTGTACTTATCCACTGTTTGTGGCTGGGGTAAGAACCTTGTTTAAAATAACTTAATCTGGGAGAGGCAGTATAAGCAAGGACTCTGGAGCTAGACTCTCTGGCTATGAATCCCACATTCTTGCATTACAAGCTCTTGCAAGTTACTTTGCTTTTCTAATGTCAGTTTTCTTATCTATAAAAGGTGTATAAACTACTACATGGGGTTGTTGTGAGGGTTAAAAGAATATATAAAGCCCTTAGTACAGTGCCTGTCACATATTAAGTGCTTGGTAAGTGTTAGGTGTTGTGATGATGATGACAGTGACAACTACTGCTAGAAAGCCTAGTTAACTTACCAGGGTTTTTTTCCCATTCTGTAAGTGGTTTGGACAGATCATTCTTGAAATTCTAGCTTTATGGAAATCCTCAAGTCTTTTATGCAATGGAACACTATTCTAATGCCACACTGGTAACTGGGTAAAAACCTAGCACCTAAAATATATCTGTTTTCATGAAAATTGTACATCATGATGTATTTGGGAGACATAATTTGACCTATAGTATAACAGAATTTGTCATATACCAGGGTACTTAATAAGGGTTTTCTTTGTGCTGCTTTTAGATATAAACTGAAGACTGTTTTTTAATATTCTTAGAGTAAACTGTTATAACATTCTTTCCAATTCTCAGGCTAGATGAACTGCAGAAGCAACTACAAGAAGACATAAGGCAAGGCCGAGGCATTAAATCCCCAATCAGAATTGGAGAAGAAGACAGTACAGATGATGAGGATGGCCTCTTAGAAGAGCACAGGTATAGCATTTTTCATAATGTATTTTACCCTATTAAAGTTACATTTTGTTTTGTTTTGTTTTTGTAAAATAAATGGGCCATCGATGGCTGTTAGTGAATAATTTATGATAGGTTTCTCATCTGTCTGTGATGGGTTTGAAAGGCAAATGTTAGGACCAAGTTTCATCTTTTATCTTTCCTCCTGGTTATTGTTTCTTTTCACGTAGACACATTTAGTGGCTTTTGACTAACAGCTACAAAAAGTGGAAGAAGCAAAGCATACTTTTCTCATGCTAGTCTTCTAATTTGGGATTAACATTGGTTTAAAAAATAGTTTTCTTTGCACCCAGCTTTTAAATACAAAAGTATATGTAGTGTAACAATTTGGTATGGATTGACTTGTTTTTATGTTTCAGGGAATTTCTAAAGAAATTTTCAGTTACAATTGATGCTATTCCTGATCATCATCCAGGTGAAGAAATATTTAATTTCCTCAATTCTGGAAAAATTTTCAATCAGTATACCTTGGATTTAAGAGACTCTGGTTTTATTGGACAAAGTGCTGTAGAAAAACTTATTCTTAAGTAAGTAGAAAAATAGACATTTTACTTTTATATGTATAAAAAATTACTCTAAAACACTTCTGACTCGTATAATCTTCTAAAAGGTTAATTTCTATTATGACCTATTAAGTTTCCTAATCCTCTTATTACTAGTGATCTTTATGTTTTCTTCTTTAATTATAGGAAGCAGTGTAGGATAGTTGTTTGACATATCGCATGCCTTTATTAATTAGGATTGAGATCAGTATATAATAACAGTGACTGTCAAAATAATAGTGGTTTAAACAAGAAGTGTATTTGAAAGAAGTATAAAAGTAGCAAGTCCAGGGCTGGAGTGCCAGTTTTACCATATAATCTTTCTTCTCCAGCATTCTTAGCACCTAGCTTCGGGTGCTATTAGAGCTCCATCCTTTAGTTCAAATTCCCAGAAATTCCACACAGCATTTCCACACACTCTAAGTTAGTTGAATAGAACTTAGTCAATATGGCCACACTTGGCCACAAGGGAAGCCAGAGAGTGATGTTTATTTCAGGCAGCTAGTGTTTGCAGCTACAAATCAGGGTTCAGTTACCAAGAAGAGAGGGAAAAATAGTTGCTGGGATGTGCAGCTAGTAATCTCCACCACAGTGCCCAAACTGATCTAATTTCTCTCAGTGCATGATATCTCAGCTCTAGAGAGATCACATCAGTTTTGCTGCCAATTTTTTAAAGTACTTCCCCAGTCTGAGACTTGATAGGCTGTCTCTCAACGCTACCAGCAAATATAGCTTTGTCTACCAGTTAAATATGGAGCCTAGCCAACAGATTGGATCAGCTTTAGGCCATCAATTAAATTTATTTTATGAGTAACTCATCCATATTTGTGTAGAGTCCACCTCCATGGACTGAAGACGATTTGCTTGCTCATTTCTCTGATTGTGTCAGATGTGGTGGTGGTGGTGGTGATAGTAGAAGTATTTTGCCATGAAGTTAATAGTCATGTTGATTTTACTTTATTTTTTCAGATCGGGAAAAACAGATCAGATTTTTTTGACAACACAAGGCTTCCTTACATCTGCTTATCACTATGTCCAGTGTCCTGTCCCTGTGTTAAAGTGGCTATTTCGGGTAAGAGGAATGTTTGGAGGGTTATAGTTGCCTCCTACTATATTTCCAAGTCAAAAACTTTTAAATATAATTTTATTTGTACATTACTGCAGAAAAAAATTAATGTAGCACATCTATGATGTCAGTGACTTAGAATGTGGCAAAAAGAGTCAATGTAAAGAGATTATAAAGGAAGTGATAGTGTAGATAGTTATACAGGACAGTCAGTGTTAGTTGTACCTGAACCCTTCATCATCGTGATAAATCACTATTATAGTTAGTTTTAGAAGGGATTATCTAATGCTTACATACCTAAATTTCTTTTTAACATTTTTTTTCAGGTTTATGGTGGTACCTGTATACATTTTCAGAATTTTAATTGTATACTAATATTTACCCATTCGTATATATGGTTTTTTTGGATGCAAATCCAACTGATTCTTTTCCCCGTTCATATTTAACGCTTAAATCCACTTAAATAATTATCGTAAATTTAAGATATGATAATTCCACAAAGTTAATCAATTGGTAACTTTTTAAATATCAGTGATGATATTGATGCTATGTATAGAGTCCTGGTATTACTCTAGATACTTTGGACCTTCATGCAAATTAATGTAGAAGTTTCTTACTCTTGACATTTGTATCACCCGGGCGCAGTGGCTAAGGCCTGTAATCCCAGCACTTTCGGAGGCCGAGGCGGGTGGATCACGAGGTCAGGAGTTGGAGATCAGCCTGGCCAACACGGTGAAACCCTGTCTCTACTAAAAATACAAAAATTAGCCAGGTGTGGTAGTGAGCACCTGTAATCCCAGCTACTCAGGAGGCTGAGGCAGGAGAATTGCTTGAACTCAGGAGGTGAAGTTTACAGTGAGCCAAGATCGCACCATTGCACTCCAGCCTGGGGGACAGAGTGAGACTCTGTCTCCAAAAAACATTTGTATGGGAGAGCATGGAAGGGGCTTTTTCCTGTATAATAGCTTCTGTATCAACGAGTGCTGTAGTAACTACCCAGTTAGATTGGAATTATCCTTCTTCCAAAGACAAGAATGATTATGAATGACAAGTTATTCTTGGCAGTGGCTCATGCCTGTAATTCTAGCACTTTGAGATACCAAGGCAGGAGGATTGCTAGTTCAAGACCAGCCTGGGTAACATAGCAAGACCACATCTGTTTTAAAAAAAAAAAAAAAGTTACTCTCAGGTTACTGAGTATTCCACTTTAATAACATCCTAAATGTGTGAAAAATATACTTTCAGGAAAAAGGAATCGTAGTATAAAAGAGTCCTTTACAATAAGTGAGTGTTTGCCCTGGAAATCCTATAACAAAAAGGAAAAAGTATCAATGTTATTAAAGAACTGCAGCTATATATAAAGTGAAAAGTGGGAAAACATGGAGTTCTACTCTGAGTTTTATGATAGCATCAAGAAATCTCGTATTTAGTGAGAACTGGAGAGATATTCCAGTACAGCCTTTCATTCGTTGTTTTATATAGTTGGCATTTTGAGTGCCAGCTGTGCCAGGCACTGGAGAGAACAGCAATGAAAAAATCAGTGTCTCTGATCTCATGAAGCCCACATGCTAATATAGAGGAGACAGACAATAAACAAGTGTGTGTGTACACATTTATAAGTGTATTATGTCGGATAAGTGCTATGAAGAAAATGTAGGGTAAGGTGGATACAGAGAGTACCAGGGTGAGAGAGAAAGTTTGCTTTTTTAAAGTGTAAAGTAGTTGAAGGTCTTGCTGTTAAGGCAAGATCCAAGTAAAAGAGTAGCTTGTCAATGTCACTCCTAAAGTGTTCCCTCACTGCCTCCACCGAAAATATGTGGACACATGCTCCAGATAAGGTCTGTCTTACCAGCAGTTTTCAGCGAGACTCTTGCCTATCTGAAGAAACCTACAAATTTCTACTTATTACAGTCCAAAACTAATCATGCACTGTACTCCAGCCTGGGCAACAGAGCAAGACCCCATTTCAAAAAAAAAAAAATAGAAAAACTTCATTTACTCTTATGCCGGGGCTTCATTATTCTCTAATTGTATATATCGTTTCTTAAACCTCTGAGTAAGACTTTGCATTTATCTATGTTAATTTGCCTCTTGTTGATGTGGGTCCATCGTTGTAGCCATTCAAACCCTAATTATGACATACAAGCATACCTTCATTTAAGCAGTTTTTTAATAAATTTCATATTTATTTTCTGAAAACCAGACTAATCATTCATTAAGCACTTTCTCTGTGTAAGACACTTTGTCTCATTTCTCCTTTTTTGATTCCAAGTCAATTTTCATCGTGGGAGGATTTACTAACTTGTAAGTAGTTTTTAGAAATTATGTCAATTCATTTTAATGCTATACTCCTAACTAGTATTTTGTAAGTTTAATTGTTAAAATGTAATTAAAATCCTTGCATTTTTGTGATTTTATCATGAGTCTCTAAATGTAGTAGACCAGAAAAAGGTTAGAACTTTTTTTTTTAGCGATTTTCAAAAGGAATTCAGGTTTGATTGTGAAAATTTCGAGTAAAATGGAAAGGAGATTAAAATTTATTTATTTATTTGTTATTTATTTGTTTGTTTATTTTTGAGAGACAGTCTCACTCGGTCGCCCAGGCTGGAGTGCAGTGGTGTGATCTCTGCTCACTGCAACTTCCACCTCCTGGGTTCAAGCGATTCTCCTGCCTCAGCCTCTCAAGTAGCTGGGATTACAGGCCTGTGCCACCACACCTGGCTAAGTTTGGGTTTCACCATGTTGGCCAGGCTGGCCTCGAATTCCTGGCCTTAAGTGATCCCCCCACCTCGGCCTCCCAAAGTTATGGGACTACAGGTGTGAGCCACCACACCCAGCCTGAAATATTTTTAAAAAGAAGTTTCTGTCAGAATCTGTTTTGGGTGAACAATTTAAATTTTTTTAAATTAGAATAAGAAGGCTGAACTCCTCCCAAGTCCTAATTTCTGGAGCTGTTACATTTTAGTCAGTGTTTTCTAGAGTATTCTCTGCATTCAAAAATTGCCATGTAACTTAACATAAACAGAACATGTGAATATGTCTTATAACTTGTTTATTTCAGATAGCAGTAAATTATTGAGCATTTCATCTCAGAGTATTGATATGTTGTCCTTTTCATTGGCTTCATAGTATTTCTTTGTTAGGCTATACCATGATTTATTTAACTCAGTCTCAACTGATAGACATTAGATTGCTGTATATACTCCTTTACACATTTACTTATCTGAAATCAATGTATTTCCCACCCTGGAATTTTTCACCCACCACAAAAAGACTGTTAGAAACCTTGTCCTATGTGTAACATGTTTGTGAATGGTGTTGCCGCCTAGTGGCAGAGCTTAACAGCACAAACATCTGCATAGCAGAAGCTTTTTTTCTACATAGATTGTGTTCAGAATGACAGGCCATATGACTGATTGAAAGTAGAGTTCAGGTTACTCTTTACATTTTTATTTTATTTTATTTTATTTTATTTTATTTTATTTTATTTTATTTATTTTTAAGACAGAGTCTCGCTTGATCTCCCAGGCTGAAGTGCCACAGTGGCGCAATCTCAGCTCACTGCAACCTCCACATCCCAGATTCAAGCGATTCTCCTGCCTCTGCCTCTCAAGTAGCTGGGATTACAGGTGCCCACCACCATGCCAGGCTAATTTTTTTTTTTTTTTTTTTTTTGTATTTTTAGTAGAGCTGGGGTTTCACCATGATGGCCAGGCTGCTCTCGAACTCGTGACCTCAAGTGATCTGCCTGCCTCAGCCTCCCAAAGTGCTGGGACTACAGGTGTGAGCCACTGCACCTGGCAACCTCTTACATTTTAAATCTTTTTTTTTTTTTTTTTTTTTTTTTTTGAGATGGAGTCTCGCTCTGTTGTCCAGGCTGGGCTGGAGTGCAGTGATGCAATCTCACCTCACTGCAACCTCCGCCTCCCGAGTTCATGCCATTCTCCTGCCTCAGCCTCCCAAGTAGCTGGGACTACAAGTGCCTGCCACCACACCCGGTTAATTTTTTTAAAAAATATTTTTAGTAGAGACGGGGTTTCACCATGTTAGTTAGGATGGTCTCCATCTCCTGACCTCATGATCTGCCCGCCTCAGCCTCCCAGAGTGCTGGGATTACAGACGTGAGCCCCTGCACCTGGCTACACTTTAAATTTAAATGTATTATAATCTATGGCTTCTAAGCAAATGAAAAAGATAACAATAGAAATACAATATGTGTTCGTCTACAAATCCACTATAAAATTACCTTGTTAAATGATTTAAAAAATTTTTAAACTTGAGATTTTTGTTCCCAAAAAATTGTCTTGTAAAAAGTGTCAGGCTGGGCGTGGTGACTCACGTCTGTAATCCCAGCATTTTGGAAGGCCAAGGCAGGTGGATGAAGAGGTCAGGAGTTTGAGACCACCCTGGCCAACATAGTGAAACCCAGTCTCTACTGAAAATACAAAAAATTATCCAGGCATGGTGGTGGGTGCCTGTAATCCCAGCTACTTGGAAGACTGAGGCAAGAGAATCACTTGAACCTAGGAGGTGGAGATTGCAGTGAACCAAGATTGCACCACTGCACTCCAGCCTGGGTGACAGTGTGAGACTCCGTCTCAAAAAAAAAAAAAAAAGTTATATCAGAGGCTAGGTGCAGTGGCTCAAACCTGTAATCCCAGCACTTTGAGAGGCTGAGATGGGTGGATCACTTCAGGCCAGAAGTTCAAGACCAGCCTGATTAACATGGAGAAACCCCGTCACTACTAAAAATACAAAAATTAGCTAGCCTAATGGTGGCACAGGCCTGTAGACCCAGCTACTTGGGAGGAGGAGGCACGAGAATCGTCTGAACCTGGGAGGCAGAGGTTGCAGTTAGCCGAGGTTGCACCACTGCACTCCAGCCTGGGCGACAGAGTGAGACTCCGTCTCAAAAAAAACAAAGATATATTATTTGTCTCTAAATTCCTGTATGTAAAAAGGCATTACAGGCATGCTATTTGCATCTAAATTCGTGTATGTAAAAAGACTAACTGGGTGAAAGTATAAAAGAAAATAATAACTTCACATAAATATTACCAATTAGTTGTTTTGGATTTTTGGGGCTTTTTTTTTTTTTTTTTTTTTTGAGACAGGGTCTCACTCTGCCACGCAGGCTGGAGTGCGGTGGTGTGAATCACTGCTTGCTGCAGCCTCAGCCTCCCGAGTTCAAGTGATCCTTCCGCCTCAGCCCCTCAAGTAGCTGGGACTATAGGTATGCACCACCACACCCAGCTAATTTAAAAAAATTTTTTGTAGAGGTGGGGCCTTGCCATGTTGCTCAGGCCAGTCTTGAACTCCTGGGCTCAAATGATCCTCCCACTGCAGCCTTCCAAAGTGCTGAGATTGCAGGTGTGAGACACTGCAGCTGGCCCTAGTTTAAAAGTTTTAACCAAATTGCACTCACATGAGGCATAAGACTACTTTCCTCCTTTCTAGTACTCCTATGAATGCAGGGTATTATCAGTATTCTTGATCATTGCCAATTTAGAAGTCAATCAGTGACATCTTTTTTTTTTTTTTTTTTGAGACGGAGTCTTGCTCAGTCGCCCAGGCTGGAGTGCAGTGGCGCGATCTCACTGCAAGCTCCGCCTCCCGGGTTCACTCCATTCTCCTGCTTCAGCCTCCCGAGTAGCTGGGACTACAGGCGCCTGCCACCACCTGGCTAATTTTTTTTGTATTTTTAGTAGAGACGGGGTTTCACCATGTTAGCTAGGATGGTCTCGATCTCCTGACCTCGTGACCCACCCACCTTGGCCTCCCAAAGTGCTGGGATTACAGACGTGAGCCACCGGGCCTGGACAATCAGTGATATCTTACTGTTTTTATTACATCTCTTTGATCTAGTGATATTGAGCATTTTTGAAAAACTATGTTGGTATATTATTTTGTATATTCGTATCTTATTAATTTGTGGTTTGATTTTTGCCTGCAGCCTTTTCCTTTATGGTTTTTTGGTTTCATGTCATGCTGTTTACTAAAAAGACATTTTTTGATAGTTTCAAATGTTTTAGTTGTCTAATTATAAATGAAAGTTGTAAAAAACAAAAACAGCATGTTAGAATGTAAAGAGCTCTGATTTTAGAATTAAACTCCACCTTCTCCACATATCATTTATATCAGTTGGGCAGAATATTTAATCTCTCTGAACCTATTTGCTCATATGTGTGATGAGTACCACTTCACAAGGCTATCATTAGTATTAAATGCACATAAAATGCCTTTATTTTATTTTTTATTTTTGTGACACGATCATGGCTCACTGCAACCTCCACCTCCTGGTCTCAACCAATCCTCCACTACAGGTGTGCGCCACCACACCTGGCTAATTTTTGTATTTTTTGTAGAGATGGGGTTTCGCCATCTTGCACAGGCTGGTCTCAAACTCCTAAGCTCAAGGTATCCGCCCGCCTTAGCCTCACAAAGTGCTGGGATTACAGGCATGAACTGCTGCACCTGGCCCACATAAAACAACTTTATATGTGCCTAGCAAATAATGAGTGTTTGTGTTTTCTTCCTTCTTAATACCCTGTCATTTCTCTGCTTTTGACAGATGATGTCAGTTCATACGGACTGTATTGTGTCGGTGCAGATTTTAAGTACATTGATGGAAATAACGATTAGAAATGGTAAGTATATCAACTTACTGCGATTTACAGTGTGTGTTATTGGTTGCTATTTACATGGTATCTTTCATATTGCTAAATGTTAGTATATTTGGAAATATAGAATATAAAATTATTTTTCTAACCAAAAGTCATTTTTTTGTTTTTTTGAGACAGAATCTTGCTGTCGCCCAGGCTAACGTGCAGTGACACAATCTCAGCACTGCAACTTCCACCTTTCTGGTTCAAGCAATTCTCATGCCTCAGCCTCCTGAGTAGCTGGGACTACAGGCACATACCACTACACCCGGCTAATTGTTTTGTATTTTAGTAGAGACGGGGTTTCACCATGCTGCCCAGGCTGGTCTCGAACTCCTGAGCTCAGGCAACCTACCCGCCTCGGCTTCCCAAAGTGCTAGGATTACATGCATGAGCCACCTCACCCGACCTCAAAAGTCTTTAATAATGAAATGGAACTTCAGTTAAACAATGAGTATCTGAATTTTCCTACTTGCATTGAGAAAAGAGTATAAGATCTTGCAAGTGGAAGCCCTCACCTACTATTTACCAAATCATGGCTTACTTTGCTTGATAAGTGGAAATGGTTCCAAACTTACTTAGCCAACTAAGTTTAATTGGCTTATTGGTAAGCAGCAGTATTATACTGATAATACAGTAAGGCATATTGAAAGCATCCACTGCAAAGGTGTAACATTTGCTTTCTCATCTTTGAGAGCCCTTAAAAATAAAAGAAGCATGGTGGTTTACCTGTTTCATCTGTCCTGGGGATTGGGACTATAAAGGCAATGAAGATGATAAAAAATCTTCCTCTGTTATTGATAGTTGGGATTTTACCAGTGGTATTTCCAGCCGTTTTAAAACGTGTTACTTCCTTGTGAGTTACACCCTTTTATCCATCACTCTCAGATATTTTCTGTATGTCATTTTCTTCATTTTATTTGGAAATCTATAATTCCTATGATCAACCTATAACTATATTGTTAGCATAAAATCAGCAGCTGTCATTTGTATAAAACCATTGTAATTATTCATGTTTCACATGCAGACTGTCACCTTGCAAATGTGGGTTTGTAGACCACAGATTTAGAATGAAATGTTTTCTTCTGTTAATTAGATACCTTCAGTGACTCACCAGTTTGGCCCTGGATCCCATCATTGTCTGATATAGCAGCTGTGTTTTTCAATATGGGAATTGATTTTAGATCTTTGTTTCCCCTGGAGAATCTTCAGCCAGACTTTAATGAAGACTATCTAGTGTAAGTTTTTTCATCATAATTAACTCCAAAAATACCATTTCGTACAACTTACCTATAATTATAGCTAAAGTTTAATATTTATTTCTGATTTTTAAAAAGATCTCTCAAAGTTGAGATCAATCTTGAATTAGATACATTCTTAACATCTGTCTTAATCTAAAAGCCGTCATCATGTTTAGCAGGCAAACAATAGAAATATTCTCATAAAAGTTTTGTTTTCTTTTTACAAGACTTTCCATTGTTATTTAACATTGTTTTGGTGGAAGTATTGGCCAGAGTAATTAGACGAGAGACAAAAAACAAGAGATACAAAAATTGGAAAGGAGTTGCTGAAAGATTATTTGTAGATGTGAGTTAATCTAGACATAGAAGCCTAAGACTTGGGTGAAAAACTATGACAAATAACTAAGAAAATTTGGTGTGGGTGTCTGGGTATAAAAATAATAAACAGAAATCAATAACCTTCAGATATGTGAAGTGTAACTAGTTAAAAGATACACTGGGCTGGGTGTGGTGGCTTATACCTGTAATGCCAACATTGGGGGAGGCCAAGGCGGGAGAATCACTTGAGGCTGGGAATTGGAAGTTGCAGCGAGCTGTGATCACACCACAGTACTACAGCCTGGGTGGCAGACAGAGACCTTGTCTTTAAAAAAAAAAAAAAAAAAAAAGTGGGGGCCAGGCACAGTGGCTCATGCCTGTAATCCCAACACTTTGGGAGGCCAAGGCAGGCGGATCACTTGAGGTCAGGAGTTCGAGAACAGCCTTACCAACATGATGAAACCGGGTCTCTACTGAAAATACAAAAAAGTTAGCTGGGTGTAGTGGCACGCACCTTTACTCCCAGCTACTTGGGAGGCTGAGGCAGGAGAATCGCTTGAACCTGGGTGGCGGAGGTTGCAGTGAGCCGAGATCACACCACTGCACTCCACCCTGGGCGACAGAGTGAGACTCCATCTTAAAAAAAAAAAAAAGGGGGAGGCTGAGGCAGGAGAATGGCGTAAAACCCGGGAGGCGGAGCTTGCAGTGAGCTGAGATCCGGCCACTGCACTCCAGCTTGGGAGACAGCGAGACTCCGTCTCAAAAAAAAAAAAAAAAAAAAAAAGGAAACTGGTTACAGACAAAGTATTAATTTCAAGTCAATAAGAAAAAGATCAATACCTATTAGAAAAATGGGCAGAGGAAATGAATAGACTGATCACAGAAAAGGGAATAAAAATGGAAAGGTAAAGGAAGTAAAAGAGGAAAAAGTTGAATATATTCACTTAAACATTATGAAAATTCTGTTTCCACTCCGTATAGGATCCCTGGTTACTCAGATGTAATCTGTATCTGAAAATATATTGGATAGCAACATTTCAGCTAGAGACTATGTTTCATCACTTTAAATAGGAAAAATAATGTTTATCCAGCCCATCCAAAAATCCCAACTGTTTCCCCTAAATATTACAAGAATGTTCTTAAACACTTATATTTTAAAAGTTACCACATATTTCTGCATAATATAAACATTTAACATACTGCTACTTTATTATTTAACATTTAATGAACTCAGTAGTGTGTGGTAATTTTGTATGTGGTGTACAACAATTTGAATTTTTCTTACTGTAGTGAGCATGTACAGTAGTGGAAATAAACAGTGGTGGTGGCTATAGTCACTGTTATTGTATAGTGGTGAGTAAAGATGGGCACAAACTTAATACAAGTGATCTGGTGAAGGAATGAGTGCTGTGTAACAAAATGCCTGTTTAAACAACATGAGCATGAGTCTGGAAATTGTGTGTGTGTGTGTGTATGTGTGTTTGAGACAGGGTCTTGCTTTGTTGTGCAGGCTGGAGTGCAGTGACACAATATCAGCTCACAGCAACCTCTGCCTCCCAGGCTCAAGTGATCTTCCCACCTCAGCCTCCTGAGTAGTTGAGACCACAGGTACTCACCACCACGCCCAGCTAATATTTTTTTATTTTTTGTGGAGATGGGGTTTTGCCATGTTGCCCAGGCTGGTCTGGAACTCCTGAGCTAAGACGATCCCCTGGCCTCAGCTTCCCAAACTGCTGGGATTACAGGCATGAGCCACTGCCTGGCTTGAACTTGTTAAGATCCTACCCCACTCACTGTTCTCTTTCTTTTCTTTCTTTTCTTTACTTCCCTTCCTTCCCCTCCGTCCCTCCCTTCCCTCCCTTCCCTCCCTTCCCTCCCTTCCTTCCCTCCCTTTCCTCCCTTCTCTTCTTTCCCCTTCCCTCCCTTCCCCTTCCCTCACTTCCCTTGCTTCCCCCCCTTCTCCTTCCCCTTCCCCTTCCCTCCTTCCTCCCTTCCACAAGATGAGGTCTTGGTCTGTCACTGAGGCTGGAGTGCAGTGACAGTTATGGGTCATTGCACCCTCGAACTCCTGAGCTCAAGTGGCCCTCCTACCTCAGCTTCCTGAGTACCCTGGCACTACAGACACACACCACCATGCCTGGCCAATGTTTTTAAATTTTTTTTATAGAGAATGGATCTGGCTATGTTGCCCAGGCTGGTCTCAAAATCCTGGGCTCAAGCAATCCTAACACCTTGACCTCCCAAAGTGCTGGGATTATAGGCACGAGCCACTGCACCTGGCCATCACTGTTCTTTTTTTAACCAGGACTCACAGCTTACCCATTTTTGCTGGTGTGTATATGCATATTTATCATGGCAAGTTATCTATACAAATAGTAGATGTAGAGTGAAAATGTTTGCAGATCGTCAGAGTAAATATTTAGGTAGAGAAAATTCAGATATTAAAGGATACTAGTACAGTTCTTTTGTTGACCATTATTCTGCTAGGTACATAGACTTAAAATTTAAGTCTAAATACATTCTAACCTTCAATTCTGTATCCCTTCAATTATCACATCCCTACATTCCTTTTCCTCCTCCTATGTCATATCTATTCGTTCCTTTTCATTTCCTGTGTCAGTCTAATTCAGATTCTCTTTTCCTGCCTAGCCTGGCAAAAAATCTTTCCTCCAGGGCCTTTCCACCTGCAAGATATTCTTTTCACTGTTGCAGGAACTCACTCTCTACTATTCTCAAACCTTTATACCCTATATTTAAGACTTTACGATTTTACCCTGACCTGTTTTCTGTTTTGTTGTCAGCTTTCTAATCAAATTGGTCTGCCTACTGTCCCTCCACATCATAATAGCTAGCCCTTATATAGTGTTTGCTATGTGCCAGACTCTGTTCTAAGGGCTTCATTTACATAGTACCTCACTTAGTAGTTACTACAAATACTAGTAAGGTTTTCATTTCCATTTTACAAGTAAGGTAGGCACGGAGAGGTTAAGTAACTTGCCCAAGGTTATACAACTAGAAAGGGGCGCAAAGAAGTACTAAGCAACTATTTTAAAAAATAAGTTCTTCACATGTAGCTGTGGAAGTATCTCCAAGATACATTGCTGAGTGAGAAAAGGAAGGTACAAAGGTATATAATATACTACCATTTGTATTAAAGGTGAAGGGGGAGTGATAAAGGGTAAAAAAATGTTTCCTCTACATTCACAACACTTCTGACATCAAATGTATAGGTTTTCTACACATTGTCATTTCTCCAGTTCCCTGTAGACACCAACTAGATGTCCTACAGTTTAATGCAATTCTAGTTCTAATTACCCAGAGTTAGCACAGAGCCCACAGGTTAAGGACTGAATCCCACAAGACTGCCACCACTTCATATGGAATCACAAGTCTGGACTTCCTGTTCTTCTAAACAACTAGCTATAAATCGGGAGTTCCTACAGTCCTCCTCCCCTTTATGTTCAGTAATATGCTAGAATGGCTCACAGAACTCAGGAAAGCAGTTTACTTACTATTATTGGTTTGCTGTAAAAGGTACAACTCAAGCACAGCCAAATGGAAGAGATACATTGCGCAAGGTATGGGAATGGGAGTCCATGGAACTTCCCTGGCCTGTCCAGGTACTCCACCTTCCCATCATTTTTTTTTTCTTTCTTTCTTTCTTAATAGAGAAGACAGAGTTTCGCCTTTTTTTTTTTTTTTTTTTTTTTTAAGACAAAGTCTTGCTCTGTCGCCCAGGCTGGAGTGCAGTGGCATGATCTCAGCTCACTGCAACCTCCACCTCCCAGGTTCAAGCGATTCTCCTGCCTCAGCCTCCCGAGTAGCAGGGATTACAGGCGCCCCCCACCATGCCCGCCTAATTTTTCTATTTTTAGCAGAGATGGGGTTTCACCATGTTGGCCCAGGCTGGTCTCGAACTCCTGACCTCAGGTGATCTGCCTGCCTCAGCCTCCCAAAGTGCTGGGATTACATGTGAGCCACCACCCCCGGTCGAATTTTGCTGTATTGCCCAGGTGAGTCTTGAACTCCTGGGCTCAGTCTATCTGCCTGCCTCAGCCTCTCAAAGTGCTGGGACTCAGGTGTGAGCCACCCCACCCTACCCACCCTCTCATCCTCTTGATGCATTAGCCAATCCGGAAGCTCTCTGAACTTTAGGGTATTTTTGGAGAGCCAATTACACAGGGATGGTTGATTAAAGCATTAGCCATTGGTGATTAACTTAATCTTTAACCCCTCTGGGTGAGACTGAAAGTTTCAGCCTTCTAGTCACATGGTTGATAACTCTGGCAACCAGCCCCCATCCTCCGGGAGTCACTTTATTAGCATAAATTTAGGTATGGTTAAAAAGGGATTATTATAAATAACAAAAGAGGCTCCTCCTACCTCATCAGACATCCCAGAGGTTTTAGGAGCTCTGTGCCAGGGATTGGGGACAAAGATCAAATGTATTTCTTCTTATACCACAGTGTGACATATATTCGTATTTGTTTGTTTATACATAAAATGCCAATGGAAGGAAGGACTAAAATTCGTAGTAATTATCTTAGGGAAGAAACGAGTAGTTACAAAGAACGGAGTTAGGAGGGCAGTTTATCCCAGCATACTGTACCTTAATATATTTTGATTTTTTTAAAGCATGTAAAAGTATTGTTTTTTCAAAAAATTTAAAATGTTGTCTGTCTTTTGAAAGCGAAGTTCATGCATCTCTTCTTTCATGAATCTTCACTGATAACCTCTGACAATTAGAAGTAGAGTGCGTTGAATTGTTTCTGTATATTGCTATAGCAGTTTCTTTAGGCCATTTATGAGTCTTTTACCTATTATGAATTCTTTTTAGTCAGAACCATCTTCTACATAGCTCTCTAACACCAAGAGCAATGAGGATAGTACCATATAAAAAGTAGTTTGTTCAAGAGAAAACGGATGCATAATGATAGAAATGATATTAGTGTTTGCCTTGAGTCAGGGATAGCAGATTGACTTGGATTTGGCATAAAGAGACTTTTGAGGGGAATGGAAATGTTCTACTTCTTGATTTGGATGGTGGTTACATTAGTATATATGATTATCAAAACTTAAAATGGGTACATTCCTTTTATTGTATGTAAATTATACCTCGATAAAACGTAGTTTTTAAAAAGTAGCCCAGTATTTCTTAAAGTGAGTGATATATTTTGTGCCTAACTTCACATTGCTTTACTCACTTCTCAATAGTTCTGAAACACAGACAACATCAAGGGGAAAAGAAAATGAAGGTTCATCTTATAAGCCAATTTTTTCAACACTTCCTGAAACCAACATTTTAAATGTGGTTAAGGTAGGAAAAAACTTTTGTGTGTCTTTGGCTCAGAGCTAGAACCATTTAGTCTGTGGTTAATGGTTTTTTGAAAAAAAAATCTCAGCTGGGCACGGTGGCTCACGCCTGTAATCCCAACACTTTGGGAGGCCAAGGCGGGCAGATCACGAAGTCAGGAAATCGAGACTATCCTGGCTAACACAGTGAAAACCCGTCTCTACTAAAAATACAGGCCGGGCGCAGTGGCTCACACCTGTAATCCCAGCACTTTGGGAGGCCAAGGCGGGCAGATCACAAGGTCAAGAGATTGAGACCATCCTGGCTAACATGGTGAAACTCCGTCTCTACTAAAAATACAAAAAAAAAAAAAATTAGCTGGGTGTGGTGGCAGGCACCTGTGGTCCCAGCTGCTCGAGAGGCTGAGGCAGGAGAATGGTGTGAATCTGGGAGGCGGAGCTTGCAGTGAGCTGAGATCACGCCACTGCACTCCAGCCTGGGCAACAGAGTGAGACTGTGTCTCAAAAAAAAAAAAAAAAAAAAAAAGCCAGGCATGGTGATGGGGTCCTGAAGTCCCAGCTGCTTGGGAGGCTGAGGTAGGAGAATGGCGTGGACCCAGGAGGCGGAGCTTGCAGTGAGCCAGGATCGTGCCACTGCACTCCAGCCTGAGCAACAGAACAAGACTCTGTCTCAAAAAAAAAAACTAGTTTCTTACCAGGTGATTTCCAGTCTCTGAAATTTCTTAGCAATAATCTTTGTATTAAAGATTGTTTTTGCTGTTTTTGTGTCGTTTTAATATTAGTGATGAACAGGAACTTTAGGTCAGTTACATCATTAAATAGTTTTGAAACCAATAGTTTTTTATAAGTAGGATGTATGAAGAAAGAAGTCTTACAATATAATTTAGTGATCAAGCATTAATGGCAGAGGCCGGGCACGGTGGCTCATGCCTGTAATCCCAGCACTTTGGGAGGCCAAGGCGGGTGGATCAGCCGAGGTCAGGAGTTCGAGACCAGCTTGGCCAACATGGTGAAACCCCGTCTCTACTAAAAATGGCAAAAAAAAAATTAGCCGGGCATGGTGGCAGGTCCTGTTATCCCAGCTACTGGGGAGGCTGAGGCGGGAGAATCACTTGAACCTGGGAGGTGGAAGTTGCATTGAGGCGAGATCACACCACTGCACTGCAGCCTGGGGGATAGAGTGAGACTCCGTCTCAAAAAAAAGAAGGTCAGAAAAAGTTAATGACAGTGTGAAACATTTTTAGTTGCTGAATTGAATCAGTGATACTGAACCATTAAGAAAATCTCAAAAATGGAAAATGGAGAAGAAAATGCCATTTAATTTAACTATTAACGTGGAGTAGTTCTTGCCTTCTTTTGTCTAGACATCTGATGTTTGTTTTCTTTATAGTTCTTTTTTGCGTCTTTTGTCAAAAAGAGTTTATAATTAAAACCCTAAAAATAAAATGTACCTCCTAAAATATTTTTGTCTGTGCATTTATATTAAACAGTTTCTAGGCTTGTGTACATCTATACATCCAGAAGGTTACCAGGATCGTGAAATAATGTTGCTGATTTTAATGTTATTTAAAATGAGTTTGGAAAAACAGCTGAAACAGATTCCTCTAGTAGACTTTCAAAGCCTCCTGATAAACCTGATGAAAAACATCAGAGATTGGAACACAAAGGTAATGTTACTTAAAACTTCATTATTCATTTTTTATATAGCATTATAATTTAACTCATAGTGCATATGGAATTAATACTGTTTCTAAACTCAAGATCTTTGGCAGATTAAAAATGAACTGAGGAAGGGACTGTTTGCTGGAGCTGTATTATTTAAATTCATGATAATTGAATTTTTTCTAAAACTTCAGCTCTTTATTCAACAAAAATGTGTTTATTGGGGATTTCCTGTGGACTCAGCATTAATGTAGGTGCTAGAGATTGAGCTGTGAAAGAGACAAAGCCTTTGCCTTCATGGGGCTTTTGTCCTAGTCAAAGGGTTAAACAAGTAAATGTTGATTATATTATCATGTCAGGTAGTAGTTAAGTACTACAAATTAAAATAAAGCAGGACATGAGTACAGCAAGACTGGATGCTGTGCTATTTCATATAAGGCAGTCAGGGAGAGGCCTTTCCAAAATAACCTTGGAGCAGAGACCTAAATGAAATGACGGAGTGAGTCATACCTACAACCAGAATTTGAGTTGAACTTCTGCAACCATATGGAGGATGAACATGTATAATTTTTGTTAGGACTTTTTAAAAATTATATTTTTCAGTCTTTTTTGGTGGAAAAATTAAAATAGGCAGAAGTAAGGCAAAGAGTATAATAAATTCCTAAGTATTACTTTGCTTCAATAATTGAGACATAATCTTGTCTAATGTAAAACCGACCCTATATTTCCTTTCCCTGCTCATCAGATTATTTTGAAGCAACTGTTAGGCTTTTTAAAAAATTGATACACAATGGTAATACATATTTGGGGGGTGTTAGGCTTTTTTTTTTTTTTTAGACAGCATCTCCTGTCACCCAGGCAGGAGTACAGTGATGCAATCTTGTCTCAGTGCAACCTCTGCCTCCTAGTTTCAGGTGATTCTTGTGCCTCAGCCTCCCAAGTAGCTGAGACCATAGACACACGCCACCCCGCCCAGCTAATTTCTGTGTATTTAGTAGAGACAGGGTTTTATCATGTTGGCCAGGCTGGTCTCAAACTCCTGGCCTCAAGGGATTCACCTTCCTTGGCCTCCCAAAGTGCTGGGATTACAGGCATGAGCCACCACACCCAGCCAGGTGTTAGGCTTTTAAAAATACTGAAATAGGATCCCTAAAGTGCAAGAAATCCCAAATCAGGAATATATATAGTCTTGTACAACTCTGATACACATTTATGTTTAGATCAGTTTATCCTTCCAAGAAGGACTGTTTAAAGATATGATGTAGTACAAAACATGAAAGCCAAGTGAAATTCTGCTAGATGTATCTGTTCAGTCCATTTAAGATAGTATAAGTAAAACAATCTGTGTATTGTGTACATTTTAGCAGATTCTAGACTCCATACTATTTCTAAAAATGTGTGCCCTTATTTTGTACTAGTGCTTCCATTATGGCAAGGAGGGATGTAGATGATCTGTTGGGTGTTTGATTTTACTGTTCTGTTTGAAAAGAAATCTTACATGTTCTTTTTTTTCAGGTGCCTGAACTCTGTCTGGGCATAAATGAACTCTCCAGTCATCCCCACAACCTTCTGTGGTTAGTACAGCTGGTCCCTAATTGGACATCACGTGGAAGGTATTGAAAAGTGAGAATTAAACATTAAGAAATTTTATAATTTTAGATTAATGAAATGCCTTGGTTCTTTATTTCCATTCATCATTCTTTGAATGTTAGATCAGAGATGTTTATTTCATATTCAGTTGTGAGAAGGCATTGATAGCCTGATTCTTTCTTACTCTAATTCTTAACTCAGGTCGTTATGTAATTTTTTTTTTTTTTTTTTTTTTTGAGACAGAGTCTCACTCTGTCACCCAAGTTGAATATTTTTTTATTTTTAATTTTAGTTTATCTGTTACCTTAATACAGATGACATATTCCACAAAAATAAATGAATCAGCTTTTTTTTGCTTTAGTAAAAATAAATTTCATCAGTAAAAAAATAGGTTTTCTGTCAGTAAATCATCAGGGTCAAAGATAAGGCTGTTAAATGATTTACTGAGCTTCAGATAATTCAAGTTTTATGTACAAATATTTTACATGAAAATTTTACTGTTCTATAACAGCTTATATGTTCCTGTACAGACTTCTCTTGAAACATTGCCTATATTTCCAATTACTAGAGCTCGTCTTGACTCATTCATTTGCTTTTCAAGCAGTATTAATTAAAATACATTCTAAATACTTTTAACTTCTAATTCTAGGCAACTGAGACAGTGCCTCAGTCTAGTGATTATTTCAAAGCTTTTGGATGAGAAACATGAAGATGTTCCTAATGCCAGTAATCTGCAGGTATAAATAAATACATTTTTATTTTTAATAAATGGGAGAGGTAATGAGAGGTATAAGGAAAATTGATGAACCCTAAGTCAAAGGTCCTGGGGTCAGAGCTCAGCTCTCAAGCATGATACTGTCCATGTAATCTCTAGCACACTTAACTAACAAGATCCAGTTTTTTCATCTGTGAAATGGAGATAGTATTGCAACCTCCACCACATAGAATGGTTGTGGACAATCAGATGTGAATTAATGTATAAAGAAACTACTGGGAAAATCATGATGTGGAATTATATGAATATGATTTCATTTATTGAATTAATTCAGCTTGTCTAAGTTAGCAGTTTTATCGCAAGCTTAGAAATTGCAAAACCATTGTACATTGATTGCATCTTTAACCTGTTTTAAAATGAGTCTTTTTAGATCATAGAGCTTAAATGTAGTTGCCCTCTAGTACTTGTTCAGTAAGAATATATCATGTATATATGAGAGTGTGGACAAACATGTCCAACTGTTGCTGGGTAGTGGTGGCACACACCTATAGTCCCAGCTACTTGGGAGGCTGAGGCCAGAGGATCCTTCGAATCCAGGAGTTCGAGTCCAACCTAAGCAACATGGGGAGACCCTGTCTTTAATATATATATGTGAATTTTTTTAATTAAAAAAAAAGTCCTACGGAAGTCCCTCTCTGAGAAGTTCTGAAGGCTTTTTACAAACATTGATAGCACTAATGGGGCTGCCCTTGGTTGGATTTGAAAACTCACCATAGGCCAGGCACAGTGGCTCACACCTGTAATCCCAGCACTTTGGGAGGCCTAGGTGGGCGGATCATGAGGTCAGGAGATCGAGACCATCCTGGCCAACATCGTGAAACCCCATCTCTACTAAATACAAAAAAATTAGTCAGGCATGGTGGCAGGCACCTGTAGTCCCAGCTACTCGGGAGGCTGAGGCAGGAGAATGGCGTGAACCCGGGAGGCGGAGCTTGCAGTAAGCCGAGATCACGCTACTGCACTCCAGCCTGGGCGACAGAGCGAGACTGTGTCTCAAAAAAAAAAAACAAACAAACTCACCGTAGAACCTGATCTGGATGTCCCTTTGTTCTTGTTTGAATTGCAATTTGGTACAAGGTATGCCACCAGGTCTTAGGAACTAAAACAAAACAAAGATTTAGATTTGAGGCTGCCCTTGAAAACATAATCTAATGGTTGAAACAAAATTAACCAACTCTTGTGGGTTAGTGTGGTAAGAACAGTAACCGAAGCATGCAGAAGATGCTGGGGAATGGAGAGATTGATGGGCACAACTGGTTTCTGCTTTAGTAGAATTGAGGTAGATTTGATTCCAGATGTATGGGGATCGTGCTGGAGCTACCAGGGTAATTAGCAGATAGTTCTCATTCCTTTCAATGATATTTACTGCCTTCAAAAAAGATCCGGGGATAGGATTTCTACCATGTCTCCTAACTTTTGTTGTTCTGTTACTTTTTCCTTTTTTGCCCATGTAAAATAGAATAATTAACCAAATAATTATATGAATAATTAACCCTCAAACTCACTAACTGATATTCAAGTTACAATCTAGTTGCGATTTTTACCACAACTTCTTGTAGTTCTTCTCAGAATTCAATGACTTCTAACCACAGAGTCAACTTTGTTGACTTTTGAATAATTTAACAGAGAAAGCATTCCCTGTGGCCTCTGTTACAATATCATTTGGTCTCCTAAGCATTTATCCCAAGTTACAAGTACTAAATCTCTAATTTAAAATCCCTTACTTTTTTTTTTTTTTTTGAGAGACGGAGTGTCGCTCTGTCACCCAGGCTAGAGTGAGGTGGCACGATCTTGGCTCACTGCAACCTCTGCCCTGTGTATTCAAGTGATTCTCATGCCTCAGCCTCCCGAGTAGCTAGGACTACAGGCATCTGCCACCACGCCCAGATAATTTTTGTATTTTTAGTAGAGACAGGGTTTCTCCACGTTGGCCAGGCTGGTCTCGAACTCCTGACCTCAGGTGATTCACCTCCCTTGGCCTCTTAAAATACTGAGATTACAGGTGTGAGCCACCGTGCCTGGCCACTTAAAATCCTTTTTTAAGCAATTCAGGGGTTTTACATAAAGGGAAAATGAATATTGTTCAAGTGTAAAGAAAGCTATAATAAAAGGACAAAATGAAAGAGGACACACTGGAAAAAATAGCCTAAGAAAGAGCAACTGTATTATTTAGCTTTGTTCAATGTCTCCTTTCTTTTGATAGGTATCAGTCCTACATCGCTATCTTGTGCAGATGAAGCCTTCTGATCTGTTAAAGAAAATGGTCTTAAAGAAAAAGGCTGAACAACCAGATGGCACTATTGATGACAGTCTACATTTAGAACTTGAAAAGCAGGTATCCAATGCTAGGAGGTCTCAAAGAGTACATAGAAGCATAACTGATATCAGCTTCCTAACCACAGACTGATAATATAGGCATTTCTGGATTGGGACCCTAGATACATTCTAGCAAACATAATTTTAAAGCGAATGGTATTTTTAATTTATCACTGTCATGAAATTCTTCCATAAATTTGAGGGTTGAAAATGTGAGTAAAAGGATGATTGTTGGTAATTTGCTCCCAAGAGTATTTTTTGTAGCCCTTTATTAGGGCAGTCATGAGGTCATGAATCATGGTAAAAAGAATGCACTTAAGTTAGAAATTAGAAAGCCTAGTTTAGATGCTTGGCTTTTACTTACTGACCAGCTGGGTTAACTTTAACGTATCCTTTATCCTTCCTGGGCAACTTTCCTAATGTGCAAATTGGAATGACATCTATGCTAGCTAATTCATAGGTGTTAATTTTATTCATTTCTCTAACAGGCATATTACCTGACCTACATTCTTCTTCATTTAGTCGGTGAAGTTAGTTGTTCTCATTCTTTTTCTTCTGGACAACGGGTAGGTAGTGTTTAGTGTTGTTGCTGCTGTTTTTAAATAGGTGTTACTGATGATGGAATGAGTGAGCATGCGTTTTATAGGAGAAAACTTAATAAAAGCTAATTGATTTTACTATAAGAATTCCCATGTATACCAGAAAGAGGGGCGTGATAGTGGTCTTGTAACCGTATCATATTGAAAAGAATTGTTGGCCGGGCGCTGTGGCTTACACCTGTAATCCGAGCACTTTGGGAGGCCAAGGCGGGTGGATCACTTGAGGTCAGGAGTTCAAGACCAGCCTGGCCAACATGGTGAAACCCCATCTCTACTAAAACTACAAAAAAATTAACCAGGCGTTTTGGTAGGTGCCTGTAATCCCAGCTATTCGGGAGGCCAAGGCAGGAGAATTGCTTGAACTCAGGAGGCAGAGGTTGCAGTGAACTGAGATTGCGCTACTGCACTCCAGCCCAGGCAATAAGGGTGAAACTCCATCTCAAAAACAAAGAAAAGAAAAGAATTGTCAGTAAATGTTAGTTCTGTTTGTTGGAGTGGAATTTAACCATTATACCTTGGCAGTAGTATAATATATTCATAAGATACCAACATCACCAAATATCAAATGGGCCAGTGTTGTGCTGGACCCATATTGACTCCAGTAGAAATGGTAGTTCAGGTGGCAACAGGCTACACAGGAGAACTGCTACCATCTGTAGAGACCATGCAGTTTACGTAGCATTTTCACTTAGCACCCTTTACCTAGCAACCTCCATTTAACCCAGAACAAAGGGCCTCCATCTTGTATGGCCTTCCAAGGGATGAGCCGAGGGTTCAGATGTCCTTCATAGATAAGGAGTGAAACTCCACGTTGGACTCTCCCAGATTCTTTGGCTTGGGACTCCAGTTACACGTTCTTCTTAGACCATAGGTTCATTTTCAGAGTATGCTTAAGTTATTGCTATCAGTTGCATCTGCCATGCGCCAGCTTTTAGCTCATTTCTTCCCATCTTTTTGCCATTCCCCTTTTGTTCCTTTAGAAATAACATTTGCCTTCAAAATTAAACTGATGGTGAGGCAGGCTACTTTAGAAATGCATTTCTAATATTCAGATTTTCATTTTGAATTATTCTATTCTTCCCATACTCCTGGGGCAATTCTTGCTTAATTCCTTATATTTCATATCTTAACTACTCCAATTCCTGTTTTAAAACTTAGGCTGGATGTGCCGGGCACGGTCGCTCACCCCTGTAATCCCAGCACTTTGGGAGGGTGCGGCAGGTGGATCACTTGAGGTCAGAAGTTCAAGACCAGCCTAGCCAACAGGGTGAAACCCCATCTCTACAAAAATACAAAAAGTTAACCAGGCATGGTGGTGCATGCATGTAATCCCAGCTACTCGGGAGGCTGAGACAGGAGAATCGCTTGAACCCAGGAGGCGGAGGTTGCAGTGAGACAAGATCATGCCATTGCATTCCAGCCTGGGTGACAGAGCAAGACTTCATCTCAAAACAAAACAAAAAAAACTTACGCTGGACATGGTGGCTCATGCCTATAATCCCAGCACTTTGGGAGGCCAAGGCTGGGCAGATCGCTTGAGTTCAGAAGTTCGAGACCTGCCTGGCCAACATGGTGAAACCCTGTCTCTACTAAAAATACAAAAAAAAAATTAGCTGGGCATGGTGGCAGACACTTGTAATCCCAGGTACTCTGGAAGCTGAGGCAGGAGAACTGCCTGAACCCAGGAGGCAGAGGTTGCAGTGAGCTGAGATCACGCCACTATACTCCAGCCTGGGCAACAGAGGGAGACCCCACCTCAAAAATAAAATAAAATAAAATACATAGTATTTCCTAGACATGATAGAAAAAAGACTAGTTCTTATGTTTTTATAAATGCTATTGTGTATAAAACTGTGTTTGTGGTTGGGCGCAGTGACTCACGCATGTAATCCCAGCACTTTGTGAGGCCAAGGTGGGTGGATCACCTGAGGTCAGGAGTTTGAGACAGCCTGACCAACATGGTAAAACCCTGTCTCTACTAAAAATACAAAAAATTAGCTGGACGTGGTGGTGGGCACCTGTAATTCCAGCTACTCAGGAGCCCGAGGCAGGAGAATTGATTGAACCCAGGAGGTGAAGGTTGCAGTGAGCTGAGATCACGCCATTGCACTCCAGCCTGGGTAACAGGAGTAAAACTGTCTCAAAAAAAGTGTTTTCTCTCCTGATTAGAAGCTAATATAGTCATCTGTCTGTAATGTTCTTACATGGTTCCTGTATTTTATAAAATTTTTTTTTTTTTTTTCCGAGACAGTCTTGCTCTGTCACCCAGGCTAGAGTGTACTAGCACAATCTCGGCTCACTGCAACCTCTGCCTCCCAGGTTCAAGCGATTCTCCTGCCTCAACCTCCCAAGTAGCTGGGATCACAGGTGCCTGCCACCATACCTGGCTAATTTTTGTATTTTTAGTAGAGACGGGGTTCCACCATGTTGATCATGTTGCTCTCAAACTCCTGACCTCATGATCCGCCCACCTCGGCCTCCCAAAGTACTGGGATTACAGGCGTGATCCACCACGCCGGCTATAAATTTTTATGATTAAAAAAGTCAGTGACTGGGCATGGTGGCTCATGCCTGTAATCCCAACACTTTGGTAGGCTGAGTCAGGAGAATCGCTTGAGCCCCGGAGTTCAAGAGCAGCCTGGACAATGCCATCTCTATTAAAAAAAAAAAAATTAGTGATTATTATAAAACTTATATAAAGTAAAAACTGAAAGACTCCTACAATCCAGTGCCCTGTTGTAAATTTCTTCACAATTTACTAATATATTACATAAAATACACTAAATTATTTTAACAAAAATGGAATCATAGTATTAGTACCATTTGCAACTTCCTTTTTTTCCTCTTTAAAAAAAAATTTTTTTTTTTTGAGACAGAGTCTTGCTCTGTTACCCAGGCCAAAGTGCAGTGGCACGATCTCAGGTCACTGCAACCTCCGTCTCCTCTATCCAAGCGATTCTCCTGCCTCAGCCTCCTGAGTAGCTCTGACTACAGGTGTGCGCCACAACACTGGCCAATTTTTGTATTTTTAGTAGAGATGGGGTTTCATCATGTTGGCCAGGCTGTTCTCAAACTCCTACCTCAAGTTATCCACCTGCCTCAGCCTCCCAAAGTGCTGGTATTACAGGTGTGAACCACTGCGCCCAGCCTCCTCTTTAACATATTAGCGCTTGGCTGGGCACAGTGGCTCACAACTGTAATACTAGCACTTTGGGAGGCCGAGGCACGCAGATCGCTTGAGCCCAGGAGTTCAAGACCAGCCTAGGCAACATAGCAGAATGCCATCTTTACAAAAAAAAAAATTAACCGGGCATGGTGACGCATAACTGTAGTCCCAGCTACTTGGGAGGCTGAGGCAGGAGGAACGCCTGAGCCCGAGGAGGTCAAGGCTGCCATGCACTGTGGTCATGCCACTGCCTTCCAGCCTGGGTGACAGAGAGAGACCCTGTCTCAAAAAATATGTAAAAAATCAAATATTAGCACTTCTGTCTAATAACTGTAGTATTTTGAAACCTTTATTGATAAACAGTATGTTTTTTGTGATTACACATAGTGTTAATATGAACATGCTTATTCATATATCTTTGCCCGCTTCTTCAAGCCTTGCTATAAGCCTAGCTATAAATTCCTAGAAGTAGACTTGTTAGATCAAAGTTTATAAATATTTCAAATTTTAACTATTTTAAATAGCTATTATCACATTTTCATCCCAGAAAGTGTTCATTTACGTTCTCAACCAAGTATATATGAGAGAAGTGCTTACGTCTATACATTTCTAAAATTTAAGATGCATAATTTTTCAAAGAATTAAGTATGAATCTCTTAATGAAAGGTTCTCTCGTTCCTATAGAAAAAAAATAGGGCCAGGTGTGGTGGCTCATGCCTGTAATCCCAACACTTGGGGAGGCAGAGACAGGAGGATTGCTTGAGCCTAGGTGTTTAAAACCAGCCTAGGCAACATAGCAAGATGCTGTCTCTACAAAAAAATCAAAAACAAAAACTAGGTATGGTGGCAAGTACCTGTAGTCCCAGCTACCCAGAAGAGTGAGATGGGAAGATTACTTGAGCCCAAAAGTTCAAAGCTGCAGTGAGCTATGATCCCACCATTGCACTCCAGCCTGGACAACAGGGCAAGACCCTCTCTTTTTTTTTTTTTTTTTTTTTGAGATGGAGTCTTGCTCTGTCACCCAGGCTGGATGACCTCTCAGCAAGCTCTGCCTCCTGGGTTCACGCTATTCTCCTGCCCCAGTCTCCCAAGTAGCTGGGACTACAGGCGCCCACCACCACGCCCGACTAACTTTTTTGTATTTTTAGTAGAGACGGGGTTTCACCATGTTAGTGAAGATGATCTGGATCTCCTGACCTCATGATCTGCCCGCCTCGGCCTCCCAAAGTGTTGGGATTACAGGCGTGAGCCACTGCACCTGGCCAACCCTCTCTCTTAAAAAAAAAAAAAAGTCGCAAACTGATTTTGCTATAAGAATTCCCATATATACCAGAAAGAGGGGTGTGATATGGTCCATGTCATATTGAAAAGATTGTCAGCAAATGTTAGCTCTGTTTGTTGGAGTGGAACTTAACCATTATACCTTGGCAACACTATAATATATTCATAAGATACCAACATTACCAAATATCAAATGGGCCAGTGTTGTGCTGGCAAGGTGCAGTGGCTTATGCTTGTAATCTCAACACATTGGGAGGCTGAAGTGGGAGGATCATTTGAAGCCAGGCATTTGACACTAGCCTTGGCAACAAAGTGAGACCCTGTCTCCACAAAAAAATTTAAAAATTAAAAAAAAAAATGGCTGGGTGCAGTGGCTAATGCCTGTAATCCTAGCACTTTGGGAGGTTGAGGCAGGTGGATCACCTGAGGTCAGGAGTTTGAGACTATCCTGGCCAATGTGGCAAAACCTGTCCCTACTAAAAATACAAAAATTAGCTGGGTGTGGTGGTACACGCTTGTAATCCCAGCTACTCGGGAGACTGAGTCTGAGAATCGCCTGAACCTGGGAGGCAGAGGTTGCAGTAAGCTGAGATCGCACCACTGCACTTCAGCCTGGGTGACAGAGCGAGACTCTGTCTTAAAAAAAAAAAAACTGGGCATGGTGTTGCATGCCTGTGATCCTAGCTAATCAGGAGGCTGAGACTGGAGGAGCACTTGAGCTGGGGAGTTCAAGGGTACAGTGAGCTATAATTGTGCCACTGCACTCCAGCCTGGCACCAGAGCCAGACCCCATTTCTTTAAAAAAATTTTTTTAAATTTTTTTTTAAAGGCTAGCTGTTATTTGAGTATTTTATTAGAGAGTATGTTAAAGGAAGGACTCTTTAAATTTCTGAGTACTATATTACCCAGTTAGAGCTCTGGGGTTAATTTTCATTAATGTGAGTTAATGCATAGCAAAACAACTTTTGTTAGAGTGTATATTTTTTAAGCTAATAATCTTACTGTCATGGAAGCAACTTTCACTGATACAACTACTGTTATGTGGGATAGTTAACATCAGGCATTGCTAACAGGAATAATAGATTTTTAAATGATTTAGTTGTTCTAGCTGCATAATTTCTTCTTTGTTAATTTGTAATGCTTCAGAGTTGTTTTCATCCCTTGCATTTGTTTTGCACAGAAACACTTTGTGCTACTCTGTGGGGCTCTGGAAAAGCATGTTAAATGTGATATTAGGGAAGATGCAAGACTTTTTTACAGAACTAAGGTAAGTGTGTTTTTTCTTTTTTTTTCTTAATCTTGGTTATGTTAATATTTAAGGATAGAAGCATACAGGCCTATAGTCAGAAAAAGAACATATAAAGCTAGGTGTGGTGGCTCATGCCTGTAACCCCATTACTTTGGGAGGCTGAGGCAGGCGGATTGCTTGAAGCCAGGACTTCAAGACCAGCCTGGGCAACATAGCAAGACTCCATCTCTACAAAAATTTTGAAAAATAGCCAGGCATGGTGGCATGCACCTGTACTTCCAGCTATTTGGGAGGCTGAGGCAGGAGGATCACTGGAGCCTAGGAGTTTGAGGTTGCAGTGAGCTATGAACACACATGGCACTCCAGCCTGGGAGACAGAATAGGATTCTGTCTCAAAAAAAGAAGAAACATGTAAGATTAGAAATAGGACTTTCTCTTTTAATAAAAGAAATCAGCTCCTGCTAAATTAGTGTAGCTAAATTAAAAGTGAAAGGAAAAAAAAATCTCAAAGCAAATACACTTTTCACTTTGCTTTCTGTTCTGAAACTCCTGACACCCAAGGAGAAAAATACTTCTAGTACTAATGATACTTATTTTTCCCCATTACACATGTTAAAACCTTCATGCTTAAGTTACCATCAAGGATTGAAGCATTCTTTAAATAAATATATAAGTTATGAAACAGTGGCTTTGAAATTTTATGATGGTTGAAAACTTGTTTTATTCATAGAGTAGAAATAGTTTAGCTGTTATTCTTTGAATGTTCCATTGAAGAATATATTAAAGGAAGGAGTCTTCAAATTTTTTTTTTTTTTTTTTTTGGAGACGGAGTTTCACTCTTGTTGCCCAGGCTAGAGTGCAGTGGAATGAATTCGACTCACTGCAACGTCCGCCTCCCAGATTCGAGCGATTCTCCTGCCTCAGGCTCCCAAGTAACTGGGATTACAGGCACCCGCCACCATGCCCAGCAAATTTTTTTTTGTATTTTTAGTAGAGATGGGGTTTCACCGTGTTGTCCAGGCTGGTCTTGAACTCCTGACCTCGTGATCTGCCTGCCTGGGTGTCCCAAAGAGCTGGGATTAGAGATGTGAGCCACCGCATCCAGCCAGGAGTCTTCAAATCTTTGAGTCATACATCACCTAGTCTGAGCTCTAGGGTGGAAATGATTCAGCACTAAGCTTGCTAAGCTTTTTTTCTTAAAGGTTTTATATACTCAAAAACAGTAGAAAAGCCAAATCTATGAGTATGGAGTAGGAAAGTAATGTTAGTATTAATAGAATGATCTGACAGTTTTTCCTGAAACATAAAATCAGACACTTTTAAAATACTTTTTTTTCTAAATACAAAAATGAGCCAGGTGTGGTGGCGCATGCCTATAGTCCCAGCTACTCAGGAGGCTGAAGGAGAATCCCTTGAACCCAGGAGGCAGAGTTTGCAGTGAGCTGAGATCGCGACACTGCACTCCAGCCTGGGTGACTGAGAAAGACTGTGTAAAAAAATAATAATAATAAATAAAACAAAATAAAATAAAAATACTTTTTTCTAAGGATTTTTTAATTCCAAGATTATCTTTTAGCTTTGGTATGTAATACAATGCTGATTCTTTTTGCCTCTTATCTTTGGATAGTCATTGAATATGAAGCCTCAGCTTTGTATCTTAATATCTTACATTAATTAGCTGCAAAGGTTAGTCATTTGAACAATGCCCATTCGGATTTAGTATATGTATTTATTTTAGTAAATTTAAGTTAAATACAAAAATAAGCAACTAATGAAGTTGTTTTCAGATTTCTGATTTTCAAATACTTGTAGGGGATAGCTCTTTGCCCAAGAGTAGAACTCTAGTTTCAGAAGCACATTCTTTTGAGCATTCATTGACCAGAATTGCTGGCCTGTAGAACTTGGTAGTGGCTACTACTGACAGACATGCTAAAAGGGGACCACCCAAGTTTTATATTTCTTAAAGACAAGGACTTGGCACAGATTGTTGCCAGTGCTTCTCTTACTTAAAGTGGAAAGCGACATAGTGGTCTGTGGAAATTGCTTCAAGGGATGGTCCTGCTGACATAGGTGAGTTGTCTGCCTCTCCAAATGCCTCTATTGTAGAAAAGTTGGTGATTGTTTTGGAGAAACTTTATTTGCTGAACTGTAGATGAAGAAAAAAGCAGAGATTGTAATTTACTTTATAAATTTAAAGCTGCTATAAAATTCGTAAGTTGTTTAAAACATTTTTCTCAAGCAGTTATGTTCAATAGCTAATTGAGAATCTCTAGAGTGACAGAGTTTGGTTTTTGTGGTAAAGTTTCAGTTTTGCATAGAGACTTGCTAAACCTCCAAATGTAGGAAAATACTAGGTATTTAAAGGAGATTCATAGTACTTGGGCACAAACATGGAGAGGAGTAACAGTGAATTTTGGATCTTCTAATAATGTGGAGAGGAACAAATAAACGTTTTTTTATTTGGCCTTGATCCTTTCAAAGGGAAGCTGGGCAGGGAAGGCACGGAACAGCCAAAGCCTTGGGTCTGTTGACACAGACCACCCTTCAGCTTCTCTGTCTGGTTGTTCAAAAGCCAGCAAGTTAAAGTTAAGTTCCTTTGAAGGCAGAGAACGTGTTTTTTGGGATGATCTTTAATAACAGGAAAATTAAATCATAAACATTCAATAGTTTAGATTATGGTGATAAAGGAAAGTCTTATTAATTACTTATGATTTGAGATCTCCTCCAAAAGATGAATAGTTTATTTTCTCTTTGTTGACAGAAATCAAATTGAGTTGTCGAGTGTGGGCCTGTTGCAACTGTCAGATCTTTTGTGTAGTGTTAAGCTGATTGTAGGTGAGGATGTTTTAATCCAATCCCTTTTCCCGTTTTTGATATTTTTAAGGTGAAAGACTTGGTTGCCAGGATACATGGAAAATGGCAGGAAATAATCCAGAACTGTCGGCCTACTCAGGTGTCATTTTGTTATACAATTTCATTTATTCTTAATAGTTTTGCTGAATGGCACTCTTCATACTGTTTGAAATAAAATAGAGTATAACAGTGCATTTGCTTCTAGTTATCTTAAGATAAACTGAAAACACCAGTATAATACATGGTTTGTAATTATTTTAAGTTTTTGTTTGCTTTATATTCATTAATTTATTTCCAGAAGTGGTTGAGCCAATTTAAAAATATTACATTGCATCAAATGGAGGTTATTCAGTGAAGAGCATTTTTAAGACAGATCTATTGAGATAGAATTCACATACCATAGATTTTACCCACTTAACATGTACAGTGGTTTTTAATACATTGACAGAGTGAATACCATCGCCACAATCTAATTTTAGAACATTTTCATCACCCCAAAAAGAAATCCTATACCTATTAGCAGTCATTCCCCTTTCCCCTACTACCTTGATTCCCCTCCTGAATCCTCCCAAATCCTAGGCAAACACTAATCCACTTTCTGTCCCTATAGATTTCCCTATTCTGGACATCTGTAAATGAGATATACTGTGTAGTCTTTTGTAATTGTCTGCTTTCAGTTAACATAATGATAAGTGTTATAGCATGTATATCCCTTCTATTGCCAAATAATTTTCCACTGAATGGATATGTCACATTTATTTATCCACTTATTAGACATTTGTATTGTTTTCACATTCTGGCTGTTACAAATAATATTTCCATGAACATTTGTATGCAAGTTTTTATGTGAATATATGTTTTTTTTTTTTTTTTTTTTTTTTTTTTAATTTTTATTTTTTTTATTTTATTTTTTTTTTAAATTTATTTATTATTATTAAACTTCAAGTTGTAGGGTACATGTGCACAATGTGCAGGTTTGCTACATATGTATACTTGTGCCATGTTGGTGTGCTGCACCCATCAACTCGTCATTTACATAAGGTATAACTCCCAATGCAATCCCTCCCCCCTCCCCCCATGAATATATGTTCTCAAATGAAGCATTTGAAAAGGAAGTCGAATTGCTGGGCCATATGGTAATTCTATGTTAAGTGTTTTAAGAAACTACCGAACTGTTTTCCAAAGTGACTGCATCATTTTATATTCCCATCAGAATGTCTGAGGTTTCTAATTTCTCCATATTCTCACCAATACTTGTTTTTACTAAAGCCATAGTAGAGAGTAGGGAAGTAGAATCTCATTGTGGTTTTAGTTTGCATTTCCCTAATAATTAATGGTGTTAAACGTCTTCTTATATGCCTATTGGTCATTTGTATAGCTTTTTTGCAGAAATGTCTATTAGGATCCTTTGTCCATTTTTTTCATCTCATACTTCATTTCAAAAAGCCTATTTTTGAATATAGTTATTGGTCTTTTTGTTATTGAGTTGTATGAATTCCCCATATGTTCTGGATACAAATCTCTTATTAGAGATATAATTTGTAAATATTTTCTTCCATTCTGTGTGTTGCTTTTCTTTTATTTATTATGTATATATTTTTGTCACTTTTTTTTGATGTTATGTCTAAGAAGTCTTTGCCTAAGAGGGACATTTTTTTTAACACTTGCTAGTAAGTGTGCTTGCCTGCTTGTTTACAGAGTTAACTGGCATAGGATTGTCTAAAATGACGCTTCTCAAATTTTAATGTACATAGGAATCAACTAGGAACTTGCTGAAATATGGATCCTGACTTATAGGTCTGGAGTGAGAACTGAGATATTCTATACTTCTAACAAGTTATCAGATTGATGCAAATGCTGCTGCTCCAGGAACTAAACTTTGAGTAGCCAGGGCCTAGAAGTTACTTATATTTTATATCAAAATAATAGGAACACTGACTATTACGTAGATAAAGCAATCTCTCTAAGTCTTTGAGAAATCTTAAATTTATGTTTTGTTGTTTTTGTATTTGTTTCTAACCTTAATGGATTTTCTTTTAATGCTGGTCATGTACTGATGTGGTATTAAAACAGAAAATAATTTAATAGCAAAACTATACTAATCAGCTTAACATTATTTATTTTGCTTAACTAAGTCCCTCCATGTGTGCAGTGGTGAGAAAAACATCCTGCACTTATTTTATACTATTTTTTATTGTTTGACCACTGTATGTGAAATTTGAATCTGATTACCATAAATTTTCAGATAAGTCAATATAAAGATTTTATTACTTGTCTTATCAAAGCCTATTGTCTGATGATTAGTAGTTTTATAAGGAGTAATTCATAATCTGATTAAATTTTGCTTTACCCTCTTTTTTTCCCCTTTTTTAGGGGCAGCTTCATGATTTCTGGGTACCAGATTCTTAATAGGAGTTGCAGCAGCAAAAATATGAAGCAAGAGAAATTCAATAAGAGCCTTTCCTAGAGGAGTAGAAAGGATTATTACAGAATCCAATGGAATGCCAAGAAAATGTACAGCAAATGTGCCACTTGAATATCTAGTATGAAGCTGGTAATGAAATTGCCATTTCTGAGGCAGATATGAAATATGATCTGCTTAATTGTTACGGCAACTGACCTTTCAAAAGCGCAGTCTTATTAAAAGAGGGGAGGGATAGAAGCAGCTAATAGTCACATGTCTAACCTGCCCCAGTTAACTCCTTTTGTTAAATTATAAGCCAATTATCTTTTTTAGATAGTATTTTTGTCACTTGGATAATCACAGGAAATATATAAGAAAAGAGTTTGGACTAACTTAAGAAGTTGGACATGGAAAGCAAGACCAAGTTCCAGTTGGTTTTAATTTTCCCTCTTGGTTATTTTCGGACACAAAGGGAATGCTTAAAACTGAGTTTAGTAATAAAAAGCATAAATCTCTTCTGTAACTTTTATAAACCACAGGGAGGTTTCAATCCATGCATTTTCCTTCATTACTCAAGATTATAAATCTGTTTTTAAAATACATTTAAACGAACAGTTGAGAAACAAAAGTTTGGTATGCGTCAGATTCCCTTAAGAGGAAGAGGTTAAGCTGTAAAGTAGTGGCCCTGTTTTGATGCCAGAACATTCATATGCAGTTTGTTCTGGATTTCTTTTAAATGCATATATTTTAAATACTGGTTAAATCTTAGAATCTTGGCTATATCTTAGAATTCTGGCTCTTGGTAACCATATTACAGAAGTCTATATTGTAAAAGCCTAAAGATCTGGACAAGTTTCCAACAACCTTGTTTCCATGAGTATATAACTTTGGCAGAGACCTGAATTCTTTGGGACACTATGTCTGTGTGTGTGTGTATGTGTGTGTGTGTGTATGTTTGCTTGTATCTTGAAGTTGTTGTACTTCAAAACCACAGCTGCTTTAAATTCTTAAACACTGGAAAGCCATCCTTTGGTTTAAATGGTAGAGGGTTAGTGGAAGTGCACATGCTGGTTTTAGCCCAGGGGTAGTAACAAACTCTTACTAGCCAACTAGAAAATTATTTTGTTGACTAGATGTCCCTTTTAGGAGAGTTTGTTTCCTGAAAGAATGGCAACTTTTTTTGTTGTTCTTTCAGTATTGGCTTGAGTGACCTGTTCTCCTGAGTGCTCTAGTGTCTCCAGTTGTAGGGGGAAAGATGATGGAGGGGAACGGAAACTGGACTTGATGTTTGTGGTTTGAGAGGCAAGAAAATAAAATAACTTTCTACCTCTAAATTGAGGCTTAGGAGTAAAAAGCATTTTGTCTTAAAGTTATCATTTAAAATAGCATCAGTAACTTTTCAACTTATGTCAATCAAGCATTGGCAGTCAGAGATTTTATAGGGAAAACTAAGTAAATCCAGTTTCCAAGAACCTAAACTGATTGAGGCTCCAAGAGTCAGACCAACAAAAGTTTTATTCTGTGTTGTTTACTGGTAAGAATATTATTATCTTGATACTACCTCTCAAGGGTATTGTTACAAAATGCCACTTATGGTTAAAGAGATAGATACAAAGAGTTCTATTTGACAGAAACTTGAAACTGGCATCTATCTGCCCAATGATGGGGGCTTTCATTCTGTAATTTAATCCTTTGTAGATACATTATTTGTGTGTAATTTTATACGTGTTCATATTTTTCTCATTTTGCATTGTGTAAAGTGTACAAAATCTCAAAGTATAAAATACTGCTTATATTGCTTGTAATTTACAGTGTGTAAATATTTTCTAATTGTGTACATTGATGGGGGGGGACAAGTGGGTTATTCAGGTTTTTTTTTTAAGTGACCCTTTTGTATTGCAGTTTCAACAGATAACTGCCCATCAAATTTAAAACTACTTTGATACATTTTTATTTAACAGTTCCAATAAGAAAAAAATCTCTATTTTTAATTATATTTCTCCTTTAGAAAAAACTGTTTCATCATCCCTTTAAAATAAATGGCCAGACCTCAGTTTAGGCCCTTGTATTTATGACTCTGGTAGAGGTCTTCAGACTCCAGGTCATAGTCCGGTCAGTATTTGCATTTGGGTTCTCAAGAAAATTTTGTGACTCTCTTTTAGCACAAGTAGCCCATGGTTTTTCTTCCAAATCAAGTATTTTCCTTCTCCCTCGAGTCCCCATACTTTGTCTCCCTCCTGCTGCTATTGCCCAGTGAATGGGATGGTAGAGAGGGAGAAGTGTTCATTGCACAGAGAATGTCAGGCCACTTTGGGGACTTGGCAACAAAGCTTGCACTGAGTGGTGGTGTGTTTGGCAATATTACTGTGCCAAAAATCACCTTGTCTAATTTTATGGATATTTATGGCAAACTTATTACCCTTCTTGCAAGCTGCACATTAAGGTACTTGTGTTTATGCTTTTGTGTGTAACTGTTCGCCTTTTCTAACTGCCTTTCTTGTTACTGAAAATATAATTCTACTAGTTTTATCACATTAAGAGGCTCTCTGTGCAGAAAATGCATCGATGTAGCCGTAAAGTAACAGCATTTGTACATTTTCTATCTCCTGATAGCAGTGGTGCCTTTGTCACCTTTTGGAAGGTTTGCATTTTGTTTCTGCTTTGAAGCGCAAATAGTAGCTTGCTTTCAACTTCACAAAAATCTCAAATGTAAAAGATAAAAAATGGCGTGTTATCATCAAGGCTTAGTTGGAGTATTTGCATTTTTATTGTTATCAAAACAAATATAATTGGTGAGGACTGACGAGTAATAATGTGTGGCGTCTTTAAGCCAAGGGTAATTTTTAAATTAAAAATGAAAATTGTAAGAGGTAGCCCATTAAACAAGCTACTGAGTTGGAGAATTAGGGGATGACTGTGGTGGTTTGTCGCTAAGGAGGCAACAGCAGGGTCCAGGCGGCTGGGCACGTAGAGCAATTAGCATGATCCGTGGTTATTCCTTACTCATGAACAGTGTCAGCTCACCTCATTATCTGTGCATTTGTTTTCCCTGGACAGTCTTGTCAGCCAGTTAATCCACCAGCTCTTAGGCAGTAAATACAGATTTTTTTTCTTTCCTTTTATTTTTTTAAAGATTTTATACTACATCTTGTTAAAGTCCTATGAATATGTGTGTGTGCTATTAAAACTGCTTTTTCTCAGTTTGAACATGTGTTTGGTAATATTTGTTTGGGAGTTGAGCAGGCTAAGTTATCTGGAATGCCCTGTTCCCTCACCCCACCCCAGTCCCCTGGTTTTTAAACATTTCTTCTTGCTTTGGATTGTCCAGTTTTTTAGCTTGATGTCTCCGGTTTCTGGAAAACATAAAGCCAACATTGTACACAGTTCACTTTTATATAACCCAGTTAATTGCCGTATACTTTGCAATCAGGAATTCAGTAATCTCATTCTTACCTCATTCACTGTGTTCATCCCACCATTCATTCTTGTCGCCCAGGCTGGAGTGCAGTGGCACGATCTCGGCTCACTGCAAGCTCCGCCTCCCGGGTTCACATCATTCTCCTGTTCCAGCCTGCCGAGTAGCTGGGACTACAGGCTCCTGCCACTACGCCCGGCTAATTTTTTGTATTTTTAGTAGAGATGGGGTTTCACCATGTTAGCCAGGATGGTCTCTATCACCTGACCTCGTGATCCGCCCGCCTCGGCCTCCCAAAGTGCTGGGATTACAGGCGTGAGCCACCACGCCCGGCTATCATTCCACCATTCATTCTAACAATTGAGTCTCAACTACATGCTAGGCACTCTTTAGGATTCAATAAGGATTTGGTGGTGAACAACACAGAGCCCTCATGAATCTTACCTCCTGGCATCCAGGTTAAAATACTTTCTGTTCTTGGGCAAAGAGAATTAGAAACAAATACCCTTAACCTGACTCCCTTGTTCTTGAGCCCAGGACCAAGAAAGAAGAAGCTGTACAATCCAGAAGCAGGGCTTGAGATCACCTCCAACCTGCCAAGCAGATAAGTTCTGGGTATGCCAATTTGGGAGGCAGAGGTTGAAACCTCATAGGAGAAACTTTGGAGCTCATAGAAGGCCTAGGCATTATCAGAGGCCTTGAGTTCCAAAACCATGCCAGTATTTCTCCCTTCTGACAGGCTGGTTAGAAAGAGACTAAATGGGAGCATTTTTCTCTGACAGTGGGGCAGAGGGACGAGGGATGACAGCCCAGGCAGAAGCAGAGACATTGCCGTAAGTACTTACTAGAGAGCAGGCAGCACAACCTTATACAAGTTGAGGGCCTTGACCTTGCCCAAGGCCTGACCTCAGATCCCAGATTCATCACACTAGCCTTTTGATCTTTGCCAGATTACTTAAACTCACTGTTTCTTCATCTGTTAAAAGGAATAATAACAGTGTCTGTTTCAGGGTTTGTGAGGACTAAGTGAGCTAATGCATGAAAAGTGCCTAGTACCGTGACTGGCATATAGCAAGAACTCAGCAAATGCTTGCTGCTCAAACAAGGCTTTTATCTGATGACAGAATTGATCTTAAGCAGACACCTCAGGGTGTACTGACATCTGAGCAAACCATATCTCCAAAAATTATAGTTGTAAGTGTACCCTATTCCTTTGGATACCGGGAGCTCCAGAGGCTTCTCTGTCCAGCTATCCCTGCTGATTTTTTTTAATTAAAATTTTCACTTTTTAAAAGCCAGCATGCTAAAGGTGAGAAATTGGTGATAGGTGGTGGTTTTCCAGCATTTGTGGAAATGTCCTCACACTCCCTTTCCCTTGCTAACCATTCCCTAGGCTGGAGTCAAGAGAGGGCAAACCAGAAGGCCCAGCTTTGGGTCTGACTCCAAGACAACTGGCTGGGAGGAAAACTTAACAGGCAAAACAGGCTTCTGAGGCACAGTGGAATAATGAGACTTCTGCATTGCTGCACTGGTGACATCCCCTACAGAAGAAGCTCCTCAGCTATATATATGGCCAAAATAAAGATCACACCACCTAAAGGGAAAGTGCTGGGCAAACCAAAGATGGAGATGGCAAAGCAGGAACAGAAATGCTGCCACATTGAACAGGAAGCAGGACAGCTTGACTAGGCCAGAGTTCTCTTGCTTCAGGGAACCTGCTCAAGTTTCAGGAATTCATACCCACCCCCTTCACCTAGGATCCCTGCTACAGTGAGTAACTATTCTGTGCAAAGTGCTGAAGACGGCCAGCACTACTCTCAGCCACTTTCTTACAGCAAAGTTGGGGAAAATAGAATAGCAAAAACAAAACTCATACTTTTCTGTGTGTCTGAAGTTCTCCAGAAGGTTTCCAAATGGAATCCTCTCACAGCCACCCTGTGAAGCAGCCAGGGTAGTGACCTTATGGATGAGTGACAGCCTGTTCAAAGAATGACCTGCCTGTGTCCCAGGATGCAGATTTATGGCTGGGTTAGGATTAATTTCTTTATTTGATTTCTAGTTTTCTTTTCCACTGTTTGTCAGTATTCCCCCGTTCTTATTTTATCAGCTGGATTTGCAGAGAGATGTACTATCAATCAAAAGGGCTTCCTATAGACAGCTCCATGAATTGCCGTTAGAGATTTCACTGGGAGGATAGCAGAAGGAAATGGATTGTGGTCTGGTATCAAAAGTACTGAAGTAACTGTCCAGTGATAGTTGAAATCACACACATTTTACTCATTTAACAATATCTGAGTTTGCCATCAGCACCTCAGAGGAGCAAAGCTTGACTCATAAAGTTGAGTGAGTTACTGAGCCTGCCGCATTGGCCTACTTGCCACCCCCAGAGGTATCTGAAGTCAGCACTGCAGGTTCTGTGAACATTTAGGAAGCTGTGCCTCTTAGCCTTCTGGGCCCCTACAGTTGAATTGCTCTCCTATCTGGTACTGAGGGACCAGCAGTCTTCCTACCCTGCCTCCACTGTTACCACCAATCCACTTTCTAATAAGGACTGCAGATTTATCTTTCTTAGCCCTGCCTTAACTGGTCTTCCCAGCTCAGACTTCCTTACTCAGTCCATCATCTCAGGATTTTCTTCTGTGGTCTTTTTCAAACTACTAGCTGACTTTTCCCTTTTATTTCCCACTAGGAACCCCCCTACCCACTGCAATTTCATCAAATCAAACTGCCCTCTTTCATGCGTCTTCCCTAGTGCCTCGAACACAAGCCTGTGCATAAGCTTGAACATTTCTACCTTTGCCAATGGTATTTCCCCTTCGGGCTTACCCTGCTTCCTCCTTCTCAGACTTTTCCAGTCTTGATTGTCCTCTCTGTAAACACAAGAATGAATTTCAAGACAAGTTACTTAATGTCTTAGAGCCTGTTTCCCTATCCATAAAATGGGGCTATAAATTCCTCAGGATGGGATGAGGGTACAAATAAAAAATGAAGCAGGATATTCTTTGTAAAAGCATGTGTACATTTTTTATTGTGTTTCTCCCCAGCTACCTTCCCTCTCCCCGCCACACATATCCTATTTGCAGAGTGTTGGGGGAGGTGGAACTGTGATGTGGGCCCTGCTGTCTAGCAGTCTGCAGTCACACACAGCCATCCAAACTACGAGATTGTATATGATTCAGTGCCAAACTGTGAGCTTTGGGGAATCCAGAAAGAAGGATGAAGTGTCTTTCCCAAGGTTCCTTTGGTTAAATGTGCCACTTGAATCCTGTTCTGACTCCTAGGCATGTGCAAGAGTCAATCACATATGTTCCTGTGGACTTTATCATTTTGGTCCATCTCTTGAGCCCACATGAATACTGTCATGGATGGAGGAGGAAGGACCAGGCTGGGTCAGAGCCTGAATGCAGGTTTTGTTTGGACTATAGGGGCTAAGTTCACTTTAATAGGCTGTGACCTATTAAAGGAGGCAGGACCCAAGTTTGCACAGAAGGACCATCCTAATTGAGTTAAAGGAGTTGGGGAGTTGATTGTGAGGGGTTTCCTAGATTGCTACTGGGTAAGGTGATTGAATCTGGGAAGGACAGGGTATTTGATTGCCTAGAAGGATGCACTCTAAGTTCTGGATAAGAATGGTGCCCAAGATGAGCTGGAGGGGAAGGCAAGTGTTTGAATGACCCAGTCCCTGAGGTGAGCCTAGGTTAGGGTTAAGATTTGGTGAGTGAACAGGTGCGAATGCTTGTGGCTTATTTATCCAGAAAAAGCATTTTCTGTGTGCCTTTCAGGTCAAGCTGTTACTTCATCCCCTTCAGGCCTGACCCCATCTCTCCCACGTATAGCTCAAGCTGAACAGCCCCTGAAGCTGGGAATCAAGCCCCTTCCTTGTGTTCAGAGCTTCCCCAACCTCCAGTCTCCACCTAGGGTAGCCTTCCCTCCACGTCCTAGAGCAGAAGCGAGTGGCAGGAGCGCAGGGAGTGAAGTCCAGGTTAGAGGACAGGCCAGAAGGCCCTCCGAGAGGGTCCCCCAACCCCTCAACGCCAGGGCAGGTTTGCACGTCCCCAGCAGTAGGCAAGTCGGGGGGATCCTAGGGTTACAGGGGAGGAGAGGGCGGGCTATAAGCATGTGGAGGGTGCACGGGGTGGCGAGGCCACCACCAGGGGGCGATTATCAGGGCCGTAGCGCCTAGAGGCGCGGGGTCGCCGGATGGCCGAAGGCTGTGTGTGAGCCTCGCTCTCAAACCGCCTCTATTGTGCTAGAGCAGGGGGCGCAAAGAAGAGAACGGCGACCTTCCCCTCACCCCACCCAGTCGGCCCCGCCTTCCAGGACCCCGCCCCACCCCCGGCTCCGCCTCCAGCCCCCGCCCCGCCTCCAGCCGCGGCCCCTTCCTCTCGCAGCTGGTGCTGTGGGGCCGCGGAGCCGCGCGTCGCTGTCTCTATGGCCCTGGATCCAAGCGCAAAGGTGAGCAAGGTGGGGAGTGCGGGCGGCGGCCTGGCCTGAGTCAGGGGCTTCGGGCTGGGGGTCGGGCAAGGCCTCCCCCACGTCCATTCTACCCTCCAAGCTGGGCCAGGCCTTTCTCACCGCCAAGTCCCCCGATTCTGCATGAAGGCTCTAGAGGGGCGCGGGCCAGGCCTCGGGCTGCGCAGGGTGCAGACCGGCCATCACGGAGTCGGGGACCAGCATGGGGAGGGGTCCGCGTGGTGAACAGTGTTCCCCAGGATCTGGGTCACGTCTCCCGGCGTCCGGCGGGATCGAAGGAGAGCTTGTCCTCGAGCTGCAGCAGTAGAGACTGAGGTTAGACCTGACGAAGGGAGAGAACCGCGGATTGTCCAGGATGTTGTAGGGAGGGGGTACCGGGGGAGGGGCTCTCTCAAGCCAGAAGAGACCACCATCCTACTAGGCAGAGGGAGATACCGCCTACACGAGGCAGGTGGACATCTGGGATGAAGGTCGAAAGCCTGCTGATCCTCCATTGATCCTGTTTTAAGGGTCTCTCCTCCCCAATTCCCTCCACCCCAGGATCTAATAGAGGGAAGGTGATCAGAGTTCAAGGGGCTGGCCCTGGGGAAGAACTCGAACTGTGGAACTTGGGGTGGAGTGTGGGGCGTGGACAGGAGACCTTAAACCCGCTTCGCCACTGAAGGGAGGGGTGGTATGCTCCGCCCCGCCCACTTAGCCCCGCCCCCTCCCAACAGGTTAAGTGGAGGTTGAGAGCGCCAGCCCGTCTCCTACCTCTAGAACTGCAATATACATCGGGGTGGAGGAGGACTAAGTTATGCATTCCATTCCATCTTTCCTTTGCTAAAGCTAGGGGCCTCCTCCTGCCTGGGTTAGTTTCCCATTCCCTCCCTTGTAGAGCGGCCTTGACTCATGCACCCATCCCATCTGACCATCCAAGGTCAGAAGCCTCCCCCATCACCCCCCTCTCTCTCTCTCACACACACACACACACACACACACACACACACACTTGAAATTGGGCCTTAGAATTGGGACTTTCAGGAACGCAGGCAGGGTTCTGCTCTGCATCTCACCCCAGTGGACACTAGCAGCCCCCAAGCCTGTGGTGAAAACTGGACCCCTGTATGCATGTGTGCTTCTCTCTGCATGGATGTAGTTGTGTGTTCAAGGACTCTGTGTGAACACACATGTACTTGACCCTTCTGTGAACATGATTGCCTGGCCCACTACATCAGTGGGTTTGTGTGCATGTCCCCACACATACATGTATATGGATAGGACCCTCCTGTTGAATAGGTGCACCATCCTTGACAGAAACCCATATGTGTGGGTTTATCTCTCCTCAACCTCTGAGGCTGTGTGACCTGCTGAATGGATGGGCATGTAAATTCAACTTCACATGTGAATATGTATGATTACCTGTGGCTGTGGCCCTCTGTGTGAGCATATGTGTGCACAAACCTCCCTGTGAGTGTGTGAGTGACCCCTGTGAATCCATGTGTTCACAGTCCTCCTTGTGAATGTGTATGTGTGTGTGTGTGCGCATCCATGTGCGTGTACATCATCTTCCTAAGAGTCACCCATGTGACTCTCAAACTGTAAGTGTGACATGCACCACACTGAGTGGCTCCTCTAACCTGGGGCATGTTCCTCCTAGCCATAATGCTCCCCACACACATGCCTTTTGCACTGAGCAAATAGGAGGTCCCAAAGGTAAACAGGTGTGCCTCCACAGGGAGGGGTGGGGCATGGCCAGCTTGCCTGAAGCTTCCTGCTGTCCCAGCTCCCAAACAGGGAGCCTATATCCTTTCAGGATCAGGGAATCCTCTTCTCTCCCTTTCATAGTCGACTCTCCCCCTCAGGGCTCTGTCCCTGCAGTGCTGACCTTTACCTCTTGAATAAATGCTCCTGTTATCCCTCTGGCCAGTTCCTGATTCCTCCCCTCTTTCCAAGGCCAGATAGTTAATATTTGACCTGGGAGAGGAGGCACCAGTGGCACCCTCTGGCCCTGCCTGTGGGTGACAGATGAGATGGAATGGGTTAGGTCTCTCCACACCTCACCCAGCCGAGGAACTCTTCAAGGAAACCCTTGGTGATTAGGAGGCCTGTTACAGGGGTTGGGAGAGGCCCACCACCCACCCCCATTCCCTCCCCAACTGGTTGGCTTGAGGGAGGGTCCAAGGGCTCAGGGATCCCATCATTTACCTTCTTCACATTGCTTATGTCTCAACTGGCCATGCACACTACAGCCTCCTGCACAGACATTACACCTGTGCAACCAGGGGGACCCTAGGTACCCACCCCAATGCCTGTGAATGCCTACCTGCAGGTAGGGACATGTGTGGATGCCTAGCCAGAGGGTGCAGTACAGACTGGCATGGGCAGAGATGTGTACCCCCTTAGAGAGGAATACCAAGGAGAAGTTATAATTAAAGAGAAATTCCAGAGGGAGCTCTCAGGCCAGGGAAAAGAAAAAACAAAGGGAAAGCAAGACAAAATAAACAAAGGCCCATTAAACCTCTCTGGTCAGGCCTTCCTGCATAAGGCACCCCCGCAGGCAGCAGGGGCAGCTGCTGACCGAGTTGCATCTCATTGTTGAGAGAAGCAGGCATTCTCTCAGAGAACCCCAGCTCCTTTGACTTGAGGGCCTAGCGGAGCTTCTGACTTGGCCAGAAGAGGGTCATGACCTTGGGTTTGGGTTGTGGGTGTCTAGGGTCTTGTAAGGAAGGTAAGTTCCACCCCAGCCTCCAGCATCAGAGCAAAGGGATAGACAGAATGATTGTGAGTTGCTCCTGTCGTGGGCGTTCTGTGGATGCTGGGCCTCCTTCCTTCAGTGCCCCCTGAAGTCTGGGTAATGCCATCCATCTTCCACCCACATACAGATCAAAGAGCTTTTTTTTCTCCCTGTTTTTTCTTCAGAAAACGGACCTCAGAAAACCAGGACTAGCTCTACTGTCGGGGGCAGGGTGACCCCATCAGTAACCTACAACCCCTCTAGAAGTTCACAACTCCCTCTCACCATGGAGTTTGCATTTGATGCAGAAAGGCATGTGATCCCTCCCTCCTTCTGACCTCTTAGCTGGGATTCCATGGCCACACAACCCTGTGACTCCATGTCCCCCCGATTCCAGGACCCCCCATGGCCCCATGATTCCTTGACTCCCATGAGCTTATGACCCCTGACCTTCCAAGTGACTTCCTTGGACTTTGACCTCTGTGACTGTGCTTCCCAATCCCTGCCCCTACAACCTGTGACTCTGGCTCCCTTTGGGGGTCTTGTTAGTCTGGGCCTCCCCAGGAAGATGTGGGGGAGGCTGTGGCCCCTCCTCCTGAGCATCCTTACAGCAACCGCAGTCCCAGGACCCTCACTGCGGAGACCATCTAGAGAACTAGATGCCACCCCTCGGATGACCATACCCTATGAAGGTTAGACCCTCAACCTCAAAAGGCAGCAGGAACCAGGGCTGGGGGTGGGAAGGCACCCCAGAACTAGACTCACTGTACCTGCTCTCCCCAGAGCTCTCTGGGACCCGGCACTTCGAGGGCCAAGCCCAGAACTACTCAACACTGCTCCTGGAGGAGGCCTCAGCAAGGCTGCTGGTGGGAGCCCGAGGTGCCCTGTTCTCTCTCAGTGCCAACGACATAGGAGATGGGGCTCACAAAGAGGTCAGGCCCTGGAACCTGGACCACCCAGAGGGTCTCCATCCTCATCCAGCTCCCTGGGACCTCAACTTCCTGAAAACCCTGCCAAGCCTTCCATAGTCCCCTGGTCAGACAGCATTGCCCTTCCCAGCCCAGGTGTCCCTTGCATTCAATGTTCCTTCTGAAATTGATCCTCACCCCAATTTCCCCAGCTCCGTGGGGTCCTATTGCCTGGTCCTATGAGTAATAGGTATTGGGGTCAATGCATCAGCCTATTCCCTTTGCCCCCACTAGATCCACTGGGAAGCCTCTCCAGAGATGCAAAGCAAATGTCATCAAAAAGGGAAAAACAACCAGGTATGTGGTCTGCCCTGTCCCCAGCTCCTTTCCTCCTCTTCTTCCTCAATCAGGGATGCCAGGATTGTTGACAGATGGGTAGGTACAGACCTGCCAGTAAATCTCAGCAACCACAGTAAACATTGTAAGTATTGCCAGAGTGGCAAGCCATGGGCACAGCATTTCTTTTTTTTCTGTTTTTGAGGTTGGGTCTCACTCTGTCATCCAGGTTGGAGCACAGTGACATAATCATAGTTCACTGTGACCTTAAACTCCTGGGCTCAGGGGATCCTTCCACTTCAGCCTCCTGAGTAGCTAGGACCACGGGCATATGCCACGCCGAGCTAAGTATTTTATTTTTTGTAGAGACAGGGTCTTGCTATGTTGCCCAGGCTGGTCTTGAACTCCTGGCCTCAAGCAGTCCTCCTACCCTGGCCTCCCAAAGTGCTGGGATTACAGATGTAAGCCATTGCACCTGGCATCTGGGCACAGTACTTCTAATTCAAACATCTGGTGGCCTACTAGCTTGTCCTGCAATGGCATCTTCATCTCCTCTGGGATCCCAAATAATCATGATAACAATAAGTAGGCTGGATGTGGTGGCTCACATCTGTAATCCCAACAACTCAGGGAGGCTGAGGGTGGGAGAACAGCTTGAGTCCAGGAGTTCGAGACCAGCCCTGGCAACACAGCGAGACCTGTTGTGTCAAAAAATATACCAAAAAAAAAAAAAAAAAAATTAGCCAAGTATGCTGGCATGCACCCGTAGTCCCAGCTACTTGGGAGGCTGAGTGGGAGTATCACTTGGGCCTGGGAGGTTGAGGCTACGTGAGTTATAATTAAGCCACTACATTCCAGCCTGGACAACAAAGCAAAACCCTGTCTCAAAAAAACAGACCAACAAAAAACAGTAAGTAACCTCTACAGATGCTTACTTAGGATGGGGTTACTTCCCATTAAAGCCATCATAATAAATTGAACCATTGTTAAGTCAGGGACCATCTATAGTAAGTGCTGATTTAGCTATTATCTCAGTTAATTCTAAAATAACCCTATGAAATGGTATTATCCTACATTTTGCAGATGAGAAAAATGAGGCTTTGGTCAAGGAATAGTTCAAATACCCAGTATTCCATGGAGAGGCATTAATGAAGCGTCAGCCCTTTCCAGCTAAAGAATAGGGTGTCTCCAAGGGTCCCATGTCTGGCTATGTAATGGCTGTATCTGGAGAGCTTTTACAAAATAAACAACCCTGGGCTGGGCATGGTGGGTCACACTTGTAATCTCAACACTTTGGGAGGCCAAGGCAGGAGGATCACTTGACCCCAGGAGTTCGAGGCCAGCCTGGGCAATATAATGAGACTCCATCTCTAATTAAAAAAAAAACAAAAAAACATTCCCAAGGTCCACTGGGCCAAGGTGGGCCAGGGGTGGTGTTGGGACAGCTGCATTTAAAAAGGCATCTCCAAGAGCTTCCATCGAAGACTGCCTCTTGGTGCAGCACGAGTAGAAAACAGGGCTGGGGAGGCAGGTGGAACCAGGTCATGGAATGCCACAGATGCCCAGCTGGGAGTTTGGGTTTTATTCTGTGACAGTGAACACCCTCACAATTTGATATTTTAGAGGCTCCAACTTTAATGTATCACCCAAATATATTATAAATGCAGGTGCCAAACTCAGTAGGTCTGGGGAAGGGCCCAAGTCTGCAATTCTAATAAGCTCCCAAGTGAAGTTGATGCTGCTGGTCCCCAGACCACACTTTGGATAGCAAGGCTTTATAGAACAGTTCCCAAAGCATGTTCTGAGGAACACTAATTTTCAAAGGAGGGGTATAAATGTCAAATGAGTTTGGGAAACACTGCATGTCCAGTCCCACAATGCACAGCAACATCCTTCAGGCTCTAGGAAGTACCCCAGTAAAGATAGGTTTCACCTGTGGTTTCTAAAGTTATTTGAGCAGAGAATACCTCCCTACCCCGCTTTAAAAAATGTAAACATCCGCTGGGCGTGGTGGCTCAGGCCTATAATCCCAGCACTTTGGGAGGCCGAGGCGGGTGGATCACGAGGTCAAGAGATCGAGACCAGCCTGGCCAACATGTGAAACCCTGTCTCTACTAAAAATACAAAAATCAGCCGGGCGTGGTGACACACACCTGTAGTCCCAGCTACTCCGGAGACTGAAACAGAAGAATCTCTTAAACCCAGGAGGCGGAGGTTGCAGTGGGCTGAGATCACGCACTACACTCCAGCCTAGTGGCAGAGCGAGACTCCATCTCAAAAAAAAAAAAAAATTAAATTAAAAAAATAAATAAATAAACATCTTGGGGAAACATCACTATAGGAATATTTTTCTGGCCCCAGGCACTGGATGGATGAAAATAGGGTGAGTCTGGAGGCAGGAAAAGCAGTGAGGAGGCTGGGGCATCATTTGGGTCAGAGGAAGGGACCTGAGCAGGCTTATGGAGAGGAGGGACAGATGCCACTGGCTTATACCAGGTGAGGGAGCAGGAAGAGACAAAAGAGGCCTGTATGGATTTAAACCCTGGGTAACAGGCAAGAGGAGGAATCATTAACATGGCAAAGGAGTCAAGAGACTGGCAGCTGAGGGCATTTGACAGGCAGAGAAGACCAGTGTGACTGGAGTGGGGTGAGTGAGGCCAGAGGAAGGGGCAGAGTCCCATCACACAGGGCTAGGAGCATGTGGGACTCTATGTTCAGGTCACCGATGAGCCGATACAGTGGTGTGATCCACTTGACTTTTTTTTTTCAGACATGGTCTCACTCTGTTGTCCAGGTTAGAGTGCAGTGGTTCACTGCAGCCTCGACCTCCTGGGCTCAAACAATTTTCTTGCCTAAGCCTCCCAAGTAGCTAGGACTACAGGTGCATGCCACCACATAGAGATGAGGTCTTGCTCTGTCGTCCAGACTGGTCTTGGACTCCTGGGCTCCAGTGATCCTCCCACCTCCGTCTCCCAAAGTGCTGGGATTACAGGTGTGAGCTACCACACCTGACTAGGTTTACATTTTTAGAATATCCCTTGGAAAGTGGTTGGAGAGTAGCAAAAGTGTGTTGTTTGGTAAAATATCTCTGGAAGGAAACTTCAGACAATAGTAACAGCAGTCTTCTTTGCAGGCAACCTAGGAGACAGGGATAAATGGGAGACTCCTTATTTATAACATACCCCTTTGTACTTTCTGAGTTTTATACTATGTACATATATTCATCATTGACTGAATAAATAGCTGTTATAAAAGTCATTTTTATAAAAGAGAAGGTTGGGAGGAGCTATTAGGTAACAACTGCAGTTGTCTAAGGAAGAAGTCATGGTGGTCATTTGGACTGGGTGCTGTTGGTGGAGTCAAAGTGGACCAAGTCAAGAGACATTTAGGACAATGAATTAATTGTGGAGAGGGACTGAATGTGGGGGTGAGAAAGTAGGAAGCAGCAAGGATGATTCCTGGCTTCTAAGTTGAGTCGTAGGATGGATGAAGTGAGGTGGGAAAGACTGGATAAACAGGTTTAGGAAAGATGTAGGTTATAGAGGAGGGGATGAACTTGGCTTCTGACAAGGTGAGTTTAAAGCATCCCTGGGATATCAGGTGGAGAGCGAGCTGGCATCTAGGGAGAGATTTGGTTGTATCACCCCAGCGGGGAGGGCAGGAGTTCCAAGAATAGAAAGAGTTGCTGAGAAGGAGCTGAATGGGAGAGGAGAAGCACCTCAGGATGGTGGAATCCCTGGCAGCTCTTGAACGAGGGGTGGAGGGAACTGCAAGAGACACAGGAGATATTGGCAAAGTGGTGTCAGATAATCTGAGGGAGAGGAGAGAAACAGTGTCATGTTAGTGGGAGGCCAAGGAGAGTGAGTTCCAGGAAATATTCTGGAGCAGTGAGAAGGATCACAGGTATCTTGGAAAGAACAATTTGTCCTGTGGGTAGGGACAAAAGCCAAACTACAAGCTAGACTAATGGAGGAGGCCTCTAGTCAGGCAGGGGGCTCACAGCCCTCTCCACCTCATCCCACAGACAGAGTGCTTTAACCATGTGCGGTTCCTGCAGCGGCTCAATTCCACCCACCTCTATGCATGTGGGACTCACGCCTTCCAGCCCCTCTGTGCAGCAATTGTGAGTATACCTGTGTTGTGCTAGATCTCTGTTGACTTCATTAGGGATGGGATAATGTTCAAGATGCCAAAGAGGAGTCTCAGAGCCAGTGAAGGAGACGGATGGTTTATTAAGGGGACTTCCATACAGGGCAGTCCTGTGGTGGCGGGCTGCACTGAAGAACCACTCCCCTTTGTAAAAAGCATGCAGTTTATATAGCATTTTCACTTAGCAGCCTCCCCCAATCACCTCCACCTGGCAAACTTCATTTAACCCAAAACAAAGGGACTTGATCCCCTGGATGGCATGTGTTCCACAGGATGGGCTAGAGGCTCATATGTTCTTCATAGATAAGGAGTGAATCTCTGGGTTGCCCACTCGCAGATTTGGAACTCCAAACATACATTGTTTTTAGGCCATAAGGTCATTCTCAGGGGATGCTTAAGTTATTGCTGTCAGGTGCATCTGCCATACAACCTGCCCCTAGCCCTGATTGCTGATCCCTGACCCCAGACTGATCTGACTTGGAGCCACTGTCCCTACCTGTCCTCTGAACCAGTTACTGCTGGTCCCTTGTTCCCTAGGATGCTGAGGCCTTCACCTTGCCAACCAGCTTTGAGGAGGGGAAGGAGAAGTGTCCTTACGACCCAGCCCGTGGCTTCACAGGCCTCATCATTGGTGAGCAGGCCCTCTTCCCTATCACAAGCATGATGTTTTTAAGATGTGGATCTCATCTCTAGGACCTGCCACCATGTATATGTCATGTGCCCTGTTGTATATGACATGTCTCATGCCTGGAATGTCCCCACGCCAGATGGAGGCCTCTACACAGCCACTCGGTATGAATTCCGGAGCATTCCCGACATCCGTCGGAGCCGCCACCCACACTCCCTGAGAACTGAGGAGACACCAATGCATTGGCTCAATGGTTAGGAGGATGAGGCACAGGATGATGGGGGGTAGGGGACTATTTCTTCATTTTTACTCCCTTGGCCAGCTGACCACCCCACCCCCAAATCCCCAGGTGAGCCTGTCCATTCCATTCCTGTGTGTTGTCAAGTGAGGGGTAGGCCTCAGAGTGGGGGAAAAGGGTCCCCAGCCTGTCTCAAAAGCCTCTCAAACTGCCTGACCCACAGATGCTGAGTTTGTGTTCTCCGTCCTCGTGCGGGAGAGCAAGGCCAGTGCAGTGGGTGACGACGACAAGGTATACTACTTCTTCACGGAGCGTGCCACTGAGGAGGGCTCTGGCAGCTTCACTCAGAGCCGCAGCAGTCACCGTGTGGCCCGTGTGGCTCGTGTCTGCAAGGTGGATAGGGCTGATGTTGGGGCACAGGTATAGAGGTTGGACCTCTGACCCTGGCCCCTTAACCCATACCCCCACCTCCCCAGGGAGACCTGGGAGGGAAGAAGATCCTGCAGAAGAAGTGGACATCCTTCCTGAAAGCCCGTCTCATCTGCCACATTCCACTGTATGAGACACTGCGTGGGGTCTGCAGCCTGGATGCTGAAACCTCAAGCCGTACACACTTCTATGCAGCCTTCACGCTGAGCACACAGTGGTCAGTGCAGGGACAATGGGGAGGCAAGGAACTGGGGACAGCATAGGGGCTGGAGCAGAGGTCAGTGAAGATGAGATAGGATCCACTGTGGGGAGGTCTGGCTGCAAAGTGAGATTTTTTTTTTTTTTTTTTTTTTTTTTTAAAGAGGGAATCTTGCTCTGTTGCCAGGCTAGAGTGCAGTGGCACGATCTCGGCTCACTGTAATCTCCACCTCCTGGGTTCAAGTGATTCTCTTGCCTCAGCCTCCTGAGTAGCTGGGACTACAGGCACATGCCACCATGCCTGGCTAATTTTTGCATTTTTAGTAGAGACGGGGTTTCATCACGTTGCCCAGGATGGTCTCGATCTCTTGACCTCGTGATCCACTGGCCTCGGCCTCTCAAAGTGCTGGCAAAGTGAGAATTTTAAGCACATCAAGGTAGAGAATCAAGAATTTTAAGCACATCAAGCACATAGAGCCAGAGAATGAATGCAGTGGTCCACTGACTCACAGGAGAGGCCCTGTGGGACTACAGCTGGGGTTGGCCAGGGTAACAGTGAGCTTCAGGCTGAGCATGGGTTGGGGGGCAGGCTTGACTCTGTGTAACTCGCCCCCCTTGCCCTATGTCCCATTCCTAGGAAGACCCTGGAGGCCTCAGCCATCTGCCGCTATGACCTGGCAGAGATCCAGGCTGTCTTTGCAGGACCCTATATGGAATACCAGGATGGTTCCCGGCGCTGGGGTCGCTATGAGGGTGGGGTGCCTGAGCCCCGGCCTGGCTCGGTGAGTGCCCAGGCCTGGGACCAGTGCTGAGCAGACAGAGCCCAGGGAAGGGTCAGTGAGTCTGGCCTTGTGGAGAGGGCAGGCAGGTGGTGGAGTCCCAAGGTTCACCACCTTTGTCCCCTACCCCAGTGTATCACAGATTCATTGCGCAGCCAAGGCTACAATTCATCCCAAGACTTGCCATCCCTGGTCCTGGACTTTGTAAAGTTGCACCCACTGATGGCTCGGCCCGTTGTGCCCACACGTGGACGGCCCCTGCTGCTCAAGCGCAATGTACGCTACACACACCTTACAGGGACACCTGTCACCACGCCTGCTGGACCCACCTATGACCTGCTCTTTCTGGGCACAGGTGCTTCTGATCCCAATCCCTGATCCCTGTTGGCCCTGATCACTAATGCTTCTGAATCCATTAATTCCTGCCATGACTAATCTGGAGTTCCCAATGTCCTGAGGGTCCACTGCTCCTGGCTGAGTCCTTGTTCTGGACCTCTGGACCTCATGACTCCTAAGCTGTTCCTATTAGGCCTCTTGCAGGGTGCTGAGAGCAGATCCCATAGTTGGGGTCTGACTCTCTGCTCTTTCCATGCCAGCTGATGGCTGGATCCACAAGGCCGTAGTCCTGGGCTCTGGGATGCACATTATTGAAGAGACACAAGTGTTCAGGGAGCCCCAGTCTGTGGAAAATCTAGTCATCTCTCTAATGCAGGTAACCCTTCTCTGTGACCCTTAATATAGGCTTGCTGAAATAGGAGGAGGGAGTGGGGAGGTTGGGCAGAGGCTGTGTATCTGTAAGTTTGAGTGGGGGCATTGCTGACCAACTGTCCTATGCGGCTCCCAGCACAGCCTCTATGTGGGGGCTCCTAGCGGAGTCATCCAGCTACCACTCTCCAGCTGCTCCCGCTACCGATCCTGCTATGACTGCATCTTGGCCCGAGACCCCTACTGTGGCTGGGACCCCGGCACCCATGCCTGCATGGCAGCCACCACCATAGCCAACAGGTCCCAGGGAAGCAGGTGGGAAGTGGTGGGGGGTGAGAGTCACATGTGGCCTGAGTGGAGGAGGAAGGCCTGGGGGAGTGCAGGGGCTAGTTATTGGTAACAGACCTATCTACCCTGTCACTGGGAAACTGAAACCCAGTTCCCCTTGTTCATAAAACCTGATCTTCTGTCCCAGGACAGCACTGATACAGGACATAGAGAGAGGAAATCGAGGCTGTGAGAGCAGCAGGGATACAGGTAAGTGACTCATATGAGTGTGGGTCTAGCTGCACAGCCTCTCCTCTTTGCCATTTACTGCTATGTCGTACACGTTTGATCTGAGTGGCTTTGGCTGTGTGCATTTGGTAAGGATGACTCAAACGCAGAGCCTGGCACAGAGTAAGTGCTCAACAAACATTTACTGCCCAAATGAATTATAAACTAGGAAACACATTCAAGATGTGAAGTGTGTTGTCACTTCTAGAGCTTATAGCCAAGTAGCAGATGACAAGGGTTCAGGAACGTAATGGGTATTTCCCCAAGGGAGATCAGATGACTGAGCTGATATCTGAAGAAAGAACAAAAGTTAATCATCATAGCTAAGATGTATTAAGTATTTACTGTGTGCCAGGCACTGATCTAAATAATTCTATGCATGATGTCATTTATTCTCACAGCATTCTTATGAGAAAGGTGCCATTATTATCGTCCCCATGAGGGACCTCTCTGAGGCCCAGGGAGTATAAGTAAATTGCTCAAACTTATTCAGCTATTAAGAAACTGGACCAGAATTCAAACCTGGCTGAGTACAGTGGCTCACGCCTGTAATCTCAGCACTCTGGGAGGCCAAGGTAAGTGGATTGCTTGAGCTCAGGAATTGGAGACCAGCCTGGGCAATATGGCAAAACCCCATCTCTACCAAAAATACAAAAATTAGCCAGGTGTGGTGGCACACGTCTGTAGTCCCAGCTACTTGGAAAGCTGAGGTGGGAAGATCACTTGAGCCTGGGAGGTGGAGGTTGCAGTGAGCCAAGATCACACCATTGCACTCCAGCCTGGGTAACAGAGTGAGACCTCATGAAAGAAAGAAAGAGAGAGAGAGAGAGAGAGAGAGAGAGAGAGAGAGAGAGAGACAGAATGCAAGGAAGGAAAGGAAGGAATGGAAGGAATGGAAGGAAGAAAGAATTCAAACCTGACCCTAAGCAGTCTGACGTGACTTTGTGCTTCTGGTCACTATACTATATTATGCTATCTCCCACAAGTTAGCCAGGCAAGCAGACGACATGGGGTAATGGGGTGACATGCAAGCAGAGGGAACAGCAGGCAGAGGGAGGCTGGCACATTTGAGAGACAGGAGAATGGGCTGGACAAGTGGGCAAAGACCATGTTGAAGATTTTGGTCTTTATCCGAAAAGCAACAGGAAATCTCTGAAGAGTTTTAGGCCGGAGAGTGGCAAGATCAGATTTGTGTTTTTAAAATACCTCTCTTGGAGAATGGATTACATGGGGCCAGAGTGGGCCAGAAGTCATGGAAGGAGAGAGATCAATAGGTCTAAGATAGATGCCAGAAACCGAATCTTCGTGAGAGTTAGATACAAACGTGAAGAAGGGCCGGGCACAGTGGCTCATGCCTATAATCCCAGCACTTTGGGAGGCCAAGGCGGTTGGATCACTTGAGGTCGGGAGTTTAAGACCAGCCTGGCCCACATGGTGAAACCGTGTCTCTACTAAAAATACAAAAACTAGCCAGGCATGGCAGCACATGCCTGTAATCCCAGCTACTCAGGAGCCTGAGGCAAGAGAATTGCATGAACTGGGGAGGCGGAGGTTGCAGTGAGCTGAGATCACGTCACTGTACTCCAGCCTGGGTGACAGAATGAGACTCCATCTCAAAAAAACAAAACAAACAAAAAAAGGCGAACAAGAAGAGGAGGGAGACTCCCAGGTTTCTGACTTAAGCAACTGTATGGCTGGTGGTGCCATTCATACTGGTGGCAATTCAAGGAAAGGACCTGGCGTAGTTTGGGAGAAAAGCTTTGGCCTTTGAAGTGTCCAAGAGACCTCATATGGAGATGCCCAGCACATGGTAGATATCCAAGTCTGGCACTCAGGAGAGAAGTCTGAGGGAGAGACTAGGAGTTACTGGCAGATGGCAGAAATTGAAACTACAGGAGAGGATGAGAGAATGGAGAGAGAATGGAAAAGGGCACTGCCTGCTTCCTGGGAAGGGCCAACGTGAACCTTATGTGGAAGCATGAGCACAAAGCCTGGGTCAGCTGTCACGGTGATTCCGGGTTCTGTGCTTGGTGCCAGGGACTTGGCAGTCAACAGTCTGGCTTGCCACCTCCAATCCCTTCCTGAGATGGGCTGGTACTGACCTCTCCCCCAACCTCCACAGGGCCACCACCACCACTGAAGACCCGCTCTGTGCTCCGGGGTGATGATGTCCTCCTGCCCTGTGACCAGCCATCCAACCTGGCCCGGGCCTTGTGGCTACTCAATGGAAGCATGGGCCTGAGCGATGGACAGGGTGGCTACCGTGTGGGTGTGGATGGGCTGCTGGTGACAGATGCACAGCCTGAGCACAGTGGCAACTATGGCTGCTATGCTGAGGAAAATGGCCTCCGCACCCTGCTGGCCTCCTATAGCCTCGTGGTCCGGCCAGCCACTCCTGCCCCAGCTCCGAAAGCCCCTGACACACCTGGGGCACAGCTGGCACCTGATGTGAGACTGCTCTATGTGCTAGCCATTGCCGCGCTTGGTGGCCTCTGTCTCATCCTGGCCTCCTCCCTCCTCTATGTGGCCTGTCTGCGGGAAGGCAGACGAGGGCGCCGACGGAAATACTCACTGGGTCGGGCCAGCCGGGCAGGAGGATCTGCTGTGCAACTGCAGACAGTCTCAGGCCAGTGTCCTGGAGAGGAAGATGAGGGCGATGAGGAGGAGGGGGCTGGAGGCCTGGAGGGCAGCTGTCTCCAGATCATCCCTGGGGAGGGAGCCCCAGCCCCACCACCCCCACCGCCCCCACTGCCACCGGCTGAGCTGACCAATGGCCTGGTGGCACTGCCCAGCCGGCTGCGAAGGATGAATGGCAATAGCTATGTGCTTCTGAGGCAGAGCAACAATGGAGTACCAGCAGGGCCCTGCTCCTTCGCTGAGGAACTCAGCCGCATCCTGGAGAAAAGGAAGCACACGCAGCTTGTGGAGCAGCTAGATGAGAGCTCTGTCTGAGCCCAGCCTCCCAGAACAAATGCTCTTCCAAGCCAGCCTGTCTGTCCCAGGCTGGGCCACTGCCTCCCTAACACAGCCACCCTACCTTCATTCCCCCCACTCTATGCCCTTTTCCCAACTTTTTGATGTCCCTGTAGGGCTGGCCAGTCAGGCCCAGCCAAAGCCCCCTCCTCAGTCTCCACAGACCCACATGTGAGCAGCCCAGGCCCATCGGTGCTCCTCAGAGGTAGGTGCTCCCTCAGGATCAGGTGCCCTGCAGACCCAGAGCCAGTTCCTATCCCCTAACCTAAACACTTAAGAGGCGAGGACTCCATCCTCCTGTTCCATTCATCTGCCCAAACCCTTTCTCTTTCTCCCAGGCAGGGCTCTGCAGGTCCATATGGGCTCAATGTCACCACCCTCTGCATGGCCCTGTGTGCTGGATGGTCCTGAAACCAGAAAAGACCTCTGCCAGCCACCTAAGCCCTGGGTACATTCACATGCACACGTGGAAGAATGTTTATCGGCTGGGCTGCAGTGCCCCTACCCTCACCTTCTGGTGCATTCTTGTTTCATCCCTGCTTCTGGACTTGGGGTACCCTCCCAATTGCCACATCCTATCTGGTCCTCTTCCCCAGCCCCATGTGGTGACCTCTTTGTCAAGAGCTTGGGAATGGGCCAGCCTGGGGAGGTAAGACTGCATCACTCCCCTCCTCTCCCTTCCTGTGTGGCCCTTGTGAATCAGCCTCCCCACTCTCCTTGGTCATTCTCAAGAGTATCAGAGACAGAGCTCCAGGCATGTCCTATCCCCATGCACATGTGGCAACATACCTGTGTCACACATGTGCTTACATTTCCACTCACATGCACCTCTGAGCCTCCCCTTGCTGCCTTGGACCTGTGTCTGTTGGGTTTGGTCCGTGGACATTTCAGAGGGAGATCCCCCTCCCGTTTAGCTGTCCTCACAGGCCCTACCTTAGGATGGATGACCAACACTGCACTCAATGAGCCAGCCTCTCTTTTGGGGGAACCAAGCATTCGCTTCCCCTAGACTACAGCAGGGAAAGGGAGGAGAAATCTGATGTCTCAATGGCATATGAAGCCCGTTCTTGGAACTATGCAAAGGGCAGCGGCTGGGAGTTTGGATGCTTAGCTCCTACCCCTGTCCTACCTCACCGGGGCACTTTCAGGGTCCAGGGACCTCTGAAGTCTCTAGGCCTATATGGGACAATCAATTCTGACTGAGCTCCCCCATTCCCCTCGGGTGAGGATGACTGTTATTTTTGTAGCTGAGAACGTGGAATCCCACGCGTTTTTACTGCCCTTCACCCAAACTCTCCCACCTCCACCCCACAATGAATGTATTTATTGTGAGAATGGCTATACTTCTTTAGGAATGCCCCCACTTACCACCAGGTGGGTGGAACAGGCATGTGACAGAGTGGGGAGCCTGGGCTCAGCTCCTCCCCCTGCCGTTGGTTAATAAACACCCTCTTTCCCCACAGCTATGCGTAGTCTGCTTCATCTAGATGGGCCCAGCCCTGATCACCAGGGGACAGGCTCCTGAGCCTATACAGCTGCCGCAGTGATGTCTGCTTCCAGGGTTGGCTCTGCTCCCTAATACAACTATTTGCAGAGGAAAGTGGGATCCTCTGCTTCCATCCAGACTCCTTGGCAGGCACGCAGGTCTCTTTATTAAGGTTCACACTATTCATTGATCATGGTGTTAGGGCATGACAAGAAAATGACAACGGTTCAAGAATTCTTATGAGGATTTCTAAATTTTTATTTTCTGGCTCTCATTTCTCCACCATCCCCCCTTTTTAAACTAAGACTAGAAAATATTAATCAGCCTTCCTGCCCTTCCCCAAGGTTCTCAGCACCCCCCACCAGCTGGCTCAAGGGACATGGATTTTATTTCTGCACAAAGAGGGACGTGGGAGGAAGGAGATGTATAGCTAAGACCACAGAAAGCCTGTTAGCCAGGAAATAACTCCCCTCTCCCTTTCAAGGGTCAGGCCTAGATTAATCACTTGGCCTTTAATACTAACCACCTGATGGTTGTTATATGTTCTGCGTCTAGTTTTAAAATAATGAAAACTGAAGCTTGTGCTGAACATATGCACACATTTTGAAGACAGACCTGAAATGTGACTTTGGATAAGTTTATTAACCTCAGTTTTATAAATCTATACACACACACATTCACACAGATATAAAGTGCCTAGCCCATCACAGCAGAGCTCTCCATAGCTCAGTGGTTGTACCAGTAAGACATCAGGGATTCTTCAGAAGCCAGCCTTCAGACCTCTCATTGTGTTTTGAGATCATTATTATCAATTTGGATTTAAAAAACAAGGGCCCTGTAAAACCCTTTAAGTCTTCCTCATCTCAGGTTTTAGGGATGCTAACTGATAAAAATTAGGGGTTCACAAGGTCACTGCCCCTAGAAGCAGGCACTGGAAAGAAACAGGCAGCTCTTCTTTATCCCAAGCAGAACCTCTGTCAACTTGCCCATTGATGGGTTCCATTTACCTGGGCTTGGAATCCCAAAGGGGAAGAACCACCTTTACTGGAGAAACAGTCCAAAGCCTGGGGTTGGAGTCGGTGCAGCAACTCTTCACTGTGCTTGCACCTGGGCTGGGGCAGGATCCTGAACCTCTCGGGGGCATAGCCCGCGGAAAGTGGTCGGCTTGTTGGTGAAGGGGTGCCACTGGCCCTGGATGCTAGGGTTGTCGGTGTGGAAGGGCTTGCGGATGCGGATCACGTCCAAACCCGACTGGTTGGCCAGCTTCTGCACCAGCGTTGAGATCTCCTCGACCGACTTGCAGTGGATGCTCTCCTCGCACACAGCCCCGTTAACTAGCAGAAGAGGGGTGAGAGTGGGTGTGAGTGGGCGGAAGCTGGCCGGTGCGACCAGGAGAGAGGGAGGCTAGCGGGCCGAGCCCCCGATCCCGCCCTCCAGCCGGAGCCCGGCCCCACTCACGGTATTCGGCCACTACTCTGGGCACGCAGCACGGACGCGAGTTCACATATATTACGACCCCTGGGTTCCGTCGGGCGAAGTCGATCACCTCCCGCTCCACGAACTCCCTAAAAGACCCGGGAGAGTGAGCAATATGACCCCTGACTGGGGGCGACCTACCCGGGGAGTCGTTGCCACCCCCACCCCCACCCCGACCCGCGCCCGCGCACTTCCCTTGGCTCACCTGGCGCCGCGAGACGAGGCGCCGTCGCGGCTGACGCTGAAGCTCAGACGCTGTAGCTGCTGCACGTAGCGACCCAGTCCATTGTGCAGAACACTGGCCAAGAAGCGGCTCGGAGTCCCGCGCGCAGTCATAGCTACTGCTTGGAGGCCGCGGAGACTAAGCGGCGGGGGAGGGGGGCGGGACTAAACCTCGAGACTTCCGCTTCCGGGACGACCGCTCCCGGAGTTTTGCTTCCGAGGTCAAGTCGAGCAGCGTGTGCTGGAGGCTCACGTTGCGGGCTAAGCGGGAGAATAAGAGTGGTAACCCGGGGCCGGGGACCGGCGCGGCGGAGCTCGGAGTAGTAGAGCGGAGTGAAGACACGGGGGAGGATAGAGACAGGCATTCCTTTGGGCCCGAGGATTGGCGGGAGTCGTGCTGGGTGCTCTCGCTGTGTTGAGGTCCCAGTGAGGGGAAGGAGCAGGGGAAGAGGGTCTCTAGTCGGGGTCCAGGGCAAAGGGACTACAAAAAGGATGCAGGTGGCTATAGAAATGAGGACGACGAGGAGATGCCGTGGAGGGGCAGTAGAGGTGAGAAGATGATGCAGAGAAACTATATCAGTGAGGAACTGTGTAGAGGGTCATAGAGGTGAGGTGGTGGAGAGAAACTGTAACGGACCATAGAAGTGAGGGAGCCGTTGTAGAAGGACGTGGACGTGAAAGGGTCGTGTAGATGGGCATATGTGTTAAGCAGCAGGGTAGAGGGGTTGAAGAGGAGAAATTCATGGAGAGAAAGAAGGCACCTAGAGTGAGCTCTGCAGAGTGCTGCGTGGGGTATCCATAGAGTCTGGTCTAGTGAAGGCACGCTAACCAGGCACCTAAGGCATTTCAAGTAGTGACTTCCTACATTTGGCTAGGAATGTGGGCCCGCCTCAGAGGTGGGTACCCCCTCCGTATCTTGCTACCCCTGCGTGGGGAGTGGATGGGTCGGAGGGGCCTGCCCCGAAACTTGGCCCCAGGCCCTCCTCGCAGAAGGTACGGGAAGGAGACTCTCCAAGCCTTGGAGATGCCAGTGTTGCCTGTAACTGCAACCGAAATCCGCCAGTATTTGCGGGGGCATGGGATCCCCTTCCAGGATGGCCACAGTTGCCTGCGGGCACTGAGCCCCTTTGCAGAGTCTTCGCGGCTCAAAGACCAGACCGGTGTTACCACTTCCTTCAGCCTCTTCATTGACAAGACTACAGGCCGCTTTCTCTGCATGACCAGCCTAGCAGAGGGGAGCTGGGAAGACTTCCAGGCCAGCGTGGAGGGGGGAGGGGATGGGGCCAAGGAGGGGCTTCTGCTTAGTAAGGCTCCAGAATTTGAGGACAGCGAGGAGGTCCGGAGGATCTGGAACCGAGCAGTACCTCTCTGGGAGCTGCCTGATGAGGAAGAGGTTCAGCTGGCTGATACAATGTTTGGCCTTACCAAGGTTACAGATGACACACTCAAGCGTTTCAGTGTGCGATATCTGCGACCTGCTCGCAGTCTTGTCTTCCCTTGGTTCTCCCCTGGGGGCTCAGGATTACGAGGTCTGAAGCTACTAGAAGCTAAATGCCAGGGGGATGGAGTGAGCTATGAGGAAACCACTATTCCCCGACCCAGTGCCTACCACAATCTGTTTGGATTACCACTGATTAGTCGTAGAGATGCTGAGGTGGTACTGACCAGTCGTGAGCTTGACAGCCTGGCCTTGAACCAGTCCACGGGGCTGCCTACCCTTACTCTACCCCGAGGAACGACCTGTTTACCCCCTTCCTTACTCCCTTACCTGGAACAGTTCCGGCGGATTGTATTCTGGTTGGGGGATGACCTTCGGTCCTGGGAAGCGGCCAAGTTGTTTGCACGAAAACTGAACCCCAAACGATGCTTCTTGGTGCGGCCAGGAGACCAGCAGCCCCGTCCCCTGGAGGCCCTGAACAGAGGCTTCAATCTTTCTCGTATTCTTCGTACCGCCCTGCCTGCCTGGCACAAGTCCATCGTGTCTTTCCGGCAGCTTCGGGAGGAGGTGCTAGGAGAACTGTCAAATGTGGAGCAAGTAGCTGGCCTCCGCTGGAGCCGCTTCCCAGACCTCAATCGTATCTTGAAGGGACATCGAAAGGGTGAACTGACGGTCTTCACAGGTAACCCTTTGAGAAATCACTACTTAGAGTAAAGGGGCAGAAGATCAGGTGGCAAAAGCAAGTGGGTTTGGGCCATGACAATGTTGAAAAGAAGGTTTGCCCCCTCCCCACAATTTTAAAGCCCTGACCTATGTCTTGGTTTCAAGGGTAGGACTTCCTCCCTCACCCAGGTCTGTTCCACCCCGCTGCAGGGCCAACAGGCAGTGGAAAGACGACATTCATCAGTGAGTATGCCCTGGATTTGTGTTCCCAGGGGGTGAACACACTGTGGGGTAGCTTCGAGATCAGTAATGTGAGACTAGCCCGGGTCATGCTTACACAGTTTGCCGAGGGGCGGCTGGAAGATCAATTGGACAAATACGATCACTGGGCTGACCGCTTTGAGGACCTGCCCCTCTATTTCATGACTTTCCATGGACAGCAGAGCATCAGGTGAGGCTCCCAGACTCCAGCCACCTTGCTTTCCCAGACATATCCCAGCACTCAGGAACCTTTGGTTCCTTTTCCAGCGCCAGTAGGAGCTCCCTCATCTCCTTAGGTTTGGAGTTTTTCAAAGAATGAGGGCAGGGCTGGGCACAGTGGCTCATGCCTGTAATCCCAGCACTTTGGGAGGATCACTTGAGCCCAGGAATTTGAGACCAACCTGGGCCATATAGGGAGACCCCCTTCTCTATAAAAAAATTTTAAAAAATTAGGCTGGGCATGGTGGTGGCATATGCCTGTAGTCCCAGCTACTCAGGAGGCTAAAAAGAGGCTCACTTGAGCCTAGTAGGTTGGGGCTGCAGTGAGCTGTGATCACACCACTGCACTCCAGCCTGGGCTACAGAGCAAGACCCTGTCTCAAATAATAATAATAGAAGGGCAGAGGAGGCAGCCAAGAGAGTTTTCAGGATGCTAGTTCCTCTGCCTGGGGTGGTCTAGAGACAACTTGTCGAATTCCTTGCCTTTCCTCTTCCTAGGACTGTAATAGATACTATGCAACATGCAGTCTACGTCTATGACATTTGTCATGTGGTCATCGACAACCTGCAGTTCATGATGGGTCACGAGCAGCTGTCCACAGACAGGTGACATCCTCTCTTGTCTAGCTTGAGCCCGCTTGGACATACAACACATACTTCTCAGGCAGCTGGCCTCTAGGCACACACACTGTGCTCTCTTATTTTCTGAGATGTGTGCAGGCACGTACCACCCCCATGTGTATCATATGGAGGTGTGGGGTATGGCAGCAGGATGTATAGACAGGGATCTGAGTGTGAGTCCTTGGGTAGAGGGAGGTAGAGTGGATTGTTGTAGTTTGTGGGGAGATGTGAATGAATCAAGACTATGTGTATGTTCTTGTCCTTCTGTGTCTAATAAGCTCTTTGTGTTGTTGGGATGGGGGTAGGATCGCAGCTCAAGACTACATCATCGGGGTCTTTCGGAAGTTTGCAACAGACAATAACTGCCATGTGACACTGGTCATTCACCCCCGGAAAGAGGATGATGACAAGGAACTACAGACAGCATCCATTTTTGGCTCAGCCAAAGTGAGTAGCCTTTAGAGGAGCTCAAGCTTTGGAAAGTAGAGTGGGTAGGTGTGACCAGGGACAGCCCTTATTCAGCCTTAATCATCTTGACTGTCCATCTGGAACAGGCAGGAGGCAATGTCTCTGGGGCCATGACATGAGGAATATGTGTGCTGGAAATACAGACGCTCATAGTTGGTTCTTTGCTTTCCTTGCCCTCCAGGAGCTCACATCCTCTCCTGTGGGAAACAGTAACAGTGATTGCAATTCAATATGATAAGAGCTATGATAGGCAGCACAAGTATTTGGAGAACAAAGAGAAAAGATGTCTGAGTCAGCCTGGGACATCTGGGAGACTTCCCAGAGAAGGTGACAACAAAGGTTGGGTTGAGGTTTGGTAGACAATGGGTATTAGATGATCAGGTAAATGGGAGGGCCTTCTGGGCATCAGGACCAGCCCAATCCTGAAGCTTCTAGTGAATGCCTATTACATACGAGGCCTGGGCTGGGCACAGGGAATTCAGAGCAAGGAGCACAAATCATGTGCCATGATGGAACAAACATGGAGCTGGGAAAGAGAGTAATGTAGAAGTGGAAAAATGGCAGGGTACAATGGCTCACATCTGTAATCCCAACACTTTGGAAGGCTGAGGCAGGAGGATTGCTGGGGCCCAGGAGTTTGGCAATCTGAGCAATGTAGTGAGACCCTGTTTGTACAAAAATATTTGAAAATTGGCCAGGCGCAGTGGCCAACGCTTGTAATCCCAGCACTTTGGGAGGCCAAGGTGGGTGGATCACCAGGTCAGGAGATTGAGACCATCCTGGCTAACACGGTGAAACCCCTTCTCTACTAAAAATACAACAAAAAAAATTAGCCGGGTGTGGTGGCGGGCACCTGGAGTCCCAGCTACTTGGGAGGCTGAGGCAGGAGAATGGCATGAACCCAGGAGGTGGAGCTTGCAGTGAGAGGAGATCGTGCCACTGCACTCCATCCTGGGTGACAGAGTGAGACTCCATCTCAAAATACACACACACACACACATATATGTGTGTGTGTGTGTGTATATATATATTTGAAAATTAGCTGGGCATGGTAGCATGCACCTGTGGTCCCAGCTACTCAGGAGGCTGAGGTGGGTGGATTGCTTGAGCCTGGGAGGTTGAGGCTGCGGTGAGCTGTGCTCACGCCACTGCACTCCACTCCAACCTGGGCAGCAGAGTGAGACCTTGTCTTTTTTTTTCTTTTTTTTTGAGATGGAGTCTCACTCTGTTGCCTAGGCTGGAGTTGCCTAGGCACGGTGTATTTCACCGTGTTAGCCAGGATGGTCTTGATCTCCTGACCTTGTGATCCGCCCACCTCTGCCTCCCAAAGTGCTGGGATTACAGGCATGAGCCACTGCGCCTGGCTGAGACTCTGTCTTTAAAAAAAAAAAAAAAAAAAAAACTAAAAAAGAATGGTCTCCTTCATGAGATGTGACATTTAGACCAAGACCTAAATGAGAAGAAGCTGAGGCTGAGTTGGGTGGCCTGCTGTGGAGAAGGAGAGGGAACAGCACGGGCAGCATCTGAAACAGCAGCAAGCTTGTCAGGGAAGTGAAAGATTTGAGTGGCCCCAGCATCGTGGTCAGTAGTTCAAAGAGCTTTGGTCATGGGGGGGAGTACTTTTCCCTTTCCCTCTCCCATTCTTTTTTTTTTTTTTTTTTTTTTGAGACGGAGTCTCGCTCTGTTGCCCAGGCTAGAGTGCAGTGTCACAATCTTGGCTCACTGCAACCTCCGCCTCCTGGATTCAAGTGATTCTCCTGCCTCAGCCTCCTGAGTAGCTGGGACTACAGGCGTGTGCCACCACACCTGGCTAATTTTTTGTATTTTTAGTAGAGATGGGGTTTCACCATGTTAGCCAGGATGGTCTCGATCTCCTGAAATCGTGATCTGCCCACCTCAGCCTCCCAAACTGTTGGGATTACAGGTGTGAGCCACTGTGACCAGCCCCTCTCCCCATTGTTAATCACTTCTCCCTGCCCTGTCAGCCTTCCTTTCTGCTTTTTGCTCATGTTTTCTTACTCCTGCTTTCCTCCTTCTGCCCCTCTGTTCCCCAGGCAAGCCAGGAAGCAGACAATGTTCTGATCCTACAGGACAGGAAGCTGGTAACTGGGCCAGGGAAACGGTATCTGCAGGTGTCCAAGAACCGCTTTGATGGAGATGTAGGTGTCTTCCCACTTGAGTTCAACAAGAACTCCCTCACCTTCTCCATTCCACCAAAGAACAAGGCCCGGCTCAAGAAGATCAAGGATGACACTGGATCAGTGGCCAAAAAGCCCTCTTCTGGCAAAAAGGGGGCTACACCACAGAACTCTGAGATTTGCTCAGGCCAGGTCCCCACTCCCAACCAGCCAGACACCTCCAAGCGTTCAAAGTGAAGGCCGTGCAGAGCTGCTCACTGAAATGAGCCTGATAGGACAGGCCGGAGCATAAAACTCTGAGGGCTCCTCTATCCTGTGGTCCTGAGCTGTGTGCCCTTCTGAGTCTGAGGGGCCTAACCTAGAGCTGGTTTCTGTAGTGAGAAAATTCAATGTTGCAGACTACTGAGAAACTACTGTGTTTCTCAGGCTTTCTTTGAGGTCCTGTATATACAGCACTGAAAAGAGAGAAAGGTCTCTGCCCCCATGCATTCTGGTGGAAGAGACAAGCAAGCAATGAACAAATAAGCAGAAAACCTAGTTTTAGTTAGTGAAGAATGCTGTAAAGAAAATATAAATGCGATAGACTGCTGGCAGGCTAGTGTAGATAAGTGGTCTGAAAAGGTGACTGAGCCGAGGGCGTGTGAGCTGGGGCCTAAACAACTAGAAAGAGAGCGCCCTGTGAACATCCGGAGAAGGGGACCCAGGCAGAGAAAAGGAAATCCAAGCCCTGAGGTAGGAATGAGCAGGTCAGATTCAAGGCAGTAAGGTCAGGCCCCCTGAATCTTCAGGAGAGTCGGGGACTTCATGCAAAACTCCAGCCTAGGCTTTCAGAGTCAAAGGGCGATACAGTGGGTACCAAGCCCCTCTGCTCTCTACTTTGTAGAGCCTGGCATGAGGTGGCATGTACTAGAATTGGATCCTAGGTGCTTAGGCCTGCAACATCAGGGCCTCACAGGTGGGAGCTGCCTCGGGCTGGGTTGCTTGGCCATAGAGCCATGGGAGGAACCTGTCAGCCTGGAGTGCCTGCCACCTAGACACTGATGCTATTGTGTGCTGCCTCAAGACAGCTGGAGTTAGGACATTTTGTAGAGCCTTTTCCAGTTTTACTAAAAAATTTTTCCATTGCCTTTGTTTCTGTGCTTTTTCTTATTCATCCACCAGGTGTCTCCCCAGTCCGTAGCTGTATTTCCCTCTGGGGATTGGGAATGGACGGGTCCCTCCCACCATTTGCAGCCTTTGAGCAGTGGGCTCCCAAGGAAGCAGGGACATTAAAGGGCCTTCACACCCTACCTCCCCTTTACATCTCTTCTTGACCTAAGGAAGACAAGATGGTCTGTCCTCATAGCTAACTTCCCTGAGGATCTTGAGTGATTACTGGCCTAGGCCCTGCCTGACTGGCCATTCCTCTGTGATGTGAGCCACTCATCTCTCAAGTGGACTCAACATATTCTGTCCACCCCCCATCCTTCTCCCTCCTGTACCCTTTCCATGTTTCTCATATGTTAATATGTGCCAGAACTCCTGGGGACTTGTGAAAAATGCAGAACCTAGGGCCCATTCTTCCCCCATCCTCCACCACATATGTTTCTCATTCTGGAGATCTGAGGAGGGGTACAGTAATCCTCATTTTTAACAAACCCTGGAGGAGACTAAAATAGGTGATCCAGAGGGACTGTCAGAAGTATTCCTAAATGATGACACCTCATCTCTTGTCCTCTGATATCCAAAAGTCCTAGTTTCCCTTTGGATTTCCCTAAAAGAGTCGTGAGAATGCAAGATGTTCTGAGGGGGCTGGGGAGAATCCTTTTGTAAGGGTTGGGGGAAGGTTTCCTGCTCCCTTTGGATGCAGAGCTGCTTTGTCAGGCTGTTCCTTTCAACTTATGAAGGGGCTTCTGGGACCGGTGGAGGGGTCTGTGGTCTCTGGAGTGTGAGAACTCTGGCCACAAATGTCTCCTGAAACATCCAGAGCAAGGCTGCTGGAAAGCTGCTCTCTGTGAGGAAGAACCTGGGGGGTGGGGAGAGCTCCTCCAGGGCCTCCCTTCTTGGGGGTCTCTCCCAGACTGGCTGGAGCCAGGCTTCCCTAATCCCGCAGTAATCATTCCCAGCCGTTGACTGGTCTAGGCTTCATCCAGAATCTGTAACACTGAACGGCAGCCATGCCTTCCAGAGGCACAATACCAGATCAGTCCTACCTGTAAGGATGTGGGTTCCACGTTCCTGTCTCCCTAGAATGCCTGGTGGGTTCTCAGGAGATCCTTTAGGGGTTTCCAGTAGGGGACCTTTGTGAGGTCTCTGTGAACTGGGGATAGAGGGATACAGACTTGTCTGGTTGTCTTGCCCCACCCTTCTAGTAGATACCCCACACAGCACAAACCAGAAGGATGAGGGGGAGGGGAAGCTAATACTCTCCCCAGCCCCACCCCCTGCACAAACACATTCTACTCCATACCTGCCTTAAACACCCACATCATGATCGGGCCCAGTCTGTTCAGATCCCTGGATTCTAGAAAGCAGTGGGGGGTCCCTAGGGCCTGTGCAGATTCCCTGGGATAGGACTGGTCTGCCTACACCCAACTGGATGTTAAGAATCTCCCTGACTCACAGGTTCAGTGGATTGGGAAGAAAAAAAAAATTCAAAAAAATTTCCCTGAGAACTCAGGAAAGGCCTGGCTAAGCCGGGTCCAGTTGGATCTACAGACTTGTCCTCTAATTGATAGTGTATGTCACACTTAGCTATGAGATGGCTGCTTTGGTCCTCCAGCAGCTTCCTCTCTGCTGTGGATGGGTTTAATAATAAACAGCTCGGCCGGGTGTGGTGGCTTACACCTGTAATCCCAGCACTTTTGGAGGCCGAGGTGGGTGGATCACGAGGTCAGGAGTTCGAGACCAGCCTGGCCAATATGGTGAAACCCCATCTCTACTAAAAATACAAAAATTAGCCGGGCGTGGTGGCGCACGCCTCTAGTCCCAGCTGCTCTGGAGGCTGAGGCAGGAGAATTACTTGAACCTTGGAAGCTGAAGTTGCAATGAGCCAAGATCGCGCCCGCTGCATTCCAGCCAGGGCGACACAGCGGGACTCCGTCTCAAAAAACAACAACTCACCGAGGTCTCCAGCAGCCCATATGGCCCAGATACCTAAAGACCTTCTCACATGCTGCCTTGAGTGCCATGGCAGGAGGGAGCCCTTGGGGCCTCCCTGCAATACAGGCCAACTTCCTGTTTGTGCCTGTGGGTAGGACTTTATGAGTCTAAGAGAAGCCCAGTCATGCCCCGTGGGGGGTCAGAACCGGCAGGCCTGCTCACCTGGGCAGACACCTACTCTAGGGAAGGGGCTGTGCTGGTTCTGCTTGGGCAGCCCCACGCTGAGGTGTGTGCATGGTGGGGGCAGGTGGGAGCTGCTCTGGTGAAACTCGAGCCTTCTTTGTCTGCTTCCCAGGGGTTTTCCCTATATTTAGTGATTGGGCCAAGAGTGGACCGGGTTGGGCTCCCAACGGAGCAGGGAGGGTGGCAGAGTCAAGTTCTATAGGACAGCTTAGTTTAAGGCAGCCAGGTAGTCGAATTATCGGTCACGAGATGCTCGCCCCCTTCCCTACGTCAAAAACCAAATCCAGTAAATTGTGAAGTCGAAGGCCAGAGGGGCAGCCTCGGCCACCGTCGAGTCCCTGTGGGGCTGGGAACTGGGTAGGCTGTTGGTGGAGTGCGGGACAGACCACTCCCCTCCCTGGGTGGGGGGCGCGGCCTGAGCCGCCCCGCCCCGCCCCACCAGGTCAGGCCAGGCGGGCGCCCGGAGCCGGGAGCCGGGAGCTGGGAACCCGGAGCCCAGAGTTCGGAGCTAGCTAGGGAGGCGGCGTTGTCACGGCGAGGAGGTGGGCGCGCTGGAGCAGGAGCGGGGCCAGAGCTGGAGCCGAGGCGCAGGTGGCGCTGGGTGAGTGGTGGGGCCGCGGAGGTGCGGGAACTCCTGCTTCCCGCACATCCCCGCTCCTGAACGAACTTTCCGCTTCTGGGGAAGCTAGGGGTGGAGTGAGGAGGGGGGTCCGCACTTGGTGGGTAGCCCGCGAAGAGTCCGAACAGGGAAGCGACACGAAAACGCACGCCGACGGGCCCCACACACGCGTGCACAGACCCACGCCCGCACTTGGGACACGCGAACACACATGCAGTCGGAAAGGACGCGCCCAGTTTTCTACCCTTGCACTCCTAGGGACAGCGCCAATCAGCCCGCGCGGACCCACAGCGGGCAGGGCACTCTGCGGTCGCGCATTGGGTGCGGGAAAGGGGCAGCCCCGTGACCGCCGACGGGGGCGGGCCGGGTGGGACGCACCCAGAGGTTCCTGCTTCCTGGCCGCCCGCAGGTGAAGACGAAGACGTAAACAGGCGCCAGGCACGTGACAGCTCCGCAGACCAGTGGCCTGTGCCCCCAACCCCACCACGGGGCGGGAACCCCACCCCACCCCAGCCCACCCCACCCCACCCCACCACGAGGCGCGTTTGCTTGGTTCCAGGCCGGACGGCGTTCCATTCTCCTCCTGGAGCGGGGATAAGCCCTCTCCCAGGAACCGGAGCACAGCGCCCCCTGGAGCCGGGGCGGAGCAGGAGGGCCGGGCTGCTGGGCAGGGCTGGGGTTAACCTGGGCTCCTGTACGTCCTTCCCCCAGCACATTCTTGGTATCTGCATCCCCGAAGGTTTCGGAGACAGGCCCTTGATGGCAGTGGACAGCTGCCCCCGCCTATTCCCGCCAGACCAGAGAGCAGCTGCCTGAGCGCCTGCGGGTCCCCTTCCTACCCTCACCTCCACTCCTTGCGGGAGTAGGAGTCTCCTCCCCCGCAGAAAATGCATGAGTGTAAACGCCCCCTCAATACCAGAGTGGGCCTAGCCCCCTAGAAAAAGGAGGACGAGCCCCTGCGCCCAGGGAATGAGGGAATGGGCAGTAGCTCGATGCCTTCTTCCCGCCCCACCCCCTACCCCTACACACACGCTGAGCCCAGCTGCCGCCTGAGCTGGGCAGGCTGCCAGAAAGGGGAGGAGGTTCTCGGTGCCCCAGGAGGCAGGGATCAGGGCAAGGCCAGAGGAGGGGGCTCTGTTGGGGAGAGGGGCTCAGTCTATTCTTGTGAGGCTGAGGGTCTGGGGTGAGTCTGAGGGTGGCTGGGCTGTGTTTCCCTTTCCAGGGAAAAAGAAAGAAAAACAACCCTGTCCATGGAGCTAAAAATAGAGCTGAGAGCCGGCCAGGGCTGTGGCCTGGAAGGGGGGGATGCTCCTTCCTGGGGCCCGGGCGAGCTCTGGCAGGCCTTGGCCCTGCGGGGGAGGGGGTGGTTAGGGGAGAAAGGCTGTCTTTGCCCAGGGATGCAGGCATCAGCTGACCTGACCGGGTCACCGAGACCCCTAGGGGAAAGGCTGTGCGGTAGAATATTTGTGAAGCATGGCTGTAAGAAGTTGTCTGTGTGAGTGACTGTGAATAGAGGCTGTCAATGCGTGAAAGATGGTTAGGAGACTAAGTGCATTTGAGACAGTGACTGGGTGCGAAGGACTGCGGATTGTTGTGGAAGCCTGTGCCCAACAGGCCTGTGACACCGTGTCTGTGTGTGAGTTGGACTGGAAGATTATGGAAAGAAGGAACGCGGACCCACGTGACAGCTGAGACTGCTTGTGGCTGCGTGGTGAGGCTGCATGTGGGAAAGGTCGCGTGGGTGTTAGGGAGACTGTATTGTGTGCGAGAAGGTGAGAATATTTGCGACCTTGAGAAAGTGGAATGTTGTCTGCCGTGCGGCTCGTGTAGGTTTGGGCTGTAGGCTTGGACCGGTTTGCCCCAGTGATTGTTGGGGAGCCAGGGGCCGCTCCTCTCCGAGGAATGACCTCTGTCTTAGCAAGCGGTCCCGAGGGGAGGCTGGGGAGCACGGGGCCGCGCCAGAGGCCGGCCTAGGTTAGCGGGGAAAAGGGCACCGAGCCGGGGAGTGGGGCAGGACCCGCGTGGTGGGGGGCGGCTGGGTGTGTTCTCCGAGCGAGCCGCCAGGTGGCGCCGCCTCTGCCAAGCCCAGGTTGCCGCCTCCAACCCGCCGCTGGTGGGGCAGGTGCGGACCCAGCCTCGGCCTCCGACTCGCGCTAGGGCGCGGGGCCCCGGCACCGGAGAGTGGGGGACGGCCGGTCGTCGACCTCTCTCGCTTGGGACTCTGAGGCTGAGAGCGTGTCAAGGAAGCTTCGCTTGGAGAAGCGGAGGGGGAGGGGCGGCCGCCGCCGCGCCGTGGCCCTTTGTGCTGGAACAATGACCAGCTGCCGCTGGTCCCGGGGCCCCGGCTGGGGTGGAGGGTGACCACCGCCGCCGCCGCGTCGAGCCGAACCGAGCCGCCGGACACGCAGTCACAGGGCGTCGGAGGCAGGGCTCCCGACTGCCGCCGAGCAGCCCCTACGTGCGCCCCGGCGGATTCGCGTGACGCGGGTGCCTGCGCGTGTCCGCGTCCCGGGGCGGAGACGCCCCTCGGACCCTCCCCCGCGCGGCGCCGCCCACTCGCACTGGGCGGGGGCTGGCCAGGGCCGGGGGCGCCGCGGAGGCGGGGCCGGGCCGGGCGGCTCCGAGTGGCGGTACGCGGGCCGGGGCCGGAGCCGGGCGGCGCGCCTGTGGAGCGCTGGGGGCGGCCTAGGGCTGAGCATGGAGCAGCGCGGCAGAGGTGAGGGGGGGCCGGGTCTGGGAGGCGGCCTGGGGAGTCCCCAACTTCTGCGCGGTGGAGTCCAGCCGGGAGACAGCGTTCCCCAGACGCCCCCACTTTGTGGAAGGGGGGCTGGGTTCTGGAGGATGGATCCGGGGCTCCCGGCTTCCCGCCGCCGAATGGGAACTCGTGATCGCAGACTTGACCCCGCTTGACTGGTCCTTGGAGTTTGGGCGGCAGGGAGACTTTCCCCAACTCCAGATCCTTCGCCGGCCCTGAACCAGCTCCAGCCCTCAGCTCCCCTCAGCCCGCTAAAAGGGGGGTGCTCCTGGGCCAGAGTGATTGCTCAGGGAGTAATGGGGAGAATGAGGGGTTCCCATCTCCCACAGCCACAAACGCATTTCTCAAAATGGAGCCTCCACTTGCCCCTCCTTCTCTCCAAGAGCGGGAGCCGGGCTGGCTGGGCCTGGCTTTCCAGACTCCTGGCTCTGGCTCCCTGGGCGTGTGGCTCTCAGGGCCCAGCTCTGTGGCACTTTGGACTTAGGGGCCCTCGGCTCCGTGGGGTTGAGGGCCCTGGCTCACTGGGTACGCCTGACTGTCTCCTTGTCGGCCTGACCCTCGGGCTTCTCCAAGTCTTTGTCTCTTTTGGGTCCCTGTCTTTCTCTGAGCCTGTCTCCTTCCTTCAGTTTTCACTTTCTCCGTGCTCGCTGAAGTGGGGAAATGCAACAGAGGTGCCAGCCCTTGGCCCCCTAAGAAGTCCTTTCCCCACTGTTCACTCCACGCCCTGGAGTGGGCCCAGAGAGGGGAGGGGAAGGGTTTCTCTATCTGCTCTGCTGGGCGCTGGGATGTGTGGGGTGGTCTGAGCCCCCGCCCTGCAGAGGGGCCTGTGATCGCTCCCTGCGCCCGGCCTACCCCTCCCCCAGCTCCTCGCAGCTCCTGCCCCAGCCTGGACACCTCTTCCTGGTTCGCAGTATCTTTTGACTTGGGTGGGAAGGAGGGCGGTGGATTTAATGGAGCGCATGCGAGAAAGAAGGGGAACAGATCAGGCAAAGGAGTTAGATAATGTCCCATCTCTCCCCACATGCCAGAGAGGGAAGGAAACAGGCTCCCCCCACCAATGGGCCCTCAAGCCACCCAGGCTCCCACCACTCTCATACCTGCATGCCCACGTTCACAGGTTCCTCTGCACACCCTGGTGCACTCACCTTCCTAGTCGCACACATACATAGGAGATCACACATAAACTCATGAACTTACAAAGCTGTCCAGGCACCGTCTCTCCCACACACCACAAACTCACTTGTTAGATCCGCATTTATAACTTTCACAGGCTTTCTAATGACCCCTTACCCACATACTCTTGTAAGATATACACATGTGAATTCACACATGAACTCATGTATGTGAATGTACTGATACATCAAACGTGTAGACTCACATTCACGATGCTTTCACGCACATTTTCATATACACGTGTTCATTTCCACGCTCCTGTGCATGTAGTCACACAACAAATAACTAAATGCACACATTCCTACTCCCAGTGCAATTCTCTGTCCAGTTCTTGGCCCTGCTCTGCATGATGACTTCAGCAGATGCCTAAGTCCTGGTCATCAGCGGCCTCGGGACTGGGACTAGGGAGGGGGTTCCGGGTGGAGGCTTGCAGCTGCTTCCAGGAAGGAGCAGGGCCTGGGGAGGTGGAGCCGTCTTGCCTGGGTTCTGTGGAAGTGAGGTTTTGGAGCAGCCACTAGAGGTGAAGGCGGAACTTCTACCTTCCTCCCCTCAGGGTTAGTCTGGGGACCTTCTGAAGCTGTAGGGTTTCAGAGAGGTTGGCAATGGGATAGAGCCTGTAGAGGCTCCTTTAGGCCTCACTGATTGGATTTGCAGAGGCTAGGAGTTGTCATGGAAAATGTATGAGCCTGCATCTACCTCTGGGAGGCAGGAGACCCCAAAGGACACCTGTGGACTCCCTAAGAGTGGTGGTTTTCTTATTTAGCCGGATCCACAGAGAGGCAGTTTAGCTGCCTCACTGTCTGGGAGAAACTGAGGCCCAGCAGAGGGAGGCAGGGCACTGACTGACTTTGGCTCTTTGTTCCCTAATTACCATCGAGGTGCTGATTGCACCCCTGAGGTACCTCAGCCCAAACTGCCCACCTGGCTTAGAGGACCAGGGACCTGTGCTTCAAGCTGGTAGAGAAGGCCCCTCCCTCACCTGAGTCCTGGCCTCTGTGGGATGCAGGATTGGACTTAGGCCTGGGTCTTTGCTGACAAGTGGCTCTGCAGTAATCACCCACGCCTCCCATCCCTCTCAGCATCTCTGCTGAGTGGATTCAATCCTCAGCCCTGTTCAGACCAGCATTGGACAGTGTGGTCTGGGGCCCAGGGGGAATTGAGGTTCATTCCAGCACTTGAAGGGGGAGTCTTGGTGGGGATCAAGGCTTGTTACTGATGTCAAGGAGGTGTTTGGTCAGGATCAGTGGGTCAGGAGGGGTCTCTAGGTGGAGGGACTCTGACACCACTGCCCTGCTTACAGGTCACCTGCGAGGCCACTGGCCAGGCCTGAGCCTTTGCCACCATGGCCATTGTGCAGACTCTGCCAGTGCCACTGGAGCCTGCTCCTGAAGCTGCCACTGCCCCACAAGCTCCAGCCATGGGCAGTGTGAGCAGCCTTATCTCAGGCCGGCCCTGTCCCGGGGGTCCAGCTCCTCCCCGCCACCACGGCCCTCCTGGGCCCACCTTCTTCCGCCAGCAGGATGGCCTGCTGCGGGGTGGCTATGAGGCACAGGAGCCACTGTGCCCAGCTGTGCCTCCTAGGAAGGCTGTCCCTGTCACCAGCTTCACCTACATCAATGAGGACTTCCGGACAGAGTCACCCCCTAGCCCAAGCAGTGATGTTGAGGATGCCCGAGAGCAGCGGGCACACAATGCCCACCTCCGCGGCCCACCACCGAAGCTCATCCCTGTCTCTGGAAAGCTGGAGAAGGTGAGGACCGGCTCTTCCTTGTGGGCCTGGGTAGAACGGGAGTCCCCCTTGGAAAACTGGAATTTAGAAGCTTATATAGAGGAAAGAGTGTGGGCTCCAGATTCACCAGACCTGGGTCCTAATCCCAGCTCTCTCTCATTCTGCATGTGTGACCTCAGGGAAGTCACTTAACCTGAGCCTCAGTTTCTAGAACTGACATGAAGGTCAAATAATGTATAGCATAGTGCCTAGCACGTAGCATGTATACAGTTGTTAAGTGCTAGTTGCTTATGTTCTGGTTATTTCTGCACCAGTTATATGTTTGGCTTTGGTCAAGGCCTTTAACCTTGCTGAGCCTCCATTTCCTCATCTGTAATATGAGAATAGTGATCATATTTAGATAATGGGGATAAACCTTTCAGATTGTTTGACACAAAGCTGACACTGGTGGCCACCTCCACCAGTGGCCGCAATTGTTACGAATATATGGGCATTGGGGACCCCAGATGGGAGGGCAGGGAGTGTCATAAGGGCTCTGCAAGATTGGGCAGCTCATCTCCACTGTCACATGGCACCTCATTTCAGAACATGGAGAAGATCCTGATCCGCCCAACAGCCTTCAAGCCAGTGCTGCCCAAACCTCGAGGGGCTCCGTCCCTGCCTAGCTTCATGGGTCCTCGGGCCACCGGGCTGTCTGGGAGCCAGGGCAGCCTGACGCAGCTGTTTGGGGGCCCTGCCTCCTCCTCCTCTTCTTCCTCCTCCTCTTCAGCTGCTGACAAACCCCTGGCATTTAGTGGCTGGGCCAGTGGCTGCCCATCAGGGACACTATCCGACTCTGGCCGAAACTCACTGTCCAGCCTGCCCACCTACAGCACTGGAGGTGCCGAGCCAACCACCAGCTCCCCAGGCGGGCACCTGCCTTCTCATGGCTCTGGGCGAGGGGCACTGCCTGGGCCAGCCCGAGGGGTCCCTACTGGGCCCTCCCACTCAGACAGTGGCCGGTCCTCCTCCAGCAAGAGCACAGGCTCCCTGGGGGGCCGCGTGGCTGCCGGGCTTTTGGGCAGTGGTACCCGGGCCTCCCCTGACAGCAGCTCCTGTGGGGAGCGCTCACCACCACCCCCCGCCTCCACCTCCTTCGGACGAGGCCCTGCTGCACTGTGTCCTGGAAGGAAAGCTCCGAGAGCGGGAGGCAGAGCTTCAGCAGCTGCGGGACAGTCTGGACGAGAATGAGGCTACCATGTGCCAGGTGTGGTCAGAGGCAATGATGGGGAAGGGGCATGGCAGGACATCCCAAGGCCTGGGGAATGCAAGGGGCATTTCCATTTTAGCAGGGAAGAGGGGTTGGGTAGTTGTAGTTGTGACCCCCCTGCCCTCCCCACCAGTTGTCTGGTTTAATTTGTGGAATAGCCAGACGTGGTGGCTCACATCTGTAATCCCAGCACTTTGGGAGGCCGAGGTGGGCGGATTGCTTGAGCTCGGGAGTTTGAGACCAGCCTGGGCAACATGGGGAAACCCCATCTCTCCTAAAAATAAATTAGCTGAGTGTGGTGGCATGTACCTGTAGTCCCAGCTACTTGGGAGGCTGAGGTAGGAGGATCACTTGAGCCCAGGAGGAGGAGGTTACAGTGAGCTGACATTTTGCCATTGCACTCTAGCCTTGGGTGACAGAGCAAGACTGTATCTCAAAACAAGAAACAAAAAACAAAACTTGTGGGGTGGAAAGGAGTCAGAGTGCATGGATTCAAACCTCCCACTGCTAAATACCAGTTTTTGGGCTTGAGCAAGTTGCTTAACTTTACTCAGCCTCTATTTCTTCATCTATAACAGGGATATTTCTAGCTTCATAGGATTGTTATGAGGATTAAATAAGGCAAAAGGTGTAAAGTGCTTAGACTAATGCCTGGTATCTAGGAAATGCTATATATAAATGCTTGCTTTTTTTTTTTTTTTTTTTGGATTTTTAGTAGAGACGGGGTTCCCACCATGTTGGCCAAGCTGGTCTCGAACCCCTGGCCTCAAGTGATTCACCCGCCTCAGCCTCCCAAACTGCTGGGATTACAGGCCTGAGCCACTGCACCCGGCCAAGTGCTTTTTTTTTTTTTTTTTGAGACAGGGTCTCATTCTCTCACCCAGGCTAGAGTGCAGTGGCGCGATTTCAGCTCCTTGTAGCCTCAACCTCCCAGACTCAAGCAGTCCTCCCACCCCATCCTGCCAAGTAGCTGAGACTACAGGCATACGCCACCACACCAAGCTAATTTTTGTTCTTTGGAGAGGCAAGGTTTTGCTGTGTTGCCTAGGCTGGTCTCGAACTCCGGAGCTTAAGTGATCCACCCACCTCGGCTTCCCAAGATGCTGGGATTACAGGCGTGAGCCACCGAGCCCGGTCTGCTTGCTCTTGTGTTTGTTTCTATGATCATCATAAAAGCAGTTAGTATTGTTGCAATTACTATTGTTGTTTGATGGAATACACCCTTCCTGAGCCCTCAGAAGTGGGCCGCCAGAGCAGACACTGAGTGGGGAGTTGGGAAAACTGCCCAGGAGCTGGGTCTGTCTTCTCGCCTGCAGGCATACGAGGAGCGGCAGCGGCACTGGCAGCGAGAGCGCGAGGCCCTGCGAGAGGACTGTGCAGCCCAGGCACAGCGGGCACAGCGGGCCCAACAGCTGCTGCAGCTGCAGGTGTTTCAGCTGCAGCAGGAGAAGCGGCAATTGCAGGATGACTTCGCACAGCTGCTGCAAGAGCGTGAACAGCTGGAGCGGCGCTGCGCCACCTTGGAGCGGGAGCAGCGGGAGCTCGGGCCAAGGCTTGAGGAGACCAAGTGGGAGGTGGGCCAAACCAGGAGGGGCAGGGCGCAGGGTCACACAGGGAGAAACCCTGGAAAAAGGGGCCCAGCCGCACCCTCCCTCAGCCTGCCACCCCCAGAGGTCCTCCCCTTCCTCACCTCCGTGAGATGAAGTTCTCCTCTGTTCCTTTCTGGGAGGAGGGTCTCCTTGTTGGCCTTGTCTAGTGGCACAAAGCCACGCTCCAGCCAGTAGTAAGAATGTGGGGTGCTTGTGGTGTGGAGGCACTATTCTAAGCATGTTACATGGGACAGATCATTTCATCCTTATAACAACACTGAGGGGGCTACCACTAGTCTCCCCATTTTAGAGATGAGTAAACTGAGGCCCAGAAAGACTGAAGTGCCAAATCTGAACCCAGGCAGTCTGGCTCCAATATCTGAGCTCTTAACCAAGTCACTGTAGTACCTCTCCAGTAGACACCTGGGTACTGCCCTCCATTGCCCCCACTCCTGCAGCACCTGCCAGCACCCAGTCCCCAGGGCTTGGTGGTACTTCCACAGTGTCTCGTGATGCTTTGAAGACACCAGCTTTGAAGCAAAAAAATCTATGTCTGCTTTCCACTTAAGCCACATCTTAACTCTATGACCTTGGACATGTCACTAGACTTGCCTCAGTGTCTCCATCTGTAAAATGGGGATAAAGATGGGACTCTCCTCCCGAATGCCCAGCATGATGCACAGGGCCTGTCCCCCCAGGAGAACCTGTCTCACCATCCTTCCCCACTGCCTCCCACCCCCAGGTGTGCCAGAAATCAGGCGAGATCTCCCTGCTGAAGCAGCAGCTGAAGGAGTCTCAGGCAGAGCTGGTGCAGAAGGGCAGCGAGCTGGTGGCCCTGCGGGTGGCACTGCGGGAGGCCCGTGCTACCCTGCGGGTCAGTGAGGGCCGGGCGCGGGGTCTACAGGAGGCCGCCAGAGCTCGGGAGCTGGAGCTGGAAGCCTGTTCCCAGGAGCTGCAGCGACACCGCCAGGAAGCCGAGCGGCTGCGGGAGAAAGCTGGGCAGTTGGATGCTGAGGCGGCTGGACTCCGGGAGCCCGCTGTGCCACCTGCCACCGCTGACCCATTCCTCCTGGCAGAGAGTGATGAGGCCAAAGTGCAGCGGGCAGCAGCCGGGGTTGGGGGCAGCTTGCGCGCCCAGGTGGAGCGATTGCGGGTGGAGCTGCAGCGGGAGCGGCGGCGGGGTGAGGAGCAGCGGGACAGCTTTGAAGGGGAGCGGCTGGCCTGGCAGGCAGAGAAGGAGCAGGTGATCCGCTACCAGAAGCAGCTGCAGCACAACTACATCCAGATGTACCGGCGCAACCGGCAGCTAGAGCAGGAGCTGCAGCAGCTCAGCCTGGAGCTGGAGGCCCGGGAGCTTGCGGAGCTGGGCCTGGCTGAGCAGGCCCCCTGCATCTGCCTGGAGGAGATCACTGCTACTGAGATCTAGGGCCCTCGGCACCCAGCTCTGCAGGGAGCTCTGCCAGAGGGGCAGCAGCTGCAGATCCACTTAGGCCCCAGGGCCCACGGATGACCCCAAAAGCTGAGGGCCCCAAAGCCACTTGTCTCCTAGGATCCAGGCCTCTGGGCTTCTGCCAGGAACTCGAGATGGTCGTATGACTTGGAGGAGCAAGACCAGACTGCTCGAAGGTCCCCGTGTTCACTGTCACCCAGACGCTCCTGTCACTACCCACTTCATTCCCCACTGCTGCCAGTGCCACTGCCAACCCTGTTCACAGGCGCTTCCAGCCCACTCCAGCCAGGGGAGCTGGGAGGAAGAAGGGACTCCCTCCTCTCCACATTCCCCCCGACCCCAAAGCCAGAGAAAGCCAGATGGCACCAGCTGCTCCAGATGTGCCTGCCCATATTGGGGGACAGGGCCGGGCCTGGGCTCGGTTCCCAGGTTCGAGCTCTGCAGCCTCTCTCCTGGAGTGAGGGGGCTGAAGTCAGACCAAAGGAAGAACTCAGAAATGTCTTGTTTATTTGTGTTTGTGACCAAGCAGCCTCTCCCTTCACCCAGGTTTATGGCCTCGTTTTCATTTGTATATTTTTCACACTGTAAATTTCTTGTACAAACCCAAAGAAAAAATTAAAAAAAATTTTTTTTTGTTTAAAAATAATGTGAATGCACTGGATAAAGAGTATAGGAACTTGTTTGACCCACACCCCCTCTATTTGCTGGCTATTCCCCGAGCTCTCTTGGGGAGAAAAGGTGATGGAGGAAGGACAAATCCAGTAGAATGTCTGAGGTCTTAATGGACCCCAACATGAAATGATCTCTCAGGATTTCAGGGACTAGAAAAGCCTTTAATCCTTTTCCTTGCACAGAATGCTGCTTGGGGCTGAGGAATGGATACATTGACCCCTTGAGGGCCCTGTCTGACAGCCTGTGTCCCTGGAGGCTTGGGTGACTTACAAAGTAAGAGGCGGTGTGTGAGAAAGTGCCCACCAATTCCAAGCTCCAGACCTTGGGTTTCTTACCCCCTTTCCTGGCTTGGGAGATAGGGGAGTCGTGAGTGCGGGTGGCACAGGCTGCCCACTAGCACCTTGTCCTTGGACACTAAGGCAGAGCCTTAGTGACAGCTGAGGAAGGAAGAAAGTGGAAAGATGTGAGCCACCAGTGTGGCACTGGGAGGAGGAAGGGTGGGCAGGCAGGAGCCGGAGAGTCCTGAGGAAGTTGGTAGGAGAGATCCTGGGAATAATGGGATGTTGGAGTCAGTGGGGGAATCTGAGGTTAGGGGAAGGGTCATGGGATGTGTGGGGAGGGTGTAGGCTTAGAATCAGGAGTCTGGAGGGCTGGGGAGGGGGCTGGGCTGGGAGTTGGCTGGAGGAGCCTGGCATCAGTGGGAGGAGTCTGAGGATTGGTGGGAGGTTCTAGGAGCTAGTGGGCAGGAACTGGAGCAGCATCAAGGGGTTGGTGGGCAGGCGAGTGGTCAGCAGGAAGGCCCTCATCAGTAAGGGCTGATGAGTCAGAGAGTGAGGGCCGTGGGCTGGGCCTGGGGACCCTGACCACAAGCTCCATGGGCTCCCGGGCCTTGTTTCGATAAGCCCGACGGATAGTGTCTACTGCACGCTGGTGGGTCACCTGCTCCAGACTCTCTCCATCCACTGCCACAAGCTCGAAACCAGCCTAGGATGGAATGAGAGAGTCATATCCCTCCCTCTCCATGTCATCCTGCACCAGCCCCCAACCTGAAGGCAGCATCTTCTCACCTCCACCCACGAGGACACTCCTCCCCCATCTGGGTGGAGGGGATGGACAATGAGACTTTTGTGCCTGGAGTCGTTGGGGGCAGGGTGGGGCACAGACAAGGGCTCTTTGTCCCTTGGGGCTCAGGCTCAGGCTAGCATGAGGGGACAGAGTTTTCCCTGGGCCTGCTCATCCTGCTCGTCTGAACCCCCTCACCCCAAGCCTCCTCCCACAACCTTGGCTAAACATGTCTGGCTAGAAGCTGAGCATGGCCAGCCCATCTCCTGCCTGGTTTCAGCTGTGGGCTGTTAGGCCTGGGCATGCTTCACCCACCTGCAGGGCCCCACTGAGGAAGGCGGCCCCCCCAGGGAAGATCTTCTCTATCTTCACCATGGGCTGCACCTTGGACTCAATGCCCCCAGAAATGCTGATGCCTAGTGATGGGGAGAAACACTGTGTGAGAGTGCAGCCGGACCCCAAAATGCAAGCTCCCTGGAGAAACCTAGAATCCCATCCCCAAACCCAAGGCCCCAACTTCTCCCACATCCCTACATTCTGTTACTACTCAAATCTCAATTCATTCCAAAATCCTCCAGAGCCTAGCCCCTCAAATCTAGACCCCATCCAGATACACCCCAATACCCCAGATTCCCTTTTATTTATTTTTTGAGACAGTCTTTTTTTTTTTTTTTTTTGAGACGGAGTTTTGCTCTTGTTGCCCAGGCTCGAGTGCAATGGTGCAGTCTCGGCTCACCGCAACCTCCACCTCCCAGGTTCAAGCGATTCTCCTGCCTCAGCCTCCCGAGTAGCTGGGATTACAGGCATGTGCCACCATGCCCGGCTAATTTTGTACTTTTAGTAGAGACAGGGTTTCTCCATGTTGGTCAGGCTGGTCTGGAACTCCTGACCTCAGGTGATCCGCCCTCCTTGACCTCCCGAAGTGCTGGGATTACAGGTGTAAGCCACCGCGCCTGGCCCAGACAGAGTCTTACTCTGTCGCCCAGGCTGGAGTGCAGCCTGCAATCTCAGTTGGGTTCACGGCAACCTCTGCCTCCCGGATTCAAGTGATTCTCCTGCTCAGCCTTCTGAGTAGCTGGGATTACAAGCGCCCACCACCACACCCAGCTAATTCTTTTGTATTTTTAGTGGAAACAGGGTTTCACCATGTAGCCAGGCTAGTCTTGAACTCCTGACCTCAATGATCCACCAGCCTCGGCCTCCCAAAGTGCTGGGATTACAGGCGTGAGCCGCCGCGCCTGGCTCAATACCCCAGATTCTTTTCCTGGGCCCAGGCTTCCTAGTGTCCCCTGCCAGGCCCAGTCCCACCTGTACTCACCTAAGGACTGCTTCATCTTGGACAGTGTCACTGTCTTCAGCTCGCCACTGGGGGTCTTCATGGCTGCCTCCTCGGCCGTCTCCTCAGTTCCATTCTCCGAGGGCCCTTGCTTGGCCTCCACCTTGGCTGCCTCCCCATCCAGAGATCGTGGTAGAGGGGGCCTGGCCTTCCGAGGCTTGTGGTAGCGCCCATTGGCCATGCTGGGGGCAGGGGTAGGCGCAGGGGACGGGGAGCGTCTACCCGGAGACTTTCCTTGACCCCGGCTGCTGCGGCTGCGGCTGCGGCTGCGGCTGCGGCTGCGGCTCTGAGCCTGGCCCCGGACCTGGCCGTGTGGAGGGTGCTCTCGGCTCAGGGGTTCTGTCAGCAGCCAGTTAGGCCGCAGGGGCCGGGGAGCCACAGGGGGTGGCTGGGGAGGGGGTGTGCAGGCACTTCGGCGGGGGGTGAAGGCATCTACTGGCACGTCTTGGAGAGGGGGGATCCCTTTATGAGGGTGGCGAGGGGCAGAGGCACTCGGGGAGACCTTGAGGCCCCCCAGCCGCTCCCTCAGCTCCCCATCATCTTCCTCTTCCGGGAAGCCGTTCACCGGCAGCAGGTAGAAGCCTCCGCGGCTGTCTGGGGAAGAGCGCCAAGGTCAGCTGCCCACTCCTCCCCTCCCAGCTTGGACCACCTCTCCAGGACCCAGGCCTTGCTTTGGTTTGTGTGGGGCCTGTGAGAGCCAGGCCCGAGTTTGTTCAGGAACCAGTGCAGTGCGGCCCACCCATGGGGTAGGCGGACAAACATGTTCTATTAGACTCCCTTTTTTTTTTTTTTTTTTAGATGGAACCGCACTCTGTCGCCCAGGCTGGAGTGCGGTGGCGCAATTTTGGCTCACTGCAACCTCCACCTCCCAGGTTCAAGCGATTCTCCTGCCTCAGTCTCCCCGAGTAGCTGGAATTACAGGCGTGCGCCATCAAGCCCAGCTCATTTTTGTATTTTTAGTAGAGATGGGGTTTCGCCATGTTGGCCAGGTTGGTCTCTACCCCTGACCTCAAGCGATCCACCCGCCTCAGCCTCCCAAAGTGCTGGGATTACAGGCATGAGCCACCGCTTCCGGCCTAGAATTGCATTTTAATACTTCCTGTTGGAATCGTTACAATTCTATTTTAATGTATCTAAGAAAAAATACAACTAGCACATCAAACGTAATTTCTCAGAGATTACTGCATAGAATGAGACTAGATTTTAAAAGTGAGCAGGTTTCAAACCAACTATTAAGTAAATAATAGTACAGGTGGTGACCAGCGGATGTGATAAAATGGCTCTGGTGGACAATTGCTTTCCTTCAGGGGACCGCAATGTGCCTGGAAGCCACACTGCTTCCCCGTGGGGAAAGAAGTAGAAGGCCCATCCTCCTTTCCCTAATCTCCCCAGGGTTGTGCCCCTCCCTGGGCTCTGGGATCTGACTGACCAGGCACGGGGGTGATAAGGTGACGCTTGGGCGGTGTGTCCTGCCGGGCTGGTCTCAAAGCAGGAGGCCGGACTGGTTGGAAAGATGAACAGGTCAGAGGCAAGGCACCCCGCCAGGCTCCCAGAGGGACACAGCTCAAGGGGCTGGGCAATCTCTGCAGCCCTCTCCACCACGGGGTCCCATCCCCATCCCCATCCCCATCCCCAGCAGGGCTGGGACCCAGAAGTCCCGCCTCCCACTGCTGACCTGCTCTGCTCTTGAGGGCCTCAAAAGCCTCCAGCTCCACAGGCATCACCATGCTGTCAAAGCGGCCCAGGTCTGTGGGGGCCACCACACTCCTGGGAGAGGGTGAGAGACGACAGCAGGGGTGGGAGGGGCAGGCAGGGTTTCAGTTCTAGAGGTGCCAGGATGCCCTTCAGCCCTTGGGAGGTTGGGGGTGGTACCAGGGATCCCCTTCCTGCCCCCAAGCCCTCTCTGCAACCTCCTCCCACCTGATGTCCCGCAGCAGCAGCAGCTTCTCGGGCCTGTCCAGGATGGCCAGCAGGGGCCTCACCAGGTCCTCCACACCTCCCTCATGCACATACTGCAGATAGAGGCACCACAGGTCAGACAGCAGTGGGGACTTCCAGAGCTGGGTGAGGGGGACACCAGGGCATGCAGGTGTTTCTTCTACGCAGGTAGGGACCTATCCAGCCCTGCATGCCTTGGGAAAGGTTTACTCCACCCCCAGCTGCTGCAGGGTGGCCTGATCTCGGTGATAGGGTGGAAGCCTGCAGTAATAACAGACCTGCAATAAATAGCAACAGCATTGATAACAGCTTTGGGACAGACACTTTTCTAAGCCTTTTACATACCATCTCTCAGCAACCACCCTGAGAAATGGCATTAATTATTCCTGTTTTACAGATGCTGAAACTGAGGCTCAGAGAGAAGGCCTTCACTCAAAGCCATACACATAAGGAAATGGGAAGAGGGACTGGAACCCGGGAAGTCTAACTCTTGCTTGCTCTGGTGCAGGAAAAGGATGTGCAGGGAGTGGACTCTCCTCCCCACCCCCATATTCCCAGGCAGAAGGAAGGAATTCGAGCCAAACTCTAGGCTGTGTGCCTGGCTGTCCCAGCATGTGTCTGCACACAGACCTACAAATTAGGCTTTGTTTGGGGCTGGAATGGGAGCCTTGGGGAAGGGGCGGTTCTGCAGAAAGCCTCTCGGGTCAGTTCCTGGGGCGGGATGGGGGATGGGGTGGAACCCCTTCTGCCTGGCACTGCCCGGATGCCACACCCCACTGACTCTGAAGACCTGAACACTGGGAGCCATCCCACTTGGACAGCACACCGACCCCTTGTGGCGAGAGGGAGACTGAGTCAGTGACACGCATGCATAGAACACTTTCTATGGGCACAGGCACAGAGACAGAGCATGCCCTGGTGGTCAGAGTGAGTCATTCATAAATATCTGGAAATAAATACAATACAAACGATGTGTGTGGCCCCAAACCACACACAGTTACAGCGACTCACACATATCGACAATACATTCCCTTTTGTCTGGAGAGACACATATGGTGCAGAACCAGCCCCACATGTGCACATGCTTTAAGTCTATGGACTTGGATTCGTTACCCACTAAGTACCAGACCCTGTACTGGGCAGCAGGGGCACAATGATCCTGTCTCAGATCTTCAGAAACTGGGTCTAGTGGGAGCGAGGGGCAGATGAGTCACATACCCCAGTGAACTACAAGCCAGGGGCAATGGAGCACAGGGAGTCTCAGAGGAAGATGGGAGGATCCCCGTGGGCTTCATGGAGGTGGTGGTATTTTGACTGACTCTTAGAAGATAGATGTAGGGAACAGCACAAAAGTTGGGAAGAAAGTGTTGCAAAGGTGGTGTGGAAAAATGAGTAGATAGTGGTTTAAACGTGGCCATGGGGTCCATGAAGAGCCTCCCTGCAGGGCTGCTGCACAGGTTGTGACTATGTAAGTAGCGTCCCTGAGGTTGTGCAGGTTGTAACCTGTATAAACCTATGCGGCAGCCATGGGAAAGTGGAGGTTGGTGGGTTAGGGAGTTGAATCGGGGAGGACCTCGAATGTGAGAGCAGGGAACTTGTACTTTATTCTGCCAAAGACAATGGGTCACCAGGTGACTTGGGGAGTGTACAGTGATCAGAGAAGGGTTTCCTTTCCTTCCCTCCCTTCCTCCCTCTATCTCTCTCTTTCTTTCTCTCTTTTTCTCTTTCTTTAGAGACAGATTTTCGCTCTTATTCCCAGGTTGGAGTGCAATGGCTCGATCTCGGCTCACTGCAACCTCCATCTCCCAGGTTCAAGCAATTCTGCTGCTTCAGCCTCCTGAGTAGCTGGGATTACAGGCACCTGCCACGATGCCCAGCTTTTTTTTTTTTTTTTTTTTTTTTTTTTGTATTTTTAGTAGAGATGGGGTTTCACCATGTTGGACAGACTGGTCTCGAACTCCTGACCTCAGGTGATCTGCTCGCCTTGGCCTCCCAAAGTGCTGGGATTATAGGCATGAACCACAGCACCTAGCCAATCAGAGACGGGTTTCTGATTCTTGGTCTGGCAGCTGTAGAGAGATGGCTCACATGGGGAGAGAGGGGAAGCCTGGGGTTCAGGGCTACATGCCCCAGTCACCAGGAGAACTTTGCTCATCACTCCAGCCAGGGCTTCATTGCTGAGGGTCTGATCTCTTGGTGTGGGGGCTTGGGTCAGGTTTGGGTGGTGGTTGAGCTCGGCAGGTGGTATGGGAGCACAGTTGGAGGTTTGGGCAAAGAAGGGAGGGATGAGGGAAAAGGAGCCGCCAAAGAGACAGACCCAGAGTCCTACCTCATGGGCAGAGCCTGCATTGCCCTACTTAGCGCTGGGAGCTGAGGGTGACACTTTCTGAGTTTAGCCCAAAGCCCTTTAGCTTCCCCCCAGCACACACCCCCATCTGCAGCTCTGCTGCAAACCGGGGCCTTGGTAACAGGATGCATAAATGACCATGTCTCAGTCTCCAGGTGACAATGCATGGACACACACACACACACACTAGCCAGACACGTGCTTGCTCACATGCACACACACACACACAATCGTGCAGTCATAACACAAACCAGGTACCCCACAGACACGCCAGTGCACACACCACACAGACATACAACACAGCCCCACTCTGAGCAAGGTGAAGGGTGAGGGAATCCACAAACAATTTTCCAAGACCCCCCAGCTCGCCCTCACACACAGTGTGCAGACTCCTCACAAGGAGCCCAGCGTACACACCCAGGTCTTCCTGAGACAGGGACAGAAAAGGACCTGCCAGTCCTGGAGGGAGTGAGCTGTGCCCCACAGCCTCCCCAACAGGTGGGCCCCAGAGACTCCTTCAAATCTGACTCTCTCCCCACCCTGGGGCCCTCTGGCTTTTTTTGAAGTGGAAGGGAACAGAGAACAACGGTTTAGGTGTTGGGGGGCAGGGGTTGAGGTGTGGTGTGTAGGGGAGGCAAAGGATTACTTACTTGGGCAACAGGGGAGAGGACCTGGCATGAGGCCAGGCATGCTGGGTGACCCAGGAGCAGAGGGTGGCATGCAGGGAAGGATGGAGGCTCAGAGAGGGCAGAGGCAGGTGACTGCAGGGACTCACTTTCCCCACTCGGGAAAAGTGTCCTCTCCTTCTCTTCTCAGCTTAAATACCACCTCCTCTGGGAGGGCCTCCCAGCCCACACCATCTAATATGTGTCTCCTGGTTTACCCTCTCATGTTCTTTTTCTTCGCAGCTCTTCGTGTGACTCATCACCATGGGTGTTTTGGTTCTAGTGATTGTCTAGCTCTTCTTCCTGTGAGCTGGCGGATGTGTGTGTGTGTGTGTGAGACGGGGTGACTTCTGATTTTACTGACCACTAGCCTCCTGGCATCAAGCCCAGACACTGGTCAGTGGACAGTGGCCTGAGTAAATGATAGGCTGGATGACCGAAGGACCGTGTGCCAAGGCTGCAGGCAGGATGGAGGCTTACCCGGGAGCAGTGGCGGGTGACAGCCAGCACCTCATCATCAGTCAGCAGCCTTTGGGCCAGGTCCTGAATGAGGGGCCGCCGGCTCTCCCAGGCCTGAACCTGCTCATCCACGTTGGGCAGCTGGCTGCAGGGACTCCTGGACCTGGCAGACAGCAGGGCCCGGCCCCTCTCCCGGTCTGCAGGGCAGGAGCCAAAGGGTGTGATAAGGAGCCAGGAGTCATCAGGGGAGGGGAAAGGGGCTTCCCTCAGCAGGGCTGGGCCCCGTAACTGGCCAGCTGAGAGCCCAGGTACCTGGGGCAGAATCCTAGCCTAGCCTATATGCTCCCACTGTGGTTGCCCGCAGCAACCTGCCCACCAATGCAGCACAAACCCCAGCCCCTCAGCCCCAACATGGACCCCTATACCAGTCTGTTTCTTAATGGGGTCTTAGCCCAGTGCCCCCAGGGCCCCCTGAACATGCACCATCATAGTAGTCTGTTCCCCACTGGAGCCCCAGCACAGGCTCCCTCATCACCCCCAAATATATCTTTGGGAGTCCCAACACAAGCTCCTAAAATGCACACCAATATCTGTCTGCCACCCTATCTTTCCTAGTAAGCTTAGTCCAATTCTTTTAGCTGCCCCCAATACGTACTAGTCTAGTTGCCTGATCCCCCATGCTTGACCCTGACTGAGTTTAGTCCAAAGCCACTTAGCTGGCCCCCAGCATGCACCCTTATCTGCCACTTTACTGTAAACCAGGCCTTGGTAAAGGGATGCATGAATTACCGCGTCTCAGTCTCCAGGTGACAAACTTCTGCACCGGGCCCACGCCCCCTGCTATGAAGAAGAAAGAGGCTCAGCTGCAGGTCTTGGCCCCCAGTCTGAAAATGGGGGTCAGGAGGGCTCAGGACAAGCTGGAATGGAAAATTCGGAAAATTCAGACTGGAAGTAGGTGTAATGGGGAGGCAAGAGGCTTGGCCCTGAGGGACTTGAAGGCAATGTTCAGGCTATGGACTTCCTTCATAGGCAATGGGGAGTCAGGACGGTTTTGGATCAAGAGAGGGTGCAGTCTGAGCTCTGCTTATGCAAGTTCACTTGGAAGCAAATGTATGGAGGGAAGAACCTCAGGGACAGAGCTCGGAGAAGTACCCACCTTCAGGGGACGGAGGGAAAAAGAGGAGCCTTGGAAGGAGATAGAGGAGTGGCCAGAGAGGTGGGAGGAGAACCAGCAGAGGGCAGGGCCTTGGGAGCTGTGGGAAGAGAGATGGAGAGGGGCCAGGCAGCCCTAATTGGAAGGGATTATCTCTCCCATGGTACAATCACCTTGAGACCCCAGAACTTCCCACCCCAGGGCGAAGCAGGGTCCAGCTCCTCATTCTCTGGTTTTGTTGTTCCGACATCCACCCCCCTCTTCTGAAAACAGCACCCTGATTTTCTCCTGGAGACCCACCCCGCTCTGTTCTTAGCCCATGTACTCCAGGGTGGGTATATGACCCAGGCTGGCTAACAAAAGCACTTTCTCTCCCACATCATAGCGATTTATTCTGCATGGCACAGGATCTCAGCTGGGCCAGCTGAGATCTGGCCATGGCATGGTGGCACATGCCTGTAATCCCAGCTACTTGGGAGGCTGAGGCAGGAGAATCACTTGAACCTGGGAGGGGGAGGTTGCAGTGAGCTGAGATTGTGCCATTACACTCCAGCCTGGGCAACAAGAGCAAAACTCCATTTCAAAAGGTAATAATAATAATATAGAAAGAAAGAAACAAAAATAAGTAAGTATTATTACCCCCATTTTACTCATGAGAAAACTCAGGCTCTCAGGAGCTGAGTGGGGACTCAGCTGGTAAAAGGCGGTGTGGGATCTCAACTCAGAACTGCTGGATGCAAAGCTAGTGGACTTGACCTTGTCTTCCTGTTTGATCAACCCACTACTTACCTTTCTCTATGTCCAGGTGAGGGCAAGCTTTGGCCGGGATCCCGCTGTCCAGTGTCCAGGCCTCTCTGCGCCCATCCCCTGCTAGCCTCCCCTGACGCCCTCCCTTGAAGAAGAGGTTCATCAGCGTCTTGGAGCGCTGCAGGGCACCCTTCTCCCCAGGGGACCCCGACTTCTCCTTCTTCCGCTGCTTCTTCTCCTCTGCAGACACGAGGGAGCAACCAGGGTGCTGGAGGGATGGGCAGAAGGGAAGGACGAGGGGCAGGGGTGTGGAGAGGGGCAGAGAGAAGGGAGAGGAGAGGGCAGACAGGATCTGCAGCTGTGCGGGGGTGGGAGTGCGGTTCCTCTTCCGACATTCTGACCCTTTCCCCCACCGCACAGCTGTGGCTATGTAAAGAATCTCCATTGAGGCCCAGTTGGAGAAGGGCACACATGCGTGCATGTGAGTGTGAGCGACTGTGTGTGTAAACAGGCCTGGGAACTCCAGGATCCAGGGGCTGGGATAAGGGCTGGTTCAGGGAACAGGCGCAGAGACTAAGGGTGAGTATGGGGTCCAGGACTAATTTAAAGTGGAGCCCACAGCAGGGTCTGAGCAGCCTGGAGCTTGGGTTGGGCAGGGGCTGCATCAAGGCCTGGGGCAAAGGGAGGGTTGAGCTCAGGACAGGGTGTGAGGCAGGTTTTGGACCAGAGGCTGTGGAGGGAGCAGCAGCCACCCATCCCCCACGTACCCCACAAGGTCAGGTGGCTCTGGGAGCGCGTAATAGGCGGCCGGGGTCGGCTGAGGGCCAGTAGCAAGGCCGTCTTGGGGGACTCAGAGAGGGCAGAGTCAAGGCGGCGGCCGTGGTGGGGGCCGTCCGAGCGGATGGCGGTGTCCCTGAGGATGACTGTGGGCCGCACGCTGCACCAGGTCTCCACCCGGCCCCCGGCATCAGGCTCCGTCTGCATGGCTGTGTCGGCCCGCCCCCAGCCTGGGCCGCGGCCGCCGGGCTCCTCTGGCCCCAGGCAGACGTCCAGGCGGTCCGAGGGCAGGGAGCCTGAGCTGTAGGGGGCGCTGGAGGCACACGAAGAGACGCTGGAGCTGCTCTCAGAGGCCGGGGACAGCTGCTGCAGCACCCCGTTGCTCACTGCAGGGAGTAGGGAAGCCAGGGGTCAGCGGGCTTGCTTCAGGGCCCTACCGGACTTGCATACCACTCTTGGGCTTAGGGGTGGAGGAGGCAAGGTCAGGCAGCAGCCTGGGTTAGAACCGCAGTGGTGTGGAACCCGCTGCTCCGAAATGCTGCTGCCACTGACCTAAGGCATGTCACTTCTTGAATCACCCACTGGGACTCCAGACCCTAGGAGAGCCTGCATTTTATCCGCAGATTCTCAGAGGGGAGCCCAGAAATAGCTCTAGACTGTGTGAAGGGTTTTGGTCTTCTTCCTTCTTCTTCTTTCTTTCTTCTTCTTCTTTCTTCTCCCTTCTCCCTTCTCCCTTCCCGTCCCTCCTCCCTCCTCCTTCCTCCTCCTTCCTTCTTCCTTCTTTTTTTTTTTTTTTTTGAGACAGAGTCTCATTCTATGGCCCTGACTGGAGTGCAGTGGCATGATCTTGGCTCACTGCAACCTCTACTTCCTGGGTTCAAGCGACTCTTGTGCCTCAGCTTCCGAAGTAGCTGGTATTACAGGTGTGCACAACCACACCCAGCTAATTTTTGTATTTTTAGTAGAGATGGGGTTTCATCATGTTGGCCAGGCTGGTCTCGAACACCTGACCTCAGATGATCCACCCACCTCAGCCTCCCAAAGTTTTGGGATTATAGGCATAAGCCACCGTGCTGGACTTTTTTTTCTTTTCTCTCTCTTTTTTTTTTTTTGAGACAGTCTCTCATGGTGTTGCCCAGGCTGGAGTGTAGCTCCTCAGCTCACCACAGCCTCAAACTCCTGGGCTCAGTCAATCTTTCCACCTCAGCCTCACAAGTAGCACAGACCACCGGCCCTCACCACCACTCCAGTTAATTTTAAAATTATTATTATTATTATTTTGAGATGGAGTTTCGCTCTTGTTGCCCAGGCCGGACTGCAATGGCATGATCTCTGCTCACTGCAACAGCTGCTTCCTGGGTTCAAGCAATTCTCCTGCCTCAGCCTCCCGAGTAGATGGGATTACAGGCATGGGCCACCATGCCCGGCTAATTATGTATTTTTAGTAGAGACGAGGTTTCTCCATGTTGGTCAGGCTGGTCTCGAACTCATCACCTTAGGTGATCTGCCCATCTCAGCCTCCCAAAGTGCTGGGATTACAGGCGTGAGCCACCATGGCTGGCTTAAATTATTATTTGTAAAGACAAGGTCTCCCTATATGGCCCAGACTGGTCTTGAACTCTGGTACTCAAGTGATTCTCCCACCTCAGCCTCCCAAAGTGCTGGGATTACAGATGTGAGCCACCGAGCCTGGCCCTTTTCTTCTTCAGAGATCCGGGCCCCACCCTCAGGCCTCCACCCTTTCCCTCCAACCTTGGAGATCTGAGCCACTTACGTCGGTCCAGCCAGCAGTACTCAGAAACCATCTCTTTGTAGGCAGGGTACCGGCCAGTCTCCTGGGGAGGGGATGGTGGGCACAGGAGGGAAGGGGGAGCAGTGAGGACGGAGAGTGAGAATGGGGCAGGGATGACACGATGGGAGTAAACGTTCAACTTCATTTCTGTCCTCCAAATTCATCATGCTGTGGCCATACAGGTCACTTTCTTTCTGAACATGCCAAGTTCCTTTGTACCTCAGGGCCTTTGCACCTGCTGTTCACTCTGCCTGGAGGCCACCCTGACCCCAAGATACAGGGGCCTTCCTGAATTACTCCATTCCATCTCTCTATCAATTTCCTTAGAGCATTTGTCAACATCTGCAAGCATCTAGTTTATTGATCTGTCTCCCTCCAGTAGCAGAGAACTTATCTGTCCTGTTCACTGTTGCAGCCCCAGTTCCTGGCACCGTTGCCGGCACATAGCGGGTGCCCAAAAATATTGTTGAATGAATGAGGGGCAGAGTGGGAGTGAGGAGAGATGTTTGGGCTAATCTGAGAGGAAGGAAAAGGAAAAATTGGATGGGGGAGAGGTAGAAATGGGTGGGGGAGGGCAGCAGAGGAGGCACCCAATGAAGGTTTCACTCCAAGTGAAGGCTTGGGGAAACAGAATGGTAGAGCAGAGGCCAGGGCTGAACACCAGGGGAGAGTGAGGCGGCATCTCCTCCAGGAGCCGGAATGAGAAGACCTGATCCGCAGACAAGTGTGAGACCCACATGAATAATGAATCCAGTCACCTCCTGTGAAATCCAACCTCTGGCCCCAGCCCAGCCCTCCTTGCTCTATGCCCTGGGGATGCCCACCACCCAGGTCCTGCCCAAAGCCACAGCTGCCACCCCTCCCTTCTGGGCAAGACATTTGTTCCTTTCAACCCTAGGCCTCCACCCTTCATAAGAAAGGGGCACCACTCTAGCACTGTGGGGAGAAGGACTGGAACCAGGCCCAGCCACTGACCAGCTGAGTAAGTGACCTGTTTGTGAGTTGCTGTACCTCTCTGAACCTCAGTTTCTTCTTCTTCAAAATAGGGATGAGAACAATGCCTGTCTACCTTCTAGTGGCTGTGGGAACGTCATAAATTGCCAAGCATAATTAAGAAGTAGGGTGGCCTGGGAAGCCCCTCCTCTAGCCTCGCTTCTCCCTGCCCCCACAGTTCTGCCCACCTTGATGGTCAGCATGATGTGCGTTTGGCCCTTCAGCACCTCCACGGCCTGGCTGTGGCTGATGTCGTCAAACCTGACACCGTTGGCTGCCAGGACCTTGTCCCCCACCTTGATGCCATTCTCCTCGGCCAGCCCACCATGGTCCACTCTGAGGCCAGACAGGCATCAGTCTGATAGGCCCCTGGCCTGCCCTCCCTCACCCCACTCCAGACCCCCTTCTCTTGGACACAAGACTGTACCAGTCAAGCTCCTTGACCCTCCTACTGGGGCCTCCCGTCCCCTCCCAGGCCCTCACTGAGACAGGTGGTTGGCCAGGCCTCACTTGCTGACCATCCCCACATCCCAGCCTAGGCCCTACTCCATGTCCCATTCTCAGTTCTACCCCAAGACACTTCCTGCCTCAGCCCTCACTTGGACACGTAGATGCCCAAGCCAAACTCCTTGCCCCCACGGATGTTGAAGCCCAGGCAGAAGTCGTCAGAGGTTGTGTATAGGTGGACGATGCGCCGGACACCATCTTCTGAGCTGGTGTCGGACGGTGTCGAACCGCACTTCTCCACTACGAGGCGCCGATTCACCACATCCACCCTGGACAACAGCAGGGGGCCCTCAGGCGGGGTCCTCCATCCGCTGCCACCCACCACCCTCCCAGCAGCTCTGACAACTGCAGGGAAAGTGGGGGTTGCCTTTAGGGGACTCCCCAGGCCTGAGACCTGCAGTGGGACATAGGTTCATTAGCTGGGAAAGCAGCCTAAATCGCCTCTTTTTATTGAGCAGCTGCAATGTGCCAGGACCATTCCTTTTTTTTTTTTTTTTTTTTTTGAGACAGGGTCTTGCTCTGTCCACCCAGGCTGGAGTACCATGGTGTGATCATGGCTCACTGCAGCCTCAACCTCCTGGGCTCAAGCAGTCCTTCCACCTCAGCTCAGCCTCTTGAATGGCTGGGATTACAGGCACATGCCCACCATGCCCAGTTTTTTTGTTTTGTTTTGTTTTGTTTTAGACGGAGCTTCACTCTTGTTGCCCAAGCTAGAGTGCAATGGTGTGATCTTGGCTCACCACATCCTCCGCCTCTGGGTTCAAGCGATTCTCCTGCCTCAGCCTCCCGAGTAGCTGGGATTACAGGCATGCTCCACCATGCCTGGCTAATTTTTTATTTTTGGTAGAGACAGGGTTTCTCCATGTTGGTCAGGCTGGTCTTGAACTCCCAACCTCAGATGACCCACTCGCTTCAGCCTCCCAAAGTGCTGGGATTACAGGCTTGAGCCACTGTACCTGGCTTTTTTTTTTTTTTTTTTAAGAGAAGGGGTCTTGCTATGTTGCCCAGGCTAGATCCGAGCTCTAATCCTTACAGCACCCCTGTGGGGAGGTGGTGTTTTGCCCCCGGGTTTCACAGCAGGAGCAGCAGCAATGTGGCAGCAGGACCACTGGGATCTGAGAGAGCAGAGCCATTGGAGGAGGGCAAGGGAGAGATGTGGTCTCTTATTTTGAGGTAAGGCTTTTGGATCCCCTGCGTTTCCTGTGCCTGTGAGCAGGAGGAGCAGAAACCTCTCCCCTCAGTGGGTTTTGTGTGGTGGTAGGGCTGGGGTGGGCTGGGGCAAGGCCAGGGCTAGGATGAGGGAGTTGCTGCTCACCACGTGGTCTTCTCCTTGGAGAACTTGATGCCTGGCACGCGGCCCATGCGCCGCACCATCATGTGCAGGCGGCTGCTGCCCGTCAGCACCTTCACAGCGCTACCCATGGTGATGCTCTCCAGGCTTAGCCCGTTCACTTCCGTGATCTTGTCCCCCACGCACAGGCCAGCCCGCTCTGCACCACAGGATGGGAGTGGCTGGCATGGGGCACTCGGGAGAAGAGTCCCCAGGGTGGGGGCTGAGCCTCCCCCATCAAATGGAGCTCCTTCGGGTTCAACTGATCTCCTCAGTCAGAGTGGGGATTGTCAGAGCAGGGGCTGAGTGTTCCCAGTGCCTAGGGATCTGTCCCTTAAACCATTCTGCCCTGAGGGTGAGCCCTGTCCCCCCATCAGTCAGGCCTTCCAGAGTTGGGGACTCTTCCTTCTGTCCCTGACAGTAGCATCCCCTGCAATTCACTGAGGTTAGAGTGACATCCTAAGCCTGGACTTCAACCTGGGGGTTCCGCTTACCTGCACTGCTGCCTTCCTCCACTTTGCTGACGAAGATGCCCAGGCCATGCTCTGAGCCCCCACGCACGCTGAAGCCCAGCCTCCCTGCTGGACTCTTCTCCACCCGGACTGAATGGATGATGTCACTTTCATCACTGTTGGCTGTGGGGACAGGGATTTAGGGATGCCCCCATGTTCATTGCGGGCACTGAGGGCCCCTGGGTTCCCCAACTTGGGGCCTGCAAAGGCTGGGTTGCTGGGCACAGTCACACAGGCATGTAGGGGCCTAAATGCAGTGGGGCAGGTCAGCCCATTTCTAAGGCCCCTCTGGGTGATTTTTATTTTATTTTATTTTAAAGTAACAGGGTCTTGCTCTGTCATCCAGGCTGGAGTGCAGTGGTGTGATCATTGGCTCCCTGCAGCCACAAACTCCTGGGCTCAAGTAATCCTCCTGCCCCAGCCTTCCAAGTAGCTAGGACTACAGGCACACACCACTGTGCCTGGGTTATTTTTAAATTTTTTGTAGAGGCAGGGTCTCACTTTGTTGCCCAGACTGGCCTCAAACCCCTGGCCTCAAGCAATTATCCCACCTTGGCTTACCAAAGTGCTGGGATTACAGGTGTGAGCCACATGTCCTGCCCCCTCTGAGTGATTTTGAGGCCATGGACTGGGAGGGTGTAGAAGAGGGTGAGATCAGCGGGACAGGACTCTATGCTAAAGACACTATTCTTTTTTTTTTTTTTTTTTCTTTTTTTTTTTTTTTTTTTTGAGACGGAGTCTCGCTCTGTCGCCCAGGCTGGAGTGCAATGGCCAGATCTCAGCTCACTGCAAGCTCCGCCTCCCGGGTTCACGCCATTCTGCTGCCTCAGCCTCCGGAGCAGCTGGGACTACAGGCGCCCGCCACCTCGCCCGGCTAGTTTTTTTGTATTTTTTAGTAAAGATGGGGTTTCACCAGGTTAGCAAGGAGGGTCTCGATCTCCTGACCTCGTGATCCGCCCGTCTCGGCCTCCCAAAGTGCTGGGATTACAGGCTTGAGCCACTGCGCCCGGCCAAGACACTATTCTCTAGCCGGGTGTAGTGGTGTATGCCTGTGGTCCCAGCTACGCAGAAGACTGAGGCAGGAGCCCAGGAGGTCAAGGCTGCTGTGACCTGTGTTCACACCACTGCACTCCAGCCTGGGTGACAGGGCAAGACCCTGTCTCAAAAAAAAAAAAAGAAAGAAAAGAAAAAGAAAAAGATGCTGTTCTCCTTCCTTCCTAGTGTGTGTGTATGTGTGTGTGTGTGTGTGTGTGTGTGTGTGTGTGTGTGTGTGTGTATCAATGCTTTCTGAGCTTCACATGCCCATGGGCCTGGGGGAAGCCAAATAAATAAACAATTCTGTTACTCCGAGAGTCAGATGGACAGACAAGAATGTTCAAGATTCTGTTCTATGGGGCACAGTTGAGGGTGTCTGGCCTCATCAGCTTGCAGCATAAATTAGTATATTAGCTCTATCTTCAAATGCTTGTAGAGCTACCCAGTGGAAGGCATTAGATGTTTTCATCTGTGTAAACAGAACCTGCCTGCAGTACTCTTGCTCACATAGTGGAATTAGACAGAGGCAGATTTTGTCAGGAAAAACTTTCTAAAACATTCAGCTATTGGAAATAGAATGGGTTTTCTTTCTTTTTTTCCCTTGAGACAAAGTTTTGCTCTGTCGCCCAGGCTAGAGTGCAGTGATGCGATTTCAGTTCACTGCAACCTCGGCCTCCCAGGTTTAAGTGATTCTCCTGCCTCAGCCTCCCAAGTAGCTGAGATTACAGTCATGTGCCACCCACGCCCGGCTAATTTTTGTATTTTTAGTAGAGATGGGGTTTCACCATGTTGGCCAGGCTGGTCTCGAACTCCTGACCTCGTGATTCACCTGCCCTGGCCTCCCAAAGTGCTGGGATTACAGGAGTGAGCCACTGCCCCAGTCTTGAAATGGAAGGGATTTTCTAAGACAGATAGTAAGCTTCCCATCTTTGGAGGCATGCAAGCTGAGACCCAGCAAATCTCTGGGATGTTATGGAATCCCTGAGCGCCTTTCCATCTCTTAGACTCTGTGATTCTAAGAGGAGTCAGGGTTCTAGGAACTACTTGGCTACATGCGGAAAGAAACCCCAAGCCACACCACACTGCAATATGTATGTGCCCAAGGCGGTCCTCTCCATCACGCTGGGGAAAGTAGAGGGGGAAGGGGGTTACTAAAGGCTGAACCCGTCAGGTAAGGATTCTTTCTTTCTTTTTTTTTTTTTTGAGATGGAGTTTCACTTCTTCTCCCAGGCTGGAGTGCAATGGCTCAATCTTGGCTCACTGCAACCTCCGCCTCCTGGGTTCAAGTGATTCTCCTGCCTCAGCCTCCCCAGTAGCTGGTATTACTGGCATGTGCCACTACGCCGGGCTAAATTTTGTATTTTTAGTAGAGATGGGGTTTCACCATGTTGGCCAGGCTGGTCTTGAACCCCTAACCTCAAGTGATCTGCCTGCCTCGGCCTCCCAAAGTGCTGGGATTACAGGCATGAGCACCCGGGGCAGGTAAGGTTTCTGTAAGGACTCTGATGGGTGGGATTTTGATGGGTAAGGGGAAAGGGAGTGGCACTGATGAGGGGGAAGGAGCCAGGGATGCTCAGCTGTGGGCCCTTAGGAGGCCTTCCAGTTACAGAAAAGCAAGAAGGCTGGAGGGGTAAGTTGGGTCCCAGGTGAGAAGCTGAGATTTCTTCGTGGGTAAGGGTTACTCTAGAGGTGTTTGACAGGGAGAAATCACACACACACAGACACACACACGCACACACACTCTTCAATTTGATCTAAGAGAAGTCAGGTTACAGGGCACAGCCAGGGCAGCTCGGAAAGAAATCCCCAAGGGCAGCTTGTGGGGAGGGGTGGTGCAGGACAGATGTGGGGGACCAGGGCTTTCCCAGCTGATTAGATTACACAGATCTCAGGCCACTTACAGCCTTAGCCAAGGAGCCTTTTGCTCCCTTGCTCCCAACCCTCTCTCCTCAGGGCCTCACTGGGGCCTCCCTAGGGCCCTGGGTCAGGGAATGTGAAATCTGAGGTTTTCCAGGAGCCTGGGCCCTGCAAGGATGGAAACTTCTCTACCTCCACTGCCCCAGCCTCTCCTCCAGGTGCTCCACTGCAGTCCTGGCACTATCCTTGCTTCTGCTCTTGCCCCCTTTAGCTATTCTTTATACAGTACCCAGAGTCAGCTTTTACATTGGATCATGTCTTCTCCCTAATTAAAAACTTCAGCACCTGTTCCTGCTTCTAGAACTCCAGTCTCCTCACCATGCCTTATAAGGCCCTGTCTGGGCTTCCCTCTGCCCACCCCTCTGCCCTCCCTTCCACCCTCCCTCCCTCACTGAGCTCTGGCCACCCTGATCTTCCTGTTCCTCGTGGAGGTCAAGCCCTTCCAGTGTCCCCACTGCCTGCAGTGCTCCTGCCCAGGCCTTTAGAAGGTCAGCTCCTCTTCCTCATTTCCCTCCTGGGTCAGACACCACTTTCTCGGAGAAGGCTTCCTGGAATATCCTACCCCTCCTCCCAGTGATTCCCTCTTGTAGGGCTTCTCAAAGCGTTGTGCTGTATCAGCAGCATCAGTGTCATCTGACAACTTGCTAAAAACAGGAATTCTTTCGCTTTACCACAGACCCACTGGACCAGAAGCTCTGGGACTGAGCCCTGCAATCTATCCCTGAATGAGCCTTCTCGACAATTCTGAGGCATCTGAGGTTTGAGAAGCACCATTCTCTCATATCATCAGATGATCACCTTCTGACTCTTCTCATCCTTTGCCATTGTTTGCTTATTTGTCTTATTTATCTGTCTCTTTTGACTGGACTGTAAGCTCAATCATGGTGGGGACTTTGTAATTCTCTTGTAGTATATCTTCAATATGTTGGACAGCACTTGGTATTTGATAAGTATTTTTTTTGAATAAGTGAAAGAGTAAATGGATGAATGGATGGACAAACTAGGAGAGTGAGGAGAATATGCATTAAGGGTTATGCTTTCCTGGATTAAAGGTAATGCATTTTCTCTGGGACCAGTTGAGTTTAAGGAGCTGGTGGGGTCTCATGGGGCTGATGTAGGTGGCAATGTCCCTCTTCCCACTGTTTATTCCTTATCAGCTACTTTACTCCCAGGGAGTGATCTACATAATAATATGGGGCAGGATTCCAGGCTGCGGGGACTTGGGAGATGTCTGCGCTCAGGCAGAGGGGAGAATTCTGAACTCAGAGGGTCCCAGCCCAGTCAGAGGAGAAGCCAAGTGGTCAGAGCAACTCCCCAGTCCCTCACTTGCTAGGAGATCCTGCTTCCTTGGCTGCACAGTGGCACTTGCATGAGGCAGAGGGAGAAAGCAATCATGAAACCCTGGAAGAGGATCTTTAGAGGGATGGTATAGGCCAGGCACAGTGGCTCAGGCCTATAATCCCAGCACTTTGGGAGGCTGAGGTCAGAAGATCACTTGAGCCTAGGAGTTCAAGACCAGCCTGGGCAACATGGTGAAACTCTGTCTCTACAAAAAGTAAAATAAAATAAAACTAGCCAGGCATGGTGTTGCATGCCTATAGTTCTGGCTTCTCAGGAGGCTGAGGCTGGAGGATCACTTGAGCCCAGAAGTTCAAGGCTGCAGTGAGCTATGATCACACCACTGCACTGCACTTCAGTTTGGGCGGGCAACAGAGCAAGACCTTTTCCCTCTAAAAAAAAAAAAAGGACAGTATAAACAGCCCTTGCATCATACATGGGCAAAGGAAAGCGGGGAGAGGGAGAGAGAGAGAGAGAGAGAGTATTGGAGGGAGTATAGCATAGTTCTTTTCATAGAATGGGACTAATAAAGACTGCTGTGGTGCCTGCTTCCCTTTTCCCCAATGTCTCTTAACTCCCCTGGAGACTTCTGCTCCCTGAACAGAATGACCGCGGTGACCCTCAGCAGTGCCCTGTTGCTCACCAGAGGGTGAGGCATAGACTGGTGTATGACAGGGGTGAGCGTGCCAAGCCACTGGTGGAGGAAAGCCTCCTCCCTGAGCAACATGCCCACCCCTGTTCCGGTGGCCTAGGGAGGAGAACAGAGATGCCCCGCTGGGTCAGAGCGGGAGGAACAGGGCCTGAAGAGTCCAGTCTGGGATCCAGCCAGAGCAGCTCTGCTGGCTAAGAAAGAGGAGAGGAGCTGGAGATATTTATCTGGTCCTGCCCACAGAAAGCCCACACTCAGGGGGCCTGGCTCCGCCCCTGGCATTCAAGGTCCTGTCTTGCTCACCAGCTCTTAGTCGCCTCACATCTGTCACTGCAGCCAGGCTGGCTCCTAGGTGCCCACCCACCATGCTCCATGCTTTTCATTTCCAGCCTTTGTTGGTGATAGCTCACCCCTGCCACCAGCTGTTCTTGTTGCTCTGTCCTGCTACACTGTAGATTTCTGGAAGGTGAAGAGGGAGCCTGATTTCTCTCTAGGTCCCTTGTAACACCTCCTCAGGGCTGGTATAGAATTGGTGCTCCATGAAGCGGCATTAAGCAACTACATAAGCTTAGGTCTCCCCTTCCCTGATGGAGCTCCCTCTCCACCCTCAACCCTCCTCTTCTGAACATTTGCTGTGCTGCCTTCATTCCCCTCCTTCGGCACTGAAGCCCTGAATTCTGTCTACCCACTTGGGCACTGACTCCTCGAAGCCCAGCACAGAGCTTGTCACACAATGTACTGGTTGATGGAGGATGTCCTCCTTTATCCTGCTCCATCCCCCAGAAGTACACACAATGGATCTGGAGAAGGGCAGAGCCCATGGGAGAAAGAGGCCAGTTCAATCCCCTGCCTTGTCCACCTGGGGCTAGCATACCACACGCATGCCTTTCCCTGCTGCCATGGCCTTCTCTCCCTCCTCTGACCCTTCTACCACCCTGGACCCCTGCAGGATTGGCCTGGAGAAGAAGCAGGTGAGGAAGAGTGTATGGGTTCCCAGGCTGCCTGCCACCTCCCTGTGACTCCCATCTCTTGAATTCCCCCTCTCATACAGGCTCTGCCTCCTCCTGCTGAGTTCCCACTGTCCCCTACCCCCACCCTCCCCAACCCAGGCCTGTGGCTGGGTCCCACCCCCACCTTCGATGGGTGAGTTGATGAGGATGACGCGTCCCATGGGCGATGAGGCTCGGATTCCGCGGGGGGGGCCGTTCAGCAGCCGTTGCTGCTTCCTTAGCAGGTATCGCGTTGCGGTGGAGCCTGAGTCGCTGCCTAGGTGGCCTCGGGAGGAGAGGGAGCTCAGAGAGCCGGAGCTTAGGTCTCCTAGGCCCAGGGGGTCTAAGCCCACTGCGAAACCCTGCGCCATGGCGGCTGGGCTAGAGCAGCACCCTACAGGTCCAGAAGGAATCTGCTAGCTCTGGAGAGGCCAGCCCCGCGTGCTTCCAGCTCCATGAGCCTCTCCGCGGGATTGGGGTCTTAGTAACGTGAAGGCCCTTGCTTGCGATGCCTCTCAGCAGTGTGAGCTCCAGGCCTGGGCAGGGAGAGCAGGGATGAGGGAGGGGTATAAATGTTCCCCCTGCTGCTCCCTGCTGGTTTAAGCATCCTGCCCTCCCATGCCTTAGGCCCCCCTCCTGTCTCACCCCAGACCAGAGAACTGCCCCATCCAGGCACCATCGTGGACTCTCGCTGACTTTATACAAGACAGGTGGGAACCTTTCACCCCTCATTGCTGCTGGCGGCTGAGTCATCTACTCCCGTCCTCAGTCCTCAATAGAGGTTGAGAGTGGAGTTGGGATTACTAAGGGCGCTGGGGCTTAGAGCGGTGTGAGACAAAAGAGAGGTAGAGACAGCTCATGGCATCACCTCTCTCCTGCATATGCGGGTATGGGGGTGGTCCGGGATAGGGTGGGGGCGGCGTAGGGTGTGCTGGGCCTCGAGGACGGGGCTTCAGGACCTTAGACAGCTGAGGCCGAGGAAGCCCCCCAGACACCCGCGGACTCCAGGCTGCGGCTCCGGGTCTAAAGAGTCTGCACGAACCTCTCCCAAGCTTGCGGGGAGGATCCGCTGGAGAGGGGTCCCACGACATCCCGCGCAAAACCCAAGGCCAATTCCCTCAGAGAAGCTCTGGAACCCAGAATGAAGCACCCCAATATCAACTCGGCCCTCCAGGCCCCCCACCCCTTTGTGCCCGGTCCCCCTCACCTGGTCGCTGCTGTGGCGCCGCCAGCCTTGTCAAACCACCCTCCCGCGAGAGCTACTGTGGCAGTCTGCAAACCCCACCCATGCTCCGCGGAGGCTGCGGGAATTGGGCTGGCCTGCACCGCCCTGGGCTCCCATTGGCTGGTAGGGCCGTCAGTCATTCTATTCCGACACCTCCCTTGCGCTCCAGGGACACACTGGTGTTACCTGGTCCCGGGCAGCGGAGTTCTTTACCCACCCCAGTTCTGGTTCTGACGCCCTAGTTCATCCCGCAAATTTAGGACTTGGGTCTCGGCTTGTTCCCCTCCCGCTAGAAGCACCTCTTCTCTGAGCCAAGACAGCTACCTGGGCTCCTGGAATTGCCACCCCTCCGTGGGCACCCTTGAGGCCTCCGTGGGGGGACGTCACCGGGCAGAGCGGGACGTGAGCCTGCGTTTGCTGCAGGCGTTCTCTGTGTGGTGACTGGGTGAGTTATGAGTATGTGTGTGGCGGAAGGGGTGCCTTCTTCACTTGCATCCTCCTCCTCAGTCAGAAGGTGTCTCTGGCTACCCAGTTCTGGAATGGTCGCAGGGTGGGGCAGCTGGTCCCTGGACGGGAAGAATCCTAAGAATCCTTCTGATGCACTTATTCGGATGCAGACCGTGAGATTGCTGGGGTCGTCTGCCCCTCCACATCCCAGGGGTGGGGCTACAGTCTGGGGTGCAGGGAGACGGGTTGGGAGTGTAAGGAGACCAGGGACACAGGGGAGCTAGGGGTTACAGAGGAAGAGCAGGGAGAGGGCTGGGGACATAGAAGGGGCACAGGCACGACAGGAACGGGACTGTGAAGTGATGCGAATGCCACGCTGCTACAAGAGGAGCTTGTGGATACTAGGGTAGGAGCCCAGGGGGGCAAGCAGCCAGAGGCCATTGCCAAGGGAGCCATCAAGTAAACAAGCCAGGTGGTAACCCGAGTCCCTCCCGGCGCGCCAGCAGAGGACCGCCCCTCCACACTGTCCACCTGCACCCTGGGCTTTCTCTCTGGGCACCTAGACCTCTTGCTGCAGGGCTGGGGGTCTGCTGAGGCCCGCCAGGGGACTGTAAACAAAGGGAGCAGCCCCCTCAGCTCCAGCCCCTCCTCCCTCTGGCTGGGGAGGGGACCAGAACTGATCCCCGAGGTGGGATTGGCTCTGGGAAGCAGCTTAGGGCCTGGTCCCGGTGGCCCAGGCCGGGGTGGGGGGGATCGCCTCGAATGACACCCACCTCCCCTAGGTTCTGCCAATCCCCGTGCCCACTGGGTGGGCGCGGCCGGGAAGTTCCCGCCCCTCCCTGCTGGTCGGCGTCACGCGTGACGTCCCGCGTGATGGCTGGGAGGGCCCGGCGGCGACAGCGGAGGCAGAGAAGAAGGCGGTTCTGAGAGCTTCAGGGAGCCCTGGAAAGCGTAAGTGCTCGCTGTCCCTAGCTGGCGGGGTTCAGGAATGCGGGTCAGAGAAGGAAGCCTGCCTTGAAACTGTCTGTCCTGGTGCAATCAGTATTTTCGGCTCTATGGAGGTCCACAGGGCACAAGGGAGGTTGCAGGGAGGAATGTCAGGGTGGGGCTGTGTGTAGTCACACATTCAAGTGTCTGCAGATGGGCACAATGTGCACCTGTAACAGTCTTTGAAGGCCAGTGTTACAGGACACCTCCACTCTGTCTGTATGTCTGGGCAGGGTGTGCATGATGGTGTCTTTGTGTGTGGGTATGTGAGTGTGAGGGGAGGGCATGTCTGCCTCTGCGGAAGGAAGTGTGGCTGGAGAGGATTAGTCATTCTGTAGGATTCTGCCCAACTCAGCCAGATGGCTGCACCAGGTTTTCCTCTCTGAGGGAGCAGCCACTGAATCCTGCTCTTATCCGGAGGCAAGTGGCTCAGAGAGGTGGATGAGTGTCTGTGCCAGCCCTACCAGGCCAGGGACCAGGGAGAGCCTGGAGTCATTCCGTGTGAGTTGGAGAAAATGGATCTGTAGAGGGGACTTGTGTGTGCCCACATGCACACACATGGCTGACATCAGAGTTCCCTGATTGAGATCTGAAACAGATAAGCCCTGGGTGGCCAGTAAGGCCTTGCTCTCCTCCAATCAGGGACTGGAGTGTGGGATGTCTTATGCCATTTTCCAAAATAGCCTTGGGGATTTGTATCCAGGTCTCAGGGCAGCTGGGACCTAAAACTCACCTGAGCATGGGTGTGTAATATATATGTTATATGTTCTTGTGTGTCTGCAGTACACGTGGCTGAGATGTTTGTTGCTGCTCATGTGTCAACCACATACATGTAAATCCTCCCTCATGAAAATCTGTACCAGGATAGAGCACAAGGAGATCTGTTTTCCTGTTTCTGGTCTTCCCCTCCCCTTCCTCCAGTGGCTGCAGGTCCCTGGGCGGGGACATTGCTGAGGAAACAGCTCCTTCCCACACCCTTGCTTACCTTTCTAGTCACCTTGAGCTCTTAAAGGGACTGATGATAAGCTCAGAGGCCAGGGCAGGGGCACCAAAATTTCCCCTAGCTGGAGCCCTTGGACCCTTGGACTCCCGCTCTGACCCTTGTGTCTGTCCTGCAGAAAATGGGTGAATTGCCTTTAGACATCAACATCCAGGAACCTCGCTGGGACCAAAGTACTTTCCTGGGCAGAGCCCGGCACTTTTTCACTGTTACTGATCCTCGAAATCTGCTGCTGTCCGCGGCACAGCTGGAAACTTCTCGGAACATCGTGCAGAACTACAGGTGACCACCCCCCAGTCTGACCCTGTGTGCCAGGATCTCATTTTCTGGGATTAATATAGTATGTCTTGTACCTGCCTCCTCAAGCTTGACAGTGACCCTGTCCCTCAATCCCCTCACTCTCTAGCCCCCTCTGTTGGCCAGAGCTTTAACCCAAAGGATTTTAGAGCATTTGGGTTGAGAAGATGGCACTGATATTTATGGGAAGGGCTGCTCTATGTTTCACAAACCTCTACAGGGACCTATCCCATCGCTGGGTCACCATCTGCAAGGATAGAGGTGCTCAAAGTGGAGTCCCAGGAAGATAGAAGGGAATTCCCCTTATCTTTGGGAGGAAAAACTCTTGCAATGCTTGCAGCCATTTTTGACCCACTGGAAACCACCATCACCCATGACCCAGCATTTTAGCAGAAACAGAAGGATACCCCTCTTCGTGTGGCTAGAAGGGAAATAGAAATAGGAGCCTCCACTTCTGGGAAACTTTGGCCCTCCTCCAAAGACAAGGAGCTCCCTTATGCTGAGACTAGAGGCTGAAGTTCCTGGTTCTCTGTCCAGAGTTACCCTGAGCTGGGCAGATGGGGCCTGTGAGGGTAGATCTGCCCCCTGGCATAGCTTGTCTGCTCCTTGCCAACTTCTGCAGGGCTGGCGTTGTGACCCCAGGGATCACCGAGGACCAGCTGTGGAGAGCCAAGTATGTGTATGACTCTGCCTTCCATCCGGACACAGGGGAGAAGGTGGTCCTGATTGGCCGCATGTCAGCCCAGGTGCCCATGAACATGACCATCACCGGCTGCATGCTCACCTTCTACAGGCAGGTCTTGTCCCATGTCCCCTTCTTGAGTGCCCTAAGCTAGAGCACGGCTTGACTAGGTGCTTCTTGTCTGGGCCAATTTGGTGAGTGAAAGATTGTGTTAGAATCCCTTCCATTCCTCAGAATTCAGCCTCAGCAGTTCTCTCACCCCAGAGACAGTAGGTGTGTTTGTATAAATGAGGGTGGGGGTACATAGGGGTTACCAGAGCAGGTTCTAGGGCCATCAACTGGGTCCCTTCTTAGGCTTGGGGAAAAATTGGGTTTCTTTACAGGGGTCTAAAGATGAGGGCCACTGTACGGGGGTCAGAAGTGAGTGTCTTTGTTCCCTCAGGAAGACCCCAACTGTGGTGTTCTGGCAGTGGGTGAATCAGTCCTTCAATGCCATTGTTAACTACTCCAACCGCAGTGGCGACACTCCCATCACCGTGAGGTGAGAGCTGACCCCCTGCAGCAGCTGTACTGTCCCATCTGACCCTCTTCCCCCAGCCCACAGTGCCCTCTCCTTTCTCTCCCACTCCCTGCAGTCCCTGCAGCCAGTGCTCAGTGCTCTCTCCTCAGCCTGCCCCACCCCGACTTACCCTGCCTAACTGAAAGCATGAGGTCCTCTTATGCATGCTGTGGCGGACCCACCCCTCTTCACAGGGTGTGATTGGGGCTTCCAGACAAGTTTACGCTGGAGATGGAGGGAGGGCTTCCTCTGCAAGGAGCTTCCCCTTTTACGCCTCATGTATTGAGGACTTGGCATATCCCTAAAGGAAAGGGCCACCTGCTGGACTCTTCACCTCTCCCCGTGACCTGGCTCTTCCACCCACAGGCAGCTGGGGACAGCCTATGTGAGTGCCACCACTGGAGCTGTGGCCACGGCCCTGGGACTCAAATCCCTCACCAAGGTAAAGGCCCCCTACTCCCCTGACCCCCCATTCATCCTCTATCTGCCTCCTCCTTCCTCCTCATGCCTCCAGTCCTGACCTATAGGCCCCCTATATCTCCCCAGAGTCCCTCACCACCCCATAGCCCTCAGGGCCACTGAACAACACCCTTCCTCCGCAGCACCTGTCCCCCTTGGTCGGCAGATTTGTGCCCTTTGCAGCGGTGGCAGCTGCCAACTGCATCAACATCCCCCTGATGAGACAGAGGTGAGTGACCCCAGCTCCTGGCACGTGCATGCCCGGTATAATGTAGCACAGTGTCCAGTCATGCAGACCACCTCAGAATGGGGACATCCTTCTCCCTCCTCAGACATGAGCTGCTGGGCCCTGGCTCAGTCTGACCCTGGGATCCTCAGGTGGGAGAACCAGCCTTTGAGTCTGGGGTGTGTGAGGGAACCCTGAGGAGCTGCTGCCCATTCAGGCATTGCAGGCGGGATCCAGGGCCTGTGATCTGACCCTAACCCTACTCCCTTCGCAGAGAGCTGCAGGTGGGCATCCCGGTGGCTGACGAGGCAGGTCAGAGGCTTGGCTACTCGGTGACCGCAGCCAAGCAGGGAATCTTCCAGGTGGTGATTTCAAGAATCTGCATGGCGATTCCTGCCATGGGTAAGGCGGGAGTGGCTGGGTGGGGCACAGGAGACTCTGAGAGAAGCAGGCGCAGTTCTCAGGGACTTTGGAGGGCTCTAGGGAGAGAGGGAGGAGCTTTGAGGGGGGTCACCCTTCACAGTTCCTGACTTTGACTCCACTACTAACGCTCTCCTTCTTGGCCCTGCTCTCCCCATAGCCATCCCCCCACTGATCATGGACACTCTGGAGAAGAAAGACTTCCTGAAGGTAGGCAACTCTACCTCTCCTGTCCCGGAATAGGGAATGGCTGGGAAAAGAAGTGACCAGGCCCCAACCCTCTCTCCAGCCTGGTCTGAGTCTCTAAGACTTGCCAGCCGTTCTCCTGACCCCTGCATCACCTCCTCCACCTTCATTCATTCAGCAAGAATGAACTGGGCTGGGGTGAAGGAACACTGCGGGGGCAGGAGGAGAGGACGAGGGAAGGAAACCAACTTCATCAGTGTTACTCCAGGGGCTTCTGATACACAAAGGAGGGGACTGTCATAGTCACACTTGATCTTATGCTCATTCTTTCACTCCCTAGTGCCTCCATACTAAGAGGTACACACGGGTGCACACACACACACACACACACACACACAGAGACATGAACAGGACACGAAAGCAAATCACAGGAACAAGCTCTGGCTCATTCACAGAATAATTTATTCACAAATGTATTGAGTGCCACGCACCAGGGATGTTTTAGGGCTGAGGAGACAGCACTGAACAAGATGGTTATGGTCCCTGTCCTCCTGAAGTTTATAGTCTGATGCAGAAACCAATAAACAAGGAGGCACCCAATAAATACATTCTTAGAAAGTGTAATATGTGCTTTGTAGGAAAGCAGTGGGACAGTGTAATTGAGATTCATGGGGGAGAGCTGTTTAGACAGGATGGTCAGAGAAGGGGTCTCTAAACCCCCGAAGGATGAGGAGAGAGGCAAAGAATGCAGAGAAGAGTGTTTGGGGTAGAGAAAATAGTCATTAGCAAGGGCACTGCAGCAGGAGGGGCTTGCACATTTGAGGAACAGGTTGGTGGTCCCTATGGCCACAGCAAATTGAGAAGAGAGCCGAGGAAGAGACGTGCTTGGAAAGGGTCATGCCACTGGGATGGGAAGAGGTAAGTGGAAGTTCAGAGGAAGTTTCCTGAAGAAATCAGCTCCTGGAGGAAGTGAGGGAAGAAAAAAAGGGCCGGGGAGTGCCATGGCAACCAGTTCTGAGAGGTGAGAATGTGTCATGGGATGCCAGGGAGGGTAATCAGCATATAGGTCCGGCTGGAGTGGAAGGGTGCAATCTAGAGGTCCCAGCCCTGTCATTGCTTTGGGAGAAAGAAAAGGGCCACAGGTCTAAGGGCTCCAAGGCAAGGCTGATGGGATAGAGCCATGGTGGATAAAATGGGGTGACAGTGAGGCAGGGGACACAAGCCATTCCATTGTCTCTCTGTCTCTCCACAGCGCCGCCCTTGGCTGGGTGCGCCCCTGCAGGTGGGACTGGTGGGCTTCTGGTAAGTATGCAATGAATTAGCTGGGGTGTGTGGGAGTGCTTTGTCCATGGTGGATGTGGGTAGGTATGAATTGTCTTTAAGATGTTTATAGACATCCATTCATACATTCAGTGGGTGTGTGCTTTGAACACTTATAGGGTCTACTTTGTGTGTTGGGGGCGGTCCCTGTCCTTGAAGGTCAAGAGTTTAGTGAGGGGGTTCCAGTCTTCATCTATAAGAGGAAACCATGGAAATGTACCTTTTGGTGCCATCCAGAAGATTCATGCCCATTTAATTCCTGATTCTGCCACTTACTGGCTGTGGGGCTCTCTTTCCTCAGAATCAGATGTCCAGGTTGGGTTTACTATTCCTAAAAGGTCCTTTCAGCTTTTATCAGTCTCCACCCTTAGGAGCTATCTCCAAGGATGGAGTGGGGTGTAGGGAGGGAACACCCTAAGGTCAAAGCTTTACAAATCTTTCCAACACTCGTCTCCCCCAGCCTGGTATTTGCGACCCCCCTGTGCTGTGCCCTATTCCCCCAGAAGAGGTAAGTGCTGTCCCTGGGCTGGGCAGGGGACTCTGGATTGGACTCTGCATCTCTGGGCCAGCTGACCTAGGGTCCTCCAGTGTGTTCAGGAGGAGGCCTGGCAGGCACTCCACGGATTCTGGGAGTGGGGGAATGACAGTGAGCCAGTCCTTCTGGCAGTAGAAGGAGAGGATTCTTCAGCCTGGGAGGAGGTGGGACGGCAATCCCTGGGCCTGAGTGGGGTTGGATTCGGGGGACATTAACCGGCCTGTGCTGTTCTATTGCAGCTCCATAAACGTAAGCAAGCTGGAACCAGAGCTGAGAGCTCAGATCCATGAGCAAAACCCCAGCGTAGAAGTGGTCTACTACAACAAGGGGCTTTGAGGAGGGTCATCCTCTGTCCCCTCCCTCACTTCCTTGGGCTGCTGCTTTAGTGGAGCCATGTCACCCCTGCCACTTGCCTATCTGCCTAGCACTGGGTAGGGGCCTTGGTGGGCAGATGGCCATTGAGGGTAGCAACCTATTAGGGTGGGGGAGGTACCACCATAAGGCTTTTCCTCCCCTCTCTGGTTTCAAAGAGCAGAACGCATAACCCCTCCCTCCTGTGCTTGAGTGTCCACGCATATACATACATGATACATATGTGCATTTGTACATTGGGTCCTGAAAGCTAGGAGCAGGCATGCTAGCCTAGTATGTTCTGACATCTGGCTTCCCTTCTCAGCCTCATGTCTACCTGCCTGCCAGCCAGACTACAGGTGGGACTTCCTTCTCTAAACTGTTATACCAGCCAAGTTATATTTGATGGCACCTCATCCCTTCTAGACACAGGAGGAGCCCCAGGATCTCAGGACAGAGACTTATGGCCAAAGTGGGCTGAATCCTTCAGGTTTCTAATATCTAGCTCCCCAGGCTGACTGGGCTGGCAGAGGAGAACATGTTTGGACAAGGGAGGCAGGGGACTTATGCATCCCTCAGTGCCATCCCCTGTATTCTGGAATAGCTCTGTTTCACCTCCTCCTCTCTACCAGACGAAGGAGTGCCTGTGTCCTGTACTGCCCTCGCTGTCTCCCCCAGCACCCTACTCGGCAGCGTGGGCATCTTCAGGCACAGTCTTAGGAGTTCCTGGTGTGCTCTGACATCATGACCTCAAATCTAAATCCTACAATCCCAACTCCTTTTCCCAAACAAAAAGCCACAGAGGCAGAGCAAGCATTCCCCTTTAAGAGCTCCCAGTGCACCCCCTCCCAAGGGACACAGCTGTAGGAATGGTGCTTAAACTCCACAGGTATCAGAGAGGGTGTAACTAGGACATCCTCAAGGGCAGCTAGGCCCCAAATGTACAATATTAAGACAGGGAATTTTGTGTTCCATTGACTTTTTTTTTTTGGACGGAGGTTCACTATTTTGCCCAGGCTGGAGTGCAATGGTATGATCTTGGCTCACTGCAAGCCCCGCCTCCTGGGTTCAAGTGATTCTCCTGCCTCAGTCTCCCAAGTAGCAGGGATTACAGGTGCGTGCCACCACATCTGGCTAGTTTTGTATTTTTAGCAGAGACAGGGTTTCACCATGTTGGTCAGGCTAGTCTCAAACTCCTGACCTCAGGTGATCCACCTGCCTTGGCCTCCCAAAGCGCTGGGATTATAGGCACGAGCCACCGCACCCAGCTGTTCCACTGACATTTCTTAGACATTCAGCAAAACCCCCACCTTAACCTCTTTTCTTTCTTGAGGGTTGGTCCTGTCCCTACCTCCACCCTCCCAACCCCTGGAAGAGGAAGGGCCCGGGCATCAATGGCTAGTCCAAATAAAATATGGGCTTGGGGATGGAATGAGTGGTGGCATTCCATCCCCAAGTGTAGTTAGATCCCAACTCCCATGACCTCTGGCTTCAGTGGTAGGTGGGGCAGGGCAGATAAAAGGGCTTCAGTGGGAACCTCTGAGAGCATTTGTTCCCAAAAGGGGAACTCTGAGAGTGAGAACTGATGCAGTTCCCCCCATCAGCCGCCCCCAGTGATAACATCTATGAAGTCAGCCATTACTTAATAAACTGCAAACTTGTCTACTTCTTGGTCTTCACTTGATTCCATGTTCTGAGGGCCCAGAAAGAGTCCCCTGCCTGCAGCCTTCCGTCTCTCCCCACTGAATGCAGGTCTTGTCTCATTCCTCCCCTTGTGTAGGGAGCCTCAACCCCCAGCAGAGGGAGCTCTGAGATTAGAAAATCAGTCCTCCCACGGTCACACCAAGTATGTAGTATAAGGTAGACAGGGAATGTAGATGCTTTCACCTTCTTTTTTTCTTTTCTTTTTCCTTTTTCTTTTTTTTTTTCTTTCTTTCTTTCTTTTTTCCTTGAGACAGGTTGCACTGTATCGCCCAGGCTGGAGTGCAGTGGCACGGATCAGCGGCTCACTGCAGACTCGACCTCACCAGTTCAATTGATCCGCCTGCCTCAGCCTCCCAAGTAGTTGGGACTACAGGCACGTGCCACCAAACCCAGCTAATTTTCTGTATTTTTTTATAGAGATGGTTTTTGCCATGTTGCCCAGGCTGGTCTCCAATTCCTGGGCTCAAGCCATCCACCTGCCTTGGCCTCCCAAAGTGCTGGGAGGCGTGAGCCACCGTGCCCGGCCTAGATAACCAGTTTTAATTTCATCCTGTCCTGTCAATCACCAAGCCCACTGGAATCCTTGGTCAACTCTTAAAGCTCTTTCTGCAGTTACACTTTTGGCCTTTGGCAATCCCCTTGAAAAGAGGCCTTGTATTGCCAAAAACTGCAATCACTTTTGCACCAACCTAATACTTTTACTGGAAAATCTATGTAACATAACCCCATCTAGGGAGTGAGGTACAGAAATCTCTGCAAAACAAAACCCTTAAGAACATTTTGTAACAGAGTTATCTGTGCTCCACAGATAACACTAAACAATGTCAGAGAAAAGACTGGCCAGGGCACTAGTGGGCTTCTCTGTCATCTTTCCTTCCTAATTCCACACCAGTTTCTCAGACACGTCAAAAGAGTTAGCTATAGGGCACATCACAGACTCTCTAGGGACAAACCTTAGCCAGTTATACCTTCCAAACTGCCTCCTTATACTTGGAAATTTCCTCAGAAGTCAGCATTTGGGCTGAAGGGCAGCACTTTTTCACTGGAAAGTGCTCTGCCCCATTCTCCTGTGGGCCTCCTGTCTTCCTCTCAGACCTCAGACTCCAGGAACCTTCTCTGGAAGCCCGCATTGGTGTCCTTGGCCTTCCCTCCCATCTTCTTCCCCTTGCCTGGCCTCATTTGCTCCAGAGCCCCATCCTGCCTATTATGAAGACCGGAAAGACCACAACCTTCCCTCTCTCCCTGCCCATGTTCTAAGTCTAGCCTGGCCATAGGGAGGTGGTCAAGTACGGATATCCTGCTCCTTTCCAGGATCACCGGAACCAATGACACAGGCTTCCTAAGGACAAGTAATCAGGGCCAGCTTCAGCTCTGGCACTGTGGGGCTATGACAGACTCTAGCCTAGTCCTGCTGGGTCTGGTGTCCTACAAGTCAGAGCCAAGCCCCATTTCCTCTCAGTGAAGCTTGTCCATTTCAAGCCCTGCCCCCGGGCCCTCGCGATCAAAGGTAAGCCACGCCCCTCTGGGAACAGACAGTTCAGAAGCAGAGTCCCGCCCCTGCTGTGGTCCCTGTCAGTCAGTTAAGCTAGGCTCCGCCTCCTTCCCGTTTCCCGAGCAACGGCTTTAGTGCCTCAGGCCGGGAGTCTCCCTCACCTTCCGGGTCGGAGCTTGGAAGCTACGTCTCAGATCCGCTTTCTCGCTGACCTCGATCCTGGGTCGCTAAATCCACCAAGTCCCCCTCCCTCCTTTCCTATTTCGAAACCCACGAGTTCCCTAGCGCCAGCACTTTGACTTCCTGCCCAGAAATCCGCGAGGTTTTTGAGGAATCACGCGAGGACTCTCCTCCTGGATCCCAAGCCCGGATTTTTTCAGCTGCCTCTGAGGCTGTTGGCTCTTTCTCCGGCGCCGCCCTCCTCCTTTCCCTCTCTCCACCCTTGCGCCTAACAGTCCAGGAAACGTTCGCTGAACTCTTAATTGTGGTTCTGTGGCCGGCGCTGGGTAGAAATGGGCGGTTGGGTGGACAGAGAAGCTACCCTTCCACCTGCAGGTACACAGCGCGTGCCCGAAAGGCATGAAGGACAACTGTTTGCTAGGAATTGGGGAGGAATCTTGATTCAGCTCTATCATCCCCAGAGGGGGAGTTTCCTAAGATGCTCTCTTCTCTCTTCCTTTATACACATCTTTTCCCTCATTGGGGCTCTCCTAGGCTCCAGTCCCAGCTCAGGCTGCCAGACAAAAGCAGCCTCTGCTGCAGGCCACAGCCTCCGGTAGCTTCCTCTTTCCTCTTCTCAGACCAGCAATGTTTGCAAATGAATAACGACCTGGAGAAGGCGGGAGGAACCCTGCATAGCTTGGACTACACACACAACCCCATATCCAAAACCTCCAGTAGGAAAATAACCCCATGCCTTTAATAAACGAAAAGCTCCTTGAGGCTGAAGTGCTTGCTTATGGGGCAAGAGTTTGCTATGTTAACCTATAAATTAACCAGCTATGTTATTTTCCTTCCGACTTCCCCTCCTCAATCACCAGCAAGTCCTCATCAATTGACAATTTTTATTTACCAAAAGGAACACTTTGGTTTGGGTTTTGAGATTATCTTGTTGAAACCGACAGAAAATAATTGTGGCTAGCTTCACTAAATAGGGGGAGATATTGGAAAGATTCTGCTATAGTTTTCATACCTAGAGATGGAGGTTAATAACAGGACTGGAAAGGACAAAGCTAGTTGTGAGGGTGTCAGCAGCTGGAGTTTATGGGCACGGCAATCCCCTTGAAAAGAGGCCTTGTATTGCCAAAAACCGCAATCACTTTTGCACCAACCTAATACTTTTACCGGAAAATCTATGTAACATAACCCCATCTGGGAAGCGAGGTACAGAAATTTCTGCAAAACAAAACCCTTAAGAACATTTTATAACAGAATTATCTCTGCTTTCTCCAAGTTTCAAAAACTGGAATAGCTTAGATCAGTTGTGTACCCCAAGGAGGTGGCCAGGGGTCAGGGTCAACATGCAAGGACATTGGACATTCAGGTTTACTTCTGACGCTGAGGCTGTAACCAAAGCAGGGCAATTGCTGTGAACTGGGAATCACCCTGATTGGTATTTACATGTATTACTGGCCTTATATAGATGTTTCTTTCCAGTTTAAATGAAAGCCCACCGAGGGCAGGTGCCATATCTTCACTTTAAAATTGTAGTAAAAAACACATAACATGCTATGTACCATCTTAGCCATTTTTAAGTGTACAATAATAACTATATTCACATTGTTGGCTGGGTGTGGTGGCTCACGCCTGTCATCCTAGCATTTTGGGAGGCCAAGGCCGGAGGATCCCTTGAGCCAAGGAGTTTGAGACCTGCCTGGGCCATATAGGGAGACCCTGTCTCAAAAAAAAAAAAAAAAATGTACACACACACACACACACACATATATATTTTTTCACATTGTTGCGAAACAGGCTCTAGAACTTTCTCTTGCAAATCTGAAAGTATATACCCATTAAACACCAATTCATATATTGCCTTTTAAATGCCCACAGCATCTACAATAATGCCTTATCCACAGTAGGCACTCAATACTTGTTTGCTGAATAAATGAATGAGGAATCCAAATGTGCCCTAAATCCCACCCAATCCCACTCATATATTGATCTCAGGTCATAAACACAATGGTTCTCAATCTGTTTTATACCTCAACAAATGTAAAAATGTGACACCTTCAAAACAAATGATGGCTCACAGCTTTAGTGATTTTCAGCTTGGAGGATGGAGAAGCATGTCCTCCCAGGGAGGCGTATCAGAATCTTGGGGATAACATGGCTTGAAAAGTTCCCTGAGGAAGTGAAGCTTGTCCCCTACTTATTATAGCCAGCAAGACGAAGGAAAAGCTCAGCTCCTCCCTCCCTCTTCTCTTGTCAGAGCTCTAGGAGTTTCCAATGCAGGGAATGGGGTGTTGGAGAGAGTGTCTCATATGTAATCAGAGCCACTCTCTCCAAGTCTGTTGTTTATCTCTTTCCCTGCACAAGCCAATGCCTATTTCCTTTGGCAGTTCCCTGTGGGGCTGACCTACCCTTCACATCTGCAGCTTCTTGGGGCTGGCACCAAACTGCTATGGCTTAAGGCAGGCTGGAAGGGAGACATCTTCATCGTACTGTTGTCCAGTTCCTAGAGAATGGTCCCACAGCTGTGTTGCTTGTACTTAGTGATATAGTTTCATTTTCATGACCTTCTTTCCAAGGCACCAAGGCACAGTAGGGTGGGATGGTGATGCTGGTCAGTGATGGTATCAGGTAAAACATCACCCTGCGCTCTACCTGGCAGCATTACTTTCCAAATTCTCAAGTTGTCTGAGTGTGGTTCATTCTGCTAGATTTGTTCATCACTGCTAATGATCTTTTCTTTCTCTCTCTCTTTTTTTTTTTTTTTTTGAGATGGAGTCTCACTCTTTTTGCCCAGGCTGGAATACAATGTTGCAATCTTGGCTCACCGCTACCTCTGCCTCCCAGGTTCAAGCGATTCTCCTGCCTCCGCCTCCCAAGTAGCTAGGATTACAGGCACGTGCCACCATGTCCGGCTAATTTTTATTTTTAGAAGAGACGGGGTTTCCCTATGTTGGTCAGGCTGGTCTCAAACTCCCGACCTCAGGTGATCCACCCATCTCGGCCTCCCAAAGTGCTGAATTACAGGCGTGAGCTACCGTGCCCAGCATCACTGGGCTTTTGATGGTTACTGTAATACAAAGAACTATACAAAAGTCAATGTGGAACACAAAATGAGAGTGACAGTGTCCAAGGTGATTCCAAGTCCTGAGAAGTTACACAGAACCCAACAGGCACTTGCATCCCATCAGTAAGTAATTGGGGTTAAGAATGAAATAAAAATATTATTTTTTTCTTCCAATTTATGTGTATTAGTTTTTCAGACAGCTACAAAGTTGTTAGGATGTCAATACTTAAGTTGTTTGGACCTAAGTACTTGAAGAAAACTGTTAGCTAAGCCCTCTCCCTCCCCCTCCCTCCTCTCCCTTTCCTTCTCTTTTTTTTTTCTTTTTTTTTGATGGAGTCTTGCTCTGCTGCCCAGGCTGGAGTGCAGTGGTGCAACCTCAGCTCACTGCAACCCTGCCTCCCAGGCTCAAGTGATCTTCCTGCCTCAGCTTCCTAAGTAGGTGGAACCACAGGCACCCACTAGCATGCCTGGCTAATTTTTGTATTCTTAGTAGAAAAAAAAAGTTGTATTTTTAGGGTTTCACCATGTTGGCCTGGCTGGTCTTGAACTCCTGGCCCCAAGTGATCCACCCACCTCAGTCTCCCAAAGTGCTGGGATTACAGGCATGAGCCACCATGCCCGGCTGTTAGCTATTTCTTTTGGCTTAAGGTGCTGTGAAAAAATTACTGAAAAACTAAGGGTTCTATAGATGTAGAAAGTTTGAGAACTTTTGTCCTAAATAAATGAAGGAAGAAATGAAGGAATACAGGCCAGGCATGGTGGCTCACACTTGTAATCCCAACACTTTGGGAGGCCAAGGTGGGAGGATGGTTTGAGCCCAGAAGTTCAAGACCAGCCTGGGGAACATAGCAAGACCCCATCTCTACAAAAAAAAAAATTTTTTTTAACTAGCTGGGTATGGTGGCATGTGCTGTAATCATAGCTACTTAGGAGGCCGAGGCAGGAGAATCACTTGAACCCAGGAGTTCGAGGTTACAGTGAGTTATGTCATTGCACTCCAGCCTGGACAAGAGAGTGAGAGCCTGTCAAAAGAAAGAAAAAGGAAAGAGAAAAAGAGAGAGAAAGAAAAAGAAAGAGAAAGAGAGGAGAGAAAGGGAGAGAAAGAAAAGAAAACAAAGGAATATCACTGGGCTGTATTTGGGTCTCAGACCTGCCCTCTGTAAACCTACCAGGTACTGTGTCTTTGTAGGAAATTTTCCCTTATTGGTGGGAAGTTCTAACCTTATTTTAGCAATTCAAGGTTGTTCACAATGTAATCAGAGGGTGTTAGGGAATCCATCGGGACTGGGCACGGTGGTCCAGGCAGGGAAGGCAGAGCTTCACTGGCCAGGCCAGGCCAAGCCATCTCAGAAGGTCAGAGGCAGAGGAGGGAATGGAGGCTGAGGATAGAGGGGCCCCTCTTTGTGGTTCTACTCTGTACCTCCCGCGGAGCGGCACCAGGTAGGCCGAGTCTCTTTCCCCAAACTCGATTCCCAAGGACCTGCTCCAAGATGTGACTACTGGCAGCTACCCCGGGTCTGCTGGACGGGAAGGATGTGCTGTCTCCCCCTGCCACTGGAGACCTGGGGGCCTTCAAGCGCCTCATCCAGGAAAAGGAAGGGAGTGGGCACTGCTGGGGCCCCACGCAGGTCCACACCCCTCCTTCTTTCCTGCCAGCATCCTCAGGTGACTGGCAGGCGCCGTCCTGGCTCCAAGACCGCAGAGCTCGCGGGCCCCAGCTCATACATTAAATATGTGGAGGCGTTGGGACTGCGTGCCACAAACACGAAGACAAATTTTTAATCCCGAGCAAGAACACGCTGGGAGACTGGGGGCGCAGGAGCAAAATGAATTAGGTTTTTATTATGTGTTTTATTATGCTGTAATTGAACAGGATTAGGTGAGTATACAATATATTTCTGATGCGGCTGGAGGCGGGAGGGGGCGGGAGAGAAGCTGACAGCAAACGAGAGACAGCCAAGCCCGCAGAGAAGCCCGGGCTCCGGGAGGCAGCGGGTCCCAGCGGAGGGCCTTGGAGTGGCGCCACCACGGCTGGGTGGGACCACCTCTTCTCTCCCAGCAGTTTGGGCCAGGATGGGGGCGAGGGTAGTGGTGACTGCATTGAGAGGACGGGGTTAGGGACAGGTCCCGCTAGCTTATGCTGGAGGAGGGGACGGGCTTGGGAGTTGGAGGGCTGGGGAGCTTAAAAACCCGCCTCAAAGGGGAAACTGAGTCACAGAGAAGGAAGGGGAGCGACTGTAAAAAGACAGGACGCTATTGATCACTGGGGTCGGCAGGTCCCGAAATTCTCACTTGAGCCTAACATCTCTCCCCTGCACAGGTGAGGCACAGGTCTTGCAGGTCAGCAAACATTTCAGAGCACCCACTTTGTGTCTGGTCCTCGCTTACTGCAGGACGACCCGGGTTCTCGGACCGCCCCCCCCCACCCCAATCCAGCCCAACTCGTGTCACCTTTGAAAAGATCCATATCTAGGCAGGCCTAACTCAGCATCCTACCCCAGCACTGCGCCTTCAGAAGGCCCCCTCAGGTAAAGGGCGCCCAGGTGAGCTCTTCTACTCCACACAACCAAAGCTGGGCTGTTGGGGCGGACGAACCTACCTCTCACCCCTGGAACCGCCTCCCTCCCCCAGCTTCCCTCTCAGTCCGCCCCAGCCCGGGCTGCTTCATTAAGGGTCTCCGCCAGCTCCGCGTCTCACCTGCTGCAGCGCCCCTCGCGCTCCGCCAGGGACCGGCTCCTGGCGGTGATGAAGAGGCCCATTAACCACTTCTACCTTTAGGGCGGACTGGGCCGCACTCCCCACCTCCCAACCAGGACATTAGAAACCGTCAACCAAGATTAATAGTTGCCCGGCTCCGGGGCAGGGAGATGAGCCCAGATACTGCGGCGGCGGCGCTCGCTCCGCGCGAGCCAACCCGGCGCGGGCTGGGCGCACCACCTGCCGCTGCTGTCCCTCCGCTCCGCCTTCCTTTCAGCTCCCCCTACCACTCGCCCGCTCACCTGAGGCTCTCAGGTGAGTCCAGCAATGGGATTGCGAGTGTCAGTGTTCTCTGCTGCGTCGCCGACCTGGGAGCGCTCGAAGGCAAGGCAGAGTCTTGGCACTTGGGGGAAGAAGAGCTCGCCCTCTCCAGGGGACTCCTCCAGCTTTCCTGCTGCCTCGATTTAAGGACTTCCAACCTTAAATGATGGCTGACCATCGCTTTTTCGGACAGGCTTCCTTGGCCCCCGCCCTCCCTCAATTCAGTTCTCTTATTCTCGCTCCGTGCGCCCCGTCATACTTTTCAGCATACCTACCGTATTTGTGCTTTTGCCTTTATTTGTGCGGCAATTATCGGGCGATTATATATATCATTGATGTCTGTCTCCCTCACTGGACTGTGGGTTCCAGGGGGAAGACACCATAGTTTTGCTCACCAGGGGCTCTGATGTGCATTCAGTAATTGTGTGTTGAATGAATGAGTGGGCAACAGGCTTGTCCCCTGTGTGTTTATTGGAATATCTGCTTCCTGTGCAAGCCTCCTTGCAGCTTACACTTCCTCACAGCACCTGCACTCTTTCTTCTAACTCCTATTATAACTGTAACATTGATTTCCATGATGTCAGTTCAGCGTCTTTTCCCCTTTGGGACCATGAGCTCCTGAGGGCACGTGGAGCAGAGCACAGCCGCATCCCCAGTGCCTGCCAGCAGGGAGCTAGGAACTTGGACTGGAGCCTTGGGGCTCTTCTGGTCCCGTTCTTTTGAGGACTCTGTGGCCTGGCTTGCAGGAGGTCACACAGCCAGTTAAAGCCAGGATGAAAACTTTCCTCTTGGACACTATGATTTTTCTACAAAGATCACACCATCAGGGACCCCAAGGAATCCCCCTCTGACTTCTGAAGTTGCTGGGCTTTGGAGAGCCTGTGGGGTTGTCCTAGGAATCTCTTCCTTTGGCGATGATGGTGACCCAGAACTCAGCCGCTCCTGGGAGGTAAGGAGTTCAGGGCCCAGGGGTGCCCTGTACCGTGTGTCAACAGGGGCAAATTCTTTCCATTATGTCTCAACTCCGGTTTCTCTTCCTTGGATGTAAAACCACAGAAGTCCTCTTTCTCCAATCTCAGAGAGATGTGAACTGTCTCTGGTTTTCCTCCTTCCCCACCATCAGAAGAAATTTGGGCCGGACTCGGTGGCTCACGCCTGTAATCCCAGAACTTTGGGAGACCAAGGCGGGAGGATCATCTGAGGTCAGGAGTTGGAGACCATCCTGGTCAACATGGTGAAACCCTGTCTCTACTAAAAACACAAAAATTAGCCGGGTGTGGTGGCACATGCCTGTGATCCTAGTTATTCGGGAGGCTGAGACAGGAGAATCGCTTGAACCCGGGAGACGGACGTTTCCGTGAGCCGAGATCGCGCCATTGCACTCTAGCCTGGGCAACAGAGCGAGACTCAATATTTAAAAAAAAAAAAAAAAAAAGAAAGAAAAAAAAAGAAGAAATCTGAGACTAGAAACTGAAGAAATAAAGGGAACTAAAGAGAAAGTGCTAACAGAGACAGTAGGGGCCTGAGCTCTTCCTCCAGCTCATCACACCCCTGGTGTCACCTCTCTAGAACCCAGTTACTCTAGGGGGGAGGGGTGGAATGGGTCTGGGGATGGGGGCAAGATCGATACATCACTGGGTTTTGATGACCGCAGGCTTTCACCTTGCAGATAATGGGGTGAGCGGCGGTAAACTCTCCCCGACTGAGCGGGCTCCCCCGGCCTTAATGAGATAATCAATACTTGTTCTCGGCTTAATTTCCATCTAATTGCTCTTTAACGACGCCGGATAATGGGCCGCCTCCTGTGAGGAGGGAGCTGGCTGGGAATCCGACCCGCCTCGGACTCCTGCCTTTCCTCCCCCGGGCAGGGTGCCCTCGCGCAGGTGGGAAGGGGGCGCACCTCGTTCTCCACGTAGCGGGAGCTCCCTCCGCCCTCCCGCCTGACCCGCGCCGCCACCTGCCTGCAGCGCTCTCGGTCCCCACCGGGGGGCGCTTCAGGCTTTGGTTGCAGGATGCTGGCCAAGGCTCCGCTTCAGGTTCGGGCCACCCCCAACCTTATGGGCTGTGGAACCACGCGCCTCTGGACAAGCCCTTTCCTCTTCTCACGTCCCAACTCGATGCACTGCCCCGGGCGGGTGCCCCAAGACCTTAGGTAAGTTGCTGTGTTTCTGTACCTAAGCAGGACTCAATTTTTTCCCCTGTAAGGTTGCTGGGCTGTTTCTTGCAAAGGAACCTGGCTGGTCACCACAGACCACTGAGGCAAGGAGAGGGGAGCAAGAATGAGGAGGACTAGGCCCTGGGGCTCAGAGAGCCTCCTGATTCCCATTAGCCTCACTCCCCCGCTCCAACCACCGAGTCAGTTAGGTTCCTGCCAACCCCAGCAGCTCAGTCATCAGCGCTCGCTTCTCTCACTTCCCACCCGCCTGTCTGAGCAGGAGGAACACCTGGAGGTTCTCCCCAAGGACTCTCAAACATTCTGGCTTCCCCTCTCCTCCCCCCACCTCATCTTTCTTGTCTTCTCTTGAGGCCAACCCTGAAGCACTTTGAGCCTCAGGTGCCCAGATGTTGTGACCTGCGATTTCCCCATCATCTCCCTACCTCCTGATCTCCTGCCATCTGGGCACACATTCGCCTGCATTTCCACAGCTTGGCCCCTGAATATGGGGTGTTTACATTTATAAAACACTTTCTGCTGTTCTGGCTCCAGCTGCAATGAAGTTAGGCTGACAAAGATACACTAATAGTGGCAGGATAGTGTGATGTTAGAATCATGCCTTGGACCTAGGCAGCTCCAGGTTCAAGTCTTAGCTGTGTTGCTTACTGGTCAGTGACACTGTGCAAACTTCCCTACAGGTCTGAAACTCAGCTTTCTCTTCTAATAATCCTACCCAACACGGTTTTGTAAGTCTGAAACAAGTTAACATACGTAAATTGTTTGCCATAGGGCCTGTCGCACTGATAAATGATAGCTATTATTGTTGTCGTTATCATCATTATTATAATTATTTTGACACAGGGTCTCGCTCTGTCACCCAGGCTGCAGTGTAGTGGCACCATCATAGCTCACTGCAGCCTCAACTCCTGGGCTCAAGTGATCATCCTCCATCCTTAGCCTCCCTAGTAGCTGGGACTACAGGTATGTGCCACCACACCCAGCTAATTTTTTACTTTTTGTAGAGATGGGGGTTTCACTATGTTTCCAAGGCTGATCTTGAACTCTGGGGCTCAAAAGATCCTCCCACCTCAGCCTCCCAAAGTGCAGAGATTATAAGCATGAGCCACCGTGCCTGGCTTGTTATTATTATTGCATGTTAGAGCTGAAGGAACCATCTAGTTCAAGGAACATGAACTCAAAGGTTACAAAAGAGCAGTCAGGAATCTTAAATGAGGGAAGCACACTAGGTTGGGATTGTGTTGAGCTGGAGGGGGGCAGTCCTATTTAAAGCAGCAGCCAGTACTCTCCTTCAATTGTTGCTGGGTAGACCAGATTCCCCACTGCTTTTTTGTTTTCAAAACAATCTGACAGCATCAGCAGCTTGGATATCAGCTCTGGCTTTTCTTACCTTACCCCTCCCACCTCTCTATCCTAGCACTAGGAGCAGCTGGGGGTTCTCCTCAAAGCCTCTCTGAACATCCTGGCCTGACAATTCTGGCCCCAAATTCTGGACTTTTATATAAAATGTCTCAATGTTAGAGTAAAAACTTAAAAACACCATGCCAAATATGACATGCCTGAAGTCCAAATTTACCCTTGTTTCTCAGAAGAAACCTTGGTTCAGATGGGTCTCAGCTGCTGACAAAGCTGAGACTGAAAGCCTTGATTCTAAGTCAAAATAAAAACTTCTAGGAGGCCCTTCCTAGACTGTGGGGCCTCTAGCTGCCACCTACCATACATGTTGCCCATCACAGATAGTGCCTAGTGGCTGGGCCACTGTTTGCACTTGGTAGCTCCAGAAGCATAAGACCTGGGTCACAGCAGCTTTGTCTCTTGTGATACATCCACACTTTCAAAAATGTTAGGCCAGGCGCCAGGCACAGTGACTCATGCCTGTACTCCTTGCACTTTGGGAGGCTGAGGCAGGCAGATTGCCTGAGCTTAGGAGTTTGAGACCAGCCTGGGCAACATGGTAAAACCCTGTCTCTACTAAAACACAAAAAATTAGCTGGGCATGGTGGTGTGCACCTGTAATCCCAACTACTCAGGAGACTGAGACATGAGATTTGCTCAAACCTGGGAGATGAAGGTTGCCCTGAGCTAAGATGGTGCCACTGCACTCCAGCCTGGGTGACAAAGTGAAACTCCGTCTCCAAACAAAACAAAAATGTTAGGCCAGGTGTGGTGGCATGCCCTGGTAATCCTAGCACTTTGGGAGGCTGAGGTGGGAGGATTACCTGAGCCCAGGAGTTTGAGTTCAGCCTGAGCAATACAGCAAGACTTCGTTTCTACAAATAATTTTTTAAAAGTAGCTAGGTGTGTGACAAGTGGCTGTGGTCCCAGCTACTTAGGAGGCTAAGGCACGAGGATTGCTTAAGCCCAGAAGGTCAAGGCTGCAGTGAGCTCTGATTGTGCCACTGCACTCCAGTCTGGGAGATGGAGAAAGACCCTTTCAAAAAAAAAAAAAAAAAAAAAAGAGTTGTTGAGGGGAGTGTGACAGCAAGTCAAAAAGTCCCAGGACCCAGGGGATCTTAACCCCCAATTTAGAGCCCCAAAATTGTACATACTTTTTTAGTTCATCAACTTCTATATGATTCTACTCAACAAATTTCCCACCTGTATCCCCCACACTGGGGGACAGATCCAGCAGGTTTATTGGGAAGTTCTCCTGATTGCCGCTTTTTTGTTTTGTTTTGTTTTGTTTTGTTTTTGGAGATGGGGTCTTGCTTTGTCACCCAGGTTGAAGTGCAGTGGCACAATTGTGGTTCACTGCAGCCTTGAACTCCTGGGCTCAAGCGATCCTCCCATCTCAGCCTCCCAAGTAGCTGTAACTATAGGTGCATGCTACCATGCTAAGCTATTTGGGGAGGGGGTAGAGGCAGGGTATCCTTATGTTCCCAAGGCACTTGGCCTCAAGTGATCCTCTTGCCTTGGCCTCCCAAAGCACTAGGATTACAGGCATGAGCCACTGCTCCTGGTCCCGTGATTTGATTGCCACATTTTGCTACCTCTCTTCTTGTACCTTACCCTTGGGGAAAATGATAGAAAAGGCACAAAAAGTTCTGGATTTCGGTGGGCTGAGTATGTTGACATGTAATGCTTATGAACTTTTAAACATGCACAGCATTCTATGAATCATATACTGATGCTCTACTGGGACCTGAGATTCTCCATGTGGTTTGGCTGCTTAAAAGCCAAGTAGTTCCTAGCTAATTAGTCCTTTTATTTCCCACCAGCCCTGAGGAAGCCACCACTGTTTCTTGCTTGGAGTTCTGAGCATACATTTGTCAGGTTCTTCCTTAGTTTCAGTGAACTGGTCAGCTGAGGGGAGTCCCAACACTCCACAGAAGCCAACACTAGACTCTGTTATTTCTCAAGAGAAAAGGTTGAACGTGGGACATCCAGGCTGGGTGTGGTGGCTCATGCCTATAATCCCAGCACTTTGGAAGGCCGAGGCAGGCAGATCACCTGAGGTCACGAGTTCGAGACTAGTCATGGCCACAGAAAAAGACTCTATATCAAAAAGAAAAAAACAAAAAGGAAGGAAATAAAATGCGATGTGAGCAAAGATATTGTCACAATGTGGTGCTGGGGTCTAATATCTCTCCCTGGTCCCTATGGTCTTGATGGGGCACTCAGGAAGATGGCCTCCTCCCTCTACAGGGGTTGTCTTAGGTTTTGGTTTCCCAGAAAGCAGATCCCGAGGCAAGGATTTTGGTACAAGTAGTTTATTTGGGAGTTTATCCCAGAAAACACAGTGAAGGAGAAGGGAAGTCAGAGAGGGGACGAAAACCAAATAAAGGATGCATGAATGAGCAGGTTACCACTGAGGGCAACTGTGACTCAAGTCTCTCTAAGCCTTCTGCAAAACCGTGGAGAACACACCTCAAAATTACCCCACTGAAGGGAAAGGAACAGGATTATCTGTCCTCCAGTGTTTTTTCTCACGGGATGTGGTTTGATCCCGAGTTGTTACCTCCATGGCATTTCCAGCCTGCCCTGCACGTCAGCCGAGCTCACTCTAGGGGCTAAAGAACTCCCTCAGACAGACAGACAGACCCACCGGATCGTAAAGGAACTATCTGCAGGTAACCTTTGGTGTGAGCCAAGGGTATACGAGTGAGGCACTGACTACATCTGCTATGGGGTTTGTACTTCAGTCACATCACCGTACTCCAGCCTGGGAGACAGAGTGAGACCCTGTCTCAAAAAACAAAAAAGAAAAAGAAAAAGAAAGGGAGAGGAAAGGGAGGGAAAGGGGAGGGGAAGGGGAGGGGAGGGGAAGGGGAGGGGAAGGGGAGGGGAGGGGAGGGGAGGGGGAGGGGAGGGGAAGGGGAGGGGAGGGGAAGGGGAGGGGAAGGGGAGGGGAGGGGGAGGGGAGGGGAGGGAAAGGTAGGGAAAGGAAAGGAAAGAAAGGAAAAGGAAGGGAAAGGAAGGGGGAAGGAAGGGGGAAGGAAGGGGAAAGGAAGGGGGAAGGAAAGGAAAGGAGGAAGGGGGAAGGGAAGAAAAAAGAAAAGAAAGGAAAGAAAAGAAAGGAAGGAAAGGAAGGAAGGAAGGAAGGAAGGAAGGAAGGAAGGAAAAGAAAATCTACTAATGTTGAATATGCATATCACATGAAGCAGTAATTCCGATCCTAGGCATGTCCCAATTTACATAAATTTCAAAACCAGGTAAAATTAAAGTATAGAGTTAAAAGTGGTTATTGGCCAGGCACAGTGGTTTACATCTATAATCCCAGCAATTTGGGAGGCTGAGGTGGGAAGACTGCTTGAGGTCAGGAGTTCCACACCAGCCTGGATAACATAGTAAGACCTTGTCTCTGCAAAAATAAAAATAAAAAAATTAGCCAGGTGTGGTGGTGTGCCTGTAGTCCCAGTTACTTGGGAGGCTGAGGTGGAAGGATCCTTTGAGCCCAGGAGTTTGAGACTGCAGCAAACCATGATCACGCCACTGCACTCTAGCCTGGGCAACAGAGAAAGACCATGTCTCAACAAAAACAAACGAACCAACCAACCAACCAAACAAACAAACAAAAAGGTTATCTAGGGAGAAGAGGAGGGAAATTATTGTGGAGGGGGCATGATGGGGGCTTCTGCGGGTGTTGGCAATGTTCTGTTTCTTGACCTGGATGATGATCACGTAAGTGTTCATTCAGTAATAATTAATTTAACCATATGTCTACTTTGTGCACTTTTCTGCTTGTCTGTTATACTTCATAATGAAATTAAGTTAAAAACAAAATGAGAACAAAAAATGTAGAAAGGGCCGGGCGCGGTGGCTCACGCCTGTAATCCCAGCACTTTGCGAGGCCGAGGTGGGTGGATCACTTGAGGTCAGTTCAAGACCAGCCTGACCAACATGGTGAAACACTGTCTCTGCTAAACATACAAAATTAGCCTAGCGTGGTGGTGCACGCCTATAATCCCAGCTACATGGGAGGCTGAGGCAGGAGAATCGCTTGAACACAGAAAGTGGAGGTTGCAGTGAGCCGAGATTGTGCCATTGCACTCCAGCCTGGGCAACAAGAGTGAAACTCTGTCTCAAAAAAAAAAAAAAAGAAAGAAAGAAAGAAAAAGAAATGTAGAAAGAATCTACATGTAGAATGATTTAAGCATATTTTCTAAGTTTATCAGTATAACATTTGGCCAAGTCATCAGGTTGGATGGAGCTATAATCACCATCTCAAGGGTCAATGGGATACTGAAGGTGGGTGTTGGGGAGAGGGACTGCCTTTTGAGATATAGGAAGGTAGACTGAGGCCTGATTGCTTCTAGATGTCCTGAAGCTTATTTAACTTGCCTTAACTTGCTCTGTCGCCCAGGGCGTAGGTATTCCAGAGAGCCAGTTCCCAGCTATTCCAGTCTTCATTTTGTAACATTACTTGTAGCTGAATTATGTTTTCCTTTTTTCTTTTCTTGTTGTGTTTTTTTAGATGAAGTTTTGCTCTGTCACCCAGGTTGGCGTGTAGTGGCACGATCTCAGCTCACTGCAACTCCGCCCCCTGGGTTCAAGCCATTCTACTGTTTCAGCCTCCCAAGTAGCTGGGATTATAGGCATGCACCACCATACCCAGCTAATTTTTGTATTTTTAGTAGAGATGGGGTTCCCCATGTTGGCCAGGCTGGTCTCGAACTCCTGACCTCAGGTGATCCGCCCACCTTGGTCTCCCAAAGTGCTGGGATTACAGGCATGAACCACCATGCCCAGCCAATCTTTTTACCCCGCCGTCCCAGCTTTGCTACATTTATCTTCACATTCTATTTTACCTATAAAAATAGCCTCTATCAGGAAGCCAAGGTGAGCAGATCACTTGAGGTCAGGAGTTTAAGACCAGCCTGGCCAACATGGCAAAACCCTGTCTCTACTTAAAAATAAATAAATAAATAAATAAATAAATAAATAAATAAGCCAGGTGGCTACTCAGGAGGCTGAGGCAGGAGAATCACTTGAACCTGGGAGGCCGAGGTTGCAGTGAGCTGAGACTGTGCCACTGCACTCCAGCCTGGGCGACAAAGCTAGACTCTGTCTCAAAAAAAAAAAAAAAAAAGGAAAAATAACTTATAAAATAAAGGAGTAGTGAGTATTACACTCAACCGTTAGCCTCATTCCAAATTCTCTTAGGGTGTTTATTGATGATATAGATGATAAATATACATACAGTTGTGATCAGTATGCATATACTTCTTTTCTCTTAACCTTATTTTTCCACATGTACTTTTCACTTTGTTTCCTACATATGTTATTTTGAGTTTACCTATTTGTCATAGTTGGCAGCTACAAGGTATTCCATTTTAATTATCTATGTTTAGCCTTTTTTTTATTCCCGACTCAACCTATTCTAATATTCACAGGAAGCACAATTTCTCTGTATCGGTCTCTAATAGGTCAACATGGACCATTTATTTCACTCCTGCTTCTTCCTCAAAGTTGCAACTCTACTATTTTCACCAGCTGTGTCAAAACAGGGTTCATGAAGTGACAGGTTAAAATATGTGGGTCCTTTGAAGTAATTTCTCTCTCTTTTTTTTTTTTTTTTTTTACCAAATTAAACAATGACTCTGTATGCCTTGTTTCATCTTCTGTTGTTCATCTGTACAGGGCTTTTATTTTATTTTATTTTATTTATTTTATTTTATTTATTTTATATTTTTGAGACGGAGTCTTGCTCTGTCGCCCAGGGTGGAGTGCAGTGGCCGGATCTCAGCTCACTGCAAGCTCCGCCTCCCAGGTTTACGCCATTCTCCTGCCTCAGCCTCCTGAGTAGCTAGGACTACAGGCGCCCGCCACTACGCCCGGCTAGTTTTTTGTATTTTTAGTAGAGACGGGGTTTCACTGTGTTAGCCAGGATGGTCTCGATCTCCTGACCTCGTGATCCGCCCGTCTCGGCCTCCCAAAGTGCTGGGATTACAGGCTTGAGCCACTTAAAATTGTATTTTTTATTTCTTTCATTTCTTTCTTTTTTTTTAGAGGGAGTCTTGCTCTGTCGCCCAGGCTGGAGTACAGTGGCGTGATCTGGGCTCACTGCAACCTTTGCCTCCCAGGTTCAAGCGATTCTCCTGTCTCAGCCTCCTGAGTAGCTAGGATTACAGGCGTGCACCACCACGCCCGGCTAATTTTTGTATTTTTAGTAGAGACGGGGGTTTCACCATATCGGCCAAGCTGCTCTCCAGCTCCTGACCTCAGGTGATCCGCCTGCCTCTGACTCCCAAAGTGCTGGGATTAAGAGGTGTGAGCCACCATGCCTGGCCCTAAAATTGTATTTTTAAAAAGACATGGTCTCTCGAACCCTTGAGCTCAAGGGATCCTATTGCCTCAGCCTTCCAAATAGCTGGGACTACAGGTGTGCACCACCACACTCCAGCTCATCATTCTGTCATTATATTGCAGTTATTTCATGTGTCAGTGACTGAAAGTGAACGTATGATAATCTTGTGAACACAGGGTTTCACGGTGGAAAGAAAACTACATTCTATACCTTATTCCTTCTTCAGTACAAGCGTCTAGAGGAAAAGGGGAAAAAAGAGGCGGGACCATCTATTATTCAACAAATTTCAACGTCACCCTGCCCATCTGGATCTAGTCTCCCTCATTAAATGCAAAGGATGCTGCCACCTGGCTCCTCTCCCTAGCAGTATTCACATCATCTAGGCTAGAGAATCCCTTCCCTTTGGCCCGTTTTGCACAAAACCGAGTAAACGTTTTCAAAGTATAAATACGCAAAATCATTTGCTATCTCTTTACTATTTACGATGCGCATAGGTGTTACCGAAAGTTTTGGAGCCTTGACGGATTAAGTATGGGATGCTGAGGATCGGGGAATGTATCTAAACTCTCAAGTTGTGTCCTATTCAAAAAACTCCCTTCTAAAAGTATTTTTACGGTATGTAGGGTTTTACAGGAACAAAATCTCTACTTAATAACGGCGGATCCCCTTTTATTATCTTTGTGCCTACCTGGATGCACGGTTTCAGGATGTTCTCGTCACTAACCACAAGTCCACCAGAGGGCGCTGGTTCCCCGTCTATCTACTGTTCTCCATCAGCGACTCAGAAAATCCAGGTTAAACACTCAGGCAGTCTTTCACATTTAATCCACAAATATTTACCAAGAATTTGCCGTGCCATCTGGCTCGGGGCTAGGTTCACAAGATACAGTAGTGAGTTAGGCACGATTGCTACTACCAGAAGCTTAGAGCATAGGAAAGACTGAAAGTAAGCAACTGTCTACAATAGTGGGATAAGTGAAGAGTTTCCAGGTCTGTGGAGTTTGTTGTTGAAATATCGGCTCCAGGCCTTAGAAGCCGGCAGCAATTCATTAAGAGATCCCGGACTTGTTTCTGCTCTGTATCCCGGACAAGGAGCTCCGTCCCCAAGGTGTTTTGTTAGAGCCAGAGACCTCTCCTTGGTTGACTCCATTCGTCAGCCCCACAAGTCCCTGTCTCTGGTCTTTTTCACGGTTTCCGGCAGCTCTCTGACAGTTCCCCTTCTGCCCCAGGTGGACACTTAGGCCAAGGACCACGGATTACTCACAACTATCCGCCAGAGCTGGCTCCGCCCTTTCTTTTTCCTGTTTAAAATCCGCGGGCTCTTAGTGTTCACGGTTTGTAGATTTCCTGTTCTGATTCTCGCGACAGTTGCGAGGCCACGCGTGAAGTTCCCTTCTAGTCCCTCTTTCGAATTTGAGACCCGGAGAGAGTGTCTGCCCTTGCCCCCCTCCTCAGAACCCCTCTGGCCAGGGATGGCGCCTACGTGACTCGGGAGCCCCTGAATGAATGGGGTTGGCCCAACTCAGGGGCGCTCTCCGAAGGGAGAGTGCCGGAGTCCAGGGCTCCAGTGCGCATGCGGAGTCGATCCCGCGCAGGCGAGCGGGCACCACAGCCAGGCCTTGTGGGCGGAGCCTGGCTAAGTGCCGCCCCCTCGCCGGCCGCCGATTGCTATTTCTGTCCCCCGCCCCCAGCAAGCTGGACTGCGCCGCGGCTTCTCTGAGCCGCTTGGGGCCGTCCGGGGAGGGGCCTGCCCGACCCGGGTTTGGCGGGCGGGCCCCCAGGAATGCTCTCCTCCCCGCCCCCGGCCCAAAGTGCCACGGTGGCAGTGGTGGCGGCCGCCTCCGGCCCTGCCAGCCTCGCAACCGTAACCTGTAATCCCGACTCGAGGGACGCCCGCCGGGGAGGCCCAGCCCGCCTCTCCCTACGGCCGCTGGTTCGCTCCGACCCCGAATCACCCGGCTCACCCGCGGGTTGCAGCACCTGCCGGATGTGGGGAGGAAGGAGGAGGCCAGATGAGGGAAGGCAGATGTAGGCGCCCAGTCTGTCAGCGCCTCGGTGGGGGAGCTGGGTAGGCAAGCCTGCAGTCGCTCCCAGGAACCAGCCCTGGGCTGCAGGGAGGCGAAGTTGGTTGGTCCTGCCCTCCAGGGGCGCCCCGACATCGACGTAAAATGACTTGGCACCAGAGCTCCTGCCGCCTGCCCCTTATGCAGCTGCCCTCGCCGACGCCAGGGACTGTAAAGGCAGATGGGACAGGGCCTAGCCGTTCGGCCAACACTTTGAGCTTCCCAGCCAAACTCCTACCCCGACTCTCCGCCTCTGGTCCTCACCCCCTTCCTCTCTCCTAGCCTCGGTGTCTGGTTACGGCTCCTCTGCTCGCACTGTGACTTTGGGCCAGGCTGGGGGAAATGACCCGGGAGGGTCCCGTGCGGCTACATAAAATTGGCAGCCTTAGAACCAGTGGGAAGGCGGGTGCGCTAAATCGAGGGGCGGAGAGAGGGGGCGGAGAGAGGGGGCGGAGGAGCTGTTTTCTGAATCCGAGTCCGTGGGCTCTCTCAGAAGTCCTCAGGCCGGAGCAGAGGTGGCTGGCAGGCCCGGCTGACTGCGCCCCTGCTTTATTTCCATAACCTTTTCTTTCGGACTCGAATCACGGCTGCTGCGAAGGGCCTAGTCCCGGACACTAGGTGAGCACTCTGTGCCCCAGGCCATAAGCAAGGGGGCATCAGCTCCCGCTGTTTCCACCCCCCATTAACAGATTCTTACTTCTGGAGCCGTCCATTCTCTTTGGGCAAGGATGCTCGGGGATCGGAGTCGGATGGTGCACGGAAGTGGTGCTCGTGGTGGGTGTGCGTGCGCTTGAGCCTTATCACCCCTTCCTCACCTTTCTTCCCTCCCAGCCACCCCCGAGAACAGCCCAACTGATTGCTAACTGCCATAACTGGATAATCCCTAGAGGGTCACTAGGCCTATGTGTTGGGGGAGTCTACTTGGTAGCAGGGGAGGGGGCGATGCTAGCGTCATGCTTTGGTACAAGAAGCAGTGAGGTTGGTCTTTCGGCACAGGTCCCGTCTGTGACCTCCTGACCTGGCTTCCCTTCCTGGCAGGGTGCCACGAACGCGCTGATGCCCTGAGTGCTCGCAGGGCTTCCCGCTAACCATGCCGCCGCCGCCTGCAGCTGCCTTGGCGCTGCCTGTGCTCCTGCTACTGCTGATGGTGCGGACGCCGCTCCCGACCGGCGCAAGGCCGTCGTCAGGCCCAGATTACCTGCGGCGCGGCTGGCTGCGGCTGCTAGCGGAGGGCGAGGGCTGCGCTCCCTGCCGGCCAGAAGAGTGCGCCGCGCCGCGGGGTTGCCTGGCGGGCTGGGTGCGCGACGCGTGCGGCTGCTGCTGGGAATGCGCCAACCTCGAGGGCCAGCTCTGCGACCTGGACCCCAGTGCTCACTTCTACGGGCACTGCGGCGAGCAGCTTGAGTGCCGGCTGGACACAGGCGGCGACCTGAGCCGCGGAGAGGTGCCAGAACCTCTGTGTGCCTGTCGCTCGCAGAGCCCGCTCTGTGGGTCCGACGGTCACACCTACGCCCAGATCTGCCGCCTGCAGGAGGCGGCCCGCGCTCGGCCTGCTGCCAACCTCACTGTGGCACACCCGGGGCCCTGCGAATCGGGTACGCACCGCCTGGGGCCCCCACCCCAGCACTTAGGTTTCCTAGAGGCACTGCTCCCCGACCCCTGACGGCATTGGTCTCTGGCCAGCAGATCAAAATAGATAAGGCCATAGAGGCCTCGAGTCCAGTATAAAACCCTGCTCTCGCTACTGGTCCATAGAAGCTGCCACCTGAAGGTGGGGGGGGGGGGGAGGGGTGGAGTGGAGTGAGGGTCCCGGGCTTCGTCAGCAAGCTGCATGCGCTGAACCATGTGAAAGCTCCAGAGCTGGCTGGCAGGGAGAGACAGGTCCTCTGAGGGCGCAGGCACATAGCCTATGGTTTGCTCAGAACTCCCCGTCCACACACACTTTTCCCAGACCAGTGGAGTCCAGGCAGCAAAACGGGTTCCTGTGAGATGCAATCACGTTTCATTTGGGCAGATTCTTAGAGCAATCTGTTCACTCAGTCTCCCCACCTCTCTCCTTTCTTCTGCGTTTAGGGATTAGTGAAGAGGAGCAGGAAGCTCAGCTAGTTCTCTCTCTATCCCCGGGGACTGGGGGCCATTCAGGCTTCTAGCTTTCCTTGGCAGCTTTAGTAACTTTCACTTCCTGAGCCCCGGCTCTGTGTCTGGCTCGGCTGGGGCAGTCAGAAAACAAACACCCCGCGGGGATCCCAGCAATTTCCTGCACTCCTGCAGGCCTCCTGCCTGTTGCACAAGTCCAGCTTCAGGTTCTCTGCCTTGCCACGGGACTCCCCCAGGGGGTGCTGTGTAGGGAATGGGCTGCTTTTCCGCCTTTGGGAACTGGGCCTGTTTAGAAAAGGGGAACGGGTATCTGGAAGGTTTTAGTTACAGGCACTGCGGGAAAGGCTGGGGAGGGTGGAATGAGGACAGGAGAGCAGTTGGGGACAGAGTGGCTGCCAAGCTACAGTGTAGGTGTGTTTGCTTGTTTGTGCATTGAGTCTGCATGAGGTCCTATGTGCACATGTGCATGTATATCTATCTCCACATCTGCGTGGTACCCTTGTGTGTACCAGCATCCACATCTGTGTGTACCTGTGTGTGTCATGGTGTGTTTATGGATATGTATTTACCTCAGCATATATTGTGTTCTGCCACAAGCATGTCCACAAAAATTTGTGTATCATGTGTTTGCCAGACTGGATGCCTTTGCTGGGCCATGCTATTCTCAGACCTCCCACCTTCACCCCCAGGGCCCCAGATTGTGTCACATCCATATGACACTTGGAATGTGACAGGGCAGGATGTGATCTTTGGCTGTGAGGTGTTTGCCTACCCCATGGCCTCCATCGAGTGGAGGAAGGATGGCTTGGACATCCAGCTGCCAGGGGATGACCCCCACATCTCCGTGCAGGTAGAGACCGGTGGGAGAGGCTTCCCTCAGGCAGCCCAGGGCCCTCCAGAAGGACCTCGCTGATTCCTTGCCTGGCTCCAGTTTAGGGGTGGACCCCAGAGGTTTGAGGTGACTGGCTGGCTGCAGATCCAGGCTGTGCGTCCCAGCGATGAGGGCACCTACCGCTGCCTTGCCCGCAATGCACTGGGTCAGGTGGAGGCCCCTGCTAGCTTGACAGTGCTCACACCTGGTAAGGGGATCCCTGAGCTCTGGGGGTTGGAGGGATGGTGCTGGATTCCAGCTGTGAATATGTAAGAAACAGTACATGTGTCTGTGTGCATGTGGGTGCATACACAAGCATAGCCTTCCGCAGACTGGGCTATGTTGGCACTGACAGCCCCTCTCTCCTGTTTTCTCTCCTTTGCCCATGTGTGTTTGCAGACCAGCTGAATTCTACAGGCATCCCCCAGCTGCGATCACTAAACCTGGTTCCCGAGGAGGAAGCTGAGAGTCAAGAGAGTGACGATTACTACTAGCTCTGGCCCATGGGGGTGGGTGAGCAGCTATAGTGTTCATCCCTGCTCTTGAAAAGACCTGGAAAGGGGAGCAGAGTCCCTTCATGGACTGCTTTCATGGGGATGATCATGGGAGGCCTATTTAACTCTAACGTAGCAGGGTGGTAGGGGAGAGACAAAAGCTGGAGGAGGTTAGGGAGAGAGGCTGAGACCAAGACCGGTGGGGTATAAAGGGGCCCATGCAGGAGATGCCCTGGCCAGTAGGACCTCCAACAGGTTGTTCCCCAGGCTGGGATGGGGGCTGGAGCAGACACGGAGGTGCAGGCACCAGGATTCTCCACTTCATCCAGCCCTGCTCCGCCACACTTCTAACTGCCCTTCCTCCCAGGCTCTGGTTCTTGCTATTTCCTGGTCCCCAACGTTTACCTAGCTTGTTTGCCCTTTCCCCAAACTCATCTTCCAGAACTTTTCCCTCTCTCCTAAGCCCCAGTTGCACCTACTGACTGCAAGTCCCCTTTGCTGTCTGCCCTCTTTTGCACAAGAGAGAGCACAGCAGAGCGTGACTTAGTTCAGTGCAGAGAGATGGGTGAGGCCAGCTCCAGATCTTATACAGCTCTGTACTGGACAAAACCTAGCACAGGGCTAGGCACCAATAAAGATTTCTAATGATGCACAGACAGATGCACAGACAGTTTATGCGGATGTGCACATGAAAACTGAATATCCCTGGGAGGCCTCCCACACTAACAGAATTCTGGCTTCTAGAAGCTGCAGGGCCTGCTCTCTAAGCACATGCCTGCCAGATGTACAGAGAGAAGGTTTGAACTTGGGCCTATCCTGCCTTTGAGGGAAGGAGGCTGGAGCCATTTGGTTGGAGGGAAGTTATCTTCCCAGTATGCCCTCCATTGGGGCTGGTATACATTACCTGCTTCTGTGCTCATCTTACTCCAAACCCTTTCCCAGGCCAGAATGGGGAATCAGGCCTATGTGGGTAGGCCCCCAAAATGAATGCACGGAGAGAGGAGGGTAGAAGTTTGGTCACCTGTGTGGTCCATACTCTTCCCCAGCTCCCATAGGAATCTACCCTTTTCCTGCAGAAGCCAGAGCCATGGTAAGCCTGTTTCCTATCTGCCCCAATTGTGACCTGTCCTCTCTGGCTTGGGGTCCCCAAATCTCTTTCCTCATTCTCCTTACCTAGCTCAGGGACACTGGTGAGACTCAATGTTTATTTAATGATTGACGGAGAGAATGAAAGCATAAGTCAGCGAGGCCGAGACACTGTGTGGATGGCGACAGCCTCCTACACGCCAGCGCTCCACCCGGATCCTGGCGCCACTGCGGGAGGGCCTGCCCTTGGCTCAGCGTCAGAGTTTGTCCTCTGGGGCCCAACGCAGGGAGCCTGGCCTCATGGGAGGGGCGTGGTCCGGAACTCCAACCCCAGGTCCTGCTTGGCCGCCCCTCCCGCGGCTACGCCCGACTCTATCTACTGCTGCCTTGCCCCGGGTCCTTAAGCCAGCTACAGTGTTTATTGCCGAACCCACGCTGGAGCCGGGCGGCCCCAGGAGCCGCGCACAACAGCGCAAGCGGGTTGGATACTGGGAGCCGATTCCAGGGCGCCCACAGAAGCAGAATCAGAGGGGTAGGCGGGGGTGGGGCGTGCTGTTCGGCACCGTGGCCAAAATCCACTCGGCGCTGAAAGAGGGAACTTGGGGGTGAGTCCCAGCATCCGCCAGGGAATCCGCCCCTAGCTTGTTCTTCGCCCAGCTGGGCTCCAAGGCGCCCTCTGCGGGCCCATAGCCCCTACCGCGTCCACCTGCAGAGCAGAGGCTCCTCACCAAAAGCCCACCCCACCAGAGAGGGTCACGCAGGTCCCGGGGAATCCGTACTCCTTGATCGCGTTAGCCGACTTTGTAGGTGTTCAGGAGCAGCCTCCTAGCAGCCTCAGTTTTCCCCTCCGCCGCCCTGCTGGTTCAAGCCCCACATCCTGGAATGGGAGAACTGTTGTCCACCGCCCCCTCCCTCCCCGCACCCCGCCGCTGCTGCAGCGGACCCGCTTTAATAACGTCGCTGGAAAGTGACACGCGATTTATTATTAAAGTAATGCGGGCGCGGGGACGGGAAAGGTTTAATAAACGTGCTGAGATGCCGAGGATTATTCACCGCAAATAAATGAGAGCGCGGGCGGCGTTTTAATAAATAATTTCCCGCTGCTCCCGGGGGAAGGGAGGGGAGGGGAAGGGAGGAGGAGGGGGAGGCTGAGCCGCTGCCAGAACTCCCGGTTTCGCCTCCCCACGGGCTTCCAAGCCATCCCCGGTTTCGTGTCCTAGGTTGCTCACACCCGAGATCTGAGGTTCCAGGAGCGCCGACCCAGAGTTGCCCAGGCCTGAAGGCGGGAGAGGCTCAGTCTCACCCTACATTCCCCCACCTCCGAGATTTTAAGTATAGTCCGCTTGAAATCCCTGGAATGCTCCTTCTTCTAGCTCCTACCCAGAGATCTGGAGTCCCGACCAACCCGGGCAGGAAGGGTCCGTCGGACCAGCCCCTCCCAAGCCGAGGCTTCCAGGTCTCAGCCGGGCTCTTCTTCTTGCTTTTAGCGGAGCCGGGCTGGGCATGCCTCTCTCCTCCATCTAGGGCAGGGTGTGAAGAGGAAGCCAGAGGGGGCTGTCTGAAAATGACCTTGATCCCCTCCTCGGGCTGTCGTGAGGAGGAGGGCCGCTTCGCCTGGCTGCTCGTCATCGCTAAGGCTCCAAAGAAGGGTTGCGCAGCCGTATTGGTATAACCGAGGGTGTCCTGGAGAAGCCCAGCCCCTGGCTCTCTGGTGACTGGGGGGTCGATGTGCGGACTGGGCAGAACTGAGCCCGAAGCCGGAGAGCGCCCCTCAAAAAGAAGCCTGGAAGCCGGAGAGATGAACCCGACTCAGAGAGGGCAAAGACTGCAGACCTTGGGGACCGAGGACACGCTCACCACGCTGGTGGGGGCTGGGGGGAGGGTGCGGGTGGTGGCGTGCGGGGAATCGCCTGGGGAACACCTGGCTCTGCAAGTTTTGTGCCTTAGCGGAGAGAGGCGACATCTCTGGCAACTTGGGAGTACAGGAAGTGGCGAAGGAGTGCCATCTGGTGGATCATTCTGGTAGTGACACTCAGACCTGGGCCAGGGGCCTCGAGACAATTTACTTGACTGGAAAAATCTGAGTAAAAAAATAGATGCTTCAATTTGTATTCATTTAATATATGTGAATGTGCACGTGTATGTGTAGCATATATGATATGATATCTATATGTAAAATCTAATATATCCATAGTAGTTATGTGTGCATTGTATGTATACATGTATACATCTAGATGCATATTATACATGTAGTTTTTTTTTGAGATGGAGTCTTACTCTGTCGCCCAGGCTGGATTGCAGTTGTGCTATCTCAGCTCACTGTAATCGGGTTCCATCGATTCTCCTGCCTCAGCCTCTCAAGTAGCTGGGATTACAGGTGTGCATCACCATGCCCAGCTAATTTTTTGTATTTTCAGTAGAGATGAGGTTTCACCATGTTGGCCAGGCTGGTCTCGAACTCCTGATCTCCAGTGATCTGCCCGCCTCGGCCTCCCAAAGTGCTAGGATTACAGGCGTGAGTCACCACACCTGGCCTACATGTAGGTTTTGTATGTATGTATGTATGTGTGTGCAAAAGTATATATGGGTGTATTGTTATATGTATATGTATAGACATTTATTTTCAAGTATATATTCCATTATGTATCATTCATTCATTCTTTCTTTCTTTCTTTTTTTTTTTTTTTTCAAGAGACAGGATCTTGCTCTGTCACCCAGGCTGGAAGACAGTAGCACTTTCATAGCTCACTGCAGCCCCAAACTCCTGGGCTCAAGTGATCCTCCTGTCTTAGCCTCCTGAGCAGCTGGGAATTACAGGCACGAGCCATGATGCCCGGCTGTGTCATATTCTTTCTACAAATATTTGTTATGTACCAGCACTGGGGCTACATCAAGGGAAAAATATTGCCTGTAACCCAAGCACTTTGGAAGGCTGAAGTAGGAGTATTGCTTGAGCCCAGGAGTTCGAGAACAGCCTGAGTAACACAGTGAAGCCCCGTCTCTACAAAAAACATTTTTAAAAATTTGTTGGGTGTGATGGCACACACCTGTAATCCTAGCTACTCTAGCAGCTGAGGCAGGTGGATTGCTTGAGTCAGGAGTTCAAGGCTGCCAGTGAGCTATGATTGCACCACTCCAGCCTGGGTGACAGAGCCTTAAAAGAAAATTGTTCCTGCCCTCATGGAACTTGTATTCCAGTCTAAGATGTGTATGTATACTTATGTTAATTATGTATATTTATATTTCCAGGATTATGCACACACGCACATATAAAACTATCTAATATGTGTATGTGCGAGGAGTAGATAGGCTTAAACTTTGGTAGGCCTGGAGATTCCCTGGTTTTTTGCTCACAATCACTGGTCCTGTCACCTGGAGCTCTATTCTGAGCATGAAGGCAGCTGAGGGCAGAGGGAAAGAAGCTAGAAACATAGACCTGTTGCCTCCTAGGATGCATTGTGGTTATTTCCTCAGCCTTCTGATTGACTGAATTCTTTCTAAACTGGGAACAGCTGTGTAAGTCCATGCGTGGTAAGGAACTGTTAGTGCACATCAAGTCTTGCCTCTGCTCAGTGCTGGGGAAGGGTGGGAGTGGAGTCTGGGAGGCTGGGGTAAGAGGCTAGGTTCTCTGAGGGCACTTAGAGACCGGAAGGGATAAATTCTGGGAGGCAGTGAGCTCTGGGAGTCACTTGTGGATAATGGGAGGTGGTTTGAGGACACTTGGGGAGGGATGGGGTGGTAGGCTAGAGAAGGGGGCGGAAGTGAGTAATGAGGTTGGGATTGGGGATGGAGTTGGGGTGGGGTCAGGGCAAAGATAGAGGCTCTGGTGGCAGGGATACACCTGTCTGGGGGTGGAGCCTGGAAGCCATCTTGGAGGAGTCATCCCTCCCCCCTCACCTCCAACCCCACTCTCTCTCTAAGCTGGGCCCCAGTTTAGCCCTCTCTCTGCTCAAGCTGGCTCTCAGATGTGCTGGGGCAGAGGAGGAGAGCTAAGGCTCCAGGGCCTGGCCTGGCTTAGGTGACTCACTTAAGCGGTGGGCGAGGTGGGGCAGGGTTCACAATACCAGCATCCCATGAAGCCTTGTCCCAGCCACCTGGGTCATTTCCCACCCAGCTGCCATTACCAGCTTCCAGTATGGGCTCGGCCCAAGGGGTTCAAACAAGGGTGGGGTGTAGACCTGCAAAGGGTCATAGAATATCCACCCATTCCACCAACACACACACATTTCTAGGACTGAAGTGGGAAGGTGCTTCTGAATCATTTCTTCCTTTCCCTGCTTTTGCTATATGCTTTCCAGATGCAGTCAAGTCTGGGAGTCTCCAGGTGCCACCTCAACCCTTGGTCTATGGTAATACTCATACCTCTCCCCTTCCTTCTCACCCACCCTTGCTGGACTACCAGGGTTTCTGCCCCTTCACTGCCTTTTCCCCTTTCTTCAGGGCCTCTTTTTTCCCCCCAGGGTTGAGGCCTTAGATCCCTGGGCTGTGTCCTTGCTGGTTAGGGAGTGGGGTTGGGGTGGGGGAGATTGCTAAAAACGCAAGCTAGTTCCTGGCCTGGATTTATTTTTCTGATTGATTTATCTTTTAGAGGCAGGGTCTTGCTATGTTGCCCAGACTAGACTTGAAGTCCTGGGCTCAAGAGATCCTTCTGCCTCAGCCTCCCGAGTAGTTGGGTCTATAGGCACATGCCACTGTGCCTGGTCTGGATTTGGTTTTGACATTTACTCTGCCATTTGGGCAACTGAAGGCTCTCTGGACAGGGTAGACAGTTATGAAAGTCCAGTTGTGGTGACAAGAGTTACCCCACAATCAAATCTCATCCCATTCTCTTAGTGGGTAGAACCTTGAAGTACTCAGTACCTTCACTGAAATGAGGGCTGGAGTCCCCTGGGAGAAAAGACAGGGTCTCTATGAGAAGTGGTGACAGCTTGAGGGAAGTAATGGAGTCTCCCAGGATAAGGGTTGAGGACTCTAGGGACAATTGCTTCCTGCTACCCCCACCCCAAGAGCTGGAGTAGGGCTGGAGAAGGCCCCACAGTTCTCCTGGGCCTAACTCCTTGGTGTCAGAGGGGTTAAGTTCTAGGGGCAGTAGTGGGGGGTTTCTAGGGGGAGTAATCTCTGAAGGGTAATGGTGGGTCTTTGCACAGGAGGTTTTGCAGTATGGGATTGAGTCTCAGTTCCACTGCTTTTTTTTTCTTTTCTTTTCTTTTCTTTCTTTTTTTTTTAAGTCAGGGCGTCTCTTTGTTGCCCAGACTAAAACGGCACGATCATGGCTCACTGCACCCTTGAACTCCTGAGCTGGAGCAATCAATCCTCCCGCCTCAGCTTCTTGAGTAGCTGGGAGTGCAGTCATGCACCACCCCACTCAGCCAGTTCTACTGCTTTTGAAGTGCGTATATTGGGTAGGTTTCTTAACCTTCCTTATTCTGTGTCCTCTTCTGCAATATAGTGATAAAATTTACTCCATAGGGGTTATGACAAGGATTAGAGATCTTATAAGCAATGTGTCTGTAACAAAATAGGTGCTCAACAAACGTCAGTTTTATTATGCAGTACTATTTTGGGGCAGATGATCTGCATGGAGATGGGGGCTGGGTGCCCAGTGCAGAGCTTCCTGCTGAAGTGGGTTTATTGGAGAATGGGGTGATTGCAGTCTTGGCACCTGCCTGGAGGAGGCCTTAGGAATTGGGCCTTAGGAAAAGGGGAAAGTCTGAGGCAGGATAGAGATGGGCAGGGACTGGGCTTCCAGAGAGCTCAACAGTCTTCACCCCCACCCTTAGCCCTCCTCAGGGAGCCCTTGTCAGAACCCAGGGCTCTACCTCTGGGCTTCTAAGGAGGGGCATCCCCCAAAGTCACCTCCATCCATCTCTTTTATCTGGGCTGATGAAGGGCTAGAGCTCCAATGGGGCCTCTGATGGGGAACAGATACAGACCAGGCGGAAGCAGCCGGAACTGTGCTGGGCTGGAGCTGAGGACTGGGCCAGGGGGTCAGTGAAGACAGATAAAGCTCAGAGCAGCTGGAGGCTCAAGGGACCTGGGGCGGGGGAGCAGCAGGGGCTGAGGGCCGGCTGTGTCCTGGGAGGAGGCAAGGCCGGAAGCTTCTGATGGGGACCAGTGTCCATCAAGGACTTCAAATGACCAGACAAAGCCTTTAATGACTCTTTGGGAGGAGGGAAGTGGGGACGGAGCTGCCTCCCCCAGACACGGGTGCAGGAAGGCCAAGGTGCCTGCTGAGAGTGAGGGCTGGTCCTGGGGGAAGTCAAAACTTAGAACAGGTGGAACCCTCCAGGTACAGGGCAGCGGTTCTGGGGCTGCCTTACCTTTAAGGGAGAGAGTGATGGGAAAAGGATTGGGAAGCGATTCTGTGATTTTAGTTCCTGTTTTAATTAACTTTGAAGGGCTTGGGGCCTCCCTGAACGCCAGGGAGGGGAGGAGAGCAGACATTTATTTTCCTCTTTTCCCTTTTAAAGACAATTTTATTAAATCACTTTGTTTTCATTCTGGCTTGAACATAGGGCGTTTAAATGGAAAAGTAATTATTTCACCTCGTTTGCTTATGGAGAGAGGGGAGTCAGGAAAGGGAGGGACGCCAGTGAGAGGAAGAGGCTGCAGCCTCAAGCCCAGTGTGCACACAGTGTGCGTGCACACACAACCATGCTCACACACCATAATCCACGTCCACATATCTCTCACTCTAGCACACATGTGTACCGTCCCAAATGCAGACACTTCAGTATTTGCACGCACACATCCACATTCTCCTGACACACAGTCCTTCACCACAGCCATACTTACAGACAGAAGCACTCTCTCTCATGCACACTCACAGCACACTGTGCTCACAGTACAGGCACCGTCACAGTACCCTTAGATACCTTCCAAGCACCCGTGGGTGTGTATGCTTGCACCTGTTCACACACGTGCACGCACGCACACACACAACCCCAATGCAGTCCAGTACTTCCAAGCCTATTGCATTACACCATCAGAAGTACACACAGTTTCAGACACACAGTTACACAGACGCCCATTCTCAAATACACAGGCACACCCTGACAAGCAGCCTTGGGGACAGACATGTGAGGAGGGCATTGTCATGGAAAAGGTGAAAGAGTGGTGGAATGCTCCCTCTTACTGGGGTTCCTGAGTCCCCAGGTCGACCTAGGCTACTCCATGAGCCCCTTTCTCTGTTCCCTAAAGTTCTCTGAATGATTACTTGTGACCTTGATTCTGTAGCCTCTGGGACAGTCGCTCCCAGCAACCTAGCCCCCCACCTCAGATCACTGGGGCAAGGCAAGAGGCCCCACAGATTTTCTGGGTTCAGCCCGCTCTCATCAGGACCCAGGTTCTAACTCCGGCTTCCCCGACTCCCGACGCCCCTCCCTGCCGTGTGAACCAGCGTTGGAGGGGTTAAAACTTCTGTAGCACGCCCCCCTCCACCCCCACCCCTGGCTGGTACAAGGAGGGCCGGTTTGCTCCGTACCTGTACTTTGTCTTCATCTGTCACCCCTTCTGACAGTCAGATACATCTTGTGGGGAGGGGCGTGGGGGGCGAGGGAGCAATAATTAACCTCTCCCGCCTCATCCCCCAAATGCTGTTGCCTCTGCAGCGGTTGCATCGGGGTCTGCCGAGGAGAAAGAGGGAAAGGGAGGAGATGGAGATGGGGAGAGGGGCGAGGGGAGAAAGCGGGACGCTTCCAGGGCCGCGAGAGGGAGCAGAGAGGAAAGGCCCTGACATTTTACTGCTCTGCCAACCTCTTTTCCGCACCCTTTTTTCCACTCCTCTTCCTGGGGGAGCGGTGGGCAGGTGGGAGAGGCGATTCCAGCAATAAGAGAAGCCTGCCATACTCACCACCGTCCCCTCATAGCAGAGGCTCCTGGCGGGGGTTGGGGGCAGAGCATGGTGGGGAAGACAATCTTCATGTATGAGCTTTGCAAGGGGACCTGCAGACCTTACAGCATGCTGGGCAGGGATAGAGGGGGTGGCTGCCCTGTACTGGCGTTTCATGTTACTGTCAAATGAATAGAGCTTGTGTTAAGAACCAATTTTTCTTCCAATCAATGAAGGGGAAGATGTCTTGGGTCATTCCTGAAGCAGTCAAATGACTCCAATGCCAAGGAGCTGTGGCTCAAAGGGGACTTCAGATTTGGGCTGGGAAACAGAGGACTCTCGAAAAAGTCAAGCAAGCCCCTAGGCAGTGGCTGGAATCAGAGCTTGGGTAAGGGGAAGATAAATTCGTCTTGGGCTGAGTCCTTGGATAAAGCTGGGGGGAATAAGGGTTGGTAAGAAACACCCAGCCAAGGAGAACTCTGGCAGGAGAGAATCAGCGGTGATGGAAAGGAGAGGGGTTGCTGTCACCACTGGGGCTGGTGGGGACACAGAGAGACAGGGCCCGGCCTGTCCCCTGGGCAGGCTGAAGGCCAGAAGATTCTAGATTTTTTCACCACTTTAAAGAAGTTGTTAGTCAAATCTATCATCTTGACGGTTTTCTTGTTTGGTTTTGTTTTTGTTTTTTTTGAGACAGAGTCTCTCCCTGTAGCCCAGGCTGGAGTGCAGTGCTGCCTTCTCGGCTCAGTGCAGCCTCTGCCTCCCAGATTCAAGTGACTCTCGTGCCTCAGCCTCCCGAGTAGCTGAGAGTACAGGCGTGCGCCATCACACCCAGCTCATTTTTGTAATTTTAGTAGAGACATGTTGACCCGGCTGGTCTCAAACTCCCAATCTCATGTGATCCACCTGCCTCAACCTCACAAAGTGCTGGGATTACAGGTATGCACCACTGCGCCCAGCCTCATCTTTTAAGATTTAATTTAATTTAATTTAATTTTTTTGAGACAAGATCTCTGTCTCCTAGGCTGGCATGCAGTGGTGTGATTATAGCTCACAGCAGCCTTGAACTTCTGGACTGAAGGGATCCTCCTGCCTCAGCCTCCTGAGTAGCTGGGGCTACAGGCACATGCCACCAAGCCCCAAATATTTGTTATTTTTTTTATTTTTTTTTGTAGAGATGGGGGTCTCGCCTTGTTGCCTGGGCATTTGTCATCTTTATGGTGTCTGAGATATAGGACCTTTTCTCTAAGGTCTCTGAGTTGTGAACACAGTATTGTTCATGAGTCAGAATTCCTGATAGGACCTTTTCTCTAAGGTCTCTAAGTTATGAACACAATATTATCCATGAGTCAGAATTCCTGGGTTTTAACTCTAGTTCTACCACTAGCTACCTGTGTGATGGAAGATAAGTTACTTAACCTCTCTGGACCTCAGCTTTCTCACTTATAAATTGGGGAGGGGGCCTGCTGATGAGATAAACTCTACAGACAATGCTGATACTGATATCTATAATCTATGACCTGAGGAAACTTGTTTAGGGCCAGCTGTGCCCTCCTCCAGCCCATACACATTCTGAACCCCTCCCTCCACTAGCAGCATATACATAGACCAAAAAGCTCTCTCTCACACACACACACGCACACACACACACGTGTGCACATGGTCTCCTTGTCCCATGTGCTGTGTGCATCCCTGGACTTTCAATCGTCTATAAAATTTGCTGTGTTTGGGAAGGAGGCAGGGGCTAGGGTACCCTAATAGAAAAGCTGACTCTATGCATTCCTGTTAAAAGAAGAAAAAGAAAAAGCCTAGCAGAGCTGGGTAGTGGAGCACCAAGATAGGAAGTGAGCACTGGAAAGGGCTTCCCAATGGGGAGAAGAGGCACTGGCAGAGGGAAGAGAGCCAGTCTTAGAGAGGTGGAGACAGAGAAAAAGAAGCCGACTTAGCTGCAGGGGACTCACTGCTGAGAGTGAAGAGTAAAACATGCTGACAGCCTTGTCAGGAAGTCACCTCAATGCATCCCACACCCCTGTCTGTCAGGTTCCATCTCCCCAGGAGAGGAGCTCTTGTGAGTCAAGCTGCTCTCTGTCCATCCCCGCCACCCCCCACAATACACACACAATACACCCAAGATGGAATTAAATTCTGGCTATTATTTTTTCACCTGGAGAAGTGCTGGGAGTTTTGACAGCATTAGGAAAGAGGAGAGAAGTAGGAAAAAGTCAGGACTACCTAGGGTGGGGCCACCTAGGCTGGGGCTAGGTCACTCTAGGTGGTGCCTAGGATCCAGCTGGTGTGGTAGTTAATGTAGAGCTGGGCTTTTCTCTAACAGCTCGGAGTCTGGAACAGCTGTGGGTCACAGAAGACACATCATGGCCCCGGAACAAAGCTGAGCTCTTATATAGCTCTGTTCTCCTGAAGGGGAGGATTAGAATTTGGAGAGACTGATGAGGGCAGCCTTACGTGTGAGGTGGAGATTCTATTTCCCTAGCCTTGGGAGTCAGAAGTGATTTCCACCCTCTTTGGCCACCCTCTAGGGTTTCTTTTCTGGCCTTGTCTCCTTGCTCCTAGCTTCCCATCTGTGGCAATGGGTCTCAAGTTTCAGCCCTAGTCTCTGGTTTCACCCACTCCTAGGGCTTCACCTATCCCCTTAATAATCCTTAGTCTGTGTTTAAAAAATCCTTTTTTTGGTCTTTTACTTTAAAAATGTAGTCTATGAACATATGCTTATAAAAATTTCCATGTTGGCCAGGCATGGTGGCTCATGCCTGTGATTCTAGCACTTTGGGAGGCTGAGGCAGGTAGATCACTTGACCTCAGAAGTTGGAAACCTGCCTGGGCAACACAGCAAGACCCCATCTCTACAAAAAATGCAAAAATCAGCCAGGCATGGTGGTGCACACCTGTGGTCCCAGCTACTCAGGAGGCTGAGGTGGAAGGATCATTCAAGCCCAGGAGTTGGAGGCTGAGTGAGCCGTGATCATGCCACTGCCCTCCAGCCTGGGCGACATACTGAAACCCTATATCAAAAAAAAAAAATCGATGTCAAACTTCTGTAATGTGTAAAGAAGTAAAAGCCTTTCTCTTGCCCTCTAGTTCTATTCCCTTTTCCATAAGCAACTACTGTGAAAAATTCAGTGTGTATTCTTCTAGGTCTCTTACATAGTCACCATATAGACACACACACAAAAGTAGAGTTTAAAACAATTATTGTATATTTATTGTGTCATACTATTATTTTGAAATTTGCCTTTTTCACTTAAAAATACCAGAGATATTTTCCAGGTTATATATGGATACACTTCAATATATGTGGATATATTTCACACCACACTCCAGAATAGATTGAACCAATTCTTTATTCATAGACCTTTAGGTTATTTCCAAGTGATGTCACAATGATCCTACTTTAATATATGTCATTTTTTGGTACAAGAATGAATATTTCCTGAGATTAACATTTCTAGAAGTGGCATCTGTGAGTCAAAAAATATGCACTAGACTGGGTGCAGTGGCTCATGCCTGTAATCCCAGCACTTTGGGAGGCCGAGGCAGGTGAATCACCTGAAGTCAGGAGTTTAAGACCAGCCTGATCAATATGGTGAAACTCTGCCTCTTCTAAAAATACAAAAACTAGCCGGGTTTGGTGGTGCATGCCTGTGATCCCAGCTACTCATGAGACGGGAGAATTGCTTGAACCTGGGAGGCAGAGGTTGCAGTGAGCCCAGATTGCACCACTGCACTCCAGCCTGGGGGACAGAGCAAGACTCTGTCTCAAAAAAAAAAAAAAAAGCACTATATCTAACCCTGATTGCCCTTCAGGTTTGAAACACACATTGCCAAGCAAGCACTCATGGATGCTGGAAGAGGGCGGCCTGCTGGTTATTGCAAGGTGAATGTCTCTAAGTGCTTCCAACTTGACAAGCCCAAGGCCAAGCTCATTGTTCCCTCTTTTCCCATCCTGCTACTCTGCCTCCCAGCCTCCTTGCTTTGGTCAGTATCATTCCTATACATGCACTTGCCCAAACACTATACTTTGAGTCATCTTTGACCAAGGCATCTGTGTGTTCGGATTTGCCCAGAGTTGTCCACACGTCATGTCTATTTTCTTGGTAAAATCATTGCTAGAACTCCATTCATGTTCAAAACTGTTCTAGATTGCACAATAAATTATGTGGCCACGTTATCTCTCTTCCTCTGATTCCTGTTCAATTCATCACAAAGTCCCAGCAGTTCTTCTTCCACTCTTCTCTCTGTTCCTTTACCACTGCATAGCTCAGGATCCCATCATCAGGCCTGAATGACAACAGGCTCCCAACTAGCCTCCCCACTCTGCATCTCTCCTTCCTCCAACCCATCCTTCCACTCCACTCCCAGTCTTGTCTTTTTAGGCCACTTACTTTTGTCATATAATTCTTTGGCTCCCTATTGCCTACAGAATTGAGACCATTCAAGATCTGTCATAATGCCATGGCTCATCAGAGCAGACATCACCCATCTCCATAAAGTCAGAAATCTGCAGCACCTTATATGGAGCAAGGGCAATAATCAGGCACTGGAAAAACTTTTCCATGCCACTCAAATCTGCATGAGATAGCCTGGCATAAGAAAGGCAAATTAATAAGAGAAAAGACCCTTTGTGATCTGAATGAAGCCCAGAAGGTGGCTTTGTGTCTCTGAATTCAGATCTAAGGCTAACCATAGAGAGACCCCCTTGGGCAACATTCCTTCTAGCTCATTCTTTCTCTCCCTGCCCACTTGCTTTGTTACTTGCACAATAATTCCAAGCACAGTTGCTTGTTCCAGAGCTGGAGTCTCTAGGGACATCTTGTTTTTTTCTTTTTTTCTTTTTTTAGAGACAGAATCTCACTCTGTGTCCCAGGCTGGAGTGCAGTGGCATAATCTCACCTCATTGTAACCTCTGCCTCCTGGATTCAAGGGATTCTCCTGCCTCAGCCTCCCGAGTAGCTGGGACTACAGGCATGTGCCACGATGCCCGGCTAATTTTGTATTTTTAGTAGAGACAGGGTTTCACCGTGTTGGCCAGGCTGGTCTTGAACTCCTAACCTCAGGTGATCTGCCTGCCTTGGCCTTCCAAAGTGCTAGGATTAGAGGTGTGAGCCACTGAGCCCAGCCTGTAGTGACATCTTTTTGTTCTGCATAGTTTCTGATTGGCTTTTAACTAGATGGTGCCTGCCCCCTGTACTCCATGCCAACTCTGCGGAATGCCAGATATGATCAAAGATCAAGGAACACCCAATCCTTGAGTGAGTGGGAGGGTGGAAACACAGAGCTATATAGTATGATAAGAATTGACCCTCAAGCCACACGCTGAGGGGACTACCCTAGGGAACCTACAGGTCAGAGCTCCCTATCCCTCCCCACCATGTTAACCCCCACCCACCTGAGTCTTTAGGATGAGCTTCTGGAGCTCTTCACCAAACCTAAAGGCACCTGCAGCCTCCCACTCCCTTCCCTGGCATCCCCTCCCTTCACTCAGATGTTGCCAAATGGATGGTGAGCTTGGATAGGTCCTGGTGGCCGAACTCCAAACAGGGAGGGAGGCATCCTGGCTCCCTGCCAGCATTCTGTCCATAGTAATTTGGCAGGGAAATGCCAGCTGCATATTTCTGCACATCTGTTTATGCCTCTGGCTTGTTATTTATTCTCTGCCTTTCACGGGCAGCAGAGCCAGAGCACACCTCAACTCTTCCCAAGTTAGATTAACTGGGAAAGAAGGCTGGGACATTCAGTCACCACAATTGCTGATGCTCATTGAAGGGTTTGCCTTCTTCAGCAGCTGCTGCCACTTTTCATAGAGACACAGAGGAGAGGAGAATGGGGAAGGGAGGGAAAGGGATAAGGGTAGGAGGAGAGGTGAGGGGAGGGGAGGGCTGTAGTGGTAGAGTCATAGTTGTGCTGGGATTACTCAAATCAGGTGGGCTGATTCTGGTCTCCACTGGAGAAGGGGAGTTGGCCAGTATTTCAGAAACAATCACCCTGACCTACCTTCCTGCTAACCACCAGATTTCGGTGTGTGTGTTCTTGTATGGCCTGGGTAAGAGTCAGTCATGGGAATAAGGCTTTTAACAGAAGTTTGGTGGGATAGGCTTCTTGGGGTGCTTAAATAACTTTTCTTTTTTTGAGACAAGATCTCACTCTGTCACCCAGGATGGAGTGTAGTGGCACGATCACAGCTCACTTCAGCCCCGACTTCCCAGGCTCAGGTGATCCACCCACCTCAGCTTCCTGAGTAGCCGAGACCACCAGCACACACCATCATGTCTGGCTAATTTTTTGTGGAGACGGGGTTTCGCAATTTTCACCATGTTGCCCAGGTTGGTCTCTCCCTCCTCGGATCAAGCGATCCACCCGTCTCGGCCTCCCGAAGTACTGGGGTTACAGATGTGAACCACTGTGCCCAGCCTAAATAACTTTTCTTCAGGGATTCCTGGGGTTAAGTACCTGGTGTGAAGAATCAGAAGCCAGGCTCTATCCCTGGGATTAAGGACAAGGAATGAGAAGGAAGAGGGAGGAATAAGAGGAAAGGAACAAGAAGGAAAAGGAAAAGGTGTGTTGAAGAATGAGGAAATGTTCAGCAGGGAAGAAGAGGGATAAGTGGAGGGACCTAGAAGTTTGGTGATCCTTGAAATAGTGGGGGTGCTGTCCTTGGTCCTGACTGACAAAGGGCCCAGGAATAGCCCAGAGTGCCTGCCCCAAACTCCCTGCATTTTCCTGTGAAGGTGACCAGATAATTTTGGAGGAAGAAAAAAGAGCTAGAGCTGCATCTGATGGGAACTGAATCCATAGACCTAACTTCACTCTCACACCTTCTGCTTCTCCTACCTTTCCCCAAAGCAACTCCCTGTTTAATAAATGCTCCTTGCAGGAGGCAGACAGTTGTGGGCTCAGTGGAGATCTAGGCAGGACTCCTGGGGAAGGGTGCAGGTACCTGTGCCCTGAAGACTCCTGGCCCAAGTCCCCCCTCATGAGATAAGTTGGCTGGAAAGTGGGGGTGCCCTAAGGTGGGAGTACTGGCCTGATCAGATTAAAAGCAACCAGATCCTGCCAAAAGCCTGGATGGACATTTTGCTTCCACTTTCCCTCTTGTTCCTTTTCAGAACTTGAATACCAACACCATCTTTTCCCTCCTTTAAAAAATTGTATGTAACAAGCTGTTCACAGGTAGGCTTTGCACAGATGGGGGTTTAATCAGCTACAGTCTAAGCACACAAGCATTCCAGCCTAATTCAATTCCCGTCAGTTCATTAGGGGAAATATTCATTACCCAGAGATTACAGCTGGGCCAAAACTCTGAATGGATTCTAAAGAGCTGTCAGTGGAGTAGTAACTGCACCAGCCTATACAGGAGGCCATATTGTATGGAGGGTGTCTGGCAGCCCTAGCCATACTCTGAGACTCCTGATCCTACCAGGCTTCTTCACAGGGACTCTATTTTGAGAATCACTGTTTGCAGACCTCAAGACAAGGCTCTGAGGGGAAAAATAAGAGAGAAATACAACTGCATTTGGGAGTCCCTATTTAAAGGGGACATAGAGGCTCCTCGTTTTAGGAAGCCTCTAGTCCAATGGGGGAGACATGTCTTCCACCCTCTGGAGGGCTCTTTGAGCTCTCAGAAGACTGCGGACTTATAAATGACTAGACTTTTTTTTTTGAGATGGAGTCTTAGTCTGTTGCCCAGACTGGAGTGCAGTGGTGCAATCTCTGCTCACTGCAACCTCTGCCTCCCAGGTTCAAGCGATTCTTCTGCCTCAGCCTCCTGAGTAACTGGGATTACAGGCACCCGCCACCATGCCTGGCGAGTTTTTGTACTTTTAGTAGAGATGGGGTTTCACCATGTTGGCCAGGCTGGTCTAGAACTCCTGACCTCAAGCAATCCACCCACCTCGGCCTCCCAAAGTGCTGGGATTACAGGTGTGAGCCACCATGCCTGGCCAATTAGACATTTTTGTCCTAAAATCTCTAGCAAGAAATTACCTCCTCACGAAAGCACAGATGGGAGTATGACCTCCCACCAGTTCCTACAGTTAAATTGGAGCAGAAGCTGGGAATAGAAGGCAGGGGCACAGACCCAAGACCATGGGACACCATTACTTTTCTTGTGCCATGGGAGCCTAGGTCAGATGAAGCTGGGCGGTGGAGGTAAGGGATCTCTTCCAGATTGGATTTTCCCAAATAGATGAGACCCTCATTAATATCAAGTGACCTTAACCATCTAGTATGGAGAGACCTGAGTATTTCTCTGTTTCTGCCCACATCCCCATATGAAGCTTAGGAAGCTTGTTTGTTGATCACCTCTGGCTTTCCCACAGCTATCCTCTGCCTCCCATTTGTCTCTTGTCCTCCCTGGCAGTGGTGTGGAAGTCTTGCCTTGGGTGGTTCACTAATCCTAGAGTGTGTCTGAACCAAAGGCAAGGCACTCACAGGGCTAGACTTTGGCCTCCAAGCCTATAGTGCTTCCTGCCACCCCATTTCTAGGCTTCAGTCCTAGACATGTCCTCTGGACTGAGGAGAGCTGATCACCTGTGAAGCCTATTTCCTCTGCCTAGGTCTTCTGCCCTTTTGCTCACCTGGGCCAAGACAGAGGATGGGAGAGAAGAGACATGGAGCCTGTGGCCTACCCTCAGATGTGGGTGAGGGAGAGCTTCCTGCAGCTGAGACCAGAAAGATAACTGGGAGGTACCAAGTGAGGGGCCGGGGAGGATTTTCACCCTCATTGAGCCCCTGTGCTCCCTAGAATTCTTCTTTCCCAGACTCCTGGAACCCATTCTTGGCTCAGCGTCCTTCAGTCAGTCTCCACGAGCCCTCCTCCTCCACCCACAGCCTACCCAGCATCCAGCTTCCTAGGGAGTCCCTCAGCTCTGAGACTACATTAGAACAATATTCCACAGGGATTCAGTTGGAAGACTCCCGACCTGGAGGGTGGGGTCTGGCTGTTTCTCAAGGGGAGCGACCAGTGCCTAGAAGGCGCACAGGCTCTGCCACTCTCAGGCCCATCTCCTTAGGTAGGAATCAGAGACAGCAACAAGAACCCAGAGCAAAGGGCCAGGAGCCTGATAGAGGGGACAAGATCCAGGTCAGAAACAAAAACTCAGTTGAGCCACAGTGATGCTTGAGTTATGAGAGGGTTGGGGAGATCCACAAGCACCTTTTCATTTGGGCACAGGTATAACCTACCTTGAATTTGGGACCTGGAGCCAGGTCCTGCCACTGAATGGGCAGTTATAATGTAACTGGGAGCCTGGCTAGAAACCTTGTTTTCCCACTTACTAGCTAGGGAATCTTTGGTGAGCCACTTTCTTTGTTTTGTTTTGTTTTTTATTTTATTGAGATGGAGTCTCCCTCTGTCGTCTAGGCTGGAGTACAGTGGTGAGATCTCAGCTCATTACAACCCCCGCCTCCTGGGTTCACATGATTCTCCTGCCTCAGCCTTGCAAGTAGCTGGGACTACAGGCATGAGCCACCACACCTGGCTAATTTTTGTATTTTTAGTAGAGACATGGTTTCACCATGTTGGCCAGGCTGGTCTCGAACTCTTGAACTCAAGCTATCTGCCTGCCTTAGCCTCCCAAAATGCTGGCACTACAGGCGTGAGCCACCACACCTGTCCTGTTTTGTTTTTTAGACAGAGTCTTGCTCTGTCACCCAGGCAGGAGTGCAGTGGTGTAATCATAGTTCACTGCAGCAGCCTTGAACTTCTGGGCTCAAGTGATCCTCCCATCTCAGCCTCCCAGGTAGTTAGGACTTCAGACACGTGTCACCACGCCTGGCTCATTAAACAAAAATTAGGGGAGCCAAGCATGTTAGCTCATGCCTGTATTCCCAGTGTTTTGTGAGGCAGAGGAGGGAGGACTGCTTGAAGCCAGGAGTTTGAGACTATCCTGGACAACATAGCAAGACCCCATCTCTAAAAAAAAAAAAATTAAAAATTAGCTTGCTGCAGTGGTGTGCACCTCTCATCTACTCAAGATTGCTTGAGCCTGAGAGTTTGAGGCTGCAGTGAGCTGTGATTGCACCACTGCACTCCAGCCTGGGTGACAGAGCAAGACCCTGTCTCTGAAAAAATAAATAAATTTTATAAAATACATACCAAATTTTATTTCAAGGAACTGGTTAATACAATTGTGTGGGTTGGCTAAGTGAGTCTGATATCTGTAGGGCAAGCAGTCAGGAAGGAAAGATCAGGAACAAGCTGGAACCCCCTGGGCACTAGCAAAGCTGCTGTCCACAGGTAGTCGGGATGGGAGAACCTAGCAAAGGGAGAACAATTCTACATCCAGCTGCTTTTTGGAGCATCCTTCATCAGGGAGAGCCCTGACTCTTTACAGACTCATCTGACTAGGTCAGGCCCATGGAGGATAACCTCCCTCATTTAGAGTACATCCTCAAAGCCCCTTTACAGCAGGACCTAGATTAGTGTTTACTGAGTACCTGGAGAAGGTGTGTGGAAGCTGCAAAATGCCTGCTGCCTCCCTTCTGTTCTTCTCAGAGCTTAGCCTAGCCTAGTTGACACACACACACACACACACACACACACACACACACACACAAAAGTGCCACAGGAGAAACATAATTGTTATGACAAATAATAGAAGGCTGGGCATGGTGCCTCATGCCTGTAATCCCAGCACTTTGGGAGGTTGAGGAGGGCAGATCACATGAGGCCAGGAGTTTTAGACCAGCCTGATCAACATGGCAAAACCTCGTCTCTACTAAAAATACAGAAATTAACCAGGTGTGGTGGCGCACATCTGTACTCTCAGCTACTCAGAAGACTGAGGCAGGAGAATCGCTTGAACCTGGGAGGTGGAGGTTGCAGTGAGCCAAGATCTAGCCACTGCACTCCAGCCTGGGTGAACCTATCTAACAGGATTCTACCCATTGAGAAGCTGGGGCACCTACTCCTTAGCAAAGGGAGGCTAAGGAGATCTCATCCTGGGTTTCCCGTGATCAGAAATAAGTGTGTCTCTATGGGACTCCTGGGGCTTGTGGACATGGAGTAGGATGGGGAGAACCTCAGGATTAACCAGCACTTTTGGGGGTCCCCTGCTCTGGCTTTTTGGGGCCACCAGAGCCAGAGCTATAGCGGCAGTTGATGGGAATAGCCCTCAGTGACCAGTGGGGCTTCAGCAGGTAATTACCCGGCAAAAGCTGGGAACTGACAGGGTAATTATTAGCTTCTAATTGCAGGGCAAACCCAGGCCGGGATCCTTCTCTCCAAAGCAGAGGGCATTAGTATTTGCATAGCAATTAATTACTTTGGGAGCTACGGAATTTAATTACCCACTAGTACACAGGAGCCAATAATTAAATTACTCTCAGAAACAGGGTATTTATTTCCCAGTTAGTATGAGCAGGTAGCTCCTACCTTGGGGAGTGTGCCTAGGTGGTGACCCCTGAACTGATGGTTGGTCCTTGGCCTGAGCAGGCACAGAGTGGTGACCTTGGTGCCCAGCAGGGAGTGCCTGCACTGTGATGCAGATGGACACCCAAGCATACACGGATACAGGCCCTTGTAGGGCACACAGACACATGACACCATGTGCTAGCCACGACTCACGGACTGGTGCTTGGATGTACAGTAACTCATTGTAAGTGCGGCGCACACACCCAGCGAGAATTACACACACGGTGAGGAACAGGCAAAGAGGGCAAAGAAGGAGAATTTTGGCTCTATCATTTTGCCACTATTGTTTTGCCTGACTTGCATCAAAATGTATTTGTGGTACCATGTACTTTGGTCAACAGGCTGTGGTTCTGAGCCCATCTGGAATCCATTTTCATCCCTGATGCCTCTCAAAATGGGGTTTGGGTTGGAAGGGCCTCAGGACAGAGCAGAGGCTAGGGAGGGACTGGCACTGTCTATTTTGAGCATCGCTTGATTTCTTTGTTTTTTGAGACAGAGTCTCACTTTATTGCCCAGGCTGGAGTGCAGTTGTGCAATCTTGGCTCACTGCAACTTCCACCTCCCTAATTCAAGCAATTCTCATGCCTCAGCCTCCCGAGTAGCTAGGATTACAGGCACCCACCCACCACACACAGCTAATTTTTTCTTTTTTTTGGTAGAGATAGGGTTTCACCATGTTAGCCAGGCTGGTCTCGAACTCCTGACCTCAAGTGATCCTCCCGCCTTGGCCTCCCAACGTGGTGGGATTATAGGTGTGAGCCACCATGCCTGGCCACATAACTTGCTTTTTTAAAATCTGGAAAGTTTAATGTTTTTGCATCAAAATGGCCATGCCAAAAGGTCATATATGCCTGAGAGACAGGAGCTGATAGAAGACCCTGAGGTCTGGAGGAATCTAGATACTTCCAAATAGAAAGAGGCCCTTTGAAACAGAGCTGTGTTTGGTCCAGCCCTTACTCTCCCTCTTCGTAGAAAACAGGGTCCTGGAGGGAGGCATGAAGGGATGCGGTGTGTCTGGGTTAGCTTGCCCAGTGTCAGGACCTCCAGTCCTGAAGGAGAAAGCCCAGAGCTGGGTGGTGTCTGCCAGGTCTGCTCTCCCTGAATTCCACTCCTCACCTTGTTATTGCTTCCCATTGGCTGCCTGGGGGCAGGGGTTGGAGGTAGCTGAGGCAATGTGGTTTTCACCTCTATCTACTTAGAGAGTGTGGGAAGTCCCTGGCCCTGGGGCTGGGGATGCTAGTGTTAGAGGCAGCCTTGCTGCTTGGTGAGTTGCCCATTCCTCTGGGCTGGTGGGCCCAGGTCTTTGTGCACTGCCCCCAAAAAGGAAGGGCGGAAGAATGAGGCCCACTTCCCTTGTTCTCCACTCCCTTCATCTCAGGCAGGTCAAGTGGGCACTGGTTATTCTGCGGTTGTCTTCCTCCCTCCCTTTCCCCGGGTGACTATGGAGCCCCTGGCACGTTCAGGTCCAGAGCCAGGCCACTGCACAGCCCCACTACCCCATCCCAACTGACGTCAGCTCCCAGCCCCTGACCCCTTGGAATTCCCCTCCAAAACCTAGAGCTGAGTCCCTGCCACCACCTTTCCAACTTGGCCTCAGGCCCTCCCCAGGTGGGATCCTGTAGATGCTTCTAATGAAGTTCTCTCTGACTCTGTTTGGGGCACCCACCACCCGAGGAAAGGAGCAGCGGCCGCCCCGGCCCAGGCTGCTGACAGCAGCAATCCATCTCCATCACAGTAATGGCGTCCCCATTAATCGGCCATAAACTAATAAAGCAAGCACTTTCCACCCCTCACCCCCCGGCAACTTCATTAAGTCTTTAGTACATTAATATGTCTTACTTAGTGTCAGCCAAGCCTCTTTCTCTGTTTGGGGTGGAGCATGCTGGGGTGGGCACCTCGCCCAGTGGGTAGGGGCACATGACCCCTCTCCTGGTCTGGGTAGGGGGCTGCTGACTCAGGGCAACCCACTCCCCCTCTCCCTCCTTCCCCTCCACCCACTGTCCCCTTGAGGACCTTGAAAGGCTGCAGAGAAGAGGAAGAGAGAGAGGAACAGGAAACTGTGGAGCAGGAGAGACGAGGAAACGGGAGAGGAAAAGGAAGGAGGAAGACAGGATGAGCTGGGGGGGAAAGGGGGAAGCTGGGAGGAAGGGGGAGACTGAATGGGGGAGGAGCTGTGCACCTCCAAATTAAATTTGCGATTCAGGCATCAGATGGGCCGACAGCCAGAGATTAATTCAACTGATCGAGTTATAAAGAGCGGGAGGCCTGGGTAATCAATCTTGCAGCTGTCAGGCCGACAGGCAGGAGTATTAACCTGGCGAGACGGCACGTACCCAAGACTTTTTCATTTCATTCACCCCAACCACGTCCCTGACCACCTCTGGTCTGTCTCTCCAAGTAATAATAATTGCGGCTGTTAACGATGACAGAGACAGGACGAGGGGACGATGGGGACAGGCCCCTGCGGCAGGGTTTCCCCTCCTGGAGCTCCCACCCACTGCTCCGTCTGACCACTCCCAGAAGGTAGAGCAAGGACCAGCTCGTGGAGCTCTGAGAGGCGGGGAAATTGAGGCAGGAATTCCAAAAAGACCTTCAGACAGGGTAGAAGTGGGGCTGGAAAGGTACTTTGGGATAAACGGCAGTGTCCTAGATCCCTCTCACCTCTCAGGAAAATAATTGTCCCTAAGTCAACCAGCTTGGCCCCAACACGTTCAGCTGTGGCCAGGGAAGCTGGGATCAGGAAGGTGAGATGGATTCCCTCCTCTGGGCTATTTTGCCTCAGCCACAGACCTGAGCTCTGTGTGGCTTGGGTGGGGGTCCCATCCTGGGCACAGGCTCCTGGACTGGGGCTGCTGTTCTTCCTGGGCAGCCTTCTCTCCTCCTCTCTCTCTTCCCGCCTGACAGCATCAGAACACACCTAGATGGGTGGGGGTCTCCCTGCAGAGACTTGTGGACACACCACCCTTTGAGTAGAGAAGGTGTGGCGATGGGGGTGCCACCTGGAAGTTGACACCTCTCTCAGCTCTGGCTAATTTTCACATCCTTCAAATTCTGATATCTCTTTCTCCCTCCTTGCTCCAGGGAAAGGAAGGGAGAGGACAAGAGAGGGAGAGAGAGGCAAATAGGTAAGAAGATGTGCTGGGGCACCTTTAGGGTCTGCTGGGAGTGAGCCAGGGCCTCGTCAGTCCTCTGAAATTGTTATGCCAGGGTGAGCTGCTGGTAGTGGGGGCCTTGGAGGGCTGATGTGAGGAACTGTGAGTTCTTTCTTCCTTGCTCAGTGAGAACCAGGCACAGGGTTCATGGAAGGGGCTATGGCCCCTGTGATGCCCTCACAATGTTTCCTATTATCATTGTCATTATTACAATCAGGGACCACTCCATCGCTACAGACAGCAATGCTGCAACAGTGACTCGTGCCAGAGACTGGCTAAAGGTTTTCTATACATTACTACTTTAATGTTCGCCAAGAGCCCTATGAAGCAAGTTCTATGTTCAGCCCCATTTTATAGATGAAAACCTGAGGTTCAAAGAGGTTGGGAGACTCGCTCAAGCTCTCACAGCCAGGAAACAGCAAAGCCAATACTGGGCCCCTAGCCAGAGCCTCAGCTCAGCATGGGCTAACTTTCCCCCAAGGCCCCCAAATCTCACTGTCCCCTCTGAACCCTGCCTCCACCAAGGTTCCTCAGTGTTCTCTGTAGGCAGATTTGGGATTTCTCCAACTGAGGTGACCTGGGCGCCAGATCCCTCTGGGTTTGAGAAGGGTGGGGAGGGCGATGCTCCTGTTTGTTTAGAGGGTGGGGCGGGGGACCTGGTGTCAGAGAACACTTATCCAGGGCAAAGGGAAGAGTGGGGGCCCCACTCGAGGAGGCTCCTCAGTGCTCTGCACTCAAGTAACCCCTGGGAGTAGGCTCTGCCACCTCCCCAAGCCCCATGGCCTCTTGGGAAAGGACAGAGTGCTGACTTGCCCATGCCCCCCGCCTTCCCCAGGGATGGAGCAATTGGAGGGGTGCCATGCTGGGTGTGTGTTGGAGTGGGAGTGGATCCTGACTTAGAAGGGCCTAGAGGAAAAGTTCTCCCTGTCACCTCCTGACCCTAGCTGGGGCTAGGCTGGAGGGGGACTGGGGACATGGGTCTGTCTGAGGCGCCAGGAGCCGGAGGCTGGAGCTAAGCCAGCCTCTCTCCCAGGCTCCCTAGGACCCATTTCAAGTGGTTGCTTCCAGGATGACGCAGCCCTGGGGAGGGGAAGCAGGAACAAGGAGCCTGTTTCCAAGCAAAGGTTCAAGGGTCTCCTTTCCTGGGCTCCCTCCCTCTTGCTCAGGGCAGCCACTAATTCTGCCCTGTCAGTCATGGTGTTTCTTCCTTATCTGGGACCAAAGCCAGTGGAGGGGCCTAAGTCCCTGGAGGTTTGGTGTATGCCCCTCCTGTCCCATCTTGAGGTGGTTCTTGTGCTTGAGTGAGGATAGATGGAGACCCCTAGTACAAGGAACCAGAATCCTCAAGTCTTAACGTTTTGATCAGTGGGGTTGCTGGGAGAGTTAACATATCATGGCTCTTCTCTTCTCCCGCCCCATCCCGTTCCATGGAGCCTACTCATTCCTGCAAGATCCTGCATCAGGGGCCTCTTGCAGCATTAGAGATTGGAGTGTTCTCTGGTTTCTAGTACTCTCAACCCATCAAGGTGGATGTGGATTAAGATCCCGAGGGCTGTCTTGTCATGATCACCACGATTGTCCCTCGCGCCTTCTCTGTGCCTTAATTCTCCATCTGTAGGTAATGGAGAGAATGCTCTCTGTGATCTCTGCCTCCTCTGCCTTAGGATGGGGCAAGGGGGTTGCTGAGGAAAAAGAGGAGAGATCTTTTCAGGTAAATCACATAGAACACCTGTTTCTAAACCTGTTCATCCTTCTATGCCTCAGTTTCTGTGTCCGTAAATTGGGATAAATCACACCTACTTCCTTGGGTTGCTGTGATGCCCAACTGAGATGGCAGAGAGGGCCTAGCTCTGTGTCTGGCACATTGTGGTGCTGAATAAATATTTGAAACAATCAGCCAGAGCGGGGAAGTGCCTGGGGTGTGGTGAGGGTGTGGGCTTCAGGGGAGAGGCTCTCCTTCCTCGCCCTCAGTCTTCTTACCCTCAGTCTTCTCGCCTCCCAGCTCTCTGATCCCTCACTGTGACAAGCCCAGGCAGAGGCCCTCAACATGAGCACCCCAGCTCTGAAGATTGCTTGGACAAGACTGGAGAACGCTGGTGCACTGGATAGGACTGCGTTCAAGGGATGTGTGTCTCCATATCCTTGATTTGAGACAGGGGCTATTTGGATATCAGCCAGGCTTTGTGTATATGTGAGTGTGTGTGTCTGCGTGTGCGCATGCCTGCACGTGTGTGGATGTGTGTGTGGGTGAGTGGGCTCAATGGCTGGCACCAAAATACTTGCCGATTAATCTTTGTCTTCTGAGCACCCAGCCCTGGTCCCCGGGAAGCTCTGGGGCCTGAGCTGGTATCCAGTGGGCCTGAGGGGGCAGAATCAGGCCCAGGAAGATGGATTTCCCCGTCCCCTCAGCCCCCACCCAGCAGTGAAGCAGGGAAGGCTGCTTCATTTTGTTTAATGGGATACTGGGAGGGGGACAGTAGTCATGGGGCATTAACTGCTAATTGGGTCCATAATAAAGTTAATAAAGCTCTTATGGTCTTTGCCATTAAGTGTAATTAAGGGGGTGCTCCGTGGTGAGGAGGGGGATGTTGGCGGGGAATGGGTACTGGGCTCTCACTGGCAGGAGTAGTGATGGGGAAGCTGGCAGCCATGCCAAGGCCAGGAGCTGCACTGACTTCTGGAGCCACCCATCCCTGGCTGGGCTCCCGAGCAGCTCCTCTGGGGATTGGAGGTGGTGAGGTGGACAGGAAGGGAAAGGGTTTACTCTGTGCTGTTCATAGAAGTCCAGGGGGAAAACCATTAACTTCAGCCCCAGTGCCCACACCCTTGAAGCGGCTCAGAACATGGAAGAAATGTCATCTTCAAGGAGAGTTGGCACGGACAAACTCTGAGTTTTAGGGCATGGCTTGGCTTGTGTGTGCTGAATGATTGGGGAAGTTGCATAACCTCTCTCAGCCTCAGTTTCCCCTTCTGTAACATGAGGATAAAAACAGCATGGTTAGGAGGGTTCCACAGCTATGTAGTGGGAGGCAGCTAGGTGAGTGCTGTCATGCTGTTATTCTTTTTGTGAGCTCTTGTTTATTTTATTTTGTAATCATACAAGAATGCTTGATGAAGCCTTCTTGTATATACAGAAGTACAGAGTGACCCTCTCATCTCTCTGTCATCGATGTGGTTGTTATTTTTTCCAGAGTTTTGGGATATATTTATATAATATATATGTACATGCAGAAACACATCGTTTTCTTTTTTTTTTCTTTTTTCTTTTCTTTTCTTTTTCTTTTTGTTTTTGAGACAGGGTATCACTCCGTCACCTAGGGTGGTGTGCAGTGGCATGATTATGGCTTACAGTAGTCTCAAACTCCAGGGCTCAGGCAATCCTCCCACCTTAGCCTCCCTAGTAGATGGGAGCATGTACCATGAAACCCAGCTAACTTTTACATTTTTTGTAGAGATGGGGGTCTCCCTATGTAGCTCAGGATGGTGTCAAACTCCCCGGCTCAAGCAAGCCTTCTGCCTCGGGCTCCCAAAGTGCTGGGATTACAGGTATGAGCCACTGTGCTCAGCTCACATTGTTTTCTTGAATAGCTGCATGATATTCCATCATATGGCTAAGTTTTAATCATGTTGCTTGTGTCCTAGATGGAAACCTAGACAGTTTCTAGTCCTTAGCTCTTACAGTACTGCAAAAATACCCTTGATATATTTATCTGAGCACAAGTGCAGGACATATATAGACAAATTCTTTGACTATATTGGTATTGTTGGGTCAAATGACATGTTCATTGAACATTTTTGATAGATATTGCCAGACTGCACATGAAGATGATTGCACTGTCTACCCCCAGTGTCAAACCGGCAGAGGGGCTGCCTCCCAGGTGCTCAGCTCAGCCACCTCAGTTGCACTCAGACACACTCCTAGGCAGCTCTGGGGATGGGGGAGTCCCAAGGAGAGCACGCAGGACAGGGAGGGCAGCTTCCCCTGGGAGGGGTGGGACAGGAGGGACAGGACCCAGCTCTCCCCTCTAAGCCTGAGAAAGCCACCGGGTAAACTCGGTTGTCAGAAGGGAGGGAAGGTTTCAGTCAGGGTCAGGGGTTAATGCGATGGAGCTACTGGGACATGCTGTGCAAACAAAACAAGTTGGGGGAGGGGAGGGGCCGGCCCTCTGGCCACAGGGAGGGAGATGGGCCAGTCAGCCTGCACTTGGCTTTTCCCTGGGTAGCTGCCATTGTGGGCACAGGTTCTGGGCTGCTGAGGACCTTGTGGCCAGGCTGCTGGGTTCTAAGGCCAAGGGTGCAGCATTCTCCTTCTGAAGGCCACCCCAGCCCAGAGCTGGCACGGTAGGCCTGCTGAGCTGCCCTGCCCACCTCCAGGGCCCCTCCACAGGTAATCCCCCTGGAGCCCTGTCTGGGAGGCTTTGGGCGGTATTAGAGGTGAGCCGGGTGGCGGGCCCTGGAGCCAGGCCCAGCTTTTAGAGCATTCCTGGGCATTAGGCTCCCTGTCCCAGCCCAGCCTTGCCTTCACCCCACGGAGCCCCAGGGGCTTCTCTGCCTCAGCTGCTGCTGGCCTAATTACAGGTGTCCATGTCAGGGTCAGCAGTGGAGTTAATTCGGGGCTTGTCTTGGGGTGGCCGAGCTTCATTAATGGAGTCCCAAAGAGTCTAGGGATGAGCCAGGCAAACAGGGGATTAGGGGCTGAGGAAGACTGCTGGGGGGGAAGGCTGGCTAGACACGGCTATGAGCTGGGCCCCAGGGAGGGGGTCAGCTTCAGGCCTGTGTGTTCACCCACCCGCCCACACAGGCACTCACGAGACCCAGCAATGCTCAGACACGCAGACACACAGCCACGGGCCAGACACTTGCCAGAGACACATATGGACTCTCATACACAGGCTCACACACAGAGACACACATCATTGGACTTAGAAATGCTCCCTGAGAAGTCTTGGGGTGTGCAAGGGGAGTGGGGGAGATGAACCAGAGACTTCCCTCTTCAGCCAGAAACTCTGGTCTGCCCCTGCCAGTCCCCTCCTGTGCCCTCTCGCACCCTGGCCAGGGCAATGAGCTTCCCTTCTACCTTTCCTTCAGCATCTCCTCCCACCGTGAACTGGAATTCCAAAGCACTGTTCTGTGGGTAGAATGACAGAGCCGACTCCCAGTCAGGATGCAGGGAGGCGGGGGCAGTTCCTCCATACCCCTCAGTCCAGCCTGGCCTAGAGGGTCCCTGAGCCCAGCTGTCAGCCCACCTCCCCCACACCAACCCTGTGCCTCATGACAGCTCTGGGGTTCTGTGGGGAGGCAGAGCCATACTGCACAGAGGTCACCAAAGAGAAGGAGGACGAGAAAGAGAAGAAAGGAGCTGACAGGAGCCAGGGTTGGGGGGGCTGGGCAGGGGGAAATCACTTAACCCCAAAGCCGCCACTAGTCTTTGGAGCCCCTGCACTGATGGGGGCCAGCTGGAGCTGGCTGAGGACAAGGGGCCCAAGTGTGGGAATCGAGGGAGGAGGCCTCCCCAGGCTTCCTGGGTCAGCTGGGAGGAGAGACCCTGGAGCCTTCTTCCCCAGCCCGCCCTCCTGCCGCCATCCCTCCCTAGAGTGTGGAGACAGGCTCCGGCTCCCTGGCTCTGTTACTGATGGGGGAATTTTTCCAGCACTGACCTCACCCCCACCCCACCCCACCCCAGGCTGGCTGGCTGATGTTCCTGCACTCCTAGCAGCGTGGCTATGGCAGTACAGGGCAGGCAGGGGATTCAGAAACCCAACACTTGACTCTGGAAGAGTCAGGTTTTCCCAAGGATGCCTCCTTCCACCTGTGCCCACTTCCCAAGGCACCTCCTTGACTAATATTTAGAAGTGACCCCAGGGATAAAGTGACTCCCATTACAGAAACAGCCACTGCTCCATCCCACTAACTTCACCTGCTCATCAGTAAAGGTGCCCACGGGCCAGGCTGCCACCTGTCATCACCTCAGTCTTGGTCCTAGGCATCAAGCCTTCCCTTCCTGGGCCCCCAGTGTCCCCCATGCCATCCCAGGACCCCCCACACACTCCAGGCCCATAATTGAATATAAAGGCCCAGAAGCTAGTGCAAACAGCAGCATTAATCACCAGCAACCTGGCAGCCTTCTGCCATAGATCTTTTCCACACGTAGAATAGCTCGTGTTAATCACTGCCGCTGATTTATTGTCTTCTCCGCCTTGTACATAAATTATTCACTATGGCTGGGCTGTGAAGGAATCCTGTAATGAGGGCTTCCATCCTCCCATCTCCAAGGTGGATTCTCAGACCTCTAGGTCCACCTAGCTGTGTTCACTGGTGGGTCAAGGCATGGAGCCACAGGCATGGGATTGAGGGGATGATAGGGAGTGGGGACTCTCATGCAAGAATATCTGTCCCCCCAGGAGCATATATAGGAGCTCTTCAGCTTCAGGAAACAGGGCTGCGGACTCGCCTCTCCAGCTCAGGACAGGAGAGACAGGGCAGAATGGGGCAGGGGGAGGCTGCTGGGTGGCCCCAGGGCTTCCTAAGGCTCGGGAGAGTAAAGCCTTCCAGCCTTTACCTGGAAGTTCCTGCTCACCACCTGAGAGACTCTCCTGCCAATCAAGGCCAACTCTTGCGAGCTCCCCATCACCGGAAGCAGGATGTGGGCGTGTCCACGGGGCAGAAGACCTGCCTCTCCCAGCTCCCTGTCCTACCCTGGGGTCTGTGCTGCTCTCTGGCCACACCTCCGAGATGGCCTCAGCCTCAGGAAAAGGTGGTGGCAGTAGTTATGGCAATAGCCACCAGATGGCAGCCCTGATACCCAGGACAGTAGCTCAGGGAGGCGGGAGGCTGCATTTGGGTAAGGAAATGCCTTGGGAATCCGCCAGCGGAGGGTGATGGGGAGTGGGTGGAGAAGGGGTCTTGCTGACAGGGAGAGCTCTTAGCCTCAGGGGGACCAAAGTACAGGACCCATTTCACACATCGAACCATGCATGGTGACATCCTCAAATGGGACGGTCTCAGGAGAGGAAATTGGGGTCAAGGTGTATGTGGGCAAGTGGGACCCCAGAGGGTGTGGGTGCAGCCAGATGGACTTCCCTGGCCCTGGCCCAACTTCCCCTGCAGCCTGCCTTTCAGGCTATCCTTCCCAGGCTCCCATCCATCGCATCCCGACCCCTCTCTCTTGGCTGGGGCACTCTCAGAGGCAGCCAAGACAGGAGCTACTGTGTACTGTGGTCAGCTGGGGGCCAGCAAGCCCAGCCCTCAGGATCTGGCTCACTGCACACATGCAGCACTGTGAGTTGCTTAGACCCAGTCCATCAAGAACACCCGTTCCCGCACAGACCCACTCTCTCCTCCCACTCCTGTATGTAGAGTGGAGAGCTGCTCAGAGACACAAATAGGTCCTAAGATTCAGGAGACTTGTGGCTGCAACACTGGGCTTACCAGAGGGCCCCTCCAGCCCAACATCTCCAAGCCCCTCACCGCCCCCACACCTACTACCCACACAACTTACATCACCTACTGAGGCAGGGCAGAGCCTGCACTGGGATGGTATAGAGGATGCAGAGTACTGCCTTGTCACCCAGCCAGTGAGCTGCTTCCAGCAAAGATGTGGGGCTCCAGTCCTTTAAATACCTTGAGCCTAGAGGGCAAAGCTGGCAGAACAAGGCTCTGAAGGCCTTCTTTTGCCCCAGCTGCCTAGATGGGAGTCCTAGGAAAACATCTGGAACTCCGTGTCTCCTTGGCAGTTCTTGCCTTTTACAGTCCTTACTGTAAATCCCTGCCCTAAGCTCTCTGGAGATATCTGCTGGGATTCTGGAGTGCCCCTCCCAGACCCCAACAGGTCCTCTGGGTTCTGATGGGAACTCCCAAACCCAGGCAGGGCCCTATCTCCTGAAGGCAAGGTCAAGACATTCCCATCAGTGAAGACCAGTGCTTCCCCAAGTGCAAATCTTATGCCTACTTCAGACCAACTGAGCTGGAAACTGTGGGGAAGGGGTCCAGATAACTGAATTGTTACCAAGCTTCCTAAAGCCTGAGAACCTCTGTACAAGACGCTTCCTTAGAGCCAGGCTCATGCCCCTCATTAGACCTGAAGCTTCCTGAGGACAGCCCCAGACCAGGATGGGTGAGTGGTGGGGTTTTTCTAGTTGGCCTCTGAGTATTGACTTCCCTGCCATCACCGCCCTGGAAGTGGGCACACCGTTGGCCTCCTCACTGTCCTGCCTGGTTCCCTTCCCTTCCCGCCAGCCCTCTGGCCCTTCCCAGCCAGCTTGCCTGGCTTCCTGGACCTGCTGTCTTCATGTCTGTCTTCACATCTGTTCCAAGGCTGCCCCAGCCCCGCTTGTTTATCCTTCAGGGGGTCCAAGTAGGTGTTTCAACTTCAATTATGCTCTGACCACAGCCACCACAGATACCAAAACAAACGTCCTGGGCGTCAGAAGTGGTGGAGGCTCAGACAGGCTGGTGCCAGGGGGCCTGATAAAGGGGGGCCTGCTTGGGCTTGGAGGTGATGAGAGCTGCTCCTACTGATAGGGCCCTGGGGAGCAGGGGCTCGTGGATAACTGGCCTCCTCAGGTAGGCCCAGGCCACAGAGGGGACAGTGTCTTGGTCTCAGTACCTCTCCCTCCATCTCCCAGCTTCCCTGCAGTCTCATCTAACAGAAGCCTTTTTTTTTTTCTTTTAAAGTGGGGGTGTGCCTTGTAAAAGCCTTGCTTCTCCCCAGCTGCTGGCTAAGTCTGGCCTCACCTCCAGAGGACAAAGATCTTGACTCCTCAACCCAGGCAGGCCTATTGAGATCTTTTTAAATCCCCTCTCAGACCTGTGGTCAGTGTCTGAGGACGGTAGTAGAAGTTGGGGATCCTGGACCCAGCTCTGTTGGATTGTCCCTGTGACTTGGAGTGTGGTCTTTGTACACATTGTGCTTTGGTCTCCCCTCTCTAGGTCAATTAGCAGCAAACGTTTCCCAGTCTGATTGCCCACAAGGGAGAAAAATTCAAACCTTCCAGGCTCCCTGGAGTCCCTAGAGAATACAATAAGGTGTCTTAGGGAGCAATGGGAAGCAGGACACAGTGCCTGCTAATGAGTGGGCCCTGATTTCTGTCTGGAGCTTCAGAGGATGGAATGCCAGGCATCCATGACTAGAGAGGGGCCCCAGCTCCCACTGGCCTCTGCGGCAGGAACCAGGAGACACAGCAGAGGCCATGCTCAGCAGCCCCTCCAGCTGCGCTTCTCCTTAGTGGGAAGGAGCCCTCTCTGAATTCTCACCCAGTACCTGCTTTTGGCCCTACCCTTGCCTTCTGCTTTTCCCAAACGGCCACCTCAGCTCATCTGCCCATTGGCTGATCTCTGCAATGATCACATCTGGGAACATCTTTAATAATAATGATAACAGGGCCAGCCATGATGGCTCACACCTACAACCCCAGCACTTTGGGAGGCCGAAGCGGGTGGATCACTTGAGTCCAGGAGTTCGAGACCAGCCTGGCCAACATGGTGAAACCCCATCTGTACTAAAAATACAAAAATTAGCCAGGTGTGGTGGCAGGCACCTGTAATCCCAGCTACTCAGGAGGCTGAAGCAGGAGAATCACTTGAACCTGAGAGGCGGAGGTTGCAGTAAGCTGAGATGGTGCCACTGCATTCCAGCCTGGGTGACAGAGCAAGACTCCATCTCAAAAAATAAAATAAAATAAAAATAATGACAATAGGGCCAGGGGCGGTAACTCATGTCTGTAATCCCAGTACTTCATGAGGCTGAGGGGGGAGGATCACTTGAGCCCAGGTGGTTGAAGCTGCAGTGAGCTATGATTGTGCCATGGCACTCCAGCCTGGACATCAGAATGAGACCTTGTCTCTAATTTTATATATATATATATAAAATTATCATTATATATATAAAATTATCATTATATATATAATCATTATATATCATTACATGTATTATCATATTATATATAATATTATCATTATATATCATTATATATACTATCATTATATATTATATATATTAATAATAATTAATAGCAAGGAAAACAAAACAGCTCCCATTTATTGAACACTTTCCATGTGATATGCCGGATGCTTTTGCAATTTGATCTTTCTCTCTGTCCTACAAGGCAGACAGATATAACAGCCCCACTTTATAGATGAGGGAGATGAGAGGTTAAGTAAATTTTCCAAAGCTGCACCACTAGCAAGTGGCAGAACTGGATTCAAACCCAATTAGTTCTGACTTCTGAGTCCAAGGTTTTTGCTCCAGGCTTCGGATGTGCTATAGAGAGGAGGGTTTACTTGGTGTTGGCTCCATCAGCCCCTTGAAAGCTCAGGGTCATGGCTTCTGTAGGGGGCTCTCTTTCTTTAGTTCTGATACTCAGGGTTGAAGAGACCTTTGGGCCGCTCCCCAAGAGTCCTGCTGGAGACCCAGTCTCAGTCCCAAATGAACCTGGACATCTATCAGCTTCCTGTCCACACAGCAGAGGGCAAACTTTCTTAGAGCTCAGCTCTGGCTCTGCTGCAGGGTGTGAGTTGGTGGGGCTCTGGTTCTCTGAGCTCTCGAGGAGGGTCTGGATGAGGGTGGGGTTTCTATTCTGATCTCTGTTCTGGTTCCTCTTACTCATTCAATCCTGGCTGCTGCCCAAACACAGGCAGCCTTTGCCCTGGGGCTGGAGCCACAATGTGGCAGGTGGAGGGATGGGAGGTGGACTGTTGGAACCAGACATCTGCTTCCCATCCCCACCATGCACACGCACACACTCAGTGAGGAAGGGGCAGGGTATGTGAGCTCTGGAAGGAGGGAGGGCCACCAGGGGCTCATTAGGGTGAATATGGACACATTTGTGTCTTTGTGAGTGTGCACGCTGGAGATTAGGAGTGTGCTCGTCTGTGGCTGTGTGTGGGTGTGTGCCCGTGAGGTGGGGGCTGGGCTGGGTGTAAGACTGCGAACATGAGTCTTTGAAAGAATGAGTATGACAGAGCAATGCACTAGTGTGACCACATGGGGTGTGACTGCTTACAAGTGTATGATTTTGTGAGGGCACAAACACTGGTGGGAAAGGCAGTTGCTGTCTCTTAGAGGAAAATCCCAGAACTCCAGCGGCCAACATCTACTCTGCTATTGACCAGCTCTGTGGCTTTGAGCACGTGACCTCTTTGAGTCTACATGTCTCTACCTGCAAATGGGAAGAAACTGCCTCACAGGGTAATCATGAGGACCAGGTGCAGGTGTGGGTGGAGCACTTTGTCATCTGTCAAATGTAAGTCCCTGGGAAGGTCAATAAGCAATCTCCATCCTCTGCCTCTCTTCCCCAGTGGCCCCCGCACAACATGCTCAGGCCCCAGCCAAGTGCCAAGCTGGGGTGGGTGGTGTCCCAGAGCCGCAGGCTACACGGCCAGAGGTCCAGGCTCAGGAGGACTGGTTAGGGATGGGGAGAGTGAGCAGGTGTGGTGCCACACCTGTCTACTCCAGCTTCACATGTTTGACCCAAGGCTGCCCCGCCCCACTGGCACCAGCCCATCGGCACTCATTATTCTCCTCTGGATCTGAAGAGATTCTCCTCCATCTCACCCCAGCCCATTGGCACTCATTATTCTCCTCTGGATCTGAAGAGATTCTCCTCCATCTCACTCCAGCCCAGCATGCTGTGGCTTCTGCCACCTCCTCCCTCTGGGGAAGTGAAGGCCCCCCGGGTAGGAGGCTCTCATGCCAGGTTCCCCTTCTGACCTTCTGAAGGCTGTTCCCCACTAAGATCCCAGGGTCTTCAGTCATGTTTCACTTCCATTCCCAGCCTCCCTTGAGCTTCTCTAATGATTCTGAGGCACCTAATCCATTTGGAAATCATCTACTTGGCACAGTGGTTCTCAACTATGGCTGCACATCAGACAGGAATCACCTGGGAAAGATTTGAAAGATCCTGATGCTGAGGCTGCCCCCAGACCAGAATCTCCGGGTTGGTACTCAGGCATTAATATAGGTTTAGGCAGGGCATGGTGGGTCATGCCTATAATCCCAACACTTTGGGAGGACAAGGCAGGAGGACTCCTTGAGACCAGGAGTTCAAGACCAGCCTGGGCAACATGGCGAGACTGCCTCTCTACCTAAAAAAAGAAAAAAAGAAAAAAAAAAAAATAGTTGGGCGTGGTGGTGCATACCAGCAGTCCTAGCTACCTGGAAGGTTGAGGCAGGAGATTACTTGAGCCCAAGAGTTCGAGGTTACAGTGAGCTATAATCATGCCACTGCACTCCAGACAGTCTCTAAAAAAGAAAATAAAATAACAAAATAAAATAAATATAGGTTTAAAGCTCTCCCAAGTGATTCTAATGTGCAACCAAGCTTAAGAACCCGTGCTAATGTTTCCCAAGCATCCTTGCTGAGAAGAATCATTTGGGACGCTTGTTAAATACACAGCTTCCCAGGATCCCTCCCCTGGAAATTCTCATTTGGTGAGTCTAAGATGGGGCCCTGTAATTTGCATTTTTAATAAATACCACAGATGATTCTAATTATTAGGGAATTTTGAAGCTACTAGCCTAGAGCTGTGTTTCTCAAACTTTAATGCACATCCAAATCGCCAGGGGATCTTGTTAAAATGCAGACTTCGGTTCAATAGTTCTGGGGTGAAAGCCCAAGGAGCTATAGAAGTTCTGGCCAATCAGAGCATAAATTAAGAGATAGTGAATGATGAGATGAGACCAGAGAAGAAAGCAGGGACCTTATAAACTGTGGCAAGGAGCTCATGATCCCATGGCAATGAGGAGCCACCGGAGGGTTTTAAACAGAGTGAAATCTTGTTCAGATACATATTTTAGAAAGATATATTCTTGTGGCCATGTTGGAGATGATGGATCATGCATCAGAGGATCAGACACCAGCCAGGAGGCTGTTGCCACATTTCAGGTGAAAAGTGGTGGCCTGGGCTAATGAGGTGGGAGCAGGAGGAGAGAAGTTAGTAGTCTTGTGGAAGACTCAGTGATCAGTTGGGCAGAGGCTGAGGGGGAGGATGAGGGAGACTCCAGAGTGACCCCTGAGCTGGCTACTGACTTGGCAACTGGTGAAGAGGGATACCCATCTTGGTTGGCTCTGAAACTTCCTTCCACATCTACTGACTCTGTGATCTGATCATTGTTTGGCTTAGCTTCATGTGGGACCAGGGTGGGAGAGAGGCTACAGGAAGCTGCCTGGAATGCGTTATGGAACTGGTGCCTTGGAGAGCCCCTCTCCTTGGCTTTGAGTGACTCTGGAGGCTCCCTGTCAGCAGTTGCCAAGGCTAAGAGGCTGCTTAGGGGATTCGGTCTTCTGAATACCTTGGCTCTCCATTTATTTCCTCTCTGGCTCCCTTCCGGAGAAGGAAACCCAGATGAAGAGAAATCTGCATCCAAATGGCACCCTTGCTCTTGGATCCCATCTGGTGACTCTCCTTGTAAACCCTAAGTGCCCCCAAAGACCTCCCCCAGGCCATTTCTCCTGACATCTCTGCTTGGCACACTAGCCCCATCCTGCCCTTGACCACAGCCCCCTCCCCACATTGAGCTCTGTCTACCCATTCCCAGGACACTTGGCCTATTCTCCTGTTTGGGGACCTCATTTCTCCGTTTCGGGAGCTAAATGTTGGCTCAGCATCTCCTAACCCAGTAACTGCTTTGCAGTTCCCAGGCTGCTCTGTCACATCTCTCTCTGGTATAGCTCTTTCTATGGTGCAAGTGTGCAGTAAGACTGAGATTCAAATCATACTCACTAGGTTGGGATGGCCATTCTGTAATCAATTGCCATCATCTTCAGCATCCGGTGAGAGCTAATTGTATGTTGGGCACCAAACAAAGGACTTTATATGTATAATCTCAGTGTATGTATGTTCACCACATCTCCAAGAGATAGATTCTCCTATTATTCTCTCTTTTTTTTTTGGACAGAGTCTTACTCTGTTGCCCAGGCTGGAGTGCTGTGGTGTGATCTCAGCTCACTCGCAACCTCCGCCTCCCAGGCTCAAGCCATTCTCCTGCTCAGCCTCCTGAGAAGCTGGGATTACAGGCATGCATCACTACCGCCTGGCTAATTTTTGCATTTTTAGTAGAGATGGGGCTTCGCTACGTTGGCCAGGATGATCTCAAACTCCTGACCTCAAATGATCCACCTGCCCCAACCTCCCAAAGTGCTGGGATTATAGGCGTGAGCCACCATGCCTGGCCAAGTTCTCCTATTCTTATTTTACAGATGAAGAAATAGGCAAAGACATTAAATAACTTGCCCAAGGTCACTAGGCTAGGAATTGGGACTGGAGCCTGGTGCATCTTCACCACTGAACCGCACTGCCTCTCATAGTCCTCGTCACCAACCAAGGCTCAGTTAAGTCCTCTGCATAGGATCAGCCTCACTGGATTCTTCCCAAAGCAAATGTCAGGCCAGGGCTAAGGCTCATACCCAGAAAGCTGAGCAGATGGTAACTCCAGGGGGATTTTGCCACAGTGGAGTCAGGTATCGGAGGTCAAAAGGACAGCAGTTGAGTCTTGCTCTGCCTCTTGTTATCTGAGTGAACGTGGCCACGTCCGACCTCTCTGAACTTCAGTTTCCTCATCTGTGACATGGGGATGGCAGCAGAAGCTACCTCTCAGAGGTTATGAGGAACAAATGAGGAAATGTGCAAGGCAGGATTGTATCAACTGCAAAGAGCTGCCTGATGTAAGTGACTATTAGTGCCAGTAGTCACTCAATATTTATCATGAATTACTAGGACCGAATCCAGGTGCTGTGAGTACAGCCAGGAGCCAGCCCCCGGACCTGGACTTGTCCCTAAGATGACAAATTGCAAGTCAAACAAGAATACAGTCACCTTGCCACTCTCCGCCTTCCATAGGCCTTTTGTGATCTTTCTGAAGCTATGACTTGGGCCCTGGCCATCTTTCCTTACCTGTGTAAACTGAAGGTCTCTAGCCCTCTAACAGTCTAGACAGCCCCCAATTTTAACATTCCTGGGGTGGAATGGAAGGCAGGTCCTTGTGACATTTGCTAAAGCAGAATTGCTGCTGAAAAGGGGCCTCTTTCTTCATGCAATGAATAAAAATCTTAGTGCCTCGTGTTTGTGTATGGCAAATCTCACTACTGAAACTTCTGTTAATTCATTTATTCAAACAAACCACATTTATTTAAATTTATTTTAAATTTCAAAAGTAAACTAAAAATGCATTCTTGTTGTAAGAAATACAGATGAAATACTCCTTCTAATTCCAGAATCATCTGCAGAGGTCACTGCTCTGGTCAATTCACTGTGTATCCTTCTAGATCATTTCCTATGAATTTGCCTACATGTACATATTATACAAAAAGAAACATACGATTTTTTTGTTGGGTTTTTACATTTATACCTGAGTATTTTTGTTTTTCTGCAATTTGCTTTTCCAGTGAGTGGTGGCTTACACTTGTCATCCAAGCACTTTGGGAGGCCGAGGCAGATGGATCATGATGTCCAGAGTTTGAGACCAGCCTGGCCAACACAGTGAAATGCTGTCTCTACTAAAAATACAAAAATTAGCTGGGCATGGTGGCGGGCGCCTGTAATCGTAGCTACTCGGAAGGCTGAGGTAGGAGAATCACTTGAACCTGGGAGGTAGAGGTTGCAGTGAGCCGAGATCGTGCCACTGCACTCCAGCCTGGACAACAGAACTAGACTCCATCTCAAAAAAAAAAAAGAAAAAAAACCTCTCTATATATGTCTACCTCATTATTTTTAATTGCTTCATATGAAATATTCAATAGATGGGGTGCCACTGTTTATTCACCCATTCCCACCAGTGAATTGTTAGGTTGCTTCTGATTTTTCATTGTTCCGAATATTGCTTAGTGAACTCTCTGGTATGTGGTTTTGTGGGCGGACATGGCTATTTTGTTAGGATAATGGATATCTAGAAATAGAGTTGGTCAAATGAAGCTGGGTACTGTTAATTTTAATAGAAACTGCCAAAATACCTATCAAGAAGACTGAACCAATTCAGGGCACTTCCAAGACAGGATGAGAAGACCAACTTACGTACACTCTCTCCCATGCTGGGTATTGTCAATAGGTTGAATTTTTGCTAATCTAATGGATGAAGCTAAAACAAATCTTACGTTTATTTTAATTTGCAGTTCTCAAATTATGATTGCATTTCTCTCATGTTGAGCATATTTTCCTAAGTTCATTGGATATTTTGTATTTTTATTTCTGTAAATTGCCTGTTCATTTACTTTGCCCATTTTATTTTTATTTTTATCCTTGGAGACAAAGTCTCACTCTGTCATGCATGCTGGAATGCAGTGGGTGATCTAGGCTCACTGCAACCTCCGCCTCCCAAGTTCAAGAGCTTCTCCTGCCTCAGCCTCCCAAGTAGCTTGGGTTAAAGGTGTCCGCCACCATGCCCGGCTAATTTTTGTATTTTTAGTAGATACAGGGTTTTACCATGTTGGCCAGGCTGGTCTTGAACTCCTGACCTCAGGTGATTCACCTGCCTCAGACTCCCAAAGTGCTGGGATTACAGGGGTGAGCCACCATGCCCCCTTGCCTATTTAAAAAACTGGGGTTTCAAAAATATTTTTCTTATTAATGTGTTGGAAATTCTTAATTCTAGTTATTAATATGTGTTGTATTTTGGCTGAGTGCAGTGACTCATGCTTGTAATCCTAGCACTTTGGGAGGCTGAGGCAGGAGGATTGCTTGAGGCCAGGAGTTTGAGACCAGCCTGGGCAACATGCAAGACTCCTATCTTTACAAAATATAAAATAAAAAATTTAGCCAGGCACGTTGGAATGTGTGCCTGTAGTCCCAGCTACTCTGGAGACTGAGGTGGGAGGATTGCTTGAGCCCAGGAGTTCAAGGCTGCAGTGAGCTATGATCTTGCCACTGACCTCCAACCTGGGTGACAGACCAAACACACACACACACACACACACACACACACACACACACACACACAATTTTATTTTAATTTACTTTTTTTTTCTTTAGAGATGGTGTCTCCTCCTCTTGCCCAGGCCAGAGTACAGTGGCATGATCATGATTCACTGCAGCCTTGACCTCCTGGGCTCAAGCAATCCTCCCACATCACCCTCCCGAGTAGCTGGGACTACAGGCATGCCACAATGCCCAGTTTACTTGTTGTATTTTAGCTGTTTGTCTTTCAATGTCCTTTACCATCTTCTATGATACAGCAGTTTCAAATTTAGATGTAAATATTTTGTCAATATTTTCCTTTATGGCTTTGGTAGTTACTGCCTTATTTTAAATCGCCATCTTTAGCCTGAAATTATTTAATTTTAACTCACATTTTATCTTAACATTTTTAGAGTCAACTCTTAATTTCCTCTGGAATCTACGTTGTGAATAGTGTGAGATAGAAATAACCCTTTCGTGAAGTTTGGAGGGCCTCCCTGTCACCGTGGGTATCTGGACTATGAGTCTGATTTACTAATATCAAAGCACATCATTAGTGTTTTCATAATTTAGAAGCAAGAGGATGCAAAGCAACAGTGGGCATCGGGTGAGGTGAAGGAAGGGTGCGGCAGAGTGGGAGGGATGGGAGAGGACCCCTCGCAGGACTCGGCTGACTGGAGATATGAAAATGTCTCCCTGCAAAGAGAATGGCAGGTGGCCCCCAGGGATCCTGGGGGGCCATCTCCACATGCCCCTGGTGTACAAAACATCTTTCCAGTACACCCTGTGTCACATCATATAAATGATCTGTTTCCTTAGCAAGCAACCTCCTCCCAACTACAATGTCAGCTGGAGGGCCAGGTGTGGTAGCTCATGCCTGTAATCCCAGCAGTTTGGGAGGCTGAGGCGGGCAGATCACCTGAGGCCAGGAGTTCGAGACCAGCCTGGCCAATATGGTGAAACTCCGTCTCTACTAAAAATACAAAAAAATTAGATGGGCGTGGTGGCGCACACCTGTAGTCCCAGCTATTCGAGAGGCTGAGGCAGGAGAATCACTTGAACCCAGGAAGTGGAAGTTACAGTGAGCCGAGATCATGCCATTGCGCTCCAGCCTGGGCAATAAGAGCAAAACTCCATCTCAAAAATAAAATAAAATAAAATAAAATAAAATAAAATAAAATAAAATAAAATGTCAGCTGGGGGACAGGGACTGTGTCCTCCTCATTTTTGTTTGTCTCCCTTGCACCAACACAGAGCCAGCACCCCCGGTTGAATGCGTATACACCTTCCTGTGCTGGGCACATGCCCACACTTCTGTGTGCTCAGGCTGGTGTGTGTGGGGTGTCTCTGGGTGAACATGGGCATGACAAGTGTTGGGAGTGCACATCGACACAGCCCATGTGCTTGTGTCTCAGTGTGGCCGTGTGCATGAAGCTAGCACACCTGAGCCTGTGGGCATGGGAATACACATGTGTCTGCCTTTCTTTCCTCTCCAGTTTTCTGCCCTCTACTTCCTTGGGTCAGAAAAAGCAGGAACTTTTTCTCTTGGCAGGAGGAATATTTAGTAACGGGGACAAAGTGAGGACACTGCAATCCTTGTAGTTTCTCCTGGGAAAGCCTCTTTCTTTCTGAGGCCTCTGCTCGCCTTCTTTGCTCTCTTCTCCCCTCCTTTTTCTATTGCACATCTCTTTGCTTCCCCCCTTCGGGAGGAAGCTCATCTGAGCTCAGCCTTTGCTGACAAAGCCATTTGGGCCCATTAGTTGCCTCCTAATGAGTGACTGCCTTCTCGGCCCCTCCCCCCACTGCAACTGGGAGGGAGGGATCAATTAGCTGCTGCCGTAAACACACACACACACACACAAACACACACACACACCCTTACACATGTATTTCTGCTTCCACATATATGTGTACACGTCACATACTATATATGATCATAAATACACTCATAGCAAATACAAATACATCTTCTCTTCTTGACCAGTAATATCTCCTAGGGTTCCCTACTCTGCTTCTTGCTCTGTTCACCAAGAAGAACAACCATGGCCAACCCCACAATCCCCAGCTCAAACCCAGATTCCCATGATTCCAAATGAAGTTCAGCTCTGTTTTACAGGCAGCCAAATTGAAGCTCAGAGCAGGCAGGTGACTTGTCCAAAATCCTTCAGTCAGAAGCCAAGCAACAAGGCATAACCCTATGCCATCTGATGCCCAGTGCAGTGCTACTGCAGCCAAGAGAGAAACGGGGTGTCCCACGCAGGCCCATCCTGATCATAACAGAGCTGTGGGACTTTGAAGGTAGCACGTCTAGGTTAAGGTGTGCAGACATGATCCTGAAGGTGATGGGGACTGGAGAGGCTCTGCCATGTACCAAGGAGGGAGAGGGTGGGCTTTCAGGGAGGACTGCCTTGTCCCCTGGGTTGGCCTGGCCTGGAAATTGTGGAGAGAGGGGTCCAATCTCAGTCCCCCTCTGGCTTCTGCAAGTCTCACCATGGCTGTCTCTCCCTCCACTGAGTACTGACCTCAGGAATCCCCAATTCCTGGCAAGCTCACTCTTGGCCAGAGTACCCTGTTCCAAAGAGTGTCCTCTGGGGGAAGATAGGTTCCATCCTGGCCCTGGCCCTGGCCCTGGCCTGTCCTCCAGATTCCACACTAGGATGGGAGGTGTGAGGACTGGGTCCAGGCCTGAGGCATGTAAGACCCAGCAAGTCCTGCCTGACCAGCCTAGGCCACCTGGGTCAAAATGCCGTGGCACCACTGTGGCCAGCCGCTTGGAGACACTCATAACAAATACACATACATCCTCAGCAGCTGGGGTTATGGCTGCGTCTTAGCAATTTATGTCTCCTAAGGTCCCAACCCTGCCAGGGACCTAGGCCCTGAATGAAAGAGCTGAGGATGGGTCTGAGGGGCCCTTGGGCCCTTGGGGAAACTTACCCAGGAGGGGTCACGGTAGGGGCAGGGGCTTCCAGAGCCTCCTTTCACCCCAGAAGCTGGAAATGATACTCTCCTTGCCCCCACTCAGTCCCTCTCCCAGAGGCGGGTGTTGTGGGAGGGCTGCAGTTCTTGTCTACAGGCCCCTTTTCTCCCTGGTAGCACCAGACCCCACCTCCTCTCCCCATCCTGAGTCCCTGGCTGGGAGGTACTGTGGAGACCGAGGCCTGTCACCTGCCACTCTCCGTAGCCCTCGAGGCCTCAGTGAAGTCTGCCGGGGGCTCGAGGGGGCATCCTGGGAGCCCATCGCTTGGCTGATCTGGGTCTCAGTCAAGTCCCCAGGCCTGCTCCCTGGCCTCCCCCTCAGCAGGGCTCAGCTCAGCAAGTACTCCCCTAGATTAAGTTTCCAAAGGAAATGTCCTTTTCCAGCACAGCCCTCGCCCTATCCTGAAAGGCTCAGAGCAGCAGAGTCTTGGCTCTGGGGGTGCTGAGCCATTAGGTGCCAGCAGGGTATGGAGGAGGCAATGGGCCCTGGGGCAAGGGCAGGAGGGCACACAGGCTCCAGGTCAGGGAGACTTGGGTTGAAATCCTAACTTCCACTTAGTACCTGAGTGACCTTGGAGAGCTATGCCACTTTTTTCCTAGACAGCTTGTTAAAATGCAGTACTGGGCTGGCGTAGTGGCTCACGCCTGTATTCCCAGAACTTTGGGAGGCTGAGGCAGGAGGATCACTTGAGGTCAGGAGTTCAAGACCAGACTGGTCAACATGATGAAACCCCATCTCTACTAAAAGTACAAAAATTAGCCAGGTGTGGTGGCACATGCCTGTAATCCCAGCTACTCGGGAGGCTGAGGCAGGAGAATCGCTTGAACCCTGGAGGCGGAGGTTGCAGTGAGCCGAGATGGCGCCACTGCACTCCAGCCTGTGGATGGAGCGAGACTCTGTCTCAAATAAAAAAAAAAATAATAAAATGAAACGCAGTACCCCACTTTTGAGAGATTTCTTTCTTTCTTCTTCTTCTTCTTTTTTTTTTTCTTTGAGACAGAGTCTTGCTCTGTAGCCCAGGCTGGAATGCAGTGGTGCGATCTCAGCTCACTGCAACCTCTGCCTCCTGAGTAGCTGGGATTACAGGCGCCTGCCAGCATGCCTGGCTAATTTTTGTATTTTTTAGTAGAGATGGGGTTTCACCATCTTGGCCAGGCTGGTCTTGAACTCCTAACCTCGTGATCCACCCGCATCGGGCTCCCAAAGTGCTGGGATTACAGGCATGAGCCACCGTGCCCGGTCAGAGATTTTTTGATGTGTAAAATGAGGAGAACAAGAGCTTCTCCACAAAGACTTACTCGCAAGGATGAGAAGCCATATATAATCTCCAATACTATTTACTCACATATGCATTGACAATTTTTGGAAGGGCATACCTCCGGAAATGGGAATAACAGGCAGAAGGAGGGAGCCTTTTACTCTTCGCTTTATTCCCTTCTGTCCTGTTTTAATTTTACTTCAAAGCGTGCTTTATTTTTATTTAAAGAAAGGAAGGGAAAGAAAAGATGAACCGCTCCCAGCCAAACAGCTGAGCCCCAGTTAAGTCAGTAAACATAGTCTTAATTGTTATCTGTTCAATAGTTAACAACCCATTCTTCACTGGGCATTGTTTCTGGGTGTGAAAGTGATTTGTAAATAAATTGCTGTATAAATGTTAGTTATGATGAACAACTAGGTAATGCTGTATTTCTAGGCACAATTATGTATGTATGTGAGGTGGCTTGTCCTAAATATGAGTGGGTGTGTATATCCTTCAGGGCAATTATGCAAATGTAAAGTGGTGGTGAAGAGCATGCTGTCAATAGCCATGCTGCCTGGGTTTGAATCCTGAATTCAGTATCTACCGGAGATATGATCTTGGGCAAGTTACTTAGCCTCTTTGTGTCTCAGTCATTCTGTCTTTAATATGGGGACAATTAGGCCAGGTGTCTCACACCTGTAATCCTAGCAGACTGGGAAGCTGAGGCAGGAGGATAGCTTGAGCCCAGGAGTTTGAGACCAGCCTGGACAAGATAGTGAGACCCCATCTCTACAGAACAAAAATAAATAAATAAATAAAAACAACAGGGATAATTAGCTGGGCATGGTGAGGTACCACTGCACTCCAGCCTGGGTGACACAGCAAGATGACCCCCTCTCTAAAATAAAAAAATTTAAAATAAAAAAATAAAATGGAGATAATACCGACTCCATTGGATTGCTGTGAAGGTTAAAGTGAACCAAGTTATGTAAAACTCTTAGAACATCCCCCAGCACATGGTAAGTGTTCAACAAATGTTTTTTATTTTGTGTATCTACGTGAGCATGTTAATGTTTCTCATCCCTTTAACAGGAGGAGCAGGTGGCCAGGCACGGTGGCTCACGCCTGTAATCCCAGTACGTTGAGAGGCCAAGTGGGGAGGATCACTTGAGGCCAGGAGTTAAATATTAATAATAATAATAATAAAAGGAGGAACATTGTCTGACCCTTCCTCCATTAGAGGGGCTTTGTGACTCTGTCCATCCTTTCGGTCTGTTTGTAGACACTTAACTTTGGTAACTGTGAGCAATCTGGAGTGCTTGAGGAAGCTGGGCTCACTCAGAGCCAGGGCCCCATTCTCACGGGGAGCCCTGGAGGGGAGGAGCGACACACATCTAGCTTGCATCCCTCCATCGATGCTTCCAGGACACTCCTGGGGTGGCAACACACCCATTGTGCCCCTGGGTCACTCAGATAAAATATCAGCTGAGCCAAGAGGGAACCATTGAGAGTGGGGGTAGAAAGAAGTATGTCACTCTCAGAGTCCATCCTAGAGCCAGGGGCAGGGAGGGGCAAGGCGGGGGTGGGAGCAGTTTATAAGGGAGGCTTTGCAAGCTCGGGTCAGAGAGAGGTGTCATTCCAGCAGCAGTGGCAAGCTTAATTCCCCATCCTCTTCTGCAGGGTCAGCCTGCCATCCCACCTACCCCACTCCCTTGCTGCTTCTGATGCTGCTGGGAGGGCTGTTCCAGTGCATCCCACCTCTGGGAGGCACCTCTGGGAGATGCTGGGCTGCCAGGCAGGTTGAGCAGGTTTGAGAGAAGGTGGGAAGGGCCCTGACTTGGGGGAGGGACCTGGGCCTGGGATGGAGCAGGGTTTCTCAGGCACCCAGGCAGGTGGCAGCCTGAGGAGGGGTGCAAATGTGCTCAGAGCCACAGCATAGCCTGAAGGGGGATGGGGGAGCTAAGACAGGCTGACCTCCACCGCTGGACTGCACAGCCCCGTTCCCAGTATAAGCCCTATGTCTCAGAGACCTGCAGAAGTCAGGTATTCTGAATGCAAAACTGGGATGTAGGGTCAGGCAAGGACTTGTAAGACTCATGGGCAATGTAATTTAAAGTGAGACCTACCACTCTACCCCCTGCATGAGGCATGAGCACATGCACCTGGGAAATCATCACATGTCGGCTTGTGTGTATTCGTCACACAAGCACACACTGTCACACACATCACCCACAGGCACGTGTACACAACCGTGAACACGTAGATACTCGAGGGCACAGACACCACACAGGGGTGGTACTGGAGCCCAGAGTGCTCTCTCTCGCTTTCCACGTTCAGAAATCAGATCCTGGGAGTTTAAATAGTGTGACCAAGGGCCACGTTTGGAGGGTCCCCAAAGAGAGGCCCTCTTCAGGCTTTTCTCTCTTAAGAAGCCACTCTTTTTTTTTTTTTTTAATTTTAGAGCAAACATCAGCCAGAAGCCACTCTTGCCTAATGCCCTGCAGCCATGCCTTCCCTCCATATGTCTTTTGTCCCTCTGTGGAGTGGCTGGCCTTCCAATACTGCCACATTTGTGTGCACACCTGAGGTCTGACCCCTTCCAGGACTCCGACTTGGGGGTTCCTGGAGGGCTAACTCCTCCCTGATCAGGGTTTTTGCCCCAGGGACACTGCTTTATTTATCTATTTATTTATTTTTATTTTATTTATTTTTTTTGAGACGGAGTCTCGCTCTGTCGCCCAGGCTGGAGTGCAGTGGTGCAATCTCGGCTCACTGCAAGCTCCACCTCCTGGGTTCACGCCATTCTCCTCCCTCAGCCTCCTGAGTGGCTGGGACTACAGGCGCCCGCCACCAGGCCTGGCTAATTTTTTTTTTTTTTTTTTGTATTTTTAGTAGAGACAGGGTTTCACCATGTTAGCCAGGATGGTCTCGATCTCCTGACCTGATCCACCAGCCTTGGCCTGGGATTACAGGCTGTGAGCCACCGCACCTGGCGGGGACACTGCTTTAGAAGGGAGTCAGTGAGTTCCCGCGCGAGGAGGCCAAGAAAGCTGAGGCGGAGGTGGGCAGGAGTGCTGCGGCAGTGAGGAGCTCCTTGGTTTGGGCAAGTGTCTCACATTGAGGCTGGCCACCCAGATCCACATGCCTCCTGCACACAGACACCTCACCTGGAGGGGTGTGAGGAGCAGAGAGGAGGAAGAGCATGGGGCAAGTTGGTGAGATGAGCCATATGGGCACATGTAGGGGAAGGTGCAGGCGACAGTCTTCCTATTTTATTTTGGGGGTAAGTGGATATATGTAATACTTGTCCCCAGATACTCATGCTTATACACACACAGGTTCTCACACACATGAAAACATTCTTAAAGCAGACACACCATATGGACCTGGAATTTCACCCACAGATGCCCACTGTCACCCCTCACCCTCAGCCCCTACGCTGCCCTGCTTCTCATACACATGTGCTCAGTCTCACATGCCGGCCGATGCCCAGCTTCTCTGGCTCAGGCTCTGAACAGACAGAAGAATGTGATAAAATCGACAGCTGAAAACTGTCCTGAGAGCAAAGCTGTACTTTGTTGAGAAACCTGAGCCCTTATTGGAGGAATACAAGTGTCTGTGTCTGGGGGCTCGGGGAGAGGGGAGGTGGTGGGGTGGTCTCCCAGGGTGCCTGTGGCCACTGGGCTGTTTCCATCATAAAAAAAAAAAATGATGAAAGGAGCCGGTCAGTGAGAGCATGGCTGTGAGTAAATAAAGCTGCCACCTTTGACCCTTGGAGGCCAGAGCTCATCCCATAATGAATGCTCATTAGGGAGGGACTGCTCAGTCCCAGCCCAAGTTCTCCAACACCAGAGGCCCAAGGCCAGACTCCCAAGGGGGAGGGGATATGAGAACCCCTGTGTGAGGCTAGGGGACCTGTACAGGGAGTAGGGGGTGGAGAAAGGAACAGGGGATGTGGGAGGGGGTTGGGGACATTAGGGAGAGGATGATGGTCATCGGGGAGGGATGAGGACTGGCAGGAGAGCTCTGACTTCTGGCTGCCCCTCCCTGGACTCCTCTCTCTGCAGCATCTCCAGGTCTCTTCCGCTCTTGGGCTCTGAAACAAGCATACATCTCCCTTCTCCTGCTTAAGGCTCGGTTTGCTTATTTTTCTAATCATCAGGAACTACAGGCAAACACGGGTTAGCAAAAATAACAAACACAGGGCAAACTACAAAGTCACCAGGAATCCCAGAAAGGTTGAGAAGTGGTTGATTCTGGCTTTGATTCAGAAATAAAAGTATTGGCCAGGCATGGTGGGTCATGCCTATAATCCCAGCACTTTGAGAGGCCAAAGCAGTTGGCCTGCTTGAGCTTAGGAGTTCGAGACCAGCCTTGGCAATGTGGCAAATTGAAGAAAGAAAAAGAAAGGAAGGAAGGGAGGGAGGGAGGGACGGAGGGAGGGAGGGAGAGAGGGAGGGAGGGAGAGAGGGAAAGAAGGAAGGAAGGAAGGAAGGAAGGAAAAGAAGGAAGGAAGGGGAAGGAGGGAAGGAAGCAGGGTGGGAAGGAAGGAAGAAGAAGGAAGGAGGGAAAGAAGGAAAGAAGGAGAGGGAGGGAGGGAAGGAAGGAAGGAAGGAGAGGGAGAGGGAGGGAGGGGGAAGGAAGGAGAGGGAGAGAAGGGGGAAGTAAGTAAGGAAGAAAGGAGAGGGAGGGAGAGGGGAAGGAAGGAAGGGAGGGGAGGGAGGAAGGGAGGGGAGGGAGGAAGGAAAGAAGGAGAGGGAGGGAAGGAAGGAAGGAGAGAGAAAGGGAGAGAGAAAGAAAGAAAGAAAAAAGAAAGAAAAGAAAGAAAGAGAAAGAAAGAAAAGAAAGAAAAAGAAAGAAAGAAAGAAAGAAAGAAAGAAAGAAAGAAAGAAAGAAAGAAAGAAAGAAAGAAAGAAAGAGAAAGAAAGAAAGAAAGACAAAGAAAGAAAGAATTGCCAAACCCACATCCCATGGGTTTGTCTCAAACTGCTTTCCTACAGATCTGTTCAGCTCAGCACCAGGCAGTCCTGGCTTGGAGTAAAGCTCAATAAAGTTGACTGCATAGACAAATAAGTGGGTATATAGATAAATGCATGGGTGGATGAATGAAAGAAGGCTCTTGGTCATCAACCCCAACTCTGTCTGGGTTCAAACTTCAAGCACTTACGTGGGCCTGGCCGCTCTGTGGGGCCAGGCAGGATCTTCTTCCCCTTCTCTGCAGCTGACCTCTGGGCCCCCTCCCCGCAGGGCTGACATTCACTTTATTCTGTAGTCACCTTGGCTCTTACAGGCTCACCTGGTCCAGTCTCAAGAGAAGAAAGCACTTTGCGATGTGGCTCTGAAAGACTCCTGCCCTGCGTGTCTCTCCATCCTCTGTGGACCCAGCAGCCGCTCCCTTTGTAGCCAGAGGCTACTATGTGGCCACTAAGTAGGTCCTGGAAAGTCCTATTTTGGCTAATTTTAATGAGTGATATGATAATAAAATGTAGCAATAAACAAAGTTTTCACCAAAAGACAAGAAGACTCCCAGGTTTTATATCAGGACATACAGGCAACAGTGACAAGAAACAGATCACTATACTTCCCAACCCTGCCACCCCATCTGTCCCTGACTTAGAAGGAGGAATAGAAAGAGGAAGTTCAAGAAAAGCATCCCTATTTTTCTGTAAGGGTGAGGTTGCTGGAGGAAGCCCAGCACAAGGACACTCTAGGCAAAACAGAGTTAGCAGGAGGCCAGTCCTCGGCTTGGGGGGCTGTCTCTGCCCCATAAGACATGCCTGCAGCCACATGCCCAGAACTTGCCCTTTCTTTATGCCCCAGACCCAATGCTTATTTTCCTTGAATCCCTGAGAGTGACCTGGCTGGGTCTTTGTCCCTGGGGGAAATAGGGAAGCTGAACCCCCAAATGGGGAGGAGGAATCCAAGGTAGCTGACCCCTGTATGTTCCCACTGGATGCTTGGTCTGCACCAATGGCCCCCTCCTGGCCAAATTTCTCTTGCTGCATCAGATGAAGGAGAAAACCAGATGGGTTCAGCTTCAAAAACCAGCCAAAGACCTAGGAGACAGAGGCATCACGGAAGTCAATCACCATTTTTTGCCTCTAGAGTTCCCTCAACTCAACTCCAGCCTCAATCATCGCCAACTTTTCCTAAGTTACTCTGGGACAGACACTATTCTGTGGGCTTTACATGAATTTAACCCTCACAGGTGCTCTATGAAGAGGTGCTGTAATTATCCCCAATTCCAGATGAGAAAACTGAGGTCTAAAAAGGTCAAGTTACTGGTCCAAGGTCACCCAGTTATTGTTGTTGTTGTTGTTATTATTATTATTATTATTATTATTATTAAGACGGAGTCTCGCTCTATTGTGAGGCTGGAGTGCAGTGGCGCGATCTCAGCTCCCTGCAACCTCCGCCTCCCGGGTTCAAGCAATTCTCCTGCCTCCACCTCCCGAGAAGCTAGGACTACAGGCACCTGCCATCACGCCCAGCTATTTTTTTTTTTTTTATTTTTAGTAGTGATGGGATTTCACCATGTTGGCCAGGATGGTCTCGGTCTCTTGACTTCATGATCCGTCTGCCTTAGCCTCCCAAAATGCTGGGATTACAGGCGTGAGCCATGGCGCCCAGCCCAGTTTTTATTTTTTTTATTTTTATTTTATTTTATTTTATTTATTTTATTTTATTTTATTTTTTGAGACGGAGCTGTGCTCTGTGGCCCAGGATGGAGTGCAGTGGTGCAATCTCGGCCACTGCAACCTCCACCTCCTGGGTTCAAGCAATTCTCTCTGGAGTAGCTGGGATTACAGGCACACACCACCACACCTGGCTAATTTTTGTATTTTTAGTAGAGACTTATTGGGCAGGCTGATCTCAAACTCCTGACCTCAGGTGATCTGCCTGCCTCAGCCTCCCAAAGTTCTAGGATTATAGGCGTGAGCTACCGCTCCCGGCCTTGCCTGGTTTTTAAGTGGAGGATTGGAATTGGCACCCCAGTCATTTGGCTTCTAGGTGGCTGGCAGGTATCTGAGTCTGGTCTGGGGACAGGAAAGCACAGGCTCAGGATCAGATTGGAAGATGAGTAAGTATCTCCAGCTAGCTTCCCTGGAGCTCTGCTGCCAGGACCCCTATCGGACCCACAGCAGGTAGAGGCGCAGCCCTTTCACGAGCAGCACCAAGGTCTCCTGTGCTGACAGAAAGGTACAAACACATCCCTCTCCCTTCCCCATTTTACTGAACTCCTACCTTCTCAGCAACAAAAAACTTCATCAACATTAAACACCACCATGATGTATGTTTACATCAATCATAATGCTTCATCCCTTAATCTTTATTAACGTTAAAACCAGCAGTGGCTCACACCTGTAATCCCAGCACTTTGGGAGGCTGAGGCAGGTGGATTGCTTGAGCTCAGGGGTTCGAGACCAGCCTGTGCAACATGGTGAAACCCTGTCTCTACAAAAAATACAAAAATTAGCCAGACATGGTGGTGTGCACCTGTAGTCCCAGTTGCTCAAGAGGCTGAGGTGGGAGAATCCCCTGAGCCTGGGAGTTTGAGGCTGACGTGAGCTGCGATCATACTACTCCATTCCAGCTGAGCAGCAGAGTGAGACACGCACACAAGCTAAAACCTGTGCTTTTTCTGAGTTTAGCCTGTTAAAGTATACTGTCTTCTTCAAATTTTTAAAAATTTAACATGCTTTTTTTTTTTTTTTTTTTTTTTTTTTAAAATAAGATCTGGCTGTATCGCCCAGGCTGGAGGGACGCCACCTTGGCTCATTGCAACCTCCACCTCCCAGGCTCAAGCCATCCTCCCACCTCAGCCTCCTGAGTAACTGAGACTACAGGCATGGCACCACCACACAAAGCTAGTTTTTGTATTTATTGTAGAGATGGGGTTTCGCCATGTTGCCCAGCCTTGTCTCAAACTCATGAGCTCAAGCGATCTGCCCACCTCAGCCTCCCAAAGTGCTGGGATTACAGGCATGAGCCACTGCACCCCGCATGTATTGTTGGTTTTTATATTTTTTAAAAAATTGAGATAGGGTCTCGTTCTGTCTCCCAGGCTGGAGTGCAATGGCACAATCACAACTCCTGGGCTCAAGCAATCCTCCCACCTTAGCCTCTTGAGTAGCTGGGACTACAGGCATGTGACACCATGCCTGTTTTGCCTATTTTTTTTTTTTTTTCTATAGAGACAGGGTTTTGCCATGTTGCCCAGGATGGTCTTGAACTCCTGGGCTCAAGCAATCTACCCACCTTGGCTTCTCATGGTTCTGGGATTACAGGTGTGAGAATTCCCCAATTCCCTGCCTAGCCTATTTTTATTTTTATATGATATAAAATAACTTAAATTTATTTTTAAATAGTAAAGCTTTTTGCAACACAATTTATTGGTAATGTTCTTTTCCCCATTTTCTAACACCTATATTAAATTCTTAGGTGCGATTATGTTTATTTCTAGGCTCTATTCTGTCCCATTGATTTAAGTGTCAATTTTGATACCTACTCTACATTGCTTCCATTTAATTGCCCTAAAGCAAAATGTTTTAACATCTGGCCAAACTTGCTCTTCTTTAGAAAATTATTTGACGGCCGGGCGTGGTGGCTCACGCCTGTAATCCCAGCACTTTGGGAGGCTGAGGCAGGCGGATCACAAGGTCAGGAGATCAAGACCATCCTGGCTAACACGGTGAAACGCTGTCTCTACTAAATGTACAAAAAAAAAATTAGCCGGGCATGGTGGTGGGTGCCTGTAGTCCCAGCTACTTGGGAGGCTGAGGCAGGAGAATGACGTGAACCCGGGAGGCGGAGCTTGCAGTGAGCCGAGATCACGTCACTGCACTCCAGCCTGGGCAACAGACCGAGACTCCGTCTCAAAAAAAAAAAAAAAAGAAAAGAAAGAAAATTATTTGACAGGTTCACCTATTTACTCTTTCATGTGAAATGTAGAATCTTCTTGTTTTTCTGAGTTCCAAGAAAATGAGTTTTTGGTTAGTAGGGCATTAAGTCTATGAATTGCCTTAGGAAATACTGATATTTTATAATGCATGGCGTCTTCACCTAGAATGTGGCACACCGCACCATTTTCCTGTGTTGTGTTTAGCAGTTTGATGGGCTGTGCGCTATTCCTTTGTGCTGATGTCCCCTAGTTGACTTAACCATTTCCCCAGTGTTGGGTATTTGGATTGCTTCCAAGGTTGAACTATTATGAATAGTGCTGCTATAAACATCTTTGTACAAATTGCTTTTTCATTTTCTTGGGATATGGTCCCAAAAGTGGGATTATCTGATCAAAGGATATGAACAGTACTGTGGCTTTTGTTACATAACCCAGGGAGGATGGAACCAATTTGCAGCACCACCAGCAACATATGAAGAAATAGCTACTTTTCCCTTACAAACCCTTAAGCAGCATGAAGACTTAAAAGGGTAACTTGCTCCTAAGAGAAACAAACCACAGCTACCTGAGGACAAAAGGGGGAGCTTGAGAGCACAGGGTTTTTTGTTGTTGTTGTTGTTTTGTTTTGTTTTTTTTTGCTTTTTTGTTTTTTTTTGAGACAAGAGTCTCTCTGTTGCTCAGGCTAGAGTACAGTGGCACGATCTCCGCTCACTGAAACCTCTGCCTCCCAGATTCAAGGGACTCTTGTGCCTCAGCCTCCCATGTAGCTGGGATTACAGGCATGCACCACTACACCTGGCTAATTTTTGTATTTTTAGTAGAGATGAGATTCGCCATGTTGGCCAGGCTGGTCTTGAACTCCTGGCCTCAAGTGATCCGCCCGCCTCAGCCTCCCAAAGTTCTGGGATTATAGGCACGAGCTACCACGCCCAGCTGAGAGCACAGAGTTCTAAGGAGCACGGATCTCACAGCCAGAGGCAGGTTGCCCACCTCTCTCCCTACCTGTGGCAGTCCTGCTGCCCCAGACCTTTTCAGAACCCAGTTCCTTGTCAGTGTGGGAACCTGGTTTATTCTTATTTATTTAGCATATATTTTATAATATTATATTATGTGATGGGTACTAGTCAAAGCACATTACAAATACTAACTCACTGACTTCTCATAATAAGCTCATGAAGTAGATCATAATTACTACTATCCCGTTTTACTGATAAGAAAACTGAATCAGATAAATTTTCTTTTCCTTTTGTTTTTGAGATGGAGTCTTGCTCTGTTGCCCAGGCTGGAGTGCAGTGGCGTGATCTCGGCTCACTGCAACCTCCACCTCCCAGGTTCAAGCATTTGTCCTGTTTCAGACTCCCAAGTAGCTGAGACTACAGGTACATGCCACCATGACCAGCTAATTCTTGTATTTTTAGTAGAGATGGAGTTTTACTATGTTGGCCAGGCTGGTCTTGAAATCCTGACCTCAGGTGATCTGCCTGCCTCGGCCTCCCAAAGTGCTGGGATTACAGGCATGAGCCACCACTCCCGGCTGAGTTAGAGAAATTTTCTCTGGGTCACATAGCTAGTAGGATTCAAGCTGGGGCAGTCTGACATGAAATTGTTAACCATGTGCACCACTCCATTGACTAGGAACAGGCACTTCAGCTTGTAGTTGCCCTCCTTTTTGTGGGTCCTGCCTTTGTCCCAGCAGCCCCAATCCTAAGGAGGACCCTAAGTCTTCCTGTCCTGGGTTTCAGACCTTCTTACACTGGCCTTCTAGTTACTTCTGTCTCTTATACAGCCACCATCTGTGGGATCCTGCCAAGTGCCAGGCATTGAGCTAAGCACTTTTACATCTTTCGATTTGTTTTAACTTTCACCACAATCATATGGGATAGGTAGCATATCTCCGTTTTATAGGGGAGGAAACAGTAGATCAGAGAGGTTAAGTGCGTTACCCAAGACCACACAGCTAGTGAAGTGGCAGAGGAAGAATTTGAGCCCAACTGGCCAAATATCAATGCCTTTGGTTTTTCCATTATACTTGGCTCCAATCTGGCTCCACTCTGGCTCCCTGAAGCCCCACCGGTTTACCCTAGTCCACTCCTCTGTCCTGATTGGTTTTCTTGAAGTACACAGAGGTAGAAACAAACTCTTTGGTGTAGCTCAGCTGTTCTTCCTAGCCATGGTCAGGCTTTATCAGGCATGGCCAGACCATGATCAGGCCTGGTTTTATCAGGCCCCAAGTGGCCACACCTTCTGCTTTTTGGAACTGAGAGCCACTCCCTAAGAGAGGCCCAGATAGCTCCTTCCTTTCTTTTTTCAAAGTCCACACCTCACTGGAGCCTGCGCACTAGGTTCCTATTTCCTGTTTTAAGCTCTTCAGTTGGCTTACAGAGTGCAGATGACGGGCAGGTTCTGATTCCAATGAATAGGCCACACCCCTCAGCACAGACTTTTGCTCTTCCTACTTCTCTAGGTTCTCCGGGATGACTCATAGCCCGGGTACCTTCTGGGGAGTGGTTTTTACCAATACTGTCATACAATTGCACAAGGCCCAAATATGTTGAACACATTATAATATGTACACAGAATTCCCATCAAGGATAAGAGAAACCACTTTCCTCAATCCTGGCAAACTCTGGGATATTCTGTGGCAGCATCACCTTTGGAAACAATGCTTGGCAGTTGATTGGTTGTGTATTTATGTGTGCGTGTTCTTTTGTGCGGACATGCACACCTGTGTGGTTGTATGCATCTCTGAGTGCATGCTTTTCAGTGGGGGATAGTACAGATGCGTGTCTGCATAGCTGGACCCACTTCAATGATAGTCAATGTGTTATGCTTAGGAGTTTGCATACACATTTTTGAGAGTGAGGAGTCTGTATGTACCTCTGAGTTTGTGTGGGTGTGTGTGTGTGTGTCTATATACTATGTACAAGTCATGCGAAAGGCCTGGTTAGGAAGGTTTCCCATACCCAGAGCACTTAGAAAAGACTCAGGAAGAACACTGGCCAGAAGAGGTGGGGTAGAGAGAAGGTCTAATCCTTCATAAATAAGCAGAGGGATGTTGTGGTCAGTCAGAAATGTCCCCAGGTGGATTAAGGCAGGTTTTCAGCATTCAGCAAAGTCACTTGTAGCCCAGGGCAAGAATTGTGGGTGGGAGTTGGGGATAAGTGTGTGCTGGCCAGATTAGGTCTAGCCCCAGTTTTAAGGGGCAAGGGATAGAAGAATATAGTAAAGCATTCACTGTCCCCCCATTCAACAGGCTCTGGGCCCCGTCCTGTCCCCTGTGGCCTTTCAGAGGCCGGCACAATTCGACCTTGATGGAGAGGTGGTGGCTGCTGGAGAGGGGCTCCAGGAGGCCTACAAAGAGGCCTTGTTAGTGCCCCTCACTCTTCTGCTTGCTCCAAAGGCAGAGAGTCCTCTTTCTTCCAGAAGCTGCTCAAAGGTTTTGCTGACTTCAGAAGCAAGGAGGAGGAGGGAAGAAGGAGAGGAGGCCTCTGAGGTAGGGAAACTTTTGCTGAGATTGCAGGCTCCCCAGCCCCTCCCTGGTTCCTCATTACTGAGTCCTTAGGCATGAAATTTCTTTTTATTTGAAGGCCGAGAAGAACCAGGGGTTGTGTTAATGACCAGCAAGCAACAGGGCAAGAACTAGGCAGGGGGCTGGCTCTCTTGACCTTGAAATCCTGTCTGCACTTTTCTGCTGTGCCCATCCCCTATTTTCCCAGATCTCTGTCACCTTAGCCCTGCCCTCTTAATGGGACCCTAAAGAAGACTCAAGAAGAGGAGTTAGGGAGGCAAGAAAGGCACGCAGTATGTCTGAGGAACTCATCAACTGAGTCTGGAAAATTGAGCAGGACTGAACCAGTAAGGAAGATATACATCTTACATAAAGGTCAGTGCAATCACAAGAAAGATAGGAAAACAGAGATACCCCAATAAATTAGGAAACATTTACACTGTTTCTTCTTTATGTTGATACTGACAATGGCTTGATGAATTAGAAGACAGAATTCACTATACCTCTCATAAGCAAGAGTTAGAGCAGTTAACTGATCTGTTTACAAACACACTATAAAAGCAGTGTGATTATAACTCTATGTCCTGTGACTAGACCCATGTCTATGTGACTCCAAATCTGTGATCCAAAAAAGGACTGTTTTGTTTTGTTGTGTTTTTTGAGACAGAGTCTGGACCTGTCACCTAGGTTGGAGTGCAGTGGCACAATCATGGCTCACTGCAGCGTAGAGTTAGTTCCTGGGCTCAAGGGTCCTCCCAGCTCAGCCTCTGAAGTAGCTGAGACTACAGGCGTGCACCATCATGCCCAGCTACTCTTTTATTTTTTATAAAGATGAGGTCTTGCTATGTTGCCCAGGCTACTCTTAAATTCCTAGGTTCAAGCGATCCTCCTACCTTGGCCTCCCAAAGTGCTGAAATTACACATGTGTACCACTGTGCCTGGCCAAAAATGGTAGTTTTAAAAAATTGTGTGCTCTTGGCCACTTGAGGAGGGACTCATGAACTGTGCTCTGAGAATGTGCAGGGAGGCGGAACTTTGACTTCGTTTTTGAAGTAGGAGTGGAAATTTTCTTTCCTTTTTGTGGGGCTGGGCATAGGGATAGGGGTTGTCAGGGCTTTGGACCCAAGGAATGACTGGGGAAGGTGTGAGCGTTTCTATCAGTTGGTACAACAGGACTAAGGGCAGCCAGCGACTGGGACAAGGTACTACAGATGGAACGAAAGTAAGTGCAGCGCCTTGAATGGAGGGGGAAGGGGTTTGGATCCCCACCGTCAAGGCAATGCGAAGCCTTGAGCAATTTCCGAGCTGGGGAAGAACAAGGCTTTCTCCCCTTTAGGGGAGAAAACCTGGGCCCCTCCCAGCAGTGTGGATTCGGAAGAGAGGGGTTTAGCACCAGCTGGGACTAAACTGCTGCAGAAATAGACGATAAATGGAGGAGGTGAGGGTGCAGATGAGGCTCCCGGCTTCGGTGAGGCTGCCTCCGGAGAAGGGGCGCAGGGGGAACTCCTGGCCAAGAGGTCCGGAAAGGCTGGGAACCCAGCACCCCTGAAAGAGGGCGCAGGCCGCGGCCCCCAGCGTGAGGCGGCCACCAGCGTGAGGCGGCCACGCTTCGCTTCGGCCGTTCTTGCAGAGTGCGCGGCCTGGAAGCCGCGGGCTCTGCGTTCTGAGCCTCGTGCCTCATTGAGAGGTTATTAATAGGGAGTTTGTCTGGTGTCAGAGCGCAGACATAAACTGCATTAGCATTACCCCATAATCTTATTTAGTAAACGCTCATGCCGTTCCGTCTCCTGTAATTGCATTGGGAAGATGCAATATTTATGAAAGGGGAGAGGGGAATGTCACTGTTCATCTCGGTGCTGCAGTAAAAGTCCCAGGAAATACGGTGCTGGCCGCCCAGGCCTGGCGGTGGGCCTGCGAGCATATCCAATGTTGGTGCCGCATGCCCTCTGGGTGTCCCCCTGGCTGTCCCCAGCCCAGAGCTCCTTCCTCAACCTACCTCACTGAGCCTTGGGCAGCAGTGGAGGATGTGCCGGCATGGGCAGCAGCCACATATCCCGGTGGTGTTACCCCTCCCAGGTAGTGGTCCCTGGCGAATGGGGCACAAAGACCTCAGAAGCACTGGTGGGTCCTTTAGCCTTTTGCGTAACTCCCACCGTTAGTCCGGGTTTTCTTTTGCCAGGAGGCAAACCACTCCAGAGTTGAGTGGGGTGGGGCTAGGGGTAGCAGTGGAGGTGAGGAAGTGGGTGATTTGGCAAGTGGGGCGAGGGGGCAGTAGAGGGCAGCAGCAGGTGGGAAGGGTCCTGGCTGGGGCTGTGTTGGCCACTGGGATGATCCTGAATACCCAGTGCAGCCTGGGACTACTAGGATGGTTTCCCTCTTCCACCGCCCTAAGAACCCGGAACCTGGATCCCTAGGGCACCTCACATGTACACTCAGTCCAGAACCAGGTTTCTGGCTTCGCAGTGGAGAAGGCAAATTGCCCCGTGGGACTCAGGGGCATGCCCCATGCCCACCCCCCCGAACATTCTGGTCTGCACCAATCTTGGGTGGAGTTCAACAGCCAGGGAAGTCTCACTGATGTCCAGAACACCTCTGGGTGGGTATCTGCTGGTGACAAGCAGAGACTCTGGTCTGCCCCTAGGCACTTGCAGTTCAGGGACAGACACACAAAGTCTCCACCCTAGGAGCCACAGGCCACCTAGGTCAGAGGAGCTATTTCCCAGCCACATGTCGGAGGCTTCCTGTGTATTGTGGAGTGGGTGGGGGAGATCTGTGAGCCTAACCTCAAAAGGGCTACAAGTACTGAAACAGTCCAGATATCAAGGATGTCAGGAGTGGAAGAGCTGAACAGGAACTGCTGGTGCTTCATCCCAGGAAGGTGGAGCCTATGGCAGGTAGGGGAGAATGGGAGAAGTGAGGTGCCAGTAGCCCCACTGTAAATTGCCAGTGGTCGGGTCTAGGGGTGAGGTGGCTGCAGAAATCTGGGCCGACAGGAGGGCAGGTGCCAGGCAGTGACTTTATGTGGGACCTAGGGCAGTGCTGGGACTCAGGCCCAGCTCCCTGGTCTTGAGGCTACTGTGGCTCCCAGGGATGGAGCTTCATCTCCTTACAAATCCCATCCTTGCCTCACTACACACAGCTCTAATAATTCCTGCCCTGTAGTACTTGTGCACTTTACCTTGTCCACACCCCCCAGCATCCCACCCCACTGACAGGGGCTGACAGCTCTGGATGCTCTTGCACACTCGGGCACATGGCCGCACACCCAGACACACTCGCTCACCTCAGGCTCATACCACACTCAGGAAGGCCCCTAACTGGTCTAATTCCCAGCAGTGACCTTCGCCGCACCCGCCCCTCGCCCCTCCCCGCTCTAGCTTCCCGACTTTGGTGGGGAAGGGGCACCGGAACGTAGGGCAGCTGAGAAGGACCGGGCGGAGGAGAGCCACTGCCCTCCCGGTGTCAGCTCCCTTCCCGCTGTCCCATTAATCACAGTGCCGCAGTCCAGTTGGGGATCCCGGGCGCCCAGGGCCGCCCGCAGCCCCCGGGACAATGGGATTATTTCCGGGGGGAGAGGCCGCCTCGGGCCGGAGCTCAGACGGAGACGCTTCCTTCCCTCAATCCGTCCCTCGGCACCCAAGGAGCGCCTGCGGCGGCCGGAGACGGGTGGCAGAGCGGACGCGGGTGGCGCGCGGGTGGCAGGGCCAGGCCGACCTAATTCAATTAGTTGGGCCGCCGTCGCCTCCGTGCGACTCCGGGCCCGCCGGGACTCCAGCTCTGGGCAGCTGCTCTTTGTGCGCGAAAACCATGCATATGGATGCGGTTCATCCCCCTTCGGCGCTCACCCCACCCACACCCACTTCTGGCACCTGCGGCTTGCCCCGCACCCCCCCAACTCCTTCCCCGCGAGGGAAGGCGACCGTGGACTCCCCAGGAAAGTTAGGAAACTGTGGTTGCTTTTGAGCTCCCTGTGGCCATCTTCAGAGTATGTGTGAGAGGGAAGGGGATGTTTTTGTTTTGTGTTTTGTTTTGTGTTATCTGAGCAGGAAGATCGGTGTGGAAGTGAGCATGCTTGTAAGTCTGCAGGAGTGTGGTTGGGTGTGTCTGTGTGTACCTGTGCACCAGCGACCCTAGGGCTGTGTGCATGGAGGGAGAAGGTTTCGTTTGGCTCTGGATCTGTGCTGCAGAGACTGAGTGGGGTGGGAGTGTTTGTGGGCATCTGCACATGGGTGCATAAAGGAGGCTTTGTGGGCACCTGTGGGAACTGCACACCGAGGAGTTTCTGCGTGTTCGTGTGCAAGGTGAGTGGGCATCTGTGCGTCTGCATGTGAGGGTGTTGCCTCTGTGCCAAGCCTGTGTCTGGAAGTCTTTGGGAGCTGGGTATTTCTGTGTGTCACCATTGGTGTATATACTGTGCTTTAGTGTGCAATCAGGACACCATGGGGAACATGTTAACCTCCCCACCACACTACCACCGGCCAGCAGCTGGGTCTCCCCAGCTGAGGCCATTTTCTCCACCACTCTCCACCCCGCCTTGCTTTTCTGGTGGAGGTGGAGCTTGGCAAGTTAATATAAAACCTGAACTCCATCCACCAGGCTCCAGGTGGAGGCAGAGGCCTGGGTAGCCAGTCCCTCTCATCTTGAGGAGGGGTCCCAGTTGGTTTTCCACCCACAGCATAGTCCAGCTCCGGCTCAGCGGGAGCCTGCAGCTTCCAATGTGCAAACAGTCCTGAGCACCCCCTGAAACAACTTAGACCTGCCCATGTCAAGGAGGCCCTAGCACCTAGGAGGGACTGCATGACCCCCACCTCCATGTCTTCAGCCACAGTTCAGGACTGGGTCCCCTGGGAGGCTGGGTTTCCTGTGCTTGGGCCTCTCCACCCACCCTTACTCTGAGGCCAAATCTGCACCCCCGGCAGAGGCAAGGAATTGAGATGAGAAATCTGGGTAGAGCTGGCCACTGCAGGGCCATCACCCACCCAGCTGGAAAGTTTGCCTCATTCCTCTGTTTTACTGTGCACAGGCAGAGTGAGGGATCCGCATACCTGTAGAGGTCCTTTCTGCAGACTGCAAAGGGAGCTTGCCAACCCCAGAAGGGAATAAGATGGCTCTTAGAAGGCAGCGGGGCCCTCAGAGGGCTGGTCCCACAGCTCTCTTGGCTTCTTTTCCCTCCCCCACACCTCAGTACAGGGCTTGGCTTCTGGACCCAGCACAGACCCACCTGGCCAGCAGAGTGGAGCCAAGGGAGACACCAAGTATGGGAGAGGTTGGGGCTGGTCCACAGCCCTGGGTCCTAGGCTCAGCTGCCCTACTGATGGGACTCACTGATGGGACTCCTAACTCTGTGCCCAGGGAGCCCTTTGAGAGCCATCTGGGGAGAGCAGGGCCCTGGGGGTCTGTTCTTCCTTGAACCTTCTCTTAGCCCACTCCTTACCTGCCCCTTTCCAGGTTTCTGGAATCCTTGGAGGTGACTCAGGATGGGAGATTCCCTAACCAAGGCCACCATGGTCAAGACAGTGCTGGATGGGTGGTGGAACCTGAGGGTCTCTGGGCCTCCCTTGGGAGGGAATTAGTCAGAGAGAGGCCTGAGGCCTTAACTCAATGCCCAGGGTTAATGAGGCCAACAGGTTCCTTTAGGGTCAGAAGCCAAGCAGGAAGGGGAGACAGTGAAGGGAAGGGATCCCTACAGAAGCACCCTATTTCTGAAGCATCCGCCTGCTGGGCTCTGATTGAGAGGAGTGGGCAGGGGAGGAGAAGAAAATTGCTTACCCCTACACAAGGTGACAGCTAAGTGTGGCCTACAGCAGGGACATGTCTGTCTCCTGTCCGTCTGTCCTCTGTCCATTTAGGGTCTCTCCACTGATGGGAAAATGTGTGCCTATCCATTGGTGTTGGAGAGGTCTTCCATATCTTATGTAAGAATTGGGTGGAGGGATGGGGGGCTGGCCTTGGAACACCCCCCCAACCCTGAGGACTCGTTGAGCTGAGTCACTTGACCTACTCACTCCCCCCACCTCCTCAATCTAGGCTCCTAGAGACCCTCCTCCCCAACCCAGGGCTTCTGGAGAGAGTGCCTTTTACCGGGTCTTTAAGTCCCTAAGTCACTGTAGGTGATTCTGCCTTTCCCATAGTAGGGAAAGTTTTCTGCCCCTTTTTTGAGACAAGTGGGAAGGCAGAGGGAACACCTTTGGTACTAGGAATGCAAACCCCATTGGCCGCACCATGGACCGTGTCATGTTATATATCCCCTTACATATATCTCAGTCCCCTTTCCCTACTATATATCCATTGGGTATACCCTGCGTCCCCCTCCCCATGACCACAGGCCCATGCAGGGCCACTTCTCTGACAATTCCATTGGAATAAAAGACACCCCTCCCATGGTACACGCTATCTGCAGCACGCAGTTGTAGCAGAGAGATGCCCTCATCCCCTCACAGGCACTCACTACAGAGGAACAGTTGTAAACACATACTCATCCTGTTGCAGAAAACACATTCACTTGCATTCTCACTGACACATACATCCTCACATGACAAAATCCAGTTGTGTAAAATACCCAGATTCTCTTTTTTCCCTCCAACGCTATTATCGACATGCATTTTGCTTGCAGTTGTATTCCAACAGCCTAACACAGTGCCTGATACATACTAGATGCTCTATAATTATTCATTGAATATATTGTTAAAATTGTTTCTTAAAGACATGCCCAGGACATCTGCACAGCCCTCTCAACCCTGACTGTCACACATGCTTTCCCATCCAGCTTTCCCCTCATGGATGCATGGTCCCACAAACACAAAGTAATTACGTTTCCACACATAACCGTAAGCTAAAGGACAACCCCTGGCCCGGGGGTCTCTTTCAGAGCAGGGAGGAGGAGATTGTGTGGGATCCAAAGGGGCCTCCCCCTGGGCTGAGCCCATGCTTTCCTCCTCCCCCAGCCCTGGCCCCGGCCCCAGCTGCTCTTCTTTTAATTGGAGGCACTTTTTTGTTCTGCAGGCCAGGGAGAACTGGTGCTTGGGGGAGGGGTGTTACCAGGTGGCCTCAGAACCAGAGAGAAGGATCTGCAACTCACCTAGGTTCCTGCAAGATGGTCCTATGAGGCAAGAGCCAAGTTTAGGCTTAAGGGAAGCAGCTTGTAGTGAGTGGAGTCAGGAAAGCAGTGTTTGCGTCTGGTCTGCCCCTTTCCAGCTTTCAGTGCCTTGGTTTTCTCATCTGTAAAATGGGGATAACATTACAGGATTAAAGATGAGTGGAGAGATCATTCTTCCAATTGAAGGCGGCTCACACATGGCAGGCACTCTGTGAGTCCTGCTTTCTTCCCCTCCCTCCTCTTTCCTATCAGGGCTGTTTTGCAAGGCATGCAAAAGCACGGGGGAAACACAAGCTGCAGCGAATATAAACTTGTGTGAGTCTCCTCTCCTATTTCAGAAAACTTCCCAACCTTGCAACACCGTGCTCAGGTAACACTGCTCCTGGGAGAAGGGGTGGGGGCCACAGCCCAGCAAATCCTGACCCTCCAGTCTCATCTTTCTAGGTAAGGAAGGGACAGAGAGGGTAGTCTTGGCCCTCAGCAAATACCCTGTTGGAAGACAAAGGCTGAGATTAAGCTGACTCACACAACCTCAGCATCTCATTGAGGGTAAAAGTTAGGGGTATCCCCAATTGGGATAAAAGTTGACTCTGATAAGCAGAAAAGGTGGGAGGGGAAAAAGGAAGAAATCAGTTAAGGAAGTGGCTATGATAGCAGGGGAAGGTCGGTATATCCCTGGGCTGCTGGATTTTAATGAGAAGAGCTTGACAGTCATAATGGTCCATGTACAAGGTAGTGGTGACCTCTGCCAACCTTAAGTTAGGCCAGCAAGGGTAAAGTCTCCTCCCAAGTACCCTGAACAACTGGCGCCAGATCTGAGGAGTTCAAGAGGTGGATCAGGCAGATGCCAAAAGGGTTGGAAGGCCATCTGAGCTGGAGATGTGCACATGGAAAGATAGGTGTTTTTTGTTTGTTTGTTTGTTTGTTTTAGTCTTGTAAATTTTACCTTCAACCAACTCACACCAAAGGATGTGGTTTTAACTGCAGCAGGTAAAACGGTGGTGAGACTAAAAGGAGTGAGGCCACTAGGACCCAGCCTAAAAAAAAGCTGCAGTACCCCTCCCCATAGTTTTCAGCCTCAAACAAGGAAAATAGCTCAGGTTTTGAGATTCCAGATCAGTCTTCTCTGTCTATGGAACTTGGAGCAAGTTTATTCTCTTCACTGAGTCTCAGTTTTCATTTTCTTTTTAGAGATGGGGCATTGCTCTGTTGCCCAGGCTAGAGGTGCAATTATAGCACATTGCAGCCTCGAATTCCTGGCCCCAAGTGATCCTCTAGCCTCACCCTGCGGAGCAGCTGATACTACAGACACAGGCCACTGCACCCAGCCATTTTTCTCTTTTTAAAAATGAGATAAAATTCATATGCTACAATATTCAGCCCCTTTAAAATGCACAATTCCGTGGGTTTTAATATTTTTACAAAGTTATGTAACCATCCAGAATGTTTTCATCACTCCAAAAGGAATTCTGTATCCGTTAGCAGTCAATTTCCATTCCCTGCTGCCCCCAGGCCCCAGAAACCACTAACCTACTCTCTTGCCTCTGTGGATTTGCCTATTTTGGGCATTTCATACAAGTGGAATTATACAATATGTAGCCTTTGTGCTTGACTTCTTCACTAGCAGAATAGTCTCCTAGGTTCATCCATGTTATAGCATGAACCAGCATTTCTCTTATTTTCCTTTTTATGGCTAAATAATATTCCATGTGTGGATATACCAAATTTTGTTTATCTGTTCATCAGTTGATGGACCTCTGAATTGTTTCCCAATTTGGGCTATTACGAATAACACTGCCATGAACATTCATTCAATTCTCTCAATTATAAAAAATTGGGACATTTCTATTAACTTCCCAGGGTTGTTATAAGTCTTAAATGAGATAAGTATGATGTGGTACCTGGCACAAAGCTGTCTTCCAGTAAACAATTTATTTCTGCTTTAGTTCCCTCAAGATAAGAGCAGGAAGAGATTCATTCAGGTTCAGATGACTACCAAAGTAAGTTATGGAAGTCCCTGGGTAGGGGTATAGTACCTGGATTCGGTAAGTGGGAAGAACAGAACTGGTGAGGGAACAGAGCCCTTCATGTTTCTGCTTAGTGTTTACAAACAACTGCCAATTTCACATTTGGCTTTGTCTTGAGTAGGCCTTTGTCCACCTGGCTAGAGCTCAGACAAGGTTTATCCACAGATATGAACTTCCAACTAGCACCTAGGTCTCCAGGCTAACCCACAAAAGCAAGTTGAGTCTAGCTCCTCCATATTGATCCACAGCAATCATAGCTATTGTGAAATGTGCTTTTCTCACATCTGTAAAATAGGGAGAATACTCATCTTGAAGGATTGGTGTAGAGTTTATATTGTTCTCCATAATGCTTAATAACATCTGCCTTGTATTTGCTTCTTTGCTTATTGTCTGACCCCCTCTATAGAATGTAAGCTTCATGAGGTCAGGAACTTTGTTTTGCTCACTGCTATGTCCCCCGTGCCTAGAACAGTGCCTGACACAGTGAGTACAGTACTCAATAAATATTATTGAATAAAGAGATACATTCACTTGTTATTCCCCAAGATGAGCATATTTTGTTGTTTGGGGCTGTATTCTTCAGGAGAGAACAGAAATGAATAAGCCACTCTCTGTCTCCAAGATCTCTTCAAGTGGAGGTGACAGACATGCCCAAAGCAAATAGATTGCAATAAGACTTGATGAGGAGAGAATGTGAGTCTTCACATCCTAGCATCTTTCCAGATAGAGACGGGGAGTACTCAAAAGTCTAATCTGAAACTGAACTGAAATAGACCAGAAATAGATCCCAAGTGATGGAACCTGTGCCTTTCCCAAAACTTGACTTCTAAAAGGTAGCAAACATTTTCTACTGGAGAGGGGGAAGAGAGGAAGAAGAAAAAGGGAGTTTCCTCCTTTTCTCTTGGGCTGTCAGCCAGACAGCCACTGGCAAAACGTTGGAAAGGCCTAAATTTGTCCTGGATGCACTTTCCTGATCCTAGTCCCACCAATCCCAGCCCCTACGGTCTTAAGACCCTATGGCTTCCTCCCAAGATTTCAAAAGTAAGAAAATAACACACACCACAGTCCAAAGTCTTCTTGCCTAGAATAGCCAACCCTGGGGTAATTGTTAGGTGGAAAGCAATCTGGTCGAATTCATTCAAACACTGTAGGAATTGCCTCTTTCAAACCCTGTAGGATTTTACTTCTTGAGGCATCTGTTTATTCAAAAGGAAAGGCGTATGTTGAGGCATGGGCACCCTGGCAGCAGACCCCAAACCAACCCTCTTGACTTGTGACTGCCTTTCAGGAAATGTTGCCTTCCTGAATTTCTCTAAGAAGGCTGAGTTGGGGGATGGTTGCTGATTTTTATAACATATAGCCAGTTGTTCATAGGCCTGTGTTTTAAAGAAGGACAAGCCTGAACTCACCGTCCTGCCTCAGGGCCTGGGCTCCATACCTGGGGAGTAGACAGTGTTCTACTTTCTAACAGGCTGGACTTGAAGTTTGGAGTAAATCTCCTGGTTGAGTGACAGGTGTTTCCCAGCTGAGCCCTTGGGGAGATTCTCCAGTTGGGTAGCGACATCCCTTCCCCAGACGCCTTGTGGGCTGGACTCCTTTGACCCGGTTCAAAGTGAGGGGATGCCTACCAACAGGCCGGGAAGACAGTTGACTTCACCCTCCTTGGGTTTGTCTGTCTGTCCGTCTCTGGGAATGGTCGCTTCTTGTTTTCCCTTTTCCTTTTAAGCCTCTCCTTTTTCCCCTCTTCTCTCTCCTCATGAACTACTCCGAGTCTTGGTCTCGGTCTCTCTATCTCTGGCTCCTGCATCTGTCTCGGCTTCTGGCCTTCCTCTCCCCCTCCCCTCCCTCGCGCTGTCATTCACCGCGCTCCTCTCCGCGCACAGCCAATGGAGAGACCCGGCCGAAACCGCGAAGCTCTCTTGCACCGGGCTTTTTCGCCTGGTGATTGATGTCCCAGAGTCAACAGCGAGCGAGCAGCCGGAGCCGGGAAGCAGAAGCCAGAGAGGGGAAGAATACGGCCCCCCTCTCTCCCTCCCCTCCCCCTTCTACTTTAGCCCTTCTGCGCACTTCGCTTCCAAGTCTCCGCGCAGCCAGGAGCCGCTGTTGCCTCCCAGCCCCTGCTAGCTGCCCCCGGAGCCGAGCGCAGCGAGCGCCGCCGCCCGGGCCCCCCAGTGGGGCCGGGGCTAGCATGGAGCACCTGGGACCGCACCACCTCCACCCGGGCCACGCAGAGCCCATCAGCTTCGGCATCGACCAGATCCTCAACAGCCCAGACCAGGGTGGCTGCATGGGGCCCGCCTCGCGCCTCCAGGACGGAGAATACGGCCTTGGCTGCTTGGTTGGAGGCGCCTACACTTACGGCGGCGGGGGCTCCGCGCCCGGGGCTGGGGCTGGAGGCGCGGGGGCCTATGGCACTGGAGGTCCGGGCGGCCCCGGAGGCCCCGGCGGCCCCGGAGGCCCGGCAGGCGGCGGCGGCGCCTGCAGCATGGGTCCGCTGGCCGGCTCCTACAACGTGAACATGGCCTTGGCGGGCGGCCCCGGTCCTGGCGGCGGCGGTAGCAGCAGCGGCGGTGCGGGGGCACTCAGCGCTGCGGGGGTGATCCGGGTGCCGGCACACAGGCCGCTCACCGGAGCCGTGGCCCACCCCCAGCCGCTGGCCACCGGCTTGCCCACCGTGCCCTCTGTGCCTGCCATGCCAGGCGTCAACAACCTCACTGGCCTCACCTTCCCCTGGATGGAGAGTAACCGCAGATACACAAAGGACAGGTTCACAGGTGAGTCCGGCCTGCGCGCATGCCTCGCCTGGCCGCGGCCCGGGCTCTGTGTTACCCTTTCCCCGCCGGCAGGCTCCCCAAAGCCGGTTCTGTGCGCCAGGTCGCCCAGCTCTTCTTGGTGCTTCCCCCAAGTTGAGCCGCCCGCCCGATTCTACATCGCAGACTCGCCATGCTTGAAGAGTTCTCTCAGCCTGGACCCCTCTCTGTCTCCCAAAGGACCCCTGCTCAGAGAAGCTCTCCCTGGTCCCCTCTCGGGATCCCTGGGCCCGGTCAGGCAGAGAAGAAGGCCATAGATTGAGGACCACCTTCTGCAGCTACTCCGGGTCCGGGAATCTTAGAGAAAGGGGTGCAATGTGAACAGTTTCTTCCGTCCTGGCTGCAGTTCTAGGACCGAAGAAGCCAGCCCCAGGATCAGACGCAAGAAAAGAACAGGTTCCCCCACCTTCGGTACCCTACACACATGCACTCCGCGCTCCTAGCTCCGGTGCCCGTGGTGCTGCGGGGCCAGCGGGGGCTCTGAGCTCCAGTAAATCAGCAGAACCAGTGGCCCTTTTTTTCCCAGAGAGGAGGCTTCGTCTGGGAGGATGGCAGCGGGGCATAGCCGCCCAGGACAGCTAGCTTTTCATTTTCGTTCTGTCCGGGCTGCGTGTCCTACCTCGGGCCCAGCCCTATTATCTTGGGCATGAATAATGCACCGGGCAGGCCAGTGATCGGTGGCGGGAGGACTACTCCCGGGACATTAGGTACTAGGTGGTGGCCGCTGCTGCCCTCTCTGCTGCCCACTCCTGCCTTCCTCTGCTGGCCCTGGCTCCCTCTGCTGCTGTTTCTGCTCTGGGCATTCAACTCTCCCTCTGGTGTGGGTCCCTTCCCCTGTTCTCACTTCCTGCTCCCCTTAGGACTCCCTGGATCCCAGACCATGATCCTCCCGTCCCGGCTGGGAAGCAGCCACAAATTGAGCCCAGGTTAGCCAGCTGGCCTTAGAGAGAGGAGGCAGGAGACACTGGCTGCTGCTGGCAGAGACCGGGACTCCTGGGGATCCCCTGGCTCAAGGGCCCAACAGTGGAAGGGGGGTATACATAACTACTTGGGAGAAGCTGCTGAGAGTCAGACACTGGGCCAGGAGACCCCGAGGCACCCCTGACTCCCTGCTTCTGTTCCAGGCAGGAGCACGGTCAGGGAAACTGCTCCTGCAGCTTCTTACCAGACTCTGGGGCCACAGCAGAAGCGGTGTGTGGGCTGGTGTCCTGACGAAGAACAGTTGCTTGGGTCTAGACCTCAGGAAGGGCCCTGGCTGGAGGGGCCCCAGTGCCCCCAACCCAAGTTTTCTCTGGCCTGGGGCAGCAGGGCCTGGTGCCCATCCCATTCCCCACCCAGGCCAGGCCAGTCTTGAAGGGCCTTGCTGGAACCCCAGCCGAGAGTCTACTAATCCTGGGCCTCTGGTGAAAGGTACTCGGTTTAGGGCCTACTTCGGGGCCCTAATACTGTGTCAGGCATGAAGGAGTTTTGAGCGAGTGTATGGTTGTGGCCTTGTGTTGCTCTGTGTCCTGTGTTTTTGTCCCGTGCCTGTGCTTGTCTGGTCCTATTTGGGTGTATAGATCTATGAGTTTGCCCCCGTTGTACGTTGTGTTGGTGTGTGCTGCTGTGGACAGAGGCTCAGGTCGGGTTCCAGAGTCAGGTTCGGTCTCCTACTCTGAGCCTGAAGGTCTGGGGCTGACTGAGGGGAGGAGAGCGTGACCATTAGCTCGCCTTAGACTGCTCCTTGGAGGAGGGGCGGCAGGGAGGTAGTTGGGCTCGCGGGAGCCCGGGGCTAGGGAGGCCTCCGTGGTAGCTGCGAAGGCGGCGTCGGACTGGCGGGCAGGAGGGGGCCGTTTCCCGCCGTGGGCTTGGTGCTGAGGGCTAACGGGAGGATCTCGGCCCTGCTCGTGGGAGTTCAGCTGCTGCGCTCGCTGATTCGCGGGGTGTTGGGCCTGGGACGCTTCCTGACGCTCTGCTGCTTGCCTCTGCCGTCTGTCTGTCTCCCGCTCCAGTGGCCCTCTCACCCTTCACTGTAACACGCCGTATAGGTCACCCCTATCAGAACCGGACGCCCCCCAAGAAGAAGAAGCCGCGTACGTCCTTCACACGCCTGCAGATCTGCGAGCTGGAGAAGCGCTTCCACCGCCAGAAGTACCTGGCCTCGGCCGAGCGCGCCGCCCTGGCCAAGGCGCTCAAAATGACCGACGCGCAGGTCAAAACCTGGTTCCAGAACCGGCGGACAAAGTGGAGGTGAGCAAGCTGGGCGGGCCGGCAGCCCGTGAGCGGTGCGGTCTCAGGCAGCTGTCGGTTCGTGGCCTTTTCTGGTGCGCACACACTTTCTCCGCTCGCGGTTTCTGATCCTTTCGGAGGAGCGAGCTCCCGCTAGGTTTGCGGGTAGCTGGAAGCAACGGAGGCAGGCCGATAGCTGGGATGGAGCTGAAGGGCCCTGGCTGTGTTTTACCAGAGGCTTCAGGGCTTTCTGGCTGGCACACTCTCTGCCGGTGTAGACGCGGCAGGTTTTTTCCGCCACTTTGGCAAACGGGCGGGTTCGTGCACTCCACGCAGTCCAGGCTCCAGGGATCTGTGTGTCCTGGGGAGTTTTTTGTTTGCGCAAACTCTTGCTTATGGAATCCTGCTCTGTCCCGGAGACTGCATGCAGATCGTCCCGCACCTTGTTGCAGCGCTCCAACCGGGCTCTTGGCAGAGGGTCTGGGGGCCCCAGACCGCGGCCGTGTTGACGGTCTCCTCCCCAGACGCCAGGCTTTTGCCCAGACGGTGCCTACCCTGGAAGGAGAAAATCAATCCGCGCCGGCTGCGGCGGGGTTTGGCGGGTCCCACTGAAAGGGGAATCAATTAGGAGCAGATGGGTGTGTGTGAGAAAGAGAATTTTCCCTTCTCCCATAGCCGCAACTCCAGTTACTACGTACTGGGTTTTTTGTTTTGTTTTTTCACATTTACGCTCAAGGACATGAAGCGTCCCCAACACTCCCAAGCAGCCTCCCTCTCCGCGTGCACTGACGCTTTCTCCGGCTGCACCCTCGGGCACGCTGCACCCTCCGGCACGCTGCACCCTCCGGCACATCTGGCCCTTGCCCGCCGGAGTTTCTCCCCTAGCTCAGGCCCAGTGGGGCAGCGCGGGAAAGTCTGGGCGAAGTCGGCGGCGCCGAGACGGGCGGGCCTTGGGGCAGGAGGAAGGAATTGGAGTTTCCTCTTTTTCTGAACGAAGGCGAGGAATCTGCCTGGGATTCCGCCTACGGGGCCACAAAGGAAGCCGTGGTCCCGCGATTCTACCGCACCCCACAGCATTCCTGCCGCTGGGGAAGGAGTGGGGGATGCCGCCTCAGACCTTGGAACGCTAAAGAGGGAGCCAGGGCTAGCTCAGGAGTTGGGGGGGACTCCGGTTTCCAAGGCCTACTGAGGGCTGCGGGCCTAGGGGAGGAGAGGCAGCCTGGCAGGCCTCCCAGAGAGAGGGGCACAGAGAAAGAAAGAGGCAGGCAAAGAGAGAAACTGAAACACAATCAGTTTCAGGGGTGGGAAGGGATAGGGAGCCCGCTGAAGGAAAAAAAAAGAGGAAAACAGCCTACAGAAGTCTTATTTATGTATAATAAAGAAAAGCAATGGATGACTGAAATCAACATTTTCTTTTCAAACAAATTCCTTTAATTCAGAGAGAACCAAGTGGGTGGGGAGGAGAGAAAATGAGAGAGAAGACACAAAGCATAAAAGAGAAATATTCAGGCCGTTTGAAATGCAGGGGAAAAGGGAAAGACGAAAGACAGAAAGATACACAGTCAAGAAAAGGCGGCCCAGAGCAGGTCAGCAGCCGCTGCTGAAAGAGGCCCTTGCAGGCTTCGCATGGCTTCATCGATCGCCTACAAATTGCTTCTGAAGGCCCCGGGGACTCCCATTAGGTCTGTCCACCTTAGAGACAGACGTTTGATCTCAGTTGACAGGGTGGAGGGGAGGCATTAAATGGAATAAGTGAGTCATTGCCTCCCTGAACTGCCTCAGAGGAAGCCAGTGGGTCCAGCAGGAGCCCCTGCAGGGCACAGGGCTCCACACAGAAGGCCCAAGGCCTAGAAGACATTCGCAGAGAGAGGGAGGCAAGAGACATCTCGCAGAGCAGATCATAGCCGCTGGTCCTTGCCTCTCTACCCTGGACTTGTGGGTAGGGTGAGGGCCCTCCGGCTTGGAATGGCACCTGGTCTCCCTCAGGGCGGGGGGCGGGGGGGGAGGCGAGATGCCATCCTACCCCTGGCTGCCCCTTGTGAGGCCTGCGGGGTGTGGGCGCTGCTCGTGGATGCGGAATCCCAGCTGTTTGGGCCTCGCAGACTTTCCCACCCCTCCTTCTCTGGGATACCTTGGCTCCATCCGCTTTGGGGTTTCTAGTCTTTGTTGGAGTCAGGACTCTCAAAAGAAGGGAACGCATTATAGGGGCCCAAACTGGATTTGGGGACTGCAAAGGCGAGCAGCGCTCGTTCAGTTTATCTCCTGGGAACTCACCCGGAGCTGGGCACACGCGGGAGCCGGGTCGGTGCTCCTGGCAGGTAACGGCTTGTTCCCGGTGCAGACGGCAGACTGCGGAGGAACGGGAGGCCGAGAGGCAGCAAGCGAACCGCATCCTCCTGCAGTTGCAGCAGGAGGCTTTCCAGAAGAGCCTGGCACAGCCGCTGCCCGCCGACCCTCTGTGCGTGCACAACTCATCGCTCTTCGCCCTGCAGAATCTGCAGCCATGGTCTGACGACTCGACCAAAATCACTAGCGTCACGTCGGTGGCGTCGGCCTGCGAGTGAGCCTGCCCATTCTGCCCTGTGGGACCCCAGGGCCACTCAGGGGTCACTGAGGCCTGAGACCCAGGACTCCTCCCCACCTTTCCTGGCCTCAGACTGCACCCAGGAGGGGAACACTGCCCTCCCACGGCACCGAAGGGCCCCCACATTTGTGCCGACACTGTTCTCTCTTTGGTGGAAGAAGAGCTCAAGGGATAAGGACACGCGCCCCCCTCCCAGACGCGTCCCGCACCCATCTGAACTGTTAAGAAATCTGTGTTTTTGTTTATTTCATTTTATTTTAATTTTTAACGTGGGATTCAGAGAGAGGCAAGGGAGGTAGGGGAGGAGGAGCTTCTTAGGTCTCCAGGGCTATCATCTGAATTTGCCCTGGGAAACCCCTTCTCTGTGACCCACTTCTCATCACACACATGGAAACCCATAGGCCCACGCAGAGGTGGTGTCACTGTCCCTCCTGGTGTCACCCCAGAGCCACACATGGGCATCTATGGCAGAGTGTCATACAGACACAGGGTCACAGTGTTTACATATTGGACCTCACGATCAGACACAGGTCACAGGTGACACACACTCATCCTGAACGGCATGGCACTCCCTCCAGCACAAACACAAGGTCAAGGCCACACTGTGGCACACTACACCATACACGACAGCCACAACAGCCTCATTTGGTCTGCCAGGCCCCTACCACACATCCCAGTCCAACCCAGGTATGCACAGATTTTCACATAAATGCAGCCCATTTCTCCAGAATCCATTTGGGGGGTGGGGTGTTAAGTTATGCACTTATAAGGTGTTTTCTGTGTAACCATTTTATAAAGTGCTTGTGTAATTTATGTGGAAAAAATAAATAAAAGCCTCCGGATCCGGAGTCAGGGCTGCCTGCTCCTTGTGGACCCTAGCATCCTTCAGCTACTTGGGTTTGGTGTGAGCTGATGCTTCAGGGGCAGCCCTTGGTATCTGAACTTGAGAGACATGTTGAGGAGCAGGACCCTAAGGCTCTGGAGAGAGGAAAGGAGGAGGACAGATGGAGAGAAGGCAGAGTTGAGGAGAGCAGGGAGAGTCAGGCTCTCCTGGGATTGCCAGTGCCTGAGAGGATATGGATTTCTTTGGATGTGAGAGTCCTGTGTGTGTGTGGGGGGGGGGGGGGGGTGTTTGTGATAATGTGAGCAATCAGCAATGTGAACAAATAGTGAATATTTGTAATGGTATTTAAGTGTATAATTATGTCTGCAATTCTTGCATGTAAATGCTTGTTTCTGCTTAAGTTGCAAATCGAAACTATCATTGAATGCATGGGCTTGTAGTGGTGTGTGTGTGTAACCGTATGCGAATGAGACTGTTTCTTTTTGGGTAATTGTGTTATCAACCATTGTTTGTGATTATGTATGAATCGTGTTAATATTTGGGAGAATATGTGTTAGTTTCTCTTTGTAAATCTATTTTTCTGTGAAATATGTGACTGCTTCTGAAGTGGATCATCTTGAATTTTACGGATGTAATTGTGTGTGAGATGTAATCATGTGTGAGCTGTGCATTTTCCCTGTATTTACTTGTGTGTGACAGAATGTAATTGGGGGAGTAAATGCAGTGGGGAGTGTGGATCATTGTGGGAGACCATCACTGCAGGTGGGCAGGTGTGGTTCTGTATGAGTGTGTGTAATTGTGCGCTGATGGTGTATGTGTTGGTGGGAGTCTGATGTGCGATACCCAGATACATTGTGGTGGGACCAACGTCTGCTGAAGATTTGGGGCTCTAGACGCTTACCCAGCAAGCTGCAGAGACTAGAGCACATTGAATCAGAAATTAGGGCCAGGATCCTCTCTGGTGCTCTAAGTGGGACCTACCAGTTCCCAGCACTAGCCTGGCCTAGGAGGGATCTAAAGAACTGACTTTCTGGGGACCTCCAGGGAGCCCCCAGACCACCCTTGCCAGACCTGCAGCCACAGTACACATGCACACAAGCATAATAACAGCCAGTCCCCAGCCTCTTCGAACTATCCTAGACAAGACTGACTTGGGTCTGCTTTTCTGGAAGAAGCTGGGTGGTGGAGGGTCTAGAGAACTCATCACCCTAGGGGTGAGTTGAAATGGAGGGATAAGAGGCTTTTTCTCTGGCATGGGACAGTGAGAGAACTTTTCAGCTGGAAAGTAGAAGTTCGTGGTGTGGGGGCCCCTGGAAGCTGTGCAGAAGTGTTTGCGGGACACTGAGGGTGGGGAGCCACCCTAACCGTCACAGCCACTGTCCCCGTCAGAGCCACTGTCCCCCATACCTGCCCCTGCCATGGGGGCTGTGACACAGGTCGTGAGCACAGCAACTTCCCATCCCAGCAAGCCCATGGGGAAGTTCGGCTGAGTGGAGGATGGGCTTGGTCATCCACCCCCTCACCTGGGGTCCCCTGAGATATCCGCATGAGAGGGGGCTTCTGTCACTCATTTTGTGTAGACATGAAGAAAAGAGAAAAAAGGGAGGCTTCAGGGTCCGAAGACAGCGGCCAGCCATTCCGCGCCATCCCCACAGGCCCGCAGAGTGCCCAGGCTGGGCCCTGACGAGCTGTGTGGGGGGGGTAGTGAGAACGTTCTGGCGGCAGCGCCGGGTCTGCTGCAGGTCTCCCGCATTCACCGGCCATGGCACCCAGCGCCAGGCCGCGCAAAATCCAGAAGTAGCCTCCAGAACCTCAGAAGTCGTCTCCCTCTATCTGGGCAGGTCTGCTCTCCCCTCTGCTCCCGCAGGACTGGAGCCACCGAGCCCGCGCCTTCTTCGCGGGGTGCGGTTTCTCTCCTCTTTTGGACTCAAGATCAATGCTTCCCGGCTGCGCGATCCCACAGCAGGACCCCAGGGGAGACTGCCGCCTTCTTCCCGCCTCCCAGTTTCCCAAGACCGCCTCTAGAGGCTGCTGTGTCCGGAGAACCCCGAGCATTTTCTGGACACAGCCTAACAGAAGAACGGAGGTTGGGTGGGGAGAGGCTGGCCGGCCCAAACACAGCAGCCCCAAGCTGGCTCCCAAACCTGGGCTCTCCAACCCTTCTCCCATCCCCTCTTGAGCAAAGTTAGGCCCAACACCGCTGTCCCCCAAAACGCCTCCTACCCTCCCTCCCACTCACCCCCCATCTTCAGGAACGTCATAGGGCTCACACTCACAAACCGCAGAGAGCACATGCAGGCCGGAGCCCTCAGCCCGCAGCTTCGGACCCTGTCCAGCTCCACCCGGACTCGCGCAGAAGCGGACATTCCGAAAGTTGGGACAATCCCAGCGCTGGGGCCTAGGGCGCCCAGGGCGGGCGGCCTTTGAGCTTCCCAGATGCCGCTCGCCTGCTCCCAGCGCTGCTCGGCCGCCTGCGGCCCGGGTCGTGCACTTTCAGCGGGGCCCCGCTGACGCTCCCGCCCTTGGGCTAGGCCTCCCGGGGGTGCCAGACTCCCGGGGACGCTGGGACCCGTGGCGCGGCTGGACACGCAGGACTCCCGTCTCTTCGCCCGAAATTCGTTGAGACCGAATCTCAGTGGATCCCGGGTCCGCCGAGCGCCGCCGCCAGGGAGAAAGGCCTGGGTGGGCGGGGGTGGGCGGCTGGACCCGTAAACTCCGTCCCACGTGGGGCGGAGGCTGGAGGGGAGGGGGCCTGCGAGAGTCACAGTCAAGGCCAACTACTCACAACAGAAAGCTCGAAACTCTTCCTCCCCTGCCGGAAATGACCGGTCTCTGTTCAGAAATAAAAAAAGAACTATCGGAATAATTGTGTGTAGAGGTGCCGGGAGAGAAGGGGAATTAACAAACCTGTCTGCGCAGAAAGGCCGGCTTCCTTCCTTGGCTTGAGACCCGACGGCAATCACCAAATTCCTGTGGCCAGCGAGCCCTGCCGCTCAGATCTGGCCCTGTGGCTGAGTGGGTGGCGGCCCCAGGGCTGGGGTCCTAGAGGCCCTGTGCAGTGCGGTGGGAGGCACACAGAGAATCTGGCTCAACCTGTTAACTATAATAGCGGCTTTGTGTGGCTGCATCTGTGCTTGGGGGCTGTGTGGCACCTCCTGAGCACTGACTACCCTGTGGTGGCTCCTCTACCAGGCAGTTGTGGGGTTTGCCCTGGGCACAGGACTCAGATGGGTGCCCTAACTGTGGGACGACTGACTCGCAGGTGGGCAAGGTAGGTTTCAGGTGCTTGAGACAACTAAGCAAGGACCTCCAGCCAGCTAAAGCAGCTGGGACTCAGCTGCCAGGCTTCAGGGCAGCAGGGAGGCTGTGGCCCTGGGGCTGCCCTGAGGGCCCTTCAGCTCAGGTGCCAGAAAAGATCTCCTCTCTCATGCTTTACTCCTTCTGCTGCCCTCATGCCCACTTTCACATCTATGTCACTCCCACACAGCCCCCCAGTCCTGCTTCTTCCCAGGGCCCCCAGACCCTCCAGATCAGCTCAGAGTTTGAAGTCCCACAGCCAGGCTGTTGCCAAGCAATTGGCAGGTTCCCTGCGTGGCTCGAAAGGGCCCATCCAATGCCTTCTGCCCGCATTCAGCCCTGGCCTGGTTGGCCCAGGGAAGCCCCTCCCACCCAGGAACCCTCACCTGGATTTCTTATCCTGGAGAATCTGATAGGAACAGGCTAAGCAGAGGCTGGAGTCAGGTCAGGTTTTCCAAGGACCTCAGAGCAGACTCCAAAGACTGGTTGCGCATGATGGGGGTGAGGGGTGGCAGGTTGGGGTGTAAGGAAGGGCTGGGTGAGTTCCAGAGAGTGGTGGGTTACCTACATTGTGTCGAGGGGTGGGTACAATTCACATGCCCCCGCTCACAGCCTGCATTGCTGGGTACAACCTCACATACCTCCTTCAACTATGCAACAATCAGGGTGTGCAATGTTACACGAGGGGAGCTACAAGTGTGCAGTGCCAGGCACACATACAGCCTTCACTTCTGGCTCAAGCTCACACCCGACCAGGCCAGCTCCTGTAGGTGGTTACCTCTGGACACCCCTCCTCTCCTTCCCTCTTCCCCCTCTCCCTAATAGAGGGGAATCTAACTCCATTCCCAGCTGGCCTGGGGGTGGGGGTTGTCTTAGGAGCTGGCTTCAGGTTCCAGCCCCGCAGCTCAGGTGGTAACAGAACCCCATGGGCCTGAGGCTGAGCTTGGGGATAGCAGCAGCCACCCTAGATACTGGCTGAGGGCCCTAGCAAGGCCCAGAAGGTCCAGCGGCCGCCACTGCCTGCCCAGAGCCTGGGGAAATCTGGCCTCCTTGTGTGTGAGAAGATTGTGAGGGGTGCGGGGCGGGGAATGGAGGGGCTTCCACTGCGTGCCTCCTTGGAGAAAGGCTTGGGTGGGAGCTGCTCCTGCCCCTCCTGTTTTCTGCCCTACGAACCCAGAGCCCACATTTCTTTGGTTGCTGACGGAGGAGCCAAAAGACCCAAAAGCTGGAGGCCGCGGCAGCGATTCAGCAGCCACCCAGAAGTGGGAACCGGACCTGGGACTTGGTCACAGAAGCCCAGAACGAGTGAGTTACGGGCGCCCTCTAGGGGCCGCGCGTGGCAAGGCGCTTCGAGCCGAGGCTCTGGGAGTTTGTATTCTCCGTGGCACCCTCGGAAATGCAGTGGCGGTTGTTACTGAATGGGTTGGACAATACGAATGGTAATCATACTAGCAAACAATGTTATGGAGCATATGCTGTGTGCCAGGCACTGCACTATGCTTTAAGAGTACTAATTCATGCCTAGCAACCACCTTATGAGGTAGTGGTATTTTTATCCCTACTTTATACATAAGGAAAATTGAAGTTTAAAGAGGTTAAGCAGGGGCCGGGAGCTGTGGCTTACGCCTGTAATCTCAGCAGTTTGGGAGGCCGAGACGGGTGGATCACTTGAGGCCAGGAGTTCCTGATCAGCCTGGCCAACATGGTGAAACCCCGTTTCTACAAAAATACAAAAATTAGCCAGACGGACGTGGCGGCAGGCGCCTGTAATCCCAGGTACTACAGAGGCTGAGGCAGGAGAATCGCTTGAACTGGGGAGGCGGAGGTTAAGCAGCTTGCCTGAGAGCCCGCGGCTGGTAAACAGTGAGGCCAGCATTCCAACCATGAGGTCTAACTCTGGAGACAGGGTCCTTGAGAGGGATGGCCGAGTCCTGGGATGTCATGTATTTAGTGAGAACTGGAGATGAGACCCTACCAGACTCCTGTCAGATTTGGAGGGAGCTCTTAGTCTAGAGGTGGGCAGGATGTTTGCCCTCTAGAGCTCTGGGAAAATTGCCTTCAGTCCCATCCAGTCTACTGGAACCTTCCTCCTCGTGAGGCGTGAGGGGCCTGGCTTCCAGGCCCCACTGTGCCAGGCCTCTGAGGCCACCCCCTCCTCCCCTGCACCGACTGCAAGCCTACACTCTAGGTCTTCCCAGCAGGGCTTAGAGCGTTGCAGGATTAGAAGGGGGTTCCATGCCCTTTCACCTCTTCCCCTCCCTCCTCTGGGTCAAGAAGGTGGGAGGACTCAAACTGGCAGAAAGTTAAAAATAGAAGCCAATGAATCACACTTCATTAGATAAAGGAACAGAGAACCAGAAAGGAAAATCCTTCCTCTCCTTGTTCATCTGGTCCTGGACTGGAGAATGCGGGGGTGGGGGCGGTGAGCTGAGGTGGGTAGGAGGGTGAGACTTGAAGGTCAGGGAGTTACCAGAGGTTTTCATGGTGACCTCTCAGTGTGATTCAATCAAACTACAAAAAGAAAGAGCATGGCAGGCCAGGCTTGGTGGCTCACACTTAGAATCCCAGCACTTTGGGAGGCCAAGGTGAATCGCTTGAGCCCAGGAGTTCGAGACCAGCCTAGGAAACATGACGAGACCACCCCCAGCTATATATTTAGGCTGGGCATGGTGGCACATGGCTGTAGTCCTAGCTACTCTGAAGGCTGAGGCGGGAGGATTGCCTGAGCCTGGGAGGTCAGGGCTGCAATGAACTCTGATAGTGACACTATACTCTAGCCTGGGTGACAGAGTGAGACTTTATAAGAAAGAAAGAAAGAAAAAGAAAGAAAGAAAGAGAGAGAGAGAGAGAGAGAGAGAAAGAAAGAAAGAAAGAAAGAAAGAAAGAAAGAAAGAAAGAAAGAAAGAAAGAAAGAAAGAAAGAAAGAAAGAAAAGATCTTTTGGTATTGTTGAAACTGCTTCAGGCATCAAGGTCTTAAACTACTTCCCCACGTCTAAGATCTAATCCTAGGATTTTAAAGTTGCCTGCCAAATATGACTTGTAATCTTGTTTTATTTTCTTAAGAGCATTTTTCCATTTTGTTTAAATAAATGAAAAACAGTGACACATGTAATACCCCCTTCTGATAGACTGTTTTGGCTTTTCTTTTTCCCAGAGCATTGATAAGATGTTTTAGACTGCTCTGTCCACATGCCACAGGACTCACCAATCCCAGTGTTTTATGTCCTGCTATTTTCCCTGTTCCTGGCACTGCTCCTCTGATGCCAGTTCCCCTCTCCTTCTGCACCTTTCCTCTTCCAAAACCCCTCTTTCAGTCCCAAGGAGCTGTTGAAGTGTCTTTGAAGATCAGCCTAAGTGTTAAGCCTGGCTTCTTTGCTGTCCAACCTCAAGTAAGTTCATTAAGTTTTAGGATCTTGCAATTTCCTCACCCATATTACAGGGCCAACCTGTAATTAACCTGGATTAAGGGGATTTAGAAGATAACTCAGGTAAAAGAGCTTGGCTCTTCACAGATGCTCCAGGAATGGCACAGAGCACCCCAAGGTGTTGTGGCCTGGGTTTTCCACCCTCAGGACTTGCTGGGGCCCTCAGGGTGGGTCCTACAAATCTCAGGGCATCTACCCTCTGCACCTCATTCCCAGACCCTCAATTTCTGGAGGGAAGTTGAGGGGCAGCTTTCCCTTACCTTTGGCCTAGGGAATCTCAGGATCACATGCAATTACCCTGCTGTCAGGTGGCCACACCTGATTGCACAGACTGGGGAGGCCTGTCCCACAGGTTCATAGGAAAATGCATAGGGGTTTCATGGTCCCTCACCATTCACTTGCCATCAGAGAAAAACGGCCCCTGCACATTGGCACACCTGTTCACAAAGCCAGCCATGAAAACTCAGACACACAGTTGTATTCTTGTACCCATTTTGGGAATCAGAGGCTTCATGTCTGCAGGCTTTGACTTCTCTCCCTTTCCCATCTCAGGCCAGAAATTGGGCGCTTCCTGGTCAGCGCAGCGGTGGTCTGATTATTGTGGTTATTGCCCTGGGGCGAATTCTGCAGAGGAGTGGGTAAAGGAATATGGAGGGACTGATTTACTAACCCTACAGAAGCCCCAAGGTTTCCAGTGCCTGTGGGACTCCATTCAGCCTGGGCTCTGCAGGACTGGCTTCTCTCCCTCGACCTAAGGTCGAGCAGGGGGGTAGGAGTGTCTGGGTGGGAGATGGGCTGAAGAAGCAGATCTTTGGAAGGCCTGGAGTCTTTGGTTGCACTAAATGAGCAGAGCCTCCAGTTCCGGGGAGCTGCTCCTAGCCATCCCTGAGCCTTCCGCCCTGGGGTGGGTTCTACTGTCCCCTCCGCACAGCAGCCCTATGTCCTGGCTTTTCCTGGGGTGTCACCTCCAGAAGAAGCCAAGCACAGACGTTCACAGGGATCCACTGAGCTCCTGAGTTGCCAAGGGACACCTGCATGGAGGTGCCAGGCCATGCGCTGGAGACAGCCGTAAGTGAGAAAAACTCGCTTCCCTCCAGCCTCACTGTGCCCAGGCCGCCCTGTGAGCCCTGCAGCAAGCTGGTGGGGGGCGGGGGGAGGGCTTGTTAGTAAATGACCCAGAAGCGCCCCACCCCACACCCCGCCACAGGGACTTGTCCGGGCCGGGCTAGATGCCAAGATGCCATTCACCAGATTTGTGAAAATACGAGAAATCCGCTCTCATTTTGAAGCCCGGCCCCACCGGCATCCAGGAGGCCGAATATAAACCTCTTCCGGAGGGAAGGGACATCTTGCACCGTCGCCCTACAAATCTGGCCCTCTAGGGTGTGGAAGAGTGCGGCGGAGATGCAGGGAAAAACACACAGCCCGTAGCCGTAGCTGTCTGCTTGGCTCTGACCAGTCCCCAGCCTCCACTCAGCTTGGACTCCAGACCAGGGCTCCGCGGGGGGTGGTGCGACTCTAACCCCACGGTCGCCACAGCAGCTGGAGAATTCGGCCAAACCTGACTCTCCAGAGGCGAGGGCTCCGCCTGAATGCGTGGAGCAGCGCTCACAGAGCTGCCAGGGAACCGGCCCCGCCGCGCTCTCCTGGACTGCGGAGGCGGCCTGAGAGGTGGCGCCCCCGTTCTCGGCAGAGAAGGGTTGACTCTTCATTCCTGCGCTTCAGGGCCACATGTCCCAGGCGGGTTGAGCCTCAGTGATGTCTGCCGTTGGGTTCGCTTGTGGACCATCCCTTCCTGGGACACCAGACCCGGGCCAGGGCCTCCAGGACGCCTGGGTCTCGCACCCCTTGCTTTTCCCGACGGGCTCCCGGAGTCTCATTTCTAGAAATGGTTCGGGACTTCGTGACTGTGCGGAGGCCGCGCCAGGGCTCCGAGGGCACCACATAGGGCACCAGGCCCTTCCCAGCTCAACCTGGGCCCGCCGCGGCAGTGAATTGGCGCCTGCCGATTGCGCGGCAGAGACTGACGAGCAGCGCTCTGCTGGAGCCAACCCGGCACCGCGCAGCGCCCAGATCCGGAGCCCCCAGCAGGAGAAGGCAGGCGCTAGGAAAGCGTGAAAGGGCTAGGTCCTTTGGGTCAGGATTTGCCCTGCGACCGGAAGATGGGGCGCACGGTTCCAAAGCGCGGATTTCGAAGACGAGAACCTGGAAGGAGAAACACACACTCCCCCTGCCATCCTCCTTGAGTTCTCTTGCCCAACCCACAGCCTCCCTGAAGGATCCGGGCAAGGGCAAGGCCACGAGAGCTCAGGCGCTGTTAATTTCCGTTGAGGAGAAAGCACCCTGGGGTCCCTGTCACATGGAAATTCCCTGTGGCAGTGCTGTGAGCTTCATCACAGTAGGCCCTGCAACTCCCTCTGCACTTCTTTGGAATCTCCAGGAGTTGGGGGGGCGGGCCGAGGAGCTAACCCAGCCCTGGCTCCTCCTCCCCAGGGAGCCGAAACTTCTCTACTTCTCTGACTTTACGGTCCTTGGAGGCAGGGTAGGGGTTCAGGGGACTGATTCCTTTGGATTTCTGGGCGACAGGTCTGGCAAGTCAATAACCACCCCAGTTGTCCTGACAAACATGTCTTCTTGGTGATCAGAGTCCATAAAATAGGCGTGTAGGAAACGGTGTCCCCTACAACCAATACGGAGACAGAAGCCCCTCTCCCCTGTATAAGGTTTAGAGAGTGCTTCTCCACCCTGGACTGCAGAGAATACTTTCTTCCCTTGAGTCTTTGATTTTCTGCAGCCCCTCAGTGTGTGGAGCCTGAGTCCAGCTAACCCGAGAAGAAAAATGAACTGATTCCAGGGATAGTCAGTAGTTTACAGGATCAACAGGAAGGCTGAGGAATTAAGGAACATCAGTTTCAGGAAGCACAGGAAAGCTTGCTTAGGGCACTGCTGCTAGCACCGCAGTGGCTAGACTCTGGCACGAACATCACTGAGAGTAATTTCCTAACCTTTCCTCCATCTTCACTTCACTCCCTCAAGATTCAAAAGTTATGGAGTATCATTTGATGATACTAAGAGTAGGACATGTGTCCAGGCACTAGTTGTCAGAGATGGGAGGGAAGAGCATAGTCCCTTAGACCTCCATACTAAAAGCTAAAACTATTCCAACAATATTTACCCTGTTTGAGAACAGTCTCCCTATCAGGAAGGGTTCAGATGTTAGGTTAAAAAAGGGTGGGGGGACCCATCTGAGGGGCCCACCCCTTTGGCTGCCCAATATCCACATATTCCTTTCTTCTCAAATGTACAGCCTTTTCCTCCACAAAATGCTCCCACCTAACGTTATGCTACTGTCACTCATTACAGAAAATGTATTCAACTTTCGTGACAATCCAAAGCCTCATAACTCTAAGTTCACTACCTTTGTTCTCTTCCTTCTCTAGTTCTATTGGAATCTGGTCTCAATATTCTGTAACTTGTGGATTAGACTAAATTGTAAAGCTAATAATCATCACACATAATAATGTAATAGTGGCCAGGCATGGTGGCTCACGCTTGTAATCCCAAGCACTTTGGGAGGCCGAGGCAGGCAGATCATTTGAGGATGGGAGTTCGAGACAAGCCTGGCCAACATGGTGAAACCCCATCTCTACTAAAAATACAAAAAAAAAAAAAAAAAAAAGAAAAAATTAGCCGAATGTGGTGGCAGGCGCCTGTAATTCCAGCTACTCGGAAGGCTGAGGCAGGAGAATCACTTGAATCCAGGAGGAGGCAGAGGTTGCAGTGAGCGGAGATCATGCCATTGCAATCTAGCCTGGGCAACAAGAGTGAAACTCTGTCTCAAAAAAAAAAAAAAAGTAATAATAATACAATCACAAGGGAATAAGAACTGGAAGAAAATGCATGAAATTAAAATATAAACTGTCTAATACGACAACAGGTCAGGAAGTAAAAGCCTTTGTCTCTTTTTTGCATATTTGGTATTCATGACATCCTTCCTCCCTTTTCCATTCTGTTTCTTTTGCCTTCAGGCAGCACCTGGGCTGGTTTGGGTTCTTTATACTGGAGAGAGCCAAGCCTTTGTTCCGGAGGGATCTGAGCCCTTGCTGGTCCTGGCTAGAAAGGGCTGTCATGGTCTTCCATTAACATTTAGCCCTGGACATAACAGCACTACAAGGGACCCCAAGGGAGCCCTGTGATTCCATGAATACTCCTTTTTGCCCCTTTGTGTAGGAAAAAATTCTACTTGTGTAGGAACAAATTCTACTTGAATCACTCTAGCCAATTACATAGCTCCCTTAACCTTGCTCATCCATTGACAGGAGCAACCAGAAGTGACCAGGTAAGAATTTCTGCTCCCATTTCAGTGAAAACATTGTTTCTCTTGGTGGGAACTTTCTTCCCTTGGGGACTCTAACTCTGATATAGCAGAAACAAGAGTCACAGAAAGTGAGGGGGTCACTGGGGACTTGTAGAAGGTATTGTCCTCTCTTTTTGGGGTCATACAATCAGGCTATGGGGGAAATAGCAAATATTAAGTACTAGCTCATAGCATATGTTTCATCCTGAAGCACTGCACCACACTATCGTAAAGTACAAACCAGGCTATTCTAATAACACAGTGTCCAGAAATACAGTGGCTCAAATAAGATATAAATTATTTTTTCTCTTGCATCCAGGAAAGACAGATAGCTCTGCTCTGTGAAGGCATCGGGAGGCCCAGGCTAGTGAGGAAGCTTTGCCATTCTCCACAGCCACCTTCCACACTTGTGTCAATCCTTGACAGAAAGAAGGAAAGGGGGCAGCAACTCCAAGCAACCTCTTTAAGAAGATGACCGCAAAGTTGTGCGTATTTCAGTTACATTCCATTGAGAAGAGCTAACTGCAGGGGAGGCTGGGAAATGTAGGCTGTAGGTGAATCTAGTGGATATTGGCCTGTTGTTTAAACTGCAAAATGAATTCTTGTCAACAGCAATGTTGTGTGGAAAACTAGACAATTATAAGGCCATAGATGAATGTATTAGCAGAAGCTTGATGCTCAGAAAAGGCATGTACAAGCCTACCACCAGATACTCATTGGTGCTCCTGGAGTTATGGTATAGAGGCACCAGTGAGGTATCTGGTGGTAAGTTTCTACACGATAGGGGCCTTGAAGCTGATCCCAGTTCCTGGCAAATTGGTTAATTTTGCAGTAAGGTTAGACTTGGGAGATGTTGAGTTTATGCATAGCTTTCTTTCCTCTTGGTCTTGGGCATATTTCTAATCCCAGCTACTTGGGAGGCTGAGGCAGGAGAATTGCTTGAACCCGGGAGGCAGAGGTTGCCGTGAGCCGAGATTGTGCCACTGCACTCCAGCCTGGGAGACAGAGCAAGACTCCATCTCTGAAATTAAAAAAAAAAAAAAAACAATAAAAAACCTTTACAGGTTCCTTTCAGGGTATAATGTTTCTTTCTGACGTTGTTACTTTAGATCAGGCTGATTTTAATGATGTAAGAGCACTTATCAAGTTTGAGCAGCGGGGAGTCCAGGTTTCTTTCATTTATCTGCTCCTTTGAACAGAACCACCTCCAGATGCTAGAACCAACCTTAGACTCTTTGGCAGGTGCTCCTACATATGAAATTCAGTGAAAATTAAAATTTGTCGCCTTCCCCATTCCTGTTTTAAAGCCCTGAATTGTTTTGATATGGGGGACTTTTCTTCTCAGGTTTGCTTTTCGGGTTGGCATACTGGGATTTGGTAAGTCTGAAGAACGTGTTGGGTTGGAGGGTGGGGCATGAGGATACATGATGTCCCCTTGCAAGGGCACTCCACAAAATGTCACAGCCTCATCAGACAAGCGAAGAGCTTTGTCAGACATGGGGAGAAGTTGCATAAGCTTGTAAGGGAAGCTCAGTGAGAGTAGGGGTCTGAGTTAGTCTGAATCTTCTGGATATCCCTTATATATCCCCAGCCCAATTCTCAAGGTCCTGCTTTTTTCTAATCCATGTTCTGACTTGATAGGACTGTAATTTGTCTAACATTTAGTCCAAGAGCCTTTGGGGTCAGATTTCAAGATTGGTTTTCATTTACATCAGCCCTGATGCTACAAGAGATAAGGTCTAGTTTCAGCAATGATTGAAAGTCCATGGGTTTAATTCATTACTTTGAGCTAATTTAGAGCTTGAGCTTGTTATCCAATTTCTATAAGCTGTCCTATAGCATTAGAAGCAGCACTGCATCCAAGATGGTCTCCCAAAGCCTAGTCCTCACTGGACACGTCATTTTATTTTACCTATTTATTTATTTAGAGACAAAGTCTCGCTCTCTCAACCAGGCTGGCGTCTGTGGAGTGCAGTAGCATGATCACTGCTCAGTAAATCGTTGAACTCCTGGGCTCAAGGGATCCTCCTGCCTTATCCTCATGTCTGTAGCCTGGGACTATAGGCATGTGCCACCACGCCCAGCTCATTTTTTAGAAAATTTTATTTGTAGGAACAGAGTCTCACCATCTTGCCCAGGCTGGTCTCAGACTCCTGGGCTCAGACTCCTGCCTCAGCCTCCCAGACTGCTGGGATTAGAGGCACCCAGCCAGGTTTTCATCCTATGGAATAAGCTACCAAATTCCCATTCTTGAATCCCAATAGACCTACAGCCCTAACTAAGCCAAATAACCAATTCCAATTTCCCCCATTTCTCTGATAATCTTTCACCTGGCATCTTTTATCCGGTGCAATTTTTATGCCAGTTAGAATTCTTGGCAGTAAGCACAAAAAATATTAATCTTGGCTTTCCTAAAGATAAAAGAGTAAAGGGAGTTTTGGGGAAAGATTTTAAGTAGCTCATAGAATCTAAATGCCAAAGAGTCACTGCAGAACTGGGAAGGCAGCAAATACAGCCAAAGACAAACCACAAGAACATCCTGGCTAGGTGTCTCCACTGGTGTCTCTGCCACTGAATACTCAGTGTTGCTGGCACTGTGATCCCAGCCCCATTGCCCCCATGCTGAATAATATTTTTGACTGTCCGTATGTTTTTGAGTCATCCTGGGCAGGGGCATACATTGGGTCAACTTGGATCATGAGTCTATAAGCTGCTGCTGATGGAGTAGAGAGAGGGAACCCTGGGCCTTTTCCTGTGGTGGCAGATGAGATTCTGCCTCCCTCCAAGACGCACACGAGGGAGACTCTTCCTGGATGGTAACTGTGTTTAGATGTGGAGAGGCCACACACACACACATACAAACACATACACACACACAGCTGTTCACTACAGTTGGAGACTTTCAGGCTTTCCTTTCTTTCTCCATACAGCCTAGAACCCCTCACTGATCACAGCCTTTTCCCTTCATCTAACTCACGCGCGAATAGACCCCAGGCCTGGAGCCACATCACCACCTCACGTTTTCTCTTGGTCAAGTCACAGAGCACTGCTGGAGAAATTCACACAGCTGCAGGACAGGTAAACCCATGGGGTCCAGCTTTTGTTGAACCTCACCAGGGCTTAGAAACCCTTTTATGTCAAATATAATATTAACTCTAAAAACCAAGGACCTTTTTGTACATGGCTAAAATTCATAATAATAACTTAATAGCATCTAGTATCCAGCCTACATTCAAACCTGTTCCCCAAATCTTGTGAAAGAGATCTTTCTGTAAGGCAAATATAATTATATCACTTCCTTCATTAAATTATTATAATATATAAATATTGCCAGACACAGTGGCTCACACCTATAATCCCAGCTCTTTGGGAGGCTGAGGCGGGTGGATCACTTGAGGTCAGGAGTTTGAGATCAGCCTGGCCAACATGGTGAAACCCTGTATCTACTAAAAAAAAAAAAAAGAATAATACAAGAATATAGCTGGGCATGGTGGTGGGCGCCTGTAATTCCAGCTACTTGGGAGGCTGAAGCAGGAGAATCGCTTGAACCCAGGAGGTGAAGGTTGCAGTGAACCGAGATTGTGCCACTGCACTACAGCATGGGCAACAGAGCAAGACTCCATCTCAAAAAAAATTATTATAATATATAAATACTGTAAAATATGCAAATGCAAACAGTACAAAGTGGTTTGGAGTCAAAAGAGGAATCATCCTTTTTCCCCTCTCCCTTTTATTCTCCCCTCTTCTTTCTGGTCCAGGCTGCCTCCCAAGAAGTGCCAATTGTGTTTTTGTTTGCTTGTGGTTTTTTTCTGACATGGAGTCTGGCTCTGTCGCCCAGGTTGGAGTGCAGAGCGCCATCTCGGCTCACTGTCACCTCTGCCTCCTGGGTTCTAAGCGATTCTCCTGCCTCAGCCTCCTGCATAGCTGGGATTACAGGTGCCCACCACCATGCCCAGATAATTTTGTATTTTTAGTAGAGACGGAGTTTCACCATGTTGGCCAGGCTGGTCTCAAACTCCTGACCTCAGGTGATCCTCCTGCCTCAGCCTCCCAAAGTGTTGGATTACAGGTGTGAGCCACCGCGCCTGGCCCCAATTGTTAATTTCATGTATTTTCTCCCAGTCATCTCCCAGACATTCACATGCATGTACATATGTAGATATATCCTTAACACAGAATACAAAGGGATCACCCCATACACAATCTCATGTGACTTGCGCCTTTCATTTGATGACCTATCTTGCATGTCTTTCCATGTGAGTAAAGATAAAAATTCTTTGGTGGCCCCTGTCCTCTTCCCTCACCTCGAGTTCTGTGTCTATCCAAGTGCACTTTACCTTTTCATAACTCCTTGGCCATGTACATGTCATTTCCTCTGTCTGGAATAGCTTCTCTTTCATGGGACCCATAAATTCTTATTCATCCTCTATAAAACCTTTCCTGTGCTTGGGGCCAAATTAGACTTTCTTCCCAGCTTCCAAAATGCCCATTTATGTCATCATACTTATCACGGAATTGTTAGTTAGTTAGTTAGTTAGTTAGTTAGTCAGTTTCAAGAGGCAGGGTCTCATTCTATTGCCCAGGCTGAAGTGCAGTGATGCGATCATAACTTACTGCAGCCTTGAACTCCTGGGTTCAAGTGATCCTCCTGCCTTAGCCTCCTGAGTAGCTGGGCCTACAGGCACACACCACCACACCCAGCTAATTAAAAAAATTTTTTTGTAGAGACAGGATCTTGCATGTTGCCTAGGCTGGTTTTGAATTCCTGGCCTCAAGGGATCCTTCTGCCTCAGTATAGTGAGGGACATGGATAATAATGACCCCAAGCTCACCAGCCTGGCCTTGGCATTTCAGGGGCAGGCAGTGAAAATTACTGAACACTAGTTTTACCTGGAAAACAAGGTCATATTTAAAAAAACTTATATATAGACATATATATACACATATATATATACATATATGTATATACATATATGTGTGTGTGTGTGTACATATATAGCTGTTTTGTTTTGTTTTGTTTTTCCAACTGCTCCCTGAAAAGCAAGGTTACCCTACAGGCAGTGTGCCCAGAGTTGCCACAAGGTCATATTTGGCCAAAACAGATAAGACATCTCTACAGTAGATGGGGTAGGGAAGCTCCTTCCTCTTGAGACAGTCAGGCTGGGGAAGATGGGGGTGGTGGTGGGTGTGGCTAGCTGGGCTGAGTTTATGGAATTCTGGAAAGGAGGGTAGATAGAACCTCCACTATTGCTTGGAATGTGCAGGAAATACCGTGAATTGGTTCACTCAGCATTCATCCAACCTTCTTCTAGTGTGCGTTACTGTACTGCAGGGGCTAGAAAGCTAAAAATTACATTCCCCAGGCTTCTTTGCAGCGAGTGCCAGATGTGACTTTTAGGTTGCACTCATAAGACATATTTATGCAAGGCTTAGATTCAGAGCTCAGTTAACTGGGGAAAGGAGTAGAGCATGAAGCATCATTTAATACATGGTAGCATACCTCTTCCTGTCTAGCTAGACGGTCTCTGCTGCCTTCACTGAAACCCTCACTGATACAAGGGGTAGCTCCTTAGCCACCTCCTCCTCGATTCATGGGGTATTTTCCAGGTTTGTCTGTAGTGGCTTCTTTTTGCTGCTCTTGAGTGTGGAAGTTCTCTCCTCTATGCAGAGAGCTCTGGGAAGCCTCCATTTGTTTTTTGTCTGGCTCAACTACCCTCACGGCTACCACGTCTGTGTTCACCTTCATTCCTGCCACGTTCCATCCAAGCTGTGGACATCTGGTCACTGAGACTTCCTTGACTGAGGGATGCCCTGTCCTTGCAGGTCTGGGTCCACATGGGGAGTTGTGACGGAAATACTGTATTTTTGCTAAGTTCTTTTTTTTTTTTTTTTGGTAGAGATGGGGTCTTGCTGCGTTGCCCAGGCTGCTCTTAAACTCCTGGCCTCAAGGGATCCTCTCACCTCGGCCTCCCAAAGTGATGGGATTACAGGCATGAGCCACCACACCCGGTCCTATTTTTGCTAAGTTCTGAGAGTCAGTATGGTGGGTGGAAGTCAGGCCGACTTCAATCAACTGGCCTGGGTCCACGCCTGACTCTTCTGCCTAGTGACTGTCTAGCCTTGGACAAGTGGTTTGCCTTTCTTTTTTTTTTGTTTTGAGACGGAGTCTTGCTCTGTTGCCCAGGCTGGAGTGCAGTGGCCGGATCTCAGCTCACTGTAAGCTCTGCCTCCCGGGTTTACGCCATTCTCCTGCCTCAGCCTCCCATGTAGCTGGGACTACAGGCGCCTGCCACCTCGCCCGGCTAGTTTTTTGTATTTTTTAGTAGAGACGGGGTTTCACTGTGTTAGCCAGGATGGTCTCGATCTCCTGACCTCGTGTTCCACCCGTCTCGGCCTCCCAAAGTGCTGGGATTACAGGCTTGAGCCACCGTGCCTGGCCTGTGATTTGCCTTTCTATGCCTTGGTTTCCTCATCAGTAAAATAGTAGTGACCATAAATAATAATAATACAATTATAGAATTATATAAATATGTAATAATAATAAAACGGTGCAGGTTGTTGTAAAAGTTGGTATTGCATGTAGGTTCTCGCTACCAGGGTAGCCACAGACTTCGAGGGGTCTGGATTCGAGGGAATTTCTCAGGATTTTCTGCAGTTTCTGTTCCTGGGTCTGACCAGAGGATCCCCAGGCCTCCCAAGTAGTGAATTATCCTCCTTACCCCCTCATTTCTACACTCTCAGATTTTCCTTGTCTGAAACATTTTACACAAAGCAATGCATTGACAAATACTTTCTGAATACTGTGTGCCAGGCATTGTACTGAGTACCAAGGATGCAATTCAAATTAATAAAATCAAGCTTTTGTCCACCTGCCAGCCACCATATTACATGAGGATGCTGGAAGGGTTTCATGGATTTGGACGGTATGATGGTGTAACCAAAAACAGTTACATGACATGAATAAAACTCATTTTGGGGAATCCCTGGGGAGATATCTTAAAGAGACAGGAAGTCATCCTCCAGAGTGACCCAAACTGACATACGACAGGTCTGTGTGTCCACCCATGGGGCATGTTATGTCTCACCTACAGAGGGGCAGTAGATAGAGAAAGCAACAGTGGCTTAAAATGCAAACTCCAAACCAAAAGTTGTAAGGGAAGCTGCTCTGTTTTGCAGGTGCTGATTTGCTATCTAGCAGTTTTTCAAGGGCACTTCTATGTGTGGAGCTCCAGGGTGAGTGACACCAGGATTAGGATTCTCCTAAGCAACTGGGGAAGGCCACTAGTGATGAATAAGATTTGGTCTTCCAAGAATCTGGGAAAGGAATGTCTTTCCATTATCTACTGCTGCATAGCAAATCACTCTAAAAGTTAGCAGCTTAAAACAACAAACATTTATTTTCTCACAGTGACTGTGAGTCAGGAATCTTGGGGCCACCTAGCTGGGTATCTTTGCCTCCAGATCTCTCAAGGATATGATCAAGGTCTCAACTGGGACTGCAGTTTCATCTAAGGCTTGACTAAGGAAGCATCCACTTCCAAGTTCATTTACGTGGTTGCTGGCAGGATTCGGTTTCTGTTTCTCACTGGCCGTGAGCTGTTCCATGCCTTACCCAGTTCCTTGCCATGTGAATCTCCCCCTAGGGCAGCTCACAACATGGCGAGTGCTTCAGAGCATATACTCAAGAGAGGCTGAGAAAACAAGCAAGATAGAAGTCCTGTCTTTAAGTCACCTAATCTGCAAAGTCACATCTTATCATTTCTGCCATTCATTGGCAGCAAGTCTCTGGGTACAGCCCACACTCAAGTGGAGGAGATTTCACAAGGGCCTGGGAATTCCACAGCAACCAGGGGTCACGGGGGGTCATCTCAGAGACTGCCTACCACACCCCTCACCTATGGGAGCCTCAGCAGCAGGGGTAACTCCTTCCTCTCCCCATCTCCACCCCCACTTTCTCCCCTAGGACTCTGCCCATGCAAGCCACAGCCTGGCTGCCTTTCCCAGGTGAGGATCCAGGACAGCCTCAGAAGCACATTAGTCTCAGAAGACAGCAACCCAGAACTCAGGAGTCTCGCCTCATGGAAGGCATAGATGTATTGGGTCTGGCCATTGTCCTTGGCTAACAGACATGCTAGGTATGGAGAACCTGGGGCCAGACTGGAGCCTGGGGACATTGTCTGTCCTAGTGAAGAAGGAGACAGGACTCAACTCTGGAGGCAGGGCTTGGACACTGGACCAAATTGAGGACTAGCTAAAACAGGGACAAGGCAGAAGCACCTTTCCGTAAGACACACCCACCAGTGTGCCATGTCAGTTTACCATTGCCATGGCAACACCCGGAAGTTACCACCTCTTTCTGTAGCAACGACCCACTGACCCAGAAGTTAACACTCTTTTTCTAGAAATTTCTGTAGAACTCACCACTTAATTTGCATATAGTTAAAAGTGGGGACAAATATGACTGCAGAGCTGCCACTCTGGGCACACTGCCTATGGGGTAGCCATGGTCTATGGGGTAGCAGTACCTCTCCTGCTGGTGTACATTGCAGTCTCAATAACAGTTACTGTCTAACACTACCAGCTCACCCTTGAATTCTTTGCTCTGCAAAGTCAAGAACCCTCCCAGGCTAAGTCCCAAGTTTGGGGTTCACCTGCTTTGCATCACTAGGGCTGGTCAGTGGGACAAGGCCACACAAGACCATAAATCCAACTCACGGTCTTTCCCAAATGGGCAGAGGCTGCAGGGTTGGCCCTGCCTCACTTGGCTGGCCCTGCCCCACTTGGCTGGGTTTAAGCCTCCCTTGCCTTGGTGCTGGTAGGAGTACCACTGTCTTCGTTGCAAAGAAGGGGGTGTCTGGGAACTTCCAGAGGCCTGTGGAGCTAGAAAATACTAACAGAATGGTCTTGGTAATTTTCTCTAGAGGTAGCCTCGTCACATTTTGGTGGACCCCTTTCTCCATCTGTATTCCTCCCTTCATTTTTGTTTTTGTTTTTCAGATTCTCATTTCTCTGACTCCTCTTGATTTTATACTCAAAAGCTGAGAGCACAGGGTATCCCCCAAATTGGGCCTCCACTCTCTAGTCAGGGGTGGTGGGATTTGGGTGCACTTTTCACCTCTGCTTTTAGGATCTTAGGTAAAGGAGAGGTCTTGAGGCCAGGAAAGGCAGGCAACCTGGGCCTTCCCACACTGCACCCACAGAGATCCACAGAATGCACCCCCGCCCCGTGCTGCGCCTGTTCCTAGCGTCTCTTCCAGAAGCTTTCTTCTGGGTAGCTTCTAGTAGCCTTCCAGAAGCTACCCAAGAGGACATTGACAGGACAGAAGACCGCCACACAGAGAAAGAGTTGGGGAAGGCACAGGGCAGTATGAAGAAGATCGTGGTCTATGTGAGTCCCAGCACCCATCCAGGAGCTTGAAGAAGGTCAGAGCCCTTCCCTGGGCCCACTCTTCATCTCTGCCAAGTGCACACTCCTGCAGGGAGGGGCTGTGCTATTCATCTCTGTGTCCTCAGAGCTTGCATCTACAAATGGGCAAAAAAATGGGCAAAAAAATGAGCAAACCAACAAGGTTTAGTGCATAAGAGGCTTTGGTCCAGATACATGTGCATGTGTGTCAAAGGACCTGTGTACAAACATGTTCATTTGGTGCATTCATTATACAGATTAGAAACAACTTAATATTTGTGAAGATACTTGCAAAGATTGGAAACAACTTAAATGTCTATGAGTAGAGGACTGGGAAAATTCAGGAGAGTGAATCCATCAGTGTGATCGTGTGCAGCCATGAAAAGGATGAGTCCACACCGATATGAACAAACTCTGAGATATTGTCGATGTGCTGGCAATGTGGCTCATGCCTGTGTTGATGCTCCCAACACTTTGGGAAGCCGAGTCGGGAGGATCACTTGAGTCCAGGAGTTCGAGCCTTCCAGAAGCTACCCAAGAGGACATTGACAGGGCAACTTGGTAAATCCCTGTCTCTACAAAAAATGCAAAAACTAGACGGGCATGGGAGTGCACACCTGTAGTCCCAGCTACTTGGGAGGCTGAGGTGGGAGGATCACCTGAGCCTGGGGGTTGTTGAGGCTGAAGTGAGCTGTGATTGTGCCTCTGTACTCCTGCCTGGGAGACAGAGTGAGACTCTTTCGAGGAAAAAAAAAAAAAAAAAAAAGAATAAGATGCAGAACAGGGTGTGTTGGTTTGTTGGTGGGGGGAGAATATGTATGTCTGTTTGTATAGAAAATCTCTGGAGGGACACCCAAGAAAATGACAGCATTGGTTCTCCAGGGAGGACAATAGGGTGCCTAAGAGATAGGGTAGAAGGCAGGCTTATTCATTTTGAAAGGTTTAAATTTTGAATTTCATGAATATATTATTTATTCAAAAAAGTTTAAGAGCACATATCTGGAACCGCAGACTTGGACTACCATCCCAGCTCTGCCACATCCATCTTCCTCTGTGACAATGACTGCTGGACATCTTCCAAGTGCCCTGAGAGGATGCAGAAGGTGCTTCTGTAGCACTTGGGGAGCTGGAGTTTTGCTGGTACTGCTGCCATCTCCACCAGATGATGAAAGGGGAGAAACCTCTGGCTGGGAGAGGCCAAAGTCACTAATTAAAACCTCACAGAAGGTAACACACTGAGGCATAGACGCTGTGACCCCTGACCCCACTGATGTTGGCCCCAAGTCAGCCAGCCGGTTTACACACCCTCTCAAGGTTCACCTGCTGGATGATGTTAACAAATGGACCCTCTTTCCCAACTTCAGTGACCACACCCAAGACCTGCAGGGACTCCAGACAGTTATGTCATCAAATTCAGCACACAGGGCACAGAATTCCCCCATGTTTCCACTCTCCGTATATCTTACCAGTAAGGGAAGGGCAGAAATATGAAGGAATATAACCTGTAGTCATCTGGGATTTTCCAAGGGGAACTGCTTGTGATTGTGAGGTTAATGGTCTTTGCAGACATTCTCTATAAAGTGAGTATGGCCTTGGGCAGTGCCTGCTCCGGGCTATTCATTTAGGTGCTCCTGTAATCAAGCTCTACATGCAGGAATGCTTTCTCGTTCATCATTTATTCATTTGACAAACTTTCATTCAGCCCCTTCTCTCTGCTAGGTGTGTAAAGGAGAGCCTAGCTGCCTCAAGAAACGAGGGTCCATAGGTGAAGACAGACAATTAAATAAACTCAGACGAAAGTGCAACACGTGCTGGAAAGACAGCCAGCCTTTGTAAAAGCACTGGACCCAGGGGCTGGGGTCAGCGGGACTTCTGGGAGGAAGTAAGCTAGCTTCAGCTAGCACCTGACGGAGAGTAGAAGGCAAGCGCCGGTGAAAAGGAGCTGTTTTGAAGGTGGGATGTAAATGGCTTAGCCAGGGCCCAACACTAGGTGTGTGCTCCATTGGTTCCCAGCGTTCAGAGTCCCCCAGATGCCCGAATTCAGGGCTGCTATCACCCTGAATGGCCACACGGGGGAGCTCGTGCCCTGTAAGTGTGTGTTTCAGTGCCTGTGCCGTCTGCCGCAAGGTACCAGTTGTTTTCGCTAGAGATTAGTTACTTGCACTTTACAAAGTTGTTAGGAAGTCTCCCGGACGTTTGCAGCCCCTGCTAAGCGTAGTGTGTGCCAGAGCCTAAGTGGCTCTGATAGACTTGTCCTAATGTTTTCTCATAAAGCCCAGGATTCTTTCTTTTAAATTCTTGGAATAGAGCCAATTCCCCCAAGTAGCCACCAATCATGTCCTTTTGATCCTTCCTGGTTCTTCACATTCTTTCTGGGCATCCACAGGGCGCATCCCCTAGAGCAGCACCAATAGGGATGGAGCACTGGCTACTGACACGTCTGGACCCTCGAGGCCAGAAGAGCTTCATTTCTCTGCATTTGCTAACCCCCAGCCAAGCCCCCAGTCCTTTCCAAGATGGAATAAAGGGGCATTCTCCCTCAAATGTCCTTCCCGAGTTAGGAATGTACTCTTGTCATTTTGAACCCCATTATCTCTGCCCCACTGGTTTCCAGAAAGGATTTGATGACCACATGCTTTGGAGTGAGACAGACCTGTTGTCCCGTCCTCACTCTGTTGTTGACCTTGGGTAAGCCACATAACCTCCATGGCTGTCATCCACGAAATAAAGATTAAAAGAAGATCTACCATCTTACTTGATGGGATGGTTGAAAGGACCAGGTGTCCCAGGGAAAAAAGAAAAAAAAAAAGAATACTCACAAACCACCTTATTCCTTTCCTCCCCTCACCCATGGAAGATCTTTAAGTGCATAATGAGGCTGACATACAGGCAACTCCAAAAAGGAGAGGGAGCTGTTTCCTGACAGATGGCTTCAAGCCAAAGAGATAAACCTGGGTTCAGGCAGGGCTGGCAGGAAGTCAGGCACTCCCTTTCTAACTCTCTACCTAGAGGAGTTTGGCTGAGGTTGAGAGCTGACAGGTACAGGACCTGACAAGGTCAGAAAAGGGACAGGGGAAGGATTTCCAGTGGGGAAGCACAGACATTGGAGGGCTTCTCCAGTCAATTACTGGGTCACCATCTGCCCCCTCCAGGAAGCAGGATCAAGACCTCACCTGTGCCCAGCTCCATACATGGCACATAGAGGGCAGCCTCCTGGGCCATGAGTGACCAGGGCCTTCATCCTCTTGACATGGGTTCCATCAGGAATGCATTACAACCAACTGATGATTTATCCACCTTTGGAAGGGGACAGAGGCCATCCCAAAGGTGCCCCATATGAACTGCAGTTTGCTCCTCAGTGAAAATTATTTCACTGAGTTGCAAGCTGTGCATGGTGGTACACACCTGTAGTCTTAGCTACTAAGGAGGCTGAGGCAGGACGATCACTTGAGCCCAGAAGTTCAAGTCCAGCATGGGCAACATGGTAAGAGCCCTTCTCAAAAATAAAAAATAAATTTACAAATTTTTAAATGAATATTTTCATTATCAAACAGGTCAAGAAACAGAACATCAAAGTTGTAGTGAGCCATAATCACGCTACTGCACTACAGCCTGGGTGACATAGTGAGACCCTGTTTAAAAAAAGAGAGAGGAAGGAAAGAAGGAAGGAAGGAAGGAAGGAAGGAAGGAAGGAAGGAAGGAAGGAAGGAAGGAAGGAAGGAAGGAAGGAAAGAAGGAAGGAAGGAGGGAGGGAGGGAGGGAGGGAAAGTATTATCTGCACCCCAGGATCTCCCTGTATATCCCTTCCCCCATCAGCCCCTCCTCTCTCCCTCAATACAATTATGATCTTCACTTATGCTGAAGTTTTCCTTTATAGTTTTACTCTTTGTGGAAGCATTCTTTTTGAATATAGTGTGTTTGTATGTTTTCAAAATTCCCACAAGAGGAATTATACTACATATATTCTTTTATGACTTCCTCCTTTCCTTTGACATTGTGGGATGATTTTTATTTTTTTTATTGTGGAAAATTAGACACCACATAAGCTTATCATATGAACCTTTTTTCTCCCAGGTTTACTGATGAATAATTGACAAATAAAAATTGTATATATTTAAGGTGTACAACTTGAAGTTTTGATATATGTATATGTCAACTGAAGAATGAAGAGGTTCAGACATTTGGAAAGGAGTGCTTTATTTCTCATAGAGGGTTGCAGCCTGCAAGCCATTCTGACAGGCTGGGAAGTGTGGCCTCTGGCCAGAAGCCAGAAACAGGCACTTCAAGGGTCAAGGTCGGGAAGAATAATACAAGAATTTATGATGAGTAGGGTGGCCACATATATATATTCAATAAGCTCTGGGGGGAGTCATGAATATTTATGAAAAGATAAACATGTGCATGTGCAATTGAGCTTCATGGATCCCATGTTCAAAAACAAATGGCATGATCCCAGGGTGGAGTTTCAGCTGATGTCAAAAGATGAAGCAGACGACATGAAAATGCTCACTGTGTCTCCTCCGCAGACTGGCCAGAACCACTCTGTGGTCAGTGGTCTCTGATCAGGAAGGGATACTGGTTGTTAATTGCGTCAAACCACAAAAAGGGAGGGGCAGTGTCAGGTAGTTAGTTGATATCAGCTGGTGGAGTCTTCCAAACAGGCTGGTTTCTGTTTAACCCTTAAGAAGAAAGCCTAATGGCGATTAGTGAGGGAAGGGGTGTAATGAAGTGTGTCTGACCTCCCCTCCCTTCATGAAAAGAACTCAGTTTGTAAGCTTTCTCTGGGGTCCCCTTGGCCAACAGAGGGTTGGCCAAGAGTAGGTCTGCAGGATTTCATTTTTATTTCTCATATGCATTGTAAAATAATCACCACAATCAAGTTTATTAACATATCTATCACCTCACATAGTTACCATGTGTGAGTGATGAGGATACTTAAGATCTAGCCTCTTAGCACATTTCAAGTATACAATTCGGTATTGTTAAGAATAGTGGCATCGCTATCATTAGATCTCCAGAACTTATTCAACTTGCAAAACTCAAACTTTGCATCCCTTGACCAACATTTCCCCATTTCCCCCACCCCCAGCCCCTTGTAACCACCATTCTACTCTACTGCCATGAATTTGACTATTTTAAATTCCACATGTATGTGAGATCATAGCATATTTTTCCTGCTGTGCTTGAATTATTTCATTAGCATAATGTCCTCCAGGTTCATTCATGTTGTCACAAATAATGGGCTCTCCTTCTGGTTTAAAGTTGAATAACATTCATATATATATATATAACATTTTTAAAAATACCATTTGCACCATTTTTAGTTGTACAATTTGGTAACATTCACAATGTTATATTCACAATGTTGTACAATTTAGTGGCGTTAAGTATATTCACAATGTTGTGCAATCATCACCACTATCCATTTCCAGAACTTTTCCATTGTCCCAAACAGAAACTTCGTACCCATTAAACAGTCATTCCCCATTCTACTCTCCCCCAACTCCTAGTAAGTTCCATTCTACTTTCTCTCATTATGAATTTGTCTATTCTAGGTACCTCATAAAAGTGGAACCATGCAATATTTGTCTTTTTGTGTCTTTATGAAGTGTTTATTTCACTTACTACTACATTGTCAAGGGTCATCCATGATGTAGCACGTGTCAGAATTTCCTTACTTTTTTGCGGGGGGGGCTACGGAGTCTCACTTTGTCACCAAGGTTGGAGTGCAATGGCACTATCTTGGCTCACTGCAACCTCCACCTCCGGAGTTCAAGCTATTCCCCTGCCTCAGCCTCCCGAGTAGCTGGGATTACAGGTGCCCATCACCATGCCTGGCTAATTTCTGTATTTTTAGTAGAGATGGGGTTTCACCATGTTAGCCACGCTGGTCTTGAACTCCTGACCTCAAGTGATCTGCCTGCCTTGGCCTCCCAAAGTGCTGGGATTACAGGCATGAGCCACCACGCCCAGTCATAATTTCCTACCTTTTTCAGGGCTGAATATATTCCATTGTATGTGTATAACATTTTGTTTGTCCATTCATCTGTTGATTGACATTTGAGCTGTTTCCACCCTTCGGCTATTGTGAATAATGCTGCTATGAACATTGGAGTACACAAATCTTTTTGAGTCGCTGCTTTCAGTTCTTTTGGATATTTATCCAGAAGTGAAATTGCTGGATCTAATGGTAATTCTATGTTTAACTTTTTGAGGAATTGCCTGACTTTTCAAAGTAGCCTCACCATTTTACATTCCCACCAGCAAGGCTTTCTCTATATCCTTGCCAATACTTATTTTCTGTTTGTTTTGTTTGGTTTTGTTTTGTTTTAAATATAGTATCCATCTTAGTTGGTCCGAGGGTCATGGGTTATTATTAAACTGATTAACATTGTTTTCCCCCATAACTAAGTTTGGCTAGCTTAAAAAAAAGAAGAAGCAAATATAGCAGTCATCCTAATAGGTGTTAAGTTGTCAATATTATGTTTAATATTCTCCTATGTGGTGTGTAATTGTCATTCATTTCTTTTCATTAATTGTATAATATTCCATTGAATATACTATGTTTATTCATTTTATGATTGATGAACATTTGGGTCATTTCCATTTTGGGGTTCAGAGTCTTAATACACACAAGCACATGCTTCTCTAGGATACATAATGAGGAGAAGAATTGCAGGTCATGGAGTGAATATCTTCAGATCCTTTAGCTGATGCCAAATTATTTTCCAAAGCAATGAATGAGAGTTCCCATTGCTTCATATCCTTGCCAACACTTGATGTTGTCACACTTTTTATTGCGAGTATAATATTAATCATGTTGGGTTTTTTTAGTACTAGCCAAACTGGTGGGTATGTCGTGACATCTCATTATGGCTTTATTTTGCCTTTCCAGTTTATTTTTTGAGGTTGAGTAGCTTTTCATTGCTTAATGGCCCTGGAATTCCTGAGGCTCGCTCTGTCCCTGGCCTTTGAAATCACTTGAGCCAATCTGTTCTCACTTTCATTTAAGCCAGTTTGAGTTGGATTTCTGTCTCTTGCAACAGAAAGAATTCTGAATATACAAAGATTCTGGATTGGGTGCACCGGAAGTCGTTTCACCCTTGAAGCTGGTAATCCTCTCTGAGAAGAACGAGGGTGTTTTCAATGGGCCAGAAGGTTAAGTGCTGTTTGGTCAGGGTCAGGCTCTAAGAGTGGCCTCTACCCAAGAACGTGCTGCTGTTGGGGATGCTGCCCTCACACTGCAGAAGGCAACACCCAGATACCCCCTTGCCAGGATCCCTGCAGCCAGTTCCTTCTGATGCCACCAGGCCTGGATGTGTCTCAGTCCTGAACTGAACTGTGGGTAGAGATGGGGGAGATCTGAGACACCTCCTTTTCCTCTTGCCACACACATCAGCTGCAAGTGTGAAATGGCTTTTGAAACACTTATTTGTTCATTTGTTTGCTCTTTGGAGACAGGGTCTCTCAGTGTTGCCCAGGCTTGGAGTGCAATGGCAATTATAGCTCAATGCAACTTTGAACTCCTGGGCTCAAACGATCCTCCAGCGTCAGTCTCCCAAGCAGCTGGAACTAAATGTGCATGCCTACACACTTGGCTATTTTTTTTTTATTTTTTGTAGAGATGGTGTCTTGCTTTGTTGGCCAGACTGGTCTCAAACTCCTGAGCTCAAATGATCCTCCTGCCTCAGTCTCCCAAGGGGAGATTACAGATGTGAGCCATCCCACCCAGCCAGGTGTGAGTCTTTTCCTGCTAGCTGCCTTGGAAGCCAATAGGTCTGGTACAAGATGTAGCTTTTGTGTGTGGTGTCTCTTTTGGCTGGGCTCGTGTAAGACCTTCCTTACTATATGACCCAGCAATCCCATTACTCGGTATATACCCAAAGGAATATAAATCATTCTATTATAAAGATGCATGCACACATATGCTTATTGCAGCACTATGCACAATAGCAAAGACATGGAATCAACCCAAATACCCATCAATGATAGACTAGATAAAGAAAATGTGGTACATATACACCGTGGAATACTATGCAGCGGAATGAGAAGGAATGCAGAGGAATGAGATCATGTCCCTTTGAGGGACATGGATGGAAGCTGGAAGCCATCATCCTCAGCAAACTAACACAGGAACAGAAAACCAAACACCACATGTTCTCACTCATAAGTGGGAGGTAAACAATGAAAACACATGGACACAGGGAGGGGAACAACATACATTGGGGCTTGTTGGGGGATGGGGGGAGGGAGAGCATAAGGATAAATAGCTAATGCATGCAGGGCTTAATACCTACGTGATGGGTTGACAGGTGCAGCAAACCACCATGGTACACGTTTACCTATGTAACAAACCTGCACGTTGTGCATGTATATCCCGGAACTTAAAATAAAATAAAACTTAAAAAAACCCTTCCCTTGCTTTCTGGCATGTGTATTCTCCTTCCCTGTACCTCCATCATTGCTCATATTCCCCCTTTCCTCCGTCGACACCTACTATCTTGGATTCGGCATATGTCCTTGGGTATGCAGTTGTGTTCCACATCATGATGGTTTAGTCAACAACAGATCACATATACAACGAAAGTCTCATAAGATTATTATCTATGTTTAGATATATTTAGATACACAAATATCACTGTGTTACCATTGCCTACAGTATTTGGCACACTCACACACTGTACATGCTTGTAGCCTACGTGCCATAGGATATACCATAGAGCCTAGGTGTGTAGGAGGCTATGCCCTCTAGGTTTCTGTGGGTATACTCTATGATGCTTGCACAATGACAAAATCACCTAATGATGCATTTCTCAAATGGTATCCCTGTCACTAAGTGATGCAGGATTGTATACGTATCTTTGAAAAATATAACGTGTATTGTATATGGAGTCATTTTAGATCTCTTTCTATTCCTTACTTTTTAAATACTTTTTAAGATTTACCCATATTAATATGGATACCTCAAATCCACTGTTTCTAAACTGCTGCCTATTTACTCCACAGAATAAATCTATCATGTTTTGCTTACCCATTCTGATGATGAATACTTATGATGCCTCTAATTCTCTGCTGTGGCTAACAGCACTGCAGTGAAGGAACATTACACATGTCCCCTTATGGACCTCAATTTGTGTTGCTCTGAGCTTTATGACCAGGAGGAGCCATGGGTGTCCACATATTTAATTTAACACTTGGGATACTCCCCAATCTACACTCCCGTTTCCCAAGCCCTTGTCAACACTTATTATTACCCAACCTTAGAACCTGTGCCAATCTTATGAATTCAGAATGCTATTGTACAGCTTCAATTCAACATTTTTTCTTTCTTTTCTTTTCTTTCTTTTTTTATTTTTTATTTTTTGAGATGGAGTTTCACTCTTGTTGCCCAGGCTGGAGTGCAGTGGCACAATCTCGGCTCACTGCAACCTCTGCCTCCCGGGTTCAAGTTATTCTCCTGCCTCAGCCTCCCGAGTAGCTGGGATTACAGGCGTGCTCCACCACACTCAGTCAAATTCAACACTTTCTGATTATAAGTAAGTTTGAGCATCACTTCATGTGTTAGTCTTTTGTTCTCTTCAGTAAATTGTTGGTTCATTTCCTTTCCACATTTTTCTCTTAAGTTCTCTGTCTTTTTGTTGCTGATTTGCAGGAGTGTCCTGTGTATTCTTGTCAGTTTTGGACACTGCAAAAATCTTCTCCCTGTCTGTATCTATTATCTGTTAAATACATATAGTTTCCTTCAGGAACAAAATCCTTAAGTTTGATGCAGTCAAATGCATCCATTTTTAAAAATCTTGTATTCATAGTTTTTTTGTTTTTTTTTTTTTGTTTTTTTTGAGATAGCGTCTTGCTCTGTCATCCATGCTGGAGTGTAGTGGCAAGATCGTAGCTCACTGCAACCTCCATGTCCTGGGTTCAAGTGATTCTCATGCTTCAGCCTCTAGAATAGCTGGGATTACAGGTGTGCACCACCATGTGCGGCTGAGTTTTTTTTGTCTTTTTCTGTATTTTTTGTAGAGATGGGGCCTCACTATATTACCCAGGTTGATCTTGAATTCCTGGGCTCAAGCGATCCTCCTGCCTCGACCTCCCAAGTCACTGGGATTATAGGCATGAGCCACCACACCAGGCCCTATCACTATGGTAACTTTACACTTATCTGAATTCCCTTTTTTTTTTTTTTTAGACGGAGTCTCACTCTGTCACCCAGGCTGGAGTGCAGTGGCAAGACTGTGGCTCGCTGCAACCTCCACCTCCTGGGTTCAAATGATTCTCCTGAATCAGCCTCCCAAGTAGCTGAGATTACAGGTGTGCACCACCACTCCCAGCTAAATTTTTTGTATTTTTAGTAGAGATGGGCTTTCACCATGTTGGCCAGGCTGGTCTTAAACTCCTGACCTCAGGTGATCCACCTGCCTCAGCCTCCCAAAATGCTGGGATTACAGGCGTGAGCTGCTGTGCCTGGACTATATTATTTTTTATTACTTTTTTTTTTTAGTATATCCTTAACTCTGGAAAGATATGTCCTCTCTCTTATACTTCCTTATCTTTTTTAAACTTAACTTATTTATTTTTGAACACTTATTCTTCAATTTACATTCTAGAATAAGTTTGCTGAATTCCTAAAAAATCTTCTGCAATTTGGTTGAAATTGAATTGAATCAAATTTATTTATTTAGGAGGAATTGTCAACTTTACATTGTTAAGCTATCCCATCCAGGTCTGTTAGTTCAAGTCTTCCTTTAAATCTTTAAGATTAAAATTTTATTTCTCCATAAAGGATCTATACATTCTTTTCTAAATCAACTCCTAGATACTTTACATTTTCTGTTGCTTTCATGGAGGCATCTTTTTTTAAAAATTAATTAATTAATTAATTAATTATGATTATGATTATTATTTTTGAGGCAGGGTCCAGGCTAGAGTGCAGTGGTGGGATCACGGCTCACCACAACCTCCTCCTCCCACCTCAGGCTCAAGTGATCCTCCCGCCTCAACCTCCTGAGTAACCAGGACTACAGGCGTGCACCACCCCACAGGCCATTTTTTTGTATTTTTGGTAGAGGTGGGGTTTTGCCATATTGGCCAGGCTGGTCTCAAACTCCTGAGCTCAAGTGATCCTTCTTCCTCAGCCTCCCGAAGTGCTGAGATTACAGGTGTAAGCTCCCAGGCCTGCCTCATGGAGGTATCTTATTTATAGCTGATGAACACTGGGGTAAGAACCATTGTCAATTTTGTAAGTTGACAACCTTGCTGAATTTGCTCCTTAGTTTTAATTTTGCCCCAGATATTTATTTTGAAAACCTTCAGAAAAATTGAAAGAATAATACAATAAACATCTGTTTCACTTCCACCTGTATTCAACACTAACATTTTGCCACGTTCTCCCTCCCGCCTATATACCCACATTCATATATAAAGTAAGTTTAAGCCAGGCACAGTGGCTCATGCCTGTAATCCCAGCACTTTGGGAAGCAGAGGAGGATGGATCACTTCAGCTCAGGAGTTCAAGACCAGCTTCAGCAATACAACAAAACCCCATCTCTACTGAAAAAAAACTACAAAACTTACCCGGGTATGGTGGCGCGCGCCTGTAGTCTCAGCTACTTGGAGGGCTGAGGCAGGAGGATTGCTCGAACCCGGGAGGTCGAAGCTGCAGTGAGTCAAGATGGAGCCATTACTCTCCAGCCTGGGCAACAGAGCAAGATCCTGTCTCAAAAATAAATAAACAGTTTATACTCATGATCCTCTACCCCTAAATATGTCACTATGCACCTCTTAGAAATAAGGAACTTCTACATAGCCACAATGAAATTATTACATCTAAGAAAATTCACCATAATTTCATAACATTATCTAGTCCGTTTTCTGTTTTCTCTGGTTCTACCAAAAATTCTTTTACAGTTTTTTTTTTTTTTTTTTTTTTTTGGAGACAGAATCTCTCTCTGTCTCCAGACTGGAGTATAGTGGCTTGATCTCAGCTCACTGCAACCTCCACCTCCTGGGTTCAAGCAATTCTCCTGCCTCAGCCTCCCAAGTAGCTGGGACTACTGGCACATGCCACCACTCCCAGCTAATTTTTGTACTTTTACTAGAGACGGGATTTCATCATGTTGGCCAGGATGGTCTCTATCTCTTGACCTCGTGATCCGTCCGCCTCGGCCTCCCAAAGTGTTGGGATTACAGGCATGAGCCACCCCACCTGCACCCCCGCTTTTTTTTTAAGAGACTGAGTGTCACTCTGTCACCCACGCTGGAGTGCAGTGGTGGTGCAATCATAGCTCACTACAGCCTTAAAACTCAGAATCTCATCCTCCGGACCAACTTGGTTAAAAAAAAAAAAAAAAAAAAAATCCGAGGCTGGGTGTGGTGGCTCACGCCTGTAATCCCAGCACTTTGGGAGGCCAAGGCAAGTGGATCACCTGAGGTCAGGAGTTCGAGACCAGCCTGACCAACATGGTGAAACCTCATCTCTACTAAAAATACAACAATTAGCTGGGTATGGTGGCGCACTCCTGTATTCCCAGCTACTCAGGAGGCTGAGGCAGGAGAATCGCTTGAACCTGGGAGGTAGAGGTTGCAGTGAGCCGAGATGTCACCATTACACTCCAGCCTGGGCAACACAGCAAGACTGTCTCAAAAAAAAAAAAAAATCCAGTCAAAGTTCATGCACTGCATTTGCTTGCTAGGACTCTTCACTCTCTTTCAACAGTCCCTATGTGAAATTGTTGTGTCTTTTTGTTTGATTGTTTTTTAATAACCAAAAAAAACCTGGTCCCTTTTGAAGAGACCAGGTCCAGTTTTTATCCCAGTTTGAATTTGTGTGATTGTTTCCTTCCAATGACATTTCATTTGTTTCATCTTCTGTATATCCTGTAGTAGAAACCAGCAATTTCTAGTATAGAGCCTTGATTAAATTCAGGTGCCACATTTTTGACACAAATGCTTCATAAGTGATGTTGTGGATTTCATCACATCAGGATGCTTATATTCCCTGATTATTCATTATTAGCCATGCTAAATTTGATTGCTTGGTTTCAGCAGTGACTGCCCTGTAGAATTTCTTTTGCAATTTCTCTCCTGTTCAATTTTCCTTTGTAATTAATAAGTAATCTATGGAATGATACTTTGGCACCATATGAGTGTCCATTCTTCAGCAACCTTTCATCTAATGTTTTGGACATCCATTGATGATCCTTGGCTGAGCTAGTTATTACATTAGTGGTTGCCAAATGGTGACTTTGTATGTAATTGAATAGCTTGTTAATGTTGTTGAATTTATTTATTTATTTATTTTTATTTTTATTTTATTTTATTTATTTATTTGCCACAGAGTCTCATTCTGTTGCCCAGGCTGGAGTGCAGTGGCACAATCTCCATTCACCGCAACTTCCGCCTCCCGGGTTCAAGCAATTCTCTGCTTCAGCCTCCCAAGTAGTTGAGATTGCAGGTGCCCACCACTATGCCTGGCTAAATTTTGTAGAGACGGTTTCACCATGTTGGCCAGGCTGGTCTTGAACTCCTGACCTTGTGATCAACCCGCCTCGGCCTCCCAAAAGGGCTGAAATTACAGGTGTGAGCTACCATGTCCAGCCCCAATGCTGTTGAATTTTTAAAATGTAGATGATTATCTTCTGAAAATAATGAATAATTGTTTCATTTCATCCTTTTTATGTCACTTATTTATTTTTCTTGTATTATTGTATTGGCCAAGACATCCAGTACTGTGTTAAACAAGAGTAAGATATTTGACATCCATTGTCTCATTCCTGTTCTTAGAGGGAATGTTTCTGATTTTCCCCTGTAAATGTAGTGTTTATTACTTGTTTTTTGGCAAATAGCCTTTGTCAACTTAAGGAAGGTCTCTTGTATTTTTTGTTTTCTTGAGTTTTTATCATAGATATACGTTAAACTTTATAATGTAAACCTAAACATTGTACTTTTTTGCATCTACTGAGATAATCATGTTTTTTCCACTTTAGTTCATTAACAGGATGGATTACATTGAGAGATTTTCTGATATTAAACCAGTCATGCATTTCTAGTATAAACCCTACATGATCATTATAGATAGATGATAGATAGATAGATAGATAGATAGATAGATAGATAGATAGATAGATTCAGGGAGTACATGTGTACATGGGCGGGTTTTTTTACAAGGGTATATTCCCTGGGGCTGTGGTTTGGGCTTTTATCAATCCTATTACCCAGATAGTAAACATAGTATCCAATAGGAAGTTTTTCAGCCCTTGCCTCCTTCCCTCCCCATTTCTAAGTCCCCAGTGTCTATTGCTCCATCTTTTTGTCCATGTGTATCCAGGGTTTAGCTCCCACTTATAAGTAAGAACATGCAATATTTGGTTTTCTGTGTCTGCATTAATTCACTTAGGATAATGGCCTCTAGCTGCATTCATTTTACTGCAAGGAACATAATTTGATTCTTTTATATGATCATGATATATTTTTAAATGCAATATTGGATTTAGTTTGCACTTACATGTAGTTTTTATATCTGTGTTTATAAGTAAAATGAGTCTGTCTTTTCTTTATCTTATACTACCTTTATCAGTTTTACCCTTATCAGAATCAAGATTATACTAGCATCATAACATTAGCTGAGTAATGTTTTTTCTTTTTTTGTTGTTGTCACCTCTGTTATTTAGCGTGGATCCACTTACACATGGGTCTTTTTCCAGGCTCTTTAGTCTGTCCCACTAGATTATTTACATCTCTAATCTAATATCACAGTGTATTAATTGGTTTTACTATTTTTGTAATCTTTATTGTGATCGTACTTGCTTCCCCTACTTTATTATTTAGTTTACTTGCTTTGTTCTTAGTTTTGGCATGTTCTTTATTCTTGATCAGTCTTTTAGACATTCCATATCTTGCCAATCTATTCAAAGAACCAGGTATTATTAACCTTTTACATTTTTGTTGTAATTTTCAATTTGGTTGATTTTCTCTTATCTTTATTATTTCCTTCATTTGTGCATGTTTCTGCTGCTTTTTTTGGCTTCTTGCATTAAATACTCAGCTCATTTGTTACTATTTCTCTATATTTTCTGATAAATATACTTGAAGCTTAAATTTTCCTCTAAGTCCTGTTTGGTTTTGTTTGTTTGTTTTTTGAGATAGCATCTTGCTGTGTCACACAAGCTGGAGTGCAGTGGCATCGTCTCAGCTCACTGAAACCTGTCTCCCAGGTTCAAGAGATTCTCCTGCCTCAGCCTCCTGAGTGGCTGGAATTACAGGTGCCCACCACCACATCCAGCTAATTTTTGTATTTTTAGTAAAGACGGGGTTTCACCGTGTTGGCCAGGCTGGTCTTGAACTTCTGGCCTCAAATGATCCACCCACGTTGGCCTTGCAAAGTGTTGGGATTACAGGCGTAAGCCACTGTGCCCAACCCTTAAAATCTTTTTGATCTGACATGAAAGCTGCAACAATGGCTTTTTCTGATTAATATTTTGGTGTATCTTTTTTTTAATTGTCTATTTGCAACCTTTCTGTATCCTCTTTTAAAATAATAAGATAGTTCAATACATTGTTTTTAATGTAAGAGATTATTTTTTCTTTTTATATATAAATTTAACCCATTTACACTTATTTCATTTGCCGTTATAGTCAGTCTCCTATCAACCATCTTATTTCCTATTTTCGATATCTAATTTTTCCCTTTATTCTTCTTTCATACTTTTATTGCATAAATAGAAATTTCTTTTGTTGGTTTGAAAATTATGCATTTTATTTTTATTCTTCTGGGTGTCACTCCCCGTTTATTATAACCATGTTTATGTGTATTTATCCTTGTCAATTTTGAGCTTATTGATAGCTATATCTTTCTAACCAAAAAAGCAAGTGCTCACCTCCCACTGGACTTCAGTACACTCACTTCCACACACATAATTCTATCATGTTGTTTCATCTAGAATTTCAATGCTTAATGATGAATATAGGGTTTTTTTAGACTTACTTATACTACCATATATGTTTCTAAGTACTTTAGTCACCCTTCATTCCCATATCTTGTAGTGTCCTCTGAGATTTAATTCTCTTCTTGCTAATGAACTTCCTCCAAAAGTGTCTTTCTTTCTTTCTTTCTTTCTTTCTTTCTTTCTTTCTTTCTTTCTTTCTTTCTTTCTTTCTTTCTTTCTTTCTTTCTTTCTTTCTTTCTTTCTTTCTTTCTTTCTTTCTTTCTTTCTTTCTTTTTGAGATGGAGTCTTGCTCTGTTACCTAGACTGGAGTACACTGGCTCACTGCAGCCTCCACCTCCCAGGTTCAAGTGATTCTTGTGCCTCAGCCTCCTGAGTAGCTGGGGCCACAGGCACACACCACCACACCCATATTTTTAGTAGAGACAGGGTTTCACTATGTTGGCCAGGCTGGTCTTGAACTCCTGGCCTCAAGTGATCCACCCAACTCAGTCTCCCAAAGTGCTGGGATTACAGGCGTGAGCCACCATGCCCAGACCAAAAGTGTTATTCAAAGAGGGTCTTTAGGCAGTAAATCTTCTGAGACCTTGAAAGCTTGAGAACATCTTTCTTTCTAGTTTTGGTACTAGAATTATAGTTTAGCTGGATATAAAAATTCTAGTTCTAAAGTTCTTTTTCTTGTATCAGGCATTGCTATTGAGAAAACTCCTGACCTCAGGTGATCCTAGTGAGTAGCATGTGGGGATTTCTTGTTATGTTTGTTTTCTTGCTTGTATGTCTTAATTCTTGAGAAGCTTTTAGAATTTTTGTTTCTCTTAAATTTTTCTTTAATGTGTTAAGTATTTTTCCAAATCTATCTTGTTGATATTCTGTCTGAAATCTTACACTTTCCTCTAATTCTGGGAAATTTTAGGATTCTTGGGAATTCTTTTATTCATTCTTTTTTAAAGCATTTCCTTCCAGCTTTTTCATCCCTCTTCTCTTCTGAAACTCCCATTTTAACTATATATCTTCCATATTTAATAACTTTAGCCTTATATCTTTCATCTTCTTATTTCTTCCCGATAATTTCTGGAGGAGTTTGCCATCTTTATCTTCTAGTTTATGAATTCATTCTTAGTCTGAATCTATTTCACTATTTAACTTGTATATTGCCTTCTTTCTTTCAGCTATTATATTTTTTACACTTGTTAACTTTATTCTTATACAGTCTCATCCTATTTCAAATTTATAATATTCTTTAACCAGGCATGGTGGCACCTGCTCGTAGTCGCAGCTACTTGAGGCTGATACGGGAGGATCCTTTAAGCCCAGGAGTTTGAGGCTTCAGTGAGCTATGATTTTGCCACCCCATTCCTGCCTGGATGACAGAAGGAAACCCTTTCTGTATTTAAAAAATTAGATAATAATTTTTTAAAAATGTGTGACATTCTCCATTATTTCCTAGAAGACTTTTATTGTGATTATTTTATTTTATTTTATTTTTTACTTATTTATTTTTTCAGAGATGGGGGCTTGGTCTGTCACTCAGGCTGGAGTGCATGGTGCAATGTTGGCTTACTGCAGCCTCAACTTCCCAGGCTCAAGCAATCCTCCCACCTCAGCCCCAGGTAGCTAGGACTATAGGGGTGTGCCACCACACTCGGCTAATTTTTTTTTTTTTAATATTTTTTGTAGTGACAATGTTTCACCATGTTGCCCAGGCTAGTCTCAAACTCCTTAACTCAGGCAATCTGCCCTCCTTGGCCTCCCAAAGTGTTGGGATTACAGGCATGAGCCACCGCGCCCAGCCTATAAGGATTATTTTAAATTCTTGTTCTCACTGATCCATTAATTCTGCTTCATCTCATACAGGTTCTTCATTTTCAGAGTTCTCTTTTAAAAGGAGTACATTACTCAGATGTATCATTTTTCTTTCTGAGCTCATAGTACTCTGGATGTGTCATTCTCTTGACTGGTGATATGCATCTGGGGAGGGAGTTACTATCTGGGTCTAATTCTGCCACACCCCCAACCTCCTCTCCTATCCCTTCTCTCCCAGTTTACTTAAGCAAAAGAGGATGTGCCTTTGGATGAACCTGTTGTGTCTCACTCCAGGTTCCGCGGCTCCTGAAATACCACTCCCCAAGGCTGACTCCTCCCTCTGGAGGCCCAAAGTGGAGGAATTAGAAGGAGGGAGGAATGTCAAGTGGTGAACTACAGGGTCTGGGTCTCTGTGGTGGTTTTGTATTGTGTTACCTTGGTTAAGTTGGGACTACTTTTCCCAGAATACCCTTCCCTGTATGGTTCTGGGTTGGAATTGGCCTAAGGAAATTTGCTCAGGATTTGGAAGTTGGAAGTAAAGCAAGTCTGAAGGTGTTATACTTCTGAAGGTTGTCATGGCTATAGGCAGTGAGAGAGAGCTGCAAAGGTTCCAGAGTTCCATTTGTTTTGTTTGTTTGTTTGTTTGTTTTGAGACAGGGTTTTACTTTGTTGCCCAGGCTGGAGTGCAGGGGCGTGAACATGGCTCACTGCACCCTTGACCTTCTGGGCTCAAGCTATCCTCTTGCCTCAGTCTTCTGTTTACCTGGAACCACAGGGGGGCACCAATACCCCTGGCTAATTTTTAAATTTTTATTTTGGTAGAGACGAGGTCTCACTTTGTTGCCCATGCTGTTCTCAAACTTCTCGGCTCAGGTGATCCTCCCACCTCGGCCTCCCAAAGTGCTGGGTTAAGGCATAAGCCACCACACCTGGCCTCTACTTCGTTCTTACTCTTCTTCCTGACTCTGTGATCAGTTCTTTCACCTCATTGACATCTCTCATCACCAGCAGAGGCCCACAGCTAGACACCAGGTGAGAACTCACAGAAGTAGAATCTATGAAGAAGCAACAAGCTTCTGTTGACTTTTTACAGTAGCTCCCTTTCTATCTTCCACTACAGGAAGAAAGATAAACTTATCTTCCTCATTTTCCAGCAGGTTCCAGCTTGTCTTGCCTCCACCCCCAACCAATGCTTTCCAAGGACTGAGAAGTGATTTTCCCACCATCCTACAACTCCCTCTGTGACCTTTACTTCTACATCTCCACCAACAATTGTGCAAAATCTCATTCCTATAATAATCATTCATTCCATGATATTTGCAGTGGTTCTATTTCCCTAGTTGAGCCCTGGTAGATACAGTTCCTGAGAACTTCATGGAGCAGTTTCTGCACCAAATCTGCCCTCTCTACCTCTGGACCTCTACGTGAGAAAAAGTACATTTCTCCCTTGGGTAATCCACTGTTATTTTGGTCTGCCCTCCTGGAGGCAGGCCGCCACTGGTCTTGAACCCCCATCCTCCTCTACACCATTATGGGAGACAGAAACAAATTCTACCTTATCTGACACATTGCATTTTTTAGTTCCTAACAGGAACTTACCTTATAGCTTAAATAAATTCCACCCCCTCCACCTCACTTTTCACTTGGCTGTGTTTAACTCACCCTCTGGTTTTTTCTGACATCTAGATAAGTCTGATCCTCTTATTGTGCCAGCATTCTCCCAATACCCTAGGCATCTCTCTTCGCAGAACACCCATCATTTGGGAAATATTTGCTCCATGACTGTCTCCCCTACTAGACTAGACCCTGACTCTTTCTTCGTTGTTTTTGTTTTTGTTTTTTTTGAGATATAGTTTCACTCTGTCACCCAAACTGGAATACAGTGGCGCAATCTTGGCTCACTGCAACCTCCACCTCTCAGGTTCAAGTGATTCTCATGCCTCAGCCTCCTGAGTAGCTGGGATTACAGGCATGAGCCACCACGCCCAGCTATTTTTTGTATTTTTAGTACAGACAGGGTTTTGCTATGTGGGCCAGGCTGGTCTTTAACTCCTGACCTCAGGTGATCCGCCCGCCTCAGCTCCCAAAATGCTGGGATTACAGGTGTGAACCATCGCGCCCAGCAACCCTGACTCTTTTTTTTGTTTGTTGTGTTGTGTTTTGGTTTTTTTTTGTTTTTTGGTTTTTTGTTTTTTTTTTTTTTTTTTTGAGATGGAGTCTCACTCTTTCTCCCAGGCTGGTGTGCAGTGGCATAGTCTCGGCTCACTGCAACCTCTGCCTCCCGGGTGCAAGCGATTCTTCTGCCTCAGCCTCCAGAGTAGCTGGGATTGCAGGTATGCGCCACCACACCAAGCTAATTTTGTATTTTAGTAGAGACGGCATTTCACCATGTTGACCAGGCTGGTCTTGAACACCTGACCTCAGTGGATTCGCCCGCCTCGGCCTCCCAAAGTGCTGGGATTACAGGCGTGAGCCACCGTGCCCGGCCTCACCCCTGACTCTTATTCCTGTTCTGCTCCCAGCCCATAACACAGAACTGACACACAGCCACTCATTGAATGAATGAACTTCTTTAAGGTAGCTACAGAGAAGATAAACCTTTTGGTGGGCATAGCTGAGATTGGTCTGTACAGCATCTCTAAATTCCTTGAGCAGGGCCTGGCTTGTCCGTGTCTTATGCTCTTTCATTCTAAAGCCTTGAGCTACTTTCTAAACATTGGGTGCCTCATAGCCAGTTACTGCACGTTAAGAGGATATGGTACGTGTGCTCCAGACATCAAGGCCACCAGACCCACCCCATCATGTGTGACATGTGGAACACAGCATTGGGACATACCCAACCTTTGCTATCTTCTCTAAGAACTGCCTACCAAACACTTTCCTGCTGAGGAGTGGGCCCAGCCTGGGGTCACCACTATCCCATGGAACACTTATATGAGTATTAGGAAAAAGTACACTTTCTCAGCATGCTTTATTGCCATCTGCTAAAATGGCTTCATTATGAATACAGGTATTTACAGTGTCTGTAATGTGAATGGGACCCTTGGAGTTATCCACTGCACAGCCTGCATAACCAAATGTGGATACTGCCCTGCCAGCCTCCCATTAGCCTTATTAGCATCGTGTGACCTTGCCTTCCTTGGAAGCCAAGCTTATTGGACCAGCAGTGGAGATCCCACTCAAGCTGGCCAATCAGATTGGTTCTCCCAGGAATTTGAAGTTGGGATAAGCAACTGTATCTTGTCATCACTGCACTGGGCGAAAATGTTGAATAGTGGCTGGCACGTTTCAGTTAGGTTTCCTGATTGCAAGCAGCAGAAACCAATATTAATGTAAATGGATAACTTAAGCAAAATGGAATGTATTGGAAGTAGTCTCTGAAAGCCAGAGAACCAGGGGGCCAGAAAGGGGGAGGAGCAATGGAACAGCCTCACACCAGAATAGTCAGAATAGTCTGGTCAGGCCCCCACTGCTGGGTGAATGACCTCCATCCATTTCTCCCTCTCCTGTGTCTTTCCTGTAGGACTCATAGTCTTGGGCAAGAGCACCTGACCAGTCAAACTTCACTCAGGTGCCCAAACCTGGATATACGGCGATGGTGAGAGGAGTCCACCCGTATTTTTCTCCCTTAACTCAAAAAACTTTATTTCCATTTATAAAAATGTTTAGAACACATAAAACTAGACAATGTTAGCCAGGCATGGTGCCTCATGCCTGTAATCCCAGCACTTTGGGAGGCCGAGTCTGGTGGATCACCTGAGGTCAGGAGTTCAAGACCAGCCTGTCCAACATGGTGAAACCCCATCTCTACAAAAAATACAAAAATTAGCTGGCCATGGTGGCGCATGCCTATAATCCCAGCTACTCAGGATGCTGAGGCAGGAGAATTGCTTGAACCTGGGAGGCGGGTTTTGCAGCGAGCCAACGTCATGCCACTCCACTCCAGCACGGGTGACAGAATGAGGCTCCTTCTCAAAAAAACAAAAACAAAACAAAACAAAAAAACAACTAGACAACCTTTATTTTTTTTTCTCCTCTTCTGGTAAAGGATCTATCGGTGGCTTCCCCACTGTGGCACTGTTGCCCTCTGAGCCAGTGTTACTCCCACTGGTTCCTTCCTCTGCCTCATGATCAACTCTTTCCTGTCCACTCACCTTATCCTCAGTAGAAGTGCCTTCTTCACCATTTTACTGGCTTTCTGTCATTTCTTCAAGGTGGTCTCCATTGGAACACTCTTGTTGTCTTCCTTTTCTTTGTTTTTTTCAGCCACTTGCTCTTCCTCAGAAAGTCCTGCTCTGACACATTCAGCTTTCCCTGCTGCCTCTTTCTTCCTTTTTCTGCCTTTTGCGGGTTTGCTCCCTTGCTTCTGCCTTGTCAGATGCAATTTTCTCCATATGCACTTCAACTTTCAACCCACACAACCTTTAAAGTTTATTGTGAAATAAGTCTGTGCTTTCCAGGAATTTCTTTTTCTTTTCTTGATGTTCCTCTTCTGTTTGAAAAGTTCAGCTTTTAGTTTTTGCTGATGGGCCATTAAGGACTGGATCTTGTTTGGGAACACGCATTCTAGCTGTGTGACAGCTGATGATTGTCTGGCAATGCACTCTTATTAAGTAATTCACCAATGAAGTGGTAGTTTCTCTGGAAATGAATACTATTTTTGTGCTTCACTGAAAAGCCATCATTAAAAGATAACATAGGGCCTGGCGTGGTGGCTCATGCCTGTAATCCCAGCACTTTGGGAGGCTGAGGTGGGTGGATCATTTGAGATCAGGAGTTTGAGACAAGCCTGGCCAATATGGTGAAACACCGTCTCTACTAAAAATACAAAAATATTAGCCAGGTGTGGTGGCAGGCACCTATAATCCCAGCTGAGGCAGGAGAATCACTTGAACCCAGAAAGTGGAGGTTGCAGTGAGTCAAGATTGTGCCACTTCACACCCTAACCTTCTAACCTGGGTAACAGAGTGAAAAAAAAAAAAAAAGATAGGAGAAAATCTAGGTGACCTTGGGTATGATGAGGACTTTTTAGACACAACACCAAAGGCATGATCCATGAAAGAAATAATTCTTCAAGGGAAGACAAGCCACAGACACAGACTAGAAAAAAAAAATTTGCAAAAGCCCTATCTGATAAAGGACTTATATAAAATATACAAAGAACCTTTAAACTTAATAATAAACAACAAACAACTTGATTTTAAAATGGACAGAAGACTTGAACAGATACTTTACCAAAGAAGGTATATAGATGGCAACTAAGCATATGAAAAGATGCTCAGGCCGGGCACAGTGGCTCATACCTGTAATCCCAACACTGGGAGGACGAGGTAGGAGGATGGCTTGAGGTCAGGAATTCAAGACCAGCCTGCACAATAAAGTGAAACCCTGTCTCTACAGAAACGAAAAAGAAAGAAAATAAAAAAGAAAAGCTGCTGGGCATGGTGGCCACACCTGTAATCCCAGTTACTCAGGAAGCTGAGACAGGAGGATAGCTTGATCTCAGGAGGTTGCAACTGCAGTCTCATGAGCTATGATCATGCCACTGCACCCCAGCCTGGGCAATAGAGCAAGATCTTGTCTCTCTCTTTATTTATTATTTTTACTTATTTAGACGGAGTTTCGTTCTTTCGCCCAGGCTGGAATGAATGCAGTGGCACGATCTTGGCTCACTGCAACCTCCACCTTCCGGTTTCAAGTGATTCTCCTGCCTCGGCCTCCTGAGTAGCTGGGATTACAGGCACCTGCCACCACGCCCGGCTAACTTTTGTATTTTTAGTAGAGATGGGGTTTCACCATGTTGGCCAGGCTGGTCTTGAACTCCTGACCTCAAGTGATCTGTCTGCCTCAGCCTCCCAAAGTGCTGAGGGCCACCTTGCCCAGCCCTCATGTATTTTTTAAAAAAAGATGCTCAACATATGTAGTGTAGGGAATTGCAAATTAAAACAATGAGATACCACTACACACCTATTAGAATGGCCAGACCCAAACTGATCGTGCCAAATGCTGTCAAGGATATGGAGCAACAGGAACTCTCATTCATTGCTAGTGGGAATGCAAAATGGTTCAGCTACTTTGCAAGACAGTTTGGCAGTTTCTTGCAAATTTAAACATATTCTTACCATTCAGTGCAGCAATTGTACTCCTTGGTATTTACCCAAATAAGTTGAAAATTTATGTCCATACAAAAAATTTGCACATGGATGTTTATAACAGCTTTATTCCTAATTGCCAAAACTTGAAAGTAATGAAGATGTTTTTCAGTAGGCAAATAGATAAACAAACATCCAGACAATGGACTATTATTTGGCAGTAAAAAGAAACACACTATCAAGACATGAAAAGACATGAAGGAAACTTAAGTTCATATCACTAAATGAGAGAAGCTGATCTGAAAGGACTGCATACTATATGATTCCAACCATATGACATTTTAGAAAAGGCAAGACCATGAAGACAGTAAAAAGATCAGTGGTCACCAGGGATTAGGATGAAGGGATGAATAGAGCACAGAGGATGTTCAAGGCAGTGAAAATACTCTGCATGACACTATAATGATGGATACTGGTCGTTACACATTTGTCCAAATCCATAGGATGTACAATGTCAAGAGTGACGTTGAGGAAAATTCTAGACTTTCAGTGATAATGGTGTGCTAATGCAGATTCATTCACTATAACAAATGTACCTCCATGGTGCTGGATGTTGATAGTGGGAATGCTGGAGGGGACAGGAATGTGAGGGAACTCTGTACTTTCTGCTCAATTTTGCTGAGAACCTAAAACTACTCTTTAAAAGTCTGTTAAAGGCCGGGCGCGGTGGCTCAGGCCTGTAATCCCAGCACTTTGGGAGGCCGAGACAGGCGGATCACAAGGTCAGGAGATCGAGACCATCCTGGCTAACACGGTGAAACCCCGTCTCTACTAAAAAATACAAAAAAAACTAGCCGGGAGTGGTGGCGGGCACCTGTAGTCCCAGCTACTCGGGAGGCTGAGGCAGGAGAATGGCGTAAACCCGGGAGGCGGAGCTTGCAGTGAGCCACAATCCGACCACTGCACTCCAGCCTGGGTGACAGCGGGAGACTCCGTCTCGGGAAAAAAAAAAAAAAAAAAAAGTCTGTTAAATAGGCTGGGTATGGTGGCTCATGCCTGTAATCCCAGCACTTTGGAAGGCCGAGGTGGGTGGATCCCCTGAGGTCAGGAGTTCAAGACCAGCCTGGCCAACATGGCAAAACCCTGTCTCTACTAAAAAGACAAAAAGTAGCCGGGTATGATGGCACATGCCTGTAATCCCAGCTACTTGGGAGGCTGAGGCAAGAGAATTGCTTGAACCCAGGAGGTGGAGGTTGCAGTGAGCCGAGATCATGCCACTGCACTCCAGCCTGGGCGACAGAGTGAGACTCTGTCTCAAAAAAAAAAAAAATCTGTTAAATAAATAAATAAGTTGTCATCATAAGCATCTGGATCTTCAGCAGACTGAGTGCTCTACAAAACAAACAAACAAACAAACCAAGGAGTACAATTGCTGAATTATATGGTAAAAGTATGTCTAATTTTGCAAGAAACTGTCAAACTGCCTTCCAAAGTAACTGAACCATTTTGCATTCCCACTAGCAATGAATGAGAGTTCCTGTTGCTCCCTATCCTCACCAGCATTTGGTATTATCAATAAAGGAGAAAGGTTCTCCTTTCTCCATGTGAGACTGCCTCTGTCAAATTCTTTCCTTTAAAGCAACTCCTATGGCTAGACGTGGTGGCCCATATCTGTTATCCCAGTGTTTGGGAGGCTTAGGCGGGTGGATCACTTGAGGCCAGGAGTTCAAGACCAGCCTGGCCAAAATGGCAAAATCCGTCTCTACTAAAAATACAAAAGATTAGCTGAGCATGCAGGTGCATGCCTGTAATCCCAGCTACTCAGGAGGCTGAGGCAGGAGAATAGCTTGAATCCAGCAGGTGGAGGTTGCAGTGAGCCCTTACCCTGCCACTGCACTCCAGCCTGAATGACAGAGTGAGACTGTCTCAAAAAATAAAACAAAATAAAATAAGATATCTTCTGCACAATTTTTTGCATTTATGTAAGCAAAGGGTGTGGGGGAATTATGATAGACCTTCATAGAGTCATTGTGCTCTATCTTTGTTGCCTCATATTCATTTCAATATTCTTGTTTTTTTTCATCAGTGACATCTCCCCACATTCCACCAATAATCTTGCCAATTTCCATCAGTTTCAGGTCAGTATTGGAAGCCTTGATTCTGGCCCAGACATTTCTGCTATACCTCATGTAGAGTAAGAGTAGCTTATCTTTGAGGGTTTTGGAATAGTAGTACTAGAGGATGCCATGACCCGGGCTGTTGGTGCAGGGGTTCCCTCCCAGCCTGTAGCTGTAGGTGAGATGCCTGTGTGGAGTGTGTCCCACAAACAGTGGTGTGCTGGACACTTGTGCTGCAGGAGCTGGTAGGGGTGGGAGGTAGGGCACAAGATGGTCTTTTTCACATTTTGAAAAATTAAGTTTTCGTTTCCTTAAGAACAAATCTGATTAGGGAGGTTGGCAGATCACTTGAGTCCAGGAGTTCAAGACAAGCCTGGGCAAGACAGGCCTACCATCTTTTGTAGAGATGGTGAAACCCCATCTCTACAAAAAATACAAAAATTAGCCAGGCATGGTAGTGAGACAGGATTCGTTCCCTTGACCTTGACCCCCTTCATGGGCAGGAACTGGAGTGGCTCATTTCACTTAGCCTGCAGTCCACGGATGGCTAAGTGTTAACAGCTCAGTGAAGGGTCAGGGTGACAGCCTCCTGCACCTGCCCTTTTTGACAGCCAAGTTTTTGCTCGGTGTCCGGGAAGAATCAGGTCACACGAATTGTTTGAAAGGTAATGAATGCAGAAGGCTTTATTGAGCAGTGGAAATGGCTCCTGATGGAAGGGGAACTGGAAAAGAAGAAGGTGATCTTTCCCTGAAGCCGCACTGTCTGAAGTTAGCCACGTCTATCTGTAGTCTCTGATGCTCAGTTGATTGCTCCTCTGCTTGCCACTTAGCCATTTATATCCCCGAGGCTCAGCAGCTTGCATCCCCAACAACATGCCTCGGCCACTTGTGTTGCTCTTTTCTTCTGCCAGCTGGTCTGATTTTTATGGGCATAGGATAGGGGCATGGCAGGCCAAAAAGACAATCATTTGGGTGGAAAAGCGGGGTCAGCTGTTTTCACTTAGGGCCGAGGTTCCGGGCTTGAGAGTGCGGTTTAGTTGGGAGCCCAGCTGTTCTGTATCAGTAGCGCACTTGTAGTCCCAGTTATTCAGGAGGCTGAGGTGGGAGGATCACCTGAGCCCAGGAGGTCAAGGCTGCAGTGAGCCATGATCACACCACTGCACTCCAGTCTGGGTGACAGAGCCAGACTCTGTCAAAAAAAAGAAAAAGATAAAATCTTAAACACCCTGGAAAGAAAGAGTATCCACAGCTCCACCCCTTTCCTGGAAAATTCATGAATAATTGTCCACCCCTTTCCTGGAAAATTCATGAATAATCTACCCCTTGTTTAGCATATAATCAAGAAATAACCATAAAAATAGCCAATAAGCAGCCCATGCTGCTGTTTCCATCCCTCTGGTTGTGTAGAGGGAGGGAAATACCTGGATTTACCATCCCACACAGGTCACACCCAGTGCAAGAGAGTCAGGTCTCCCTGTATTAATATACTGTCTTATTTTCTGTGTTCTTGATACTCAGGCATCTGAGGCCTAGCTGACTGGAGATGGACTGCCCCTACTCAGTCTAGCTGATTCTTAGAGGTAGCCAGGTACTCACCTGGCTGAGGAGTGTGCCTTTCATATGCCAATGAACCAATTCAGAGCCCGTACTGCTCACCACCTCTTCTGTCTGACTCTTACAATCTATCAGGCAATCTTCCTCTCCCTTAACCATTCCGGGCCAGGTAGCAGGCACTGTCAGAGACATTTGAACCAGAGAAACTCCATCCTGAACGGGGGCTGGGTAAAATAAGGCTGAGGCCTCTTGGGCTACATTCCCAGTAGGATTCTTAGTCACAGGATGAGATGGGAGGATGGCACAAGATACAGGTCACAAAGACCTTGCTGATAAAACAGCGTGCAGTAAAGAAGCCTGCCACATCCCACCAAAGCCAAGATGGCCATGAAAGTGACCTCTGGACATCCTCACTGCTCATTATATGCTAATTATCATGCACCAGCATGCTAAAAGACACTCCCACCAGCACCATGACAGTTTACAAATGCCATAGCAACATCAGGAAGTTCCCCTATATGGTATAAAAAGAAGAAACCTCAGTTCTGGAAATTGTCCATCCCTTTCCTGGAAAATTCATGAATAATCCACCCCTTGTTTAGCACATAATCAAGAAATAACCACAAAAATAGCCAATGAGCAGCCCATGCTGCTGTCCTGCCTATGGAGTGGCTGTCACGCATGTCCATGTGAAGAGACCATCAGGAGGCTTTGTGTGAGCAACAAGGCTGTTTATTTCACTCGGGTGCAAGTGGGGAGTCCGAAAAGAGAATCAGCAAAGGGTGGTGGGATTATCATTAGTTTTTATAGGTTTGGGATAGGTGATGAAGTTAGGAGCAATTTTTTGCAGTTGGGGGTGGATCTTACAAAGTACATTCTCGAGGTTGGGGAGAATATTAAAAATTACCTTCTTAAGGGCGGGGAAGGATATTACAAAGTACCTTCTCAAGGGTGGGGAGGGTGTATCGTACAAAGTACATTCACAAGGGTGGGGGAATATCACAAAGTACATTATCGCAAGGGCAGGGAGGGTGTATTGTCACAAAGTCAATTGATCAGTTAGGGTGAAGCAGGAACAAATCACAATGGTGGAATGTCATCAGTTAAGGCAGGAACTGGCTATTTTTACTTCTTTTGTGGATCTTCAGTTGCTTCAGGCCATCTGGATGTATACTTGCAGGTCACAGGGGATAGGACAGCTTAGCTTGGGCTCAGAGGCCTGACATTCCTGTCTTCTTATATGAATAAGAGAAACAAAACAAAAGAGTGGTGAGGTGTTAGGGCAGCAAAAATTTTGGGGGTGGTATGGAGAGATAATGGGCGGTGTTCTCAGGGCTGCTTTGAGGGGATTAGGGGTGGCGTGGGAACCTACAGTGGGAGAGATTAAACTGAAGAAAGATTTTGGGGTAAGAGGTGATATTGTGTGGTTGTTAGAAGGAGCATTTGCTGTATAGAATGATTGGTGATGGTCTGGATGCAGTTTTGTATGGATTGAGAAACTAAACAGAAGACACAAGGTCCGAATAAAAGGAGAAAAATAGGTATTAAAGGACTAAGAATTGGGAGTATCCAGGACATCCAATTAGAGAGTTTCCAAGGGGATTCAGCAAAATTATTTGCTTGGTTGGTGAGTTTTTGGGTTCTATCCTTGAGTTTTTTTATATTGTCATATAGCAAGCCAGATTGATTTAGGTAAAAACAACACTCTTCATTTAAAAATATTAGCATAAGCATTGCGCTGAGAGATGGAATCTGATGCCTTGCAGTGAATGACTCCAGCTTCCTTTGGAAGTAAAGCAGCCTTGAGAAGAGTTTTTATTAAAGAGGCATTAATGATGGACGACCGTTGTGTAGTGAGGAAACCTCTTTCAGCCCATATAACAGCATGGTGGTGCAAGATATGGAAGGCATATTTAGAGTCAATATAAATATTGACATGTAGTCCCTTTGCAAGAGTGAGGGCCCGAGTTAAGGCAATGAGTTTGGCTTACTGAGAGGTAGTGGATGTGGGCAGAGCAGTAGCCTCAATTATAGATGTAGAGGACACTATAGCATAGCCTGCCTTTGCTGGTGAGTGGCGATTAGGCCTGGTGGAACCACCATCAATAAACCAAGTGTGATCAGGGTGAGGAACAGGAAAGAAGGAAATATGGAGAAGTGGAGTGAATGTCAGGTGGATCAGAGAGATATAGTCATGGGGCTCAGGTGTAGTATCTGGAATAATGTGGGAGCCAGCCTAAAACAGTAAGGTCAAGTTGTTTGGACAGAAAGGCTACAGGGTGCGGTCCTGGCTCTTGTGTAAGAATTCTGACTGCACAGCCCTATGCTTCGGCTATGTGTAATGAAAAAGGGTTGGAATGAGTTAGGGAAAGCTTGTGTGGGAGCAGCTTCTAGGGCTGTTTTTAAGGAATGTAAGGCCGGGCGCGGTGGCTCAAGCCTGTAATCCCAGCACTTTGGGAGGCCGAGACGGGCGGATCACGAGGTCAGGAGATCGAGACCATCCTGGCTAACATGGTGAAACCCCGTCTCTACTAAAAATACAAGAAAATTAGCCGGGCGAGGTGGCGGGCGCCTGTAGTCCCAGCGACTCGGGAGGCTGAGGCAGGAGAATGGCGGGAACCCGGGGGGGCGGAGCTTGCAGTGACCCGGGATCACGCCACTGCACTCCAGCCTGGGGCACAGAGCAAGACTCCGTCTCAAAAAAAAAAAAAAAAAAAAAAAAAAAAAAAAGGAATGTAAAGAGGAGTGGGGAAAGGATTTAGGATCTATGTGGTCAGCTAGGTTTCCTTTTGTGAGTTTATATAATGGTTTAGTCAGGATGGCAAAACCAGGTATCCAAAGGCAAAAGTATCGAACCATGCCCAGGAAGGAAAGGAGTGGTTGTTTTGTAGAAGGGGTTGGGGTTTGAGAGACAAGCCAGACACAATTGGCAGGGAGATCATGTATGTTTTCATGAAGAATTATGCCGAGGTAGGTAACGGATGGGGAAAAAATTTGAGCTTTGGAGGGGGATACCTGATATCCTTTGGAGAATAAATATTGAAGGAGCAAGAGGATATCTTGTTAAGAAGACGCAAAGGAGGAACTACAGAGTAGAAGGTCATCAATGTATTGAATAAGGTGGGAAGCAGAGAGGTGGAAAGAAAGTAAGTCATGAGAAAGGGCTTGACTGAAGTAATGAGGGCTGTTCCAGAAGGCTTGCGGCAGTACAGCCCAGGTAAGTTCCTGGGACTAAAGGGTGCCAGGGTCAGTCCAGGTAAAAGCAAAGAGGAGCTGGGACAAGGGGTGCAGGGGAATAGTGAAAAAAGTGTCTTTAAGATCGAAAACCAAGTAGTGAGTTGTGAAGGGAGGTATTGAGGACAAAAGAATGTACGGGTTGGGCATCACAGGGTGGATAGGCAAAACAATTTGGGTGATAAGGCACAGATCTTGAACCAACCTGTAAGACTTGTCCAGTTTTTGTACAGATAAGATGGGGGATTTGTAAGGAGAGTTTGTAGGCTTTAGCAGCCCATGCTGTAGCAGGCAAGTAATAACAGGCTCCAACCCCCTTAAAGCCTGTTGTGGGATGGGATACTGGCATTGAGCAGGGTAAGGGTGATTAGGTTTTAATGGGATAGTAATGGGCATGTGATCAGTTGCTAGGGAGGGAGTAGAGGTGTCCCATACCTGTGGGTTAAGGTGGTGGGATACAAGAGGAAGATGTGAAGGAGACTTTGGGTTGTGAAGAAGGGCAGCAATGAGACGTGACTGTAGTCCAGGAATAGTCAGGGAAGCAGATAATTTGGTTAAAATGTCTCAGTCTAATAATAAAGGAACTGGGCAGGTGGGGATAACTAAAAAGGAGTGCATAAAAGAATATTATCCAAGTTGGCACCAGAGTTGGAGAGTTTTAAGAGGTTTAGCAGCCTGGCTGTCAATACCCGCAGCAGTTATGGAGGCAAGGGAAACAGGCTCTTGAAAAGAAGGTAATGTGGAGTGGGTAGCCTCCATATTAATTAAGAAGGGAATGGACTTACCCTCCACTGTAAGAGTTATCCAAAGCATCTGTGATGGTCCAGGAGGCTTCTGAGGCAATCGGGCAGTGTCAGTCTTCGGCCACTAAGCTGAGAAGATCTGGGAAGGAGTCAGTCAGAGAACATTGGGCCAGAGTTCCAGGGGCTTAGGGAGAGGTTGCTGGGCGAGTTGGACAGTACAATTTCCAGTGGGGTCCCACACAGATGGGACATGGCTTAGAAGGAATCCCAGGATGTGGGCATTCCTTGGCCCAGTGGCCAGATTTCCAGCACTTGAAGCAAGATCCTGGGGGATGGAGTCCTGCAGGAATGCCTGGACACTGTGGATTAGGTGCTTTGAAGTTCTTGTGTGCTGGAGATGTGGCTGGGGTTTCTCTTACAGCGGAGACAAGTAATTGCAACTCAGAAATATGTTGCTGCTTGGCTACCTCTTCTCTATTATTGTGTACTTTGAAGGCAAGGTTAATTAAGTCCTTTTGTGGGGTTTGAGGGCTGGAATCTAATTTTTGGAGCTTTTTCTAATGTTGGGAGCGGACTGGGTAATAAAACGCATATTGAGAATAAGATAGCCTTCTGGACCCTCTGGGTCTGGGGCAGTAAAGCATCTAAGGGTTGTTGCCAAATAGGCCATGAACTGGGCTGGGGTTTTATATTTGATGAAAAAGAGCCTAAATTCTAACTGATTTGGGAGAGGTCAGATAAAGAAAAAGGAGCACTAACTTTGACTATGCCTTCAGCTCCAGCCACCTCTCTATCGTTGGGCAGATGGGAGAGAGCTAGTCACGAAACAAAACTGTAAGCCAGACCAGGTGTGAGGAGGGGAAGTGATAAAAGGATTGTAGGGTCGGGAAGCAGAGGTTGGGGAAGAATTGGGAACTGACTCAGCTTGGTGAGAAGCAGCCTGGGGAGGAGGGGAGAAGTCAGATGGGTTCTTAGAAAAGGAGGATTCAAAAGGACTCAGAGTTTGGGGTGGAAACTGAAGGAGCAGACAGGAGAGAAAGAAGAAAGATTTGGGATGAGTCGCATTGGGAGCAGAGACTAGGAGGGGATCGATGTGTAAAAGAATGCCTGGATGTCAGGCACCTCAGACCGTTTGCCCATTTTTCAACAAAAATTATCTAGATCTTGTAGGATGGAGAAATTGAAAGTGCCATTTTCTGGCTATTTAGAACCATTGTTGAGTTTGTATTGGGGCTAAGCGGTATTGCAGAAGAAAATAAGATGCTTAGGTTTTAGGTCAGGCGAGAGTTAGAGAAGTTTTAAGTTTTTTAGAACACAGGCTAAGCGAGAAGAAGCAGAAAGGGAGGGCGGAAGGTTGCCCATAGTAAAAAGGTAAGTTTAGAGAAAAGAGAGGATAGAGACATGGAGGAGGGAAGTGGTACTTGCCACCAAGGGGAGCTGGTACTTGCCACCCAGGGGAGGTGGTACTTGCCACCAAGGGTAATGATCAAGGCAGTCATCCCCACAGTAATCAGTCACCTCTGGAATGTGGGTAAATAATCAGGTAGGCATCCCCGCATTGATTAAACACCCCAGTCCATGACCGGCGCTGGAGTTTTGAGTTCATGGATAAAACATGTCTCCTCTGTCTCTACCAGAAAGAGAAAGGAACCGAAATTAAGGAAGGGAGATATTGAAGCATTGAGTACCTTCTTATGGGCAGGGGAGGATATTACAAAGTACCTTCTCAAGGGTGGGGAGGGTGTATCATACAAAGTACATTCACAAGGGTAGGGGAATATCACAAAGTACGTTATCGCAAGGGTGGGGAGGGTGTATTGTCACAAAGTCAATTGATCAGTTAGGGTGAAGCAGGAACAAATCACAGTGGTGGAATGTCATCAGTTAAGGCAGGAACTGGCTATTTCCACTTATTTTGTTGATCTTCAGTTGCTTCAGGCCATCTGGATGTATACGTGCAGGTCACAGGGGATATGATGGTTAGCTTGGGCACAGAGGCCTGACAGTGGCCATTCTTTCATTTAGGTAAAGGTTATTTATTTTATTTTATTTTATTTTATTTTATTTTATTTTATTTTATTTTGAGATAGAGTCTCATTCTGTTGCTCAGGTTAGAGTTCAGTGGTGTGATCTTGGTTCATTTCAACCTCTGCCTCCCAGGTTCAAGTGATTCTTCTGCCTCAGCCTCCCAAGTAGCTGGGATTACAGACATGTGCCACCACACCTGGCTAATTTTTTTTTTTTTTTTTTTTTTTTTAGTAGAGACAGGGTCTCACTATGTTAGCCAGGCTGGTCTTGAACTCCTGGCATCAAGTGATCTGTCCGCCTTGGCCTCCCAAAGTGCTGGGATTACAGGCGTAAGCCACTGTGCCCAGCCAAGTAAAGGTTACTTTCTTAATAAACTTGCTTTCACTTTACTCTATGGACTCGCCCTGAATTCTTTCTTGCTTGAGATCCAAGAACACTCTTTTGGGATCTGGATGGGGACCCCTTTCTGGTAACACAACTAGAGACATCCTCTGTAGCCCAGAACCCACCAGAATTATTCAAACTAGCCAATCCTAAATCTAAATCTGCTCACCCTGACTTGCCTTGCCTTTCCCATGGAAACCACAAGAAAAACTCCTGCCTGTTCTTTGCCCTTCCTCCAGACTGACCTGTGTGCTTCCCCACAGGGCCCTGCAGGGCACTCTGTGACCCTTCTCTTGGGAACTGTGCCTAACAAATCATATTTTCTTTTTTCTTTTCTTTTCTTTTTTTTTTTTTTGAGACAGAATCTTGCTATGTCATCCAGACTGGAGTGTAGTGGCATGATCTCAGCTCACTGTAACCTCTGCCTCCCGGGTTCAAGTGATTCTCCTGCCTCAGCTTCCTGAGTAGCTGGGATTACAGGCATACACCACCACGCCCAGCTAATTTTTGTATTTTTAATAAAGATGGGATTTCACCATGTTGGCCACGCTGGTCTTGAACTCCTGACCTCATGATCCACCCACCCTGGCCTCCCAAAGTGCTGGGATTACAGGCGTGAGCCACTGTGCCTGACACAAATTATCTTTTCAATAGCAATCATCTCTTGATCTGTTAGCCTCACTATACCTGAATAAAAACAGAATCCCGGGTACAGTTAACAACAGTCTTCCATGGGAAATTGGGTGCTGTTAGGAAGGGATATAGATGCTGAGTCACTTCAAAATGACATCTATTGCACAATGCAGACAGAAGCAAATGAAGTCAGTCAGGAATATGGGGGTAGGGTAGATAGGAGAATGGTAGACAATGGGGAAAGTTTGAAAGAGAGTTGAGGAGAGTAACTCCAGTTTATCACTGTCAACCTCCTGGATCTAGGCCCTGGATCCACTTCTAACTCTGCAACTTCAAGTCTGTGACAAGAACGTGTTTCCTTCCAGGAAGCACCCTGCTTTTGGTTAAGCAAGTCTAAGTTTCTGCTCCTTGCAGCCCATGATTCCTCCTTATAACTGGGAACTTTGCACCCACATAGATGCACCTCAAACTATAAGAACACTTTTTTTCCAGCCTGTGGCCCAAAGGTTATCTGTCCAGGCAACTCCTGCCTTCCCCCTTTTCTCTTCTCCCCCAGCCTGACCGCCTCTGGGCTTAGGATCCCAGGCCAGTGCCTTCCCAGCCCTGATGCTCCCTTCTCTTCTGGTCCAGCAACCTCCCACCTCGTCTTCCTTGACCTCAGGTGGGGTTTCCCTTCTGCAGAGCAGGGATGGAGGCAGGGGTCCTCCCAGCAGAGAAACCCTGCGTTCCTCCTCTCCTGCCTGGACAGCCCCACTCCCCAGGCTGGCAGAGGCTGGCTCTGCAGCTCCTGATCGTCTCCCTCCGGTCTGACTGCCTTACCTTTTTAGTCTAAATCCCAGCCCCTCCTTTTAGGAACTGTCATCATGTTTAATCCTGCCTGGGGGAGACCCCCTCCACCTTCCTAAATGGAAGGTATTCCATTACATGTTAAAGTGCAGTTTAAGCAGCTGTAAGGAAGTGTGACAGAAAGTCTGTCAGAGTGGGGCTGGACTTGCCAAAACTTGGTGTGATGTGGGGACTCTGTCAACGTGCTCCTAGGGAAACCTGAGCTGAGCTGACGCTGAGGCTGGCAGGATGTTCAAGGTAAGAGGCAGGAAGTGGTGTGGGGGAGGGGCAGACAAGGTGCTGGACCCCCGGGTGGCCTGAGAAGAAGGGTTCCCAGTGGGTGGGGGCCGAGGACTTCCTCGTCATTGTGCTGCCAAACAAAGGCAGATGGGCCACCAGGACACCCAGATTGCATTAGGGTGGGCAGGTCGGGCCCAACTCTTGTGGGAACAGGAGTTGGGGTAGACGGTGAGTAGGGAGGAGGAGGTTGGACAGGATTTCCTCCAACAAGTGTTTCAACCTGAGGCCAGAGGCGTCTGGACCTGGAGAGGAAAAGCTCTCCCTCCAGAGGACAGAAGTTGGTCATTCCTGGAGGAGGAAACCAGCGCTTTGGCAGCTGAAGGGCCCAGGCCTGGACACCGACAATATTGAACAGCATGAACTGTGCCCAAAGACGGTCAATGGCGCTAATACTGGCAATGGCCCAGCTAGAGTCCATAGACCTTTCCTGGCCCCTTCTTGGTGCCCCTCTCTCCCAGATGCCCTGGTTTAATCTACACATGCCCAATCTTTATTCTTTTTCTTTGTTTTTTTGTTTTGTTTTGTTTTTTGTTTATTTTTTATTTTTTTATTTTTTTTTTGAGACAGAGTCTCGCTCTGTCACCAAGGTGGAGTGTGGTGGTACAATCTCAGCTCACTGCAACCTCCACCTCCAGGGTTCAAGTGATTCTCCTGCCTCAGCCTCCTGATTAGCTGGGACTACAGGCACACACTACCACACCCAGCTAATTTTTGTATTTTTAGTAGAGACTGGGTTTCACCAGGTTGGCCACGCTGGTCTTGAACTCCTGACCTCAGGTGATCTACCCACCTCGGCCTCCCAAAGTGTGGGATTACAGGCGTGAGCCACCGTGCTTGGCGATGTCCAATCTTTAGATGTAACCTCCTCTCTGTCTGGCCCAGGGCCAGATGGTCACAGAGTCAGGGGTCAGTCTGCATTCTTTCCTTGGCCTCTCCCCTGGCATCTTCTGCACCTCACTCTGCACTCCCCAGTCCCTGTGGGTGAGCCCAGGACCTGCAACACTGTGCCAACCTTGCCCAAGCCACTCTCCAGCTTTCCCAGCTCAGCAGGCTGAGGCACCTGAGGCTTTCATTTTAATTATGAACCACTTCAAAGCCTTTCTGGAAGCAGGTGAGAGACAAAATGTAAACAAGTGAATGAGTGAGTCATCCGGCCCTCCCTGCCCAGATATTTCTGTCATCCATCCTGCCTGTCTGTCACCCCCAGTCTCTGTAATAACCAACCTGGGTTCTCTCCGAATGTGGGGATTTTCCTGGAGCGAGGCCTTCCAGGGCTCCTCCACTTGCCAACATCACCTACCTCGTCTTCCTCTTCAGCACATCCCCAACATTGTCTAAGTGGTAACTCACCTGAGCAAAGCACTTGACACAGATTCATTCATTTACTCCCCACAACAACCTGATGAGGTAGGTACTGTTATGTCCATTTTACAGGTGACAAAAACAAGGCCTAGAGAAGTGAAGTAACTTACCTGTCTAAGGTTACACAGGTTGGTGGTGGGCCCAAGGTTCAAATTCCAGCAGTCAAGCTAGGCATGGTGGCTCATCCCTGTAATCCTAGCACTTTGGGAGGCCAAGGCGGGTGGATCACCTGAGGCCAGTAGTTCAAGATCAGCCTGACCAATATGGCAAAACTCCATCTCTACTAAAAATACAAAAATTAGCCAGGTGTGGTCACAGGTGCCTGTGGTCCCAGCTACTTGGGAGGCTGAGGCAGGACAATTACTCGAACCCAGGAGGCAGAGGTTGCAGTGAGCTGAGATTGTGCCATTGCACTCCTAGCCTGGACAACAGAGCAAGACTCCATCTCAAAAAAAAAAATCCAGCAGTCTGTTTCCAGAACCACTCCCCTCCCTTTCCCCTCCCCTTCTCTTCCCATTTTTCTTTTCTTTTCTTGAGACAGGGTCTTGCTCTGTTGCCCAGGCTGGAGTGCAGTGGCACAGTCACAGCTCACTGCAGCCTTGACCTCTTGGGCTCATGTAATCCTCCCATCTCAGCCTCCCACCCTGAGTAGCTGGAACTACAAGCATGTACCAACATGCCCAGCTAATATTTTATTTTATTTTTTTTGTAGAAATGAGGTCTCGCCATGTTGCCCAGGCTGGTCCAAACTCCTGGGCTCAAGCAATCCTCCCACCTTGGCTTCCCAAAGTGGTGGGATTACAAGGCATGAGCCACTGCTTCCAGCCTGGGTCAGTGGCTTTAAAAATATTTGTGTTTATTTTTATCATTACAGAGATGGGGTCTCACTATGTTACCCAGGTAGGTCTTGACCTCCTGGGCTCAAGTGATCCACCTGCCTTGACCTCCCAAAGTACTGAGATTATAGGTGTGAGCTACCATGCCTGGTCAAGAGTCCGCACTTTTGTGTGTGTGTGTGACAGAGTCTCACTCTGTCACCCAGGCTGGAGTACAGTGGTACGACCTCAGATGACTGAAACCTCTGCCACCTGGGTTCAAGTGATTCTCCTGCCTAAGCCTCCTGAGCAGCTGGGAGTGCAGGCGTGTGCAACCACGCCTGACCAATTTTTGTATTTTTAGTAGAGACAGTGTTTCATTATGTTGGCCAGGCTGGTCTCAAACTCCTGACCTCAGGTGATCCGCCCACCTCGGCCTCCCAAAGTGCTGGGATTACAGGCATGAGCCACCGTGCCTGGCCGCAATTCCACCTTTCTAACTGGCTCCCAGGTGCTGCTAATACTGCCGGTCCCAGCAAAAGTCTGTACTTTCAAGCACTACCTATATGCCCTCCCTCTCTCCTCTTTTTCCCTTCTAGAATTCTCAACTATACACACACATATACACTCACACACCTGTGCAAACTGTATTCTCAGGATCTCTTCCAAGTGCAGTTGCCCTGTAACTCTGCCTTCTGGCTCTGCTCCAATCATACACACTTCTTACTTGCTTGACAAAGCTCAACCCATAACAAGCACACACTCTCCCTATACTCCCTCTCCTTCTTCTCCAAGGTCAGGAGAAGAGAGAGCCTCTCAGCTCTGGGTGTGTGTGTGTGTGTGTGTGTTGTGGGAAGGGGCAGGATAATCGACGTGACTTCTTGGTGAGCTCTGGATATCAGATTTTGGAAGATTCACGGCGGGGACTAGAGGGAAGGCTGGAGGATGGGGAGTTGCAAAGCTGACCCTGCAACCCATTTCTCTCCATCCAACTGTGACCAGAGCCTCAGTCTCATATTTAGGGAGGGGAGCAAGGGGTGGAGTGTGCAGTGGGGGAGATGTTGGTGGGTGAACATCTCATTGCATCCCAGGTCCCATAGCTGGAGAGTCACCGCGGCAGCACGCTCTGGAGTCAGACAGGCCTGAGTCTGAATCTCACTGCTTTGTAGCCTTGGGCAAGTTCTTAACTTTTCTGAGCCTCAGTGACTTAAGGTGGAAAGTGAAATATACAGCAGCTAATTCTAGATGTTGAGTCAACTCCATTTTGCAACCACTACGGTAGTGATTGATTCTGAAAAGAATCATCAATGGATGCAAAAACTATTGGGCAAAAATTTGCTGGGGAAAGGACAGTCTCAAAGTATTTTTCCACAGAGTACTGATTAATTTCAAAGGGGAAAAACAATAACCTTTACACCGGATAGATCTGGCAGGAACCATGTTAACCAAGTGATCAAAGGTAGCATCACCAATAATGGGGCAAACCGGCATCCTGTACTTCCCCATTGATGCGCCGAGAAGGGCACAGCATTGCTCATGCAGCATCCCTGTCAAAAATGCGTAAATGGAATCTAATCATGAGAAAACTACCAGACAGCCAAACTCTTCAGAAAAGTCAATATAATGAAAGGCAACGAAGATTAAGAAGAACTTTACCAGGTTAAAGAAAACTAAAGAGATATGACAACTGACTGCAACACAGAATCCTGGACCAGACCCTGGATCTGGTCAAAAGAAAAATGCTTTAAACGACAGTATTGGGACAAAGGGTAAAATTTGAATGTGGACTATGTAATAGATGAATAGTGTGTTGTATCAATGATATGTCCTTGACTTGGTAATTGTCCTGAGGAAATGTAAGAGAATATATTTATTATTATTATTATTATTATTTTTTGAGAACAAGTCTTGCTCTGTCACCCAGGCTGGAGTGCAATGGCATAATCTCGGCTCATTACAACCTCCACCTCCCAGACTCAAGCGATTCTCCTGCCTCAGCTTCCTGAGTAGCTGGGATTACAGGCACCTGCCATCACACGCCCAACTAATTTTTGTATTTTTAGTAGAGATGGGGTTTCACCATGTTGGCCAGGCTGGTCTTGAACTCCTGACCTTAGGTGATCCACCCGCCTCAGCCTCCCAAAGTGTTGGGATTACAGGCTTGAGCCACCAAGCCCAGACTGAGAATGTATTTATTCTTAAGGCGTATGTGCCGGCCAGGTGTGGTGGCTCATGCCTTGTAATCTCAACATTTAGGGAGGTTGAGGCGGGAGGATTGCCTGAGCCCAGGAAGTGAAGCCTTAGGAGCTGGAGACCAGCCTTTGCAACAAAGTAACACCTCGTATCCACAAAATAAAAAATTAAAAAATTAGCTGGGTGTGGTAGAATGTGCCTGTGGTCTCAGCTACACAGCAGGCTAAGGCAGGAGGATCGCTCGAGCCCAGCAAGTAAAGACTGCAGTGAGCCGTGACTGCACCACTGCACTGCCGCCTGGATAACAGAGCAAGACCCTCAAAACAAAACAAACAAAACAAAACAAACAAACAAAACCTAAAAATATAGTAAAAAGTATTTACAGATAAAGGGTTATGTCTGAAACTTAAACTTATATTCAAATGATGGCTCACACACAAAAACTAAAATAATTACATCTATGCATGAACATCCATGTGTTTTTATAAAAAAGAGAGAATAAAATGTAGTAAAATACTCATTATCAGTGAAAAGGTATTTGAGAGTTTATTATACTATTCTTTTAGCTTTTCAGTAGGTTAAAATTTTTTCAAAATAAGAAGGTTGTTAAAAGGGAGTTCCTGAATTCACACAAGAGATACATCCATCCTGGCACTTACTAGATCTTAACTGAGGCCAGTTCCCACTTCTGCAGGACTGTAGGTCCCGGGGGCAGTACACCCCAGGGTGCCCAATGAGACGGGGTCAAGGTCCTTCCCCATCCTAGGCCTCTACTGAAATCTCCAAGCTTCAGCCACTCTTGGAATCTCCTGGCCAGAGCTGAGAGGTGGGGAATAGGAAGGGATGGTGGGGGAAGGGAAAACAGTCCTTCCTCTTTCCTCACTCCCAAGAATGGAATCTTTGAAGAGTCCAGACAGATTTGTCCAATGTATCAGGTGGTTTGTGCTGAGGGATTCTGTGGACAGAAGAGGTACTGATTGAGAAGCAGGAATGCCCCGCTTTACTCTCCTGCCTCTTGGCGATGGCTGTGCCTCCAAGCCCAGGAGGGTGTTCTACCCAGAGCCACGGAGGCATCACTCAGCCCTGGGAAAGCCAGCCTGAGTGTCAACATTCTGGCAGAGAGAAGTGCTAGATGCTTATTTGAGGATGTCTGAACAGACTTGTTTGAGAGACAGCTGGAGTTGTGAAGTAATCCTGGCGTCTCCCCATGTCTCAGTTTTGAAGGCAGGCTTTGCCTGCAGGCCTCTGACCTCTAACGTCCTTCTATTCTTGTTAGCAATTGACAAAACTTTGCTTAAGACTTGGGGATGACAGAAGTCCACACAGAGAGGGGCTCATCATTGCTACTAGAAGGGCTAGGAACACGCTCCCTCCGTGGGGCAGAAGCCAGCTCAGTTTGGGATCCTCCAGGCCAAATGCCTGGGCTGGTAATGCCGTAGCGCGTGCACACCATTTCAACTCCAAACAGTGACCTCTTCTGGCTCCAGTGGCCCCTGGGAGCCAAGGCCTCCAGCCCCAGTGGGCAGTGCCAACCCATGACAGGGGAGTGGCAGGCTCTGGCTCAGAGCTCTGCTTCGGGAATCCTCCCCGAGAGTGGAAGCAGGCTCCAGAGCCCATCGGCTGAGGCCAGGCAGAATGAGTCCTAGCAGGACACTAAAGTTCCAGGGAGAACAAGAACATAAAGGAGGCCAAAGGGCTGTCATCAGAATGATTCAGGTCTGCAAAGCCAGGCCTGGGAGTAAGAACTGATCAGGACCACAGAAGAGGAGCGTCCAGAGCCGTTAACTGCCACCTTCCTCACCTGGCTTCCCTGCTAGTTTCTCTGCCACAGCCCCAGCCCCTGACAGGGGTGTCACACTACAGAACAAGCACAGCGGCCAGAACTCTCCCGACCAGCTCTGCTCTTTGAGAAAGTCCCCCACCGACAACGTGGGCACGGAGGGGCTGCTGACCACCGTATCCTTGCAGCGCTGGCCCACGGAAGACCAGCCCAGGGAAAGGCGCTTGACTCAGACCAGTTGATCAGCTCCTTAACTGGGATTTTACATACAGGCCATAGCAGACAAAGGGCCTTTCTTGACCCTGAAGTCACTAGTTGAGGTGACAGAATCCTCAAGTTGTCAGTCTTCCCATGTCCCACACGAAGGTCCAACATGAGGAAATGAGGCCAGCACAGAGAAGGGAGCCGAGTCCCAGTGACATTATTGGTGTTTCTGGACCCAATTGTTCCAGAAGCCCTCCCTCCTCTGTTCGTATCACTTATGGGAGCTAAGCCATTCCTTTCCCCTTGGTGGGCTACTTTGAGTTAAACTTCTGTCTCTTCTTTTTTTTTTTTTTTTTTTTTTTATTTTTTTTGAGACAGAGTCTTGCCCTGTCGCCCAGGCTGGAGTGCAGTGGCGCGATCTCAGCTCACTGCAAGCTCTGCCTCCCAGGTTCACGCCATTCTCCTGCTTTGGCCTCCCAAGTAGCTGGGACTACAGGTGCCAGCCACCACGCCCAGCTAATTTTTTTGTATTTTTAGTAGAGATGGGGTTTCACCGTATTAACCAGGATGGTCTTGATCTCCTGACCTCGTGATCTGCCCGCCTCAGTTTCCCAAAGTGCTGGGATTACAGGCTTGAGCCACCACGCCCGGCCAACTTCTGTCTCTTCTTTTAAGGCCAGTGGGAGGGCAGTGATTAATGTGCTGTGTGAGCCTCCTGCTCCTCCAGTCACAGTCTGTATGAGCAGGAGTGGATACTTGACCCAAAGGGAACCAAGACCTAGGGCAGAATCAACCTGTCTCTCTCTCCCTCTTCCTCTCATATTTATTATTATTATTATTATTATTAGATGGAGTCTTGCTCTGTCACCCAGAGTGGAGTACAGTGGTGTGATCTCAGCTCACTGCAACCTCCACCTCCTGGGTTCAAGCAATTTTCCTCCCTCAGCCTCCCAAGTAGCTGGGATTACAGGTGCCTGCCACCACACCCAGCTAATTTTTGTATTTTTAATAGAGATGTGGTTTCGCCATGTTGGCCAGGCTGGTCTCGAACTTCTGACCTCAGGTGATCTGCCCATCTCGGCCTCCCAAAGTGCTCGGATTACAGGCATGAGCCACCAGGCCTGGCCTCCCCCTCATATTTAAACTGAGAGGTAGGCCAGGCGCAGTGGCTCACGCCTGTAACCCCAGCATTTTGGGAGGCTGAGGCAGGCTGATCACGAGGTCAGTAGATTGAGACTATCCTTGCTAACACGGTGAAACCCCGTCTCTACTAAAAATACAAAAAAAAATAGCCGGGCATGGTGGCGGGCGCCTATAGTCCCAGCTACTCGGGAGGCCGAGGGAGGAGAATGGCGTGAACCTGGGAAGTGGAGCTTGCAGTGAGCTGAGATCGTGCCACTGTACTCCAGCCTGGGCAGCAGAGCAAGACTCCATCTCAAAAAAATAAATAAATAAAAAATAAATAAACTGAGAGGTAGAGATTACAGTCTGATGGCTGGAACTGAAGGTTGTATAGATTCAGGACTAGGACAACAATTTGGTTGGGGACTTACTGATGGAAAAAAAGAAGAAAGCTAGCCTGCTGAGATAGATAGGAGAGAAGAGAACCATATAAGCAAATTGAGAGAGAGAAAGAGAGAGAGAGAGAGAATTTTCCCAATTTCTGAGCCCCAGTGTACTTCCTGCCCTTCTTTCTGTGACATTCTCTGAACCCGTATAATATACCCTGTCTTAGGCTTTTCTGGAGGTATAACAGACAGAAACCCACCCAGGCTAACTTACACAAAAAGGGTAGTCTTTTTTTTTTTTTTTTTTTTTTGAGACCTAGTTTAGTTCTTGTCACCCAGACTGGGGTGCAGTGGTGCAATCTCGGCTCACTGCAGCCTCTGCTTTCCAGGTTCAAGAGATTCTCCTGCCTCAGCCTCCTGAGTAGCTGGGATTACAGGCACCTGCTGCCACGCCCAGCTAATTTTTGTATTTTTAATAGAGACGGGGTTTCACCATGTTGTCCAGGCTGGTATTGAACTCCTGACCTCAGGTGACCCGCCTGCCTCAGTCTCTCGAAGTACTGGAATTACAGGCGTGAGCCACTGCACCTGGCCTTAGAAGGGTAGTCCTTATAAGGAGGGCAGGTGTCTCCTGGAACCCTGGGACAGGTGGCACACCTGGGCCTCAGGATGACCTAAAATCCAGGCTGCCCTTCTCTAAATGGGCCTGTGGTCTCAAGCATCTTTTCTGGGACCAATTTCCTTCAATTCTCCATGTGCATGAGGCTAAACATGGCTGTCAATAGCCCCAGATTATACAAGTTCAAGTGGCCACAGAGATGTCCTGCTCACTCTCTAGCCCTTGTCCGAATGCCAAGGAGAAAGACTCTGGCAGGCCCAGTCTGGGTCAGTACCTACCTGCTCCAACCAGCCAGGTCTGGTGGAGTGGGGATCCCATTGTCTGCTATAGCCCACCTCCAGGGAAGGGTCAAAGAGGAGTCCTCAAGGAAGACATACAAATGGCAAACAGGCATATGAAAAGGTACTCAGTCACTGATCATCAGAGAATTGCTAATCAAAACTATAATGAGATATCATCTCACCCCAGTGAAAATGGCTTTTATCCAAAAGACAGGCAATAACAAATGCTGACAAGAATGTGGAGAAAAGGGAACCCTTGTATGCTGTTGGTTGGAATGTAAATTAATACAACCACTATGGAGAACAGTTTGGAAGTTCCTCAAAAAACTAAAAACAGAGCTACCATACGATCCAGCAATCCCACTGATAAAACCAGCTTATCAAAGAGTATATATCCAAAAGAAAGAAAACCAGCTTATCAAAGAGTTATCTGCACTGCCATATTTATTGCAGCACTATTCACAATAGCCAGGATTTGGAAACAACCTAAGTGTCCATCAACAGACAAATGGATAAAGAAAATGTGGTACTTATACACAGCGGAGTGCTATTCAGCCATAAAAAAGAAAGATCCTGTCGGCTGGTCGTGGTGACTCACGCCTGTAATCCTAGCATTTTGGGAGGCTGAGGCGGGCAGATCACTTGAGGTCAGGAGTTTGAGATCAACCTGATCAATATGGTGAAACCCTCTCTCTACTAAAAATACAAAAATTAGCCAGACGTGGTTACATGCGCTTGTAATCCCAGCTACTTGGGAGGCTGAGGCAGGAGTATCACTTGTACCTGGGAGATGGAGGTTGCAGTGAGCTGAGATCACGACACTGCAATTCAGCTTGAATGACAGAGTAATACTCTGTCTCAAAAAAAAAAAAAAAAAAAAAAAAAAAATTCCTGTCATTTGCAACAACATGGATGGAACTGGTGATCATTACGTTAGGTGAAAAAAGCCAGGCACAGAATGACAAACTTCTGGCCAGGCGGGGTGGCTCACACCTATATTCCTAGCACTTCAGGAGGCCAAGGTGGGCAGATCAGGCCAGAAGTTCAAGACCAGCCTGGCCAACATGGTGAAATACAAAAAATTAACCGGGCGTGGTGGTGTGTGCCTATAGTCTCAGCTACTTGGGAGACTGAGACAGGAAAATCACTTGAACCTGGGAGGTAGAGGTTACAGTGAGCTGAGATTGCACCACTGCACTCCAGCCTAGGCACAGAGTGAGACTCCATATCAAAAAAAAAAAAAATAGAGAGAGAGACAAACTTCTCATATTCTCATTTATTTGTGGGAGCTAAAAATTAAAACAACTGAACTCATGACAGTAGAACAATGGTTACCAGAGGCTAGGAAGAGTAATGGTTGGGGGCGGGGAGATGATTAATGGGTACAAAAACATATTAGTTGTAATAGAAAGAATGAATAAGACCTAGTATTTGATAGCACAACAGAGTGACTACACACAACAATAATTTATTGTACACTTAAAAAACTAAAAGAATATAAGTGGATTATTTATAAGACATAGAAAGGATAAATGCTTGAGGTGATGGATACCTCATTTACCCTAATGTGATTATTACCCATTGTATGCTTGTATCAAAATACCTCAGGTACCCTGTAAATATATACACCTACTAGGTACCCACAAAAATTGAAAATAAAAATCTTTTTCTAAAAAGAAGAATCCTCTGCAGCTGTTATATCAAGCTACTTTTGGTAGGATCCCATTCCCTGCCACTGAACAGAACTGACTAAAGCAATTGCCAGTAGCTTTGGGGCACCTGTTGCCCCTCTCTCTGTTGGAGGTGTGCGCCTCAAGAGTATGTACAGCTGGATAGAAGGGCCAATTCTTCTCAGAGGTCGAGAACATTCTTCCACGCTGTATCCCCTGCAAACAACTAGAATTCACGGTGATGCCAGCCGAGTGTTCTGTCTTCACCCACCTATCCGCCACCATTCCCGAGAGAGAATTGGCCAGTGTCACAGTATCTGACCCACCATGCATTCTGTGGAGGGTGGCAAAGAATCCTACGGAACGTTCCAAAGGCTGACTTCTATCTGACATGTGTATGACTGTTGATCATAACTTATCCTTTCAGGGAGGACAAATACCAATATTTCACCAGGTCCGGACAATCCTGGAACCCTTCACGCTTGACACTGAAGACAGAATTCTGAAAGTTGAACATAGTGCTACAGATTTCTCTAGGACTGGAAGGTCGTGCTGCAGAGGTGGGCGGGTCAGTGAGAGTCTTAGGCACCTCTTCACCTTCTGCACTTAGGACTCAAAAGACATGGAGTCCACCCAGAGGCCAGAGTTTTCTTTCTTGAGTATCACGTCTGCTTGGCAGAGCCCCTGTGGAATCTCTCTAAATTCTCATTCTTCTGCATTTGGCAATAGGCGCCCCTAGATCTGGGGTGGGAACAAGGGCTGCCTCACAGAGCACAGGCAGCTTGAAGGCTCAAAGTGGGAAAGACAGGGGATGTTTCCCATTCAATGTTGCTATGCTAAAATGAAAGGATGTCTGACTTGTGTTAAAGCAGAGGCACATATATATACTACCTGTATGGAACAGGTGTTAGAGTTTGGGTGTTTGTCCCTTTCAAATCTCATGTTTAAATGTAATCCCCAGGCCGGGCATGGTGGCTCATGCCTATAATCCCAGTACTTTGGGAGGCCGAGGCAGGCAGATCACTTGAGCTCAGGAGTTTGAGACCAGCCTGGCCAACATGGTGAAATCCCGTCTTTACTAAAAATACAAAAATTAGCCGGGCATGGTGGCACACGCCTGTAGTCTCAGCTACTTGGGAGGCTGAGGCAGAAGAATTGCTGGAGCCTGGGAGGCGGAGGTTGCAGTGAGCTGAGATTGTGCCACTGCACTCTAGCCTGGGCAACAGAGCTAGACTCCATCTCAAAAAAATAAATGAATAAAAAAGTAAGGAAGTAAATGTAATCCCCAGTGTTGGAGGTGGGGCCTGGTGAGAGGTGTTTGGGTCATGGGGACAGATCCTTCATGAATAGCTTGGTGTTGTCCTCACAATAATGAGTGAGTTCTCACTCTGAGTTCACGTGAGATCTGGTTGTTGAAGAGGGTATGGTGGCCAGGAACAGTGGCTCACATTTGTAATCCCAGCACTTTGAGAGGCCAAGGCAGGAGGATGACTTGAGCCTAGGAGTTTGAGACCAACCTAAGCAGCATGGCAAGACTCTGTCTCTACAAAAAATGAAAAAGTACCGATCATTGTGGTGTTCGCCTGTGGTCCCAGCTACTCAGGAGGCTGATGGGGGAGGATCACTTGAGTCTGGAAGGTGGAGGCTGCAGTGAGGTCTGATTGTGCCACTGTACTCTAGCCTGGGAACAGCCCTGTCTCAGAAAAAGAAAATGGAGGGGGGGTGTGGCATCCCCTCCATCCTGCCCTGACTGTCTCACCCTGTGGTAGGCCAGCTTCCGCTTCTCCTTCTACCACAATTAGAAGCTTCCTGAGGCCTCGCCATAAGCTGAGCAGATATCGGTGCCATGCTTCTTGCACAGTTTGCAAAGCCATGAGCAATTAAATGTCTTTTCTGTGTAAGTTACCCAGCCTCAGGTATTTTTTTATATCAATGCAAGAACAGACTAATACAAAGGGATAATTCAGAATGCAAAATAAATACAAAAAAATACAAACAGTAGGGCTTCTTCATACCTGAGTATCTCCCTCACACATTCAGCACAGCCCTGTTCCCCATCACTTTTTTTTTTTTTTTTTTTTTTTTGAGACAGAATGTCACTTTGTTACCCAGGATGGAGTGCAGTGGCACCATCACAGCTTACTGCAGCCTCAACTTCCTGGGCTCAAATCATCCTCCCACCTCAGCCTCCCAGGTAGCTGGGACTACAGGTGTGTGCCATCATGCCAAGCTAATTTTTTATTTTTTGTAGAGAAGAGGTCTCATCACATTGCCCAGTCTAGTCTCCAACTCTTGGGCTCAAGTCATCCTCCCACCTCTGCCTCAGAAAATGCTGGGATTGCAGGTGTGAGCTGCCACACCTGGCTCCCATCACTCTAATCTAACACTAATGTTGCCCTTCAACTTGAGTAAAATTCAGTTTCCTGAATCATTCTGAGTGACCTCTGGTCGTCCTCACTGCTCATTACATGCTAATTATAATGCATTAGCATCCTAAGAGACACTCCCACCAGCACCATGACAGTTTACAAATGCCATGGCAATGTCTGGAACTTACCCTATATGGTCTAAAAAGGAGAGGAACCCTCAGGTCCAGGAATTGCCCATCCCTTTCCAGGAAGACTCATGAATAATCCACCCCTTGTTTAGCATATAATCAAGAAATAACCGCAAATAACAGAAGCCCTCGGGGCTGCTCTGCCTATGGAGTAATCATTCTCTTATTCTTTTACTTTCCTAATAAACTTGCTTTCTCTTTCTGGATTCACCTCAAATTATTTCTTGTGCAAGATCCAAGAACCCTCTCTTGGGGTCTGGATCGGGACCCCTTTCGGGTAACATAACCATGAGAAAACTAGCAGAAAATTCCAGATTGAGGGACATTCTACAGAATCCCTGACCTGTACTCCTCGAAACTGTTAAGGGAATAAAAAGCAGGGAAAGCCTGAGAAACTGTCACAGACACAGACTAAGACGATGTGATGACCAAATGTAATGTGGCATCCTGGATGGCATCCACTTTTCTAACATCCTGAATCAGAAAAGGGATGTTAGTGGAAAAGCATCCTTTAGAGAAAGGATGTTGGTGAAATCTGATTAAATAAAGTGGCAAGTTTAGTTAGTAGCAATGTACTGATGTTGCTTGCTTGTTGCGACAAATCTACCATGATGACGTAGATATTAACCACAGAGGCTCCTGAGTGAGGGTACATAACAGCTCTCTGTACCATCTGCAACTTTGCTATAAGCTTAAACTATTCTAAAAGAAAAGGGTTACTTAAAATAAAAAGGCAGGTTGGGTGCGGTGGCTCACGCCTGTAATCCCAACACTTTGGGAGGTGAGGCAGGTGGATCACTTGAGCTCAGAAGTTCGAGACCAGCCTGGCCAACATGGCAAAACCCTGTCTCTACTAAAAATACAAAAATTAGCTGGGCGTGGTGGCAGGCGCCTGTGGTCCCAGGTACTTAGGAGGCTGAGGCAGGAGAATCACTTGAGCCTGAAAGGCAGAGGTTGCAGTGAGATGGCGCCACTGCACTCCAGCCTGGGCGACAAAGCAAGACCCTGTCTCAAAAAAAAATAAAGTAAAAAGGTAAAAAACAATCAAATGAAAAGGTAAGGCAGGGGCATGGGGGAAGCAAGTGCCTGGCTTTGGGTTGGAAGGGAGGGAAGTTTGGAAGGCAGAAGCCCCAGAGAGACTGCGGATCTTTTCCTTTTTCTTTTCTTTCTTTCTTTTTTTTTTTTTTTTTTTGAGACGGAGTCTCGCTCTTGTCACCCAGGCTGGAGTGCAGTGGTGCGATCCCTGCTCACTGCAACATCCACCTCCCGGGTTCAAGCGATTCTCCTGCCTCAACCTCCTGAGTAGCTGGGACTACAGGTGCGCGCTACCACGCCCGGCTAATTTTTTGTATTTTTAGTAGAGATGGGGTTTCACCATGTTGGCCAGGGTGGTCTTGAACTCCTGACCTCAGGTGATCCACCCACCTCGGCCCCCCAAAGTGCTGGGATTACAGGCATGAACCACCACGCCCAGCCATCTCTGTTTCTTTTTTTAGAGATAGGGTCTTGCTATGTTGCTCAGGCTGGTTTCCAACTCCTGGCTGAAGCCATCCTCCCACCTCAGCCTCTCAAGTAGCTGTGATTACAGGCCCAGGGAACCACTGAGCCCTGCTCAAGGCTGCAGGTCTTGGACAAAACAGGCATCCCTGTCCCCTGCATTGTTGAGGAAGTGTCCTCCTATGAATGGGACTCATACCTGTAGATAGAGGAGAGGCTAGTGCTGAACTTCTCTGACTTCAGTGTACGCAAGAAGCTCTCAGGAAAATCTCATTAACATGTGGATTCTGACTCAGCACGCCTGGGTGAGCCCAGAAATTCCACTTTTCTTTTCTTTTTTTTCTTTTTTTTTTTTTGAGACGGAGTCTTGCTCTGTCTGTTGCCCAGGTTGGAGTGAAATAGTGCAATCTAGGCTCACTGCAACCTTCGTCTCCCCGGTTCAAGCAATTCTCCTGCCTCAGCCTCATGAGTAGCTGGGATTACAGGTGTGCGCCACCACGCCCAGCTAATTTTTGTATTTTCAGCAGAGATGGGGTTTCACCATGTTGGTCAGGCTGGTCTCGAACTCCCGACCTCGTGGTCTTCCTGCCTCGGCCTCCCAAAGTCCTGGGATTACAGGCATGAGCCATCGCGCCCAGCCGCAGTTTCAGTTTTCTAACTGGCTGCCAGGTGCTGCTGATACTGCTGGTCCCAGGACCACACTCTGAGTTGCAAGAAACTGGAGAGTTGGATGTCACCACTTCCCTGGGGGTAGGGGAAGAGATGCTGAAAGGAAAGTCTGCCACCCTGAGGTCACACATGCCCTACCTTGCCCATTTCCCAGCGAGCGGCCTGAAGGAGAGCAGAGCGCAGGCTCCACAGCCTCAGAGAACAGGCCCAATTCTCGTCCCCCACTGCCAACTGTCATCTGGATCAGCCTCAGGTAAACCTCAGTCCACTCGAAGCCTTGGTCTGCTCTTGCCGTCTGGGATTCCCTGAGGCCCCTACAGTGTCACTCTCCATCTTCATCCTCTTGGGCTCAGACCAGGACAAAAAAATTAATGCACATTTTGTCTCCACACAGAAGTCGACAGACCTGCACTCAGGCAGGTGCCTTACCCTGTACCCCAGTCTCTTGCCTCCATCTGTACAATGGGCATCGAAACTCCTAGTACCTATGTCTCCAGGTTGTTCTGAGGACTGAAGGAGGGAATCAGAGGCAAGGGGCTCTGCACACTGTGCAACTGCTTGTTGAAATGACTGAGGCACCGGCCAAAATAGTTTCAAATGCTTTACAAGGATTGTATTTTGCTTTTGAAATTATTTATAGATTATTATTTATTTTTAAGAAACAGGGTCTCACTTTGTCACCCAGGCTGGAGTGCAGTGGCACAACCATAGCTCAAGCAGCCCCAGACTCCTGGGCTCAAGTGATCCTCCCGCCTCAGCCTCCCAAGTAGCTGGAACCACCGACCATGCACCATCATGCCTGGCTATTTTTTTATTTTTGTAGAGATAGGGTCTAACGATGTTGTCCAGGCTGGTCTCAAACTTTGAGCTTCAAGAGATCCTCCCACCTTGACCTCCCAAAATGTTGGGATTACAGGCACCATGCCTGGCTATAAGCACAGTTGCAGGAGCTTAAAAATCAAATCAAGGTGGTTTCTGCACAGCAGATGTGAGGAAAAGAGAAGGAAGTCTGTGCTGTTGACCTCTGGTGGCTCATAGACACATTAGGAGTCTGATAAAAGCTATGCCACCACCAACCAGAAAAACACACTTAAGGCCAGGTGCAGTGGCTCACGCCTGTAATCCCAACACTTTGGGAGGCTGAGGCAAGCAGATCACCCAAGGTCAGGAGTTCAAGACCAGCCTGGCCAACATGGAGAAACCTGTCTCTACTAAAAATACAAAAATTAGCCAGGCTTGTGGCACGCATCTGTAATTCCAGTTACCCTGGAGGCTGAGGCAGGAGAATTGCTTGAACCCGGAGGTGGAATTTGCAGTGATCCAAGATCGCGCCACTGCACTCCAGCCTGAGCGACAGAACAAGACTCTGTTTCAAAAAAAAAAAAAGGAAAAAAAAGAAAAAAGAAAACACACTTAAGCACATAGTCACACAACTCTGCCCCCAACTGCAGAGGATTCTGGACACTGGCTTGAGAATGCCAGGTCTAGAGGCTCCTGTAAGCTTAACGATACAAGGAAAACACAAGCAGACAGCAGGGGAAGATGGTGGGTGGGGATGATGTTCCCAGTTCTCAGTGTCAGCAACACTGCCCCTGTGCCCACAAGTCCTGAGCTCTGTCAGAGGCCACTCGGAATGCATTCTGTGCACCACCCTCCATTCGCCTATGTGCAGGCTCCCCAAGCCAGGGCATCCCTGTCAGCTGCTTCCCTGGGAGCCTCAGGAATCTCAGCTATTGCGGCCGAGGCAGAGCAGCCTTAGTCCGCTGTCACTGCTTGGGACTTCCTGAGCACCCTACAGGGTTACTCTGAGTCTTCATCCTCTTGAGCTCAGGCCAGGACAAAAAAATAATGCACATTTTGTCTCAGCACAGAAGTCCACCGACCTTCACTGGGAGCTCAGAAGAAGCAGAAGGAAATAAAAAGATCCTGACCGGGTGCTATGGTTCCCACCTATGGTCTCAGCACTTTGGGAGTGCTATAGTCCTAGCTACTTGGAGGCTGAGGCAAGAGGATCACTTGAGGCCAGGAGTTCAAGACCAGCCTGGGCAACATAGTGAGACCCCATCTTTATTTTTTTAAAAAAACAAAATCTCAAGAAGATCCAAAGGCATAAAAATGGTCCATTGCACCCAGGACCTCTCCCTGACCCCAGATCCTTGGCACAAGCTGGCAAGCCTGGTCTTGGTTTTTCCTCTCCCACCTCCTTGTCCCTTTCTCAGGCCCCTCCTTCTTAAATGAGCCGTTTATTGCTTTTTTCCTTATACTCTCTCCCACTCCTTCCTCTGTCCCTGTCCTCAGGAGCTATAAAACCATGCCCCAAAGAGTTAAGGAAGCCAATGACTAACAGAAATTCTTTTTCTTTTTTTTTCTTTTCTTTTCTTTCTCTTTTTTTTTTTTTTTTTTTTTTTTTTTTTTTTTGAGATGGAGTCTCTCTCTGTTGCCCAGGCTGGAGTACAGTGGCACGATCTTGGCTCACTGCACCCTCCGCCTCCTGGGTTCAAGCAATTCTCTTGTCTCAGCCTCCCGAGTAGCTGGGACTACAGGGGTGTGCTACCACGTCCAGCTAATTTTTTTGTATTTTTTGTGTTTTTAGTAGACACGGGGTTTCACTTTGTTGGTCAGGCTAGTCTCGAACTCCTGACCTCAGGTGATCCACCTGCCTCGGCCTCCCAAAGTGCTGGGGTTACAGACATGAGCCACCACGCTCGGCTAACAGAAATTCTTGAGTTTGCAAAATGGCAGGTTAAAAAAAGAACTACTGGCCGGGCGCGGTGGCTCACACCACACCTGTAATCCCAGCACTTTAGGGGCTGAGGTGGGTGGATCACCTGAGGTCAGGAGTTCAAGGCCAGCCTGGCCAACATGGCAAAACCCCGTCTCTACTAAAAATACAAAACTTAGCCAGGCGTGGTGGCACGCACCTGTAATCCCAGCTACTCAGGAGGCTGAGACAGGAAAACTGCTTGAACCCGGGAGGCAGAGATTGCAGTGAGCTGAGATCGTGCCACTGCACTCCAGCCTGGGCAACAAGAGAGAAACTCCATCTCAACAACAACAACAACAAAAAGACAGAAAGAAAGAAAGAAAAAGAAAAGAAACAACTGAAACTCCCTCTGCTTATGAGATCAAAAGAACTGGCTAACATTGGTTGAAACCAACATGGACAACTGGAATCTGTGCAGGATGAACTTGCTGATGGCACTGACTGAATTTCCACTGTATGTTTCATACTAACTCCCCTTGAATTTGCACATGCAACTCATGAGATCACAGGAAGAGATAACTGCGCATGCCCAGGGACTTTCCAGACCTCCCCTTTCCTTTCACCAATCATCTGCTCATCTCAGAATCCACCCCCTGAACCTTTTCTAATAAAAATACTACTTTGAAGCCAGGATGAGGAGACAGATTTGAGCTTCACACTCATGTCTGCTTGTGAGTCAACTTGCAATAAAAGCCTATCTTTTCTCAAAACCTGACACAGTGGGCAGACAGCCCCCTTTGGCTCATAACAATTGTATGTGAGAACGATGCAGGTGCCCCCAGGAAGAGAGAAGAAACTGCTAATTTCCCACCAATATCCATTCCTTCCTTGTTTTGTTACCATGCCTGAGTTTTGGTTGGGCACATGATCACATGACTAAAGATTATACTCCCCAGCCTCCCTTGCAGCTTAATGAGTCAATACAACCAAATTCTGATTGATGGCTAGAACGAGGTCAGATGTATGCCACTTCTGGGTTATGATCTTAAAGGAATGGGTGTGTGCTCCCCTTACCCTTTCCTTCTTCCCACTGTCTGGGAGGCAGACATGATGGCAGAAGCTAAAGCAGCCACTTTGAGCCCACCAATGGGAGTTACCATGATCCCCAAACAATGACTGACTATGACTGATTATAGTAGGTGTTTAATAAATAATTTTGGAGACTGGGTGCAGTGGCTCACGCCTGTAATCCCAGCACTCTGGGAGGCTGAGGCAGGCAGATCACAAGGTCAGGAGATCAAGATCATCCTGGCTAACATGGTGAAACCCCGTCTCCACTAAAAAAAAAAAAAAAAAAAAAAAATTAGCCAGGCGTGGTAGCAGGTGCCTGTAGTCCCAGCTACTTGAGGGGCTGAGGCAGGAGAATGGCATGAACCCGGGACGCGGCACTTGCAGTGAGCCGAGATCACGCCACTGCATTCCAGCCTGGGCGACAGAGTGAGATTCCATCTCAAAAATAATAATAATAATAATTTTGGAGGGCCCTAACTCACTTGATCCTCACAATAATCCTATGAAGTAGGTACTACTATGATTCCAAGTTTACAGGTAAGGAACCTGAGACACAGGTTGAGTGATTGCTATAAGGTCACCAAGGGCAAGATTTGATTCCAGGCAACCTGGTTCCAGAGTCCATGCTTTTAATGATGACAACATATAGAACAGAGATCTATACACTGAACTGTTATGTGAAAAACAATAGACACCTATCCCTGTTAGTCTATGTATTGGGGGACCTCTTTGTCACAGCAGCTTAAATATACCTTAACATACCCTCTGTGTCACCCCAGAGGTAAACATAGGTCTCCCGCTCTCCATACTCTGTGTGTGAGCCCCCCTAGGGCCAGTAACCCAGCAGGCAGGCTCCTGGGAGGCTTCTGAGAGAACTCCCTAGGGGATGAAGCTTCCTAATTGGTTCAATTTGTTTTCACTCCAGGCTCTATATTCCTAAAAATCAGAAAAGGCTTCATCCCATGGGTCACCAGCTGCTGAAGTACCATGCACAGTCACAAGCCCTCCCTTTCCTCCAACCTGTCAACACAAAGACATGGGTACACACACACTACACCCCAATGAGAAAACAGCCCTTCATCTCCAAAGGGTAGTGTTTTCTCTGAGTTATTTAAATTAACTAACATTTCAACACTTTTGCCATTTATAAGCTATCACCATGGAACAACGGCCTGGTAAAGTAACCAAGAAATATTAAGTGAAAAAAGTAAATTTCAGAACAGGACACTTGCTCTGTTCTTATTTCTACACACATATGCACACATCCGTATGTCTGCAAAAATACAGCTCCGTCTGTAGAAGTAGTGGCTGCTCATAACCACTGTGGGAGATGGAACCGGTCTTAGTATCACCCCCCTTTACAGATGAGGAAACTGGCTTAGCGAGGCTGAGGAACAGCTAGAAGGAGTGAGACCCGTGCCTTGCTCCCCTGCGCCACAGCTCAAAGCCCTGCTCTTTCTATTAGACCTATCTCCTGTCATTCTAAGTCCATGTCACTGTAGCTTATTGTCCCCATAGTCTGCCCAGCTCACTGCTTCCTGCCCTATCTTTGGAAGAAAACCAGGGATGTGGAGGGGGTATCTCTGGGAGGGCTATTCTGGGAGGCCTCACTGGCTGCTTATCAGTAACACTACATATTCCAAGGCAGTAGGTCTCCCCCCCAGGGATAAAGGAATCCCAATAGCTGGAGACCATGACAAAAATGTACCACAGCTCAGCCTGTGTGTTTTTAACAGGTTCCCCAGAACTTGATGTACAGTCTCTCAGTGACTGAAACTGGTATTAAGTAAGCCCTTTTTTTCTTTTTTTGAGACAGAGTTTCACTCTTGTCACCCAGGCTGGAGTGCAGTGGCACAATCTCAGCTCACTGCAGCCTCCGCCTCCCAAGTTCAAGCAATTCTCCTGCCTCAGCCTCCCGAGTATCAGGATTACAGGCGCCCACCACTATGCCCAGCTAATTTTTGTATTTTTAGTTGAGATGAGGGTTTCACTACATTGGCCAGGCTGGTCTCGAACTCCTGACCTCAGGTGATCCACCTGCTTCGGCCTCCCAAAGTGCTGGGATTACAGGCGTGAGCCACCGTGCCCAGCCCCAATTCAATTTCTTTTTTTTCTTTTTTTTTTTTTTGAGACGGAGTCTCACTCTGTCGCCTAGGCTGGAGTGCAGTGGTGCATTCTCGGCTCACTGCAAGCTCCATCTCCTGGGTTCATGCCATTCTCCTGCCTCAGCCTCCCAAGTAGCTGGGACTACAGGTGCCCGCCACCACCCCCAGCTAATTTTTTGTGTTTTCAGTAGAGACGGGGTTTCACCGTGTTAGCCAGGATGGTCTTGATCTCCTGACCTTGTGATCCACCCGCCTCAGCCTCCCAAAGTGCTGGGATTACAGGCATGAGCCACCACTCCCGGCCCCCATTTCTTTTTGAAAAAGGTAATTGGCATGGATATTTTCCTTCTTTCTTCCCCTCACAGAGATCAGTTACATATCTTTGGTGGGAAAGGTGGGCTGGGAACAAAAGGCCACACAGTGTGGAGCCCTGGGGAGCTGCAAATAAGAGACCCTCACATGCCCACAAGGATGAGCTCTCTGAAGGAGGGGGCTGCCCTGCCTATAGTCCAGTCTTGGGATTATCCCCCTTCTGTCTCCAGAGCTCACTGCTCAGGCCAGGAGAAGGTTTTCCTGGGCTCACCAACACCTCTACATCTGGCATTGAAATTCTTGAATAATCACCAGCATTTGGACTAAAATGTGTTTTTTGCAAAGCACCCTGTGGAGACATTAGCTCATCTGACCCTGAGTGCACCCCCCTGAGACAGGAAATATTATGCCCAACTCACAGAAGATGAAACTGAGGCTTAGAGAGACGAAGTGACTTGCCAAAGTCCCACAGCTAGGAAGTTACAGACTTAAGCCCAGGATATCTGATCCTACATGGCAGGTGGATTTCCTCATTTGGAAGTCATGCTGGGGAGGAGTAGATAGGAAGGGGAAAGATTCTGCAGTTCTCCCGGAAGAGTCTGGGAAAGGGAAAGAAGGAGAAAGAAGGAGCAGTCTGCTTCATCAAAGGGAAGATTCTCAGGCCCCACTGATTCTATATCAGTGGCTATGAAGTGGGGACCTGAAATCTGCATATTTTCAAGCTCAGACTAGCACACAGCCAGGCCCATCAACAGCTCTCCCCTGATGCCCTGCCTCCTGGGTGAAGGGAAGAGGGACACGAGGTATCCTGACTCCAGGGACCCCAAGATATCCACTCTGGGAGGACACTCCGCCAGGGAAAAACTACTTAAGACCCTAAGAGAAAAAGGATGGAAATGGATGGAAGGTGGACAGAGGATCTCCTTCACCTCTTTCCCCACCTAAGGCTTGGGGTTCAGGATTCTCATTTTCCAGCTACTTAGAGTAAGTGGAAATTCCCAATACTTATGGCTAATCTGATCTGTGTCTAGGGGGGAGTCCTGCTCTCTGAACATAGCAGGTGGGCAAGAGGGGATCGGGGACAGAGTTCTAGGAGACATAAACAATCACAGAGCATCGCCTCGAATGAAAGGCTGTCACCAGATCTCAGGTCGCAAGGGACTTTTGCAGCCCAGTACCTGTCCTGTCACACATTAAGATACAGTGCTCCCCTTTCTCTAAGGACAGTCTCAAAATCGAGGACAAAGACCTAGAGTGACCTTAACAGACTGCCTTCTCCCACACCTGCCCAGGGGTTCTTCCCACCCTGATCCTTGCTTCTCCTAAATGTTCAGGGCTGGAGAAGGTCCTGCAGTTGGGTGGGAGCGGGTCTCAGGAGTGGGTCTTGGGTGAGTGTGGCTCTGCAGGGTCAGGGGGTCAGTGTCAAGAGATGGTGGCAGCCTCAGCCGGTGTAAGGGAGTGTTTGGTGCACCACAGAGTCAGTGCGTGTGTGTGTCAGGCATGTGAGGGTCCTCCTGGGGCACAGAACTTCCTGCTGCACCCCCCTACTTATTAGGTTTTCTGCCAGGATGTCACCAGAAGCTCAGGGATCTCTGGCTCTTCTAGAAGTGCCAGGCAGACTGTTGCCACCTCTCACCACTTTTTATCTACTCTGAACAATTTGCCCAAGACCCATGGACTGAGCCTGGGTTGGCACTCACTCTTCCCGTGACCTTCCCATCTGCAGTGTGCTAGCTGGGGAACGTGGCCCGTCCGTCAGGCCTGGTGATCACACTGTAGAGAAATAAATTTATTTTTGTTTATGCATTGTTACATTTATTTATTTATTTATTTATTTATTTATTTATTTTGAGACAGCATCTCACTCTGTCACTGAGGCTGGAGTGCAGTGGCGTGATCTCGGCTCACTGCAACCTTTGCCTCCCAGATTTGAGTGATCCTCCTGCCTCAGCTTCCCAAATAGCTGGGACTACAGGCATGTGCCACTACAGCCAGCTAATTTTCATATTTTTAGTAGAGGCAGTTTCTCCACGTTAGCCAGGCTGGTCTCAAACTCCTGACCTCAGGTGATCCGCCTGGCTTGGCATCCCAAAGTGCTGGGATTACAGGCATGGGCCACCGTGCCCGGCCTATTTATTTATTTATTTGAGACAGAGTTTTGCTCTTGTCACCCAGGCTGGAGTGCAATGGCATGATCTCAGCTCACTGCAACCTCTGCCTTCCTGGTTCAAGTGATTCTCCTGCCTCAGCCCCCGGAGGAGCTGGAATTACAGGCGCCCACCACGTCTGGCTAATTTTTGTATTTTTAGTAGAGACGGGGTTTCACCATGTTGGCCAGGCTGGTCTGGAACTCCTGACCTCAGGTGATCCACCCGCCTCGGTCTCCCGAAGTGCTGGGATTACAAGCGTAAGCCACCGCGCCCGGCAATTTCTGCATTGTTACTTTTAATTGACAAGTAAACATTGTATATGTTTATGCTGTTCAATATGATGTATATACTGTGGTGCAGCGGAAGAAATTTCTAACCTCCCAGGTATCCTATCAGCTGGGAGGAAGCTGACCCCACAGCAGGAGAGAAAGAGGTTAGATTCGTGCAGAACTAGCAGTGCGGGTGGAACTCAGCAACACTGAGTCATCCCTTCCCTGTGCAATCCCATGAAGATCAGAGGAGCCCTTTTGCGCCTTTGGGAAAGGGACTTCCTCCCTGAAGGCAGGAGGATAGCTGAGATGACCGCGAGCCAATTGGAGGAATTTCGCATTCTCCAGCCCCTCAGCCCGTCGCAGTGCTAAACAACAGGCGGCAGAGGGCGCTCCTGCCTAATCTTTCCCATGCCGCGGCGGGTGCGAGGACCGGAAGTTTGAGAGGCTGGATAGTTTTGATCTTTACCTCCAGTGTACCGGGGATTGAGCTGGGGGCCGGGCCGGGCTGGGGATGAGAGGGTCTCATAAGTAGGCCCAAGAGAACCCCCTTTTTTTTTTTTTTTTTTTTTTTTTTGAGACAGAGTCTCACTCTGCTGCCAGGCTGCAATGCAGTGTGGCGCGATCTCGGCTCACGGCAACCTCTGCCTCCTAGGACTACAGGGGTGAGCCACTGCACCCGGCCAGAGAACCTTTTTTTTTTTTTTTTTTTTTTTTTTTTTTGCTCCCCACTAGCAGAGACATGGGGTGATCCCTTCCTCAACCCTATCCCAAACCCAAACCCTGAAACAGTGTCCCGCACATCTGCCGGGTACAAGTGAGAGTACCCTAGCCACACCCCTGCAATTCCTTGCCGCCCTTTACTAAAGGCTCCGTGCCAAGAAGTGAGTGTGAGAGACCGGACGCGGTTCACGCCTGTAATCCGGAAGTTTTGGGAGGCCGTGAGTTATGATCATGTCACTAGACTCCAGCCTGAGTCAGAGTACAGACAGAGACCCCTCGCCCCACCCCAACGTCTCTATTTTTAAAAAGAAGTCCGGGCACGGTGGCTCACACTCGTAATCCCAGAGTTTTGGGAGGCCGAGGTGGGAGGATCGCTTGAGCCCGGGAGTTCAAGACCAGCCTAAGCAATATAGTGAGACCTCGTCTATACTAAAAGTTAAAAAAAAAAAAAAAAAAAATAGCCAAGCGTAGTGGCGCGCTTCTGAGTAGTCCTAGCTACTTAGGAGGCTGAGGTGGAAGGATCGCTTGAGCCTGGGAGGTGGAGACTGCAGTGAGCCGAAATAGCGCCACTGCACTCCAGTCTGGGCGATAGAGTCTCAATAATAATAATAATAATAATAATAATAATAATAATAATAAAAAAAGTGGGGGTCTGGGCGATAGAGGCTCAATAATAATTATAATAGTAATAATAATAATAATAATAATAATAATAATAACAACAACAATAAAAGTGGGGGGTGAAGCGTGCTCACGCAGGGGCTTGTAGTTTGGGAGTGGGACCGCGTCAGTGTGGCTATCCGGGCTCTGGGTAGGTGGGGAAAGGGGTGGCTGAAGGGTGGGTGCTGCTGTTGAGCGTCTCCCGTAACTGCCGCTAGGTGGCGCTCGAAGCCCGCGTCACCGAGAAGAGGAGGCGGCTTGAAGACCTGAGAGGGCTGCGGGAAGAAAGAGCCTGGACCCTAGGATCCTCCCCGAAACAGCGGGATGGCTTGGGTACACGGGGCCTATGGGACAAACATCGTTCTCTGGAGGCTTAAAGGGGGCGAGGTGAAGAGGGAGGGCAAAAGCGTGGCAGTCGCTGCGAGGGAGAGAGGAGGCATCCCCCGGCCTTCCCCAGGACCTGGAGGGGTGGGAGCCTGTCATCGGCACACCTGCCTCTCTGGATTTATGGATTCGGTTCTGAGGCTGCTAGGAGAAGAATTCGGGGTCTTAGAGGCCACATTTGGCTCAGGAGTCAAACATACAAGGGCACGCTCATCTGTTTTTCTCCCAGGATATGCGGGTCTGTGTATGAGCAGCTGCTCTGGGCTTGCGACTGGGAGGGCAGAGGGTGTGGACCCCCGCGTCCCGGGGCTCCCTTCCTCGCTCTTCCTTCGTACACTCACAGCAGCTGCTCCTGAAGAATCTGCCCCCAAGTTTCGAGGAACTGCCCCCCTCAGCGCCCAGGAGGAAAGGGGAATGGGACTGTAAACGTGTCTAACTCAGACCCGTTCCCAAGATCGGAATTAGCTTCTCGCGAACACCCCAACGCCGCGGGCCATTCTCTGCCTGGGGCCTTTCCTGGACGGATCAGCAGGGCGTCGCCTGGCTTCCACGGCACCTGCAAATTAGAGACTCTGATGCCTCAAACTTGTGGGGTCCTGCCTCCAGCTCATCCCCCTCTCCTGAGGCTTGGCCTGAAGGCCCCGTCCCTACCACTTCTCCTCACCCCCTGAATTCAGTCGGGGGCCTGTGTGGAGGGAAAGGAAGACCTGGAGAGACCAAATGGCTGCACTGCCACCGCGCAGGCGTGGATCCTGCCTGGCCGCCGTCTAGGAACTGCAGATCCGAGAAGGGGCAAAAGCCGCCGGCGCCGGGGTCAGGCCTGGCGGACCCGAGCTCCTTGATGAGACCTGGGCCCACCGTCTTCTCCCTCAAAAGCAGAGGGTGGCAGCAGGGAAAGGATGCTTTCCCATTGAGGGAGAGATGGAAGAGTGGAATCAGAGACTGAAGGAGGCCGGGCATGGGACCCCGGAAGACGCCTCCCAGACGTTCCAGGCCTGCTTGCCCAGCTCCAGAGGTCTTAGCAGCATCATCGAAGGTTGCCAAATACCTGGGAAGGGGGTAGGTGAAGCGTGAAAGGACTCTGGGTCTCTCTTTGGTACTGCAAAGTCCCCTCAACTCTCCTGGCCCTCCCATCCGCCCCCAACTCATGCCAGCGTGGGGTAGCCCAGAGCCTAGCACACTGAGATGTGGGAAAGTGTGGGTCTGCCCAGTGGGTGGCCCCGACAGAACGAATCTGAGGTCCTGGGAGGACCTGGGAGAAGTGAAGAGTTGGGTATCTGCCGCCCCAAGGTGGGGCCACCCGCTTCGAAGCTTTGGCTCTGCGGGCGGCGCGGCATCGCGCGGAATCTAGCCAGCCCCTGGGAGTCCCCGCCCCTTCCCTGAGGCCGGAGGTATTAGTGCTGCTTGATCAGACCTCATTTCCTGCGAAAATGGAAACATATCCAGGGTCCTTAATAAAGTGAATGACGAGGCTTCGGTGTAATTGGGCTTCCGTTTGGTGGCTATTTCCTTAAACTGACAGTGGAAAAAAATGTAAACTCACAGCGCTCAGATGTAATTTTATGATTATCAAAAGGAGTGCAGGATGGATTAGCTGAGCAACGACCTAGAGTCTGAGAAATGGGCAGGCACAAACGCTTACCCAGACCAAGGGACCCAGAAGTCCCGGACTTCCACACCAGCCCCGCATTCAAGCGCGCGCCTCTGAAACCTTCGGCCTCTCCTGCCAGTCAAAGACCCGCCCTGCCGTTGCCATCGGGATACGCGGGATCTTTATTTATACGCTGGGGTGGGGGTGGGCCTTTTCCTTCCTCGAAGAGGAGGAGCGTCCTCTAAGGCAAGGGGCGGCCTGGCTACGAATCCCCTGACCACCCGCCCGGCCCGCGTGCGCTGGCTGCATATTTCTATGCATAATCCAAAATCCTCCGTGACTATCTAGTTAAACTCTTTAACAACAGCTACATAATTAGAATTTGGATTCCCATTAATTTTCCTTGGGCCTCGAACCATTTGCAGCTTACACTGGTAATTAATGCGATACATCACTAACTTTACCCAGCGCAGGCCGGCCCGGCTCAGGTCGCTCGGCCAGCGCCTGGCGCTCTCGAGCTGGACCCTGACTCCGGACCCTGCTTCCCAGGTGGGAGCCGTTTTCCTCTTTCCAAAGCCAGATGCCTCGGGCCCGCGAACCAAAAGCCTTCTTCCCAGGAAATTTCACAATTAAAAATATTTATCGGGAGCAGATTTACGTTTCTGGGTTTCCAGTCTCGGGGCGTCTGGGTAGGCTATTAAGAGTAATTAGCATCTTTTGCGCATGCAGATTTACTTCGCTCATTGCCACATAACTCATCCCTAAAAGCCGGTGCAGGCGAAAGCAGGCTCCACCGCCGGAGCCGCCGCCACAGCTACCGCCGCTGCCCGTCCGGGCCCCCCTGCCCTCCTACACTGCCGGCTCCCAGTCTCCCCGGCCCGAGCTGTCTGCTCCAGGCCCTAGAGGATGAACATGGAACGAAAAGGCTTCCATCCTGGAGACCTGGAGACGAATGACGCCAGAGCGACCTCGTGAGGCGGGGGAAGGCCCAGACCAGGCTGTCCTGGCTGGGGCCGCGCCGTCTGGACCCCAGGCATTGCGACCACGCACGTGTGTGCACCACCGAGTGGGCGCTTCTGTGGGTGCACGCTCACGTGCAAGCGAGTGCACATGAGTATAGTTGCTAGTGCGCGTTCCTGAGAGCGCGAGGGGGCGCGTGTAAAACGAGCTAATCACCATTCCTCCCCTTCCCTGCAGCCCACCGGTTCCCAGGACGACGCTCAAACGTCAGTCCTAGGCCACCCAGCTAGGACACTGAGTTTCAGAGGGAGACTCGAGCCCCTACCTTGCCTCGAATTCCCTTCTACAGAGCCAGTTCCATCCAGCCAAACGGCCTGGAGCACTCAGCGCTCAACCGGGGGAACTGGGAGGCCCAACGCCCGGCCGCAGCTGAGCGCACGGCTGGCCTGGTACCGGTGAGAGGCCGCCGGAGAAAGCGCAGGCAGAGCCGGGGGTCACTGAATACTTCCAGGGCCGCTGGGGGGCGGCCGGAGACGATGAGGTCACGCGGCTGAAGGGGTTGGGGGTGAGGAGTGGTGGTGGGGGTGGACAAAGGGACAACGTGGCGGTGGACGAGCCAGGGCCAGAGAGGACCGCTGTGGCTCCCTCTCCTCCGGCCGAGGCACCCGCCACCGGTTCGTTATTAACGCGCTGGGAAGTCCGCGAGCCGCCCAACTTTCTTCTCTTTAATGAGCCTAGAAGAAGAGGCTGCCCTGAAGGGGTTTGTTCATTAAAGATGTAGCTGGAGGAATATTGTCTCATTAATTATCTGGTTTTAATTACACTCCTACCCTTTGAATCCGGAGATGGGAAAAGTTGATTTGGTGGTGCCGCCCCCTTTAGCTTAAGGGGTCTGCCTGGCTAGGGGACCGGGAGGGGCTGCATGGGGACTGCTTGCTCCTGGGAGGATGTGGGCAGGCGTCTGGGGTCTATCCGGCAAGAATCCCTTTGCGACGTGTCTCCATGCCTGGGTGTATGTGTATGGACCTCCGTGCATCTGAGTGTGTGTGACCACGTGTGGCTGAGAGGCCGTGTAGACGTGACTTGGGTGTCTATGTGTGCTCCCCGCCTGTGTGTAGTTCTGTGTCTGGGTGTACATACGGGTAGCTGAGTATGTCTATAGATAGGCCCGAGCAGGGGTCTAAGTGAACAGCAATGTGACTGGGTAACTGTGTCTGTGGTGTCTAAGACGGTGGCTTCCTGCCCGTCAGCTCAAGTGACAATGACCTCATCTCTGGGTCTCCGCATATATTCCTATGTAGATGAATGTTGTGGGGCTGCGTGGGAGTCCATGGCTGGGGCATGCCAGGAGCTGGACTACTCCAAGGACATGGCTTGGTTCTGAGAGTCCCCAGAGCTGGGATGCCACCGGGAAACTATGGTCCTGGAGGGGAGGGAGTTATTTGAGGGGGTGCTTGTCCCTGCCTCGTCCCTTGTCAGGCCCTGCGCGGCGCTAAAGTGGGGGCCGTTTTCCCTTTAAATCGCGGACACTTTGACAGGGGACATTAAGGACCCGGCTGCTCAGGCTGAGCAGATCATAAAACCGGACAGGCAATTTCTGCTCCCGCCAAATAGCCGGGCAAACTCGTTCTGCATCTTTGGTTTTAATGCACTAAACTGGCAGCTAAGCAGGGAGCGAGCAAAGGGGGGGTGGGAAGCCCCCCCAACATACACGGGTGCACACACCGGCACAGGCACAAACACCCCTTCACACCCTTGGGCCCCAAGCCCCGCCCTGCACCCCCCCACCAGCGGAATTATCAACTAGAATTTGATTAATATGCAAATTGCAGGCAAACAGCTCCATATAATTCTTTCAGTGGAGAGTAATTAATCACCAGTTAAAGCAAATTAATACATATATCAATTTTGTCAGAAACATGCTTAGTTCAATCGCCCGTAAAATTGAAGTTTGAAGTATTAAGAGGCTCTGCAGAAACGCCAGGACTAAAACTTTCAAATTGATCCTATTTAGTAATCAATCAGGCTCTCCCCTCAGGTTAATCTGCCTAATTTTTCATCTCAAATCATACACTTTACTGACACGCCATCTAGCAAACAGTCGATAAAAAGTTAACAAAAATGATAACGACTCCAGCCAGAGTCATTGTGCAGGGCGGGTGGGCGGCCACAGCTTTGATTGCATTTCAGGGTGGTTGGGGACTTGGTTTTTCACTGGGGCACCGGTTTGGGTTTTCCCCAGACAGTGGAAGCCTCCCTTCCCCACCAACTCTTGTCTGCTACTGTCTGCCATCTCCGCAAATGGACTCTTCTCAGAACATCAGAACATGAGCAGCATTTCCACGGAAGTCACCTAAACCAGCTAGTCCCTGCCCCACTCCCATGTTTGCATAAACTGTCAGGAAGCCGGTGCCTTGTGTGCTTGTGGCAACTGTGAGCTGTGCCTCTGTCACTTGCCTGTATTGTATGTGTAAAGTGGGGATGGTGTATATGTTTAATGGCAAAGGTTTATCTGTTTAATTCTTATGTGTGCTACTAGCTGCCTGTATTTGGGCAGGTTGCTGTGTCTTACGTGACTACAATGTGTTTTCCAGGCATCCTGTGTGACTGTGGGTCACTGTGGGTGGGTGTGTATTGGGTTTCTACAGTGTTCGTCTGTGTAAGTGGGTGCCTGCCTTGTGTGTGTGGATTGTTTCTGGGGTATGTCTGTGTTGGATGTGGGCCTGTGGGCCTGTCTGGGCTTACCCTTTATCTGCATGTGGACATGCAGTCCCAGGGAGACCTCAGGCAGATGGATCAATAGGCCTCATTATAGACATCAGGAGAGAGGAGACAGTCCCTATAGAGACCCAGGCACTTCACCTTGAACAGCCTCTGGTAGATGAAAGGGGTCACCTCTGCCCTACATTGGTCCCTATGCCAGCCTCTGGGTTGGCAGAGGTGTGTGAGAAAGGGGAGAAGAAAGCTCTCATTTCTTGTTGGAGGAGCCTCCCAACTTGGATCTCCCTTTCTGAAGAACCTTGGGCCCCTGAATTTGGGAAGGGTTGGGGTGTAGACACTCAGGGATGCCTCCATCCCATGTGCTCAGATGTCATGTCCACACTCAGATCTGTTGGTTACATGGATACCCTCAGATAACCAAGCTCCCTTCCCTACTGCATCCACCACCATTCACAGACAAATAACCATATCCAGCTCTCCATGGGGAAGCCTGAACATGCCCATATGCACACACCAACGCACAGCAATCCTTGCACACACGTGCACACAGACAAACCAGATTCCAAAGTGGGCAGGACTCATTCACTCCCAACTCTGCTTGCAGTCATGTGCATATTGCCATTTGTACCCTCCCTAGTTTGGGCAGGGCTGAGCACCCCCAGGGAGGAAGAACTTCCTTTGACTGAGCTGGGGGAAGCTAGGCCTTCAAGCGCTACCTGGAACTGGAGCAGCCAAGGGCAAGTCTACAGGTCACTCCAAAGACAAAGGTTCAGTCCGGTGACCAGCTTGAATGAGAGAAGGCAGGCAGGGCAGCCTGGCCATCACCCAACTGCACAACAGAGGATGCCCTATCCCTACAATCTGTTTTTAAAGAAGCAGAGTCCATGCCTATATAGTGCCTACTCAATGGCCTCAGCTGCCCTCAGAACAGACTTCAACCCAGGCTGAAAGTTCTCCATCCCATCTTCTGCTTAGTCCTCTCCTGAGTCCTCTTCCTGTCAGGCCACATGCTCCCTGCCCCCAGCATTGTAAATGTAAATTTCAGTAGCCAGCTTGGCCAAAATATTTGGAGCCAGGATTCTGGTTGTCTGCCTGTAGCTTCAATTCCACATCAATATTCATTCTCCCAGCTATCTGCTCACACCAGCTTCCTGCACACCTCACATACCCTGGGTGTCGTTTACCTGCTGGTCACACCCACTCAGTGACAGCTTTACTCTTTTCCTCTCTGTTGAGCAAATTCAGTCACACCTAGCTGCACATACTAGTTTGCAACAATCAGTTGCAGGAACGCAGCATCACACACCCAGTCCCACGCTCGGTTTCCATCAATCAGCCGCACATGCTCAGTTTCTCAGTTGCACATACTTGATGACACACTCAGGAACGTGCCCTTGCTAGTCTCCATGCAGCCTGCCACACACACACCCGCAGCCCCAAATCTCTCCCAGAACTGGCAGCTGTTAGGAGAAGACAGGGTGATTTGCAGATGGCAACCCTGGACTTGGGAGTGCAGATGTGGGGTCCCAGGAAAACTCAAGGTGGGAATTCTCCTCCCTCCAGGGTGCTGGTCCCCAGGAACCCCCACCTTCCTTTGCTCCAGTCCCAGGAGCCTGTCCTCTAGGAGATTTGGCCTGTGGACACACCCAGGTGTCAGATTCCAGGCTCTCCAAGACCTGCCAGTGTCTGCCAGGGACCTCCACTCCGCACATGTACAGTCCCAGGGATGCAGTCATTTCCCATACACCCCTTTGCACACCTACAACCTAACCACCACTACCCAGCACACCCAGTTCTACTCCCCTCCATTCCCACCCACTTCAAAGCCACATGTATGTCACTTTACAACAGCAGCCTCCTACTCGCTGGCCCATTCAGGTTCTCTGTCCCTTCTTCCACATGCTTTGTAGCCCCTGACCTTACCTACCCTGCCCCCTTATCTGACTGCCCTCTCTATATTCCTGGGCTTTCTATGGTACCCTCTCAGATGCATGCGTTTGGGGAGCATACGTATTGTCCCCACAAATCACTTTCTGGGCTCCAAGAGGGGTAGTTGTTGCTTGTGGGAGCCAAGCCCAGGTGCCTCTGGGTTCAGGTGACTGGAAAAGCCAAGGCGGGGTGAGTGGACTTCCCTGGACCTGGTGGCTCAGAGGGATGGCGGGGGGGGGGGGGCCCTGCGGCGACGGGTAGGGGCGGAGGGGAGGCGCGCGGCCCCAGCCCGTCCCTTTCAGGGGGGACTCATGCATCAAACTTCAATTTTCCGGACGATTGAATTAGTGATTTTTTTTCTCCTGAACTAAAATACACTTAAGTCTTTGGGATTAATTACCACGTTCTGGTCCCTCAGACTGGAGTATTACTTATCAGAGCTGCGTCTGACACCGGCCCGACACCTCGTAAAATAAGGAACTGCGCCTCCCGGCCTCACCCCGCACCGCCCGCCAGGCCACCAAGCCGGGAAAGGCGGAGCGAGGAGAAGCCGAACAGGCGGGACCCGCCGTCCGCGCGCCGAGGGGTTCCCAGACTGGAGAGCAGAAACTGCTCGCGTCCTGGGACTTGGCAAGCCCCGCCGAGCCCCAGGACACATTGGGGAAGGGAGAGACAAAGCCGAGCCGCCTCTCCTGGCCAGCCGGGAACAGAAAGTGGGTCTGTAGAGAGCCCGGAGTCCTGGAACAGATGGGCAAAGGGCTCTAGGCGGTGATGGAACTCGGGCCCGAAGGACAGGCAGCCCAGAGGATACCAAGCCTTAACGAACTACGCCAGAATAATGGGCGTAGGGCCCACAGCCCCTCACACAACCCAGGCCACGCTCACTCGTACACTTAGACCAGGAGAAGAAACAGACACGCAATACACAAGCCCCGCTCCCTTGGAGCCTACACATGGGAGAACACGCCACAAACAGCACTATCCCGAGACAGGCCCGGCGGGCGTGGGCTAAGAGGCCTCTGGCCCGCACTTGGGGTTTGAGGCCCTCTCACATCGCGGGTCCCAGCGGCAGCGCCCGAGGCACGACCAAGGCCATCCGAGGCCCCCGGGCTGCGCGCAGGTAGCAGACTTCTTCAGAACTGGGGGAGCTAAGGAGAGAGTGGGCTTACAGCCCAGGCCTCCCTGGACCCCAGACCCTCGCCTTCGCCTACAGTCAAGCCCCTCAGCCTTTGCCCAGGGCTGCTGACTTCCTCGCCGCCTCCCTGCTCAATGGGACCTAGAGATAAGCTCCAAGCCCGGGTGCTAGTCCAGGCAGTGTCCAGTGCTAGTCCAGGCCTCAACAGAGCTGTCGGCTGGGCTCCGGAAGCCCACCCAGGACTTGATGGAGGCAGCGAATCCCTCAGAGCAGAGGACACTGCGGAGTGGCTCGAATCCACTTCCCACATTGTGCGGGACCGAGTGCGCAGGGCGCTCTTGTGTGGCCTCCGTAGCTCGGGTTCAGCCGAGGCTCGCACGTACACTTCGTTCCCCCTTCCCTCCGCCGCAGCTCTGGTCCTTCCTTCCGCTGGCCCTCTTTTCTGGCCTATGGAAACAACGAATTACTTCTCGCCTTTCAAGGCCCGGGTCCCAAGCCACCTCCTCTGTGAAGCCCCCAACACCCTGGTAGCCGCCTCTCAGTGTTTTGCAACTAGCACGGCCCTGTCCCTCGGTTCGCTTCTACTAGCGCTGGGGATGCTGCGAGTCTTGCCCACTAGACTAGGAGCTCCTTGAGGGCAGGAACCGGATCCGATTCGTTTCAATTCTCCCAGCCCCCTGCGCGGCCTGGCGCGGAAAAGACGCTCAAAAAACATTTGCTGAATTGAATTGCGTTTTCTCCTTATTTTATTAATCCTTCCCCTTCCTTCTTTCATTCTTTCTTTTCCTCCTTCCTTCCTCCCTCGTTATTTTTTATTTCTTGGTTATATTCAATTGTCATGTTTTTCAGGCTCATTAAATCCATTTAGAGACAAAAGAATAAAAGGCAGAAGGGGAAGGGCGGGGGAGGAGAGGGGGGAAGGGAGGGGAGGGGGGAGGCCGGAGAAGCAAACAAATAACCCGCTTTAACTAGACGGGCGGATAAATGGCCCCGTTTTTCCTCAGCCCCGATGCGCCTGCTTAGCTACACGCCCCGCGGGCGCCGCAGCTCGGGTGGGCTCAGCCCTGGGGCCGCCGCCCCCAGCCCAAAGAGACCCAGCGGGGCCGGGCCCAGGGCCGCCAAGCAGGGAGCGGCCGGAGGTGCCAGGGCCGCTTCATTGGGATTCATGAGCGTGTTGGGCGGGCGGCCTGGGGCTTCGGGCTCCGGGCGGGGGCCGGATGGGGGGGTGCGCACGGCGGGCGCAGATGCCCGGGTGACCGCCCCGCCGCGGTCCCTGCGCCGCCTTTGTGCCGGGGAGGCGCGCGCGGGGACCTAATCCATCAAATTGTCTACAAATTGTGAAGAAAATTCAAAAACCATATGGTCGCCAGCGCCGGCGCGCTCTGGGCTGCGGAGGGCCGCGGCCGTGCCCGCACCGGGAGCCGCGGGGGGCTGGGCCCGGCTATTGTCGCCTGTCAGCGGCCGCCCGGGCCCATTCGTCCCGGCCTTCATGGTCCGCGCTCCGAATTACAGACCCATCCATCCTAAGAGAGGGCAATTTTTGTCGCCCATGAGGAACCGGCCGCACGCCCGCCCCGCTGCCCTGCCGTCTCCTTCCTTCTCTGCTCCTTCTCTCTCCTCCTATCTTCCCATTCTTTTTTTCTCCCTCTGTCTCTGTCTCCCTTTCTCCGTTTCTCTGTTTCTCTCTCTTTTCCTTTTTCTCCTGCCTGTCTCTGTGGCTCTCCGCTTCCTTTCTCTGCTTTTGGAGTGTCCTTCTGCGCTCCTATTTTTTTTTTTTTTTCCCCAGTTTCTCTGTCTCTTCGTTTCCTCCTGGACACGCACGTTCCTGGCTCGGGCCCGGGGGCCCCATCGCCGCCCGAGACCAGATGCGCATTTCTCACATCAATTTTGCGGAGAAAGAGAGCCCAGCGGCCCGGAGGCGGGACCCCACTCCGGTGACAGCGGCCACTCGCCAGCCCAGCGACAACAAAAGCCCGGAGAGAAACCCGCTCTGTCCGGGAAAGTGAAAGCGGCCTTAGCCCCCGCCCCAGCCGGCTTGGGGTGCAGCAGACCCGAGAGAGTCCTTGCAAGATCCATACCTCTGCCCCAAGGGGAGTGCCAGGGAGTGGGGGCAGAATTTGTTAATGTTGTCAGAAATTCATCCTAGCTCCCAGAAGCTTGGGCTTACATTTCCAGGTACCCACATTTAAATTCAGCCCGGCCTTGATACCTTTGGCCTCTGGCCCCCTAGTCCCCAAGGATGAGGCACTCCGGGCTAGAATCAAAACTTGGGAACCCAAGGCTCCACCCGGCATCTGGCTGAGTGATCCTGCAGTGCTCCCAGGGCTCAGCCCATTTTTCAGGGAGTGCAGGGAGAATGCCCTTGGGTCTGGGGTGGGATGCAGGAACTGCAGGGCAAGATCCACTCTTTGTTCAACACAAATTAATGTTGTACTGTGGTGTGCCCCCACATATACAGGCATTTTCTCCTAGCATTTCACGGCTCGTTTTTTACCCCGACCTGGCGAAGCCCGAAATCCGCTTCTCTCCCGATTTAGCAGCTGCCTCAGGTTTATGAGCAAGAAGCGCCTCCTCCTGCTGCTTCCCCCTCGCCCTTCACTCTTAAGCCTGTCCTGAAAATTCCCCCCAAATCTCCAAGGCTGAGGCGACCGGCAAGAAGGAGCGGCAAGAAGCCCAGCCTGCCGCTGCTTCTCCGAAACGGGCCCACTCACTCAGACACGGTCGCCGCCGGTTCTAGTAAAATGGCAAAGACTTTATTTATTGGAGAAAGAGGCCTTGGATACAGTCTGAGGAGGAGAGGGCAAGGGAGGAGCAGGGAAGGGGTACTCGCAGCCCACGCACATCCAGCCACCCTCCTCTGGCCAAGTCGAGCAGGAGTGGGGTGTTCGAGGTGGCAAGAGAGACCCAGAGCTGTGGAGGAGGTGAGGTGAGGGCTTGGGCCGGCCTCCTCTCTGTCTCTGTCACATGCAAAAAAATTCTAAAAAGAGTACAAAATAATTATAGGGCTTTGGGTTCTGTTTTCGATGGTTGGTTGGTTGGATTTCCCCCTGCATTGTCCCTAAGAGCCGGACTCCAACACTCAGTCCGAGGAAATGCGGGAGGGAGGGAGGAATCTTAAAAATAGCTTTAGTGGGCATTAGGAGGCAGAAATGGCATCGAAAACAGACTTTTCTCTCAGAGGGTGGGAAGGAAAGATCGATTTTGAAACTTGCAAGTCAGGACCCGGCTGCCCACCTCTTCCCTTCCCACACGAGGAAGAAAGGCAGGAGGAAATAGAAGTCAGCTGCAATAAGGCCGAGGGAGGCGAGGAAGGAGCAGGCCGGTGCATTCACCACATGCAGAGAAAAATCAAAACAGCCGGAGCTGCCCCTCCTCTAGACCGCAGGGTTAGTGTTCTCAGCCCTGGTTTCTGCCTCGCCCTCAGCAAACCTGGCAGCCCCAGAGTTTTGAAAACATCGAAATCTCCGAGTTAAAAAAAAATAATAAAAGAAAAGAAAAATCAGGCTGCGATGGGAAGAACCCGCTATATAGGTTTAAATATTTATATAGAAGCCATACAGAATTGCACTGCGAGGGCTTCCGGGGCAGCGGAGGCCGCTGGCGGCGGCCGGCCCGGCCGGCCAGCCTGGGTTTATTGCTTCGAGAGGGAAGAGGCGGCTGCCAGGAACCGAGTCCGGGGCCGGGAAAAGGAGAGGAGGCGGGAGTTGGCAGAGGAGGTCCCAGCTCCCCTCGGCGCCCGGTCCGGGAGGTGTTGGGCTTTCGAGAGCTAGAAGCCCAGGATGGCAGAAGACCTGGGGTGCCGCTCAATCGTCCACGTCGATCTCTTCGTCTTCCTCGTCCTCCGAGCAGTCCTGGCTGCTGGCCGGCTGGTCCGTGAGCGGAGAGGCAGGCGAGAGCTGCAGGGGGCCAGCGCCCGGGGCCTGCGGGGCGCCTGGGGAGAGGACCGGAGAGCCGGGCCTCGACTTGGCCCTGCCGCAGCCGCCGCCACCGCCGGCTGTGGCCTCCGAGTTCTGCTCGAGTTCGGCCAGCGCCACGATGTCCATCTGCCCGCTGGGGCCCAGTTTCTTGGCGGACTCTACGTCGGCCTTCATCTCCTCCAGGTCCCTCTTGAGCTTAGCGCGCCGATTCTGGAACCAGGTGATGACTTGCGCATTGGTGAGGCCCAGCTGCTGCGCGATTTGGTCGCGATCGGCGGGGGACAGGTACTTCTGGTATAGAAAGCGCTTTTCCAATTCATAGATCTGGTGGTTGGTGAAGGCCGTGCGCGACTTTCGCCGCTTCTTAGGGGTCTGCCGCTGCCCAAAGATGGTCATCCCGTCGCGGCCTGGGAGGAAAGGACAGTGTAGGCTCGCGTTGCGAGAGAGGAAGCCCACCCTGGCTCTGGCCCCCATAACTCCCACCCCACCCAGGCCCGTCCGGCCTGCAGTCTACCAATGTTCCCTTCTCAGATTTAATTCAGCCTCCAGGACCAGAGCAAGCTTTGGCTCTGGCAAACCATCACCTGTCTTTGGTCTCCCAGAAGTCCCTAGGAAAAATTGTTTTGGTCTCTGCCCCTACCTAAGAGTTGGTTTGAAAGACCCAAAGTCTCTGAGTAAGAGAAAGCCAGACAGGGACACCCTAATTGTGGTGTGAATGTTGGTTCTCCATCCCTTCCCAATCACTTCATCTCTACCCTACCCAGAAGGTCCCAGCAAAAGACTCGATTCCCCACGCGGAGTAGCCGGGCTAAGAGCGCCCAGGACACTGGGAATGCAAGGGAGACCAGCAAAGCAAGCAGACTGCGGAAAGAGCTTGGGTTCCCACCACACTTCTCCGGCCACCCCCCAGCTCTGGCCTACCCAGAGGTCCCTAGGAAATAAGGATTGGGTTCCGTCCCACCTATCTTCACTCCCATAAGCAGCTGCTCAGGCTGGAAGGCCCTGGCGGCCGGAGCGGGCAGAGGCGAGCAGAGACAGAGGGGACGAAGCGCGCAGGGCACAGGGCGCGAGGCGCTGGGTGCAGGGAAACCCAGCAGCTGCGCCTACCTTCGGCTGCCTGCAGAACGCTGACCTCCAGCCCCTTAAACGTCTTGCTGGCGAGCTCCTCCAGCGCGCACAGCGGCGAGGTCTGCGAGAGCAGCGCTCGGCCCGCCAGGGGCAAGCCGCCCGGCGCGTGCTTGTCCGCGGCGGCCAGCAGGTGCGCCGCCCCGCACAGCGAGTAACTTCTCCGCACAGACGGCTTGTTGAGGATGTCCTCGATGCTGAATGGCGTCAGTGGCTTGTTGGAGTTGGCAGGCGGAGGCAGGTGGTCCAGCGGACTGCGCCGCCGCTCCTCCCCCGGCGCCGCCTTGCCGTCCTCCTTGGAAGTCATCTCGGCCTCGTTCGGGGGCCCGGCCGGGGCGGCTCGGGCCGCGGGGACCCAGCCCGCGGGCAACTCGGAAGCCGGACGGCGCGGGCAGGCGGCGGCGGGTGGGAAGGAGGCCGCACTGGGCAGGGCGCGGGCCCGGCGCGGGGCCGATTAGCGCAGCGGCTGAGGCGGGCAGAACAGCGCGGGGCCCCGGGAGGAGGGCGCTGACGCGGGCGCCGCTGCTGCTGGGGCTTCCAGCAATCCGGGGCCGGAGCCGGGGCGCGTTGCGCGGGGCTCCAGTTTCGCCAGCCCCGGTGCTATTTAAAGGTGTCAGGTGGCTCGGCAGTGGCTCCTGGCCCCGGGTCCTGGCGGCCGCAGTTGGAAGAGCCGAGGCAAGGGCGCCGATCCCGGACTGCGAGGGAGGCGGAGAGACGGGGCAATTGACTATTGCTAACAAGTTAGCCTTGATCGGGGTGTAATCAATTATCTGCAGCGGCACTTCTCTCTCTTTCTCTCTCCTTTCTCCCTTTCTCCTCTCTTCTTTCTCTCTGTTCTCTCCTCCTGTTCTCTCTCTCCCTCCCTCCCTCTCTTCTCTCTTCTCTGCTCCCCCCGTCTCTCTCCTTCTCTCCCTCTCCCTCGCCCTCTCTTTCACTCTCTGTCTGTCCAATGCAGGCGGCTCTAAGTTGGGAAGCTCATTAATTAGCGGGCCGGGGGTAGGAGGAGCCGGCTGAAATTAGCCTGCCTAATGCGCCTGTCAGTCCGGGCGCTGCGCCGCGCTCGGCCCGAGCTGTTTGTAAATTACATTAGCGGCTCCTTTATTGCACCCGAACCTCGGGCGACTGAAAAGCCACGACCCCCACCCCAAACTGCGAGCCGCGCTCCTGGCGCACCCGCCTCCTGCCGGCCTAGCTGCAATGACAGCATCGGCCCGGAGGTCTCGGTCTCTCCGACCCGGGATGTGGAGCCCGAAAGGGTGGCGGGAACCCCAGCCCAGGAGGAAAGCGGCCGCCGCGCGGGCCAGGTAAGACCAGGAGCCTGGGTGGGCCCCGCTGCCACCCAGCGTGGACTTTGCGGGGCTGAGATCAAGAGCCCAGCGCCTCTACCCCTGACCCTCTTACCCCTCACCCCACCGCCTGGGCGACGCACTTGGGGAGAGGGAATCTGAAGCCCTCCTGGGCTGGCCCGCAGGAGGTCAGAGTAGGCTCTGCAGCCTTGGGTGGGCGACGCGGGAAGGGGGTGGAGGACCTCAGGGGTTGGGGGAGGGGGCTAGTCGGGGAGCTCAGCCTTCTCCATGCTGAGAGGCGGAGGGGGGAATTGGCGGCTCTGGACGCCTCTCCCCGGCCTGATCACGAAGCGGCCGCCCTACCTCCTCCGGCAATCTTGCACACTTTCCTCCGGCAGCCGCTCCCCAGGCTGGCTGGGGCCACCGTCGGCCTGACGATGGGCGTCTGACGGGTAGCCAGGCCAGGTGCCCGGGCTAACGGGGCCGGCTCGGTGCCTCCCTGCTGCGTTCCTCCCGGGCCCCAGCCGGGGCCCCGCTGCCGGCCCCGCCTAGCCCAGCGCCCAGCTTGAGTGCATGGCCAGGCCGACTCCAGCTGTTCCGGATGCGGGGCGGGGGCCCGGCGGGAGCCAGGCCGCGGCTGGGGCTTTGCTCTCAGGAACTCGTAGGGAGGCCAGGCTTCCAGTTAGGCTGGGGCTAAAGACCTTAGGGCCTGGGATCTGTGAATATCGGGAGAGCATGTTGTGTGCATTATTACTTGAAGGTGTTTGTGTTTTTGAATGTGTGTTTGTGTGTGGTTCTCCATGTGTATATTTGTATAAATGTGTGTGAACCTGTGGGTATATAGGTGTGTTTGAACTCAGCTATTTCTTTCATTTCCCTGGGGCACTCCAGCAGGGCTGTGCCCTCAGGCCTTCCTGTCTTGCTACCCCATTCTGTTTAAGTGGGGCCACTGGCTGCCTTACTAATTTTCCATTTCTGCCCTTGGAGAAAAGAAGGGAGGACCTAGAGAGGGTTGGAGTCCAGGGAGGAAAAGCTGTTCCCCTCACACACACACACACACACATACAGCCCGGGCCCTGGCTTTGTTTGTAAACTCCTGGGTGGGCAGTGTAGTTGGGCATTGGGCAGCACCGCTTGGACCAGAGAAGGGCCCAGAGAGGCCAAAATGAGGACGTGTGACCCAGGCCGAGGGTTGGGATGGGAAGACTAGGATTTCTTGCCCACTCTCCCCTCATATCTAACCCCAGAGAGGGCATGAGCTAAGCTGGGCTCTGGGGCAGGAAGCAGGTTCTTTCTCTGGATGCCTCAGTGTAGGGGGCCTCTGTACAGCAGAGATAGGTTTCATGATCTCGCCTTCAGTTGTTTGTTTGGAATCATGGCTGGCAGCTCTCTGGAGTGAAACGCACAGTGTAGGTAGAAGGTTCTTGTTTGGTGCCCCAGTGCTCTGAGTGTTCGGAAGAACCCCTACCCTCTAACTCATCTTTGTCCTGCATTTTCGGGTTGGAAGTAAGCAAGTGGGGAAGACAAGTTCTCAGAGGCAGGATTGGTGAGAATGGGAATCACAGTTCCCTCAGAGCTGCAGACCCACTCCAGGGCAGACCTGTCTCTACTGCTTCTGTGCTGCCCTGGGAGCCACCAGGTAATGCTGGGCCTAGCAACAGCAGAGTCAGAGCCTAGAGACCAGTGGAGAGGGACCAGAGGGAGAGGGCGTCAGTGAGCTGAACGTGGGTGGCTTGGAAACTCTGGGGCCAAGAGGGGTCTTGTCCTCTCCTCTCACTTCCTGCCCTCAAGATCCCACCTCAGCCTTTTCCTGCCATAACCCCAATCCCCTGACCCAGAGCTTCAGGCAAGTGAGGTTAGCAGGGAGGCAGGTTCCTCTAGATCCAGGAACCAGGACCTTTGGATCCCAATCGAGAGAAAAAGAGAGAGAGAAAGAGTTCCTCCCATACTTCCACACCCTTCCTGTCCTCTTCAGTCTCTGCATCGCGTCTGGTACTAGCCCACAGGATAGGACTTTAAGGACAAGCCCAGCCCCTGCTGTTGCCCATCTCCCAGACCCTCAAGACCAGAGGAGTTCAGGGTTACTGGGAGGTTGACAGGAAGGGGAATGTGAACTGGGGAGCAGAGGGGTCCCTCTGCTTGGCATGTTCTTAATATCTTATCCTGCTGGCTAGTATTGAGACCTCTAGTCTTCAGCACACCATGTCAACAGGAACAGGACACTTCACAATCATCAGCTGAGTTACCTCTGCCACGGACGCCAAACCTCTTCTTCCCTGACTGACCTGTACCTGCTGTCCAAGCCTATGGCTTGGCTCTTTTGGCCTAATTGGTTGGCCTCTTGGTTAAACACACTTGGGCACACCATATGTCTGGGGTGCGGAGTGCGGTGTGAGGTGCGGAGATGTGGGGAAGTCTGTGGTACCGCCCTGTGTTTTGTTGTTTTGATTCACCCAGATCCCCTTATCCAGGCCACCTTTGGAAACCAGCCCACCTGCCATACCAACCTTTTCCCAACACCGCGGTCCTTTCCCTACCTCCGCTGCCGAAAAACCCCATTGTGTGGGGGGCTGGAATCTTCTGGACTCCTGGGAGCCCAATCTGCTTGCCTGTTGTACCTCTCTTGCCGAGCAATGAGGTATATTTTGGGTTTGTGTACTCACCCCTACCTCCCTCCCCCACCAGACCTGAGGGCAGGAGCCTTCCTCTGGGTATTCCGGTCCATCACGGACTTTCCAAGTCCTAGGAGACACTGGGCTCCCGCTGAATATTGGTTGAATGACTTTCCATAGAGCAAATGGGGTATACATGATTGTACAATGTGGAGGGGGTATGGTTTGGGCCCCTCAGAGGAGTTTAGAGATTAGGAGGATTCCAGAAATGAGTAACACAGGGTCAGTGGGGCTAGAGCCTGCCCTGACAGTCCTCCTGAGCCCCCATGCTGGGGCAAGGCAGACACTCTGGGGGTCTCCCCACCCCCGGTCAGCTGGGCCAGAATCTTCTCACCTGGAGCTGAGAGCAGCTGATTCCCAGGGTCTGCTCCACAGCGGGAATACCTGTCTCCAGAGCCTAATCTATATGCTACCCTGATACTGAATTCCTGTTTGCTGCTTAAACAGCCAGGGTCCAGGTTTTTTCTTTCTCAGTGAATAGGGAAGGGATGATTCTGCCAAAAATCTGCTTTTCCTCAGTTTAGGGAATATTCCAGACAAAGAAGAGGGAAAGAGCATTTCATGAATTGCCACATTAAGTGGACCCTGCAGACCCAAACAAAACAAGTTAATCCTTAACACAGGAGAATAATTCACTTAAACCCCCAAAGGCTCCATTGGATTCAATCTGGATTGTTTTGGTACTCCCATTCATTTCCAGATTATTTGTGTAAGCACCAGCATTGACTCTCAGGCCAGAGTTCCTTTAGAGAAAAGGGTCTGCCGCTGCTTGAAACAAGTTAACCCGACCAGCAGTGCAGATCATTTACTGTTGCTGTTGTTGTCCCGTGAAGACCTGCTACTCTGACACTCTGTGTGGAATTCAGAGTGTTTCTTCCGCTATAGAAGTGGACTATGATAGACGGCCTCCTGCCACCCAGGCTGAGCCAGGACTGCCCACTCAGTTTTTACATTTTGCCCTGGGCCACTATCCGCAGTAACAGCAACAATAACCATGACAATAAATACCATAAGTCTTTACCTTGTACCTGGCTCCAGGCTAAGGGTTTTATTCATTTCATTTATTACTCACAATCCTTCTAGGTAGCTACCGCTCTTAACCCGATTTTACATAACAGGAAAATGAGGCCCAGAGAAGTTAAGTAACCCATCCAGGGTCACACAGCCTGTTTTGGAGTGATCAGGATTGGAACACTGTCCTTTTGTTTTGTTTTGCTTCTTATTCAAGTCTGTCCCCTTAATTCCTGAACCAAGGGGTTCTTAACCAGAGGTCCCCCAAGGCTCTTTGAATGGGCTTCAGGGGCTCTGTAAACCCCAGAAATTGTGTATGTGTACCCAGGTGGGCGCATTTTTCTGGGAGCAATATTATAAGACATCTGGGATTCTCAAAGAGGGTGGGGATCCAGAAAAGGTAAAGGCTGGAATCGGGCCACCTGGGGGAAGGGAGGCAAGCCACTGGGGAAGGGGGAGGGAAGCGGCCTCCTCCCAGGCCTGGGGAGCAGGGAGGCAGCTGCTTCAAAATTCAGGCTGGGCTCCAAGCTTGCTCCTGGACCTGCCCTGCTTTCTCTGGCCACACCCAGCTCTTAGGACCTCAGCTGGCAGGAAGAGGTGGGGCACGATCTGAGAGCAGGACACTCCTTTGGTCCCCTCCCAGATTCTCCCCTCCCCTACTTCTTTTGTGAGCTGAATACCTTCAGAGCACCGTGACAAGGTGGCCATACCACACGAGCCGGCCTCCTCCAGGCACTGCAGTCCTGTATGGAAGGAGGGGGAGTGCTTGCCCTCTGGAAGTGTTGGGGGGCACAGACAGACCACTGAGTGACAGAGACAGGCAGGGAGGAGAAAAGACAAGTTCCCAGAGATGCTCAAGTCCTGGGTGCCCATACTCTGCAGCCTCTAGAACAGCCTTCTCTTTTGGTTCCAAGCTTTTGCTCCCCTCATCCAAGGGTTGGGATGGTTTGTGTCTCTTCCTTTCCTGGCACCTCCTGCTCTGTCTCTAGTGCCCAACTCACTTCCTGGGGGAAATCTTCTCTGCCCTGTTCAGCTCCTCTGTACTCCTTAGCACATTCCCTTGGGTGTCACTATCATATTGCCAGGAATGTGCTGCTTTGTCTATCTGTCCTGCCTCTCTCTCTCCATCTGTTGTGAACTTGGGAAGGAAGGACCTGAATCACCTCTCCATGTCCCTATGCAGCCCAGCATACACCAAGGGCTCCAAGCATTTGTTGAGTAAATAAACTAAATAAATAATCAAGGGACAAAAACGGAGCCAGACAGGGAATGTAGCCTGTGCCTCAGAGAGAGGACCAGTGGTACAAAGGAAGGGTAGGTGTATTGGTTTTGCCAGCTGCCTGCAGATGTGTTTGGCGCTCCTGCTGCTCACACCAATATACTCAGAGGGGCCCAGAGACCTTTCTCTAATGCTTTTTGGCTATGGAGTGAGTTTCCTGGGTTGTGGACCCAGCTGTGGTGGTGTGGTCTGACTTAGTAATGAACATCCTTCATTTGCTTTTTTTGTTTGTTTTTGAGATGAGGTCTCACTGTGTCACCCAGGATGGAGTGCAGCAGCACAATCTGGGCTCACTGTAGCCTGGACCTGCTAGGCTCAAGTGATCCTCCCACCTCAGCCTCCCAAGTAGCTGGGAACAAAGGAGCATGCCACCATCCCGGCTAATTTTTGTATTTTTTGTAGAGATGGAGCTTCGCCATGTTGCCCAGGCTGGATTTTTTTTTTTTTTTTTTTTTAAATAGGATTGAGGCCGGGTGCAGTGGCTGGGCCTGTAATCCCAGCACTTTGGGAGGCCGAGGCGGGCAGATCACTTGAGGTTAGCAGTTTGAGACCAGCCTGGTGAACATGGTGAATCCCTGTTTCTATGAAAAATACAAAAATTAGCTGGGTGTTGTGGTGTGCTCCTGTAGTCCCAGCCACTCGGAAGTTGAGGCAGGAGAATCACTTGAACCTGGGAGTTGGAGGTTGCAGTGAGCCGAGATTATACCACTGCACTCTAGCCTGGATGACAGAGCAAGACTCTGAGAGAAAGAAAGAAAATAAAATAAAAGAGAAGAAAAGAGGATTGACCCCTCATCATTCATTGCGCCCAGAAGCAGAGAGGAAGAATGGACAGAAGATGGGAAGTGACGGGCAGGCAGGAGTGGCAGGAAACAGACACCCACATGCCACCCCACTAGCCCAGGAGTCTATGAAGAGGATAAAGGAACCTAAGTGAGTGTGTGTGTATGTGTCTCTGTGTGTGTGTGTGTGTGTGTGTGAGGTGGGGTGGTGGGTGGGGAAGAGTCTGGTTCTGTTCCCCATGGAGATGGCGTTTGAGTTGAACTTTGTAAAACCAGGAGCATGTAAATAGGTGCAGAAGCAGGGACCATCCTGGAGGCAAAGGGAACAGACAAGCACAAGGCCAAAGATGTCACCCTAAGAGAGGTTCCAGAGTCCCCCATAGCTCCTCCCTCTGTTGGCCTGGGGGTGAGCTGCTGGGTAAACCCTTAGTCCCTTGTTTACCCGCAGCAGGTCTGCAGTCTAGAACCAGGGGCTGCTGGACTCCTGGGATGGCTATTTATTTATTTATTTATTTATGGGGTGGGGTGGGGTGAGGGGTAGGGATGGGATGAGAGAGGCTGCTTTCCTGGGCCTACAATTGGGGTTCCCTTCTCCTTGCCATCCCCAGAAACTCCAAGAGCTGACCTTCTGTCTTACTAACCCAGACGGCCCAGAAACAACAAAGTCTGACCAAAAACCGTTAATGGTAGTCAGCTCCCTCCCTTTCACAGAGGTCTTACTACTGCCGGGGCGCCGGGCGCAGGCGACATATGGGGCCTGGGCTAGGTCAGGTGAAAAGGTGAAAGGACCTAGTTGGGACAGAAGAGGATACCTAGGAGCCGCCCACCGGCTAGATGGACACAGGAAAGGCCTGAGTCAGGCTTCTCACAGTAAATAAACTGCACGTGAATAATTCAGCAGTCGTGCTGGGGCCGGTTGCATTAGCGCCGCCACCGCCGCGCGGCGCCCAAGTCTCCGCGGAGGGAGAAGGCAACTAAGGCACTTGAAGAGTGAGTGGGGTAGAAATCCCCCGCCCAAGAGTATCCTGGATTCTACCCAGGTCGGGTTCAGAGAGCTTCCCGGGTCCCAATTCCCTCGGACCCCATGGGTCAGGGGGCCGCCTGCTGGGCAGTGCTCCCTCAGCTAAGCCGCTCCGGTGTCCCAAGACCCCGGGCAAGGGGAGACAGGCGGCGAGACGCAGCCAGAGTAAGCGATGAGGACGTCTGACCTGCGGAAAACCCAGCATCTGCAGTGCCCTGTCGCACAGGGAACGTGGGCGGCGTGGCTCCAAGCAAAGTGAAGACGCCAGGCTCGAATCTGTGCTCAGAGCCGGGATCTCTCCCGGCTGCTTCGTCCTGGCCGGGATTTGCCTTGCCCTGAAGTGAGGCTCCAGGGAAGCTGCAGGGCCCTCCGCCCTCTCTGAACTCCCACGTACTTGGGCCTCTCCCCGCCTTTCTTGGGCCGGTGGATGCAGTTCCTGCAGCACCAAACTCCCCTGTCTCCCGGCCGCCCTCTAGGTACAGTTCGTAACACCCGAAGCCTTATTTCGTTTGAGCGAAACCCGGCCCCTTTGGCTCTTCCCACTTCTCACAAGTCCCTGGGTTCCCGATCCTGAGGGATTGCATTCATTCCATCTCACACCCACCAACGCTCAATCCCTCCCGTTCCTCCCCAGCCCCTTCATTTCCATTAATTAGGTCGACTCCCTTCCTTAGTCGCCCCCTCCTGTCCCCACGCAGCCTCCCTACACCTACGCGGCTAGCCTCGGGTCAAGACCTCCGCCCTGGTGCATCATGCACCAGGCCTCAAAAGGGATCTTCACGGGTATTCGGCATAGCCAGATCCCAATTCTCCAGGGAGGCCACCAGCCCTCCCCTATCTTCTTCCTCCTCCTCCTTCTTTCCTCTTCCCTCCGCTTCTACGTATTTCTTTCAATTCGTTTCTTTTCTTCTGGTGAGGTGCCACCCGCCACAGCCCTGTCCCCTAGGGAGACCTGGACTAACTTTGCGGTCCTCGTGGCCTTAGCCCGGACTGTAAGTGTCAAGCGGCTTCCGGGAGGCAGCTCGGGTGTCTTCGCAGAGATAGGTGAGGTGCGCTGGCGATTCCCTAGCCTCAGATTGCTCTGCCACCGGCCAGCTGTGTAATCTTGGGTAACTCTTTCGACCTCTCTGAGTCTTGACGTTGGTAAAAGGCAGGAGATTTAGAGAAGGTGTTGGGAGACTAAATATTTTCATTCGTTTGAGAAAGGGAGTCGCCTGTGTTGGGACCTAAGGAGGAAGTGAGGTTCTCGAGAATTCTAGATTTGAAAGGGCCGTTTGTTTTAACGAGTATTTTGTGAGCAGCTGATAATTGCTTTTTATTTTTCTTTTTTACAGCCGATGGGGTGCCAGGCGTTAGAAATCTTCCCCCCAATCCTCACCATGTCTCCATTTTGCCAAAGAAGAAACAGGTTAAGGTCGCGATGCGCTGGCCAGCATCACAGGTGGGATTCGAACGCAGATGGGGTTTGGAGCGGCTCTTGTGTTTAAGCCACATAGTCAGACGTTAGACGGGTGAATCCAGCCCTCGCAGGGCCTGGAGTGACCTAAGCCGACAGGAGTTGGGCTGAATCTCCAGGCGTTCCTTTCTTTCTGCCCTAGGAAAGCTTTGAAATTCTTATTTTCAGGTAAACGATTTTGGCAGTGCTCGGAGAAGGATGGAAGTAAGACCCAAAGAGGAACTTTCCACATGTTATGGGAAAGCCCCTGGAGCGAGGAGGCGAGGGCAGCCTTCCCCAGGCCAAGGGAGCAGCCATCGCTCTTGGATCTGTTTTTCCTCAAGCGTCTGTCCTGTGGGGCCTAGTCCCCAGCCGCAGTCCTGGACCTAATGGGAGAAGGGGCTGGGGGAAGAGGACGCCTGGGACGTCCCCAGCCCGGGACCCAGATCGGGTCCTCCTAGCTGCAGGGCAGCAGAGTGGAAGCCAGGGCCTGGGACCGTCTGGTTGGGCAAGGAGGGACTGGAGTCCGGCTTCCGGCAACCCCGTCCCCAGTCCCAGCGGAAGGGTCGCCCATGGCGGCCCAGACAGGCCACGGGTGCCTCTCCACAAGTCCCATTACGTTGTATTTATGTTTCACTTTACTGTTTTTTATCCTCCTCCCTTATTACTGTCTCACTCTGGGGGAGGCAAAGGATATAATATATTCATCTTTATTATACCAAATCTGTGTGAAGCATTTAATAAAACGCTGTTTCCACACAGCCAGGGATATTAGTGTGAGCTATTCTTAAGTTAACGCTCCTGGACTGAGGGCGCCGCTGCCACAGCGCCTGCTGCCGGCGGGTCGCGGGAAGCGCAGGCCTTGGCCGCTGCGCTCACCGCGCAGGTCCAACGCCCTGGATGCCCTTCTCGCCTGCGTGTCGAAGCCCACACGCCCATCCCAGCGAGTCTCTCTGTGATCTCTAGGCCTCCAACCTGGGAGGAGGGGCTTGGAAGAGCCGAATTCAAGCACCTTTCCTCTCCCCTGCCACACTTTGCATTTGGAACCCGCTGTGGGCCTTGGTTTACAACTATTAAAATGGGAAGAATTCCATCGCTGCCTCCCTCTCAGGGCTCTTGAGAGGCTGAAGACGCCTTGAAGGTGGACAGGATTTTTTAAACAGGAAAGAAAAAATCGAGAATTTGTAAAGTCAGGATCAATGAGGGCCAGAGAGAAACAGAGAGGCTGCAGGAGTGGTTTCAGGCAACGCAGAGCAAGCTGGACCCCAGGCGAGTGCAACTCCAGTTTGGGCAGAGCCCAGGGTGATCAGCATGCCTGGGCCTCACCCCAGCCCGTGAAGACAGCTGAACCTAGTCAGGATCTCAGCCTGTCACAGTTGGCCCTCTCATAGTCCTCTCTCTAGGTAGGAAAATTGTCTTTTTAAGTCCAGTTTTACAGCTAGCAAACTGAGGCTCACAAAGAACACGTGGCTTGTTTGAGGTGACCAAACTAGGAAGTAGTGTAGCTGGTCACACTGTCTTCCAGACTCCATGCCCCTCCCTGCCCCCATTCTCCAGGGTTTTTCTGTAAACCTTACGTTCTGCCTTCTACACACACATACACACACACACACAAACACACACAAACACATATCCCTACCTGGAGATGCCCATGGGAAGGAAAAACAGCCTCATTACTTTCTATATCCAGGCCCACTACTCAATGTCTTTCAGAGCCCACCACCTGGCTTCTTACAGGGCTCAGATCTGGGCACACCATTCTTACTTAGGATGCTTGTACCAGTGCTGTAGGGGAGAGGGAGTTGGCAGTAATCAGGCAGGGCAGAAGGAATTGTGCAGGACAGGCTTGAAGTGGGCAGGTGAGTCTCCCTGGCTAGAATGCATACCCTCCTAGAAATCTCAGTCTTCCTCTGTCCCTATCACCCCATCCCTGGGAGTGGGAGCTGCACCAGGTCAACACACATCCTGTAGGCTGCTGGTCAGAGCTCCTTTGAAGATTTAAGTTACTTTAGAAATCTGACAGTTTCCCCCTGGGGCTGACTGGGGAGGAGGCACAGACTGTGTGGCAGGGCTAGGACTAGGGTAAGGCGTGTGAGGTGCCATATTTAAGGAAGGCATCTGCTCTCAGCGCTGTGTGCGATCCCTTAGGTTTTGTGCCTTGGGCATCTCACTCACCTCACCCTAGTCCCAGCTCTGCTGTGTGGTCTGGGAGTTAGAATTAAGTCCAGTGAATTGCTGAGAGGGGACAGGGAGGCTGATTTCAGCTTGTCCTTGAGAATGGCTTTCTGAGGATCAAAGTGGAAACAATGGAATGAGCTTCCCCCAACACATGGAGTATGCAAGCAGAGCTTAGTGCCTGCTAAGAAGGAAAATAATCACAGTCTTATTGTCACCACCAACATTGTCATCGTTTGACCATCACTTTGTGTCAAGTAAAAGCTTTCATCACATTGTTTCATTTAATGTATATAAATGTGTTTTAGCTGAAGATGGGATATCAGAGTCTCTGACTTTGGGGTCCTTTCCAGCTCCAAGAGTCCATTGTTGCATAAGACAAAGAGCACTTCTGTTGATTTTGGTTGGTTCAATGCATTGTCATTATTTGTGACTTACAGTCTTAAACTAATGGATAAGCTCTTTGAGGGCAGGGACTGTGTCTAATCACGGTTTTTTAAATGATTCCCTCTCTTGTTCCATGCTGACCACAGGCCTGGGGCACAGAGAAGGTATTCAATGAATGTGTATCAAACAAACACATGAGTAAACCAATGTCTAAAAGCTGTCTGCCTACCTGGCCATCTGCTTTCTGGACTGTGACTGACAGAGCCACTAGGGTAGCCACTGAGGGAGCCAGAACCACCTCTGCAGTTATGATCCCCCTTATTCTACAGCTGGGCTGCGTTCAAGTGGGCATGTCTAGAGCCTCCCCTGACATCACATGCCTAGCCCTTTGCTAGTTTGTGGATAAGGCAAGGGCCAGCCCAGATTCTGCCTGTGCAGAAGGATCTCAAGACTCATACTGGAGAAATCTCTTAAGAAACCATTCAGATGGTGAGGGAAACCTCTGCAGATCAGAGCAGGGAAGGGCCTATAGCCAGAGAAGCCTGGCTGGCAAAACTAAGACTAGAGCTAGTCCTTGAAACATGAGAAGAATTGAGTGGTTGGAGGGAAGAAATAGACCATTCTAGCTGGGTGTGGTGGCTCACACCTGTAATCCCAGCACTTTGGGAGGCCAAGGTTTACTTAAGGCCAGGAGTTTGAGACCAGTCTGGCCAATATGGTGAAGCCCCATCTCTACTAAAAATACAAAAATTAGCTGGGCGTGGTGGCACATGCCTGTAATCCCAGCTACTTGGGAAGCTGAGTCAGGAGACTAGCTTGAACCAGGGAGGCAGAGGTTGCAGTGAGCCAAGATCGCACCACTGCACTCCAGCCTAGGCGACAGTGAGACTCCATCTCAAAAAAAAAAAGAAGAGGAAGAGGAAGAGGAAGACGAAGACGAAGAAGAAGAAAAAGAAGAAGAGGAGGAAGAAAAATAGACCATTCTAGGTTGGAGTGATGGGGAGCAAGAGCAAAGGGACAGAGGAAGGAATGGCCACAATCGTTCTGGGGAGCAGGCAGGCTAGCCTGACTAGAGTACCTGAAGAAGACAAGTGGGAAAAGACATTTGTGGAATGCCTTAAATCTCCAGACCCAGAGCCAGAGAACAGAAAATGGGGTTCAGAAATCAGAATCCACATCCTGGAGCCCAGAAACCAGAGCCTAGAACTCAGAAAGCAAGGGCACAGTTCAGGACCCGGTCTTGTCTAGGGTGGTCCCACTAGCTGCTGTAACAGGATGCCTTGGGCACTCCAAACTCAAGGGGCATGATCTTATTGGGAAACAAAGTGGACTTTTCTAATTGGCTTAGTCCAGGAAACCAAAGGCCTGACCCAAGTGCAGGAGCAACTTGGGTCCGCCTGAGACTTGCCCCCCGGGACTGGCATGAGCAGCTTTCTTGGGTCCTCCCAAATCACAGCCTGAAGCCTGGCATTATCTGCAGCCCAGCAGGCACCCTGAGCTGGAGCAGGTGTTGCCCACCAATATACACCTTCACACCCCTCAATCCTCCCTTTTATTCTCTAATGCAGGTGGGATCTGAGATTTTAGGCTAGACCCAGCTGGGACAGGCCTCTGGAGGGTGGAGCCATGGTGCCTGCAGCAGTGCCAAACGAGCCAGCATGTAGGCGTTGCTGCGCCGGCCTGTCGCGGGGCGCAAGCCTGCCAAGGAGCCGGAGCGCTGTGCCGCGTGTAGGGTGTCAGGGGTGGTATTGTCGGCGCACAAATGTTCAACTTTATGTACTTTTAACTAGAGGTGTAACAGATGGCCCCGTTTCTGTCCAAGCCAGGGAGACTGGTGCCCATTCCGGCTGCAGCCAATCAATCCCGCCACTCTGGGGGGAGCTACAAGCTGGGCTGGGAGGCCTGGAGCCAGCAATTGCGCAAGGCTGTCTGCTCTGGCTGGCCCAGTGCAGCCTCCGCCAGCCGCTCAGCCATGGGCCTGGGGAGGCAGGAGGGCAGGCAAGTGGCAGCCATGCCTGGAGCCTGGTCAGAGGCCTGCCTGGGAGGGAGAGCCTGAAACCACTCATCAGACCCCACATGGCCAATGAGGACATCAAGGTGCCAACTCACTCCACTGTGTCCTCATTCTCCTGTGTTCCTTCCTCAGGACCTAACTCCCAGATATCTAGCTTCAAGAAGCTTTGGGTCTATAGCCCTGTAGGGTCCTGTGTTACGGACAGCAGACATTGCTCAGGACTGGAAGTGGGTAGTAGTGCCATAGGGAAATAGTCACAGGACTGTGGAAGGCTTCAATAAATGCCCAAGACAGCCAAAGAAGAAGAGAAAACAGCAGGAGCCAGGGATCCCAGAGCTGAGAGAAACTGTGAATTAATCTATTATTACATTCGTACAGTCAGTCAACAAACACTTAGTGAAAGCCTACTGTGAGCTAAGTCCTTTATTAAGCACTGAGGACACAATGATGAATAAGACACAATTCCTGTCCTTGAGACCTTTTTGGGGGAAGACAGACAAGTACACGGGTAATTGGAGTGATGAACTGGGGCTCATAAAATCTCCAAAAAGACTGTGGAAGCACAGAACAAGAACATTTAACTGCCTGAGAGATCCAAGAAAGATTCCAGTAGGGGGCTAGTTCTGAACTGGGTTTTAAAAGACAGGTAGGAGTTTTCGTGGGAGGTGAGAGCGAAGGGCATCGGAAGGGGAAACGATGGCATGAGCAAAGACATGGTAAGAAAACATGGTGAAGGGAAGGGTCTGAAAAGATGTGAGTGGAACTGGGGTCTGGGATTTGGGAGAAGGAGTGGAGGGGATGAGGGTGGGCAGGGAAGGGGGCAGGCCTAACCCTGTTTCAGCAGGCTGGCATCCTGACCCAGCAGGTGTCTTCCCCCAGTTGTCCCTTCTGTCACCTTCTGCCCCTTATCCTGGTGCCACAGGGAAGGCAAGGCCTAGCAGGGTATAGGCGAGTGGTCCAGAGTGCTCCAGTCCTGGCTTGCCTTCTATCCTGAGTTGAAGGACAGGGCTGTGAACGAACTCTCCCCCAACCATATGGACTTCTGAGTCTCCTAAAAATAGCCTTTCCATAGGCTCCCCACAAAGGCTATGGAACCTTATTCATTCATTCATTCTTTTATTCACCAAGCATTGGGCATCGGCTGTGTTCAACGCCCAGGCAGGATACTGAAGTAGACAGACTATTGCGCTAGACTTTGAGGAGCTCAAGTCCAGACACGAAAGGAAGACAGGGGTCTGGGCAGGGGTCCTACTGTTTGCAAGAAACAGAGGTTCACTTGAGTAATCACAAGAAAAAGGAAGGCCTTTTGTATTGAAGCACACGGCTTGTCATTGGAACTGGGCCCAGAAAGCACGCAGGGACCAAAGAAGCTCTGGGGACCAACTTCTCTCTCCTGGTCAGGTGGATGGAAACTCCACAGAGACTCTTTCTTCGTTACCTCTTTCTTCATTATTATTAATGAAATTAATCATTGTTATTATAATAAGTGGAGGAAGAATAATTGTTAACAAATTCTGAGCCAGATCTATTGGTTTCCATGTTTATCTCCGTTAATCCTCTTTAGAACACTGTGCAGTTAGTTAATATCATTACCCCCATTTTACATATGAGAACACTGAGGCTCAAGGAGGTTAGGTAAGCTGCTCCAGGTTCAAGACAGGAAGTGGCAGAGTAAGGATTCTCACTCAGGTCAGCTCCCAAGCTCCAGCTCATAACTGCTTCTGACCCCCGTGCAGCACCGAGAGCTTCCTGGGTTTCCTCATAATTTCTCATAACCGTGACTTGCATTTGACCAGCCGGCCTCTCTGAGTCTCTCTCTACATCACCTCTGCTAACTGCTCTAGTCTCTCAGTATTTCATAGTTCAAATTCCCAGGAGGGGAAATCGGATTGGCCCAGCTCATCTTTTAACGCCAGGACACATTGTAAACAGCTGCCCAGCCAAAGAGCTGGCTGGGAGTGGAGCCGTGTGCAGTCACCAATCAACATCTTTGAGAGAGCAAAGCATAGAAATAATACGGTAAGGAGGAAATGCGAATGGTTACAAGAAGTGTGAGGTGCAAAAAGAGGATGAGGGGAGGCTTCGTGGAGGATAGTCTATGGTTTGGGTCTCAAAATAAGAATAGGATTTGAGGGGCAGAGTTGGAGCCAAGGAGTTCCTGAAGGAGGAAATAGCATGAACGCAGGCACAGGTGTCGGATCGCATGAATCATGTTCAAGGGCCAATGAGGAGTTTTGTATAAACTAGGAGACAGAGGTAGAACAGGGCTGGAAAGGTGGGACTGGAACGCCAGCACAAGGAATCTGAACTGAATTCAGTAGAGGTCATGGGAGGTCTCTGAGCCAGAGAGGGACGTGATCAGGCACATGCTTTAGTTCGGATAACCGTGTGCCCAAGATAGTTCCAGTTTATGCCTGCTGTTCCTCTCACATTGTTTTTTTTTTTTTTATTTTAAATTATTCTTATTTTACAATTCCTCCTTTCACTCATAAAAGCCTCCTGGTTTGAATACTAAAGTATATGGTCACCCTAGCCTTAGGGGCTGTGGGCTGTTGCTATAGTAGGAATAGCGTGAGTGGGACAAGATGGGAGGCAGGAGGGTCATGGATGAGGGTATTGCCATAGTTCAGGTAAGGAAGGGCAGAACCAGAGTGGGCAGAGAGGACAGAACACAAAGGGGTGTGAGCAAGAGCTGAGGCTAGTGGAAAGTTGGCCAGACCTGGTGGGTGAATGGACTTGGGAAATAAGGAAGGAGAAAGGTGAAGTCCAATGACTCCTAGATGTTAAACTTGATTGTTCTTTGTTTGTGTGTTTGTTTAAATAGAGACAGGGTCTCACTATGTTGCCCAGCCTGATCTCAAACTCCTGGGCTCAAGCAATCCTCCTCCTTCGGCCTCCCAAAGTGCTGGGATGACAGGCATGAGCCACCATGGCTGGCCAGGCTTGATTGTTTGAAAGAAAGTGGAAGTCTGGAGGCAGGGCTTTTTGGGGATGGGGATAGAGATCATGATTATGTTTACGATGAGTCTGAGGTGCTCCTGGGACATTCACTCACACATGCCCAGCAGGAAGTTGGACATTCCAGACTGGAAGTCAGAAGCTGTCAGTTAGAAATTCTTCCAAGCAGATAGCTCATTGAAACCAGGGAAGTGATGAGCTTGCTAGAGAGAGGGAATGGTAGTTCAAGGCTGGAAACAGAATCCTGGGAGATCCCTATATTTAGGAAGTTGGAGGAAGAAAAGAAGTCAGAGGAGACTAAAAAGGAGTGGTTGGGAGGTTAGCAGGAAATCAAGGGGAGTGGGTGGCTTGGAGATCATGGAAGTTTGGTATTTTCTGTGTTTTTCTTTTGATTTTTGAGACGCAGTTTTGCTCTGTTGCCCAGGCTGGGGTGCAGTGGTGCGATCTTGGCTCACTGCAACCTCGGCCTCCCAGGTTCAAGCAATTCTCCTGCCTCAGCTTCCTGAGTAGCTGGGATAACAGATGCACACCACCATACCTGGCTAATTTTTGTATTATTAGTAGAGACAAGATTTTACCATGTTGGCCAGGCTAGTCTCAAACTCCTGACTTCAAGTGATCCGCCCACCTCAGCCTCCCAAATGTAAGTTTTTAAAGAGGGAATTAGTATCAAATTGTGCAGATTAATCAGTGAGGAAGACAGAGTAAACGGCCAGTGGGAGGTCACAGATGACTGTAAGAGACTACAGTGTGGTGGGAATATTGAATGAAGAGTTGAATGGCAAAGAACTAGAGATGATTATGGTGATTACTCATTCAAAAAGTCCGGGAGAGGCCGGGTGTGGTGGCTCATGCCTGTAGTCCCAGCACTTTGGGAGGCCAAGGCAGAAGGATCACTTGAGCTCAGGAGTTCGAGACCAGCCTGGGCAACATGGTGAAACCTTGTCTCTACCAAAAATACAAAAAATTAGCCAGGCGTAGTGGCACGTGCCTGTAGTCCCAGCTACTTGGGAGGCTGAGGCACAAGAATTACTTGAGTCTGGGAGGTGGAGGCTGCAGTGAGCCAAGATCGTGCCACTGCACTCCAGCCTGGCAGAGTGAAATCCTGTCCGAAAAAATTAAAATTGAAATAAAAAAAAATAAATAAAAACAAAAAGTCCAGGAGAAAGGAGGGAGGGAGAACCAAGAGGGACAAGGTATAGGAGAAGATGCTTGATGGAGAAAGTTCTGGAAAGGCACCCAAGATGTTGAGTCTTTGATAAGAAGAAGGAACTCTTCCTCCTTAGAGACAGGAGGGAAGAAAGGATAAGTGATGATCCAGGGAGATTCTGAGGTGGACTGGCAGGTTTGGGGACAAGTAGAGTGGGGTACATTATTTGAGGAAAAGAGTCCATAGTTTTGGTCAAGTTAGAGGGACAGTCCTCTAAGAGAGGAGAGCAGGGAGTTGAAAGCTTGCAGAGGAAGCCTGTAGTGGTTGTGGAATTGTAACAGGGAGTCACTTACAGATGCAGAGGAAGTGTTTTCCACATGGTGATAAGGACTTACTTGAGGAAGCATGAATGAGCCAGGTTTTTCACCTGCTCTAGAGTGCCCAGGAATGGGAGCCAGAAAAGCAAACGGTGGTGTTGCTTAGGGCTGGAGTGGGGTAGGCAGGATGGCAGCAGGCACAGGGTTGAGGTGGCTGATACAGAACAGGGTAAGAAGGGAGAAAGTAAAGCCAGAATGGGGGTGAGGGACTGGGAGAAAGCAGAGGGTTTCAGGGGCTAGAGAGCAAGTCAACAGGAATGAAGGTGGTGAGAAGATAGGGGATTGGGCTCAAAGAAGAGAAGTTCAGATCCTGAAATTCTGGAGTTTCCAAAGAGTGAAGGGGGTGAGGGTCATGCCAATTAGTGGCTGGACAGGAAGTGAAAGACCCCATCCAGAATGGCTCAAGACCTTCAGGTCTTCGTGCTGGGGGACAAAGGAGGCTGGCTGGGGTGGCTGGGAATGAAGACACTCTTGGCATCCCCAGTGACATTCAGCTTTGATTTCTTTTTTATTCATACAAGTGGTATATGTCCCTTTATTAAACACAAAGAATATTCAAATAATGGCCCATAATCCCACTCCTCAGAAATTACTAATGGTAATATGTTGTTGAATACTTTCCCAGATCTTGATATAGGTATTTTTTTTAATCAAGGCACTGGCAGATTTGGTGTTACGTGTGGGCCATTTTTCTTTCTTTCTTTCTTTCTTTCTTTCTTTCTTTCTTTCTTTCTTTCTTTCTTTCTTTCTTTCTTTCTTTTCTTTCTTTCTTTCTTTCTTTCTTTCTTTTCTTTCTTTTTCTTCCTTTCTTTCTTTCTTTTTTTCCTTTGAGACAGAGTCTCACTCTATTGCCCAGGCTGGAGTGCAGTGGCACAATCTCAGCTCACTGCAACGTCTGCCTCCTGGGTACAAGCGATTCTTGTGCCTCAGCCTCTTGAGTAGCTGGGATTACAGGTGCCCGCCACCATGCCCGGATAATTTTTGTATTTTTAGTAGAGACGAGGGTTTCACCATTTTGGCCAGGCTGGTCTCGAACTCCTGACCTCAAGTGATCTGCCCACCTCGGCCTCCCAAAGTGCTGGGATTACAGGCGTGAGCCACCGTGTCTGGGAGGGGCCTTTTTCTTGGAGATGGAGGCTTCTAGCTGTGTCCTCACATGGAGGAAGGGCTATACACGCTTTTTTAAAAACCAAAATGAGGATTACATTATATATGCATAATGGTTTTAAAAATCAACCATTTTGGAATTTTGGTAATTTTGGAATAATTTTAGATATACAGAAAACTTGCAAAGCTAGTACGGGTTTTCCATACACCCCTTATACACTTTCCCCTAATGTTAACATCTTACATTACCATAGTATATTTATCAGAGTTAGGAAATCAGCATTGGTATGTTATTATTGACTGAACTTCAGATTTTATTTGGCTTTCAGTAGTTTTCTCACTAATGTCCCTTTCTTATTCCAGGATCCAATCCAGACTACCACATTGCATTTAGTATACATACTGTTTTGCAACCTGCTTGTTTTACTCAATGTTACATTGTGAATGTCTTTCATTGATGCTAAACACTCCTCCACACCATCATTTTAATGGCTGCATGGTATTCTGTTGATGGTTGTACCATTGCCAATCCCTACTGTGGGATGTTTAGGCTGTTTCCAATTTTTCACTCTTATAAACAAGGCTGGAATGAGCCACTTGAAGTTAAATCGTCTGGACTATTCCTGTTTATTTCCTTACAATACATTCCTAGACATTGCTGGGACTAAGGGGTATACTTTGTGGAGGCTGGGGATACTTCTTACCCAACTTCCCTCCTGAAGGGTTGTATTAATTTACCCTCATATTGGCATCAATCACGTTTTTTTGTTTGTTTGTTTTGTTTATGACAAGGAGGGATGTGGGTGCAGACCAACCCTTAAGAGTGGCTGTCTCTCAATGCCAGGCTTCTCAATACCACATCCTATCTCTCTATCCTCAACTCTTCTCTAGGCCATGGAGTCTGTGTTGGCCCAGACTGCAGTTAGCAGCTGGGGTAGGGGTTGGGTGTGGCCAAGCTACAGCCCCTGGGCTCTGGGGACACCTCTTGAACTGGAAGCTGGGGAGGGAGACTGCGCGGCTGCCTGGGCTTTGGTCTTTTTCCTGGAGCTGAGCTGGCAGGAGGGAAGGGTTGGGTTGGGGAGAGGCTGTAAGGAGAGGGGGAGCCCTCCCCTCCCCCCATGAAAGCTGAGAGGCAGGAGGGCAGCTCCCTGAGCCAGCCAGGGGACAGCAGACGGATTGGGAGAAACGTAACCTCCCCGAGATGCATGCTCCAGTTCAAGCAGGAGGCATTAAGGATGAAATATCTCCCGAGCAACAATTCATCTCTAACTGGGAGGAGAGGGACTCGCTGACATTTAGCTGTGATCAGGGGCTGCACATGCCTGTCTTCAGAAGCCTAACAGGAGCGTGACCGTCTGCGTGTATGAAAGACTGTGTGTGCGTGTGGGGGTGTGTGTGTGGAACAGGGTGTGAGGAACTGTGTGTGGCTGTCATGAAGCAATGGGTATATGTGGTACATAAGGAACCGCATGTGTGATGGGATGTGAAGGCTTATGTGTGACTTTCGTGAGACTGTCATACATGTGACAGTACATGTGTGAGGATCTTTGTGTGATTGTGAGGGTCCTCAAGTGTGTGTGAAAATCATGTCTGTAATAGGGTGTTGGAGCCCGTGTGAGCCTGTGTGTGATGTTGAGCAGTGTGGATGATTGAGCAAGTGTACCATAGGGTGTTCTGCAATACTCTGTATGAAAGCAAGATTGATCCTGAAATTGGGCTTGAGACCTTATGAGATTGGGCATGCAGGATAGTAGGTGTGAAACTGACCCCCAGACTGAGCTGGCCACCTCAGGACACCGCCAGCCAGGAGATGGCTTTGAGAGAGTTAAAAAAAAGGCACCCTTTCTGTCACAAAGACACAGCCACTGGTCGTGCTCTCCTGGAGCCCTCTCATGCGGTGCAGCCTGCGTAACTCTAAGTGATGACCCTGTGTGGACCCCGTGCTCTCTTTTCTTAGAGTCCAGTGGAATTTTCTCCACCATGGCCCTTATTATGATTTGGCTGTCTTTAACAATTTTGTGTAAATATTAGTTTAATATATATATATCTCTCTCTCCCGCTAGGCTGTAAGCTCTGTGGAGGCTGGGACCACTGGTCTAGGTCTGTCTCGTTCATTGTCGTCACACCGGCTCCTAGCCCAGTGCTTGGGACAGAGTGGTTGCTCCATGAATATTTGTTGGATGACTGAATGGATAAAACAGGACACACATGTACAAGTGTGAGTGCACAGGCATATAGAAGTGTGGACCTGAGCCAGGGCGTCCATGTGCATTCGCTGGATGTGTGTGCCTGTGAGTGAGTGTCATTGTCATTCCCAGAAGACCTCCCTCGACTATTTCCCTTTTAAAAAATTTTTTTTTGAGAAAGAGTGTCACTCTGTTGCCTAGGCTGGGATGCAGGGGTGCAATCATGGCTCACTGCCCCCTGGGTTCAAGTGATCCTCCCTCCTCCCACCTCAGCCCTGGGATAGCTGGGAACACAGGCGCAAGCCACCATGCCAGGCTAGTTTTTTCTTTTTCTTTCTTTCTTTCTTTTCTTTTCTTTTTTTTTTTTTGATGGTGTCTTGCTCACTGCAACCTCTGCCACCTGGGTTCCACCAATTTTCCAACCTCAGCCTCCCGAGTAGCTGAGATTACAGGCACATGCCACCATGCCCGGCTAATTTGTGTATTTTAGTAGAGACAGGGTTTCGCCATGTTGGCCAGGCTGGTCTTGAACTCCTGACCTCAGCTGATCCTCCTGCCTCAGCCTCTCAAAGTGCTGGGATTACAGGTGTGAGCCACCATGCCTGGCCTTCTTTTTTCTTTTTTTTATAGAGACAGGGTCTCACTATGTTGCCCACACTGGTCTCTAACTCCTGTTAGAGTTAACAAGTGATCCTCCCACCTTGGGCTCCCAAAGTGCTGGAATTACAGACATGAGTCACTGTGCCCAGCTCCTCTCCTATTTGCTAAGCCCCCATCCCCAGATAGGCTGCAGACAGACATGGCCTGGAGACAGGAGGACATTTGAGAAGGAGACCAGCTCCGCGCTTTGCACTGTGTCTGGGCAAGGGTGGCAGAAGTGGTAAGATTGGGTTTACTGGCTGGAGAAACAGCAAGGGGTCAAATCCTTCCCCATTCCACCCTAGATGTTCTCCTGACTCATTGTCCAGGCCTGTTTGAGGTCCTGAGAAGAGTTCTGGAAATTGGGCCTGTCTTCATCTGCTCCTGCTGCTTTAACAAAATATCTTAAACTGGGTAATTTAGAAACAGGGGAAAGTTTTTCTTTTATCTTTTTTTTTCTTTTTTCTTTTTTTTTTTTTTAAGACACGGTCTTGCTCTGTCACCCAGGCTAGAGTGCAGTGGTGTAATCTTAGCTCACCTACAACCTCTGCCTCCCAGGCTCAAGCCATCCTTGCACCTCAGCCTCCCAAGTAGCTGGGACTACAGGTGTATGCCAGCATGCCTGGCTCATTTTTGTATTTTTTTTTTAAGAAATGGGGTTTCTCTGAGATACAGGCTGCCCAGGCTGATCTCAAACTCCTGGGCTCGAGTGATCTGTACAAACTCTGACTCCTAAAGTGCTGGGACTATAGGCATAAGCCACCATGTCCAGCCTGGAAATGTATTTCTTACAGTTCTGGAGTCTGGCAAGTCTAAGATCAAGGCGCCAATGGATTCAGTGTCTGGTAAGGTCTTGCTTCAAAGATGACGTCTTCTTTTTTTGTTTTTGTTTTTGTTTTTGAGACGGAGTCTCACTCTGTAACCCAGGCTGGAGTGCAGTAGCAAGATCTCAGCTCACTGCAACCTCCACCTCCAGGGTTCAAGGGATTCATGTGCTTCAGCCTCCCAAGCAGCTGAGACTACAGGCACGCACCACCACACCCAGCCGATTTTTGTATTTTTAGTAGAGACAGGGTTTCACCATTTTGGCAAGGCTAGTCTCAAACTCCTGACCGCCAGTGATCTGCCCAACTCTGTCTCCCAAAGTGCTGGGATTACAGGTATGAGCAACAGCGCCCAGCCTGATGTCTTCTTGTTGCATCCTCACATGGGGGGAGGGGCTAGGGAGCTCCTTTCAGCCTCTTTTCTAAGGACAGTAATCTCACTCAGGAAGGCAGAGCCCTCGAGTCTTAATCACCTCCCAAAGGCCACACGTCTTATTACCACCACAGTGGAGATTAAGGTTCCACATGAATTTCGGAGGGACACACTTGGATAGGACTAGGCCACAGGCACCTGCGATTAGACAGGCCTTCGCAGCATTTCTCAGGAGAGATTCCTGTCCATGTTCTTCAGGCCTCTGTCCCAGGGCCAGCCCTTTACACAACTTGCTCCACATGGGTTCACACCACCAATCCGGCTTGTGTCTTTTTTTTTTCTTTTTTTTGAGACAGAGTCTGACTCTGTTGCTAGGCTGGAGTGCAGTGGCACGATCTCAGCTCACTGCAGCCTCTGCCTCCTGGGTTCAAGCAATTATCCAGCCTCATCCTCCCAAGTAGCTGGCCTGCACCACCATGCCAGGCTAATGTTTTCTTCTTGTTTTTTTTTGAGATGGAGTCTCATTCTATTGCCCAGGCTGGAGTGCAATGGCAAGATCTCAGCTCACTGCAACCTCCACCTCCCAGGTTCAAGCAATTCTCCTGCCTCAGCCTCCTGAGTAGCTGGGATTACAGGCACACACCACCATCCCCAGCTAGTTTTTGTATTTTTAGTAGAGACGGGGTTTCACTATGTTGGCCAAGCTGGTCTTGAACTCCTGGCCTGAAGTGATCCACCCACCTTGGCCTCCCAAAGTGTTGGGATTATAGGCATGAGCCACCATGCCTGGCCTCTACTTGTATATTTATGTGACTTACGCGGTTAGACATAGGAGTTTTTTGTCACCAAAGCCACACCAGTCCTACCCCTAGGCATGGCCTAGTCCCTAATAAGGAGGGCCCAGAGAGGTGTACATGGGGGGACATAGAGAGGAAAAGGGTCGGTTTGGGGTGGGGGGACATTTGGCAGGGAGGTTTGCAGAAGCAGAGAGAAATGAGCTAAGAAGCATGAAGGGGACAGGAAAGTGAGAGTGTTGGGGACTGAACGGGTTTGGGGCAGAGCAGGAGGCAAATGGCTCAGCACAGAGGCCTGACAATGCCCTCGGTGGGTGGATGGGAGGAGGCTGGAGTTCACCGGAGCCCAGATGGCCATCAGCACAGCTAGCCCCACTCCTAACTCCTAAAATCTGGGGTGGTTCCTGAGGCTCACTCATGCTGGTGCCCTAGGAACAGAGGTGGGAACCTGCTCAGCTGGGGAAATGAGCTCAGAGGGTTTCTTGGAGTGATGCTCTGTCGCAGCATGGCTAGAGAGACCACAGGGCAGCTGACAGAAGAGACTCAAGATGGCGGTCGTCCTTGTGTGAACTGTTTCCCCACTAAATGAGAGAGGAGGACAAAGTGCTCTGCCAGGCCGCCTCCTCAGACTGTGCTAATGGGATTCTGGTTATTGGGGCAAAATCCGAGGGCTGCACTTGCCCAGCAGCTGCACTGACCCAGTGGATGCACTCACCCGGTGCCTGCGCTGGTCTCCGCTTTCCCAGCAAAGGCTTGGGCAGACAGTGTCCTGGGGGTGCCTGTCAGACCCTGGAGGTGACTTCCCTACCCACAGGGGCTCTAAACTTTCACCCTCCCTTCCTGCCCCTACCCCCATCCTTTCAGAGTCTGAAAAGGCAGACAGCTTGCTGTTTGCTCTGGAATCTGACCTCCTGAGCAGGCAGTACCCTGCCTCTGGCCTCTGCCCTCTCTCCTAGGGCCCTCAGTGCTGCTTCCCTGGGGGTTCCCAGCCTGTGCAGAGACCGGCCCCTCCAAGGCAGAAGATATTTGCTCTGCTCCTACCTTTGGGAAACCACACGTTTCATCTCCCAGAAGGGGGATCAGGACAGGGCCCTAGGTTCCTAGGGGATGGGGGAAGGGGCAGGCCTGCTCTCTTCTGTCACCATCCCTCCCAATTTTCAAAGCAGTTTGGCTCCATATATGACTGGAACCAATTGCAGGCAATGTCCCTGTCAGGGCATAGCTGTGCTCATCCATTACCTGCTGGAATCTCACCCACTGCCCTCTCAGGGGGACCAGCTCAGGAATTCAGTTGACCCTTGACAAGTTGGAAAGGCCAAGGGTATCTTTTGCTTCCTCTCTTCTCAGTAACGACTTGATCAGACTGCAGGCTCCTTAAGGATAAGAGTCGAGTCTTATTCATCTTTGGGTCACCAAGCTCATGTGCTCAGCACATGGTAGTCACTAAATTAAAAATGGAACAAATGAATGAAAGGAAGAGGCAGAAAGGGAGGACTGTATCCCTTTTCTCTGGTGATGGAAGTAGGGAGAGGTTGTGCTTATTAACAGGTATGTCTATGGCCATAATGTCTTCTGGTGGTGGCAAGGGGAAGCTGCTAGTTTCCCTCCCACCTGGCCATCTCCCAGGGTCACTCCATCATCTGTTCGCCCCGCTTTGGAGGTGAGGTAGGGGGTAACTACTGAGCATTGGGCTGTCCTCAAAGTGTAGGCAGCCTTGTCCACATGCCAGGGAGCCTCCAACCCCCTTTTTTTTGTAGATGGTCTCTGCCTTGGGCAGAGCCCTGTGCCAGGCATTGAGAAGGAATCTAGTCTCAAAACATCGAACGAGAATCCAGTTCCCTTCTTCCTACTTCACCCCTCCACCCCATAGCACTCTGGTAAAATTTATTCGGATCTGGGGATTGGAGAGCAATTCCTTTTGGATTACATGATCAGGCCAAGAGATGCGTTTTGGGGTCTGAACTCCATCCAGATGCATATACTAGGTCCTTTCTCTCCCCATGCAGGGACTCGAACCATATGTAACTGGAGGAGTTGATTGCTTGCAGAAAACATAGGTGCCTATGCATCCCTGAGAGGACAAGAGAGTGACTGGAGGGGCTTTGGCCAAAGTCCAGGGGTGGGGAGAGGTGACAGCTCCTGCTTCCTCTAACATGGTCACTACCATCAGTAACCATGGAGGAGGTCCCTTTCCCCAGATGCTTCAGAGCCCAAGATCTCACTGTCCATGGAAGAGATGTGAGATATCCAGGTCTCTCTCTACAGCACACCTTCCACAAAAGAGTAATGTGTCTCCATTCTTTCTGGGGATAACCTTTCTGGGAAATATATGAGCCAGAACAAGACCATTGTGATCTCCACTGGACAAGCCAGCAGGGGAACAGAGCTTATCTCCTGCCCCTAACCTCTTCTCCTTCCTGTGGCACTTCCATGCATCAGGATTTTTTTTTCCTTTTCTCTCTCTCTTTTTTTTTTTTTTGAGATGGAGTCTAGTTCTGTCACCCAGGCTGAAGTGCAATGGCGCGATCTCGGCTCACCACAACTTTTGCCTCTTGAGTTCTAGCGATTCTTCTGCCTTAGCCTCCCGAGTAGCTGGGACTACAGGCACGCACCACCATGCCTGGCTAATTTTTGTATTTTTTGTAGAGACAGGGTTTCACTATGTTGGTCAGGCTGGTCTTGAACTCCCGACCACGTGATCCACCCACCTCGGCCTCCCAAAGTGCTGGGATTATAGGCATGAGCCACCGTGCCCAGCCTTCTTTCTTTCTTTTTTTTAACTCACCACTATGCTAACAAGGACAGGTTTTCTATATTGGTAAGTCCTGCCAGGAAATACCCTTTCCTTGCTTCCTTTGGGCTTCAGGGACCAACCTACCTTCAGGGATCAACTAGACAAACGCAGCCTGTTTGTGCTCAGCAAAAATCCAAGAAAAGATGTTGGCAGGATATTAGTCCCCCTGGGAGGGCAAGGCACTGCTGAACTCCCCGGACCCAGCCAGGCAGGCATCTATAACTGATGGCAGAATGCCCACGGTTAAGTGGCCACAAGTTAGTTATCAACTAAGGGCCCCAAAGCCAGAGCATCCAAGCAGGCAGAAAGACTGTGCAGATTTCAATGGACTGTGGTCAGGACAGGCAAGGAGCCCAGAATCTAAAAAGTCAAACACAGCAATGCAAACTTGAGCCTGAGGCAAGAATGACTGAGTGAGGGGGCTGCCAGGGACAAGGGGTTCAAGAACTTATTTTGACCAGATGGAAATGATGGGTATACTCAGAGACTTCTAGACAGGAAAAGGGGACCTGGGGTTGTCCTTACAATACTGAGGTGGTGGAGATGCTGCAGGGCCTAATTTCATTATTATGGTGATGGTGGAAGTTGTTGTAGTGAGATTGATAATGATAGAGATTGTAGTAATTATGGTAATAGCAGGAATGAGGTGATGAGTGGTCATAGTGTTGCCATGGTTAATGGTTGTTGCCAAGGGGATAAAGGGAGTAAAGATGATAACTATTGTCATCGGGAAGGACATGGTGATATTGAAGCTAGAGTAACAGAAACAATCATTTTAGGGGTGATGGCAGTATCAGTGAATGATGGTGACAATAACTACAGTCACAAGTGAAGAGGTGATTGTGATGCTGGTGGAGATGTTGACTTGTTATCCAGATGAGGTAGTCATAAGGTGATAAATATTACATTGGTAAATATGGACTCTTCATGTGGTATCATTGTTCTTTCTTTAATCCACGTAATACATGAGATAAGCCTGATCCTTTAGAGGAGCTCAGGAGGCATGTGTCATAGCCCTGGGTCTCCCTGAACATAACACCTCTGTACTGTTTTTCGTGGTCCACTCCGTTCTGATTAAAGCCAAAGTGGAGATTGGAGGGTAACCCATACCCCGGCTTTTCCTTTTCTTTCTCCACCTTCCTAGGGGCCTACTTGTTTCCTAAGATAGTCCTTCTCCAGGGTCCAATATAGTAAACTAAGGCATAGTTGTTCCTCATGGGCTGAAGCCAGAGCACTCTGGGTATGCCAAGCATCTGGCTGGAAAAGGAATAATGCTGCCAAAAGGCCCTTGCAGCAGTAGGAATAGTGGTTACTGTAACTATTATTCTTAACTCACGGCTGGTCCTCAATCTCTAATTGGTTTCAACCTCTGGCAATTCCCTTAATCTGCGCTGGCTACTAGCCAAATGTGGCTATTGCGCATTTGAAATGCAGCTAGCGCAATTCAGATGTGAGTGTAAGATATACATTGGATTTTGAAGACTTAGCATGAAAAAAAGAATGTAAACCCTTTATCTCTCTCTCTTTTTCTTTCTTTCTGTGTTTTTGTTTGTTTGTTTGAGACAGGGTCTCCCTCTATCACCCAGGCTGGGGCACAGTGGTGCAATCATAACTCATTGCAGCCTCCAACTCCTGGGCTCAAGCGATCCTCCTACCACAGCCTCCTGAATAGCTGGGATTATAGGCACACACCACCACACCCAGCTAATTTTTAAAATTTTTGTAGAAACGGGGTCTTGCTACGTTGCCCAGGCTGATTTCAAAATCCTGGGCTCAAGTGGTCCTCCCACCCTCGCTTCCCAAAGTGCTGAGATTACAGGTGTGAGCCATTGAGTCTGGACCTCTTTATCTCTTTAACATAAATTTTTATATTGTTCACATGCTGAAGTAATATTTTGAAAATATGGAGTTAAATGTAATATAACTTAATTTCACCTGTTTCTCTTTATTTTATTTTTTTAATGTGTCTACTAGAAGATTTTTTTTTTTTTTTTTTTTTTTTGAGACAAGTTCTTGCTTTGTCACCCAGGCTGGAATGCAGTGGTGCTATCTACTAGATGACTTTAAATAACATATGTGGTTCACATTATATCGGATAGTGCTGCCTTAGCTCATTTGCTTTTCGTTTGCTCAGGGAAGCAAAGGGAAAGAAATAAAGCAAATTCCAAAATTATAGTAGGTTAAGCACCTAATAAGTTTGTTTCTCTTTACCATAAAATCAGAAGCACTGCAGGGCAGATGTGGCAGCTCCACTCCAATGTCAGGGCTCCAGGGTCTCTCTTTACTGTGCTTCCACCATTCTCAACACATGGCTTCCATCTTGAGGTCTAAGATGACTGCTCTAGTTTCTATATCCATTTACACTCAGTGAAAAAGGGAGAAGAGGGTGTCAACTCCTTCATAAGGGCAGAGTCCAGAAACACACATTACTTCTGCTTGCATCTCATTGGCCAGAATCTGGTTACCCAAACACATCTAGCTGCAAGAAAGTCTGGGAAATGTAGTCCTAAACCAGGTGGCCATACTCCAGCTAACACTCGGGGATTTTATTATTAAAGGAAGAAAGGGAGAATGGCTACTAGGGGAAAGAAGGGCTATTACCCAAGGCTCATACCTACTACAGGTCTGAGGAGTGGTTGCCATCACTGGCAGCAGGAGGATGGGGCAGATAATCTCCAAGAAAAGCCTATTCCTTTTAAAGAGATATCTTTATTTATTTATTTCTTTATTTTCGAGCCATAGTCTTGCTCTGTCGCCCAGATTGGAGTGCAGTGGTGCGAGCTAGCTCACTGCAACCTCTGCCTCCTGGGTTCAAAGATTCTCCCTGCCTTAGCCTCCCGAGTAACTGGGATTACAGGCACCCACCTCCATGCCCAGCTAATTTTTGTATTTTTAATAGAGACGGCCTGGGCTGGCACCGTGGATCATGCCTGTAATCCCAGCAATTTGGGAGGCCAAGGCGGCTGGATCACCTGAGGTCAGGGGTTGAAGACCAGTCTGGACAACATGGAGAACCCCTATCTCTACTAAAAATACAAAAATTAGCCAGGTATGGTGGCGGCTTGAGCCTGTAGTCCCAGCTAGTGGGAGGCTAAAGCAGGAGAATCACTTGAATCTGGGAGGCGGATGTGTCAGTGAGCCGAAATCACACTGCTGCACTCCAGCCTGGGCAACAGAGCAAGACTCTCTGTCAAAAAAAGTAAATAAATAGGCCAGGTGTGGTGCCTGTAATCTCAGCACTTTGGGAAGCCTAGGCAGGCAGATCACTTGAGGTCAGGAGTTGGAGACCAACCTGGCCAACATAGTGAAACCCCATCTGCACTAAAAATACAAACATTAGCTGGATGTGGTGGTGCACATTTATAATCCCAGCTACTCGGGAGGCTGAGGCAGGAGAATCACTTGAACTGGGGAGGCAGAGGTTGCAGTGAGCCAAGATTGTGCCACTGCACTCCAGCCTGGGTGACAGAGCCAGACTCCATCTCAAAATAAATAAATAAATAAATAAATAAATAGGCTGGGCACAGTGGCTTACACCTGTAATCTCAGCACTTGGGGAGGCCAAGGAGGACAGATCACCTGAGGCAAACACCTGAGGTCAGGAGTTTGAGACCAGCCTGACAATAATGGTGAAATCCCATCTCTACTCAAAATACAAAAATTAGCCAAGCATGGAGGTACGCACCTGTACTCCCAGCTACTTGTGAGGCTAAGGCAGGACAATCACTTGAACTCAGGAGGCGGAGGTTGCAGTGACCCGAGATTGCACCACTGTACTCCAGCCTAGGCAACAGAGTTCAACTTCATCTCAAAAAAATAAGAATAAAATAAAATAAAAATAAATGAATAAAGACAGCCCAAGTCCCAGCATATTTTCAGATGTTCTTCGATCAGCATGATTTTAAGAGAGGGAAGAAAGGGGACAGTTTGACAAGAAAGAGAAAGAGGGAGAATGAGGATGGGTACATGGCTGGGGACTATTATTTGAGTCGTAAGCTCTCTTGCTGGGACAATGCCTGTGATTCCAATATTTTGGACATTTATACTCAAGGTCTTCATAGGTCATGTGATATAGAAACAATGGCTCCAATCATTTGTTAAGTAGGTTCTGTTTGTTAAACTCCTGCTTGCCTACCTTCTTCCTTCCACTTTTGACCTTCCCCACCTCTCTATCAGGTGCCCAGGACAGGCACAGAAGGAACCCAGGAGACTACAAGACCTGTACTTAAGGGAGTAGTGTGACTAGGGAGTCAGAAAACAGCCAAGGACAGTTATCCAGACAGCCACAGTGGGCAAAGGCTGGGACAGACACACCGGGCATAGCTCTGACTTTCTCTTTGACCCAGATCTCAACGAAAAGATACCCAAGTAAAGTTGGTCTCCATGAAGACAGGACCTAGCTCTATCGTGTCCACCAATGTATTCCTGTTGCCTGGCACAGAGCAAGCATTTGGTAAGAGTTTGCTGAACAGATGAATGAAGAAGATCGGGCTTTCTCTGAAGTCAGGTTCAGGGTTGAGCTGTGAGGAGAGATTTTGTGGGTTTTGAAGTTGGGGCTCCACCACGCCCTCCCACCTACCCCTCCTTTTCCATGGCCCACATCTGGACCTGCAATCCCATCCTCCTAGGCTCTTTCTCTCCATGACTGCTGGTCTCTCAAGCTCGGGGTAGGCTGCTCTAGGAGAACTGGATGTAGTGGGCAGAAAGGTGGGGCACCTGTGGGCATTTCCTAGGAGGCCGGCCCTCCCTCAGAACCCACTGCCCTGGCAGACTCACCTTTGCTCTTGGACTGAGACAAGGCTTCCCTGACTGCCGCCTCCTCCATGCTGCTCCTTCTCTCTCAGCAAGGGTCAGATAAGGAGACCGCAATCCCCCCTAGGAGAAAGCCTGGTCGATAGAGGGGCCCAAATCCCAGACATCCCCCCTCCTCCCATACATCTTGGTGTCAAACACATTTTATTTCCTCACGTCTGGGGACCCAGGAGCTTCCCCTCCAGGATTACTTCCTCCTCCGGTTTGTTTTCCAGCTGGAGATTCTAGGAGCCCCACGGCAGGGGGGCGGCTCCTCCACTGTGGCCCACAGGCTTCAAAGGGCCCAGAGTGGAATACCGTGGCCAGAGACTGCTGGCCTGGGAGGAGGGGTGGAGGCATCACAAGTCCAAGGTATGGGGGTTCTGGCTGGGTCCCCCACTCATTTTCAAGCTGCCCCCCATTGGCTGAAGGGCTGTATTTATGGGCAGAAGGTGACTTCAAAGGTCAGCAATGGGGGACTCCCTACCGCCCGCTCCCCCGGGGCTCAGAGGGGGCCAGGAAGTGCCCCCCCCATGATGGATTAGGTGCCTAAGAGCCATGGCGAGCTTATGGATGGGAGACCTTCTCTTTTTTCATGGGGCTCAGATTTCATGATTTTGGGGGGGGTGAAATAATTAGTAATTTGTGATTAAGCCTTTTCATGGATATTTTGTTTCTTTGTTCTGTGATGTCGCCTGGAGCCATTTAAAAAATGACTTAATGACAAAGAAAAAATAATTGCTCTTTGTAACTAATGACTGTGTCAGAACTTGGAAATCACCAAAGCCTCGGAAAGTAGAAACCGAGTAGGGGGTGGGGGTTCCACTCTCCAAGGAATCAGATCAGCAGTCGTAAAGTGACCCGAGATCTGCTTGCACCTGGATGGCCCCCTTCCCTACCCTAGAGCCAGCAGCCAGCACCTGCAGGCTCAGCCTGGGCGCTTCGGGCCTCGGGTCCCTTAGGTACCTTTGCCCCTAGGCTGAGAGAAATGGTCAGGATGCCCAAGGCCAGCCTTGACTGCCCAAGCTCGGCCTCATCTTGGAGTTGCTCCTTCCTTCATAACATCCCCCTGTAAGGGGACTTCTCCCCCTCTGGTGGAGGAGCAAGGGGTAGTTAGGTCCTCACTTCTCCACTCCTGCAGCTTCCTATAGAGCTCCAGAGTTGCCCTGGGCTTTGGATTCTTCTGGGTGTTTACTTTTTTTTTTTCCTTCAGTATTTAATTGTCAAATAAAGATTGAGCGTATTCATAGGGTACAACATGAGGATTTGATACACTCACCTGAATCTTTATGACTCTTGTGTCCCTACCTAGACTGAGCTCTCCCTGGGGGACTGAAAAAATGCCCTCTCCTTCCTGATGCTCTGGCCCCTCCTCCCCTCATGTATGCTAACATACCTTGGGCTGGGGCCCTGCAGAGCTCTGGGCCACCTGAGGCAGGGATCTGGCAAGGCCCAAGACCCAAGGACTCAGGGCAGCCCACTGCCTCCTGCCACCCCTGGCCGCCTCCCACAGCCTCTGGGGAATGGGCCGGGAGATGGGGAATTGCTCACACAGCAGATTCCACTCCTGTTCCCTTCCCGGGCCCTCGCTCCGATCTCTCCCAGGGGGAAATGCTGGGGGGAGAAAACCGTTAACTTGTGCCTTCTATTTGGTTTTCCTCTGGTTATTGTTTAAAATGCAGAGATTATGAGGTCAAACTCTCCCAGCCAATATTTTTCTAATGAAAAATGTAGTAAGGCACGACTGAGTAATCTAATCTATAAGTTAAGCGTTCCACACAGCAGCGATTTTCACCGACAGAACTTCAATAAATCTTGTTTTGAGAAAAATGATATGAGGCTGATGTTCTATTTTTGTCAATTTGAATGGACTCCCCTGCCTCCCCAGTCCCCAGAAACACTGCACTGCACCCAGCCAATCTCCTTCTTCCCTACCCGAGAGCAGGCTGGATGAAAGTGGGGGACAAGAATGATAGGGTGGGAGGCCTGAGTTCTGACCCAGCTTGGCTCAGAGGGTCCGGGGCCAGAGGCCTCTGCTTCAGCCCATCTGGTATCTGGGGCTCTGCTCCTGGTGAGGGGCTTGGCAAAGGGGTCGGGGGTCTTGAAGGAAAAGGCAGCCAGTGGTCTAGGAGAACAGTGTCGACTTTCCTAGCCATGAGGTCAGGATTGCCCATGAAAGCCTGTTTCCCCCAGCTGTCCCAATGCTGAGCAAAGAACAAACAGCAGGACTCGCACCTTCCCTTGACCCCCAACAAGCCATTGATAGATTTGGCAAGAAAGGCCTCACCTCAGGAAGAACTGGTTAAATCCATCTTCAAAGCTGCTGTTCCCCTTCACCTGACTCGAACGTGGGAGACAGGCCAGAATGCAGTAGTAAACTCACTCCTAACAAAGGGTATGTGTGTGCATGTGTGTGTGTGCGTGCGCACATGTGTGTACATGTGTGCATGTGTGTGTGCATGTATGTGTACCCATGTGCACCCGTGTGCAGGGTTCTGGGAAGGAAGCAAGGCTCTCTCGATGCACGTGCAGACCTAAGGCTGTCATGGAGGGTGACTGCCAAGACTAATATCAAGAAAGAGATTTCTAGCCCAGGGAATATGTGGGAGGCCAGGAGAAAGAATATGGAGAAGCTGTTTCAAGAAACTGGAGAAGCTGTAAGGGCAGCCAGAAAGGATTATGGCACCTCATCAGAGAGAAATCAATTAGGAGAGGCTTCACAACGAGAGCTCCTCCTCCCTCCTCCCAGCCGCGATCCACCAAGGGGAACAGATTAAGACAAACAGAGATGTCTGGAGACAGAAAGCTTTTTCTGGGTGGAGATTTCAGCAGCATTTAGATTTGGAAGAGCCAGAGGCTGCCTCACTCTGAAATCTGCAGGTATGGAAACCACAGACAGAGGGAACTTGACCTCTCAGTGTCCAGGAGTGCTGAGTATAGAGGCAGGAGGACTGGGGTTGGGGGTCTGAGGATCAGGGGATCCACGTTTTGACATTACCAACAGTCTGACTTCAGACCTCAGTTTCTCATCTGTAAAATAAGGAAAATAAGACCAGTCCTACTTACCTGAGAGCAAGGTTAGCAGATCCAGTAAGAAGATACATGTGAACACGCGGTTTAAAATACTGCACAAGGCTGGGCACAGCGACTCACGCCTGTAATTCCAGCACTTTGGGAGGCTGAGGCAGGCAGATCACCTGAGGTCAGGAGTTCAAGATCAGCCTTGCCAACATGGAAAAACCCCTTCTCTACTGAAAATACAAAAATTAGCTGGGCGTGGTGGCGGGTGCCTATAATCCCAGCTACTTGGGAGGCTGAGGCAGGAGAATCACTTGAACCTGGGAGGCGGAGGTTGCAATGAGCTGAGATCATGCCACTGCACACCAGCCTCGGCGACAGAGCAACACCCTGTCTCAAAAAAAAATAATAATAAAATAAAGTACTGCACCAGATGAGCTATGGATAAAATTATTACTGAATTTGGTGAAGGAAGGAGTCTGGGAACAACTCTCAAAGTCCCATTATTTATCTGGGTCAGGTTAAACTGGACGAAAAGGATGGGCCACTGTCACCGGCCTGCCTCTGGAGTCTGAACTTAGAGATTCCTCATGAAATAAGAAAGGAGTTTGCATGTTTCTCTCAGCTGCAGGGTGTGCGAAGGATCCACAATGTGGAGAAGACTCCAGGAAAGGCTTTGGGCTGGTGGAGATGCATAGTAAGGAAAGGGGCTTGGGGCTGGGAAGGGAGCTTGGGAGGGGAGGAGCTTTTGAGGGGGAAGGGAAGGGCCCCTTGTCTCTGCTTAACCAAGTCAAAGCACCAAAGCTGTGCCCTCTTCTTTCCAGGTCTTACCAATTCTCCCTCCCCATCCCACCCTGTGTCATTGCAGGGGCCATTCTAAGGCTCTCAGCAGCTCCCTAGAAGGGGAGGGGTGAGAGTTTTTCTTTAACTTCAAACATCAAACATTAGCCCTAAGTCCCCTTTTGTCTTCTGACACCTACCCACCACTTCCTTCCATTCCTACCAATGGTTCCCAGGAAAGTCAGCTCAAGCCCAGCGTTGCCAGAGCCAAGGGGAAGTGGGGAGGTAGTGGGGAATGGTTGAGGCTGCTCAGAGTGGTCTGGAGCTGCTGGGCAGCCTCAGAAACCCTGGAGACCCAATTCCCAAGGAAAATGGGAAATGAAAGGAGACAGGGTAACATTTCTTGCATGACTAGTGTGGGAGGATGAACCCAAAGCAAACACTCCAATTTCTCTGTGCCTGGGTATGGGGAGTGGGTGCAGCAGGCTCCAGTCAGAGCTAAAAGGTCTGCCTCCACCATGAGTTTGAGAGTCTCTGTGGCCTGGCTCTGGTCCTCCTCTTGCCCCCAGAGAGGTCCCAACCCCCTGGCACAGTATGCAGTTACAGCTCCATAGATCAGGCACTAGGAGCCCTTGAAAGCTGGGGGATTGTCGGGGGAGAGGGAATTGCAGCTGGAAGAGAGGGGAGCTTGTGCACCTTAATGCCCACTAAAAATTCAAACTTTTAATCACACAGGAACATTTTTAGAGAAAATTAAAAATATGATACAAAGCAGTAGGTATAGAATGATCCCATTTATGGAGCAAAAATAATTCTATAGTTTTTTTTTTTTTTTTTTTTTGAGATAGACTTTCACTCTTGTTGTGCAGGCTGGAGTCCAGTGGTGCGATCTCGGCTCACCACAACCTCTGCCTCCCCAGTTCAAGCGACTCTCCCCTCTTAGCCTCACGAGTAGCTGGAATCACAGGCATGTGCCACCACACCCTGCTAATTATATATATATATGTGTGTGTGTGTGTATATATATATTTTTTAGTAGAGCCAGGTTTCTCCATGTTGATCAGGCTGGTCTCGAACTCTCGACCTCGAGTGATTTGCCTACCTTGGCCTCCCAACCAAAGCGCTGGGATTACAGGCATGAGCCATTGCACCCAGCCTTTTTTTTTTTTTTTTTTTTTTTTTTGAGACGGAGTCTTCACTCTGTCCCCTAGGCTGGAGTGCAGTGGAATGGTCTCGGCTCACTGCAAGCTCCGCCTCCTGGGTTCACACCATTCTCCTGCCTCAGCCTCCTGAGTAGCTGGGACTACAGGCGCCCGCTACCACACCCAGCTAAGTTTTTGTATTTTTAGTAGAGACAGGGTTTCACAGTGTTAGCCAGGATGGTCTCCATCTCCTGACCTTGTGATCCGCCTGCCTCGGCCTCCCAAAGTGCTGGGATTACAGGCGTGAGCCACCACGCCCGGCTTTTTTGTTTTTTGTTTTTTGTTTTTAACTACTGGAATAAAACCAGCAAGATATAGGCAGTGATTATTTCTGGGTGGTAAGACTTCATATGATATTATTTTCTGTATACTTCTCTATAGCTTCCAAATTTTCTACCATCAACATTTACATTTGTAATTAAGAAAGTATTTAAAAGGTTAAGAAGATAATTCTGGGGTTAAGCTGACACCCTAAAAGTAGACCCAGAATTTTGGCAGACCCCAGGCCCTCTGCCTAGTCCTAGGTCTGCTTCGGTGATCCCTGGCTGGCCCCTTCTATGGCAGCTCGTGAGGCCGAGGCCCGGCAGCTGGGAGTCAGCTGTGCCTGGAGACGATCCGTGTCCAATGGGAGGTGGGGGGCTCATTTCCGAGCTGGATGGGGTCCAGGTCTAGGGCCAAGCAGCAACCTGGGGCACCGGTATTCACAACTCCTCCCCAACCTCTGCGCCTAAAAAGAGGACAGAGGCCTCAGAGTCAGCTTTTGCCCAGAGGATCCCCAGCCACTACCCTGGTGACTGGTTCTGGCCCACAGATACAGGAAAGGGGGTGAAGATGGCCTCATCCCCAATTCTCAGGCTCATTGAGGATTTATGGAGCTGTGTTTAGGCCCCATTCCCTCTCCCATCCCATGCCTCCTAAGACCATGGACTCAGGGAAAGAATGGCTAATCAGAGCTGGGAGGGGGTCCTGCAGGGTTGGGCCAAGGGTTTTGGACCAGGGAGTCTCAGTTAATCCCAGCTGGGGTTTAGTAAAAATATGGCTAAGAAATTCTAGCCCACCTTCAAGTATTCAGCTGTGTTGAAGGAAAAAAAACCACACACATAAAGAAGGCTTTTTAGACTATTTATTTATGAGCATGTGTCAAAGTTTTATTTCAATCTTGCTACAAATGAAGAGACCTATAAAAGGCCAGCCGCTTCAAGATGACTTCTTGATAGACACATTTAGAGGCAAGAAGAGTGGTTAGCAGCATTGCTAAAATGGACATTCAAAAATAATATCTGAATAAAATATATAAAACTTTTCCAAGCGGCAGGGTGGATAGGAAACTGGTTCCTGAGAAGAAACCTAAATCCTATTAAAAGTTTATCAGAAAATTGCTTAAGCATTTTAACGAAAAGGCTGATTTCCTCCCAGAAGGAAATAATGAATTACACTCAGCAAAAAGGCTGTGTCCCAGACAAGCTTGGCGGCCTTTCGTCTTCAGTTGGAAATTCCGGCTTGGCTGCTGCTTCAGGGCTGCAGGGTCAAGCATGAAGCAATCGATATGTAAATTCCAGGTTCCTGTGTGCCCAACCTTGTGCCGGGCACCCAGATGAGAATAAGACAGCAGAGCAGAAGTTGTGGAGAAGCTGAATTGTCTCTCTGCAAGGAAAAATTTCCTGACACAAGTATCTGTCCAGGCAAGTGCCCCAGAAGTTCTGAGTTCCCTCATTGTGGAGGTAAGCAAGGCCGCAGAGGAAGCAGGAGGTCTCATGGTACAGATATTTTAGAACTACTTACCCAAGTGGGGGACCTGGACCTCTGGCAGAATGCCAGATGATTTTCAATGGTGCATTGACAAGACATTAAATCACTCTGAATTTCATAGTGAGAAAGCTATTTCCTTGTCAATTCTCTTTCTTTATTTCCCCTTTTGTTTTCCACTGGAACTTGGGTTCACAGAACTGGATTAATCACATTCCTTGGTTCATGATACACTCTCACCATTAGTCGTTGCATGGTTTTCTTTTCTTTTTATTTTATTTTATTATTGTTATTTTTTGAGACAGAGTCTCACTCTGTCGCCCAGGCTGGGGTGCAGTGGCACAATCTGGGCTCACTGAAATCTCTACTTCCTGGGTTCAAGTGATTCTTGTGCCTCAGCCTCCCAAGTAGCTGAGATTACAGACATGCACTACCTTGCCCAACTAATTTTGTATTTTTAGTAGAGATGAGATTTCACCATGTTGGCCACGCTGGTCTCAAACTCCTGGCCTCAAGCAATCCACCTGCCTTGGCCTCCCAGAATGCTAGGATTACAGGTGTGAGCCACAGCACCCAGCCTAGGTTTTCTTTTAATTAGTTGTTTTAAAATACTATCATAAGCATCCATGACTTTATCACCCAAAACAAAATCTCAGACCTTGACAATAACTGACAACTAACCAAATGGTACCACATGCCATTCTCTGCCTCTGACCTCAGCCAACTGACAACCCCAAATCCCATAGTCATCATTCCCTTGCTTTCCTTTTAATAGTTTTATAGCACTTTTATTTATTCCTTAAAAGTTTATTTTAAACTTTAACTGTTCTTAACTTTATTAAAAAATAGTATCAGGCTATATATAACTTATTTTTGACTTGCTGTTTCACATAATATTATATTGCTAAGAGTCATCCATATTGTTGCATGTCACTTAAGTTCCTTTGTTTTGACTACAGTATAATATTCCATTGTGTGAGATTAGCTCAGGCTATTATAAAGATATCACTTTCCTTACACTCAAGAGCATAGCAGCATTATTCACACTAACCAAAAGCTGGAAGCAATCCAAGTGCCCAGCAAGAGATGAACAAACAAAATAGCCTGGTGAGGTGGCTCACACCTGTAATCCCAACACTTTAGGAGGCCAATGCAGGAGGATCCCTCAAGCCCAGGAGTTTAAGACCAGCCTAAGCAATATAGTGAAACCTCATCTGTACAAAAAATAAAAAATTAGCTAGGCAAGGTGGTGTGCTCCTGTAGCGCCAGCTACTCAGGGGGCTGAGGTAAGAGGACTCCTTGAGCATTGGAGATCAAGGCTGCAGTGAGCTGTGATCGTGCCACTGCATTCCAGCCCATGCAACAGAGTGAGACCCTGTCTTGAAAAAAAACTTTAAAAAAAAAGTAGCATATACACGTACAATGGAATACTATTCAGCCTTAAACTCTGACACATGCTACAACATGGATGAACCTTGAGGACATTATGCTAAGTGAAATAAGCTGGTCACAAAAGGATAAATACTACATGGTTCCACTTACATCAGGTGCCTAGAATAGTAAAATGCACAGGGATGAGAGTAGGATGGTGGTTGCCAGAAGCTGGGGTGGGGAGAGGAATGGGGATTATCATGTGATGGGTACAGAGTTTCAGTTTGGGAAGAGTTCTGGAGTTGGATGATAGTGATGGCTGCATAACAGTGTGAATGTAATTAATGCCACTGAACTTAAAAGTGGCTAAAAATGGGCCGGGCGCAGTGGCTCACGTCTGTAATCCCAACACTTTGGAGGGCTAAGGCGGGCAGATTGCCTGAGCTCAGGAGTTTGCGACCAGCCTGGGCAACATGGTGAAACTCTGTCTCTACTAAAATACAAAAACTGAGCCGGGCATGGCAGCATTTGCCTGTAGTACCAGCTACTTGGGAGGCTGAGGCAGGAGAATCGCTTGAACCCAGCAGGCGGAGGTTGCAGTGAGCCAAGATCACGCCACTGCACTCTAGCTTGGGTGACAGAGCAAGACTCCGTATCAAAAGAAAAAAAAAGTAGTTAAAAATGGTAAAATGTTATGTTATGTACATTTTATAATGATAATAACATATATTTCCCATCAATGGGCATTTGGGTTGTTTGATTCTTCCAGTTTCCTCGAAGAGAATGTCTCAGTTTGGTGCTAGTGTGTCTTTAACACCTCTCTAACGTGTGTTTCTCTTCTTTCCTTTTTTTTTTTTTTTTTTGAGACGGAGTCTTGCTCTGTCGCCCAGGCTGGAGTGCAGTGGCACGATCTCGCCTCATGGCAAGCTCCGCCTCCCAGGCTCACGCCATTCTCCTGCCTCAGCCTCCCAAGTAGCTGGGACTACAGGCACCCACCACTACACCCGGCTCATTTTAAAAATATTTTTAGTAGAGAGGGGGTTTCACTGTGTTAACCAGGATGATCTCGATCTCCTGACCTCGTGATCCACCCACCTTGGCCTCACAAAGTGCTGGGATGACAGGCGTGAGCCACTGCACCCGGCCTGTTCTTTCCCTTTTTAACAGAGAGGAAGATTCAACTGCAAGAGCTTTCAGCAGGCAATGGTGTCCAACTAGAATCAAAACATATTGTTATTATTTTACTTATTTTTATAATTACTTATGATTTTGGCAAGTAATGGGTGGTTTTGCAGTTACTGCAGTGCTAGAAGGCTTTTTTGAAAAAACAATAAACATACTTGAGCAAGAAATAGTAAGTTGATTTAAAGAAAAATATCAAGTAAATAACATTTTAGGTAGAATATGGATTTGGCATGAATTGTGACACTGGTACTTGAATTTGGAAAGTTTGGAAACATGAATTTAGAGGTTGCTCAGACTCTTGTTGAACCAGTGATCTCTGAGGCCCTTCCAAGGTTAACAATCTCTGATATTCTGGATGTATAGACAGTATAGGTCATAGGAACAAGTGCTAGAATGGACAGGGAAGAATTTGTGGGACATGATCTTGGTCTTAAAGAATGAGTAGGATTTAAGTGAAGATAAAGAGGAAATCAGAGTTCTTCCAGGCAAAGAAAATGTCATGAAGGTCAAACTAACCAAGGTGTGTTTAAGGGCTAATGAGTTTGCTTGGTGGAAGCAAAGGATAGTGATAGAAAATAAAGGAAATCACCGGGCACGGTGGCTAACACCTGTAATCCCAACCTTTTGGGAGGCCAAGACGGGAGGATCACTTGAGCCCAGGAGTTTGACACAAGCCTGACTAACATAGTGAGACCCCATTTCTAAAAAATAAAATAAAATAAAGAAAATAAATTTGGAAAATCTAAAATCTAGACTTAGTTGTGAGGGTATAGGGAGTCACGGAAAGTTCTTCAGCAGGTAAGTTACATGATGAAAGGACTCAGATCTTGAGCAGGTACCACTTGGCTTTTGTTGAAAATTTCCTCCTTGTCCGGCCTGAGACTGCTGACTAGTTCATCTCTCAAATATTTATCAAAGGCCTCCCATGTACCAGGCACTGCCCTGTGAATTCAGTGATGCACAAAAACATACTCCTCATCCTACAATCCTCTAGTGTGTGAGCCAGGCATTAAATGAAGTAACCACATAAACATAAAATTCCAAGTGTCAAAAAGTGCAACTGAAGAGGTGCTCCTGATGCCAGCAGTGCATATAGCAGTGGGGAGGCTTACCTGCCTTAGGAGTCATGGCAAGGCTGTTCTGAGGAAGCCACAGCTGAGCTGATATTGAAAGGGTAAGAGGCATTACATGGGTGAAGAGAAGAGGGAAAAGCATTTCAGACAGGGCAAGCAGCATGCCCCAAAGCCCTGTGGCATGCAGAGGAAGCCTGGGGGGATCAGGAGCCCCAGGAGAGCAGGAGGGGATCAGGGAAAAGGTCATTGTGACTGGGTATCAGGGAACATGGTGTGAAAAGAGGCTGGGGCCCCGCGGGCTCTAGGAAGGTTTGGGAGTTTATCCCAGAAGAGAGGGGTGCCATTGACAGGGCTGTGACATGGTCAGATCAGTGTTTATTTCCATTCGAGACAGGATCTTGCTCTGTTGTCCAGGCTGGAGTGCAGTGACCAGATCACAGCTTGCTGTAACCTCGACTCCTGGGCTCGAGTGATCCTCCTATCTCAGCCTCCTGAGTAGCCGGGACTATAGGCATGTGCCACCATGCCTGGCTAATTTTTTACTTTTTGTAGAGACAGGGTCTCACTATGTTGCTCAGGCTAGTCTCAAACTCCTGGGCTCAATAATTCTCCTGCCTCAGCCTCCCAAAAAGTGTTGGGATTACAGGTGTGAGCCACTGTGCCTGGCCCAGATTATTGTTAAAAAATAATAATAATAATCAGGGCCGGGTGCTGTGGCTCACGCCTGTAATCCCAGCACTTTGGGAGGTCAAGGCGGGTGGATCACGAGGTCAAGAGATCAAGACCACCCTGGCCAACATGGTGAAACCCTGTCCCTACTAAAAATACAAAAATTAGCTGGGCATGGTGGTGCATGCCTGTAATCCCAGCTACTCCAGAGGTTGAGGCAGGAAAATCGCTGGAACCGGGAGGTGGAGGTTTCAGTGAGCCAAGATGGTGCCCCTGCACTCCAGCTTGGTGACAGAACAAGACTCCATCAAAAAATAAATAAATAAATAAATAAATAAATAAATAAATAAATACCTTCTGGTACGTGGGAGGAAGGCAGCGTGACATGAATAGCTCTCTCTCAGGCAACCCCAGAACCCTCCAGACGCTGGAGATTGGGAGGCTGATCTGAAGACAGTGTGCAGGAGGCTGAGGTGGGCCTGGGGTGGCAGCAAAGAAAAGCAAAGGGGACAGGGTGCCTGTGAGGATCAGACAGAGTATAAGCTGGGCAGGGGCCAGAAGGGACCTATATAACCAGGGGAGGGGCACATGAAGAGGACCCTTGAGTAGGGCACTGCAGGCAGTGCGGGGAGAGGCTGGAGCCTGTAAGAGAAGGCAGGGCTGGAGTCACTCCGAGGCACAAAGCTGCAGCAGTAACTAAGTTTGACCAGGAGAGGGCTCCACCTTGGAAAAATGGCTACGTCTCAATGACTCAAATGATCTCTGAGGTCCCCTGGAGAAAAGATGTTCAAGGACCGGGCCTTGGGGAACTCCTGGCATGCTTGGAGGAAGAGGAGCCAGGGACAGTGGTTGAGGGCAGGCTGGAAGGGGATGGACCGAGCAAAGACACCAGGTTAGGAGCAGGAAGGGGACCAGGAAGAGCACAGAGCTGCAGTGGCAGGGTTTGTGAGTGGGGACAGAGAAGGGACAGCCACTTGGGTGATTGGCAAGCCTGGAGGCTCCGCAGGTCCAACCCCCCAGTCTGCAGGGGGCAGACACCATGCTTTGTTTTCACCTTCTCCTGGGTGTGACAGGTGAGGCAGTGGTAGTAGAGGTTGCGGAGGCCGGTAGGAGAACAATTGACCAGGATGGCGGAACGGAGCTGACCCCTCACTTGACCCCCACATCATCCCCTTTTTCTTTCTAAGCATCCCTGGGCTTTAGAAAAATAGGGAGATAGAGAAGAAAACCTCTCTCTAGAAGGAGTCAGACTTTAGGGGAGGGAGTGAGAAGAGAACAGGAAACCTGAATGGGAACCTCATCGTGCTTTTCAACATTTGCAAGCGGGTGGGGAATAAGGTAAGCTTGGGGACTCCGAGGCTTGTATGCACAGGTGCACATGCATGCAGGTACCCACATAGACCTATGCTGACGTGAACACCTGCACTCACTGACTCACACGTGCATCCTCTTGAACACACGCTCACACAGCACTCATTCACATGTGTCCTCCCTTGTCATGCACACACACTCATACTAGCATCCCTCCTAAACACGTTCCCTCCTACCCTGCCGCTCCCCAACCACAAACACACCCAGGAGAATCCTAGGAAGTTGTTCACAATAGTCCTGGATCTCCAGGAATGTGTGTGAGTACCCACGATGTGTGTGTATCTATGTAAGATACAATTCAGAGGGGTGATGTGGGGGTGGGTGGGGATGGGGGATACCCTAAGACGCAATGTGTCTGTGAGGGGATGAATGTAGTAAAGTGTGCATTCATTCATTCCATCATTCACTCAACCAGGTTATGGAGGCGCCACCATGTCCCAAGCACTGCACTTAGTTAAACAGTGAACTACACAGACACTATCACTGCTCACAATCTAATGGGCTCCAGAGAAGACAGGCCCTCAGGACATAACTGGGAAATGCCGTGAAGGGGGAATGCCATGTACTATGGGAGCTGGGAACAGGCAAAGTGACCCAAAGAATTTCCCAAGAACAGGGTGTGTACCTTAGTGCAGTGAGTATAGACACTGGTCAGTGGGGCGCAGCTGGGATGTGAGCTGCATGTCAGCAGGTTGGAAGGTATTTTGGTGGACATGAGGATTGGGAGGTATGGGGTGTGACATCTGCATGTGTGTACAGCCATATGTGTGCATGGGAAGCAGTGAGGTGTGTATCATTATCAGAATTATTGAAGCAAACGGGCTCTTTATTATGTGTATAATTTCCCTGCGTCCCATCGGGTCCCTCTGTGCAGGGGGAGCTGGAGTGGAACTAAACCAAATAGGGGGGTTAGCAACTTCGAGGGGCTGTGGCAGAGCTTAAAGTGCTGCTGATTGATGGTGGTGGCAGGCAAGGGAGAGAAGTGGTGTCACCAGCAGTGGAGAGGGAACAGAAGAGGGAATTTTGATTGGTCTGGGGGCAGGGACCAGTGCCTGGTGCCCACTTTCAGAAAGGAGGTCTGGGGACAAGTGCAGGAACTGGCCGTTCTCTGCAACAACCTGAGAGAAGACAAGGGATGGGGAGAGGGAATGCCCAAAACAGCTCAGTCCTGCCTGGGGCAGGCTGTACAGCCTCTCTTCTTTTAGGGGTCTCATATATGGACCCTTATATATGAGGTCCATATATTTCATGCATCTCATGGAAAATGGCCCTGAAGTTTAGTGGAAATAAGTCATCTCAATGTTGAGTTCAAATCTCGGCTCTGCAGTAGCACCTTGGACAAGTTACTTCTCAGAGTAATGCAATAATTGGAGTAATAATATTTACTTTGCAGGGTTGTGGTGATCAGTAGTAACACATAAAAACTTTGGCACCTTGGAAGCACTGAGTGAATGATGATGTTTTATTAAAGATGTTGGATCTACTTTGGGAGGCTGAGACAGGCGGATTCCCAGAGTTCAGGAGTTCAAGACCAGCCTGGGCAACACGGTAAAACCCTATCTCTACAAAAATAATAGTAATAATAATAATAGGCTGGGCACGGTGGCTCACGCCTGTAATCCCAACACTTTGGGAGGCTGAGGCAGGTGGATCATTTGAGGTCAGGAGTTCGAGACCAGCCTGACCAACATGGTGAAACTCCGACTCTACTAAAAATTTAAAAATTAGCTGGGCATGGTGGTGGGTGCCTGTAATCCCAGCTACTTGGGAGGCTGAGGCAGGAGAATCACTTGAATCCCGGAGGCGGAGGTTACAGTGAGCCAAGATTGCACCATTGCACTCCTGCCTGAGCAAGAAGAGTGAAACTCCATCTCAATAATAATAACAATAATAATAATAATAATAATACACAAATCAGCCGGGCATGGTGGTGTTCGCCTGTAGTCTGAGTTACTCAGGAGGCTGAGGTGGGAGGGTCGCTTGAGCCCTGGAGGTCGAGGCTGCAGTGAGCTGAGATTGCACCACTGCACTCCAGCCTGGGAGACAGAGACCCTGTCTCAAAAAAAGAAAAAAAAAGGCTGGGCGCAGTGACTCACGCTTATAGTCCCAGCACTTTGGGAGGCCAAGGCGGGCGGATCACCTGACGTCAGGAGTTTGAGACCAGCCTGGCCAACGTGGTGAAACCCTGTCTCTACTAAAAATACAAAAGTAGCTGGGTGTGGTGGCATATGCCTGTAATCCCAGCTACTCGGGAGGCTGAGGCAGGAAAATCGCTTGAACCCGGAAAGCAGAGTTTGCAGTGAGCCGAGGCCACGCCATTGTACTCCAGCCCAGATGACAAGAATGAAACTCTGTCTCAAAAAAAAAAAAAAGACATTGGATCTGTTTGTAGATCTACATAATCTACCTGCCAATCAATCTACACCTCTCCCACCCTGTAAGATTAAAACCCAGCCTGTTCCTACCCAGGCTTGTGGGGACAGCTCCTTCTCCCTGCTCTGGGGCTGGAGAAATGTTTCTGAATAACAGTGTCTGTTTCTCTGGCTGCCCCTCCAAGCATGTTTCTGTCACCAGTTTCTTTTTTCTTCTCTCTTTTACTTTATTTTTTCCTGCTTAGCCAAGTAGAAAATAAGTGTAAAGAAGCAGGAGAAAGAAAACCTTTAATCCCACCACTCAGAGGCAATTATAAAAATTGCTAACATTTCTTGAGTGCCACTTTGTATCAGGCATTATTCCAAATGCTTTGGATGCTTTATTTCATTTCATCCTCAGAATAACCCAGGGAAACTGGTACCATGATTACCTCCACTTAATAGAAGCTGAAGCATGGAAGGTACCTTGCCCAAGATCATACAGCTAGTAAGTGATATAAGAAGGATGTGACTTGGGCAAACTCCACTTTCCTTCCAGTCTTTTAGCTATTCTGTTTTCTGAGGACTTTCCTGCTGGCTTCCTATAGCCTCTTGCTGTCTTAGTTGAGCCAGATCTCTAGCCTTCACTTTACAAATATTTATTGCTCACCTCCTCTGTCTTTGGGTATCATGCTGGGCCCTGCTGGGAGGCAGGAGGCAGCTACAGAGAAGCTTTCCAGGGCCCAGCTGCCAGCAGTCCTTTAGAGCAAGGACCAGAGAACAAAATTCTTGCCCAGGGATAAAGATGCAGAAGCAGCAGCAAGAGATGCTGCCAGCAGGGCCTTGGGAAGGAGCTTCCCTGAGGATCCTACTCTCAGCTGAGCCCTCACCTAATGCCTACTTCTCCCACCAACTCCCATCACTGCATTCTATCTCTTCCTGGGGCATGGCCCTGCCACCCAAAGGACCTGAGACCCTGGATCCCACAGCCCTGGGACTGCAGCAGACCCGCAGGCTCATTCACAGGATCATTGCAGCAGCCAAAATGCTTTTCTGCCCTCCATCCAGCCAATCCACCAGTGACCGCATGAATCACCTACAGCTGACTCCATTTTGTCCCTGTTCTGCTCAAAAGCCATGGCACTCAGTTAAGTACGAACTTCTCAGCTGGCTGGCATTCAGAGAGGGTCTCGCTGATCTAAACTCAAACTGCCTTTGCAGCCTTCTTTCTGCTGCCCACCCTGCTCACAATTACACCCCAACTGGAAAACTCCTTCTCAACAGCCCTTCCTTATTAACCACCCCACCTTTCCTTCACGTCCCATAGGAAATGGCTCTTCCTACAAAACCTCTCCTGATCATCCTCCCCAAGCACAATGACCAGCAGGCATACCTCTCCCTTTGAGGTCCGTAGTCCTTCATACTCCTTCCCGGGCGCTGATCTTAGGCTGCCTGGTAGCTTAATGTTTTTTATGTGTCAGGTTGTAGCATAATTATTTTTTAATTGAAGTATAACTTATATACAGTAAAGTACAATAATCTTAAGTGAATTTTTTTTTTTTTTTTTTTTTAAGATGGAGTCTTGCTCTGTGGCCCAGGCTGGAGTACAATGGTGCGATCTCGGCTCAAGGCAACCTCCGCCTCCTGAGTTCAACCAATTCTCCGGCCTCAGCCTCCCGAGTAACTGGGATTACAGGCGCCTACCACCATGCCCGGCTAATTTTTGTATTGTTGGCAGAGATGGGGTTTCACCATGTTACCTAAGCTAGTCTTAAACTCCTGACCTCTGGTGATCCGCCTGTCTCGGCCTCCCAAAGTGCTGGGATTACAGGCGTGAGCCACCGCGCCCAGCCCTTAAGTGAATTTTAAATGAATTTTTACACACACATACTGTAACCTCTAACCAGATGAAGATACAGCACATTTCTAGTGTCCCAGAAGGATCCTTTTGCCTCTTTCCCCAGGATCTCCTATTCTTTTTTTGAAATAACTTCTATTTTTAAATATTTATTTCTTTATTTACTTGAGACACCATTTCATTCTGTCACTCAGGCTGGAGTGCAGTGGTACAATCACAGCTCACCATAGCCTCGACCTCCCTGGTCAGCTCATCCTCCCATCTCAACCTCACCAGTAGTTAGGACTACAGGCACATGCCACATGTGGTCACAGTGTTCCACCACGTTGCCCAAGCTGGTCTTGAACTCCTAGGCTCAAGCAACTCACTTACCTTGGTCTCCCGAAGTGCTGGGATTACAGGCATGAGCAATGGCTAAAACAAGTTTTTATGCCTTAAGAAATCCTTTATTGGAAAATCCAGTACCTCCTATTCTTTTTTTTTGTGGAAACAGAGTCTCACTCTATAGCCCAGGCTGGAGTGCAGTGGTGTGATCTCGGCTCACTGCAAGCTCTGCCTCCCGGGTTGACCCTATTCTCCTGCCTCAGCCTCCCGAGTAGCTGGGACTACAGGCACCTGCCACCACCATGCCCGGCTAATTTTTTTTTTTTTTTTTTTTTTTTTTTTGCATTTTTAGTGGAGACAGGGTTTCACTGTGTTAGCCCAGATGGTCTTGATCTCCTGACCTCGTGATCAGCCCACCTCTTCCTCCCAAAGTGCTAGGATTACAGGCGTGAGCCACCACTCCCGGCCTCCAGTACCTCCTATTCTAATTTATATCATCATAGATTAATTTTGCTTGTTATTGGGCAGGCGCAGTGGCTCACACTTGTAATTCCAGCACTTTGGGTTGCTGAGGCAGGCGAATCACTTGAGCTCAGAAGTTGGAGACCAGCCTGGATAACATGGCGAAGTATACAAAAATTAGCCATCTCTACAAATTATACAAAAATAAGCCAGGCGTGGTGGCGCAGGCCTGCAATCCCAACTACTTGGGAGGCTGGAGCATGAGAATCACTTGAACCCGGGAGGCAGAGGTTGCAGTGAACCAAGATCACGCCACTGCACTCCAGTCTGAGCAATAGAGTGAGACTCTGTCTCGAAAAAAATATATATATATTTTTTTGCTTGTTATTGAAGCTTTTTTTTGTTTTTTGTTTTTTGTTTTTTTTTTTTGAGACAAGGTCTCATTCTGTTGCCCTGGCTGGAGTGCAATGGTACAATCACAACTCATTGCAGCCTTGACTTCCGGGGCTCAAGTGATCCTCCCACCTCTGCCTCCCCGAGTAGCTGGGGCTACAGGTGTGTGCCACCATGCCCAGCTAATTTTTCTGTGTCCTATTTTTTTTTTGTAGAGATGAGGTTTCACCATGCTGTCCAGGCTGTTCTCAAACTCCAGGGCTCAAGCAATCTGCCTGCCTCAGCCTCCCAAAGTGCTGGGATTACAAATTTGAGCTACCATATAGAGCCTTGTTATTGAAACTTATATAAATGAAGCATACGATATACACCTTTTGTGTCCACCTTATTTCATATAATACTGTATCTCTGAGATTTACCTACATTATTGCATTTTCCAGTAGTCCACTGTCTTTCCTTGTTTTGTAGAATTCCTCTATGGAAATATACCAAAATGTACTTATCCATTCTGTTGTTGATAGACATTTGGGTTGTCCCAATTTGGGATTAGTACAAAATCAGCTGCTGTGACCATCCTTGTATTTGACTTTTGCTGAATATAAGTATTCATTCTCATGAGCACATGTATGCAGGAGAAGATTTGCTGAGTTGTAGAATACACATACGTTAGCTTTAGTGGTTACTTCCAAAGAGTTGTCCAGAGATGCTACCAACTTACACTTCCAGCAATGTGGGTGAGTTCTAGTTGCTCCAATATTGTCTGTCTTTTTATTATTTATTTATTTTTTGAGATAGAATCTCACTGTGTCACCCAGGCTGGAGTACAGTGGCACAATCTTGACTTACTGCAACCTCCACCTCCCTGTTCAAGTGATTCTCGTGCCTCAGCCTCCCGAATAGCTGGGATTACAGGCATATTCCACCACACCTAGCTAACTTTGTATTTTTAGTAGAGATGGGGTTTTGCCACGTCTGCCAGGCTGGTCTTGAACTCCTGACCTCAGGTGATCCCACTTTGGCCTACCAAAGTGCTGGGATTACAGGTGTGAGCCACAGTGCCCAGCCAGTCTTTTTATTATTTATTTTTATTTATTTATTTATTCTGAGACAGAGTCTTGCTCTGTCGCCCAGGTTGCTGGAGTGCAGTGGCACAATCTTGGCTCACTACAACCTCCGCCTTCTGAGTTCAAGCAATTCTTCTGCCTAAGCCTCCCAAGTAACTGGGATTTCAGACATGTGCCACCACACCCAGTCAATTTTTGTATTTTTTAGTAGAGATGGGGTTTGGCCATGTTGGCCAGGCTGGTCTTGAATGCTTGGCCTCAAGTGATCCACCCTCCTTGGCCTCCCAAAATGCTGGGATTATAGGCATGAGCCACCATGCCCCACCTAGCTCTTTTTTTTTTTTTTTTTTTGAAATGGAGTTTCACCTTTGTTGCCCAGGCTGGAGTGCAATGGCGTGATCTCGGCTCACCACAACCTCCGCCTCCCGGATTCAAGCGATTCTCCTGCCTCAGCCTCCCGAGTAGCTGGGATTACAGGCATGTACCACCATGCCCAGCTAATTTTGTATTTTTAGTAGAGATGGGGTTTCTCCATGTTGGTCAGGCTGGTCTCAAACTCCCGACCTCAGGTGATCTGCCTAACTCGGCCTCACAAAGTGCTGGGATTACAGGTATGAGCCACTGCGCCCAGCCCCCACCTAGCCTTTTTAATTTTAACCATTTCAGCAGACATGATCATGATTTATTTATATTTTTTGCAGAATCCTCTGACAACAAAAGCCCATTTGCCCCTCATCTGCCACACAGTAGGGAGCAAGAGCCTTGCCTTTCTCCTCTGAGATGCTCCGTAGTGCTTAAATAAGAGCTTAAGAAGGCTTATTAAATTAAATGAATTGGTGTCCATCAAGAAGCTGTGCTTGGGAGCAGACAACACAAAGGAGGGAGCTCTTGCATCGGGGCAGGCCCATTCAGGTGTTCTAAATTCCAGCAAATAAGACTGTACTTTTAGGGATCATTTCTTTAGTTCATTACTAGATAAGTTTCTCTGAATATGTAGAGTGCTGAATTATAATAGATTTTAAAATAAATGAGTAAATAAATTCCAGTGACTAACTAGATTTAGTTGCAATCAGGAGATCTTGTTTTTGGAAAGAAGGAAGGAAAAAAGGCGGGAAGAGAGGGAAGAAGGAAAGAAAGGAGAAAAGGAAGAAAAGAAGGAAGGAAGTAAAGCAAGGAAGGAAAGAAAGAAGGAAGGAAGGGAGGGAGGGAGAGAAGGAAGGGAAGGAAGGAAGGAAGGAAGGAAGGAAGGAAGGAAGGAAGGAAGGAAGGAAGGAAGGAAGGAAGGAAACACCACTGTTTGTTTGTTTTGAGACGGAATCTTGCTCTGTCGCCCAGGTTGGAGTGCAGTGGCGCGATCTCAGCTCACTGCAACCTCTGCCTCCCAGGTTCAAGCCATTCTCTTGCCTCAGCCTCCTAAGTAGCTGGGATTACAACCACCTGCCACCATGCCTGGCTCATTTTTGCATTTTTAGTAGAGTTGGGGTTTCACCATGTTGGCCAGGCTGGCCTTGAACTCTTGAGCTCAGGTGATCTGCCCACGTCGGCCTCCCAAAGTGCTGGGATTACAGGCATGAGCCACTGCACCCAGCCCAAACACCGCTATTAATCAATTGGGCCTCAGTTTCCTCATGTGTAAAATGGAGATAATAATACTGCCCTGGCTAATGAGAGAATGAGAGGCAGTGCTTTACCACTTGTAAATTTTAATTTGTAGATTGATAGAATTATTTAACCATAACCACCATCTGTGGAACTTTCTAAAATATATGGATTCCAGGGACCTGGCCCTGAAGATCCAGATTGGCATGATCTAGGGTGGGGCCTGGGTATGTACATTCTTAAAAAGCTTCAATGCTCAGCTAAGGGTGAGAACAGCTGGGGTAAAAATATGTATGATCATCATTATTGTTACAGTATGATCATCACCGTAGTTACCTTTTGGAGGATGAAAGTGGGAAACACCCTTCAGGGAAGTCTATAAAGCACCTAGATCCATTGTAAGTCCTTAAATAAGGACCACTGCCACTGTCTTCACTCCCTGGTCTTCTCTGGCCTGGAGTTTCAGAGGCAGGTTCATAAGTGTGTTTGTATGTGTTTTCATGAATATGTACTTGGAAAAGGCAATGAGAAGAAAGCAAATTATGAGGGGTTTCTGTCTTGAGAGGAAGCTACTAGAACCAGGAAGAGCAAGAAGTCTGATTCCTAAGGGCTCAGGCCTATGAACTTAACTGTAAGAAACAAGTGAAAGTGGTCGCGTTGAGCTCCACGAGGAGCATAGCTAATCCTCTCACTCTGATTTGCATGTAGGGATGGTCTGCTTGTGGGGATGGTCAGTTCCTACAGAACCGTAACTGCTGAGCTCATGAAGATCCCCCTGGGATCTGGTCTGAGAATCCAGCAGCCAACTCTCTCCCTCCTGTTAGTACTTTCCCCCATCGCTGGTATCCCAGGGTACTGTCCATCTCTGAGAGGTCAGAGCAGGGCAAAGACCAACCCACCAATTCCCCTCTGCCCAGGGACCTCAGTTCCTGGGCCACTCCCTATCCAAGGCCACAAGGCCAAGTTCTAGGTCTCTTCTACTCTTTATACTCAGTAATGGGGACCCTACGGGACTAAGCTAGGGTCCTTGCATGTCCTGGTATGGAGGTGGGAGTGAGTAGAGGGCTAGGGTTCAGAAAAGGATGTGGGAAGAGAAAAAGGGAAATAAAATAGAGGGCAGGATTAATGAAGTGGCTTCAAAAGCTAATAGTGCATTTCCCAACATCTCCTCCTTTCCCATCCCAAGGGAACCTGCCCACAGCCCCAAAGCAGCCTGCCCACCTCAGTCCACCTGCTAGAGATCCCAGCGCTGGAAAGAGGCAGTAAGTCTCTCAAGGTGAGGGACAGAACTCCCCTTCCTTTATACTCCAATCTCTGGAGATGAAACCCCAGGTCTCAGCCCCTCCTGTGAAGCACAGGCCCACCCCCACCCCTACCCAGCTTCAAAATAGGCAGTGGGAGGTACATTATCTGGCAATGCTTTGGGGACAGCTCCTGCCATCCGCAGCCATGGCCGTCTTAGTTTCTTTCAGCTCATCCCATGAAATGCCCTCCTTTCTCCCAGGCCTCCTCCCTAGAAGCTGACTTGGAGCTAGATTCCCAAATAAACAGTAACTAATTGGATTAGGAGCCGATAATACTGTTGACCTTTCTTAATGTCTGCTGGCTGTCTTTCCACCACACTGAGGCTTAATTGTATGGGGTGGGGAGGAGGGTGGGGGACTTCCAGGAGTGAAATGTGACCCCTGTTAACCTCAGATAAAATAGGCTCAGCGTCTTCCCAACTGCCTGTCATCCCCCATGGAGCAGGAAGACACACATGCTCCCTCTCTCATCAAATAATTACACAGATGATACACACATGCATAGGCATGCATACAGAGATGCAAACAAACCCAGAGGCACATATGCATTCACACATGGTGCACACATAACTTTGAACCTGGGTCATACAGGTACACAAGTCACACTTAAATGATACACATACAAAATTACATATATGAAAGACAAGTATATGCATATACACAGATACACATTTGCAAAATGCAAACACACGGATACATATCGACAAGTATGTATTATTGCACACATGATGCAAATGCATAATAGATGTACTCATATACGTACACAAGATACATATGCAAGTAAAGATACACTGACATGCACACATATGCATGATGCTTAAGTAAATGAGCAGGCAAAGTCCATGATACATGTGAACACACACATATGCATGCTATGCATACCTTTGCACACCGATAGAGGTCAGAACCCAACCCCCACCACACACACACACACACACACACACACACACACACACACACACACGCAGGCAGTTTGCCCCATTCCACAGCCCATCTCTTTCCCAGTCTCTGCTGCTACCACTTTCTATTTGTTCCTGGTTTGTCTGGCTGTGTTTCTGGGATCCTGAGTTTATGGGTCTCTTGGAGTTCTGGCCCAGCCCCTCTGAGTGTCTCCTCCTTTCAGTATCTCTAGGGCCCTGTGCCCGTGTGGATCTCTCTCATCCTGGGATGCTGAAGTGGAAAAGGACCTGGCTGCCACGTTGGTAGGGAAGGCATGAAAAGGGAAGAGATTAGAAGGGGAGGAGGGTGGGAGAGAAGGGCCAGAGAGGGTGGAAAGGCGGGTCGGGGGAGAGCACCGGGAAAGAGGGGCGCAGGGAGCGAGGGGCGGGGAGGGGCGCCTGCCTGCGCACAGCAGATGTTGCCGCTCCTCGGATGGAGCTGTTAATGTAAGTGGAGTTTCTGCAATGGTAATTAGGAGGGCCCTCATTACCCTGGCGGAGCCGGCTGAGAGCCGATAAAGCCGAGGGGGAGAGGGGCCGACATCAGGGTAATGGGGGAGCAGGGCCATTGAAGAGCTGGAGCCGAGCCGGGGACCGCTCCGCGCGCAGCTGGAGCCCGGCAAGAGGGCCGCGGAAGGGGGGTGCGGACCGGGCCCGGAGCCCGGGGAGGAGCCGGGAGGCGAGCGGCGAGGGGCGCGGCGCGGCCGGGTCTGCCCCCGGGCTTCGCACCGCGAGCTGGCCCTGACTGTCTGCAGGATGAGGGTGTTGAGGAGGGTTCCAGGCCGGCGTGCCTGCCTCGCCTCCAGCCCTGGGTAAGGAGATCCACCAGGGCCTTTGCGCCTATACTCAAGTGGCCAGACAGAGATGGGGCGGGAGGTGGGTATACGGAAAGGACACCCTTCCCCTCTATGGGCCCCGCCTCCTGTGCAAGGGTGGGGAACTAGCACCCTCGTCCAGCGTCTAGCGTGACCAAGATATGGACTCTAGAACGAGAGTTGAAGGCTCCGGAATGTCAGATCACACACTGGAAAAGACCAACCTTCAGGGTTGGATGTGGAAGCCTCTTGACTCTTTGGATTGAAAAGAGTCAATCCCCTCTCCTAGGAGGACTCTCCCTCCCATCCTCCCCTACATAATAACCTCCCAGCCCTATAGGAGCTACAAGCAAAGAGAATTGGAGAAGCTCGTCCAAGCAGTCCTAAGTACCTTGCTTCCACGCAGGGCTTTGCAGGAAGAGGAAGGGAGGCAGGGAAGGGTATGGTGACAGCTGTTGACATCACCTGCAGCTCTGCTCTGCTCCCCAGCCAGGAACCCAGGAGGCCCTCCCGGACCCCCAGAATGGGATTCCAGGGTGGGCAACTCATTTGCCATCTATCTTCCTCACACCTGAGTATTCTAGGATGGGCCTCCAGCGCTTTCCAGGCTAACTCAATGAGCCCAGTCTTCTTAGTCAACTGAGAGCCATGTCTACAGAACAGACCGTGTGGCCATCTTGTCCTCCTCCCACTGTCTCAGGCAAAAGGACTCTGGGAACAGGCAAGAGGACTCTGGGAAGACATCCAGGAGGCAAGGAGTCGGTAGCCAGGGCAGAGAGAGAGAAACTGTGGAGGTCTGTACAGGCCACATCCAGCAGAGGACCCCCACTCCCTTTTCATCCCTTCTTCACATCCCTCCACCCACAGCTGCCTTCAGAAGCCCAAGGTCATTGGCCCTGGCACTCTGGTTTGCCAACTCCTAAGGACCACAGAAGCCCAACTGTTATGGAAAGGGTGGAACAGAGAGAGGGGCTTCTTTTCCTTCAGGCTTTGGGGAAGGCAAAGGCAAGTCCTGCCACTGCCCACTCCAGAGTCTCCCAGGTGACTAAAGGCATGTAATGGTTCTGAGGAGACCAGGACTGTGGGGAGCTCCTGGGCTGGGTGGGGGGAGCTCCTGGGGTTGGGGAGAGCCCCAGATGCCGCTCCCCTCTTGAGCTGCATGGCAGAGCAGGGGTTAACGGGGAGAGGCTGCAAGGCTGGAGCAGGCGGTGGCTCCCGCCTCCTCACCACCCCCCCTCAAGAGTTGCTGACTCTTCCTTTTTGTTCGGGCTGACAGCGAGCACCTGGTGTGCTCCTGCAACAATATTGTTCCTGCCTCCCTCCCCCCAGGCCCCAGGCTCCCTTCCCTCTCCCCCTCCCCACCCGCCGGCAACCTTCCCCTCTGCCTCCTCTTTCCCTTGCCCCCTCCTGCCTGTGGCCTCCTAGGCACCCCCCTACCACAACCACCACAAGCACCGACCCTGCAGTGTCAATAAACACAACATATGCTGCCATTAATGTGAAAATCGTGCCCTCTACCCCATTCATCTCCTCAGCCTGCCCGCCCGCTGGGGGTGGGGGTGGGGGGGTGGGGGAAAGAAAGGTCAAGTGGGAAGCATTAACTACCCTCCTTTTCCGATCTGCTCAGTCCCCACCCCCACCCCCAGACTGGAGAGAGGAAGAGGAATTGGAGGAGAAGGGATGGGATAGGGTGGGGGTTTTCTGAGATCCACATTCTCTCCAACATGCCCACTGAGCGTCCACACAGGAAAACAGGTGAGTGCCCTCATCCAGCCCACAGTCTTCAACTTTGGGGTGGGGGTCAGAGTGAGGCTCTTGGCCCACCCATGGACAGCCTTGCTGCTGGCACACTTCTCCTGGGGCCAAATGTGGTTGCACAAGTGGGTCGTATTCTCTTGCATATCCAGCAGTCATCTCAGCTCTGGGGACTTTCTGTCTGTCCACAGGATTATGAAAGAAATACCAGAACTATTCTCCAAGTTAGGTTGGGCTTCAGAAAGCCCTTTTGATAGGAGCCAAATACGTTAGATGGCCAAGGTAGTGGTCTGGCCTCAGTCTCCTCAACTAAATCACCAGTTCCAAGACAGCAGGGAATAATAAAGATAAAAATAATATAATAACGACAGCTAACATGTATTGAGGGCTTATTTATGTACTAGGAATTGTGCTAAGCACTTTACAGACTTTATCTAATTTGCTCCCCATAAGACCCCTATGGGGAAGTTACAACGGATATCCCCATTTTACAGCTGAGGAAACAGGTTTCACAGGGTAGCTAGCATGTATTGAGTGCTCACTGCATGCCAGGCGCTGTGCTGAATTCACTTAGTACAATGTTAATGACCCTGCAAAGCTGGCATCCCTATTAGTGTCATCTTACAGAACAGCAATCTGAAGCCCAGAAGGGTTCAGTAACTTGCCCAATGTCACACAGTCAATAAGCAGAACTTGGCCAGGAACCCAAGTCTGTCTGACAGCAAAGCTTGTCATCTCAACCCCTTTACTTTCCTGCTTCTCTTTTCTATCTGTCACCATCTCCAGTAACCCCACAGCATGGCCCCCTCAAGTCCGCCCTGTGTGGGGTTGAACAGACACAGGGCAATGCAGAAGGAAAAGCTGGCGAGCAGCCTGAGCATGAGACAGAGTGGAGACTCATTCTCTGCTCAGGTCCTCCCTCATTTCACTGTCACTCCTCTGCCACTGAGCTGCGCCCACCCAGCCTGTGTGCTCACTGGACTCCTGCCCCCTGCCCAGCCCTATTTTAAGAATTCATCGTGGACAGGCAGAGTGCCCCTTCAGGCTCCCTTAGCACAAAGACATTGTGCTTGCCTCTGCAGCTCCTCACTTCTGAGACTCCAGTTGCTTTATTGATATTAACTTAACACTCCCCCCGCCACTTCCCCACCAGCCCTGGCTCAGGCTGACGGGCAGAAATCTGCTGCCTGGGCACCACCCTGACCTCTCTTTTCCTCTTTCATTATCCACTCCAGGCACCAGGGAGCCAGCACCAAAATTAAAACAATAACTAAGCCCGAAGTGGACCCAGCAGCCCCCACTCCCACACCAAGGGAGGGGAAAAAAGCCACAAAAACACCTGGAGAGGAGAATAATCACTGGAAGGGGAGGGGGTGACCCACTCCCATGCCAGCACCCTTCACCTGCCTTAACCCTTCGTTCCCTGGACAGTAACCAAGGTTTCCCCATTTCATCCCTCCCACCTAGTCCCATAAAGAAACAGCAGCTCTGGCAGCTGCTCAGCCATTTGGTGCAATGGGATTTGAATAAACAAACCAGGGACAGTGAGGTCCCCAGAAGTCCATAGTCAAGGGCTAAGACCCCTAGAGGCTCCCAGTCCTGCCACAGCATGAAGTTCTTACTTTGGCAAATTGTTGGAGCATTGGTTGATCATTTACTTGGTGATCTGTGCTAAACACTTTATAAAGGACACCACCTTATCTGATCCTCACAACAACCCCACAAGGTAGGTGTTACTGTTGTTCCCAATTTTCAGATGAGGAAACAGGCCACACAAGTTACACGACATGCCCAAGTTCATACTAGCTAAGAAGTGACAGAATCAGGCCGGGCGCAGTGGCTCACGCCTGTAATCCCAGCACTTTGGGAGGCTGAGGCAGGCGGATCACCTCAGGTAAGGAGTTCGAGACCAGCCTGGCCAATATGGTGAAACCTCCGTCTCTACTAAAAATACAAAAAAATTAGCCAGGCATGGTGATGTATGCCTATAAGCCCAGCTACTTGGGAAGCTGAGGCAGGAGAATCACTTGAACCCGGGAAGCAGAGGTTGCAGTGAGCAACCATTGCACTCCAGCCTGGGCAACAGAGCGAGACTCCATCTCAAAAAAAAGAAAAAAGAAGTGACAGAATCGGGCTTCAAACTCAGGACTCTGTTTGCAGAACCTACAACTTAACCATTTTGCTAAGCCATCTATGTGGATCTCTCTCGGTTGTTACTGGAGTCTAGTTAAACATGTAGGCTTAGTTCTGGGATCCTCTGGCCCTCAATCTCCCAGGCTACAGAATGGGCCTGCCGTGGCCTATCATCTCATATCAGAGCCGGCTGGAAAGAAAGGACGCGGGTGAAGGCAAGCCCAGTCTAGCTCTGCGGAGGCCAGCAGAGGGGGCTACTGTCCTGAGGTCAAGTGGCGGGAGAGGGAAGCTTAGAGAGGCCCATCTCAGGATAGTGGAGGTACTGATTATCCTTTAGTGGTGGGCACCTACCCATGCAGCCCCCCCTGGACATCTATGGGCTAGCACCTCCAGCAGGCGGTGTCCCTCCAGGGAGATTATCCTATAGTGGTGGGCACCTCCCCGTGCAACCCCACTGGACATCTATGGGCTAGCAGCTCTAGCAGGGGCTGTCCCTCCAGGGAGACGGGGCAAAGCTAGAAGCACTGAACTGTCCTAAGTGTGCTGAGCTCTGCAGAGGGCCTTCCTGTCCTATGCCCCCTCAGCCCTACCTAGAAAGAACCTATCTCACTGCTCCATCAGTCCCACACCAGGATTCCCAAACCCCCAAGCTGGCCCCTTCCCTGCCTCTACTCCACACCACACTCCAACCTCTCAGGGTCTTCTAACCACCCCCTTATCTTATCTAAGGTGTGACTAAGTCCTTATTCACCTTAATTCTGCTAACACCAAGAGGGAGACTTTTCCAAAGACTCTGTACTACAAAACTGAAGGAAAGACTAGGAGAGCCAACACTTACATTACCATGGCCAGGCCCTGTTCTAAGGACTTTTCCTAAGATTTGCACAACAATCCTAAGAGGTGGGTACCCCTATCTTACAGATGGAGGAAAGGAGGGCCTGAGAATTCATAAACTTTAGCTGGCGAATGGCACAGCTGGGATTTTGATCCAGGCGGTATATGCTTATGCAACACTACTTTCTCCAAAGCAAAAAAAAAAAAAAAAAAAAAAAAAAGTGTAAAGTCTTTATTTAAGTTCCTTGTTCCACATTAGACTGTAGGCTCTCTAAGGGCTTTCTTGCCCATCATGGCATTCCCACAGGGTGAGGCAAAGTGGGACAACCATAAATGTGCACCAAAGGGATTCCAAGACAACTAAAGGCCTCCAAGGACTGCCTGACACACCCCAGTGGGCACAGAGGACATGATCCTTCCCCTTGCCTCAGCCATGGCTAGCATGGGTGCTAGACTCAGCCACACTGACTGCTGGTCACAAGCAGGCTCAGCTGAATCCAGAGCCAGGTCCGATGAGATCCTCCAGCCCTTCCAGAACTCTTCCATCTTCTCATTGGTCTCCCTTGACCCTATAGGTTCTGACCCAGTCCTGGCCCCCTCAGCTTGTCCTTATAGCCCCTCAAGTGCCTGCACCACCTGTCTCCAAAGACAAGTCACACTTCATCAGGACCCTCATGGTCATCCCCTTCAGAGACCGCTACTCCCCAAGCCAGGTGCTCTCCTGCTATCATGGAGCATATTTGTGGTTAGGGCTGGCCCTGCCTTTCAGAAGTTCAGCCCCCTCACCCAACAACCTGGTTTCAAGTTGTCCTAAGGACAAGTGCCCTGGCCCCAGGAGCCACTCTGCTTCACACCTGCCCCCTGCCCACAGCTGACCAAAGACTTTCCTTTGCCACTCTCTCAATACAAGCCCTCTATTGCTCCCATTCCTGACATGAGTTTCCTCCAAATCCCCACACTGCCTCCTGTGACCCACTTAAGAGTCCTAACTCTCTGGACTTAAAATAGAAAACACTAAACACAAGCTTTTATACTTACCGCTACCAGCGGAATAAAGGTTGCATCTTTAGCAAAAACAACATAACCACCTACTAATAATAACAGTTGCCCACCACTTCAAAATGGGTGGCCATTGATTTGCCCAGCTCTCCCCAACCCACTTCCTACCTGTCCCCAGGCTGTGGGTCTCTCGGGATGTGTGACGTGTATGACTGTGTGCTGTGTGTTTTTGCCTTCTTGGGAAAAACTCCAAAGTGACTGCTTGCCCTGGGCTCATCTATAATCTGGGGCATTGATCGGGGCCCATTGATAGCTGATTGTTTTCACACGTGACTCGGTCACATTCCTCTAATCTCCATCCTTCTGCTCAGTTTGCATGACAAGAAGTGGCCTCAGTGGAGAGAGGTCGCTCACCTCTGACCAGGATATAATTGGAAAAAGAAGGTCATTGCCGCCTTCGCTTCTAGGGCAGATCAGCTTCGTTCCATTTGTGTCACGAGCTCTTGCCAGCACACTGTCAATGACATGGAGACAATGGCTGTGCCCCACAATGGAGCCCACAGAGATGTGCTCAATACAACACAAACACACCCCAGGATCCGCACTCACTCTCATCAGGACAGGCATGTACAATGACACACACACAATAGGTGCTCTCAGTAAATGCTGATGATAACATCAATGATACACCGGATGATGCGTACCCAGTGACATCCGCACACACAAAAAGATGCACAAAGCAATGCTTACCCAGTGGCGCAGGTACCCAGCAACATGTACAAGCAGTGACACACAGACACATTCATGAGGGCAAATAGCCCAGGCTGAGCTACCACGTCCAACATGAAAAAATATGTGACATTTTTCGGTGTACCCGCTTGGCAGGTAGCCCATTAGATCTTGTACTATTATTGATCCACTCGGAGCCAAAGCTGACAGTGCCCCACTCCTGGTCTCCCCATGTTCCCATTCCTAGTGCCCCCCCCAAGGCAGTTTCTTCAGGTAATGTTCATGTGGGACTCTGTATCAGCCTTATCTGGGGAGCTCTGACACCGGGCATGCTTCCAGAAAGCACTGCCTGTACATACAAGCTCCTTACAATGCGTGCGTGCGGGTAAACACGCTTATGTTAAAAATCTCCCTCAAGTAATTCTGCTGTCCTCCCAGGTCGAGAACACTGAGCTGTCACCACCAGGCTCCCCTCTCCAGGGTGGCAGAACTTGCCCGTTGACGGTGTTGGGCTGTATTTTATTTTCTAACTTAGTTTGGGAAGTGATGAGGCCCCAGAGCTGAGAAAAGGACAGTCAATGGCCAGGAACCGAATGAGTTAAAACCGGGTCTTATAGCTTTGATCCCTGGCGACCCTGGCTGGCTTCCTTAGCGCCCGCGCAGCCAGCACAGGACGCTTCGCGCAGGACGTCCCGGAGACTCGCCCACTCTCCCCAGCCAGGCAGCGAAGGCCCAGATCTCCCAGCGCCTCCACGCCGCGTCGGCAGCGTGGGGGTCTTCCGGGGACAGTGGTCAGCCCTGGGCCGGGTAACCCAGCCTTTGGGAGCTTCCCAGGGGCTCTGGGGTCCCAGGGCGCCAGGACCAACACCAGGAAAGCCAGAAGGTTCCTTCCTTTGGGGCAGGAGCTAGGGGAGTCGCCCTACGCCCACCCTGCCACGCGGGAGACCTCCGGGAGAGGGCAGAGGGCGCCGGGCAAGGACCAATCTTCGGCGGCGACAGGTCACTCACTCCCGAGCGAGGAGACCCTGAGATCCGCGGGGAGAGCACAGGGTCGCGCCGCCCTCTGGCGGCTCAATGACAGAGTTGAGGCCCGGGCGGCTGGCGGCTGCGGGGTCTGGCAGCTCCAGGAAAGGCTCCCCCTTGTGAAAAGACGCTCCTACGAGGACTGTCCTGTCCTGTTTCTGCCCTCCCGCTCCCGCTCTCCTTCTCTCCCCTTCTTTATTTTCTCTCTTTCTCCTCCCCCCACTTCTTCCACTCTTCCTGCCCTTCCCCCCTCCCCGTCCTCACTCCTTCTCCCACCCTCGTTCCTTTATCTCGTCCTTCGCCCACCCCCTCCCGCCCCCGCGGGGCAGCGCCTCGGTGCGCCCGCTTGGCAGTTAGCCCATTAGATCTCTTACTATTGATCCGTTTCTGAGCAAAAGCTGACAGCACCCCCCCTTCCGGGCTCCCCACGTTCCCATTCCCCGCGCCCCCCTCCAGGCAGTCCTGGCCTGCGCCTCCTCCCACCCCCCACGCGGGCCGCACCGAAGTCTCGCCCTCACGAAGGACAAGAACAAATGTAATTAAAGCGACCGGCAAGGGGGGTGCGCCCCCACCAACGCGGGCACGAGCTAGGGTCTCAGCGGCCAGTGGCGGGCCTGCCACCTCCCTCCCCCGTCCCCGCCCCCTGGAGCGGGAGCATTTGGGTTGAGCTGTGCCTGTCCTATAAATCCACATATAATTCTCGCCTTTCCTGTTCAGCTAAGGAAAATAAACGTGTAAGGCTGTTTCTGGGAGCCCAGCTCAGGGACCGCTCTAAATTCTCCTCTTATTGAGTCGGGGCTGGAAATCATTCAGCTCGGCGGCGCGCCCCAGAACCACCCCCAACCCCCGCTCCGGCTCGCGCCCGCGCCCGCCGCGCACACGCACGCGCGCACACGGAAGGCAGGCTCAGGGTATATAAATATCTCCAGCTCTCCCCATAGCTGGGCAGATTTATTCCGCTGCCAAGCCTGCAGAAAATTGACTTGTTCATGGAGGCGGCTATTGACACATCACCGGGGGGAGGGTTAGGGGAGAAAGCAGTGGAGCCGGCGCCCCTCCATTATACGTTAATGTAATCAGCAGTGTGCGAAATGACTGCGCGGAAAATAGCATCACTGACATTTATATTAGAGGATATTGATGGCAGGAGCTGTGACCGCATCACTCTGCCTCCCGTTTCCACGGATTGACACAGGAGCCTCTTGTTGGCTCCATCCACGCTCGCCTCCCCTCCCCCTCCCCTCCCCCTCCCGCCCTCTCTCTGTCTCCACCCACTCTGTGTCTCTCCAGCTCTCCCCCTCTCCTCGTCTCACCCCCACCCTCCCTATTCACTCTTTGATCACTCATTTTCCAAATAATTCTTGAGCACCTACTGGGTGCCAGGCGCAAGGGTCTCTTCCTATGCCTCCTCTCCCTAGGTTTCTCCCTCCCCCTCTCCCCCAACCGTGCCCTTGCCCTCTTTCTCCCTCCTCCCCAGCTCTGCCTCTCCCCTCCCCCTGCCTTGGCTCGATGGCTGGACCGCTGCTGTCACAGCAGATAGATAATTGAAAAATGGGCCTCACCTTTGCAGCCAGCAGGAGTGGTTCAGGCAGTTACCGCCGGGGTTACCTACTCCATCTCAGGCCCAGGCTCCAAAAGAGATTCTGAGGAAATTGGATTTTACATGGATGTTTTATTCGAGCAGAGGCTTTAGTGTATATAAATACAGGCGAGGAGGCCTTGGCGGCAAGGATGAGTGAGGACAGACAATCCCGCCTGGGGCCTCCAGGCTCAGGGGAGGCAGGCGGGCCATGTGCTCAGCTCCGGGTCCCAGACGTGGACATCAGCGCATTCCCCCTCATCATCTGGGACTGAAAGAGGTTAATGCTTCTGAACAGCTCCTCAAAAGCTGTCTTGGGAATAAAAAAGTGTGTGGTTGCTGAGAACTCAGGACAGTATACTGAGAAAAGAAGGAAATACACTGGAGAAGTCTGAAGACTGATTTTTTTTTTTTTTTTTTTTTGAGACAGAGTTTCACTCTTGTTGCTTAGGCTGGAGTGCAATGGCATGGTCTCCACTCACTGCAACCTCCGCCTCCCGGGTTCAAGCGATTCTCCTGCCTCAGCCTCCCGAGTAACTGGGATTCCAGGCACGTGCCACCACACTCGGCTAATTTTGTATTTTTAGTAGAGACAGGGTTTCTCCATGTTGGTCAGCCTGGTCCCAAACTCCCGACCTTAGGTGATCTACCTGCCTCAGCCTCCCAAAGTGCTGTGATTGCAGGTGTGAGCCACAGTTCCCGGCTGAGGACTGATTCTTTCAATAAATATTTATTGAACCTTTAACTTTTGAAGTGTTGAGTTTGAGGCACAGGAGTAAGTTATGGCTGCTGCCTTCAAGAACAATCTAATAGTTTGGAGAATGACACTGGGGGTTTCCTTTTTTTTTTTTCCCCCCCCCAGAGATGAGGGTCTCCCTATGTTGCCCAGGCTGGACTCGAACTCCTGGTCCAAAGCAATTTTCTTGTCTCAGCCTCCCATCTAGGGTTTCTGGTTATGGATAAGGAAAGGGAGAGTGAGAAAGCAGATGCTGAGATTGCTTTTCTAGGGAGTGACCAGATGGGGAGCTTGAATGAAGAGGCAGAAAGGAAAGTGGTCGGATTGGGGAGATAAAGGACCTAACTCTCCAGTCCGCTCTCTGAGCCTGGTTAGCAAAGCATCTAGAGAACTTGGACAATAGTGGACAATGAATCTATAGGCAAGATCACATCCTGGTGAGATTCTCTGGAGGGCCAGGATGAAGGATCATTGAAGACCAAGGTGAGGCCCTCCAGAGAGACCAGGTAGAAGGTGGGAAGAGGGCCTTTGTGGGAGGCCTAAATTGAAGGCACTTGGGCAAATGAGGGGCATCAGAAGACCAGGGAGATGGGATGTGGGTGTGGAGTGGGAGGAGGCAATGCCTGGGGACCTAGGATAAAGATTCTTTTGGCTGGACATAGTGGCTCACTCTTATAATCCCAGCACTTTGGGAGGCCAAGGAGAGTGGATCACCTGATGTCACGAGTTCGAGACCAGCCTAGCTTACATGGTGAAACCCCATTTCTACCAAAAATACAAAAATTAGCTGGGCATGGTGGCACACACCTGTAATCCCAGCTACTCAAGAGGCTGAGGCAGGAGAATCGCTTGAACCTGGGAGGCGGAGGTTGCAGTGAGCTGAGATCGCACCACTGCAGTCCAGCTTAGGCAACAAGAGCAAAACTCCGTCTAAAAAAAAAAAAAAAAAAAAAAAAAAAAGATTCTTCCAGGGCCTGAATGTCCCCTACCCCACAGGAAGGTCTACATTTCATTCCTGGGCAGGGTCTTTTCTGTGCCCTGTTTGATCTCTGATTAGAGTCTATGTGGCTGACAGGTGCAGTGCAAATCATTTCTGTTCCTTGGAAGGAGAGTCATGAGCCATCCCATGATTAAAGGACTGGAATGAAGGTGAGTGGACCCAGGCTCAGACTGCTCACTGAAGGGGTAGGGGCTTCTTCTGAGCTCAGAGGAGAGACAACAGCTGCCTTATCCCAGCCATATCACTGAAAGCTGGACTGTTCCTCCCCCAGAGCAACATTACAAAAACCCCCTTGTCCTCTGCCACATTGTTATACTGTTACATCATCAGCCTTTGGGGGCAGGACAGGTGCTGGACAGATGATGGCCATCCCTCCAGTTGCCCCACACACATCCCAGGCACTCCCAGATGGCACACTGGGAACTCCAGTCCAGCTGTAGGATGGGAGTATTCTGGGGTAACTGGACTCCCTCTCAGAACTCTCCCTGTCTAACTGCCATCAGCATCTTCCCTCTCACCTACAGATTTCATTCATCCTAACAGCTCAGTGGAAAGGGAGTCCCTTTCCAGCCATCAGGGAGCCAGAACACTCCCACTTACCTTAGTTACCTGTGCCACCTCCTTCCCTTTGCCCTCAGTGAACCACAGGAACTCATGTCCTCACTATCTGTCTCCTAAATCAATTCCTGTATTTGTCTTCCTTTCCTGGCGACTCATTTGAAACATGGACCCAGAGATTCTGGTCTTGCTCCTAGCTTAGGACCCTGCTGTGGTGTTTGTTTCCCTCCAAAATTCATATTGAATCTGAATCCCCAAAGCAATAGTATTAAGAGGTGGGGCCTTTAGGAGGTGCTTCGGTCATGCCCTCACAGATAATATTAGTGCCCTCATAAAAGGGCTTGAGGGAGTTGTTTGCCACTTTTCCCTCTTCTGTCGTGTGAGAATGCAGCAAGAGATGCCAACTACGAAGCAGAGAGATATCCTTTACCAGACACCAAATCTCCTGGCCCCTTGACCTTGGACTTTCCGCCTCCAGAACTGTGAAAAACAAATTATTATTATTATTATTATTACAGAATCTCACTTTGTAACCCAGGCTGGAGTGCAGCAGCGTAGTCTCAGCTCACTGCAACCTCCACCTCCTGGCCTCAAGTAAACCTTCCACCTCATCCTCCCGAGTAGCTGGGACTACAGGCACCTGCTACCACAGCTGGCTAATTTTTTTGTACTTTTTGTAGAGATGGGCTTTACCATGTTGCTCAGGCTGGCCTCAAATTCCTGGGCTCAAGCAATCCTCCCACAGTACTTGGATTACAAGCGTGCGTCACCACGCCTGGCCTGAATTTCTATTATTTATAAATTATCCAGTGTCAGGTATTTTGTTATGGCTGCAGAAATGGATTAAGACAGACCCCTTCAACAGGATGGTGGTGAGAACATGAGTGCATGCACATGTGCTCCCTTGAGCATTGCATACCCAGGGAATAAGGGACACCATTCAAAGAACCGCACTTGTCTCACCTTGCCATCCAATTTAGGAAATTGACATTAGTTAGAAAAATAAAAAAGCAGCCAGGGAAGTGGCTTCCCACAGCGGGAAGGACGCCCCTCAAGGCTTTATGAAGGTGGGCTTCTGGGGAGTCATTCCTCCAGGATCATCTGCCTGATAAGCCATCAGAGAAGACTCAGGGAAATGGGAGGTTGAAGGTACTGGAAAACAGAGCCATATATAATTCAATCATTTCTTGAGATTCGGAGTCTGTCCTTTCCCTCTCCCTATGTAGAGGCCAGGTAGAGGTAGGGTGCAAAGGAGAATGAACCTTTGAAAGGTGGCTACTCTGCTTCTGGGGGGCAAAGGAAGCCAGCAGGAGTTGGGAAGTTAAGGTCTAGGTGGAGAAGCCAAATTTGGCAGGGGAGTGTTTCCAACTTTAGCAACAAAGCCAGTCTTAGCTGTGTGACTGAGGTGAAAGTCACTTCACCATTCTGGGCTTCAGGTTCCTCCACTGTAAAATGAGAAAAAATAGATTTATTTCCGTTCTAGTTCCTGTGATTCTAAAATGATGGGTGAGTATGATTGGAGAGCCCAGGTTTAGGATGAAAGAAGGAATTTCAGGGCTGAAGATCTAGATTTTTCCAAGAGGGATGAAGAGAGGTAATTGCAGGGCCAGTGGGGCCTGACATTCCTCAGAAGACTGTTGGTGGCTGGGAACCTGCCAGGCCCAGGACAAAATCAGCCTGGCCCTGGGGCAGAGAGAAGGCAGGGGTGAATCTAGAAAGCATGCTACCTAAATTGTCTCAAACTCAGACTCTTTGCTCAGAATGTAGCTCACACAGCCCAGAGATCATGGGTAGAAACTCCAAGTGGCCAGGCAGGTGTCCATCAACCCAAGCAACAGAAAATCTGTGCACTCTCACGTTCTGTGCTTTAGAAGAGAACGAGTGGGAGGTGAGGGTCTTTGCTTTGTTTCCCCAGAGTTTCCTAATACCGTTTCCTGCTTGAGAAATGTTAGCATCACCTTGGCTGTTAGGATGGAGAAGGGATCAGGGCGCCCCTAGTGGTGGAGACTGGTGGTTGGCAGAGGCGGCACCCCCTCAAGACTTACTAGAGGAGCACGGGATAAAATGTGAAGCAGCTGGAGGGAGGCCAAGGGGCACAGAGCCTAATGGAGGCAATCCCTCTGCCCTGTCTTGACTCAGGGCAAGATGAAACAGGCACGTGGCCAGGGAGAGTTAGAGCAGAAAGCTGACTTGGAGGATAAATCCCTGGAGGGAAAAGACTAGAAGCCCAGAGCACAGGCAGCCAGCAGGCAGCAGGCAGGAGAGGAGAGGTGACAAGGGAGGGAAGATATCCCTTTCCACGGATGTGCCTTGGCCCCTGCCCAGGCAAAGAGGGGCAGATTTTCCGTCTTGTCCCAAGCCCCTGCATCTGCCACCTTGTTTACCTCCTGCCTATTTATAGTTGCAAATTCCAAGCCTGGCATGGGACTCTGCGATTTATATGACTATAAACCTTCAAAGGGCACTGAGGGCTGGCAGGGAATGGATAAAGACAGGGGCAGTCCTCCCAAGGTCAAAATACTCAGTCTCCCACCCCCACTGACCTGACATCTTACCTACTGACAACAGGTTGTAAGGCAAGGCTCAGACAAATAAGAAAATGGGTAGGAAGCCACAGTCGCCGCTGCCTCTTCCTACCCTAAGCTTGTCCAGTTTAGGATTTAGAGCAAGGCAGAGCGTGTCCTGGGTCCTGGAACATGGTGGGGGAAAACAAGAAAAAAAAAAAAATAGAGCAAGACAGAGATAACCTGTTTTAGTCTCCCTGGCCGCTTTTGGGAGGGGGTAGGGAAGCTCAGTGTGGGAGAGTGGATCTCATCAAGGATAATTGAATTTGGAGAGAGTGGATGAGTCCAGGCTTTCGAGGGAGAGGAGAAATGGGGATCAGCAGCCCAACTCCCACCTACCCTGTCCACTTAACAAGAGTGGGGAAGAAGAATGAGACCTGGAGCACTCCTGGCCTCTGGCTTCCTTCTGGGGGTGTCTTTGGAGGCCTGAGTGGCTCTTCAGAACAGGGTGCACTGGTTTACCCAATGCCTGGGTACCCAGTCACCATAGAATTCTGCTAGCGCAGCTCATAGGCCAGATGCTTGCCTTTAGAGGCACCCCCTCCTCAGCCTCTGGATGACCCTCTGCTTCAATTAATCTCCCTCTCTATTTTCTCTTGACCTCCAGCCCCCCATGTGTAGTCACCTTACTGCTCCCCACAAAATGCCCCTTGCTTTGCCCCTGCGCCCTCAGCTGACTATCACAGCCTCCTGCTCTGCTCTTCCCCACAAGCCCACCACACTGGTCCCCACTCCATGATTTGTTATATGTAGCTCAGCTCTATGTGTGTGTGTGTGTGCGCACACGCGTGCACATGCATGCATGTTTGTGGATGCATGTGTAAGAATGTGCCAAACAGTTATGAACATGAAGGAGGGGGGAACCCGGAATGGCTTTCTCCTTGACTTTTTTGTTATTTTCCCATCAACCTCCAGTCTGCTAGACTAAGTCTAAAGACTTAGGGATGGGAAATGTCTCTGTTAGAGTCCATGTGACCCACTGGCCATTTCTGACCCTCTTTTACAGCTCCCCCCCTCTACCATCTGGGGTCTCAAGCCCCTCACCCCTAGACTAAGCCTGGTGAGAGGCAGACAGAGCTGAGGGTCAGGGATTGCTCAGTTGGGATCAGTCCTCTGGCAGGGGAGGGCACTCAGTCAACAGAGACTCCCACCTGGCTTTGGGCTTGGTCTTGGCCCTAGGTAAAGTCATATAGGGAAAGGAGGAGGCCACAGGGCATGAGCCAATTCTTGGTCTTCTCCTCTCTCCTACCTTCCCAGCCAAGCCTATCCTTGGGGGCAGGGATGCAAATGAGTAAGCCAAGCAAAGTCCCTTCCTTCTCTAAGAAGAGAGAGAGAATAGAGAAGATGTCAGAGAGCCCCTTTTGCTCACCAACTAGTCTTTTTTTTTTTTTTTTTTTTTTTTTGAGACGGAGTCTCGCTCTGTCACCCAGGCTGGGGTGCAGTGGCCAGATCTCAGCTCACTGCAAGCTCCGCCTCCTGGGTTTACGCCATTCTCCTGCCTCAGCCCCCCGAGTAGCTGGGACTACAGGCACCCGCCACCTCGCCCGGCTAGTTTTTTGTATTTTTTAGTAGAGATGGGGTTTCACTGTATTAGCCAGGATGGTCTCGATCTCCTGACCTCGTGATCCGCCTGTCTCGGCCTCCCAAAGTGCTGGGATTACAGGCCTGAGCCACCGTGCCCGGCCCTTTTTTTTTTTTTTTTTTAAGAGACAGGTTCTCGCTCTGTACCCCAGGATAGAGTGCAGCAGCATGATCATAGCTCACTGCAGCCTCTGCCTCCTGTGCTCAAGCAATCCTTCTGCCTGAACCTCTTGACTAGCTAGAACTACAGGTATGCACCGCCACATCTGGCTAATTTTTTCTTTTCTTCTTCTTCTTTTTTTTTTTTTGTAGAAACAGGATCTCACTATGTTGATCTGGCTGGTCTTGAACTTGTGGCCTCAAGCAATCTGCCCACCTCAGCCTTCCAAAGTACTGGGCTTACAGGCATAAGCCACTACACCGGACTCATAGTGTATTTTTTTATCTAGTGCTTTCTCTGTGGTGGGAGAGGGGGTATCAGGAGGCATTGTCAGTTGTGAAGATGGTGTCTGGGATATTTTATTTTATTTTTTTATTATTATTTGTTTCGAGACAGAGTCTTGCTCTGTCGCCCAGGCTGGAGTGCAGTGGCACAATCTCAGCTCACTGCAACCTCTGCCTCCTGGGTGCAAGTAATTCTCCTGCCTCAGCCTCCTGAATAGCTGGGATTACAGGCATATGCCACCACACCCAGCTACTTTTTGTATTTTTAGTAGAGATGGGGTTTCACCGTGTTGGCCAGGCTGGTCTCAAACTCCTGACCTCAGGTGATCCACCCGCCTTGGCCTCCCAAACTGCTGGGATTATAGGCATGAGCCACCTCGCCCAGCTTGGAATACTTAACTACACGCCAACTTGACTGGGATATAAGGGATGCCCAGATAGCTGGGAAAACATTATTTCTGTATGTATCTGTGGAGGGAGTTTCTGGAATCAGTAGGTTGAGTAAGGAAGACTCACACTCACCACTGTGGGTGGGCATCATTCAATCTGTTGATGGCCTGAATAGAAGAAAAAGGGAGGGTGAATTTGCTCTCTGCTTGATCTAGGCCATCCATTTCCTCTTGTCTTATGGTTTGACATTGTTGGTTTTGGGGGCTTGGGACTTGGACCAAAACTTATACATCAGCACCACTCCTCCCAACAGTTCTCAGACCTTTGGGCTTGGACTGGAACTATACCACTCGTTTTCCTGGGCCTGTAGCTTGCAGCACATCATGGGATTTTTAGCCTCCATAATTGAGTGAATCAATCATTCATAATAAATCCCTTTATCTACCTTCTTCCTTCCTTCCTTCTCTTTCTTTCCGTCTTTCTTTTTTTCCTCTTTCTCTTTCTTTCTGTTTCTCTTTCTTTCTCTCCCTCTTTCTCTCCTTCTCTCCTTGTCTCCTTCTCTCTTTTCTTTTCTCTCTTTCTCTTTCTCCTCTTTCTTTATCTCTTTCTATCTCTCTCTCTCTTTCTCTCCTCTCCTCCTCTTTCTCTTTCTTTTATTTTCTTTCTTTCTTTCTTTCTTTCTTTCTTTCTTTCTTTCTTTCTTTCTTTCTTTCTTTCTCTCTCTCTCTTTCTCTCTCTCTCTCTCTCTTTCCTTTCTTTTCCTTTCTCTCTTTCTCCTATTGGTCTGTTTCTCTAGAAAACTCTGACTCATACAGTGTATGAGGACCTGGGGAGAAATCAAGGACCTAGATGGAGGTGAGGTGCAGTGAAGAGAAGCCAGGAGGACTTGCAGAGGGGCTGGCAGCAGGGCAGAGCTCACCTTCATGCCCTCTCCAGAGGGAGGCAGCAGAGGACCATGGGAATTGCCCCATCCGGCATTAGCAGTTCAGTTCCCTTTGTGTCACTGTCTACCATGGAGCCCATATCTAGGGACTCACCTTGTTTGAATGTTTCTACACTTTTAGCCCCTGCCCCAAGGACAGATGCCTTGAGAAAGTCAGCCTTGATTTAGTCCCTCCCAAGCCTCTCTCTTCATTCCTATGTAGGGGCTTCTCTCCTTTCTGTCTAGAGCTTAGAAAACATATTTTTGTCCACTCCCCACCTCCTTACATTCCTCAACCTCCCCAACTCCCTACCTCCTACATGTCCTTGGAGTCCATGATCCAGCCCAGATTCACTACCCTGGAGAGGCCCGGTGTCTCTGCCCTGTGGCCATGCTGAGCCTTGACCGTGACAACTAGACATTGTTAGCATCTGACCCCCATCATCCCTAGGGAGTTTCCAATAAGGGGCCCTACTCCTAATGTCTTCTTTTCCCTACCCCCATTTAGGCACTCACCAGGCCTACTTCCTGGATATGAGGACCAGGTCTGGCCCTGGAGATGCACGAGAAGATGGTCCTGTGCTGGGGACCAGGCTAGCAGTGGGGGCAGCAGCTAGGTGGAGCAGATCTGAGGTGTGGCCTTGAGTGCGATGAAAAACCAATGCCTCATAACCTAGTAACTTACCCCTCCCTGCCAACATGGCACATCTGTGGTCCCTCAGCCTGGTTGGAAGTGGGGTGGTGAGGAGTTGGGGGGCACAGGTAGATGGAAGGTGGGGAATGGGGTGGGAGGGCACAGGTCAAGGGAACAAATATATCATTTGTTCAAAGCTCAAAGTTAGGAAACTGGAAGCAACCTAGAGGCTTCAAAGTTAAATCCTGGAGTAGAGAGAACATCTCCTGTGCATCGGGTAGAGGGAGCTAGGGACAGAATGGCGTTGGTTTGAGGACGATCTTATCAAAAACGAAGCTAAGAGTGACCAGCTTTTAGAGACCAAAGAGGGCCAATGGGTTCCTTCTGAACTCTTACTGGGATGGGAGTGGCTGAGAGAGCTGTAGACCTGAATCCTGGGGAGCACAACTGAGATCCCAGCAGAAAGGAGCCCATGTGTTAGTAACCACTATAGCCACAAGAAAGTCGGGGTCAGGGAGTGGTGGATTACTACTCGTCTCTCTTGTCCAGTCTCCTATCATTGACTCCAAGACATCTGGGTCTCAGAGAGTCCAAGATGCAAGGCAGGCAGATACCTTACAGATCATCTGGCCTAGCACTCATTGTATAGATAAAGAAGACTCAGAGGGGATAGGAAGGATCCTGACTGTACCACCCACCATCTCAAGTCATCTACCAGCTTAGTTCTAAGACTTCAACTCCAGGCTTATCTGCCTGCCTGACGGATTCATCCCCAGATTAAGTGTTCCCTCCACCCACATTGTTGCTCTATGTTTGGACCCTCCAGATAGGCCTGATGGAGGAGCCCTGATTGGAAAATCTCCCCTCCTCTTTCCTGTCTGAGAATAGAGCGTGTTAGGGTGCTCCATTTGCAACCTGAGATGTCACTGTCTTTTTTTTTTTTTTTTTTTTTTTGAGACGGAGTCTCACTCTGTTACCCAGGCTGGAGCGCAGTGGTGGGATCTCACCTCACTGCAAGCTCCGCCTCCCGGATTCCTGCCATTCTCCTGCCTCAGCCTCCCGAGTAGCTGGGACTGCAGGCGCCCACCGCCTTGCCCAGCTAGTTTTTTTGTACTTTTTAGTAGAGACGGCATTTCACCGTGTTCGCCAGGATGGTCTCGATCTCCTGACCTCGTGATCCGCCCGTCTCGGCCTCCCAAAGTGCTGGGATTACAGGCTTGAGCCACCGCGCCCCGCCTAGATGTCACTGTCTTTCTATTAAAATGTCTTTTCCACTCTGCCTCTCCCTTTCTCTTGCTCTTCTCCAAACCCTATCCCCTCCACCCCCACCTGCCATCCCTCTTCTAGATCGAGCCCCAGAACTGCTGAGATGAATCTCTGCAGCTTTGTGGTTCTGGGCTGTGTTCTTCGTAATTGAGTTGTGCTCCGTAGTCATGATGGGGGAGGGTGGCACTGGCTGCCAGTGGGTCCAGTCCTCCTTCTGCTAGCTTAGCCCCTTCCACTGTGATCCAGCAGAGAGGGTGAGGAGGAGAGAGCTGGGGATGCTTCCTCTTCCCCAGCCCTCCTTCTCCAGCTATCTGTCTCCCCCTCTCCCCCTCCCTGCTTCATCTCCAGCACAAATCACATGGTGACAGCCACATCCAACCTTTGGGGAAGGGTTTGTAAATGTGTCTTCCTTAGCTGTGATCTCCAAATTGTTCCTTTTATTGCATTTGTCACGGTGAAGATTAAAGTCCCTGGGTGGCCTGCACCACAAATCACGAAGCCTGCTCAGGGAGCGACTGCAGGTTGGGAACTGATGGAGGGGTCTGGGCCCTGCTACAGGGTATGCATGCATGTGTATACTCACAAACACCCGATCCCATGTGTGATGAGGACTTGTACTTAGGAATGGAAAGATGTGCTGCTGATATTGTCCTTCTGAGTTTTTAGCCCCCTTTATAGCACAGTTTTTGATCTCTTCCTCCAGGCTGTCTTCCAGGATCTCCCTGCCCAATCTGTGGTTGGTATCACCATCTACATTTCTCTTTCCTATCTCTTCCATTGCGGGGAGGGAAAATTGTGATCACATCAGAGATATTTCAGGATATCCCTCTGGATCTCTGGTCATATTGATCTCTAGATCACATCCTGGAAGCACTCTGTCGCCCAGGATGGGGTGCAGTGGCACGATCTTGGCTCACTGCAGCCTCAACTTCCTAGGCTCAAGTGATCCTTCTGCCTCAGCTCCCCCAAGTAGCTAGGACTAAAGGCATGCACCACCATGCCCAGCTAAACATCCTGGCAGCACTCTGAATGGATCAAGGATAGTTTGGGCCCAGAGCTCCCAAGGGACTCACATCCAGGCCCCAGAAGAACAGCTGATCTTACCCTGTCCCAGCACCCCCATATCCTGACTTTCTTTCTTATCCTGGGACACTACTGGGTGCAGAGGGGGCACAGCTGACATGGAGGAAACACCGCTGAGGAACCGAGAGGACAAAAGCTCCCTTGTACATGTGCACTGAAAACAGCCCCCTTATGAGGTGGGCTTCCTGCCTGTCCCTCATCCACATTCATAACATTCAAATTTATGCTGTAATCTCCACCGCTCCATATGTATGAGCCTTTGATGGGTGTTTGGGTTTATGGGATGCACCCGGCCCTCCGTTCCCTCACCCACCCACCGCCTCCAACCACTGCAAAGATGCTCGTACATAATTGACATCGGCAGATTCTTTCATTATACAAGATTTAGCATCTGCTCAGGGATCGCTTGCTCCTCACTCACTATAGATGACTTTTCCCCGTGTTTCCTATTATCAATTCAAATTAGCCCCATTTCCCCACCCGACCAGTACAGCATTTACACTTGACAGTGAGGAAACAGCAAGGCTATAATGGGCTCCTCAATTATTTAGGCCCAGGTAGGCCAGGACCCAGAAAGCCTTGACAAGGGGATATGCTGGGGTGGGGTCCTTGTAGAGGGGAGGATAGGACAGCAACTACTTTGTCCCTGTTTGGCCTTATAGCCCTCTACCCTCTCACTTTCCACCCTGGGATCCCTCCCTTCCCCGCCCACACACACGTAGGTCTCTAAGGGGCAAGACAGTCCCTTCTTGCCCCCATCCTCAGCAGCAGCTCTTTCCCCCTCCATCCCGTATTTGCTCCACATGAGTACCCAATGGGCCACTGGCTAAACCAAAGAAGGGGTCATTAGCACCTGCCAGGCTACCCCTCCCCTGAAGACGTCCCTGTCTGAAGTTCATCTCTCTCCATGAGGGTGTGAGGTGGTGCCCCAGGATTTCAGAGATCAGTAGAAGAGTCAGAAATCCAGCTGTAGAGCCCTAGGAAGAGAGAGATAAAGCAGGCCCAGATGCAGAGAGACACACATGAGAGCCTGAGGGAGCCGAGAGTGTCGCCGCTGGGGTTTCGGGAGAAGGCACAGGCAAGAAGAAAGGCTTGGGCAAGGCCCCCTGTTAGACCACACGGACTGTGCAGAGCTGTAATTAGGTCAGTTCTGCCCACCTACTGGTCTGCTATTCCAGGCCCAGCCTCCTGTAATAGCTCTTGGGCCCAGTAGCTATTCAGGAATCAGGGGCTCTCCCGAGCTCACTAAATGGCCTAAGTACAGGGGCAGAAGCTCCTGGTCAGCACCAAAGCCCTAATCCCTCCTTCCCATCAACCCTCCTTTCATCTGAAGCAGGGCCCCAGGCAGTCAGCTCAGCTCAGCAAAGCCCTATGCCCACTTCTGCATCCCATTCCTGTCCCCTTCCTCAGCTCAGATCAGTTTCCAAAGGCAGCGATGGGGAGGTGACAAGCAGGAACAAGAGAGGCTCTGGGATTAGCAGTGGCTTTCCCATGCTCGGCTTCTTCAGAATCAAAAAATTCCTCCATCTGATTGGATTTACCCTAAGTCACAGGCGTGTGGGACCTTCCTTCCCTCAGCAACAGCTGGAAACAGCCCTAAATATGATTAATTAACGCCATAAAAAGCCCTGGACACAATTAAGATTTATGTGTATGCGTGTGTGTGTATGTGCACGCATGTGTGCGTGTGTTGCAGGGGAGTGGGTTGTGGGGGGTACTTGAGTGGGGGGAGCACGGGTGGATTACCAACCACCTCCAGGGCCCTCGGGGGGAGTGGAATGACATTTCCTCAGAGACATTTCTTTGACATCCATACCAGGCAGGGGTCATTTTATCCAGCCTCCAGCTTTTGAGCAGATTAGCCTTTCTGTGTCCCAGGGGCAGGGGCTATTTTCTTTTCTCTCTTCTCTGGCCAGTGAGGGGAGTTGGGGGTGGTTCTGGGGCAGGTGCCTCATCTTTCCTCTACCACAGCAGAATATTCTCCCTCAAACCTCAATTCCTTTTGCTGGGTCACTCTAGGAATCAGGGACACATACACAGTCCCCAAACATAGCTGCACTGACAAAGCCCAAATGGGACATAAAATAGGAACCTCAGAGGAATCTGAAGAAATTAGCTGCCAGACAAACCTCCTGCCCTTGGAGACAGCTCAGTTTCATCCTCAAAGACTCATGTCTCCAAGACAAGACAGAGGTCCTTGGACTTTCTCCTCACCTCTAAGATGACAAAATCGTATTTGTTGGGCTGTCTACTGCCTCCTGGCCCACCCCCATGTGATTGGGTACTCATTCTCTAATGTGGTGACATCCCAGCTTCAAAAAGACACTGGTGATGATCGACATTATTTATAATCATGGAAAGGAAAGGGACAGGAGCACAGAAAACGCCAGTGAATCATTCAGAAATCAGTTATCAGGATCTTTGCAAGAGTCTTGGATTTTAATTTATTTTCTTTTATTTATTGCATTTGATTGATCTACTTCTGTTTTGCTGAAATGACTAAGCCTGGGAAGAGGTTGCTTAGGTTCTAGCCCTGATGGCCAAAGAGGAAATATACCAGAAAGAGCATGGAAAAGCCCAGACTCTACATCCCCTCTTGGGATCCTTCTGGGGTCAATGGCCTGAGTACCTGGGGCTTCTGCTTTATGGCATGGTCCCCCGGGGAGGAACCCAGGAGGTCTTGAGGATGCCTAGGTATTCCCTGGGAGAGGAGCTTCACATATCCTGGTGGAGTTACTAACAAACATGGATCAAATCGCTGGGACTAGAGTTCAACTTCCTGATATCAAGGCTAAGTAGGGCCAAGGGAGTGTGTAGATTCTCTGTGCCACTTGTCTCCATGAAGAGGATCACCCTTGCCTGGAGGCAGGAGAATGGCAGAGATGAACTTTCAGTGACTTTTTCTAGGACCCTGAGAATTTAGGAGCTTTTGTGGAATTCCTGAATTTTTAGCTGATGACTGAATAGAGGAGCTAAGTTCTACTCCAGGGCTCCAGAGTGAAAGGTGTGCCTTAAAGAGGGGAAAGGCACATCTTTCCCCAGAAGGCACAATTTTCCACAGAAGCTCCAGAACAGGCTTGTTGTGAGGATCAAAAAAGCAGGAGGGTATGTCCTGGGGTCCCCAGATGCATGTGTGATGGTGCTACTACAGGGGTCAGCTGTTTAGAGCACCCCACCCCCACCATATCCACTCACACCCTTTGGGTTCTATACAGTTCCACTCCTATCACCTCTCGGTTTTATGGCTAAGATCAAATGTAGTATGTTTTTACCAGCTTAACATCTGATATATCCTCTATCTGAGGACAAGAAATTAAATGGGTTTTTGGAGCAGGGGGATGGAAAAGGAGCTTTCTCCATCCACTCCTATGCATCAACCTGGTATTGCAGGACCTCCAGGAATGGTGCATCACCAGAAGGCAAGAGAGAGTTCCACTCCCAGAGAGAGGGGTGAGGGGATGAGACGGTGTGAGCAGCAGACTTGGTGCCAGTGAGCAAACAAGGAAGAGGAGGCAAGAGGTGGGAGGCTGGCAGGAGGTGGACAGGAAGGCAGGCTGCCTGGAGATGGGCCACTCCCTTGTGAGTGTCCTTGTGCTTTCTTTACAGACTCTCTACTCCTTTGGGGCATGGTATTGGTATACTTACAGATGGCTCTGCACATCCTTAGGGGTCAGTGTATCTGCACGTGTGTTATCTCTCTACTCTGTGACAGTACTTGGTGACCATGTGGCTGAGGATACCTGTGTGAAGAACAAGAAACTAGGGGGTTGCCCGAAGAGCACTTGGGTGTTTGGTTTGATAGCACAGTGTTTAAAACAAACACGAAATTGAATACCTTTAGGAAAACATGCTTCTCAGGTGCAGCCACAGACCCTGCCACTCTACTGCATTTCACTACTTGTGTCACTTTTATAATCTGCCTAGCACTCAAGTCTTGACTCTGTGATCTCTTGAAGAAAAGGAGACAGGCCTCTATTTGTCCATCAGTTGGCTTCTGAATCATTAACTTCCCTCAGAGATAATGGCTGGGGTCCAGCCACCAGCTTCTCTGGGACTGAAGGGTACTGGAAGCCACCTTTTTTTCTTCTGAGTCAAAAACATCTGTACAAGGGAAGTAAACAAGTCCCAACCTTCCATGAGAGAAATGTCCAAAATCATATAGTGATACTAGCCTCCAGGCTGCCTCCGTGGGACTCCAAAACCCTTATTTTGCACACTGCCTCTTCCTTCATCAAGTGGGTTTGAGCTGAGGCTGAGATATGAGAGCTAGAACGAGAACAAGCCCAGAGACCCTGAGGGACACACTTGTTTCCAACTGGTGTGTCCTGGACATGGGCCCCTGCCAGAGGATGGAAAGGGATTTGGCCTGACATGCTGTTGGGATGGCCCTTGGGTAGACTCCTTGCTCAGTCCATTGTGTAGCCTCTCAGGTAGGCAGAGCCCTCCTTCCTGCCCAGCATCATCATATCACCACCCTGCCCCATCCGCCATCTCCCTGGGAGAAAGGAAAGTTTGGAGGCCAAAAGGAGGATCGATTCTATTTTGTTTTGGAAGCTTGGAAGAGAAGTTGGAAACATGTGGGGCTTGGTTTGAGGCTGGGGACAGGGCTGGCTCTTAGTGCCTGCTTCATCCTTGCAATCAGCTTTCCAGAACTCTCAGTGGAGCTTATAGGGTCAGGCTCTACCACGGGGGACCCATACTAAGATCATATCTATCCCTGGGATGCCCCCACATAGGCAGCAGCTTCTAAGACATGAATCTTGATATAAGCCTTTTACTTGACTTCTAAGAAGCTTAGGATGGTGATGGGAATGTAAGAAAGGGTAACCTTTGTAAGGGAGCTGATCTTTTATAGCTGCTGTTTACTGAGTGTCATATTTTGAGGATTTTTTTTTTAGTTTTTTTTTTTTTTTGGTCATTTGTTTTGTGTCAGACAGTGAACTGAATCTTTTACTTACTTTATTTCATTAAATGTTTATAACCATCCGGTGAGGTAGGTGGTATTATCTCCTATTTCTCAGATAAGGAGATTGATAATCTAAGATAAGGAGATTGAGAATCTAAGAGGTTAAAAACCAGTCCAAGACCACATAGCTATTAACTGGGGAATCTGGCTGTTTCCACTCAAGGGCACTGCCTTCCTCAGTCAATACAAAACCTGAGGTCAGTGAGCAAGGTGGGGGTAGGGTAGGGTTACCAGATTTAGCAAATACAAATACAGGATGCCCAATTAAATTTGAATTTCAGACAAACAACAAATAGTTAAGTATAAGTACATCCCAAATAGTGTGTGGGATATACTTACACTAAAAATTTGTTGTCTGTCTGAAATTCAAATTCAGTCAGGTGTCCTGTATTTTATCTGGCACTTCTTGATGGGAAGTGGGGTGACTTGATGGGAAGCCTGGCCCAGCTCTGCCCGGGTTTCCTAAGTAAGTCCTGAGAGGTACAGGCCTCAAGTAAGGGATGGTCTGAGCTCAATCAGATTGTGCTGGCTGTGCTGAGAGCCCTTTTCTCCCTTCCTGAGTGTGGCTAGGAAGAGGCAGGGCTTGGAGTCTGGGCTACCCTGTCCAGCCTCCCAGGCTTTGTGCTGAGGACGTCAGAGATCACACCCATTTACCAATCAAAAGGGATTTTTCGTCCCAGCACTAGGCTGCTCAACCACAAGTGGTGCACCAGCACAGACATTTGGCCGGGTGCAGTGGCTCACGCCTGTAATCCCAACACTTTGGGAGGTCTAGGTGGGCGGATCACCTGAGGTCAGGAGTTCGAGACCAGCCTGGCCAACATGGTGAAACCCCGTCTCTACTAAAAATACAAAATTAGCCGGGTGTGGTGGCGCACGCCTTTAATCTCAGCTACTCAGGAGGCTGAGGCAGGAGAATCACTTGAACCCGGGAGGCGGAAGTTGCTGTGAGATGAGATCTATTGCATTACAGCCTGGGCAAAAAGAGTGAAACTCCATCTCAAAAAAAAAAAAAAAAAAAAAAAAAAGCTTCAAGCCGTCAGCATGGGAAGAAATGAAACCTTCCTGGCATTCATTGAACGATTTAGCACTGAATTAGACCGTGCGGGCGAGGGTGGAGTCAATCCGGTCAAGGTTTAGAAAGGTCTAGCCCAGCCCTGCCTTTGGGGCACCAGCTTCTCCTATTTTCCCTTCCGGGGACTCTAACTCTGGGCGGGCCTGAGGGGGGCAGATGGTAGGAGGGGCTCTTTCTGACCCCTAAATCCCTAAGCTCTCCAGCCCCCCGTTGCCCCACCCGCGTCAGGCCTCGGGCTGGGCTCGGGCCCCCGGCGCTGCCCCGGCTCCCTCTCTGGTTCCTGGCCTCCGTCCTCCGCAGCTGAGCCCCGCTCGGCTCCACCCCAGGCTCCACCGCCTGCTCTATCGCTGGCTCCCGATCCGGCTCCCGTTCCCACTCCCGGCCCGGTGTGCTCAGCTTGCTCGGGGCGTCTCCCTACTGAAGAATTATGTTGCATAAAGCAGCCGCCACCATCTTGAACTGGCAGTGAACTTTGCTTTCTACATATAAATACAGATAGCAATCACACCCCAATCAGCGCAGAGGCTTCAGGGCATCATCTCAGCAACTCTAACTTTCCCATTACGATAATGTGATTTTCACTCAGTCTATAATATCAACAGCCATGAATAAAGCAACTGGCTCTTTCTGTCTCTCTTCCCTCCCCGCTTTCTCTGCCTCTCTCCCACCCACCTCAGTGTTTCTTTTCCACCACACCCTCCTCTTCTGTCTCTCTGCAACCCCTCCTGGTGATCTCTGAGTCTCTGAGCACCTCCGCCTTCCTCTCCCACTACCTCTTTCTCCCCCTCATCCTCTGGGACTCACATTCCCTAAATACTAATGGCAGGGATTTGCTGTGCCCCATGGCTCAGTTAAGTTCTGCTCCCCAGCTCTGCCATCATCTGCCTTTGCCTGAAGGTGAGAAACTGCGGAGTGGGGGTGGGGTGGCCAGCTAGGCTTTCCGGAAGGGTGAGGAAGAGGGAGGCGACTCTGCTCCTTCCCTTCTCTCTCCCTCTTTCCTTAGGTACCAGGAGGGCTCTCTGCTAGGATTCCCACCAAGAATGCCAAAGCCAGAGGCTTAGGGACCAAAGGATCCAGAAGGGAGATCTGAAAAATTCCTGCTTAGGGGCGGGTCCTGGAGACTCTGATTTTTCTGAGTATTGAGGGACCCAAATTCAACCAGATTCCAAATGCCAGAAGATTGTGAGTAGATACAGCTGGTGAGAGGGTGCTCTGGAGACGCCTGCAGAAAAGAGAGGAAACTGGCCCAGCGTCCTAGGGACACTTCTGAGTACGGCTCGGTCCTGAGCCTGACGGCAGTCCAGACTGGAACTGCCTTTGCCAGGACATGTGATAAAGGCCCGCAGATCCTTGATCAAGGTGTCAGCCACTTTGTTGGAGCTCCTGGAAAGGGCTTCTCTTTCCTTCATGGACATTCTCCAGGTTGGTAGTGGTGCTGGCGGGGGAATTTTCTGTGCCTCTGGTCATTCATGTATCTATGCCCCCTGAGTTTGTATGCCAGTTCTTTTAAACTAGCATTGGGATCGTGGACAGTGCTCTTAACTTCTCTAAGCCTCAGTGTCCTCTTCTATAAAACATGGATAATAATATACCTACTGAACAAAATAATGTATGTCACAGTGCTCAGCACATTGTTAAATATTCAATAACTGTTAGCAATTATTACTATCAGCAATTATTGAATAATCATCTGCTATGTCTGTGACACAGGGCACCATGGAGGTTAGGAGCCTGGGGTTTGGAGACAGATGATCTGAGTTTGAATCCTGGCTTAGTGCTTATTAGCTTTGTGGTCTTGGAAAAGTCACAGCCTCTCTGAGACTCAGTTTCCTCATCTGTAACAGGAATAATAATAGTCCCTACTTCATAGGGTTGTTGTGAGGGTTACTCAGGCACATCTGATGTTTGGCACGGTATTGATATGTGACACGAGCTCTCGAATATTCCCAATTAAGGGTCAGTCACTGTGGATCCGGCCATGAGTAAGGCCAACACTGTCCTGGCTGACCTGGAGACCACACTCTCTCTGTGGGTTATAGTCTGGGCCCCTGGCATTTTCTAAGGCAAGTGTCCACTAATGGCCTTGTCTTTTCACTCCTGTGGAGGATGAGGACTTGCTTCAATTTCCCTGGCTATAAGAACTGCAACCTTTTCAGTTGCCCTCCTTTCTGAGGTTGGAGCTAGGACTCCTGCCCAGCCCCTTTCCTGGGTGAGGAGAGAAGGTGACCCTTGAATGTGCTCTCTTAGGCAGGGGAGACAAATTAGAATCAGACATCCTCATTCTGTCCATTTCTGTAACTCTAAGTGTTTGGGGGTCAGTTTGCTTGCTTACTTTTAGTTTCTCTTGGTTTCTCTCTGAAGGCTCCTTTGGAGCCATTCCAAGCTGATTTCATGTGAAAGAGGAGAAAGAAGACTCTACTCACCTCAGCTGGGCCAGGAGGGGCCTCGGGAGTGTGGCAGTGAGAGCTCCCAGCTGTGGGGCCTAGAGAGTCAGTATCACTGAGGCAGACTCAGGGAGGAAGCTAGGGGTAGCATGACTGGCTAGTGGCAGGTTTGGGTCTCTTCCCTAATACTTAGCCTCTCTTCCCTGGCTCCAGGAGGAAAGAAGCTACCCTTCAAAATCCAGAGCCATAAGCCAACATTTTTTTTTTTTTTTAGACAGATTCTCGCTCTGTCACCCAGCCTGGAGTACAGTGGTACGATCTCGGCTCACTGCAACCTCCACCTCCCAGGTTCAAGTGATTCTCCTGCCTCAGCTACACAAGGGACTACACGTTTGTGCCACTATGTCCAGCTAATTTTTGTATTTTTAGTAGAGACCATGTTTCGCCATGTTGGCCAGGCTGGTCTCAAACTCCTGACCTCAGGTGAGCCACCCGCCTGGACCCCCCAAAATGCTGGGATTACAGGCATAAGCCACCGTACCCAGCCAACCAACACATTATTAACCAAGTGCTGTAGCTAAGGGAATTGAATTGCCTGTAAACTCATGACAGAATGCGGAGTCTGGTCTCCCTATGCCTAACTCCACTGCTCACAGACAGGGTCCATGCCTTCCAGGTGATCGTTGCCCAATATTGGGGGACAGGCATGAGAACATGGAAGTGAAGCAGAGTGAGAGACACTTATAGAGGTAACTACAGGGTGCAGCAGCACAGAAAAAGAGTGGTCATTTCAGTCTGAAGAGCCAGGTGACACTTCATAGAGGAGATGGTGCTCCAGTTAACATAAATATGGGCAAAATGGGATGGGCAAAGAGAAGGAAAGGCATTCAAGCAGGGGGAATAGCATGTTCAAAAGCCTTGAGGTGTGGAACAGCCTGGCACATCTGGAGAACTCCACTGAAGTACAGAGGAGGGCGTAGGGAGGGTACATTGGGAGAAAGGCCAGCAGAAGGAGAAAGAGAGTAAAGGGCTGTGCCAAGGAGTTAGGCTGTCACCCTGTGAGCTGGGGGCCACTGAAGGGCTTTCACATGGAGTGATCTGCATTTCAGAAAAATAGCTCTGAGGATGATACAGAGAATGGGGGAAGGGTGCAACCAGAAACACTGGAGACCAGGAGACCAGGGAGGAGGTTTTTTTTTTCCCCCCAGGCTAGAGTGCAATGGTAGGATCTCAGCTCACTGCAACTTCCGCCTCCTGGATTCAAGATATTCTCCTCTCTCAGCCTCCTGAGTAGCTGGAATTACAGGCGTCCACCACCAGGCCTGGCTAATTTTTTGTATTTTTGGTAGAAACAGGGTTTCACCATGTTGGCCAGGCTGGTCTTGAACTCCTGACCTCAGATGATCCACCTGCCTCAGCCTCCCAGAGTGCTGGGATTACAGACGTAAGCCACTGTGCCTGACCTTTTTTTTTTTTTTATGTGGAGTCTTGCTCTGTGGCCCAGGCTGGAGTGCAATGACACGATCTTGGCTCACTGCAACCTCTGCCTCCTAGGTTCAAGCGATTCTCCTGCCTCAGCCTCCTGAGTAGCTGGGATTACAGGCATGCACCACCATGCCTGGCTAATTTTTGTATTTTTAGTAGAGACAGGGTTTCACCATGTTGGCCAGACTGGTCTCAAACTTCTGACCTCAGGTGATCCACCCCCCTTAGCCTCCCAAAGTGTTGGGATTACAGGTATAAGTCACCACACCCAGCCAAGGGAGACGGTTCTTACAACTGTGCAGGCAAGAGACATGGAGGACCCGAGTTATGGCAATGGTGGTGGGAACACCGAGGAGTGACAGACTAGATAAGGCCTCTGAAAGAATGGACAGGATTTTGTGCTTGATTGGATGTGGGAGCTGACTGAGGAGAAGACTCCTGGATGGCCACCAGGTTCTTGCCTTGGGTGAACGGTGGGATGATGACAGAGATGGAGAATAGAAGTGGTGGAATAGATTTGGGGAGAGTGCAGAAATACTAAGATCTGATTGAGACACGTACTTTGAGAGTCTGGGGTATATCTCAATAAAGATATCCAGGAGATTAAGAGAATTGAAGAACTTTATCTCCGTACACCTGAAGTCTGGTAGGGAGTTGGAAATACATGTGTGGCATTCAAAAGAGTTTTGGGCTGGGTGCAGTGGCTCATGCCTATAATCCCAACACTTTGGGAGACCAAGGCGAGTGGATCACTTGAAGTCAGGAGCTCGAGACTAGCCTGGCCGACATAGTGAAACTCTGTCTCTATTAAAAATACAAAAAAAAATTAGCCCAGTGTGGTGGTGTGTGCCTGTAGTTCCAGCTACTGGGGAAGCTGAGGCAGGAGAATTGCTTGAATCCGGGAGGCAGAGGTTGCAGTGAGCGGAGATCCCGCCACTGCACTCCAGCCTGGGTGACAGAGTGAAACTGTCTCAAAAAAAAAAAAAAAAAAAGTTTAGTCAGGGTATGTGGATTTGAGGGTTACTAGCAGATAGATGGTAATTAAGGCCGTGGGAAAGAGGTTGTTTACTTGGGAAAGACAAGTTTGAAGAGGCTTAAGAGTAGAGGTCTTAGGGAATGTCCACATTTAAAGGAGTGATTCTCAACCTTAGTAGCACATTTGGATGAAATGGGGAGCTTGAAAAACACCAGTGTTGGCAGGGGACAGTGGCTCACACCTGTAATCCCAGCACTTTGGGAGGCTGAGGCGGGTGGATCACGAGATCAGGAGATCGAGACCATCTTGGCTAACAGGGTGAAACCCCGTCTCTACTAAAAATACCAAACAATTAGCCAGGTGTGGTGGCTGACACTTATAGACCCAGCTACTCAGGAGGCGGAGGCAGGAGAATGGCGTGAACTCGGGAGGTGGAGCTTGCAGTGAGCCGAGATGGCACCACTGCACTCCAGCCTGGGCGACAGAGCTAGACTCCATTTCAAAAAAAAAAAAAAAGGAAAAAGAAAAACACTGGTGTCTGGGCTCCTCCCCAGGCCAACTAAATCTGAATCTCTGGGAGTGAGCTGTAAAAGTCCTCATGCCTGTAATCCCAGCGCTTTGGGAGGCTGAGGCAGGTGGATCACAAGGTCAGGAGAGCTAGACCATCCTGGCTAACATGGTGAAACCCCGTCTCTACTAAAAATACAAAAAAAAAAAAAAAAAAAAAAAATAGCTGGGTGTGGTGACGGGCGCCTGAGGCAGGAGGATGGTGTGAGCCTGGGAGGCGGAGCTTGCAGTGAGTCGAGATCACACCACTGTACTCCAGCCTGGGTGACAGCGCGAGACTCCGTCTAAATAAATAGATAAGCCCTTCAGGTGATTCTAACATGGCATTGGGGTTGAGAATCAAAGACTTGCAGGGAAGCAGGGCATGGTGGCTCATGCCTATAATCCCAACACTTTGGGAAGCCAAGGCAGGCAGATCACTTGAGCCCAGGAGACCAGCCTGGGCAACATGGTGAAACTCCATCTCTACCAAAAATACAAAAAAAAAAAAAAAAAAAAAAAAAAGAAAGAAAGAAAAAACTTAGCCAGGTGTGGTGCCACATGCCTGTAGTTCCAACTACTGGGGAGGCTGAGGTGTGAGAATCGCTTGAACCTGGGAGGCAGAAGTTGCAGTGAGCCAAGATCTCACCACTGCATTCCAGCCTGGGCAACAGAGCAAGACCCTGCCTCAAAAAGAAAAACCAAAAAGAAAAGAAAAAGACTTGGAGGGAGGGCAGAGGACCTAGGCTAGCAAAGAAAACTGAGAAGGAATGTTCAGGAAGATAGGAAGAAAAACAGGAAAGAGGGGCGTTGTGGAGTAAAGAGAGGACAAAGTTTCAAGAAGAGAGAGTTCAAAAGCATCAAATGATGGAGAATAATAGTAGTTAACACCTACCCAGTACTTATCCTGGCTTTACGTGAATTCACTGAGTCTTCCTGAGACCCTGAGGCAGGTGTTATTATCGTTGCCATTTTGAACATAATAAAACTGAGGCACAGGGATGCTAAGTACTTGCCCTAACTCATACAACTAGTAAGCAGAAACCAGGCTTCCAGCCCAGGCAGGCCACTACCAAATGTGTGCTACACCACCTCTCTTGCAGAGGGCCAAGTGGCATGCGCACCGTTCGTGAGTTTTAGCAGTTAGGTGGTCAGTGTAGCCTTCCAATGGCCCAGCTCTCTTCTCCTTTCTCCTCTCCTCTCCTCTCCTCCCTCCCCCGCTTCCTTCCTTCCTTCCTTCCTTCCTTCCTTCCTTCCTTCCTTCCTTCCTTCCTTCCTTCCTTCCTTCCTCCCTCCCTCCCTCCCTCCCTCTTTCCTTCTCTCTCTCTTTCTTTCCCCTCCCTCCCTCCCTCCCTCCCTCCCTCCCTCCCTCCCTCCCTCCCTCCCTCCCTCCCTCCCTCCCTCCCTCCCTCCCTTCCTTCCTTCCTTCCTTCCTTCCTTCCTTCCTTCCTTCCTTCCTTCCTTCCTTCCTTCCTTCCTTCCTCTCAGTCTAGGTCCCTAAGGCAGCTTTCTTCACCTCCCTGGCCTTCTCCTGGTGACTGGGCTAAGTGGAGCTGGTTCTCCTCCCTTGCTCTTGGAGAGAACAAAGTCCACCCTTAGGAGGTGGCCACAAGTGAGCCTGCATTCATCAGCCTGAGCGAGCAAGCACCCTTTGAAGTCTCCAGAGTCTAGGAGGGTGGGGAGTTGGGAGGGGGTGCAGAGGGAAAAGGATCTGACCCTCCTGGGAAGTTAAGTCTCCTGAGAAGTGACGCAGGGAGACTTTGAGGAGGAAAGAGACTGGAATCCGCATTCACAGTAGAGGTGATGTGAGGGTGGCCTCCAGGCCCCAGAGCAGTGGTTCGCAACCAGCCTGCCTGTTAGAATTAAGGAGAGAGGAGTGTTAAAAATATACCAAAAGTGCCACCTCCAGAATAATTGGATCAGAATCTCTGGGAATGGAGCCCAGGCACTGATGGTTTTTAAAAGTTCCCCAGCTGATTCTAATGTGTAGCCAGTGCTGAGAACAGCAGCCTGGAGAAAAAAGCTCTGAATAAGTATAAAAAGACCCCAGTTCTACACTCCAGCTTTGTCACTTCCTAGCTGGGTGGTCTTGTGCAACCCATCAGATGTCTTTGAGCCTCTCTTACTGATTTCTGTAAAATGGGCATAGTAATGTCCACCATACCTACCTTAAACAAATTATTCTGATGCTGAGGTAGACTTGGATGTGATGTATTTTGTTAATTATGAGGGTACTATGTGAAAGTAAGGTGGAATTAACTCATACAGACAAAAGGACAAATAAGCACATGTGTTCATTTTGCACAGGTAGACGCACTTGAGTGAGTACACACACACCTCACACAGAGAGCTGCTGGTTGGATTTTGAAAGCAGAACTGTGGCTTTCTAGTCATGGTCTTTTATGTTTTTAGCCTTCAGAATATGCCATTAAAATATGGAAAGATGGTGTGTGTGTGTGTGTGTGTGTGTGTGTGTGTGTGTGTGTGTTTAAATGATTGTTAAAGTGCAGCATCCTTTGAGTCCGCCTGTCAGCCTATCAGAAACGTCATCTACAACCTTCACTGTTTGCAGTTTAATCTCCCCTGCCTCCCCGTGGGCCCTGTTCTGACATTTTAAACCCCATAAATGACAGTAGTGCTCTAAGCCATTTTGAAAAAAGCCAAGCATTTGGAAAAAAACATACATAGAGACATCCCCCTAAGTTCCCTTTTCCCTGAACACATGCTCACTCATGCTCATAAGTCGAATCGCACACACGTTCACACCCCTGCACTGGCCAATTTGAGAGAAGTCACAGATACCGGTGCTAGCCAACAAAGTGCACATGTGATGGCAGGACACAGATGCTTGGAAGCATGGCTGTGTTTCTGGCCCATGCATAAACTTCAGTGGACACACAGCAGGGACACCTTTCTTCTCTCATGCTCAAGTTCCAACCATTCTTCTGCTCCTTGGCTTTGAAAGGGAAGGAAAGAATCCAGCATCCCTGGAAGGCTGTCACGGGGAGCTGTTTCCTGTAATTTGGACTTAGAAACCAATAGGAGCTGGGCGCGGTGGCTCATGCCCGTAATCCCAGCACTTTGGGAGGCGGAAGTGGGTGGATCATTTGAGGTCAGGAGTTTGAGACCAGCCTGACCAAGATGGTGAAACCCTGTCTCCACTAAAAATACAAAAATTAGCCAGGAGGTAGTGGTGCGCACCTGTAATCCCAGCTACTCAGGAGGCTGAGGCAGGAGAATCGCTTGAGCCTGGGAGGTGCAGGTTGCGGTGAGCCGAGATTGTGCCACTGTACTCCAGTCTGGGCACCAGAGTGAGAAGACCCTGTCTCAAAAAAAAAAAGAAAGAAAAAAGAAAAAAAGAAACCAATGGGGTGACAAGGGAGCTTGAAAAGCCCCAAATCTTGGGGTTTAGTGCCAAGAAAGGATGTACATTAACAGGATCAAGGTTCTCAACCCTTGGAAAGCCCACGAGTAGAAGGGATAACATGCAAGTTGCCCCCCACCTACCAAACCAGTGAGCTCTCAACGTTTGGAGACCCAGAATGAAAGAAGAAAATTCAGAGATACTTAGTCACAGGATGAACATGTGAGTGTAAAAGAAGGTGGTATAAGATGTTAATTGTGAACTCTGTAAGAACAGGGCTCTCCCAACTCCTGGATGTATCCCTGGAGTCTGGCACAGGGTCTACAACATAGCAAAGGCTTACAAGTACTTGCTGAATGAATGACAAAGAATCTGAAGCTCTTGATGGCAGGGCTGGTTCCTGTGGCTCTTCCTCCCACCACCTCAAGTCATCATGTACTTTAAGGAACTTGTTTCCAAGGCAACCAATTAGAGTCAGAAAGTGAGGGCTGTGACGTCAGGCAAGGATAGGGGGTGGGTGGATAAACTGCCATCCCCCGTATCCCTAGCTCCCAGCTCAGTCTCTGCAGCCTTGAAGGGAACACTTCTGAAAAGAGGAAAAGACATAGGGCATTGCCCTCCTGAGAGTACACTTCTGGGTCAGGGCCCAGGAATAGGGACTGTGTTGGAGATCTGATTCATCTGGCAGTGCCCCTACCTGCCACCCCATTCCAAACTGCTGACAAGCCTGTGGGTCCAGCGGTGAGACAGTGTAGGCACACAAGAAGGGTAACAGTAGTTGGGGACCACTGCCCATGCTCCTCACTGTCGCCTAGGAGGGAGAGATCTTAGGCTCTCTTTATTTGGGGGACCTGTAAACAAGGCCCAGAATGAAGGAAGTCTTGGATCAAAGAGGAGGAGATGCTGCTCTCAGGCCTCACTTGAGACCTTTCTGTCTGCCCCCTGGAAAGGATGTATGTTTTGGTTTATGAGAGGAAAGTATACACTTTAAATAAGAGTAGGAAGCCAACAAAGAATGCATTTGGAGAGTGTAGCAGAGACAATCCAATGGGTGGTAGCTCACAGATTCTTTCTTGGAGCAGAGAATGAGATGTGGGTAACAAAACTACAGCAATTTGAACCCCTAGATCCTTGAGATCATGTTAGGCTTCCCAAGGGACAAATCTGGCCAATTTGGGAAGGTCATTCTAATCAGAAGATAAAAAGCAGAATGCAAAGGACCTTGTCCTTAGGGTACAATGAGAATACTGGGCATTCACTTGTTGAACTTCCTGGCCAAACTATGATAAGCCCCTACACCAGCTGGGTAGGCCCTGCTGTGAAGATGATGAAAATGATGATGCTGACAATGATAAATAGCTGCAGCTATATTTTTCATGGCACTGTACTTTACCAAATACCTTTATCATTGTGGTAGCCCTGTTGATAAGTAGGGCAGGAATTGTCCCCAGGTGTGGTTCTGGAAGCAGACTCGGAGATGGCAAGTACTGTGCAGGAGCTTCACTGGAGAGTGCTCTGGGAAGGTGCTAGAAGTGCAGGACTGGGCAAGGAAGAAGTGGGGTTGTGCTGCAGTCTCAAAAAAGGCCTTGACTGACCACAGGGGCTCTGAAGCTGGATGGCCCTTCAGAACCGTCCTGAGTTGGAGAGAGGCAACTGGGCCTTCACATACCCCTGGTGACCAGTCACTGGATGCAAGCTGCCCCAGAAAAAGGACACGATCTCAGGTGGGGTAGCACTCTTCAGCAGAGGCAAATCCAAGGAAGGCTGACAGGCAAGGGTGGCAGCTGAGGGGACCATCCTTCAGTATGGAAGGGGAATACGGCGTGACACCATGGCACCCACTATAGCAATTACCACTCTCATATTGGAGGTGAGAAAACTGAAGTTCAGAGAGACGTAATGATCTGCCATATCATACAGCTATTATACTGGCAAGGTTAGAGTGTGGCTGTAGCAACAAGAAGGACTTTCAGTGTAAAACTACTTCAGTGTAAACACAGGAGTCAACTGCTGAGGAAACGCCCTGTCCCTGAACTGCATGCAGGACAGGCATTTGGAGCTGAGGGTGCCCTGAGTGAGGGGATGGGAGAAGGAACTCAGAGTGCTTTTCCCCAGGCAGAAGAGTCAGGGTGCAGAGACCCTGTGCCAGGCCTCCAGAGGGCCTGCTGAGCTCTGCTGAGGTCCAGGGAGCCTCCTCCCCCACTGGAAAGTGGAGACTGTGACCTTAATCCTTCCCATCACAGAGGCCACAGTGCTGGCTGCTCCAGGCCATGGGAGAAGCTTTCCTGACAGATGTGTCGGATTGACCAAAAGACCAAAAGGGGCTTTGCAGAGATTATGCTGTCTGCTCGATACTTGGCCCCTAAGCCTCAAGAAATGGAAGCTCAGAGGGCCTCCTTGGTGGCTTCTAGAAAGGGCCAGAGCTTCAACCATTGCTGGGCTCAGGGGCCCAGCAATGGTCAGCTTCCCTGGCCAGCCTCAGGCTGCTTCCAAAAGGCCTGGCAGAAGGCATTTGCCGAGGGGTCAGCAGAGGTGAGGGAGGGAGTGGACAAGGTGACAGAAGGCGAGAGTCAGTGAGACAGAGGCCAAGGAACAGGAGGGGCCTGACCCCCTCAGGACCAGCCACCGCCACAGAAACTGACCTGGGGGAGAGAGGCTCTTGTCTCCTTGTCTGGACTTGTTTTCAGGATGCTGGGGCCAGGCATCTGGGTCTATGAAAGATTTGGAAAGTCACTGAAGAGCAGGGTGTGTGTGTGTGTGTGTGTGTGTGTGTGTGTGTGTGTGTGTGTGTGTGTGTGTATGTGTGTGATGGGGCTGGGGTGGAGGCAGTGCCGCCATCAGATGTGCGTGGGAATGGAGTGAAGGGAATCCGCCTGCCCCTACTGCCTTCACACTGGAACCATTGGGTCCACAGCACAGGCTAGGAGCGACCGCCATTCCTGCTTTTTTTTTTTTTTTTTTGAGACGGAGTTTCGCTCCTGTTGCCCAGGCTGGAGTGCAATGGCACGATCTCGGCTCACTGCAACCTCCGCCTCCCGGGTTCAAGTGATTCTCCTGTCTTAGCCTCCTGAGTAGCTGGGATTACAGACATGCGCCACCATGCCCGGCTAATTTTGTATTTTTAGTAGAGACGGGGTTTCTCCATGTTGGTCAGGCTGGTCTCGAGCTCCCGACCTCAGGTGATCGGCCCGCCTTAGCCTCCCAAAGTGCTGGGATTACAGGCATAAGCCACCGTGCCCGGCCTCCTGCTCTTTTTATTCTCAACTCTTGCTGACTAGGAGGTGAGAAAGGAAGCCTGAGCTGTCACAAGGAAAGGACCCAGACATGCAAGAGGCAAAGGAACAGGAACATCAGAGCTCTGGAGTCTCTCTGCAGGGAGAGTCACAGGAATAGACCAGCCCCTGCTCACAGGAACACAGGGTCCTTCTTGCCCTTTTCTGGGGCAGAAGAGTGAGTGGCCACAGCCTCTGTCCTGGAGACCCCTATCAGAAAGGGATTGCTTTGGGTGGTGTTTTTTTCACTCTGCTACCTTCCTCCCCACCCCACCCCATTTCCCTTCATGACCTTGTGACTCCATTAGGTCTCCTTTCTTCTTGCTTCAAGAAAAAGCCAGGCGGGGAGGGCTGGGGACCAGGGAGGGAGGCAAGGCGGGCGGAGAGGCTGAGCCAATTGCGGCGTCTGCAAGGTGCAAAGCAATCAGCGGAGCCGCTGGTGAGCGGGGTCACTCAGTAGTGTGCACATCAGGGTGAAATCCTTTCAGCTCTTCGCCAAACCCCTAGTGAAAGACAATCAGGCTCGCTGTCACCGAGCTAATTCTGTCTATATAAAAGCAGTAATGAAATTCACGGCAGGATTACCCTCTCCATCCAATGGGCCAGCGTCGTGGTGACATATCTCTCTTATTGCCCGAATGTAACACACCATCTAATTTACGTCGTGTAGCGAGCAGGAATGAAATGTTCATAAAGAATTGCTGCATCTCGTCACCTTAACTGCGGCCCGGGGCTCTGAGGCATCTGTCAGGGAGAGGAGCAGGAGGAGGGAGGGCAGGCGGGGCTCAGGGAGTAGCAGCCGGGGGCAGGGGTTTCTGTGGGGTTGTTGTTTCTTAATAGGGTGAAGTGGAGGCAGAGGGAGGTAGGGGCTGGGCAGGGGTCAGGAAGAGAGAGGGTGAGGGGAGGGGCACAGAGCACTTTGGGGAGGTGAGGATGAATAAGGGTAGGTTGAAGTGGTCTGGAGGGAATGTTTGGAAGTCTGCGGGTTTGGGTGAGTTTGGGAGGATGAATATGAGTGCCTAAGTGTCCAGGGGTTGGTTGGGGAAATGACCCTCTGGGTGCATCCCAGTTACTGCAGGGCCCCTGACCATCTCTTCCATCCTCTGCAAGTGGAAACCCAGCCACCTGTGAAGACTATCAGAACAAAACTCTCCAGTGAACAAGAAAGAAGCCCTTTTATAAAAGTGAATAAGGAGCAGACAGACACGAGGAGCAAGTTTCATAAACCTAGGAGTTCTCCATGGCTACTCCCCCACCCTCAGCAACTGCGGGACCCAACTGGCCATCTGCAAGCCCTTTCAATGCCACTCAAAAATGTTCTTCTCGGCCGGGCGCGGTGGCTCAAGCCTGTAATCCCAGCACTTTGGGAGGCCGAGACGGGCGGATCACGAGGTCAGGAGATCGAGACCATCCTGGCGAACACGGTGAAACCCCGTCTCTACTAAAAATACAAAAAATTAGCCGGGCGAGGTGGCGGGCGCCTGTAGTCCCAGCTACTCGGGAGGCTGAGGCAGGAGAATGGCGTAAACCCGGGAGGCGGAGCTTGCAGTGAGCTGAGATCCGGCCACTGCACTCCAGCCTGGGAGACAGAGCGAGACTCCGTCTCAAAAAAAAAAAAAAAAAAAAAAAAAAAAAATGTTCTTCTCTTCCACTCCTTCCTCTCCACCCATCAGTACCCTGCCCCCAAACCCAGTCCAAAGTCATTGCCATCTGTTGCCTAGATACCTCAGTACCCTCCTGACCGATCTCTCCATGAGCCCTCCTGTCCCCTCTGGCCTCTCTTGCTCCCTCAACTCAGCCAGGTAGTGATCATGTCATCATTACCTCTCTCAACTTAAAACCCTGCAATGGTGCCCCCTTGCTCTTAGGGGATACCATTGCAGGGTGTCCCCTAAGACCCTACCTCTCCAGCTTCTTTGTCCCACGCTCCCAGTCACAACTGTGCTCCAGCCGTATTGGTCTTTTCCCATAGTCTGAATAAGGTGCTGTGTTCTAAGAAGCCATGGGGGCTGTGCACGCGCCTTTCCTTCTCGTTAGAAGACTCCCCATGGCAGTGGCAGCATCACCAGACCCCGTACAGCATGGTCTTAACTTCTACTCCCACTTCAGACGCCAGCTGAAGCCTTGCATCTCAGGGGAAGCCTTCTGTGACTACTCACTCGCGTAGCTCTCTCCTCTTTTATACACTTCCTTGGCATCATTTACTTCTTTTGGTAACTGTTTCTTTATAGCCTGGATTCTCCCACTGGACTCTGCACTCCATGAGGGGAGGGACCATACTTGTTTTACTCACCATTATATCCCCAGCCCCTGGCACAGTACCTGGGGACATTCTAGGTGCTAAATAAATACTTGTTGATGCCATGTGGAAGCAGCTGATGGAAAAAAATATGTTGAATGAACAAATTAGGGGCATGCACAGCCATTACAAGGTGAGAACCAACCTCCCTCCCTCCCTCCCTCCCTTCCTTCCTTCCTTCCTTCCTTCCACAAACATCTACTGAATGCCTTCTGAGTGCCAGGCACTGTCGGAGGCACTGTGGCCGCAGTGCTAAACAAGTGAAGACACAGTCCCTGCCCATGAGGAGCTCATGAGGGGAGGGAGAAATACAGCCATGGGGCTAAACCTGTCCTGTGCTGCCTTACTCCAGAGAAGAGCCACATCCTTGCCCACTGGCACAGTCACCTACAAAATGTGGCTGATTCTCTGGGGCCGTAGAGAATTCTCCTTGAACTTCCCCAATACATAGCTTAGCTACTTGTGGGGTAAAAATACCAATAGATAAAAGAAACTTTATTGAAGAGCGATAACTAGATTTCTCTTCCTAGTGATAATAATAGCAAGAAGCATTTAGTGAGTATCTGCTATGTGCTGAACACCTCATCTCATGTCATTCTCACAACAACTGTGACATCTAGTATATTATTTTTGTTTTAGCGATGAGGAAACAAGCTGAGTTTAAAGAGTTTGCCACCCAAAAGGTCACACCTGGCATACAATGGATGCTTGTTAAATATTTATTGAGTGAATGAATGAATGAGAAGCTAATAAGCAGAAAGGCCAGGACTGAAACCTAGATTTCTGGCTCCAAAGCCCTTGTCTCTTTCTACTCTTTATTCCAAGCAATTAGTTTTGAACTCTCAGAGTCAGTATTAGAAAAATAATCTGATGTTGGGCTCTGGATCTGTGCTTTCTCTGATCTGGGATCCACAGCCTTCCCACAGCTGCACATGGCACCTTAGACACCAGGCCTGGCCAGGGCAGGAAGTTTGGTTCTAGAGAAGACCAGATCTTAAGCCCTCTGGAAGATGTCCATAAGATGAACCCTTCCCCATCCTGCCCAGTCTTCCTTCAATGCCCCAAACTTGGGTTAACTTATCAAAAGGACTGAGCCAAGACACTTGTCTGGGAGATGGAATATCACTCCTGCATGGGTAGAATCAACCCATGTCCCTTGTACCCAAGCTATGTGACCGTTTCTCATTAGCTCAGAGATGTTTACTCACCAGACGATACATAGTTGTGTGTGCATGTTGTGTGTAGACATGTATGTATACATATGTGTTAGTGAATCCATCCTTTCATTAGTTCTCCTGTAGTTCAGTGGTATCTACTATCACTGTGTATGCAGATCCCACGTCTGCACCCTGAGGTTCCCTCTCCACAGACATCTGTGGACAGGTGTTCCTGGACCTGTCTTTTCCATACCTGGAAATTCCATACCTGGAAATGCCTCGCTTGTATCCTCCACTCCTAGAAACTGAATGTGACCTTCTAGCTAATGCTTACAGGCCATAGAGTGGGATACATTGCTATTTGCTTCCTCTTATTTTGAGGAAAGTTCTATACCCTGGCAGTGGTTAACTTTTTTTTTTAATCAATATGCTAATGCATAGATGTATCATCAAAGAAATAATATATGCCTGGCACACAGTAACCTCTCAATTCACGTTAGCTATTAACATTATTATAGCTCATTTGTCCTCCCTGACCAAAGGGCATCCCTTCTTCTATCATAGCCCTGCTATGTCTGAAAGTACAACTACCCATAGTTACACCTGCCAGGGAGCTGTGTGAGGCTTGGTGCGCTTGTAAAGGTCTCCTCTGGTTAGATTGCTCCCAGCCATTGTCATCCATATCTCTCAGCAGGATGAAAATCTCACACATCCCTGGCAGGCAGGACTCACTCGTATTTTTTAAAGTCTCTAGAAAATAATTCTCAGGGGTTTCTGTAGACGTTACATCCAAAACCTTAAATTTCTAAGACACAAATTGTTTCCTAAACTCATCCGTCTGCAGCTGACATTTTTTTCTAGGCAAGACCTGAGACCAGACACACTGGCCAATGCCTACCAGAGAAGTATAGTTTTAGTCATGACACTTTGATATGGTTTGGCTGTGTCCTCATTCAAATCTCAACTTGATTTATATCTCCCAGAATTCCTACATGTTGTGGGAGGGACCCAGGGGGAGGTAATTGCATCACGGGGCCGGTCTTTCCCATACTATTCTCGTGATAGTGAATAAGTCTCACGAGATCTGATGGGTTTATCAGGGATTTCTGTTTTTGCTTCCTCCTCATTTTCTCTTGCTACCACCATGTAAGAAGTACCTTTTGCCTTTACAATAATTCCCCCAGGCATGTGGAACTGTAAGTCCAATTAAACCTCCTTTTCTTCCCAGTCTCAGGTATGTCTTTATCAGCAGCATGAAAACGGACTAATATAGTATATTGGTACCAGTAGAATGGGGCATTGCTGAAAAGATACCCAAAAATGTGGAAGCAACTTTGGAACTGGGTATCAGGCAGAGGTTGGAAGAGTTTGGAGGGCTCAGAAGAAGACAGGAAAATGTGGGAAAGTTTGGAACCTCCTAGAGACTTGTTGAATGGGTTTGACAAAAATTTTGATAGTGATATGAACAATAAGATCCAGTCTGATGTGGTCTCAGGTGGAGATGAGGAACTTTTTGGGAACTGGAGCAAAGGTACTCTTGTTGTGTTTTATCAAAGAGACTAGTGGCATTTTGCCCCTGCCCTGGAGATTTGTAGAACTTTGAACTTGAGAAAGATGATTTAGGGTAGCTGGCAAAAGAAATTTCTAAGCAGCAAAGCATTCAAAAGGTGACTTGGGTGCTGTTAAAAGCATTCCATTTTAAAAGGGAAATGGAGCATAAAAGTTCAGAAAATTTGCAGCATGATGATGCAGTAGAAAAGAAAAACCCATTTTCTGGGGAGAAATTCAAGCCAGCTGCACACATTTGCATAAGTAGCAAGGAGCCTAATGTTAATCCTCACGAGAAAAATGTCTCCAGGCAATGTCACAGACTTTCATGGCAGCCCCTCCCATCACAGGCTAGGAGGCCCAGGAGGAAAAAGTGATTTTGTGGTCTGGGCTATGTGTAGACTAGGGACTTGGTGCCCTGTGTCCCATCTGCTCCAGCCATGGCTCAAAGGGGCCAATGTACAGCTCAGGCTATGGCTTCAGAGGGTGGCAACCCCAAGCCTTGGCAACTTCCACGTGGTGTTGAGCCTGTGGGTGCACAGAAGTCAAGAATTTGAGAACCTCTGCCTAGATTTCAGAAGATGTATGGAAATGCCTGGATGCCCAGGCAGAAGTTTGCTGCAGGGGTGGGGCCCTCATGGAAAACATCTGCTAAGGCAGTGCAGAAGGGTTGGAGCCCCCACACAGAATCCCTACTGGGGCACTGCCTAGTGGAGCTGTGAGAAAAGGGCCACCATCTTCCAGACCCCAGAATGGTAAGATCCACCAACAGCTTGCACTGTGCTCCCAGAAAAGCCACAGACACTCAATGCCAGCCCGTGAAAGCAGCTGGAAGAGAGGCTGTACCCTGCAAAGCTACAGGGGTGGAGCTGCCCAAGACCTTGGGAACCCACCTTGTACATCAGCATGGATGTGAGACCTGGAGTCAAAGGAGATCATTTTGGAGCTTTAAAATTTGACTGCCCTGCTGGATTTTGGACTTGCATGGGCCCTGTAACCCCTTCATTTTGGCCAATTTATCCCATGTGGAATGGCTGTATTTACCCAATACCTGCACCCCCATTGTCTCTAGGAAGTAACTAGCTTGCTTTTGATTTTACAGGCTCATAGGCAGAAGAGACTTGCCTTATCTCAGATGAGACTTTGGACTGTGGACTTTTGGGTTAATACTGAAATGAGTTAAGACTTTGGGGGACTGTTGGGAAGGCATGATTGATTTTGAAATGTAAGGACATGAAATTTGGAGGGGCTGGGGCAGAATGATATGGTTTGTCTGTGTCCCCATTCAAATCTCAACTTGAATTGTATCTCCCAGGATTCCCATGTGCTGTGAGAGGGACCCATGGGGAGGTAATTGAATCATGGGGGCCAGTCTTTCTTGTGCTATTCTCATGATAGTGAATAAGTCTCATGAGATCTGATGGGCTTATCAGGGGTTTTCACTTTTGCTTGCTCCTCATTTTCTTGCTGCCACCATGTAAGAAGTGCCTTTTTTTTTTTTTTTTTTTTTTTTTTGAGACGGAGTCTTGCTCTGTCGCCCAGGCTGGAGTGCAGTGGCCGGATCTCAGCTCACTGCAAGCTCCGCCTCCCGGCTTCATGCCATTCTCCTGCCTCAGCCTCCCGAGTAGCTGGGACTACAGGTGCCCGTCACCTCACCCAGCTAGTTTTTTGTATTTTTTAGTAGAGACAGGGTTTCACTGTGTTAGCCAGGATGGTCTCGATCTCCTGACCTCGTGATCCACCCATCTCGGCCTCCCAAAGTGCTGGGATTAAGGCTTGAGCCACTGCGCCCGGCCAAGAAGTGCCTTTCATCTCCTGCCATGATTCTGAGGCCTCCCAAGCCATATAGAACTGGAAGTCCAATTAAGCCTCTTTTTCTTCCCAGTCTCGGGTATATCTTTATTAGCAGTGTGAAAATGGACTAATACACACTTGATAATCCGAACTCCTTTCCTTTGGCCCAAGTGGCCTATCCTCCTAGCTAATGATAGGTTCTTTGGCTTTACTAGGAGCTGACATTCCAAACCAAACCTGCTTCTTCGGGTGAAGCAAGATATCATTCAAGTTGGACAGATACAGAGCATTCAGTAAGCAAGTACCGGGGAGAGGGGAAAGAAGAGAGAGAACACAACCAACCATCGCAAAAAATCGGGATTCTCCAGACAGTATCTGTCCTGAAATTGGCATAAGACAATTTTTTTTTTTTTTTTTTGCAGGATCTGCATGAACCCAGGGGTCTGTGCCTAGAAGTGTATTAAGATTAAGTTTTATTTGATTGTCTTTGGACAGGCAAGAGGGTTAAGGAAGATTATATGGAATGAATAAACTAGAAGAGGTTGGTGATGGATTAGAAATTGGAATCCAACCCTGTTGATGTGTTTATTTGATTTTCACATTTTCCTACCCTCTTTATTCCCACTCACCTCTCCCCATGCCCAGACTGACATAAATGATACCTTGATGGCTATTTCAGTTGCAACCCTATATATCTAGGGAAGCCTGAGAGCTCCCCAGCTGCCAGCCAACTCTGATCCCCTAATCCCAAAGAGACCAGCTGGTCAGAGTTCTCAGGGATGGCAGACCCCAGTGCAGATTGGGCCTCTACTACCAACAGTCTCTGGTCATGGTCAGATGGCTTAACTTCTCTGTGTATTGGCCTTAATATCTGCCTCCTGCTCCCCTTCCACACACACTACCCCAGATGATAGCAAGAAGCATTCTAAACTTCTTGGAATACTATTCTAGAAATTCACCTTTCTATTTCTCACTATCATTACCAGATCAGAATATAGTCCTTAAGAGGATTAACATGATCTTGGGTGGGCCAGTCGCTTTACTGCTGGCCTGGGCAGCTGTTTAGTCATCGGTCACCAGGAGAAAGTGAGGATGGATCAGTGCAGCTCAGCCCTGCCACTCAGTGCATAAGAGCAAAGATTATTTTCCGGGATCCTGGGCTGTCTGCAGATTTTGGGAGTACCTACAGATACCACATGGTTTAAAACTCCATTGGTGAAAAGCAACAGCCAGCATTCACCCTGGTTGGAGTTCAGTATGATGGTGAGGGGATGTCTAGAATATAGATAAAACTGAAAGGCCCCTCAAAATGGTGACTAATTGATGATTTGAAGAAATAGGCATAAATTTCTGTTAAGTGTGGGTCAAATCCCTTGCTCTCCAGGCCCTCCTAAAGCTCAATTTAGTGGTCATTGCCTGCTCGATGCCACTAAATTTTCTGGTAATCTGCAAGGATATGTAATTATGCTGTAGTTAGTGATTGTTCACTAAGTAAACCTTTGGTGTAGTTACCATGTAAGTCAACGGTATTTACAGGATACTTTTTCTGCCTGTAACTCAAAGCCTTACCGAAACAAATTGGAATTGCCTTCTGGAGGCCGTTGTTATAAATTACAGACCCAACATCTGTCCACATCTGCAATGTCTAGACAGCCTGTCTCAGCTACAAGAGAGAAGAGAGACGAACAAGGGAAAGGGAGGAAGACTTTAAGAGTGGCAGAGAAGTCTCAGATTCATACAATTTTTCTCTTCAGAGGTTTTCCCAAAGGCTTGCTGTGCTGGCTTCTAAAATTGACCTGAATTATCAGCAGCCCAATGCCAGGCTCTGGAGGGTTCGGGGCCTGGTCATCACCCCTGGATGTGATGGCAATGCATCCTCTTCTCTTGGGCCCTATCTCTGCCCCGACAGATTCTCAGAGGTCACAGTAGGGCCTAGAAGATGGAGTTATAAATACAGAAATTGACTATGGCCAGATCGGAAGAATCAGCTGTATCTCCAAACATCCCCCCTTTTCTCTGTCTCCTGCTCCCTGACTCTCACCACCACCTGGCTCGGCTTTTCAGAGGGGAGTAAAGCATTCATTTGCCTACCTTTCCCGCGGTCCCTCTCCTGTACCCACGATAAGGAGCCTGCCCGTCAGCTGAGTGATTGTATTTTTTTACAGTTCCTAGCACAAACCTTCTCATTTATATGTAAAGCAGCCATTAGTCATAGCTCCGTTCCCACACACTGCCTGATGTACAATCACATTTTGCAGCGGATGAATCTTTCCACACAGCTGCTCTGCTATGAATAATCCGTCTCTAGGCCCATAAATCAGAAAAAAATCATGCACCTCGTTCGCCTGATCCTTACACAAAGTCATATATTTTACATGAGGATGAGCTAAATATTCATGAGTCTTAAAGGCTTTTTTCATAGGCACTTGTTGGGGTTTTCTACCGTTGGGGGGATACCAAGGTTGTATTTAGGAGAACCAGGGATTTTAAAGAGGAAAAAGAGGCAGGAAAGAATCTCTCTCTCTCTCTCTCTCTTTCTCTCTCTCTCTCTCTCTCTCTCTGTGTGTGTGTGTGTGTGTGTGTTTAAGTGGGGGGGGGAAGAAAGAGAGAGGAGAAAGAGAGAGAAAGAGATAGATTGATTGAGATTGCAAGCTTATGTCTTAGTCATGTGGGACAAAGGATGCTATTGTGAGGTCTTAAAAACATGATAAATACTTGTGTACCTGAGCTTCGATCCTGCCCAGAGCCATGAATATTGCCTCCCTGACCTTCAAGGTCATTTGATGAACCTTTGCCTTTTGACCTGTGGAACAATGAATTTGGTCCTTCTCTGTGTACGAAGGTGGGTGGGAGAGCCCCACCTGGATTTGATAAAAGCAGGATTTGGGGTGAGGGACGGGGGAAGGTGGGAAAATCAGCAGATGCAAAGGAAACTGCTCTGATGCTAGCAAAGCTTCCTACCTACACGTGACTTAAGACCTCCAGCAGCTACCTGGTATTCTGTGTCTGCCCCATTCTTGTTTCAGAAAGCATTTAAGGTGGCATTGCTCATTCTCTGTTTTATCTCCCTCCCTGGTCTGTCTCCTTCCACTCACCCTCTTAGCCTCCCTCATCATCTCGCTTTCTTGTCTCTAGGCATCTTCTCAGATGGCCCCGTGCTCTGCTGGGGCAAGCTCCTCAAACTCTCTCCATCTACCAAAATGCAAAATCTGACCTCTCCAGAAGCCTCCTTCTACTAAATAGAGAAGGGAGACTTACTTGCCTTGCTGTGCAAGCCCCACACTCTTGCCTTCCCTAACTAACCCACTCATCATACCAGCCCCTCTGCTGGCAGGTGCTTTTTCATTTTATTCTGGCATTCACTCAGCATTTGTCTGTGTGTTCAGTGGCGCTGTCTGACTGACTCATTAATGCCATGGTCTGCAGTGGTGATGATGATGTGTCCTCACTGGTCTCTGAAGGGTGGCAAATTCTGCTTCTTGGATTTCACTGACAACACAGGGAATGCATTTTTAGGGAGAGATTTCTCAGGTTTAGCTCTAGATCTGGAAACACACGTATGCCCTGAGACCCTTTAGCCTTCAGTGGATAATGATAATAGCCTTCAGTGGATAATGATAATAGCCTTCAGTGGATAATGATAATACCTTGGGTTTGAGTAGGCTGTCCTTGGATGAAGAACTGTATCAAAAGTGTAATGGCACTCAGAGGGTTACTTCTCTATTTAAAATCACTTCTCTATTTAACAGATGGGCAAACTGAGGTATAATCTTGGGAAATTCCTTTTTAAACTTCAAATCAAGACGTCATGACAGGCAGCTGCAATTACTTCTGAGTTGACTTTTGTGATCTGGACTCTGGGCATCAAGCTTTTCTACCACCCTCCAGGGTCCAAGGGCCAGGGATCGAAGCCTTGCCCCATTTCTCTCAGTTCCCAGGCTGACCTGTTGTTCTGCTGCCCCTTGCCCCTCCTGCCCTCAACCCACTTTTGCTAATGTTCGGAAAAAATTAAGTCGAAGAGCCGCCAGAGAGGAGGAAAAAGTCCAAAGAATCACAGATGGCAGACTCGCAAATTTAATTTAAAATCATTCTTTATTATCCAAAATATTAAAATTAAAGCTATAATGCCCAAAGGAAAACACAGATGAAAACCCCCAATGTTTCACGGCTCTTCCTCAGGGGGTCCCAAAAACACTGAGTGGTAATACTTTTGAAAAGAAAGCAGGAGTGCATAAGCAAAGAGCCAGCTGTAGATCATTGAGCCAAACACTCAGTGACTGACCCAATCAGCTTCCCTTAAAGCCAAACACCAACTGTTTCATATGCAATTAATGATTGCCCTGGCAAATTAAAGTGCATCAAGTCATCACAGGCATCATTGAATGAGAAGACACACAGCAGTCACAGGTATCTCATCCCTGGCATCTACATAATGATATTACCAGGCTAGTCTAGGCTCAGAGATTTAATTCTGCAAAACACCATGCACTAAATATTTATATTCATAAAAGGGCTAAAAAAATGCCCACATGCTACCTCTAGGCTCCCCATTCATCTAGAATAGGCTGCTGGTTTATCTGCTGGGGTCTATGGTTGGGAGTAAAGGGTACAAGTCAAGTGTCAGGAGGATCCCAGTGTTCCTGGCCCCCAACTTCACCTTTCAAAAGGGTCTTGACTGGGTGCAGTGGCTCACGCCTGTAATCCCAGCACTTTGGGAGGCCGAGGTGGGCGGATCACGAGGTCAGGAGATCGAGACCCTCCTGGCTAACACGGTGAAACCTCGTCTCTACTAAAATACAAAAAATTAGCCAGGTGTAGTGGTGGGCACCTGTAGTCCCAGCTACTGGGGAGGCTGAGGCAGGAGAATGGTGTGAACCCAGGAGACAGAGCTTGCAGTGAGCCGAGATAGCGCCACTACACTCCAGCCTGGGCGACAGAGCAAGACTCCGTCTCAAAAAAAAAAAAAAAAAAAAAAAAAAAAAAGGGAGGGGTCTCATTCCTGGATTGGGTACTAAGTGGCATCCAAGAGTGGGCAAAATTCCTTCCTTCTCTGGAGATGTCAAAGCAGAAAAGAAAGCCCCTTCATATGTCAGGGTCAAGAAAGGAGTGTTAGAATGGATGACAACATCTGTTCCCCATTCTTTGGTGCAGAAAATCAAGGTCCAGAGAAGTACCAGAGACTGTTACAGTCATCCTTTACAGGTTCCAAATTCTTTTTTTCTTTTTTTTTGAGATAGGGTCTCACTCTGTCACCCAGGCTGGAGTGCAGTGGCACGATCTTGACTCACTGCAACCTCTGCCTCTGGAGCTCAAGTGAGCCTCCCACCGTAGGCTCCCAAGTAGCTGGGACCATAGGTCCCACTACACTTGGCTAATTTTTTTTATTTTTGGTAGAGATGGGGTTTCACCATGTTGCCCAGGCTGGTCTCAAACTCCTGAGCTCAAATGATCTGCCCTCCTCGGCCTCCCAAAATGCTGGGACAAATTCCATATTCTTTTTTTGTTTTGTTTTGTTTTGTTTTGTTTTGTTCTGAGACAGAGTCTCCCTTTGTAGTGGAAGTTGGAGTGCAGTGGCCCCATCTCAGCTCACTGTGACCTATGTCTCCCAGGTTTAAGTGATTCTTCTGCCTTGGCCTCCCCAGTAGCTGGGATTACAGGTGTGAGCCACCACACCCAGCTAATTTTTTTTTTTGAGATGGAGTCTTGCTCTGTCGCCCAGGCTGTAGCGCAGAGACGCCATCTTGGCTCACTGCAGCCTCTGCCTCCTGGTTCAAGTGATTCTCCTGTCTCAGCCTCCCAAGTAGCTGGGACTACAGGCATGTGCCACAACACCTGGCTAATTTTGTATTTTTAGTAGAGATAGGGTTCTACCATGTTGGCCAGGCTGGTCTCAAACTCCTGACCTCAGGTGATCCACCTGCCTCAGCCTCCCACAGTGCTGGGATTACAGGCATGAGCCACCACGTCTGGCCTAATTTTTGTATTTTTACTAGAGATGGGGTTTCACCATGTTGGCCAGTCTGGCCTTGGCCTCCCAAAATGCTGTGATTACAGGCATGAGCCATTGTGTCTGACCTCCAAATACCAAATTCTAAGGCACAAATATGGTTGTGATTTTGGATGCCACCATGCCTGAACTGAAGAATAGGGTCTCTCCAAATAATCATAAATAAACCAGTGCTGATGGAAAGAAAATGTTTTCTTTGGCCTTTTGGATTTTTCTCGGTTTCCTCTACTAAAACCTAATTCTGAGCTTATGGCCCCTACTCAAATACTCTCATCTGAGCATTCAGCACACTGCTGGGCCTCAGCACCCCTACCATGTAAAGACATAGAACCTAACCTGGCTTGGCCTAGCCCCTATCCTCATCAGGTTGCCAGGATCATTTCTGTGTCCATCCTGGAGACTGCTCTCCTCTCGCCGCTGGCATTCCGAACCCAATTATTTTCGTTCAGCCCCCTCTGCCCTTTCTCTCTCCCTGGTAGAAAATGCAGATGATGGAGGCTGCCTATTCTCTGTGCATACCATGACTTGGAGCGTTTAGCAACTTTTCCAGGGCTCTGAATATTATAATCAAGATGAGATCAGCTAATAAAAAATTACATTGGTTACAATCCAAAAAGATTAACCAGCCTTAAGGGTTTCATGGCTATGCATTACACTTTTCAATTTTCCTACAATTAAGCTAACAACAAATAATATTGACAAATAACTGCTAGATGTGCTAGTTGAAGCCTGGCCATGGAAGGGAGAGTGGTTCTGCAAGTCTGGCCATTCCCTGCTTATAAGTTCTAGCAGACACTGGGCTGCTGGTACTTGAGCTGCTCCGGTGGAGAAGTGATGAGGAATGGTTGCTGTGCTTGCTCCTAAATAAAGAATTTGGGGCCAGGTGTGGTGGCTCATGCCTGTAATCCCAGCACTTTGGGAGGCCAAGGCGGGCGGGTTGCTTGAGCCCAGATGTTCAAGGCCAGCCTGGGCAACATGGCCAAACCCTGTCTCTACAAAAAATATGAAAATTAGCTGGGCATGGTGGTGTGTGTTTATAGTCTCAGTTACTTGGGAGGCTGAGGAGGGAGGATTGCTTGAGCCTGGGAGGTGGAGGTTGCAGCAAACTGAGATTGCACCACTGTACCCCAGCCTGGGTGACAGCCAGACCCTGTCTCAAACAAACAAACAAAATATTAAAAGATGACAATCCTGACACTTGTTCTCCCACCACCTCTGAGAAATGTTCCTGGTTTCTACTGATTTCTCAACCTCCTGCTGGAAACAATCCAAGATAAGGAGACCTATATTCTCACAAGGCACAACTATATCAATTCATTAATTAACCTGAAGTCACAAATCCAAGACCTAAAATAAATTAGACCTAGCATTAGCAAAATTTGGTACAGATAAGACTAAGAGTCTCATTGAAAACCCTCTCCCATACAGATGCTGATAGAGGTCTGTGGAGGCGAGACTTCCCCCTGACTGGCTGCCCTGGCACTGGGGATGGCACGGAGGAGTGGAGGAAGTAAGGGTGGTTTTTTGTTGTTGTTGTTTTTTGTTTTTTTATACAGGATCTCTCTCTGTTGCCCAGCCTAAAATGCAGTGCTATGATCACAGCTCACTGCAGCCTCAACCTCCTGGGCTCAAGTGATCCTCCCACTTTAACCTTCCAAGTAGCTGGAACATGCCTGGCTAATTAAAAAAAAAAAAAATATATATATATATATATATATATATTTTAAAAAAATATATATATATATTTTAAAATATATATATATTTATAAAATATATATATATATAAATATATATATATATATATTGTGTGTGTGTGTGTGTGTGGAGATGGGGTCTCAAACTCCTGGACTCAAGCTATCCTCCCACCCTGGCCTCCCAGAGTGTTGGGATTACAGGCATGCATGAGCCACTGTTATTTGGCCCAGCCACCAGTTATTTCTATTACTCAGTGTTGGGGAAGAAGCTAGCAGAGGGAATGGCTAGGAGAGGAAGACTACAAAGGGAAATAATGACACTTGTCATCATTTAATCAGAGTTACCATGTTCCAGGCACAGGCACTGTGGTAAGTGCTTTCACACATTAATTTATTTAATTTTCGCAATAATAACATGCTCACTCTGATACTATATCTGATGTTCATCAAAACTGACAAATATCTGACAGGAACCCAGAATCCAAGGTTGCAAAGGGGAATGAAAGACTGTTCTGTTTCTCAAATTACAGCCAAAGGACAATCTTTAACTAAGTCATTGAGAAGCTTGTTAAAATGCAGATTCGTTCACCCCACCCAGTCTTCTTGATCAGAATCTCTGAATATGGGGCTGTTTAACAAGCTCTCCAGATGCTTCTTAGGCACCCCCCATCAGAACTCCTCTGGTATAAACTATAAACACTGCCCTCAAACAGTTTTTGCCTGTAATCCCAGCACTTTGGGAGGCTGAGGCCAGTGGATTACTTGAGTCCAGGAGTTTGAGACCAGCCTGGGCAACATGAGGAAACCCTGTCTCTACAAAAAATAAAAGAATTAGCCAGGCATCATGGCATGCACTCGTAGTTCCAGCTACTCAGGAGACTGAGGTGGAAGGATCACCTGAGCCCGGGGAGGTGGAAGCTGCAGTGAGCTGTGATCATGCCACTGCATTCCAGCCTGAGTGATAGAGACCCTGTCTCAAAAAAACAAACCAACACAGTTCCTAAGCAAACCCAAACTCCTCACCATGCCATGCAAGCCCTCACTAAGCTGACCCTAGGCAGCCCTCACTTCCACTCTCCTTGCTGTCTTCGTTATTATTATTATTATTTTGAGACAGAGTCTCACTCTGTGGCCCAGGCTGGAGTGCCATGGGGTGATCTCGCCTCACTGCAACCTCTGCCTCCTGGGTTCAAGCAATTTTCCTGCCTCTACCTCTGCTGGGACTACAGGCCTGCGCCGCCACGCTCAGGTAATTTTTTAATTTTTAGTAGAGACAAGGTTTCACCATGTTGGCCACGCTGGTCTCCAACTCCTGAGCTCAGGCGATCCGCCTCCCAAAGTGCTGGGGTTACAGGCGTCAGCCACCATGCCCAGAGCCTGTATTCAGTCTCTCCTACAGGCCCACTCACTGTACTCCTTTCTCCTTTCTTTGTTCTAATTCAGCCTGGTCCCCGCCTTCATCTATGCTTTCCCCTCCACTTCCTGCCTATATTTGTGTGTGTGTTTTTTTTTGTTTGGTTGGTTTTTTTTGTTTGTTTGTTTTTTGTTGTTTTGAGACAGAGTCTTGCTCTGTTGCCCAGGCTGGAGTGCAGTGGTGCGATCTCGGCTCACTGCAACCTCCGCCTCCCGTGTTCAAGCGATTCTCCAGCCTCAGCCTCCCAAGTAGCTGGGACTATAGGGGTGTGCCACCGCGTCCTGCATTTTTTTTTTTTTTTGTATTTTTAGTAGAGATGGGGTTTCACCATGTTGGCCAGGCTGGTCTGGGACTCCTGACCTCAGGTGATCTGCCCACCTCCGCCTCCCAAAGTGCTGGGATTACGAGTGTGAGCCACTGCACCTGGCCAGTTTTTTGTTTTCATTTATTTATTTATTTTTGTTTTTAGTTGGAGTCTTGCCCTGTTGCCCAGGCTGAAGTGCAGTGGGCCAATCTCACTGCAACCTCCGCCTCCTGATTCAAGTGATTCTCCTGCCTCAGCCTCCTGAGTACCTGGGATTATAGGCACCTGCCACCATGCCTGGCTAATTCTTGTATTTTAAGTAGAGGCAGGGTTTCACCATGTTGGCCAGGCTGGTCTCGAACTCCTGGCCTCAAGCAATCTACCCGCCTCAGTCTCCCACAGTGCTGAGATTACAGGGGTGAGCTGCGGCGCCCAGCCTATATTTGTGTTTTACACATCTGGGCCTGGTGTAGGACTCTCTATCTACTCTCACTCTTTTTTTTTTTTTTGAGACAGAGTCTTACCCTGTTGCCCAGGCTGGAGTGCAATGGTGCCATCTCGGCTCACTGCAACCTCTGCCTCCCGGGTTCAAGCGATTCTCTGGCCTTAGCCTGCCAGCTGGCTGGGATTACAGGCACCCGCCACCATGCCTGGCTAACTTTTTGGTATTTTTAGTATAGATGGGGTTTTCACCTTGTTGGCCAGGCTGGTCTTGAACTCCTGACTTCAGGTGATCCACCCACCTCGGCCTCCCAAAGTGCTGGGATTAGAGGTGTGAGCCACGGTGTCCAGCCTCTCCCTGTCTTTTATAATGTGATTTTTACTTAAGTAGAATATACAGAAGAGTGCAGAGAATGCATAAGGATATGGCTCAATTGATTTTTAAAAAGCAGATACACCTGTGTAGCCAGTATGGCATCTCCTCTCAACACAAATTTGACATCAACCCTCAGTCTATCCTCAACAGAGTTGTCCCTGAACTAAGCCTCTAAGAAGTCTCTGAGCTGCCCTTTTTCTCTGGTTTCTCACGGCTATCACTGGAAGAATCACAAAGGAGCTCTGTTTTGGAGGTTGGAGGTTTAGAATCAAGAGTCTCTTTGGTGGTTTTAGCAGCTACACTGCTTTGTTCCTGAACTCGCTAAGATGAGGCTCCGGCATTGAAGGGCTTGGTCAGAACAGTCCATGCCCCAAAGAGTTTGCCTGTGAGCCATTCAAGTTCTCACCTAGTACTGATTAACTCAATGCAAATGTTTTGCCTATTTTTTATTTTTAAAAAATTATATATGTTTTTATTTTTTTAAAAATAGAGACAGGGCCTCACCATGTTTCCCAGGCTGGTTTCGAACTTCTAGGCTCAAGTGATCCACCTGCCCCAGCCTCCCAAAGTGCTGGGATTACAGGCGTGAGCCACCATGCCCAGCCTGTTTTACCTGTTGCAGCCACAAAGAGACCTGAAGATTCAAGAGTGGCTCTTTAGCTCTGTTGTCTGACTTCTCCTCCTGCTCAGTCAGTGTGGGGCTTTTGTGCCCTTGACCCTACTGGGAGGCAGAGCATGACCGTCCACTTGCCTCTTCTCTTCTTTTCCACCTCCACCTTGGTCCATCCTCAGACCCTCTTTTATTCCTGGCTCCCATGGTCTGGCCCTTTCTCTGAAGAACTCCCTCTGTTGGATTCCCTGCCAGGTGATTGAATTGGGGAGAACGTTGGGAGGCAAACTCTCATAACACAATAATTAGTTCTTTAAAAGCCCAACTTGGCTAGGTGTAGTGGTAGGTACCTGTAATCCCAGCTACTCGGGAGGCTGAGGCCAGAGGATCACTTGAGCCCAGGAGTTCAAGACCAGCTTGGGTAACATAGCAAGACCACATTTTTTTTTTTTTTTTTTGAGATAGAGTCTCACTCTGTCACCCAGGTGGGAGTGCAGTGGCGTGATTTTGGCTTACTGCAACCTCCATCTCCCAGGTTGAAGTGATTCTCCTGCCTCCTCCTGTGTAGCTGGGATTACAGGTGCCCGCCACTACGCCCAGCTAATTTTTTTTTTTTTTTTTTTTTTTTGTATTTTTAGTCAAGATGGGGTTTCACCGTGTTGGCTAGGCTGGTCTTGAACTTCTGACCTCAGCTAATCTGCCCAACTGGGCCTCCCAAAAAGTTCTGGGATTACAGGCGTGAACCACCATGCCCAGCCAAGACCACATCTTAAAAAAAAGAAAAAAGAAAAAAAGTTCAAAAGCCCAGCTTTACAATCCTTTGCACATCTCCACATTGGCTAATAGAATGTCTCCTTCCTGTTAAATTCTCTATGTCTGGAGAATTCAAATAAACAAACAAAAACCTACTCTGCTGTACTTAGGTTCAAAGCCGAATTCTGGTAAATTAATCTTTTTTTTTCAAGATGGAGTCTTGCTCTGTTACCCAGGCTAGAGTGCCGTGGCGCAATCTCAGCTCACTGCAACCTCCACCTCCCAGATTCAAACAATTCTCCTGCCTCAGCCTCCTGAATAGCTGGGATTACAGGTGCCCGCCACCGTGCCCAGCTGATTTTTATATTTTTAGTAGAGACAGGGTTTCACCATGTTGGCCAGGTTGCTCTCGAACTCCTGACCTCGTGATCTGCCTGCCTCAGCCTCCCAAAGTGCTGAGATTACAGGCGTGAGCCACTGCACCTGGCCAAATGAAGCTTTATTGTGTCCTTTCTGGGCCTGAGTCCTTGACAGGATTCTTTGTTAGGCCCTTGTCATCATTGTTGTCATCATCATGATCATGATCATCATCATCATCATCACTAGCATCTAATGTCTACTGAGTTCTTACCATGAGCTGGGGCCAGGGCAAACTGCTTTACCTAGATTGTCTTCTCCTGGTCCAGCTAAATCTGGACTGCTAAGTCTAGACCAGAGGGTCTATTCCGGGGCTCTGCTGTGAATGAGGCAGACTCTCAGACCAGCACTGGAACCAGCAGGCAGAAGCCAGGGGTTGGGCATAAAGTTTAGATAGATTGCTCTCTGACAGTTGAGACAGGTTTGGGACAGTTCTCTGACAGAGACTGAAGAGTAGTGTGTTCGGTCATGCGTCCATTTAATAACTATGTAGAAAAGTGCTTGCTAAGGATAAGGGAACTCTATGCTCAGGAAAGCTTTGAGATCAGAAACAGATCAGTACAGAACTTCATGACCTTAAATATACTGCAAGCTGCTGGTATAGTTATGAAATGATATGATACCCGACATTTGCATCAGTATGAGCCAGAGAAGGGTGAAATAAGTGGGTAAGGGCACACACAAAACAAAAGTGACTATAAGTTAGTATTTTTGAAGCTGGGTAATGAGTATAAGGAAATTTGTTATATTATTCTCTTTACCTTTTTATATGTTTCAATGTTAAATTGAAAGTTAAATATACATACCCTGGTCGGGCACCGTGACTCACGCCTGTAATCCTAGCACTTTGGGAGGCCAAGGCGGGTGGATCGCTTGAGCTCAGGAATTTGACACTGGCCTGGGCACCATGGTGAAACCCTGTTTCTACTAAAAATACAAAAATTAGCTGGGCGTGGTTAGCACCTGCAGTCCCAGCTACTTGGGGACTGAGGCAGGAGGATCCCTTGAACCTGGGAGGTCAAGGCTGCAGTGAGCCAAGATGGCACCACTGCACTCCAGTCTTGTGACAAAGTGAGACCCTGTCTCAAAAATAAAGTAAAATAAAAATAAATAAATACAGAAATACATCCATATTCTTCCATACCTTTTTTCCTTTTCTGTGTGTGTGTGTGTGTGTTTAATTCTAGTTGTTTTCTTTTTCCTGGTTGTTTTGTTATTCTGCATTAAGGTGCTTAAAAAACAAAATAGCCAGTTCAGGCAGGCATGGTGGCTCACACCTGTACCCAGCACTTTGGGAGGCCAAGGCAGTTGGATCACTTGAGGTCAGGAGTTCGAGACTAGCCTGGCCAACATGGTGGAACCCTATCTCTACTAAAAATACAAAAAACTAGCTGGGTGTGGTGGTGGGCATCTGTAATCCCAGCTACTCAGGAGGCTGAGGCAGGAAAATCACTTGAACCCAGGAGGTGGAGGTTGCAGTCAGCCGAGATAGCACCACTGCACTCCAGACTGGGCGACAGAGTAAGACTCAATCTAAAAAAAAAAAAAAAAGCCAGTTGGGTGCAGTGGCATAGCTACCTAGGAGACTGAGGTGGGACAATCACTTGAGCCCAGGAGTTCAAGACCAGCCTGGGCAACATAGTGAGACCCTGCCTCTAAAAAGAGAGAGAGATAGCGATAGAGAGAGAGAGACAGAGAGAAAGACAGAGAGAGAGAGAGAAACATACATAATGAATAAACAAGCAATCAATCATTTATTTAAAAATTTTTAAAAATAGCAATAAGGACATTTTAGTTGCAGTAAGGACAAACCAAGTCAAATGGGTTTTTTGGGCCAGTAAGAAAAAGATAGTTATGGGTTCCTAAAATCCAGGTTCCTATAAAAGGAACATTCATAGGAGAGTTCCATGAAGATAAATAGTCCGGGGTGGGAGTCCAGACCTCTTTGGACAGCTGTCCTGGTTCTCTCCTTCCCTTTGCTGCCCCTTCTCAGGGCTGTTCCTCTCAAAATATGTTTCTTGATGCATGAATGACACTGCGTTTAAGAGGCAATCCTCTGATAAGAAAGTCCTGCCTTTTCCCCACTTCCTGCCCCAACCTGCTCCCAGACCTCCTGGGGTTGACAGCCTGGCTGTCTGGATTTCTCTCTGTTTGCCTACTAATTTGCTTGTCGTCAAAGATCCTTCCCACTGAAAGCCTCCCCTTGATTTTTGTCCTGGTACCTGCTTCTGGGGCCTCCTTGAATGACCTGCCCTACCCTGAAGGTCTGTCCAGCTGCCAGCTTTCATCCAGCCCCAAACCAATCCCATGGTAAACTCTTCCTTTTTCCTTTCTAGAGGCACTCTCCATCCTTTCCCAGCCCTCTCTGGACCTGGGAGATGAACCCAAATGGACTGCACCAAAGGCTGTCTTGTCCTCTGTCTTCTGTTTGAGTTTAACCAAAAGAAGATATCAGAAGATTAAAGAGCAGGATGATGCAGGCATATGATTCTTCCAGATCCCTCCTTGCTGGGCTGCCACGAAAGGGCTGCATCCCTTTTCGAATGCCATAACTATGGTCAAGCGACCCTTTCCCCACAGCCACCTTCTCAGGGTCTTGGTAACTATGCCCTTCCCTTGGCCCTTCAGGCCTAGAAGTAGTACGGTTCTCTGCTGTTGCTAGCTGAGGGGTATGCACTAGCCCTTGTTGGTCTCCCTTAACTCTGTCCACACCTTTGCAAATAGGTACTTAATTAAACCCTTCTCAAGTTAATCAAGTCTACATATGCCACTACTGTGACTGATACAAATCCATACTATTGTCAAGAGAGCCCTGGTTAGTATCTATTTTTGTGTCTTATTTCCTTCACATAATGGAAAGCTTCTTGAAGGCAAGGCCCATCTCTTATCTGCAGAGTGATAGACACAAGAAAAACAGCGAGTTTTTAACACTGACTCTTAGAAGTAATCCTGACCTTGATCACGTCTTCCTCAAAAGGCATTTTTAGGAGGGAAAGGGTATCCAACGAAATATAGCTGCAGATGATGTAAATGTCTGGGAAATTATAGCAGCCAGATAAAGGAAATCACCAGCTTGAAGACATGGTAGTGGGAGAGTCTGGACAAATGCCAGTTAAAGATAAAACAACCTGTTCAATCTTTGACTAAACTCTACAAAATAAAGTATGTTAAACAATGTTGGTCAAAAAGTGTCTAAGAAATCCAGGCACAGAAAGCATGGGAAAGATAGCTTTGTCAGCACTAAAGATTAAAAACTGATTAATCGCCCAATCTGGGAAACATATGTAGCAAATATATAAAGTATATCTTTATAACCAAGGTGAATACTCTTTTTGTTTGTTTAGACATGAATTCTTGCTTTGGATACATGTGTTAATAAATAAAAGACACTGTCACTGCATTTAAGATCTGGAGTTAGACTAACTTTAGAAGAACCCTGGTTTGATAAGATATTACAGAAATGATGGAAGGTGATGCCCAAGGCTAGGTTATACAAGATATTGTGGCTTCTGCCTTAGTCTGGGAAAAATTAGCCACCATGTTGTGAGATCCAATAAGCGGCCCTATGGAGAGGTTCACATGACAAGGAACTAAAGTATTCTGCCATCAGTCACCCCCGAATTGCCAGCTACATGAGTGAGCCATCTTGGAAGCAGATCCTCCAGCCCCAGTTAAACCTTCAGATGACTAGAGCCCCAGCCAACATTGACACCAATCTTGTGAGACACTGGGTAGAACACTCAGCTAAATTGTTCCTTAATTTCTAATGCATGTGAGATTTAAAAAGATGCTTATTATTGTTTTAAGCTGTTAAGTTTCAGGGTTATTTGTTATGCAACAATAGATAACTAATACAGATGCATACCCTGGATCTAATGATGAAGAAACATCATGGCAAGGCACAGTGGCTCATGCCTGTAATCCCAGCAATTTGGGAGACCGAGACGGGCAGATCACCTGAGATCAGGAGGTTGATATCAGCCTGGCCAACATGGTGAAACTTCGTCTGTACTAAAAATACAAAAATTAGCCAGGCATAGTGGTGGGTGCCTGTAATCTCAGCTACTCAGGAGGCTGAGGCAGAAGAATCGCTCGAACCCGGGAGGTGGAGGTTGCAGTGTGCTAAGATTGGGCCACTGCACTCTAGCCTGGGCAACAAGAGTGAGATTTCATCTTGGAAAAAAAAAGAAAAGAAAAGAAAAGAAAACATTACCTAAATCAAAATTAAGGAACATTCTACAAAATAACTGGCCTGTAAGCTTCAAAAGTGTCATGGTCATGAAAGTTAAAGAAGAGATTGTTTCATATTGAAGGAGACCAAAGAGATATGACAACCAAATATAATTTGTGATTCTGAACTAAATCCTTCTGCAATAAAGGACATTATTGGGACAACTGGCAAAACTTGAGTGGAATCTGAAGATTAGATGGCAGGTATGTATCGATGTTAATTTCCTGATTTTGGTGGTTGTATACTAGTAACATAGAATGTATTTGTGTGTAAGAAATACTAAAGTGTTGGGCTGTGCACAGTGGCTCCCACCTGTAATCCCAGCACTTTGGGAGGCCGAGGTGGGTGGATCACGAGGTCAGGAGATCAAGACCATCCTGGCTAACACGGTGAAACCCCATCTCTACTAAACGAATACAAAAATTAGCTGGGCGTGGTGGTGGGCACCTGTAGTCCCAGATACTTGGGAGGCTGAGGCAGGAGAATGGCGTGCAGCGGTGAGGCGGAGCTTACAGTGAGCAGAGATCCCGCCACTGCACTCCAGCCTGGGCGACAGAGCAATACTCCATCTCGGGGGGAAAAAAAAAAGAAATAAATACTAAAGTATTTGAGGATACTGGGGTTTCAGATTTGCAAATTTGTACTGCACTTGTGAGTTTTCTGGAAGTTTGAAATTATTGCCGGGCGCGGTGGCTCAAGCCTGTAATCCCAGCACTTTGGGAGGCCGAGACGGGCGGATCACGAGGTCAGGAGATCGAGACCATCCTGGCGAACACGGTGAAACCTCGTCTCTACTAAAAATACAAAAAATTAGCCGGGCGAGGTGGCTGGCGCCTGTAGTCCCAGCTACTCGGGAGGCTGAGGCAGGAGAATGGCGTAAACCCGGGAGGCGGAGCTTGCAGTGAGCTGCGATCCGGCCACTGCACTCCAGCCTGGGAGACAGAGCGAGACTCCGTCTCAAAAAAAAAAAGAAAAAAAAAAAAAAAAAAAAAAAAAAAAAAAGAAATTATTAAAAAAAAAATACCAAAATAGAGTTAACTAATACAAATTACATTGGCTACAATCTAAATAAATATTGACTGGCCTCAAGAGTTTCAGAGCTACATACAATACTTTCACAGATCATATCTGAGGTGGGCATTCCAGGCAGACAGACTAGGTTGGAAATGGCCAGAAGAGCAGAGATGGGCAGATGCAGGGAGCATTAAGGGTAAGTAGATGGGTATGACTTGAACATCCAATATAGACAAGGAAGGAAACAAAAAGGAGGGAGAAAGTTTGGAGACTGGGGAGTTTTGAACTACATGTAGCTTGATTATATCTGTGTTTAGAAACACTCTATGTTTTTTATGGATATGTATACTTTTTATTAATGTAAAATATGCATATAGAAATGTATAGAAATCAAAAGTGTACAACTGAACAATTTTTTTTTTTTTTTTTTAAAGCAGAGGCTCACTCTGTCACCCCAGCTGGAGTGCAGGGGTACAATCTTGACTCACTGCTGCTCCACCTCTCAGGTTCAAGCAATTCTCGTGCTTCAGCCTCCCAAGTAGCTGGGTTTACAGGCACATGCCATCACGTCCAGCTAATTTTTGTTATTTTTTTTTAAGAGACGGGGTTTCACCATGTTGGACAGGCTTGTCTCAAACCCCTGGCCTCAAGTGATCCGTCCGCCTTGGCCTCCCAAAATGCTGGGACTACAGGTGTGAGCCACCATGCCCGGCCAGTGAATTTTTATTCAATGAACACATCTGTGTAACCATCACCCAGATCAAGAAACGTTATAAATCCAGTTCTCACCGGGGCGCGGTGCCTCACGCCTGTAATCCCAGCACTTTGGGAGGCGGAGGACGGGCGGATCATGAGGTCAGAAGATCGAGACCTCCCTGGCTAACACAGTGAAATCCCATCCGCACTAAAAATACAAAAAAAAAAAAAAAAAAAAAAAAATTAGCTTGACGTGGTGGCGGGCGCCTGTAGTCCCAGCTACATGAGAGGCTGAGGCAGGAGAATGGCGTGAACCTGGGAGGCGGAGCTTGCAGCAAGCCGAGATTGCACCACTGCCCTCCAGCCCCGGGCGATAGAGCGAGACTCTGTCGAAAGAAAGAAGAAAGAAAGAAAGAAAGAAAGAAAGAAAGAAAGAAGAAAGAAAGAAAGAAAGAAAGAAAGAAAGAAAGAAAGAAAGAAAGAAAGAAAGAAAGAAAGAAAGAAAGAAAGAAAGAAAGAAAGAAAGAAAGAAAGAAAGAAAGAAAGAAAGAAAGAAAGAAAGAAAGAAAGAAAGAAAGAAAGAAAGAAAGAAAGAAAGAAAGGAAGGAAGGAAGGAAGAAGGAAGGAAGGAAGGAAGGAAGGAAGGAAGGAAGAAGGAAGGAAGGAAGGAAGGAAGGAAGGAAGGAAGGAAGGAAGGAAGGAAGGAAGGAAGGAAGGAAGGAAGGAAGGAAGGAAGGAAGGAAGGAAGGAAGGAAGGAAGGAAGGAAGGAAGGAAGGAAGGAAGGAAGGAAGGAAGGAAGGAAAGAGAGAAATCCAGTTCTCTCAATCTCACCCGCCTTCACTTCTTTTTTGAGACGGCGTTTCACTCTTGTTGCCCATGCTGGAGTGCAATGGCGCAATCTTGTCTCACAGCAACCTGCGCCTCCCCGGGTCCAAGCGATTCTCCATGTTGGTCAGGCTGGTCTTGAACTCCCGACCTCAGGTGATCCGCCCGCCTCGCCTCTCAAAGTGCTGGGATTACAGTCGTGAGCTCCCGCGCCCGGCCCCCTGCCTGCATTTCTTTACCCCATGGGAGGAAATGCATGTGATGAAGCTTGACTGGCCTCTGTGCACACCTGACGGTACCTTCAGTAACTTCTCATGTACTCGCATTTCTTTCTTTCTTTCTTTCTTTTTTTTTTGAGACAGGGTCTCAAAAATCTTATAAATAGATTTCATTCTTAGAGCAACCTTATGAAGAAGTTACTGTGATAATCATTATTTTACAGATAAGGAAAATGACACACATAGAAGTCAGATTTGAACCTAAGTAGTCTGCCTCCAGAGCCCAATGCTGTTAACTACTGTGGTATATTGTACTGTATATAATAAGTTTGTAGTGAATGGATAAATGAATGATGACTCATAATTACTTGGTTTGTTACTTAAAGTCACCTGGGGCATGAATAGAGTTATATTTGAGTTTCAATATATGATTAATAATTTTTTGGACAGGCTTGGTTTAGAACAGGGTTTCTCAACTTCAGAGTTATTGACATTTTGGGCTGGACAATTCTTTGTGGTGGGGGGCTGTCCTGTGCATCATAAGATGTTCGGCAGCATCTCTGGTCTTTACCCACTAGAAGCCAGTAGCAACTCCCATTGTCCCTAGTTGTGACAACCAGAAATATCTCTAGACATTGCTATATGTCTTCCAGGGAACAAAATTGCTCCCAGTTGAGAATTACTAGTCTAGAACAGCATTAATCTAAAGAAAGCTACTTGTCTTTTTTTTTTTTTTTTTTTTTTTTTGAGACAGAGTTTCACTCTTGTGGCCCACCCAGGCTGGAGTGCAGTGGAGTGATCTTGGTTCACTGCAACCTCCGCCTCCCTGGTTCAGGCGATTCTCCTGCCTCAGCCTCCCAAGTAGCTGGGATTACAGGCGCCCACCACCATGCCCAGCTAATTTTTGTGTTTTTGGGAGAGGGTTTCACCACATTGGCCAGGCTGGTCTTGAACTCCTGACCTCAGGTGACCCACCCATCTCGGGCCTCTGAAAGTGCTGGGATTACAGGCATGAGCCACTGCACCCGGCTGGAAAGCTACTTTTGGATCCAGTAACCCCACTTCCCAAATGAATTGAAATCAGCGTGTCCGTCAAAGGAATATCTGCACTCCCATATTCATTACAGTATTATTCATAATAGCCAAGATATGAAATCAACCTACGTATCCATCAACAGATGAATGGATAAAGAAAATGTGATATATATACACACACATATATATATATACATACACACATATATACATATATATTATATATATATATTTTTTTGAGATGGAGTCTCGCTCTGTCGCCCAGGCTGGAGTGCAGTGGCATGATCTCGGCTCACTGCAAGCTCCGCCTCCCAGGTTCACACCATTCTCCTGCTTCAGCCTCCTGAGTAGCTGGGACTGCAGGCGCCCACCACCATGCCCAGCTAATTTTTTGTACTTTTAGTAGAGGCGGGGTTTCATCGCGTTAGCCATGATAGTCTCGATCTCCTGACCTCGTGATCCACCTGCCTCGGCCTCCCAAAGTGCTGGGATTACAGGCGTGAGCCATGCGCCCGGCCTTTTTGTTTGTTTTGTTTGTTTGTTTTTGTTTTGAGATGAAGTCTTGCTCTGTCGCCCAGGCTGGAGTGTAGTGGCACGATCTTGGCTCACTGCAACCTCTGCCTCCGGGGTTCAAGCGATTCTCCTGCCTCAGCCTCCTGGAAGTGCCGGGGACTACAGGCACGCACCACCATGCCCGGCTGATTTTTTTGTAGTTTTAGTAGAGATGGGGTTTCACCATGTTAGCCAGGATGGTCTCGGTCTCCTGACCTCGTGATCTGCCTGCCTTGGCCTCCCAAAGTGCTGGGATTACAAACAGCAGCCACTGCGCCCAGCCAAATGTGGTATATATACACAATAAAATACTATTCAGCCTTTAAAAGAAAGAAATTCGGGCCGGGTTACATAGTAGGGTAACTATAACCAATAGTAATGTATGGTATCTTTCAAAATAAGAGTGAATTTCACATGTCTCATCACAAAAAGGATAAGTAAGTGAGGTACTGGATATGTTAATTAGGTTGATTTAATCATTCCACATTCTATACATATATCAAAGCATCACTTGGCACTCGATCAATGTATACAATTACAATCTGTCAATCTAAAACAATATTAATTTAAAAAGAAAAGAGACTTTTCCAGTATTTGTGCTAATAAAAGAAAAGGGAAAAACATAATCCAGAAAAACAGAAAATGCAAAAATTTCATTTATTTGTGTGGCAGAAATTGTTAGTTGCCTATTGCGACACCTATCAGAAGGGACTACCTCAGCTGGGTGCCGTGGTTCATGCCTGTAATCCCAGAACTTTGGGAGACTGAGGCAGGTAGATCACAAGGTCAGGAGTTCGAGACCAGCCTGACCAACATGGTGAAATCCCGTCTCTACTAAAAATACAAAAATTAGCCATGCCTGGTGGTGCGTTCCTGTAATCCCAGCTACTCAGGAGGCTGAGGCAGGAGAATTGCTTGAACCAGGGAGGCGGAGGTTGCAGCGAGCAGAGATTGCGCCACTGCACTCCACTCCAGCCTGGGTGACAAAGCAAGACTCCATCTCAAAAAAAAAAAAAAAAAAAAAAAAAAAAAGAAGGGACTACCTCATCCTTTCTCCTCCAATTCTAAACTTACCTGCATTTGTCCTCATACGCTCCTCCTCCTGTCTCTCAGAGGACGCTAATCCCTCCATCTGTTCCTAGATCCCTTTCTGTCCTGTCTTCTCAGGAACTGTTGCCATCATTATCGTCTTTCTTTTATCCTTAGCATTTCTCTAATGGATCCTTTCTATCAGCATTTAAATATGCTTAAGTCTCTCACTTCATTTTATTTCCCAAATTTAAATTTTGGAAAATTTCAAACTATCAGAAAAGTTGCAAGAAGAGTACAACAAATTATCACAACCCTTCACTTAGATCCACCATTTTTTTTTTTTTTTTTTGAGACAGAGTCTCTGTGTCACCCAGACTGGAGAGCAGTGATGCAATCTCCGCTCACTGCAACCTCCACCTCCCGGGTTCAAGAGGTTCTCCTGCCTCAGCCTTCCATGTAGCTGGGATTAGAGACACACACCACCATGCCTGGCTAATTTTTTGTATTTTTAATAGAGATGCCATTTCACCTTGTTGGCCAGGCTGGTCTGGAACTCCTGACCTCAAGTGATCCGCCCACCTTGGCCTCCCAAAGTGCTGGGATTATAAAAGTGAGATACCACACCCAGCCAGATCCACCAATTCTTAATATTTTGCCACATTTGCTTTAGTTGTCTCTCTCCCTCCCTTCCTCCTTCCCTCTTTCTCTCTCACTCTACATAGACACCTCTCTTATTTCCTAAACCAATTGAAAGTTAGCTGCAGGTATCATAACATTTCACCCTAAATACTTCAGCATGTATCACCTAAGATATTCTTTGATTTTCTTATTCTCACAGTTATCACACTCAGAAAACTTAACATTGATAAAATACTGTTATCTAATACACAGCCCATATTCAGTTTCCCTGTTTCACTAATGTCTTTATTTATTTTATTATTTTTTTTAAGAGCCGGGCATGGGGCATGGTGGCTCACGCCTGTAATCCAGCATTTTGGGAGGTCGAGGCGAGTGGATCACTTGAGGTCAGGAGTTTGAGACCAGCCCGGCCATCATGATGAAACCCTGTCTCTACTAAAAATACAAAAATTAGGCTGGCACGGTGGCTCACGTCTGTAATCCCAGCACTTTGGGAGGCCAAGGCGGGCGGGTCACGAGGTCAGGAAATCGAGACCATCCTGGCTAACACGGTGAAATCCCGTCTCTACCAAATATACAAAAAAATTAGCTGGGCGAAGTGGCAGGTACCTGTAGTCCCAGCTACTTGGGAGGCTGAGGCGGGAGAATGGCGTGAATCTGAGTGGCAGAGCTTGAGTGAGCCGAGATCGCGCCACTGCACTCCAGCCTGGGCGACAGAGCGAGACTCCATCTCAAAAAAAAAAAAAAAAAAAAAAAAGAGAGAGACAAGGTCCTGCCAGATTGCCAACCTGGTCTTGAACTTCTGGGCTCAAGAGATCATTTTGCTTTGGCTTCCCAAAGTGCTGGGATTACAGGTGTGAGCCACCGCACCCAGTCCTATTAATGCCTTTTGTAGCTGTTTTCTCTGCTGTGTATCAGTGTCAGTGTATGTGTGTTGTTCCAGTGTCCAATCAGTGATCATTCATTGCATTTAGTTGCCATGTCACCTCAATTTCCTTTGAACCAAAATCTTTCTTCTTTCAAACAAACAATGCTTTCCTTAGACTCCCAGCTTCTACATCTAACCCCTGTGCTAGCTTTTCTCTCCTTCCCTTGACAGCCACGTTTTGCAAAGAAGAGACTCAGCGGTCTTCATATCCTCACCTCCCTCTTCAATATGCTGCAGTATGGCATCTGCACCCGCCCCCCGCCAACATGATCCTCACTCATCAGACTTTCCTGCTACCTCTCTGGTCACTTCTTGGGCTCCTTTGTAGCTTTGTAGGCTCCTCTTCCTGTGCTTGTCCTGTAAATCTTACCGTTCTTCAGAATGCTGTCCTAGGCCTGTTGCTCTTTCCACTGTTTATGCTTTCCCTGAGTGATTCCTTTCCTTTCCTTTCCTTTCCTTCTTTCTCTCTTTCTTTCTTTCTCTCTCTCTTTCTTTCTTTCTTTCTTTCTTTCTTTCTTTCTTTCTTTCTTTCTTTCTTTCTTTCTTTCTTTCTTTCTTTCTCTTTCTCTCTCTTTCTTTATTTCTTTCTTTCTTTCTTTTTCTTTCTTTCTTTCTCTTTCTTTTTCTCTCTCTCTCTTTCTTTCTTTCTTTCTTTCTTTCTTTCTTTCTTTCTTTCTTTCTTTCTTTCAGACAGAGTCTTGCTCTATGGGCCAGGCTAGAGTGTAGTGGTGTGATCTCGGCTCAATGCAACCTCCACCTCCCAGGTTCAAGCGATTCTCCTGCATCAGCCTCCTGAGTGAGCACCATTGCGCCCAGCTAATTTTTGTATTTTTAGTAGAGATGGAGTTTCACCATGTTGGCTAGGCTGGTCTCGAACTCCTGACCTCAGGTGATCCACCCACCTTGGCCTCCCAAAGTGCTGGGATTACCAGCGTGAGTCACCAGGCCCGGCTCCCTACGTGATTTCATTCTTTTCAGGGGAGGAAGCGGGAGTGGGGTTTCATTTACCACCCATATGCTGGAATCCCTATTTGTAGCCCAGGTCTTTCTCTCCAACTTCAGTTTCGAATATTCAATGGCCTCCCCAACATCTGAATCCACTTAGAAATCTCACAGGCACCTTGAAGCAATAAGTCCAAAAAGAGAACTGATTATCCTCCTACCACTTGCTCCTTCTACTCTGCTTTCTGTCTTAAAAAAAAAAAAAAAAGGAATCCTTCATTCGTTACCTGAGCCAGATACATAGAAGTCATCTTTGACACATCTAATCACTATACTCAACTGATTCTATCTCCTTAGTATCTCTGGAATCCATCTACTTCTTTCTGTTCTTACCACCACATTCAAGCTGCCATCATCTCTCCCAGGAAGATTTCAGCAACCCCATAATCCTTTTCCCAAGCTTCCAGCTGTGCTCCATTTTAATCTCTCCTCCACCCTGGACTCTGATTTTCTGAAAACGCAAATCTGACCATGTTTAAAATTGTTCAGTTAGTTTCTCACAGCTCTCAGGATACAGTCCAAATGGCTTAACTTGGCCTATAAGCTGGAGTGAAAGTCAAGGTATTTTGTTGCTGGTAAGGTACAGGCCCTGATGCCAGTTAGAAAGCATGTCAGCTGATTCATCTGACCAGTTTATGCCGCCTAAATAATGGCTTACCTATAGAGCCCCATACTCTTCTGCAGTCTCATCTAGGGTCACTCTTCCTCTAAAGTCCCACTGACCTTGTTTTGGTTCTCAGAATCAATCACCAAAATGCAGTTACCTTTGCCTGGAATACTCTTTTCCAGTGGCTGCACCATCATCCCACCTCATCTTTTAGTTTGTTTATTTATTTATGTATGTATTTATTTATTTTTTGTAACTCCATCATGTTACTGCCTTAGTCCTCTGAAAACTTCCAGCTAGTTTTCATACGAATGCGTTTGAAGTCTTCTCCATTTTGAACTTGTGTAGAATTTTTTTTTTAATTCAAGAGCAAAACTTTTTATTAACTGAAAGCCTATTATGTATTAAGTATCATGCTGAGTTTTGTGGACATAGGGGCTAGGAAAAAGTATCAACAGAGTGAAAGAGTAAGCTCCACGAAGAAATAACTGGGTCTGTCTTGTTCATCAATGAATCCCCTTTTCTTTTTCTTTTTGTCTAATTAATTTTATTTTTATTTCAATAGTTTTTGGGGTACAAGTGGTTTTTGGTTACACAGATTAATTGTATAGGGGTGAAGTCTGAGATTTTAGCCACCCAGGTAGTGATGAATCCCTACTTCTTGAGATGATGTCTGCACACGGTTATATGCTTACTATCTGTTGGATGACTGAATGAATAAGATGGTTTAAAATGGAGATTTTTCCTATAAGTGAAAAAGTATTTTCCTAGTTCAATTATTTTATAAATTCAGATATTTTGTACAAGGCTGTCACAATCTAACTCACTTTTTTTTTTTTTTTTTAGACAGAGTCTGGCTCTGTTGCCCAGGCTGGAGTGCAGTAGCGTGATCTCGGCTCACTGCAACCTCTGCCTCCCGGGTTCAAGCAATTCTCATACCTCAGCCTGCCAAGTAGCTTGGATTACAGGCGTGTGCCACCAGGCCCGGCTAATTTTTGTAGTTTTAGTAGAGAAGGGGATTTCTCCATGTTGGCCAGGCTCGTCTCAAACTCCTGACCTCAGGTGATCTACCCGCCTCGGCCTCCCAAAGTGCTGGGATTACAAGCGTCAGTCACCGTGCCTGGCCCTAAGTCACTTTTAACCGAACCCTAGAGTTTTCTCCTCCTAAGGTAGGCCCAATTTACAAAATAAACCCATATCGTATCTTTTCAGGCCAAAGAAAATATTTATATGCTTTATTTGCTGGAGGCCATTATATTCCACCGTTGAAGGACTTTTGTAAGTACCTGTTTGACCCTTAGTGCAGGGCTTATATCCCACAGTTAGCAAGCTATGCGCTTTTTGAGCTCTCAACACCAAGAATTTCTTGAGCCGAGTTCTATTCGGCCCTGACTTGCTGTAGGGGAGAAAAGATTCCTTGGGAGAAGTGTGGGTGGCGATAGCTTAGGAGGACCTTGAAATTCTGCATTGGTCTGTGAGCTGCTGCCTGGTGCCCATTGGCCCAGCTACTCCGGGTAGCAAACCTGCAGACGCCAGATATATGAGATTTGGGGACGTTCAGCTCCCTAAAACCACAGTTAGGCAGGCCCTAGGACCCCTGATTCTTGCCATAGTTTTTCTTAGTATTTGGGCTACAGGTAAGGCATTGGTCGCCATCTTGATATCAAATGTCAGGCAAGCAGCTACTGGCGTCGCTCGGTAACCACGGAGACACCTGTGCCCCTCCCGTTTTTTAATCCTTAGAGGCTGTAAACTACAATTCCCATCAGCCAATTTCCTATGCTTAATGGCAAGTTATCTAAATCTGGCTTGTGGGCAACCGCAACGCTGCCGCAGTGAACTATGGGAGTTGCGGTTCACCGCGTAGCGTCAGTTTTTTTCTGCGGGAAGCTCCAGAACTACAAATCCCGTGAGCCAGTGGGCTTTCGCCTGCGTACTGAGAAAGCCGATTCTCCTTGGCCCCTAAGCCTGTGCCTGAGAGGTAAGAGAGGGCGGGGGGAAGGAAGAGGAGGCGGGATCCGGGCGCTGCGTTGGCTGCGGCCTGGCACCAAAGGGGCGGCCCCGGCGGAGAGCGGACCCAGTGGCCTTGGCGATTATGGACCCGGCCGAGGCGGTGCTGCAAGAGAAAGCACTCAAGTTTATGGTGAGGAGACGGTGGAGGCCGGGGAACGGCGGAGGCGCTGGCGTTGGCGGCGTCGTTGAGCTCGGGCCTGTGCCGCCCGCCCACTGCGGGACCAGGCAGCGGGACCCTGGGCCGAGGCTGGCGGCGGGGCAGCTGGAGGCATGGGATGGGAGCTCCAGAAAGGAGGCTAGGGGTTGCGGAGCGGACCCAGGGTGGGGGCAGCAGCTCCGCCATCTTGTGGATGAGAGGCCAAGTGACAGCGGGAGCTTAATCGAGGAGGGGGCTCCAAGCGGCGCGCGGGGCCCTGGAGGGAAAGGGGCGTGGGGACTGTTACTGAAGAGCGGAGGAAGCTCTGTGGAGAAACGCCGTGAGGCCGCTGGCGGGGCCTTCCCAGTGTCAGGGTTACCGGTAAGGCCCGGGAGAGGAGGTGCATTCAGGACTGGGGAAGGGGAGCGCGGGATAGAGTGAAGACAGATATGGTAGGTAGAGGGGAACGGGCAGGGCTGGATGCAGATGGATTTAAGGGTGGAGGAGGGAACGCTAGGGCTGGTGAGAGGCTTACAGTTTTGTAGAATGAGGGAGGGAGGATAGCCTTTGCCTTGAGGGTGGAATCCCAGCTTGGCCAAACTACTGTTGACAAACTCTGGAAGGGAAGAGGCCTCAAGGAAGATAAGGACTGGGAAAGAGTACCTAGGGCTATAATGACAGTCCCTGGGAGGGGAAAAGGGTGTTGACTGTAAACTAGAATTACAAATGTCAGGGAGAGAGGTACATAACGCTACTTTGAAAGGAGAAGCTAAATACTGTAGTAAGGACATGGTGATGAAAAGTAAGAGGCAGATTGGTCAGGGAAACATGGGTACAGGAGATTGGTTCAAAATGAGTATCTAATAGGGTAAGCAAAACAAAATTTAAAGGTAAATTGTGGGACCGTAAAATGTGGAGGCCAGGTGCTTTGTATCATTTTCTGGGAAAGGCCGCGGAGATGAGAGTTGCAAAGACCCATAAGAAGTGATGAGATCAGTTGAGAAATTTAGGAGATAAAAAGGGTGGAGGTAGGTAGAGGGAAGTAAGTCAGGAATAAGTCAGTATTTGTGGTTACCCGTCACTTTTAGGTTGAAGCACAGTGTGAGCAAAGATTGGATTTTGTGGGTGTGTTTAAATCCCTTGGAACATATTTCTTTAACTTTGTATCACGCTTTTCTTTTTGCTGTGCTTATCTTTGGCAAACTTGTATAGTCTGATATTTGATGCTTTTAATCTGATGCTTTTTGTGTTTCCTAGGTGTGAAACCAGACTTTGTGGTTACGACTAAAGAATGATGGAATGCATAGACTTTAAGCTTAACAGGTGGCCTTAGGGACATTGATATTATTTGCAGTCAAGTCTTGCCTTTTCAGAAGTTATTGTGACTTGTCACTCCAAATCTTACTCCTTTGCTTAAAAAAAATATTTTGCATCTTTGCCTAAAATACCATAACAAATCCAGATAAACGTGGATACTAAGGAAATTGAATTTTAGGCTTTAAACTGCCCCATTTATAAGAATAGTTTTTTGGAAACTAATCAAATTCACTAAAACTTTATTTTGCATTAGTGTTTTCAAAAACACCTAAAGTTCAAGGGTATCGTTAAAAAAATTTCACTGAGCCTGAAGAAGGTTCTTGGATTTCTGCCCAACATTAAAATTCTAAATATGAAGAAGAGACTTTGAAATTTTACTGGACTTTAGAAGTAAGTGAAAGTTATTAGACTTAAGTCAGAAAACTGTTACTGCTTATTTTTGTTTTCCTAGAGGGTTGAATCCTTTTTTTTTCTTTTTCTTTTGAGACGGAGTCTCACTCTATCGCCCAGGCTGGAGTGCAGTGGTGCAGCCTCCGCCTCCTGGGTTCAGGCGAGTCTCCTGCCTCTGCCTCCCGAGTAGCTAGAACTACAGGTGCAGGCCACCACGCCCGTCTAATTTTTAGTAGAGACGGGGTTTCACCATGTTGGCCAGGATGGTCTCAGTTCCTGACCTGGTGATCCGCCCACCTTGGCCTCCCAAAGTGCTGGGATTTCAGATGTGAGCCGCAGCGCCCAGCAGAGGGTTGACTCAATCCTGATCCTGACACTTGTGTCAGATTTATGGAATAATGTGATTTACAGATCTTAAAGAGACATGAGGTCATCGTTTTTACTCTCGGTTAGACTTCAGCCTAGTAACATTTTCAGCTACTTAATCTGTGCTTTGTACCAGTGAGTTATGTTTTGATAATGGCCTCCTGGTTGAGTTAAAGTGGACTTGGAGATGACCATGTAGTAGTTGCAGCTTTTAGGGCACCACACATTACTAAATCTTGAATTAGTTTCCATAGGGAGGAGCCAGTTTTTTCTTTTAATTTTAGTTACTTTCGTTATTGACCTTGCCTGCTGTGTTGGCTGCTGTTTGAGAAAAGGTCAACTAGAATAGGGTCACCAGAATGACACCTTAATAAAAGAAACAGAATGGAGAGTTTGAAATTGGGTATTCTCTTTCAGTGCAGTAAGTCTTATGAATCTGAGTAAGTCACAACTTCCTTTTGATGCCATTTACCCTGCTATAACGTGTTGATGTATTCAGAGTCAATTTTAAGAAAGAAATATATTGGCGGGGCACGGTGGCTCATGCTTGTAATTCCTGCACTTTGGGAGGCTGAGGTGGGTGGAACACGAGGTCAGGAGATCAAGACCATCCTGGGCAAGATGGTGAAACCCCATATCTACTAAAAATACAAAAATTAGGCATGGTGGTGTGCACCTGTAGTCCCAGCTACTTGGGAGGTTGAGGCAGGAGAATCACTTGAACCCGGGAGGCAGAGGTTGCAGTGAGCTGAGATCGTGCCATTGCACTCCAGCCTGGGCAACAGAGCGAGACTCTGTCTCAAAAAAAAAAAAAAAGAAGATATTTGAGCTAGCATCAAATAATTAGTGCACAGTACACGTGGAAAAACTATCCTTTTAATCAAACCGACATTTTTGTTACTATTTGGCTTTGTTCTGGTCTCAACCTTTCCCTCAATTATGAATCACTAATGACAACTTTTATACAGATATAGATGTCATGATTTAAACAAATGTAAAATTAGTTTAAAATGACGAAATGGATACTCTCACAAATTTGCTCATTGCTATACTAATGTGCATTGATAAATAATTTTACAATAAAATCCTATTAATAAGACTGCTGATTCAGAGATGACCATAATTCACCCATGATCGAGACTTAAAGCTTATCTTAAATAGTTTAAGCAGAATGTTTAACTCTTAAAAACAAATAAATGGTATTGAAAGCAACCGTTTACATTAACTTATGTGCTAATGTCTCTCATTCAGCTTTAGCAGGTCCTCAAGGACCTTTCTTAATACTTTTTTGGTTAACAAAAGTATAAACGGAAACTTGAAGAGAACCTAAGAAGAGAAATGAAAATGATTAAGGGAACATAGGCCCCAAAACACACACACACCTGCACGCGCATTTAAGATAGGGGGTGGAAAGACATGCTGAGGAGGAATTTGAACTTTATTTTTGTTTTCACCTTTGAAACAGGGTTTTGCTATGTTGCCCAGCCTAGAGTGCAGTCACAGCTTGCTGCAGCCTCAAACTCCCAGGCTCACGTGATCCTCCTGCCTTCGCCTCTCAAGTGGCTACAGGCACACGCCACTTTGCTGTTTTTTTTTGTTTTTTTTTTTTTTCTTTTTGTAGAGAATGAGGGTCTCCCTTTGTTGACAGGGGTGGTTTTGAACTCCTGGGCTCAAGGGATCCTCCTGCCTTGGCCTCCCAGTTTGGGATTACAGGCGTGAGCCACCTTGCTGAGCCATGTTTATTTTTAAAAACAGGATAAATATATTCTTGTCCAGCCAATCCCAGAATCAAGTAGAGTAGCTTGAAATGGATGAAATAATTTTAGAATGTACATAAGTTTTATTTGTAGCGGTGATAGATAAGTGAAACAATATAAAGGGTAAATATTTGCTGTTTAATAAACCACCTCAAAACTTAGGTTAAAAAAACCAATTTATTTTTCCCCTCAAGTCTGATGGTTTTTCTGCTTCACTTGGTATTGGCTGAGGTGTGGGCGTGGTTGAAATGTTCAGAGTGGCCGCATTCACATGGCTAGCCACTGGTTGAGAGTTCAGCTAGGGCTAAAGACCTTCAGTTCTCCTCTATATGGGCCTTTCTCTACGTGGCTGCTTGGATTTTGTTAAAGTGTGGTGGCAAGGTTCTAAGAAAGGACATTCCAGGAGACAGGAAGTAGAGACTGCCAATCTTCTAAATCCTAGATTTGGAAGTCCAAGAATGTCACTGTGGGTCAAAGCCAGTCAAGGCCGACTACAGAGGAAGGAGAAATAATCTCTACCTATTGATAGGAAGGGTGGCATGCATAAACAGGGAAGGGGGAATTGCTGGGGGCCACCTTTTGAGACTTGCTACCATAGGTGCTATGCTAGTTGGATGTTCAGGCTAAAAATAAAAATATTATCAGCCAAGTTTGTGGGTCATAATGCTAGGAATGTTTAGCAGGCATCTCTTTTTTTGAGGTTAACTTTGGAAGGCACTGACATGATCTCCTGCATGACTTCCCTTTATGATGTCATTGTAGACATAATACTGGGTGAATTAATGTGATTCAGTAAGCTTGCTTAATTACTTCAAAAAACATAGGTATCTAAACACAGATTACATTTTAAAATAAATTGTCAGATGTTTCACTATAATGGAATTTTCTTTACATCAGTGAAATTGATTACCAGGTGGTGGGATGAACATCTGAAACCAGTTCTTAGTTTAAGTTGTCAGAGTTTGTGTGTATACTTTATCTATTCCCAGTTTAAATTAGCTTTCAAACAGTTTCTTTTATGGGTACTCTTATAGGTGTTAGGGTATGAAATTAGTGGTAATTCTTTTTGCTAATTTTCTTTTTTTGTTTTGTCTGAGATACCCTGAGTTTCACTCTGTTGCCCAGACTGGAGTGCGGTGGCACAATTTCGGCTCACTGCAACCTCTGCCTCCCGGGTTCAAGTGATTTGCCTACCTTAGCCTCCCAAGTAGCTGGAATTACAGGCATGCGCCACCTCACCTGGCTAATTTTATTGTTGTTTTTGTTTTTAGATGGAGTTTTGCTCTTGTTGTCCAGGCTGGAGTGCAATGGTGCCATCTCAGCTCACTGTAACCTCTGCCTCTGAGGTTCAAGTGATTCTCCTTCCTCAGCCTCCCCTGTAGCTGGGATTACAGGCATGCACCACCACGCCCCAGCTAATTTTGTATTTTTGGTAGAGACAGGGTTTTTCAAATGTTGGTCAGGCTGGTCTCGAACTTCCGACCTCAGGTGATCTGCCCGCCTCGGCTTCCGAAAGTGCTGAGATTACAGGCTTGAGCTGCCGTGTCCGGCCTCTTTTTGCTAATTTTCTAAATTTATGTTTATAGTAGATTTTCATAAATTATCAAAAGTGAATTATTAACTGTGGAGTAAAACTCCTACTTTGAGTAGTTTTAGAAATTATTTATTGCTAAATTAGAAAATAAACTTTGAAAAGAGATCTCTTATTTTTTTAAAAAACTTTTAATTGAGACAGGGTCTCACTCTGTCACCCAGGCTGGAGTACAGTGGTGCAATCTCAGCTCACTGCAACCTTTACCTACTGTTTTCAAGCGATTCTTGTGCCTCAGCCTCCCAGGTAGCTGGGACTACAGGCATACGCCATCACGCGCAGCTAAGTTTTGTGTTTTTAGTAGAGACGGGGTTTCACCGTGTTGCCCAGGCTGGTCTTGAACTCCTTACCTCAGGTGATCTGCCCACCTCAGCCTCCGAAAGTGCTGGGATTACAGGCGTGTAACTGTGCCCGGCCTAGAGAAGGGATCTTTTTTTTTTTTTTTTTTTTGAGATGGAGTCTTGCCTTGTCGCCCAGGCTAGAGTGCAATGGCACAATGTCAACTCACTGCAACCTCTGCTTCCCAGGTTCAGGCGATTCTCCTGTCTCAGCCTCCGGAGTAGCTGGGATTACAGACACCTGCCATCATGCCTAGCTAATTTTTGTATTTTTGTAGACGGGGTTTCACCATGTTGGCCAGGCTATTCTTGAACTCCTGACCTCAGGTGATCCCCTGCCTTGGCCTCCCAAAGTGCTGAGATTACAGGCATTAGCTACCGTGTCTGGCCTCTAGAGATGGGATCTTGCTTGCTCTGTTGCTCAGGCTGGCCTTGAATTCAGGCTGGAGTTAAGTGATCTTTCTGCCTCGTCCTCTCCGGTACCTGGGACTACAGGTGCGTGCCACCACTTGCAGCCTAAAATATTTTTTAAATCTCGCCTACTTTCTAGCGTGTATTTTATTTTATTAGGGCGCAGCTCTGCCATCAATAGGTTGAGCTCACTGCAGCCTCAAACTCCTGGGCTGAAGCAATGCTCCTACCTCAGCCTCCTGAGTAGCTGGGACTACAGGTTTGTGCCACCACACCTGGCTAATTTTTTATTTTTTTGTAGAGATGGGGTCTTGCTGTGTTGCCCAGGCTGGTCTGGAACTCCTGGCCTCAAGTGATTCTCCTGCATCAGCCTTCCAAATTGCTGGGATTACAAGCTTGAGCCACCATACCCAGCTCTAGCAATTTTTTTTTTTGAGACGGAGTCTCACTCTGTTGCCCAAGCTGTAGTGCAGTGGCATGATCTCGGTTCACTACAACCTCCGCCTCCTGGGTTCAAACAGTTCTCCTGCCTCAGCCTCCCGAATAGCTGGGATTGCAGGCATGTGCCACCATGCCCGGCTAATTTTTTGTATTTTTAGTAGTGACAGGGTTTCACCATGTTAGTCAGGATGGTCTCAATCTCCTGACCTTGTGATCCACCCACCTCGGCCTCCGTAAGTGCTGGGATTACAGGCGTGAGCCACCGCGCCTGACCAGCAATATTTTAATATAGCACAGAAGTCCTTTCTAAATGTGTATAGTGAGAATCCATTGAGGATGAAATAGAAAATATTTACCAAAGTTTAACAACTTAGTCAATAAAAATAAACTTTCTCTTTCCTTAATAAATCAATCTCAGCATTCTAAAATAGGCAGTGGAGCGGGGGAGAAATCTCTATGGGAAGGGTCCACTGGATCTTAACAGTTTCAACTAGTGTTCCACAGTATTTACGCTGTACTTGGGGAGAATTTCTGAATAATTAGAGTAGTCTGAGGCTTATTCCTTTTAGTTTCCCATAGCCTGATTGAGATAGAGCTATAAGATCAGTTGTAACATTGTACAGAAGGCTTAGAGATAACCAAGTGAAAAAGATAACTGAGATTACTGTTGAACTAAGAATATGATTGTTCTCTGAGACACTACCTGCTAGTTCCTGGATTACCTTTATATGTGACCAAGGTGGGGATTGGGAAGCAAGGGAGCAAAAGCCCCAGAGCTAAGGGAGAGAGAATTTCTGCCTGCCTAAGATGAACCTTTTGAGTTGGATTTTTTTTTCCCCCTGCGATGGAGTCTCGCTCTGTCGCCAGGCTGGAGTGCAGTGGTACAATCTCGGCTCACTGTAACCTCCGACTCCCTGGTTTAAGTGATTTTCCTGCCTCAGCCTCTGAATAGCTGGGATTACAGGCACACGCCACCACACCCAGCTAATTTTTGTGTTTTTAGTAGGGATGGGGTTTCACCATGTTGGTCAGGCTGATCTCGAACTCCCGACCTTAGGTGATCCTCCTGCCTCTGCCTCCCAAAGTGCTGGGATTATAGGTGTGAGCCACCGTGGCCAGCCAGAAGAAATTTTTTGTGTTTTGTTAATATAGTCAGCCACGAATAGCTAACAGCTATTACAGTTGGCCCCTCATATTCGTGGGTTCTATGTCCACTAACCGTTGATTGAAAATATTCAGAGAAAGAGACCACAATAAAAAATAACAATAAACAATAAAAGTGGGAATTAAAAACAGTATAGTATAACAACTACTTATATAACATTTACATTATATTAAGTATTATATATAACCTAGAGATGATTTAAAATATATGGGAGGATGTGTGTAGGTTATGTGCCATTTAACGCACTATAAGAGATTTGTGAGTATCTGTGAATTTTGGTATCCTGTGGGGAGGATCCTGGAACCAGTTTCCTGCAGCTACGGAAGTTTGACTATATTTATTTAGCATTTACTATTTGCTGTTTTAAATATACTGTTCTAAGCTCTCTATATATTATTTCATTTAGTCCTCCCAATAATCCTGTGAGGTGGATTCGGTATTGTTATTATCCCCATTTTTCATTAAGGAAAATTATTCCAGAGAGGTTAAGTAACTTGCTCAAAGTCATGCTAGCAGGTATCCTGAGATTAAATCCAGGCAGTCTGACTTGAGAGCCTTACTTAGGTACGGTATACTTCCTCTTTGAAGAGCAGGAAAACTGTGGGATATGGTGGCATGTTTCCTTAATATTTGTTAAGGTACACTTTGGTAAATGCTAAAATAGAAGCACAAAGTGCTATAGAATTTAAGGGAGGGAAAGTTCGTTTTTTTGTTTTGTTTTGTTTTGAGATGGAGTCTCACTCTGTCACCCAGACTGGAGTGCAGTGGCGCAATCTCGACTCACTGCAACCTCCACCTTCTGGGTTCAAGCAATTCTCCTGCCTCAGCCTCCTGAGTAGCTGGGACTACAGGTGTGTGCCGCCACACCCGGCTAAGTTTTGTATTTTTTAGTAGAGACGGGGTTTCACCGTATTGGCCAGGCTGGTCTCGAACTCCTGACCTCCTGGCTGGCCTCGAACTCGAATATCCCACAGTTTTCCTGCTCTTCAAAGAGGAAGTATACCGTACCTAAGTAAGGCTCTCAAATCAGACCGCCTGGATTTAATCTCAGGATACGCCTGCCTCGGCCTCCCCAAGTAGTGGGATTACAGGTGTGAGCCACTGCGCCTGGCCGGGAAGTTTGTTTTAACTGAAGAGCTCTTTAGCAGCTTTGTAGAAGAAAGCTTCGGCCGGGCGCGGTGGCTCAAGCCTGTAATCCCAGCACTTTGGGAGGCCGAGACGGGCGGATCACGAGGTCAGGAGATCGAGACCATCCTGGCTAACACGGTGAAACCCCATCTCTACTAAAAAAAAATACAAAAAAGTAGCCGGGCATGGTGGCGGGCGCCTGTAGTCCCAGCTACTCGGGAGGCTGAGGCAGGAGAATGGCGTGAACCCGGGAGGCGGAGCTTGCAGTGAGCTGAGATCCGGCCACTGCACTCCAGCCTGGGCGACAGAGCGAGACTCGTCTCCAAAAAAAAAAAAAGAAAGCTTCATATTAGATCTTGATGAATAGATAGATTTTGACAGATGTCTCTCTGAGGTAGGCAGTCAAGTGGTGTGGCCAGAGTTGAAGATTTACTGTCTGGATTTACATATAGGTTTCCTGATTATTTAAATTACCGAAGAAGTGCAGTAAGACTTTACTGTTGTCATAGTATCGTATCAGTTAGCTATTGGCATTTAGAATCACAAAATGCCAGCATCTTACAACAATAGGTATTTATTCTCTTGAAATTGTGAGTTTGTTGGGTAGTAGATGACCTTAAACTTGGCTTACTTAAAGTCAAAAGCCCAAAGTCAAGTAGGGCAGGGAGTAACTTGCACAATACTACAGTGACAGTAATCTACTGCATTGATCTAGTACAGTTGATTTAGAGACGAATGGTAAGATGCTTATTATGACAACTATTGTGCTTTCTTCTTTCTGCTCTCCATTGTTGGCACTGTCCTGATAGCACTTTTTCATATTGGTTGCTGAATACCTGTTGACTGGATGCTCCTAGAATCACAATGTAATACAGCAGATTTCTTCTCTTCATGTTATGTAGAAAAAAAGCATAAAGAAATAATCAGAATCTTGACTATTCCACAGTGATGCCCTGAGAAGTTCAGCAATACCACGGTGCTATTCTTCTATCTTTGGGACTGATAAGCTTGATGTCACTGGAATGGCGTTTGTAATAGAATTTGAACTGTAACAGAGTTTGTATCAAGGTCATACATAATAACCCAACAACTCTCTTGTTAGCAGTTTTAAGAGCTTTTCCATCTCTTCACTGCAGCTAAACTTAAGGTTGCAAAGATCTGGTGCTAATATATTTAGATGTCTGGAAAACTTTCATGCTTTCGTTGAAAAGTCATAGAGACAGATATCCAGGAATTATAGCATGTGGGTAAATATTTTTGTAGCACAGATTCATAAATTCATGTATATACACCAAACTGTTAATGAGGTTATTTGTGAGTTGCTGGTTTATGGGTAATATTTCAAAATATTTAATGGTATTCTGAAAATATACTAGTAAATACACAGAAAAGCATTACTTAGGTGATATTTCTTTTCTTTAATGCTTTTTTACTTTAAAATTTATTTTTATTTTTATTTTTATTTTTATTTTTATTTTTATTTTTTTTGAGACGGAGTTTCGCTCTTGGTGCCCAGGCTGGAGTACAATGGCGTGATCTTGGCTCACCGCAACCTCCTTCTCCTGGGTTCAAGTGATTCTCCTGCCTTAGCCTCCTGAGTAGCTGGGATTACAGGCATGCACCACCACACCCAGCTAATTTTGTAGTTTCAGTAGAGACGGTGTTTTTCCACGTTGGTCAGGCTAGTCTCAAATTCCTGATCTCAGGTGATCCACCCGCCTTGGCCTCCCAAAGTGCTGGGATTATTGGCGCGGGCCACCGCATCTGGCCCTTTGTAAAAAATTTTTTGAGACAGTCTCACTCACTCTGTCACCCAGGCTGGGTGATAGTTCTTTTTTTTAATTCTTTTTCTTTTTTTTCTTTAAAAATTTTTTTGTATTTTTTTTTTTTGAGACGGAGTTTTGCTCTCGTTGCCCAGGCTGGATGCAGTGGTACAGTCTCAGCTCACTGCAACCTCTGCCTTCCAGGTTCAAGCAATTCTCCTGCCTCAGCTTCCCAAGTAGTTGGGACTACAGGTGTGCGTCACCACACCTGGCTAATTTTTGTATTTTTATTAGAGACGGGGTTTCACCATGTTAGCCAGGCTGGTCTCATACTCCTGACCTCAAGTGATCCACCTGTCTTGGCCTCCCAAAGTGCTGGGATTACAGGCGTGAGCCACCATGCCCAGCCTTCTTTTTTTTTTTTTTTGTAATTACAGTGAATATATATCATAATCTTAAAAAGTAAAATTTAGTATGTTGAGTATATGCATTTATAATACAAAATGATCACGAACTACATTGTAGCAAGTGTACTGGCCAGTGGGCTGACAGTGGCTGCTTGAACAGACTCCTCACTCTGAGCTCCAGTTTTCTTAAGCAGAAAATGGGCTATTGTTAATTTTACCTACTTAAAAAGGGTCTCTCTCTGTTTTTCCTTTCAGTTCATGTTAAATTCTAAATTGCCATGTATAAGTAAGGGGATAATTGTCAATTTACACCATAAAACCCCTTTATGTATCCAAGGTTTTCATAGGAAATTTAGGATTGTATGATCCTAAGTTGTGCTGGAGTACCACATTTTCTGTTAAGTAGTACTTGGCAATAAAGTATAGGAAAAAAAATCAGTGGGTTGACAAAGAGAGGTCATGATAGTGTACCTGTAATGTAATTCGATAAAAAACGTGAGCCTGAACTGATTGCAAAGCATTGTTACATATAGGGGAAGACATTATGGGGGAATAGGGGGGTGAAGATACAAAGTTGAGTAAAACTTCTCTAGAGCTTCACAATCTCATTAGATAGGCATTTATAAATATCTCTTTTTTTTTTTTTTTTTTGATACGGAGTCTCGCTCTGTCGCCTGGGCTGGAGTGCAGTGGCCGGATCTCAGCTCACTGCAAGCTCCGCCTCCCGGGTTTATGCCATTCTCCTGCCTCAGCCTCCTGAATAGCTGGGACTACAGGCGCCCGCCACCTCGCCCGGCTAGTTTTTTGTATTTTTTAGTAGAGACGGGGTTTCACTGTGTTAGCCAGGATGGTCTCGATCTCCTGACCTCGTGATCCGCTCGTCTCGGCCTCCCAAAGTGCTGGGATTACAGGCTTGAGCCACCGCGCCCGGCCTATAAATATCTCTTAAGGCACACTTTGTTAAGTGCTGAAATAGTGGCACAAAGTGCTATAGAATTTAAGAGAGGAAACAGAAAAAGTAAATTGAGTTAAAGGAAGGAGAAATTAGTTTTAACTGGAGAGATATTTAGAAGCTTTATAGAAGAAAGTTTTGTATTGGACCTTGAAGAATAGATAGATTTTGACAGACTTGTGTCTGAGGTGGGCAGTTCCAAGAATAGGAAGTAACTTGGGTAAAGGCCAGGAGATCAGAAGTTGGGCAGGTGTAGTGAGTTATAGGTGGGTAAATAGGTATTATTTGAGCGTAGCAGATAAGAAGGAAAATATAAATTGGAGGCCCAGGGAGTTTGGACTTAATCTAGTTTTATATATACATATATATATATATTTTTTTTTTTTTAATTTTTTTTGTTTTGTTTTGAGATGGAGTCTCACTGTGTTGCCCAGGCTGGAGTGCAGTGCCACGATCTTCGCTAACTGCATCCTCTGCCTCCCAGGTTCAAGTGATTCTCCTGCCTCAGCCTCCCGAGTATCTGGGACTACATGCGCGCACCACCACGCCCAGCTAATTTTTGTATTTTTAGTAGAGACAGGGTTTCACCATGTTGGCCAGAATGGTCTCTTATCTCTTGACCTGGTGATCCACCCCCCTCAGCCTCCCAAAGTGCTGGGATTACAGGCGTGAGCCACTGCGCCTGGCCTAGATCTATATTTAAGAAGAATGTTCTAGTGTACTTTATGTATGTGTTAATGTGAGCTTTTTTACTAAAGTAAAATATATATACAAATACATATTTTTAGTATGTACAAATAATTATGTATAACTCAGTGAGTTTTTACCTAGTGAACACATCTATGTATCCATTATCTAGATCAGGAGTAGAACTTTGCCAGCACTCCACAAGTTGCCTTCATGCCCGCTTTGGTTACTAACTCCCTATTCCCAAGAGAAATCACTCCCTTATAATATCTATAGATTAGTTTTACTGTTATTGGTATGTAAGCTCATCTAAATGGAATCATTCCAGGGTGTATTCTTTGGTGTCTGGTATCTTTTGTCCCATATTGTTTGTAAGATGATTCACTCAGGTTTTTGTGGGAGGTATGGTGTGTTTATGCTTGTTAATGTATTACACTGTGATTAATCGTTCAGATTAGTCATTCTATTTTTGATGGACATTTGGGTTATTTCCAGTTTTTGGCTACTTTAAATTGTGCTATTGTAAATAATCTTCTACATGTCTTTCCTTAAACATATCTACATATTTCTGTTGAGTATGTACCTGAGAATGGAATTGCTGGGTCATGGGGTATGAAAATGTTTAGCTTTATGCTATGGTTTGAATATAGCTTGTTTGGCCCCACCAAGTCTCATGTTGAAATTTGATCTCCAGTGTTGGAGGTGGGGCCTGGTGGGAGGTGTTTGGATTATGGAGGTGCATTCCTCATGAAGGGCTTGGTGCCCTCCTTTTGGAAATGAGTGAGTTCTCGCTCCATTAGTTCCTGCTGGAGCTGGTTGCTTAAGAGTCTGGCACCTCCCTCCTCTCTCTTTTGGTTTCTCTCTTGGCATGTGATTTCTGCACATGCAGCTCCTCTTCACCCTCCACCGTGAGTGGAAGCCGCTTGAGACTCTCACCAGGAGCAGTTGCTAGCACCATGCTTCTTGTACAGCCTGCAGAACTGTGAGCCAAATAAACCTTTTTTTTTTTTTTATTATTAATTACCCACCCTCAGGTATTCCATTATAGCACCATAAATAGACTAAGACACTTTAGTAGAACCTATGCAACTGTTTTTCTTCTTCTTTTTTTTTTTTTTTAGAGACAGGGTCTCCCTCTGTTGCCCAGGCTGGAGTGCAGTGGCATGATCATGGCTCATTGCAACCTAGAACTCCTGGGCTCAAGCTGTCTTCTCATTTTAGCCTCCTGAGTAACTAGGACTATAGGCATGTGCCACCACACTCAGCTAATGTTTTTTATTTTATACTTTCTTTAGCAGTGTATGGGAGTCCCAGTTGCTGAACATTCTTGCAGTGTTCACTTAATCTCATCTTTTTTGAGGCCGGATATGGTGGCTCATGCCTCTAATCCCAGCACTTTGGGAAGCTGAGGCAGGCAGATCACTTGAGGTCGGGAGTTTGAGTCTAGTCTGGCTAGCGTGGTGAAACCTCGCTTCTATAAAAGTACAAAAATTAGCTGGGTGTGGTTGCGGGCACCTGTAATCCCAGCTACTCAGGAGGCTAACGCATGAGAATCGCTTGAACCTGGGAGGCTGAGGTTGCAGTGAGCTGAGATGGTACTACTGGACTCCAGCTGGGCGACAGAGCGAGACTCCATCTCAAAAAAAATAATAATAATAATAACATTGTCTTTTTCCTTGTAGCCATTCTACTGGATGATGGTACTCTCCCACTGTTTTAATTCGTGTTTCCTTAATGACTATTGTAAACAAGCACCTTTTTAGGCTTATTGACTGTTTAGACATACTCTTTTGTTGAAGTGTTCAAGTCTTGGCCTTTTTTCCCCTATTGGATTATTATTATTGTTATTACTATTATTATTATTATTTTTAAAGAGATGAGATCTTGCCCTCTTGTCCAGGCTCTGGAGTACACTGGTGTTATCACAGCTCACTGCAGCCTCCAACTCCTGGGCTCAAACATCCTCCCACCTTGGTCTCCCAAAGCGCTGAGAGGCATGAGCCTCATTATTTTTTGTGTTCCCAGCTTCATTATTTATTTTGATGCTTGAATTGTTCCCTATTTGGCCAGTGGGAAAGGCATTCAAACTGCGTTCTCTGCTTTTTGATGTCATTGAGCATTTTCTTATTTACTGAAAGATACTCCAGGCTCTTCTTGTACTTTTTTTGCCCTAGCCCTGGAATTAGTGATTTCTCCGAGAAGCTCTTTTAGTAGTTTCTTTTAGTAGAGAATGACATGTAGAAGTTCAGATCTAGTTAAGTGTGCTTATTGCTATTGAGGTGTCACTGCTCCCAAGCCATCATACTGGACACACCACACACACAGGTGCATATTGCACATTTACGTTGTTATTTTATCTTACGTATTATTTAAAAGCGTGAGTTCACACTGATATCCCCAGTTCCAGTCTAATACCACAGGATTCGTTCAATAATTTCATAATTGTGACTCCGTTTTCTGACAGTGAGTAACTTGGCTTTCATTATCCTCAACTTATTTTCTTAGTCAATCAGCCCCTTTCTATGTGACCACTCTCATGTTGCTGCTGTTCCCCACATCCACTATATAGATGCCATCCTTGACTTATTTAGGCTTCAAAACCCCATGTCAGATTGCTGGCCTACACCCTTGCATGAACACCCTTGTCTGATACCTGTGCTAGATTGCTTTCCACATCACATTTGGACTTCAACATTCTGTGCAGGGCTGCCATGTTACCTGCCATATTTCTGTATGGACATATCCCTTATCCTGTTTTTTTGTTTGTTTTGAGACAGGGTCTCACTCTTTTACCCAGGCTGCAGTGCAGTGGCACAATCACAGCTCACAGCAACCTCACTCAACCTCCTGGACTCAGGTGATCTTCCTGCCTCAGTCTCCGGAGCATCTGGGACTACAGGTGCTTGCCATCACACCTGGCTAATTTTTTGTAGAGACGGGGTTTTGCCATGTTGCCCTGGCTTTTCTCAAACTCCTGGACTCAAGTAATCCACTTGCCTCGGCCTCCCAAAGTGCTAGGATTATAGCTGTGAGCCATCGTGCCTGCCCCTTATCCTGGTGGTACTCTGTCATCCTGTACTAAGACCTCTGCTGATCCTGCAAATGTCTGTTTTGCCTGGCCCTGACAAAATGAGTAGAGGTTTATTGTAGTCAAAATGTAGTCAAGAGTTTCAATTTTTTTTTTTTTTTTTTTTTTGAGACGGAGTCTCGCTCTGTCGCCCAGGCTGGAGTGCAGTGGCCTGATCTCAGCTCACTGCAAGCTCCGCCTCCCGGGTTTACACCATTCTCCTGCCTCAGCCTCCCGAGTAGCTGGGACTACAGGTGCCCGCCACCTCGCCCGGCTAGTTTTTTTGTATTTTTTAGTAGAGACGGGGTTTCACCGTGTTAGCCAGGATGATCTCGATCTCCTGACCTCATGATCCGCCCGTCTCGGCCTCCCAAAGTGCTGGGATTATAGGCTTGAGCCACCGCGCCCGGCCAAGAGTTTCAATTTTTAAATTTATGGTTAGCACTTTTTCTCTTTGTTTATCCCAAGATCATACAGATCCTTCCTTCCTTCCTTCCTTCCTTCCTTCCTTCCTTCCTTCCTTCCTTCCTTCCTTCCTTCCTTCCTCCCTCCCTCCCTCCCTCCCTCCCTCCCTCCCTCCCTCCTTCCCTCCCTCCCTCCTTCCTTCCTTCCTTCCTTCCTTTTTCCCTCCCTCCCTCCCTTCCTTTCTCCCATCTAGGATCACTGCAGCCTTGACCTCCTGGGCTCAAGGGATCCTCCCACCTCAGCCTCCCCAGTAGCTGGGACTACAGGCGTGTGCCACCAAATGTTGGCTAGTTTTTTTGCATTTTTAGTGGAGATGAGGTTTCTCCATGTTGTCCAGGCTGGTCTCGAGCTCCTGGGCTCAAGTGGTCTATCTGCCTCAGCCTCCCAAAGTGCTGGGATGCTGAGGTTATAGGTGTGCACCACTTCACTGGGCCAAGATGTTGACTTTATCTACACACACAGACACACACACGGACACGCACATACACATACACATATACATTTACGCATACAAGTTTTATTTAAATATTTTTTGTTGTGGTAAAATACATGTAATGTAAATTTTACCATTTTAATTATTTAAAGTGTATAGTTCAGTAGTGTTAAGTATATTCACACTGTTGTGCATATATAATCTCTAGAACTTTTTTGTCTTGCAAAACTGAAACTCTATACCCATTAGACGAACTATCCATGTCTCCCTTATCCCAGCTACTGGCAACCACTATTCCTTTTTTTTGTTTGTTTGGTGTTTTTTTTTTTTTTCCCCCTGAGATGGAGTCTTGCTCTGTTGCCCAGACTGGAGTGCAATGGCGTGATCTTGGCTCACTGCAGCCTCCGCCAAGCAATTCTCTTGCCTCAGCCTCCTGAGTAACTGGTACTACAGGTGTGTGCCACCACACCAGCTAATTTTTATGTTTTTAGTAGAGATGAGGTTCGCTATGTTGGCCAGGCTGGTCTTGAACTCCTGATCTCAGGTGATCCACCCGCCTCGGCCTCCCAAAGTGCTGGGATTACAGGCATGAGCCACTGCGCCCAGCCTTCTATTTTTTTTTTTTCCTTATGAATTTGATTCCTCTAGATACCTCATATAGGTAGAATCATACAGTGTTTGTCTTTTTGTGACTAGCTTATTGTACTTAATGTACTCAGGTTTCATCCATGTTCTTCCTTTTTTAAGACTGAATAATATGTAATTGTATGTATATACCACATTTTATTTATTGTCAACAGACACTTGGGAAGCTTCTACCTTTTGACCTTTGTGAATAATGCTGCTATTCGTATGTGTTACAGATACTTCTTCAAGTCCGTGAGAAATTTTATTTACAATTTGCATTTAGCTCTGCAATCCATCTGGAATTAATTTTTGCATATGGTGTGAGGTAGAGGTCAGCATTCTTTTTTTTTTTTCTTTCTCCATGCCAGAAAAGTAATATGCCTATGTAACAAGGTTTGAGGGAGGCACACCTCACACATGAGGATGAAAACCCAGTCGTCATGCTTACAAACTACAAAAGGATCAGAATTCTTTTTTTCCTTTTCTTTCTATAGCCAACTTATTCAGCTCTATTTATTGAAAAGGTAGTTCTTTTTCTGTTGCATTGCAGGGTCATTTTTGTCCTATTAATGTGTATATATACGTGTGTGTGTGTGTGTGTGTATATATATATATATATGTGGGCCTCCTTTTGGGATTTTCTCAGTAGCTCCATTGGTCTCTTCTTGTGCCAATACCACACTGTCTTAATTTCTGTATTTTTATATAATAACAATTCTTGATATCTGATAGTATATGCCCCTCAGCTTCCCCCTCCCCCAAGATTGCATTGGCTATCTTGGCCTTTTGCATTTTTTTTTTTTTTTTTTTAAATGGAGTCTCGCTCTGTTGCTCAGGCTGGAGTGCAGTGGTGCAATCTTGGCTCACTGCAACATCTGCCTCCTGGGTTCTAGCGATTCTCCTGCCTCAGCCTCGAGTAGCTGGGATTATAGGCACACACCACAATGCCTGGCTAATTTTTGTATTTTTAGTAGAGATGGGGTTTCACCATGTTGATCAGGCTGGTCTCGAACTCTCTGACCACGTGATCCACCTGCCTCGTGCTCCCAAAGTGTTGGGATTACAGGCGTGAGCCATGGTGCCCTGCCTCCATTTTCATGTGTATTAGAATTAGCTAGGCCGGTCGCGGTGACTTACGCCTGTAATCCCAGCACTTTGGGAGGCTGAGGTGGGTGGATCACCTGAGGTCAGGAGTTGGAGACCAGCCTGACCGACACGATGAGACTCCATCTCTACTAAAAATACAAAAATTAGCCTGGAATGGTGGGGCATGCCTGTAATCCCAGGTACTTGAGGCTGAGGCAGAAGAATTGCTTGAACCTAGGAGGCAGAGGTTGAAGTATGTGGAGACTGTGTCACTGCACTGCAGCCTTTTTTTGGAAACTCCGTTTCCAAAAAAAATAAAAAAGAATTAGCTAGTCAGTTTCCACAAAACATACTTTTTTGATTTTTATTGGAATTGCATTGAATCCATATATAAGTTTTGGGAGAGCTGAGCTCTTAACACTTTTGAGTTTCATAGTCCACAAAAACGATGTGTCTTTCCATTTATTTAGGTCTCGAATTTCTCTGTATAGAGGTCTTTATATATCTTTTGTTAAATTATTCCTAGTAATTAGATGTTTTTAGGTGTTATTTTAAAAATTTAATCCTCTTTGTTGCTAATAGTACAGAGGTTTTAAATCTGAGGTCTGTGGCCCCTTTACAAGCTATAAACACGTGAATACTTTTTCCTGAAAGATCTGTAATTTACATTTGAATCTGTTTCCCACTGGGGGCAGTAACAACAAAGATGAAAGAGCACTGTAGTGCTTTAGAGTGGATTAGATAGGGAGGGGTAACAGAGAGGCAGGGAGGCCATTTAAAGTATGTAATAGTCTAGGCAAGAGACTGGGCTTGAGCTGGGGCAGTAGGTATGGAAAAGGAGGAAAGATATTCACGGATATTCTGGAGACAGAATGAAGAAGGTTGCTGAGAGTAGGGTAGAACAAATGAAGAAAAAGAGTAAAATATAGCTGGCATCAGTCATGTTCAGGGCAATTAGAGGGTTATCAAAGCAGTAGGTAGATAAAGGAAAATGAGTATTTGGTGGGTGAAGATATTGGAATAGTCCCTAACTATAATAAGGAGACTTTAAATTTAAGATATAGTCATATAAATAAGGATGGGCAGGGCCGGGCGTGGTGGCTCACGCCTGTAATCCCAGCACTTTGGGAGGCCAAGGCGGGCAGATCATGAGGTCAGGAGATTGAGACCATCCTGGCTAACATGGTGAAACGCAGTCTCTACTGAAAAGTACAAAAAATTAGCTGGGCATGGTGGCGGGCGCCTGTAGTCTCAGCTACTCGGGAGGCTGAGGTGAGAGAATGGCATAAACCCAGGAGGCGGAGCTTGCAGTGAGCCGAGATCGCACCACTGCACTCCAGCCTGGGTGACAGAGCGAGACTGTCTCTCCCAAAAAAAACAAAAAAGATGGGCAAAGTGATAGAATATATGAAATTTGGAAGGTGGAAAGCTGGGTGATGATTAGATGGGGATTGTATATTATTTTGTACTTTTTTTTTATATTTAGAAGTATCCATAATAAGAGGTTAAGAAAAGTTTATCCACATAAAAAGTAGGCTGAACGGAAGTTCTCTGGAACAGCTGTACTCAAATTGTTATATGAGAGAAATATCAGGATTCAGTTTTGGGTAATTTCATAGCCACTGTCTATTGCGGACACAATTTTATTGAAATCTGCCAGATAAGGAGGCACAAAGCTACAGAGGCCAGGTGCTGTGGGGTGGCTAAGAGTTGAGGAAAAGAAATTGAGCTAGGTGTCTGTTGGCAACTCAGCCAGGTTTGTGGACTCGGGAATTTAGCAAGGGAAGGTGATATGATTTGTCTCTGCACCCACCCAAATCTCATGTCTAATTATAATCCCCAACGTTGGAGGTGGGGCCTGGTGGGAGGTGTTTGGATCATGGGGGTGGATTTCCGCCTTTGGTGATGTTTTCGTGATAGAGTTCTCACAAATTCTGGTTGTTTAAAAGTGTGTAGCACCTTCTCTGTCCCCCTCTCTTCTTCCTTCTTCGGCCATATAAGATGTGCCTGCTTCCCCTTTGCCTTCTGCCATAATTTTAAGTTTCCTGAGGTCTCCCCTGAAGGAGAAACCACCAGAAGCAGAATTCACTATGCTTCTTTTACAGCCCGCAGAATCGTGAGCCAGTTAAACCTCTTTTCTTATAAATTACCCACTCTCAGGCATTTCTTTATAGCAGTGCAAAAAGTGACTCATACAAGGGTATACGTTCAGCGGGAGAATAATGGCAGATATTCTGGGGAGATCAGTAGGCAGAAAGCATTAGTGAGTACTAGAAACAGGTGGCAAAGCATTGCTTCAAGCTTGAACTCACAAGTGGAACTGGGAAACCTAGCAAGGAACTAAATAATTGATTCATTCAGCCTATACTGGTTACTGTCTATTGTAATAGTTCTACACTTTACCCTGTATAGGAATTATTTGGAATGCATGTTACAATGTAGTACAGATTCTTAGTTCTTTTTCCCCCCTTCCCCTTTACTTGGTATGCCTGAAAAATTGGCATGTTTAACAAGCATATCAGATGTTTCTGATGCTGGTGTTTCTCAGGATCATGCTTTGACAAAATATCTAGTCCACTGTTTGCTGGCCAGTGTATCAACACAGGGGAAGTGGGGGAAATGATGTGGCTAGAACCACAGTAAAAGGTGAGGCCTTGTACTTGGGAAACATAGCAGGAAGGAGCTGAATTAACTGGAATCAAAAGTGATGGCAGGACAGTTGCAGTGGCTCACGCCTGTAATCCCAGCACTTTGGGAGGCTGAGGCAGGCGGATCACCTGAGGTCAGGAGCTTGAGACCAGCCTGGCCAACATGATGAAACCCTGCCTCTACTAAAAATAAAAAAATTAGCCGCGTGTGGTGGCTCAGTCCTGTAGTCTCAGCTACTTGGGAGACTGAGGCCAGAGAATCACTTGAAACTGGGAGGCGAAGGTTTCAGTGAGCCAAGATTATGCCACTGCACTCCAGCATGTGCAACAGAGCGAGACTCCATCTCAACAACAAGTGATGAGAGAATGAGACACATCTCATGGCCAAGGCTTGGACTCTCTGAATTCCAACTAGTTGGTAATAAGTTGGTTTCAGTAAACAATTTACTTCTGTAGGCTGTTTGCAGCTAGAGAAATAGTGAACTATGGAAGTAGGAAAATAAGCAAGCTATGACACTTAGAAGAAGTATATCTAGTGGAAGGACAATAGCAACATCCCAGAATGTGGCCATTGAGGTACTACATTAAAATCACATCACAATAAAACTGGTAGTTCCTCCTAGTACTGTGAACAGATTGTGCATCATCTTCATTTATTTTGAAGATGCTGTGGCTGGTCCCTCAGCTCATAATCACCATCAGCCATGGCATCTTTACATAGAGGAAGAAGATGTAATTCATACAATTAAATAAGGTAAATGTAAAGGTGCTTTGTAGGTCATAAGGATAAGGTGGTGGTGGTGGTGGTGCTTTTACAACAACATTCTAACACAGAACAATTCATACAGACTCCCAAAGTTTATTGAATAGGCATTCCACTCTCATTCCATTTTTACTCTTTAAATGTGTATTTATTCATGCCTGATGTATGCAAATTTTTGATTCCATTTTTTTTTAATGAACGTACAATAAAATGGACTTTTCTTAGTGTATACAGTTTTAGGAATTCTAATATGTGTAGATTCATGTAAACCACAATCAGGATAAGAACAATTCTGTCACTCCCCACAAAAAATTCTTATACTGTTCCTCTACCTCTAACCTCCTCTTCCTCACTTCATTTTATGTTTTTGAGAATGTCATATAAATGGAACCGTGCAATATGAAATCTTCTGTTACTGACCTCTTCCGTTCAGCATAATGCCTTTGAGCTAGATTAATCCATGTTGTTGCATGTATCGGGAGTTCATGTCTTACTATTGTTGAGTAGTATTTTATTGTGTAGTGTACCAGACTTTGTTTATTCTCTCCTGAAGGACATTTGGGTTGTTTCTGGTTTTGGTGATTATAAATAAAGCTGCTCTAAATAAACACTTGTGTATAGATTTTGTGTGAATGTTTTCATTTCTCTAAATACCCATGAGGGAAAATTGAGTGATAAATGTAGGTTTAACCTTTTTGGAAATTGCTGAACTATTTTCCAGAGTGATTGTACCAGTTGGCATTCCCACAAGCAATGTGTGAGAGTTCTAATTGATCTGCGTCCGTGTCAGCATTTGGAATTGTCAGTATTTTTTATTTTAGCCATTCTAATAGGTGTATAGTGATATCCTACTGTGGTTTCAATTTGCATTTGCCTAATGAATTCCTCAATTCTTGATGCTTGTATTAATGGAGGATCCAATACAAAGATAATGCATGGTCATCAGAACAAAATATTTGATATGCCTAACTTTAACATTCTATGAAGACTTCATGAATATTTTTAAAAAGGAGTTTGTACTATTGAATGTACATGTGATTTGTACTATTGAATATTCATGGTTTTTCAGTGAAGTTTGAGGTAGGTACTCTGAAACCTATCTACAAAGTTTTAAGTAAGCCATGTGACAATGTGGATAAGAGAGTGATTTCAGAGAATTTTTTTCTTTTCTGGTGACCTTTGGTGTGTAGAACACTTGTGGCCTTTAATAAATTGAGATCGGATGACCAAAAATTTTTTTATATGCCTAAACTTTTTTTAAATAAAGCAGAAATAAGTGAGAAACATGTACACTGTGATCAAGATCATGAACAAGATCATGATCTACATTTACTGATTTCATGTTCCTGGTAGCACAGATCAATGGTATGATTTTAATAACTCTTATTCAGGGAAGTAATTTAGATGGAGGCAAGGAAGGCTTTCCCTTGAGTAATTTATTAATTTGGCCCCATCTATCTCTTCTCCCTTTGTAAATCATCCCAAGCAGCAGTCTGTATTATAAGAAGCAAACTAAGTTATTGCTAATTAAATGTTGAGTGTTTTTTTGAGTTGGTTATTAGCTTGAGGTTAAATCTGTTTAGTGAGTGAATATGGAAGAATTATGTTTCTCACATTTGGAATGCACACTTGCTGATCATTGGTATGTTACTCCCATTTTATGAAACTGGAACATTATTTCCTTCTTTTTACTGATTGTGAGTTTTACAGTTATTGAATCTTTGTTTTGGTGGCGTTAGTCATGTCAGTACTTTATTTGCTACCAAGTTCTCAGGACATAGGTTCCCAATTAAAAATTTTTATTTTTTTGTTTTTTTTGAGACAGATTCTCACCCTGTCACTCAGGCTGGAGTGCAGTGGCATAATCTTTGCGCACTGCAACCCCCACCTCCCAGGTTCAAACGATTCTCCTGCCTCAGCCTCTGAAGTAGCAGGGACTACAGGAATATGCCACCATGCCTGGTTAATTTTTGTATTTTTAGTAGAGATGGGATTTCACCATGTTGGCCAGGCTGGTCTCGAACTCCTGACCTCAAGTGATCTGCCCACTTCGGCCTCCCAAAGTGCTAGGATTACAGGCATGAACCACTGCACCCAGCCCCAATTATAACTTGTTTCCATGGGAAAACATCCGTTTTGAAGCAATATTCAGTAATATATTGAAATTAGAACTAGGCTGTCAAGCAGTGATTCAGGTTTAGTGTTCAGTGTTAATTTAGAAAAGGTGACTTAAGTTGAAGAACGTTGATGTATCTGTTTTTAAATTGCACCTAATTATAATGACAACTTACAAGGTCTATTTCCTTCTCTCTTGGAATGTTGACTATAAATTTCACATAATTTAAAAACAAACAATTTAAAAGGTAGCCAAATGAATTAATTGAAAAGAATCCTTTTTTGTCAGATTTTGCCTGTAATCATATCCAGACATGGCATTTTGAAAGTCAGAAAGGATTGCTTCCACTTATATAAGAGTTTGAAAGTGGAAACTCTTTTTATGTAGGTATGGGTCACCTTTGATTATATGGTAGTCTTCTGAATATGGTCCCCTTACCTGACAGATACCCATCTCGTCAATAAACTACATAGAATCCTTAGGTTTATATGTGGTCGTGTTACAAAGCATTTCTTAAGTACTCTTAAATGTGTTTTACTAATGTCTTGTGGAAAAATACAATCTTTTGAAAGCATTCATGTTAAAAAGAATTAGACTTGTGATTTATCTCATTTGGACCTCTTCTTTTTCAGTGTGTCTTTAAAATGTAGGTACAGTATATAAGAATTCATACTAAAGGATCAACTGAGATTTTGATTTAAATATGTTATAAATTATAGTATGGAAGCCTGCATAATGTACTGCATATTTTTTTTCCTAAGAAGCTTCTTTAAATGGTTCTGTTAAGTGTAGGAATGTTCTGATGATTATCTTTTTAATTAAAATGAGATATCTTTGTTTAAAGTGGCACTCGTTTTTTTACGGCCTGTTACAGTCTCTGTGACAATCATTTCTTAAGTCTGAACGTTTTATTTCCAGGAATCCATTTATATAAAACTATGTTTAGACTTAATTAAGGAACGATTCTTACAAAGCTTGTAAATAGCCAGGAAAAAAGGGACCGAAAATAAAACTGACATTCACATTTAACAAAATGATTGTTACAAGGTATGTAATAAGCTATAAAAATACAATAAAGCCCTTTTTATAAGAGTTCATATTTTTTGATCCTTGTTTTCAAAGGTATTTAAGAAAAATATCAAAGCTTTGCAGAGTGACATCTGTTTGCTGAATGGACTAGTTATAACTTCTTTTGTTTACAACTGACAATATGGGAGTTCTACCTGTTTTGTTAGTGTGTCTTCTTTGAAATACCTTGTAATCAGTTTAAATTGGTAGGTAAATTTTACATTGTACTATAGTGAAGACAAGACCTGGTTTTCAGGTTCTGCTTCCTAGATGTCATAAGATTTTGGGCATGTTGCTTAATCTCCTTGAGTCTCACTTTCCTCATCTAGAAAGCAAAGATAATACCTACTTTTGTACCTCAAAGAGCCGTTATGAGGAGTAAATGGAATTATTATAAATAGAGCAAATATTTTGGAATTATAAAGGACTTTAAGCATCCAGATTATGTGTCTCAAGATGAATTAGATTTAACAACCCCCTTTTTTTTTTTTGAGACGGAGTCTTGCTCTGTCGCCCAGGCTGGAGTGCAGTGGCCGGATCTCAGCTCACTGCAAGCTCCACCTCCTGGGTTTACGCCATTCTCCTGCCTCAGCCTCCCGAGTAGCTGGGACTACAGGCGCCCGCCACCTCGCCTGGCTAGTTTTTTTGTACTTTTTTTTTTAGTAGAGACGGGATTTCACCGTGTTAGCCAGGATGGTCTCGATCTCCTGACCTCGTGATCCTCCCGTCTCAGCCTCCCAAAGTGCTGGGATTACAGGCTTGAGCCACCGCGCCCGGCCAAGCTCTTTTTTTTTTTTAATTAAGAAGTAAACTTTAATGTCGAAAATGCAAACTTGGGGAGGGCAGAAAGATCACACACAAGGCTGTCACTTCATACTTGGAGGCATACTTGCACAGCAGCCCGGCAGAGGCGCTCCTCACTTCCCAGACAGGGCAGCGGCCGTTAATAACTGCTTTTAATTAGCAAACTTCCTTCTCCTGTTCATGCACTCTATCATGTACATAAGTACATCCTTTTTGAAATGACACTTATTTTTCCATTTCCTTGTCTAAGTATAAGTGATTGAAACACTATTGGCATAGTGGAAATTACACAAGAATTGGAGTCAGAAGACCTGGTTTCAAGTCCTGTCTTAACTACAGTCATGCATTGCTTAACAACACATGATACATTATGAGAAATACATAGTTAGGTGATTAAGGGTTGTGTGAACTTCATAGAGTGTACGTAGACAAACCTAGATAGTATACCTTACTATATACCTATGCCATGTGGTATAACCTGTTGTTTGTGCAGTTTGTTACTGTACACTGAATCCTGTAAGCCATTGTAACACAATGGTATTTGTGTATCTAAACACAGAAAGGGTATGGTAAAAATACAGTGTCATAATTTTATGAGACCATTGTGTATCTGACCATATTTGACTAAAGTGTCATTAGAGGGCCGCATGACTGTATTTTTACTTATTCTCTGACCTTATTCTTGGGTGGTGATAATAATAATAGTAAAATAACAGTAATAATGGCAGCCAACACTTGTAGCTCAGTATATACCATGCAGGATTCTAGACACTAAGTATATTAATGCACTTGGTCCTCTCATCTTATTAGGTGTGTATTATTATTATCATCCTGATTTACAAATGTGGAAACTGAGGCACGGAGAGGTTAAGTTACTTTTTCAAGATCAGTTTGTGAATGGCACAGCTGGTTTTCCAGCTCAGACATTCTAGCTCCAGAGTGAATGTGGTTAATCATTGTGCTATACTAACCTTGTCCCTTAATTTCCTCTTCTCTAAAATGAGAATAACAATAACTGTTCTATCTACTGGGTTGAAGATTCAGTAAGAGAGTATACATAAAAGCACTTTGACATCACAGTGTACCATAAATATAAGTTATATGTCAACTGTAGAATTAACATGCACCGTAGAGTAGGTATTTTATAGTTTTTTGGTGAGTGAGGGATGTTATCTTTTGATTTATTTTTGAGAAATAAAATTTTGAAGAGAGGTGTGGATGGTGTCATTCTTTTTTCAAATCCTCAGAAAAATTATGAGAAACACACAGTGATAACTCATATCCCTCACCTGGGCTATCTAATGGTTAACATTTTGCCACATTTGACTTTTCCTAATATAAGTTATACTTTCTTTCTAAATTATTTGAGAGTTGCAGACATGGTATTTCACCTTTACTTCCTCATGTATTTTCTAAGAACAAGAGCATCCTCATTCCTAACCGCAATACAAGATTCCACTCAGGAAATTTAACACTGATCACTGATAACCTTTTATTATTTAATATACAGTTCATATTCAGAATCCCTAGTTGTCCTAAGAATGTCTTTTTTTTTTTTTTTTGAGATGGAGTCTCGTTCTGTTGCCCAGGCTGGAGTGTAGTGGCGTGATCTCGGCTCACTGCAACCTTCGCCTCCCGGGTTCAAGTGATTCTCCTGCCTTAGCTTCCTGAGTAGCAGTTATTACAGGTGCCTGCCACCATGGCCGGCTAATTTTTGTATTTTCAGTAGAGATGGGGTTTCACCATGCTGGCCAGGCTGATCTCCAACTCCCGACCTCAGGTGATCCGCCTGCCTCAGCCTCCCGAAGTGCTGAGATTACAGGCATGAGCCACCATGCCTGGCCCCTAAGAATGTCTTTTACAGCTCTTTAAAAAAAAATCCAGGATCCAGTCACGTTATATATAATATCTCTTTAGTCTCCTTTAATTTACAGTAGTTTCCTAATGGTTTTTATTCATGAAATTGACATTTTTGAAGAGTTTGAGGTAGTTTTACAGAATGTCCCTCATTTGTTTTTGTCTGTTTTTCCACGATTAGATCAGGGTAAAAAATTTGGCAGGAGTATAATATGCTGTGTTTTTTCTTAGTGCACTACATCAGAAGGCATATAATGTCAGTTTGTTCCATTATTGGAGATGTTGTTTGATCATTTATTAAGGTTGTATTCACTAGATTTCTCTGTTGTAAAAGTATACTTGTAAGTATTCAGAGGAGCAAACTTGGAGACTGTGTAAATATCTTATTTCACAACATTGTTACACCCAGTAGTTTTACCATCCATTGGTGATTCTTCTGTGGTAGTTGTAAAATCAGCCTATTTATTTTTAGGTAGTTCTGAATAATTTTTTTCTTTATCAATTTTGAGATGGTGACTGCTTCCTATTTTGGAAAGACATTGCATGGGCTTTATCATCTTTATTTTGTTTTTGAACTTAGACCAATTAAAGTGTACTTTTTACATTGTAAAAAAGATAAAGATAACTTATCTTTAGTGGAAAACACTACTAAAGCTGCTTAGAGAATTGGGTTAAGTTTTTAAGGGCTTTTTGTAACAAAAAGTACATCTGAATTGCCTGGAGAGCTTGTTGGGCCTTCCCTGGAGCATTTATTTATTTATTTATTTATTTATTTATTTATTTATTTACTGAGACAGGGTCTCAGTCTTTCTCTCCCAGGTTGCAGTGCTGTGGTGCTATCACAGCTCACTGCAGCCTTGACCTCCCAGGTTCAAGTGATCCTCCCACCTCAGCCTCCTTAGTAGCTGGGACTACGGCATGCATCACCACCACGCCCGGCTAATTTTTGTATTTTTCAGAGAGACAGGGTTTTGCCCATGCTGAGTTTTCCATTCCTTAGGCCTGGGTTGGGGCCTGAGAATTTGCATTTCTAACTAGTTTCAAGGTGATGCTGCTGGTTCTGGGACTACACTTTGAGAACTGCTGTGGCTTCTGTAAGTCTTTTTTTTTTTTTTTTTTTTTTTCAGGCTAGTCAAGTTCTGAAGCAATTAGTTGTGAAAACCTGCACTTGCCTTTCGAGCAGATATTTTGCTCATGATTATTTGGGCTGTTTTTCTTTTTTCTTTCTTTCCTTCTTTCTTCCTTCCTTTCTTTCCAGGCTGGAGTGCAGTGGTGCTATCATAGCTTATTGCAACTTTGAACGCCTAGGCTCAGGGAGCCCTCTTGCCTCAGCCTCCCAAAGTGCTGGGGTTACAGGCAAGAGCCACTGTGCTGACTTTGGGCTACTTTTCTACTTGTTTGCTTTCTTTAATAGATATTAGAATAATATGGATATAGTATAGCAGAGTAAGTTGAAGTTTATATTAGGGGATTTTGATGAATGTTGGAAATATTTTGGCAATTGGCTAAATTACTGGGTAGGATCTCATTAACCCAGCTAATTCAAAATTATCTGTGTTGTAATGAAAATGGTTATAGGCTATTTTATCTATCTATTTATTTATTTAGTTTTTAGAGATGGAGTCTTGCTATGTTGCCCAGGCTGGACTCAAACTCTTGGGCTCAAAAGTGATGCTTCTGTCTCAGCCTCCCAAGTAGCTGCTGGACAGGCTTGTATCACTGTGCCCTGTCTAGGTTATTTGTAGCATTTATATTTGTTGAATTTACTTGGCTCAATGAAGTAACTAAATTAGGTATCCATAGTGATCAGTTTGTGCTCTCAGTATTTTAAGTAATCTCTGATACACTTTAGCAACTGGTTTTGTTAAGTCTGTGCAATTAGTAAAGCAAGTGGCAAATTTGTTACGTCATAGAGATTATTTTTACTTTTACAGAAGTTGGCCATCAGCCCTTCTTTGATTCTCCTATTGGAAATACTATAAACATCAGAGAGAAGAGGATGACCTTAATATTTGCTTCCCAGGCTAAATCATAGCCTTGAAGCAGCTATTTCTTTCCAAATAAAAAGTTTAATTTCACACCCTGATTAGTGCCAGTATGTGCAGGTAGATACTTATATTATGTAGCTAAACTGATCTGCCTTTGCAAATTACTTGCCAGTCAGCAGAACTGTAATTTCTTATGAGTAGTTTATGGTAAATTATAGTTCTAGTTAGTAAGTTCTGTGTGTTTTTTAAAAGTATGTATTTATGAGGTACGAGTAGGAATCAGTCACTAAATTTTGGCCAGACTAGGAGTTGACTAACAGCTTTTTTCAAAGGTTCAGGTTTGGACTAACAGTCCAGCCAAGTAGCAGTAGGAAAGACTGAGATCTTATTTTCTTTTTTTTTTTTTTTTTTTTTTTTTGAGATGGAGTCTCGCTCTGCCGCCCAGGCTGGAGTGCAGTGGCCACATCTCAGCTCACTGCAAGCTCCACCTCCCGGGTTTACGCCATTCTCCTGCCTCAGTCTCCCGAGTAGCTGGGACTACAGGCGCCTGCCACTTCGCCCGGCTAGTTTTTTTGTATTTTTTAGTAGAGACGGGGTTTCACCAGATTAGCCAGGATGGTCTCGATCTCCTGACCTTGTGATCCGCCCGTCTTGGCCTCCCAAAGTGCTGGGATTACAGGCTTGAGCCACTGCGCCTGGCCTGAGATCTTATTTTCAGTTGATTTGAAAATATACACAGGACCTAGAAAGAGTGGTTTCTGATGGAAAAGACCTAAGAAGAGATTATTTTTCTTATTGAGAAGTAAAATACATTGTAGTTAAAAATTGAGACCTTTGAGAGGCTTAAAAAATAGGAAGATCAACTGAGGACAAGACATAGAAGGTTTTGAAATCGTGGGACACTACGTAACTGAATTTTTAATTGCTTAATTGAAGCCATGGAGTTTTAAAAACTTTTAAGATGAAACTGGGGCCAGGTTTGATGACTGTCACCTGTAATCCCAGCACTTTGGGAGGCTGAGTGGGAGGATTGCATGAGGCCAGGAGTTTTGAGACTATCCTGGTCGACTTAGCAAGAACCATGTCTCTACAAACAGAACAAAACAAAACTAAATTAGCCCAGCATGGTGGTGCACACCTGTAGTCCCAGCTACTTGCTTTGAGGCTGCAGTGGGCTATGATTCCACCACTGCATTCCAACCTGGGACACAGAGTGAGATCCTGCGTCTAAAAAAAAGAAAAAAAAGTGAAACTGACTTTTACTGAACTTGGATGAAGGATAGATGAGATGAATTAGAAGGAAGCAAAATACTGTTTCCTTAAGAAATGTATCATTTGCCTTATCTAAAATGTCACTAAATTTGCATGGAGTCATAGGATTTAAGAGTCTAGAAGTACCATCTAATTCAAGGCTTCTTTTTTTAAAATTTAGTTTTTCTATTTTCTTCTGTTCTGTTCTTTTCTTCTCTCTCTCTTTCTCTCTCTTTCTTTTCTTTTTCTTTTATTTGGCACATTCTTCTACTTGATAATTCAAGGCTCTTAACCTTTTTTTGGTTATGGACTTCACTGAAAATCTTGTATCACAGGATCCTTCCTCTTCCCAGACACACCCACGCACATAATGTTTTGTACAAAATGCACCTTAGGTTAAGAACCTAATCCTATGGACCCTAGGTTAAGAACCCTGATCTAGCTTGTTTTTTGATTCTTGCATAGTATATTTTTATTTAAAAGGTTTTGCTGATTATTATTTTAATATAACTAAGTTATGACCTGTTTTAATAAGGGTCTGACTGTAAAACCTGAGCTTCATCATAAAGTGTCATTTTGAGAAGCTAATAAAATATTGAGTATGTTGCCTGGTAGTGTCAGGAAAAATGGTGCAGAGATGACTTGGCTGGTAGTTATAAAAAATCCTCCCAGAACATCCTGTTCTCATTCCCCTAGCTATTCAGGCAAGCAGCCACAATTAATCCCTGTCTATGATGATGTAATTTTACTTTTCAGGATGTATGGACAGATACACCTAAATGCTTTGATCATTTTTCTACTGATATTTCCAGGACCTTTCTATTTTTATCAGTTTTATTAAAGATGTAGTATGACCAAGCAAATGCCCAGCAAAGTCAGTTTACTCTAGTGAGTACACTCTGCATCTAGAAGCATGTGGAATAAACTCTCTTCTATCAAAGTCAACCTTAAACATTGTCAGCATGTTCACTTATTTATGCTCTGCAGTTCTGGGGAGGCCTGGGAAACATTTATCTTCTTCTCTTTTTCTTCATCCTCTTAAGGTATCAACACTGACAATGCTGCCTATCTAATTAGCTCATTCAAGAAGAGTTTTTTGTGATAATTTTAGATCAGCAGTACACTTTGGCCAGAAGACCTGGTTTGGATTTTATCTTGTGTATCCCACATGCTGCTTAGAAAAACAGTTTTTATGAGATATCAATAAAAAGTATTGTGGAATACTTCTTTTTAAAAATGAGCACATGAAGAACCAAAGACTTGTTTGACTTGCCAGTGTCACAATTGATGACAGCCTGAATTACAGCCCACATTTCCTAAGTCCAAGTCTAGTTGGTGCTCTTCCAAGTCTTTGTTTTGTTTGTGGTTTAGCTTGTGTTTCTTCTACTGATTGATACGATTGATAGTTGAATTGGTGGGGAGTGTTTTTAATTAGTGCTTTTGTGATTTATTTAAGAAAGCCCGCCGACTCAAGCCTGTAATCCCTGCACTTTGGGAGCCCGAGACGGGCGGATCACGAGGTCAGGAGATCGAGACCATCCTGGCTAACACGGTGAATGTAGTCCCAGCTACTCGGGAGGCTGAGGCAGGAGAATGGCGTAAACCCGCGAGGCGGAGCTTGCAGTGAGCTGAGATCCGGCCACTGCACTCCAGCCTGGACGACAGAGTGAGACTCCGTCTCAAAAAAAAAAAAAAAAGAAAGCCTTCCCTACCTTAAGATCATGAAAATAGCCTCATATTTTCTACTAGAGACTTTTTGAGTTTTGGTTTTTACATTTAGAATTTTAGTCTTTCTAGAATTGAATTTTGGGTTTGATGTGAGGAAGGGACTCCATTTCACTTTTTTCCATATGGATTTACAGTGGCCCCCAGCGTCATTTATTGGAAGAACATGCATTCTCCACCGATCTGCAGTGTATCTCCCTCATAAATCATGTCATTACATGCATTGATCTGTTTTTGGACTCATTCTGTTCTATTGTTCATTTATTTATATCAGTGCCATACTATCTTATTTTTTTTTTTTTTTTTTTTTTTTTTTTTTTGAGACGGAGTCTTGCTCTGTAGCCCGGGCTGGAGTGCAGTGGCCGGATCTCAGCTCACTGCAAACTCCGCCTCCCGGGTTCACGCCATTCTCCTGCCTCAGCCTCCGGAGTAGCTGGGACTACAGGCGCCCGCCACCTCGCCCGGCTAGTTTTTTTGTATTTTTAGTAGAGACGGGGTTTCACCGTGTTAGCCAGGATGGTCTCGATCTCCTGACCTCGTGATCCACCCGTCTCGGCCTCCCTAAGTGCTGGGATTACAGGCTTGAGCCACCGCGCCCGGCCCATACTATCTTATTCACATAGTTTTTTTTTTTTTTGGCAAATCTTTTCTATTTTAAAACATTCATATTAAAAAATTTAACATAATGTGCATATTTATGGGGTATATAGTGATATTGTGATACATGTAGTGATCAGTTTAGTAATTAGTGTATGTATCTCAATCTTTGTATTGGGAACATTCAATATTCTTCTAGCTATTTGAACTATATAATATTTTATTGTTAATTATTGTCATTCTACAGTGCTATAGAACACTAGGACTTATTCCTCCTATATAGCTCACACTGCTTTATAATACACCTTTTTTATGGTAGTTAAGGTCTCATACCTTATTTTCTTCTTGGCTATTTGTGACTTTTTATACCTTCATGGGAGAATTTTTTTTTTTTTTTTTTTTTTTTTTGAGACAGCCTCGCTCTGTCGCCCAGGCTGGAGTGCAATGGCATGATCTCAGCTCACTGCAACCTCCGTCTCCTGGGTTCAAGTGATTCTCCTGCCTCACCCTCCCAAGTTGTGGGGATTACAGGCGCCCACTACCATACCTGACTAATTTTTTTTTTTCTTGAGATGGAGTCTTGCTCTGTCGCCCAGGCTGAAGTGCAGTGGTATGATCTCTGCTCATTGCAACCTCCACCTCCCAGGTTCAAGTGATTCTCCTGCCTCAGCCTCCTGTGTAGCTGGGATTACAGGGGCGTGCCACCACACCCAGCTAATTTTTGTATTTTTAGTAGAGATGGAGCTTCGCCGTGTTGGTCAGGCTGGTCTCAAACTCCTGACCTCAGGTGATCTGCCTGCCTCGGCCTCCCAAAGTGCTGGAATTTCAGGCATGAGCCACCACGCCCAGCCTTTGGGAATTTTTATAGATAGCTTGTCAAGTTCAAAAGCAACAAATACCTAAAGGCAAAAATATACCAAGCCTATTGGGATTCAAGTTAGTTCATTCTTGATAGAAACCAAAGTATGGAGTTACTTCAAAATTAAAAACTAAAATTTGAGAACTTTTAGCTAGGAAAGATGGCTTTCTTTTGTTTTGTTTAGAGGAGAGTCTTGCTCTGTTGCCCATGCTAGAGGGTAGTGGTGCGATCATAGCTTATTGGTAACATCAGCCTCCTGGGCTCAAGTGATCCCCCTGCCTCAGCCTTCCAAGTGGCTAGGACTGCAGATAATGCCACACCACACCCAACTAATTTTTGTTTTATTTTATTTTATTTTGTAGAGACAGGGTCTCTCTCTGTTGCCCAGCTGTTCTTGAACTCCTGGCCTGACGTGATCTTCCTGCTGTGGCCTCCCAAAGTGCTGGGATTACAGGCATGTGCCACCGCCCAGCCTGTTTTTATTGATTGATTGAGACAGGTTCTCATTCTATTGCCCAGGCTGGAGTGCAGTGGCATGATCCCGGCTCACTGCTGCCTCAACCTCCTGGGTTCAAATGATCCTCCCACCTCAGCCTCCTGAGTAGCTGGGACTATGGGTGCCCACCACTACTCTTGGCTAATTTTTTTGCATTTTTGTAGAGGTGGGGTTTCACCATGTTGCCTAGGCTGGTCTTGAACTCCTGGCCTCAAGCAGTCTGCCCACCTCAGCCTCTCAAAGTGCTGGGATTACAGGCATGAGCCACTACACCCAGCTCAGCCTGTTTTATTCTTTCTTTTTTGTTTTTTTATTTTGTTGTTGTTGTTGAGACGGAGGCTCGCTCTGTCCCCCAGGCTGGAGTGCAGTGGCGCCATCTCGGCTCACTGCAAGCTCCACCTCCCGGGTTCACGCCATTCTCCTGCCTCAGCGTCCCCAGTAGGTGGGACTGTAGGTACCCACCACCACGCCTGGCTAATTTTGTTTTGTATTTTTAGTAGAGACGGGGTTTCACCATGTTAGCCAGTATGGTCTCGATCTCCTGACCTCGTGATTCGCCCGCCTCGGCCTCCCAAAGTGCTGAGATTCCAGGCGTGAGCCACCGCGCCCGGCTGCCTGTTTTATTCTTAATGTTAAGAGATAGTTGGATGTGATGAAAGAGCATTTTATTGAACCAGATCACTTAATAAGCATTTGACCTTTATATAAGTCTTTTATTTATGTTAGAGTTTCTTAGCCCTTAGGCCCTGGCCTCTTCTCTTTCCTGTCTTCACTTTGTTCCTAGATGATCATCTATTCCTTTTGCTTTGAAATACTATCTGTGGCCTGATGATTTCTAATGGGCTAATAGTCTCTAACCCATCCTTTTACTCTGACTTCTAGCTTTATGTATTCAACTGATTATCCACTTGAATGTTGCATAATTATGATTTTTTGTGTTTTTTTTTTGCTGATCTTCCCATCCTAATAAATGGTACCACCATTTATCCAGTTACTGAAGCCTCAAACCTGGAATCATCCTTGACTCCTCACGTTTTCTTATGCTGATACGCAATTCACAAGATTTTATCTGTTCTACTTCCAAAATACATCTCAAATTCATCCACTCCTCTCTGCTTCCACTGCTATCAACTTACAGACAAATCAGATTGTATTCCACATCAAGATATCCTGATTATATACAGTCTAGTTTATTATTATTACAGGGTTATTATCATTTCTTTTATGGAAAAATATAACAGTTTTCTAGCTACTCTCCCCTTTAAATCTAGTCTGTCTCTATGCAATAGCCAGAGTGATCTTTCGGAGATCTAAAATGTTCTAATATCTTCCTTTTGGACTAAAACTATGCATGGTAAACTTTATTGTTTTGCCTGGCAGAGCTGGTCCTTTCCCACCTATGACTGACCATGTTAGGTCATTACTCCTACTCTTCAGTTACAGTCAGGTTACACTGGCCTTTTGCCAAACACCTTTTTTTTTTTTGAGACAGGCTCTTTCTCTGTTGCCCAGGCTGGAGTGCCGTGGAATAAACACATCTCACTGCAGCCTTGACCTCCTGGACTCAAGTGATCCTCCTACCTCAGCCTCCAGATTATCTGAGACCACAGGTGCACGCCACCATGCCTGGCTAATCTTTAAATTTTTTGTAGAGACGGGGTCTCACTATGTTGCCCAGGCTGGTCTTGACCTCTTGGGTGCAAGCAATCTGTCTACCTCAGCCTCCCAAAGTGTTGACATTATAGGTGTGAGCTAAATTTGCCAAACTCTTGCAAGACCACTGTAAAGCCTTTGCATTAACTGTTTTCTCCAATTCTGGCTTTTTGCTTGACTCCTTCATTTATGCTTTATATCTCAGTTCAAATTACCTACTTAGAGCCCACCCTATCTAAAGTTAAATGCCGCTTTTCTTATTTGTCTATTATTTCTACTAGAAAAGAAAATAAAGCCTATGATAGTAAAATTTTGTGTTTTACCCTTAAGTATATCCCAGTGCATGACATGTGGTAGACAACAAATATTTGTGAAGTCACTCACTTTATTTTTTTTCATTTTGTAAAATGGAAGCTGATGATAAACTGCCCATCCTCCCTCCTGGAGTCATTGTAGGGAATAAATCAAACAATGTTTATCAGTTTTGATGTCCTGTTATAATAATTTTTGATAAATGAGCTTTAGTTTTTTAAAAGACATTAGAGCAAATTTGAGAAAGTAAAAAATAAAAAAAAGCACCCTGCCATCCCATACAACCACTTTTATTTAACTTTGTCCTTAAAAAAAAAATGAACTTTTAAAAAGGGTGAATGTACTATCCAGCACTCTCTTCTAATTTTCCTGTCCCAAGCAGCTTCCAAACACTTTAAGGAGGTGCATCAGTTAAGATAGATTAATTTTATACTTTTTAAGACTTGTAGGGAATTCATTTATGTGTTTTGAAACTTGCGTGGAAAGAAGTAAATACAAATGGTTCTTTATCGTATTTATAAATTTTACTCTTGATAATTAAAGTTTTTGTGAGAATTTTGCCGAAAGAACTTTTCTTGAAACTAGCCTGTGTATAATCAGGATTTCTTTATATGGAATACAATCTGATTTGTCTTTTAAAACAACTTGTACAGGTTACTATTTATCCTGTGTGGTAACTACCGCACCTGCTGTGATTCAAATGTTACAACCCTTAAGCAGTTATATTAGGCTTGGGGAATAGTGTAATTTGAAGTCCTTGGAACATCTTTTTGAATTAGAAAAGCGATTCTCAAAAGAAATATATTCAACTGGGAGATCACTTTTTTGAAATTTATTACTTTGGAATATGTAAAGTTTGGTCATCTTTGGAAGTAGAGATCTAATTTACCAGCAAATGGAGTTTGTAATACTAAAATATGGTATTGTTTGCAAATAAAATTCTTTGTTTTTGTGTCTTAGGTTAATAAATTGTCTCTGAGTCAATTGTTATAACAAATACCAAATGGAAAAATTGCTTTCATTTCTTAGCATGGGCACAACCTTCGTAGTTCAGCCTTCCCAGAATGCTCCGTGTTCATCTGGTGTACTTTGGAGCTGATTCAGAGACTCTTTACAAAATGGCAATGTTGACATGTCCTTTTTTTTTTTTTTTTTTTGGGGTGGAGTCTCGCTCTGTCCCCCTGGCTGGAGTGCAGTGGCGCGATCTCGGCTCACTGCAAGCTCCACCTCCCGGGTTCCCGCCATTCTCCTGCCTCAGCCTCCCGAGTAGCTGGGACTGCAGGCACCCGCCACCTCGCCTGGCTAATTTTTTCTATTTTTAGTAGAGACAGGGTTTCACCGTGGTCTTGATCTCCTGACCTTGTGATCCGCCCGCCTCGGCTTCCCAAAGTGCTGGGATTACAGGTGTGAGCCACCGCGCCCGGCGACATGTACCTTAATTTGCTATGTTCTTTTAAAAATAAATTTGAGAAATTTGCTCTCTAGAACAATAGCCTCCTAACCCATCAGAAAAATTTTAAGGACTCATCCTAAATATTTTTACTTTTTAATTTGCAAATTGCAAATTGTACTCATGCCCTGCCATCGTTAGCTACTGTATCAAGGCACAATATATACACTTAGGGTAAATAAATATAAATAAGTAAATATATATGTGTAAATTGTGTCCAAATAGTTGTAATGATAATGTCTTTGGTTTATTCACATACAGTTAGTTCAATATTATTTTTACCTTGTAAAGTGACTAATGAAGGGCTTGTGCAAAGAATTAGAGAAGAATCAATTGACAGTTTCTTTAAAACTAACTAATATTCTTTTTTTTTTTTTTTTTTTTTTGAGATGGAGTCTTGCTCTGTCACCCAGGCTGGAATGCAGTGGTGTGATCTCAGCTCACTGCAATCTCTGCCTCCCGGGTTCAAGTGATTTTCCTGCTTCAGCCTGCCGCGTAGCTGGGGGGGGTGGTTACTGGCGCGCGCCACCGTGCCTGGCTAATTTTTGTATTTTTGGTAGAGACTGGGTTTCACCGTATTAGTCAGGCTGGTCTCGAACTCTTGACCTCGTGATCTGCCCACCTTGGCCTCCCAACGTGCTGGGATTACAGGCATGAGCCGCTGCACCCAGTGAAATATTCTTAAATTCTGAGCACACTTCAGTTTTTACAATATGCCCAAAGAGAATGAATAAGGGAAGAAACCATTGGCACCCCCTTTGTGTTGTGGAATTCCCAATCTTCAGTAAGTGATATTTAACTATCTAACATCAGATTAGGGGAACACATATCCAAAAAAATTTTAAAGATTATTTTTTAAACTGAAAATTAAAAGTTTGTTGTTGTTGTTGTTGTTGTTGTTGTTGTTTTCTTTCTGAGACAGAATTTCGTTCTTGTTGCCCAGGCTGGAGTGCAGTGGCAGTGCCGTCTTGGCTCACTGTAACCTCCGCCTCCCAGGTTCAAGCGATTCTCGTACCTCATCCTCCCAAGTAGCTGGGGTTATGGGCGCCCACCACCACACCTAGCTAATTTTTTTGTATTTTTAGTAGAGATGGAGTTTCACCCTGTTGACCAGGCTGCTCTCGAACTCCTGACCTCAGGTGATCCACCTGCTTCAGCCTCCCAAAGTGCTGGAATTATAGGTGTGAGCCACCACGCCCAGCCAATTAAAAGTTTTAATATTCCCCCTGTGGTGTTATATATGTATACATAGGTTTTCATCCATGGTCCTGGTTCATAACTCCCATATCCCTTGTTATGGTCTTTTGTTAATAATGTTGGGTATGTTAGGCCTCAGCGGCAGACCTCAGGAAATAATCTCCTGCCCTTCTTTCATCTGCCCCAGGGCAGGACTCTAATCTTCCCCCAGCTCCTTTCTGATTGTGGATTTTAAGACCCTCCACTGAGAGGGTCCCACCTCATACCCTGGTGGGAGGAAGGAATGCTTCCATAAAAACTCAAGAGGACTGGGTTTGGAAAGCTTCTGGATAGCTGAACACATGGAGGTTCCTGGAGGGTGGTGTGCCCAGAGAGTCATGGCAGCTCTGAGCCTCTTCCCCCATACCTTGTTCTATGGGTCTCTTCATCTGTATTCTTTGCAATATCCTTTATAATAAACCAGCAGATATAAGTAAGTGTTTCCCTGAGTTCTATGAGCCACTTCAAATTAATTGAACCCACAGAGGGGATCATGGTAACCCCAACTTGAAACCTGTCAGTCAGAAGCTCCAGAGGCCCAGAGTTGTGACTGATATCTAGGGATATGGGGGACAATATTGAAGCTCTTAAGATGAGGCCCGAGGCTCTCTTTTAAGGGGTATTCTGGATAAGTCATAGCAGTTAACAAGAATGCTAGGACATACAGGCACAGATAATTCATCAATCCTGTTAAAGTGCATCACAAAAATCCAGTCTCATGATTCCAACAGCATTTCAGACTTGAGGTTAGGGTTGAAGTTAGACAAAACAAAAACAAACAACGAAAACCCACATTTGGTCCCAGAGAAGTCTTCTGTGTTGATGATTATTGTAGTGTGAGAGTAGTGGAAAAACACAAAGTTGGAAAGAGTCTTTCCTTACACACTCCCCCACCCTGGAGGATCATCTTGCCTACCTCCTGGCATATGTACACCCTGCTTTGGAAACCACCTTCCCTCACACAAGGGTTGAAGATGCATTGTGACAGAATTGAGTTCTTTGTCTTTTCTCATTTTCTCTCCAGATTTCATATATCGTTGAAAAGCAGTTGAATGAGAAAATTAATCTTTCAAACAAGCATAGCCAGTGTAATGCAGACTTCGTAGACTGTAGAGCATGTCCCTCTAAAACTGAACGTATACTTGAGTCTGTACCTAGGACTTCCAGGGCTTTTAGTGATTAAATGATAGATTTTATAAAACACAGACATTGTTTAGCTAAAAAGAGATATTTCCATCTCAATTCTCTTTAGAAGATATTATGGAGCTAGAGGTGGAGATCTATGACCAAAGGTATGTTGAATTTTTTTATGAAAGAAGGGGACTCTGGTAGTTTATTTTTTATGATAATGCATTCTTTCAATTTGGAAATGGATCGAGTGGGAACTCAATTATTTTCAAATATAAATTTTGGAAATGGAATATTTTTAGATCTAATTGCCAATGACTAATACAGTGAATCTTTATAAAAATACTGTTTTGTATCTTGGAGGTTGGGGGACGTATAGATGTCTTTTGTGTACATGGCATATATGTCACTTAAAATCATTGAGTAAGTACTCATTTTGCAACATGCTGCTTGCCTGGCTTGTGGATTTCACCTTGTTTCTGCTGGGGATATTAGTTTGTTTCTTAAATAAGGATTTTTGTCTATTTAAAGACTCAGTTGTCTAGTTTCAAAGGTAAAGCTTAAAGCAAGTTCTTCTTCTGCTTCCCCACTCCACAAAATACATAGTCACAGACTGACTAGCTGTGAGTAAAACAAAAGCAGACTGCCTCTTAATCTAGGAACAGAGAAGAAATAAAGAAGGCCGTATTTCAGAGAGAGTATGGGTTAAAATTCTTACCAGTCCGGGCAGGGTGTAACACTCTGGAGAAGAGTGATAAGGGCTTTCCCAGTGGCCTGCAGTTCCCTGTGGAGTACATGGCTAGACTTGTCAGATCAGGGCAAGAATTGCAATTTGATCAGTGAGTTCGAGCAGCAAAAGCACAGATTTCTTACACAGACATGTAATGCATGTCTGCTTATAACGACTGACCTTGAGATGAGACCTGAGGCTCTTTTTTAAGAGATGTTGTGGATGAGTCATAGCAGTATGTCCAAGAATGCTAGGACATAAATGCACAGATAATTCACCAATCCTGTCAAAGTGCATCACAAAAATCCAGTCTCACATGATTCCAACAGCAGTAGCACCTAAATTCACGTTATTGCACTGTAACAAAATTGTATCATCTTGTGTATAGCCTAGAATCTACTGGCTTCAGCTAATGTAGAAGTCATTATCACTAGGTGGCATTTGCTTGGGGAGTTGAGGCCTCACACAGAGGGATTTTCCTGAGGTTTGCTACCAATACAGCAAACTAAGGAAAGAAGAAGGCAGGGTTGGAGAGAGATGGGGTTTTGTATATTATTTCAGCCCATTCTGTTGGTTTAATTTTTTTTTTTTTTTTTTTTGAGACAGTCTCACTCTATCGCCCAGGCTGGAGTGCAGTGGCATGATCTCAGCTCACTGCAAGCTCCGCCTCCTGGGTTCATGCCATTCTCCTGCCTCAGCCTCCTGAGTAGCTGGGACTACAGGCGCCCGCCACCACGCCCGGCTAATTTTTTGTATTTTTAGTAGAGACAGAGTTTCACCATGTTAGCCAGGATGGTCTCGATCTCTTGACTTCATGATCCGCCCGTCTCGGCCTCCTAAAATGCTGGGATTACAGGCGTGAGCCACTGCGCCCGGCCCTTTGGTTTAATTTTTGTGTGAGAGTCTAGCCAGGCAGGCTAGGATTGGAATTTATTTTGTCTGACTCTTTGCCCCCCTTTTTCCCCAACACCCTCTGTGCTGCTGTTCTTCCTCCCTTGACTCTACCTGTAAGTAGCGTAACCCTCCCTTTTGCTGCAGCTGCTTTATTTTCATTATCATTGTCTAGGAGTTCCTCATTTTCCTGAGTGTGGAAAAGATTCTAAAGAAAAGATCTTGATCCAGTAATTAATTTTGCTCTTAACATTTACAGACCCTTCCTCTCTTTAATAAAAATGGCAAAAATACAAATTGTTAAATTGTTATTTCAGAATTTGAAATAACAGTGGATTTTTTTCTTTAAAAAATGAACTTAAGAAAATGATCATGCTATGAAAGATCTTAGATTTATTTTTAGTTCTCAGATTTGGTTAATAAATTATATTTTTCAGTTCATTGCATACTTCAAAATTTATTAAATTATCTCAGCTGTGATTAAAATTAAAATGTGTCTTGTTACATTAGTATGTGAAAATTAGTTCTGTCCTGTAAAAATACTACCATATTATGAATAATCTTTTACATGCCTGTAGGGGACTAATGGGAAATTTAGTAATATTTGCATATTTTTTCCTTAAATAGTAGTAATATTTCCATGTTTTGTTTGTAAGCAACAGATATGTATATATATATTCATTGGTATTTTTTATATGATGGGAGAAGGTTTTGTTTTTGTTTTTTGCCTCAGCTTTCTCAGCTGTAGGGAGAGGTTTTTAATATATCTTTGTTCGTTGATCAAAGTTATAAGGGATCTGAACTTGGTGATTTAAGCTATTAAAGATAACGTTTTGCATACACAAAATTCTGTTATATAGCGAATACTGGTACAACAAAGGGTCATAACAGTAGAGTTCTTTAAAAAACATACTGTCTTTGCTCTCATTTCCTAACATGATGGTCCTAGTAATGGATATGGTGATCTAGTAGCCAGAATATTTTAAAATTTTTATATTGCCTATTAGAATAATGCTTTTCTTAATTTTTGTCGATGAATGTGAGTTTTTATAAATGCCCATTTTATACTGTAAAAGTAGTTGAACTTTATGAATTTCTGCAAGATTCTGCCACCATGGGAAAACTTGAATGGGAGGTGAAGATTTTTTTTTTTTTTTTTTTTTTTGGCAGAAACATGGTCTCACTGTGTTGCCCAGGCTGGTCTCCAGCGAGGTAAAGATTTTAAATGGAGTCCAGCTAGTATTAAGCCCACTACTCACTTGTTCTGTGGTACTCTTAACAAATAATGTTGGATTACCACAGCAAAATATGTGGTATAGAACTATTTTCATTCTTGATCTTAGGTTTCATTCTTTCATTCTTGAACTTAGGACAGATATTAATGGACACTTTCCCATAGCTCGTAATCATGATGGTATTGCTGTCTCTTGTTTGTGAAAGTCTGTGGAAACATCAGTCACTACTAACGGTAGGCCGTCTTTAGATTTCAGCAGATATTCAGCAGGGTTTGTTGATGTTTGTTTTTACATGATGAAAAGTCCCTATCAAAGTAATTCTATCTCCAGATTTTTTTTTTTTTTTTTTGGAGATGGAGTCTCACTCTGTCGCCCAGGCTGGAGTGCAGTGGCATGATCTTGGCTCACCGAAACCTCCACCTCCCGGATTCAAGCAATTCTCCTGCCTCAGCCTCCCAAGTAACTGGGATTACAGGCGTCTGCCACCATGCCCGACTGATTTTTGTATTTTTAGTAGAGATGAGGTTTCACCATGTTGTCCGGGTTGGTCTCAAAGTCCTGACTGCAGGTGATCCACCCGCCTCGGCCTCCCAAAGTGCTGAAATTACAGGCATGAGCCCCGCACCCAGCCTCTCCAAAAGATTTTAAAGTTGGGTGTTATATTATTTAAATCAAATTCTTATATAAATTCTCTTATTTACTTTGTTAGTGGGGAAATCCACTATCCTTAAGAATACAATCCTAAAATAAAGTTGTTACATATTGGAGAAAGGCAGAATGATTGTGTTGTTATGGCAACTCAAATGGGGAAAATGAAAACAGCACAGATAAGCTGCATCCTGTTGTCATGGCAACCATAGTTGTGGAAATGATTAAAGCTAGTCTAGAAAGGTTGTATTGCAGCTTTAGTCCATTGAAAGTAAATAGTGTAAGAAAAGACAGGGAGAATTGGTTTTTGACAAAAGTTAAATCCCTCTGGTACCACAAGTTGCTAGTACCACCATGTATAGACAGATCTCTGTCTTTTCTAATTGTGTTTCAACTCAATTTTATTGCCTCAGATCGTAATTGTGCTATGAAGGAAAGAAATGTAATAACTATGAAAAGCTTGTGAATAAAGATTTTTTGGTAGCAAATTTAGAAAGCAAAGTTAGGAAATTTAATTATCAAAAATGACTTTTAAAAAATAGTAGGTTGTTTTCCTTTCCTCTTTCCCCCATTTCTCACCCAGTGCTTAATTTTCATTCTTTTTCATACCCTCTTACTGTATCATTTCAGTCTTAAGTGTTGAATTGTAATGTAAATATCTAATACCATGGCAATTGGTAAGGCATCACATGCAGCATTATGATTGCATATGAACAGATGAATTTGATGATAAATAATAAGCATGCTGTAAGTGTGAATAAATTTATTTTAGCTCTGTCTTTCAAACTTTCTCTGTAATCAAAGCTTCATAAGTGTTTTTAAAAATGCCATTATTTCCTTCCCAAATTCCACTTGTTCATCATAGCAAGATATTTCATCTTAGTGGAGTGGAGACATGTTAGAAATAAACCTGATGAAAGCCGTGGTCTTTGTTCAGCAGCTGACTGCTTGCACAAGTTTTTGTGGTAATGGAATCGGCATCTCTGTGTTAGAGTATTGATCTGCTGCTTGGTAGGTACTGTGTAAAAGTCTTCTCGTAAAGATGTATTAAAGTGGTTTAAGAGCAGTTTATATTACAAATAAGGTGGAAGAAGATGGAGTTCTGTAAGACTGGACACATGCTATAAATATCCATAAAACTAAGTATTTTATCTAAAAATGAGTGTTGAAATTTTCTTTTTTTCTTTTTTTTTTTTTGAGACGAAGTCTTGCTCTGTCCCTGGAGTACAGTGGCGCGATCTCAGCTTACTGCAGGCTCCACCTCCAGGGTTCACGCCATTCTTCTGCCTCAGCCTCCAGAGTAGCTGGGACTACAGGTGACCGCCACCACGCCAGGCTAATGTTTTGTGTTTTTTAGTAGAGACAGGGTTTCACTGTGTTAGCCAGGATGGTCTCGATCTCCTGACCTTGTGATCTGCCCACCTCGGCCTCCCAAAGTGCTTGGATTACAGGCGTGAGCCACCACGCCCGGCCCAGATTTTCTTATTTTAATCCATATTTAATTGCACATAGTTGAACATTATCTGAGCATTAGTTGCCTACACTAATACCATCATCCTTTGCCCTTTAGTGGAGGTTTTTATATTTGATGTTCCTGTATTGTGGTTGAAAACTGTGTTGTGAACTCATCAGTTGTGAGAAATAATACTAACCATAGGAACAGTGTTTTAAAGTGATCCATTGAATATTTTCATGAAAATCCATGTTGATTTTGCCTGCGCATAAGTTGATTTTCATCAATAACCTCTTCACTGTATACGTTGCCTGGTTTTGCCTGGCTAACCAAAATCTGGCCTTTCATGTAGGTATAGAGAAGAAACCTTTTTTTTTTTTTTTTGAGATGGAGTCTCACTCTGTTGCCCAGACTGGAATGCAGTGGTGCGATCTCGGCTCACTGCAGTGTCTACCTCCTGGGCTCAAGTGATTCTCCTGCATCAGCCTCCTGAGTAGCTGGGACTACAGGCATGTGCCACCATGCCCGGCTAATTTTTTTGTATTTTTAGTAGAGACGGAGTTTCACCGTGTTGGCCAGGCTGGTCTTGAATTCCTGACCTCAAATGATCCACCCGCCTCGGCCTCCCAAAGTGCTGGGATTACAAGCGTGAGCCATCGTGCTTGTCCAGAAACCTATTTTTAAAAAGAAGTAAAAGATGGAGGAGGAGAAGGGAGAATTAGAATCACCTTTTTTTTTTTTTTTTTTTAAGAATTTTTAAAAAACTCATTCTTTTTTGCTGTTATTTAATGGTAGCAGGTCATGTGTGACTCACGACTTAGGTCATACAACTTAGGCTATTAAATGGTTCAGATACCCGGCAAACAGTTCAAAGATTGCATTAACAAGCTAGCTAACATTTTGTAAAGGAGTTCAAAATGAAAGACTATCAGTACCTGTATTTCATGTGCCTAGCTATTGTTGCTCCACTGGAATGTAACAAGGCAAGGATATGTGGCCGGGCGCGGTGGCTCACGCCTGTAATCCCAGTACTTTGGGAGGCCGAGGCGGGCGGATCACAAGGTCAGGAGATCGAGACTATCCTGGCTAACATGGTGAAACCCCGTCTCTACTAAAAATACAAAAAAATTAGCCAGGCATGGTGGCAGGCACTTGTAGTCCCAGCTACTAGGGAGGCTGAGGCAGGAGAATGGCGTGTACCTGGGAGGCAGAGCTTGCAGTGAACCGAGATTGCGCCACTGCACTGCAGCCTGGGCGATACAGCGAGACTACATCTCAAAAAAAAAAAAAAAATGATGCAAGGATGTGAATCTCCCTTTCTCCTAACAGAAGTTTTTAAAGCTAACAGACTTTAATAGATTTGCAAACAGTAGTTTGCAAACAGAAGTTTGAAAATCTGTTTAAATATTCTACATTAAAATTTGATGCACTGATTTTTAGATTGGTATCTAAAGTAGGCAATATCATCAGATTGTGCATTTGAGATTTACTAGTTTACATCTTGGCTTATGATAAATTGGATTGGAAGATCAGGTACTTTATTTTCTTGGAAGAAAAAAAAATTAGGTATACTCATCACTCCCATTTCACAATTTCTTGTCATATCTCACTTGCTTCAGAAATATTCATTTTGGATCCTTCTTGTGAATATGTAACTCTTAATACTAATGTCCTGAGAGAAAGGAGAATTTCTTGTCTAACCTCAGTAATAACCATACCATCACAAAAAAAGGCCTCACAACGTATCAGGCAATCAAATAGCCAATAACCTATTCGCCTGCTAAATTCCATAAGCTGGATGGGGAGGGTAGATAATGTTCATTTTTGTTACTTACCAGGGAACATGACACTTGGTCTTTGAAATGGTTATTTATTTCATATATTGTAGCTGCCGATCAGTCAGGGATTTGCAAATAGCAAAGTAAATACACTGCTGAAAATGAGTTTCTTCTTTGTGCTGATCTGTGGTGCCCGGGAAATCAGATGTAATATGGTTGCATTTATTTATGTAGGCATTTATTCTCTTAATGAGCAAGTAATTTTCTTTTCTCTACTCCTACACAAAAGTTAAATTAAGGAGTACCCAAGAGGGCTGGGAAACTTGGTTTGCAGTCATCGAAATACTGCTGAATATCAGGGGATCCTTTCATGAGTGGAGTTTCCCTCTCCTTAAGAAGAAAGCTCCACATAGCTCCCTTTTGAACTCATCGTTAGAGCAAACACATCTGTAGAGGAAGATGATCCATAAGTCTAATGCTAACGGTTTGCCTCCTCTCCCTATCAATGCGAAGGGTTTGCCTCCTCTCCCTACCAAAGGATTTTACTCTGACTTATTTGGCTCTTTTTGCCTGGGAAGTGAGGAGCAAGAGCTCTGATTTTTCCTATGGCAGCCAGCCTGGCCTTAATATGTAGATTTTTTTTTTTTTTTGAGACGGAGTCTTGCTCTGTCACCCAGGCTGGAGTGCTGTGGCCGGATCTCAGCTCACTGCAAGCTCCGCCTCCCGGGTTCCCGCCATTCTCCTGCCTCAGCCTCCGGAGTAGCTGGGACTACAGGCGCCCGCCACCTCGCCCGGCTAGTTTTTTGTATTTTTTAGTAGAGACGGGGTTTCACTGTGTTAGCCAGGATGGTCTCGATCTCCTGACCTCATGATCCGCCCATCTCGGCCTCCCAAAGTGCTGGGATTACAGGCTTGAGCCACCGCGCCCGGCCAATATGTAGATTATTAACATGTTACCAGCTTCTGTTGAGTCATAGCAACTGCTATGAACAAACGTGTAAATCCATCTAGGGAGAAAAAAGAGTGTTGCAAATGCCTTTTATCAAAATGGAATACTGCTTCAACTTCTATTTGCTCTTCTTGTTATAACCAAGCATTCTTTTTCTTTTTCCTCTCCCTTTCCCTCCTTTTTTCTGTCCTCACTATCCTCTATCTCTCAGAAATACCCAAAACTGAATCTTCCCAATGAACACTGCAGTCATTTGAAATTTGTGTATAGGCCAGCTTCACATCATCAGAAATTGTGTAACCCCATGATTCCCAGCCCTCAGCTGGTGGCCTAGTTATTTCAAATAATATTTAATGCAATAAATTCTATGGCAGTGAAAGAATTTGGACAGTCCCTTCAAACTTATTGCAATGAGATTTGACTTGAATTTAATACAATGAAATTTCAGAATAGCCAAGTAATTTTTTTGTGGCATGATTTAAAGGGTATATAGGTATAGGTATTGGTGATTGAGTTTGTAAAACCTAATCAGAGGTAATTGCATTTTCATTCTTATCACGTGAATGAGCATTCAAAAATACAGAAATTCTTTACTTAGCGTAAGGTGATTTTTAACAATGCGGCAAAGAGTGTAAGTGAACATCCTTTTTGTTCTGTCAAGGGGAGAGTAAAGATACCACCTGGCTGTATGCATAAATTTGCTTACTAAGATGGTTGATTTCCTGTAGGTGAGTATTAAAAATGGCTTTTTGGTATAGAAAACATGTAGCATCAAGACATTGTTTTGATGCCCTGCCGTCTTCTGCTGTTGAATATTTTATGGGATTAAGAACAGTTGTTTTTACCTTACTCTTTCAAATTCAACAATCTTATAGTAAAAGCAACCATAGACCAGATATTTAGAATTTATTATGTTGATACGAATGAAAGAAACATAAAATACAAATACTGAGTAAATTAAGAAAAAGAGGCTGTGTGTAGTGGCTCACATGTGTAATTTTTTGAGGCTGAGTTGGGAGGATCGCTTGAGGCCAGGAGTTTGAGGCTGCAATGAGCTATGATCACGCCATTGTACTCCAGCCTGGGTGACAGAGCAAGACCTCATCTCAAAAAAAATAAAAAAGAAAGAAAAACAATGTTTCTTTCTAGAGTGTTCAGCAGGGCGAAAAAAGAAGGAAAAAAGAAAAACAGAATGTTGATGTTAGGAAAATTTGGTTATTGTCTTATGCTCTGGAGTTCTTACCGCAGGCCACTGACTTTTAAGATCTTTTGTTTTCTGTACTGAAGCGGAATAGTGAAAATGTTTTTATAGGAAGTTATGAAAAAAGTCTATATTAATTTGCTTTGGGTCATTCTAGTCTCTCTGGTAAATTCATAATTAGGAAGGCTTTTTTAAGGCTCTATGCTAGTCTCACAGGTATATAGCTACTTCATATCTGGTAAATCTAAATTCATATGTGAGGAGGTTATGTTTTTTTAAAGCATATTATTTACACAATTCACTGGAATGGCTCCTTTGGAAGTTGGGTGGCTCTCTTATGTAATTATGTACTTAGTAACCCTGCTCTACAAAGCAGTAGAAATTCAAGTAAGAATAATTTACTGCTTATGCATAGTTATTAGAATTTTAAAGCATTTGTTTGTTCAAAATTCTAGTTTATCAGTGTTATATTTGACTAATTGCCTACTCAATAAATAATAATGCATATAATTTATTTTAGAAGGCACCCACATTTTAACAGTTGTAAATAAACATTAGGAGCCGCTCCCTCTCTTCAGTTTCTTGTTTAAAGGGATTCTCATCCCTTTAGTCCAAGTTTCATGGAGAAAATAATAATTCCTATTTTAAAAATTCTGTATTAGAAGTATTATAGATGGACTTAAATTACAGAATTGTAGAATTTGATTGCTGTAAGGTAGTTAGAAATATCTTATTCTATCCATTTTACCAGCAAAGAAAGTGAAGTGTATAGAAATTAAGTGAACTTCTCAAAGTCATACAATTGGTTTGAGGACAAGTCTGTTCCAGAACCTGACGTGTCATGCCTCCTCAGTTGTCATGATAATTCAGCAGTTCGTTTCACCAGGGATTCCTTGAACACTGCTATGTGTACAACAGTGAGCCAAGCATCCAGAGGTTATAACAATAGTGTGAGTTTATATGGTCTAACAATAATGATATCAAACTAGTAATATTTTACATTTGAATCTCAATTTTATCTGGTGTTATGTTTATAAATGTTAACGTGTGGTGGCTAAACCTTTACATCTCGTTTTTCTCTACTAGATTATAACCTCTTTAAAAGCAAGGACTCATTTAGCTTTCGTAAAGTCAATCCAGTTTCATTTTTAAAGACTTAAAACTTTCTTTTCTAAGCATTGATGGCATTGTTGGAATAAGTGTAGCTTCCTAAGGTGTCTTCTCTGGGGACGATACACATTTTAGAATTGTATTTCTATCTTCATCAAGTACTTTTCATTTCAAGTAACAGATTGCTTCATTCCCCCTTTAAGCAAGAAGGGATAGTTATTTTAAGGGTACAGAGATAGCTCCTGGAACTAAAGGGAAAAAGATGTCCAATCAGGCCCCATAAGGACTTGGAACCAGGCATTAGAATACCTTTAGGGCACAAGGCAGCCGCCCCTGCATTCCTAGGATAAATCCTACTTAGTCATGGTATATAATCCTTTTTCTGTGTTGCTGGATTTTATTTGCCATTATTTTGTTGAGGATTTTTGCCTATATGGCCATAAGGGATATTGGTCTGTAATCTCCATTCTGCTACTGAGACCATCCAGTGAGTTTTTATTTTCAGTTTTCCCATTCTCATTTAGTTCTTCCCCGACCCCCTTTTTTACTTCCCCTCTTTGAGACAGGTCTAGCTCTGTTGCCCAAACCAGAGTGCAGTAGCATGATCGTGGCTCACTGCAGCCTCAACCTCTCAGACTCAAGAGATCTTCCCACCTCAGCCCCTCAAGTAGCTGGGACTACAGGAATGTGCCACCAGGCTTGGCTAATTTTGTAAGAAATTTTCTGTAGAGACAAGGTCTTGCCCTGTTGCCCAGGCTGGTCTGGAACTCCTGGGCTGAAGCAATCCTCCTGCCTTGGCCTCCCAAAGTGCTGGGATTATAGGCATGAGCCACTGCACCTGGCCTATTTAGTTCTTTGTATCTATTGCTTCTTTGCTGGTACTCTCTTTCTTTCAAGAGTGTTCACCCTTAGTTATTGAAACATTTTAATCCTAGCTTGCTCGCTTGCGCGCGCGCTCTCTCTCTCTCTATATATATATATAATTTATTTATTTATTTTTATTTATTTAATTATTATTTTTTTTTTTTTTGAGACAGAGTCTTGCTCTGTCACCCAGGCTGGAGTACAGTGGTGCAATCTCGGCTCACTGCAAGCTCTGCCTCCCGGGTTCATGCCATTTCATGCCATTTTTCTGCCTCAGCCTCCCGAGTAGCTGGGACTACAGGCACCCGCCACCACACCCAGCTAATTTTTTGTATTTTTAGTAGAGTCGGGGTTTCACTGTGTTAGCCGGGATGGTCTCGATCTCCTGACCTTATGATCCACCCGCCTTTACCTCCCAAAGTGCTGGGATTGCAGGCGTGAGCCACTGTGCCTGGCCAATCCTAGCTATATTAAAGTCTTTGCCTTTAAAGTTAATTTCAACATCTGTGCCGTCTTGATATTGGCATCTGTTGATACCAGTTGAAGTTTTCCCCTTTTTAGTATGCCAAGTAATTTTTGGGTTATATCCTTGGCTTTTTAAATATTATGCAACTCTGGGTTTTGTTTAAATCGTATTGAAAATGTTGATATTTTTCTTTTGTCAGGCATTCAACCCAGTTGGCTTCAGTCTGCAAGTTCAGATTTCTGTAGGATTGTGGTTTCAATGTCTGTTACATTTTGAAAGCCTTTGCAGTTCTATTGAGATATGTTCCATGTATGTGCCACTTGATGGCCATTGGAATCTGGATGATAGTCCATCTTGTAGTTCAATTCTCAAAGTCTATGCCTGGCCGAGCACGGTGGCTCACGCCTATAATCCCAGCACTTTGGGAGGCCCAGGTGGGTAGATCACGAGGTCAGGAGATTGAGACCATTTTGGCTGACACAGTGAAACCCCGGCTCCACTAAAAATACAAAAAATCAGCCAGGCGTGATGGTGGGCGCCTGTAGTCCCAGCTACTCAGGAGGCTGAGGCAGGAGAATGGCGTGAACCAGGAGGCAGATCTTTCAGTGATCTGAGATGGTGCCATTGCACTCCAGCCTAGGCGACAGAACTAGACTCCGTCTCAAAAAAAAAAAAAGAAAAAAAAAAGAGTCTATGCCTTACTGTTTTGGGTTATATCCTATATCCACCCATGTGCAGCGTGGGAGTGAACATAGGAGTTCATTAACCACTTTATGGGGCCATTTTCCTGAGTTCCTCCCTCTGCACAATCTCCCCAGTACTATCTGGTTCCCTAGGGCTCCCTTTTTCAGTCCTCCAGCCAGAAAGCTAGGACTTTATTTAAACCTGCATCTGTTACTGCATATGGGGCTACGCGATGGGAGGCTAGAGGGAAAAAAAAGCAATGAGGTTTTGCCTCACCCTTTTAGGATCACAACTCCTCTGATCAGAGAGGAAGGTTTCCTTACTTCAGAGTTTTAGGCTTCTTTGAGTCTTTGCTTCTACTGTGGCTTTCCTCATGGAATTGCTTTGAGAGAATGGCAAGAACTTTAAAGAAAAATGGGAGATTTTTGCCATTCTCTCTGAGTGTTAGGATACCACTTCTGCACTCCTTAAGCTAGAACTAGAGGGATTTTCCTGGAGCTCTCTTTACTGACACCAATACCCACTTTTGGGTTTCAGGCAGCAGTCCAGGCTGGTGGATACTGGAGGAATAATAAAAAGATAAATTCATTGTTGGTTCACTGCTAGGTAAAAGTCTTTTCCAATTCACCTGCTAGTATTTAATTTTTTGAGTCCTCAGTTGTTCTAAATGTTCTGTCCATTTCTTAGTGGTTGCCTTCAGTGGGAAATACAGGATGGAGTGCACTTACTCCATCTTACATGGAACCAGAACCCCTTCTAGTTAATTATCCTTTTGATATTGATTTATGCTAGTCAACAACATACACTGCAAGTTCAGTCCTTTGAACTTTCTTCATGGCCCATCTTAAGGTCTGTTTTGGTAAAGTGTAGCAAGTGTGCTTGAAGAGAATGTGTGTGTACACTGCAGTTGTTGGGTGAAGTGTTGTAGATAAATCATTACATCAAGTTTATTATTACTGTGCCTGTCACTTCTTTTTTTTTTTTTTTTTTTTGAGATGGAGTCTTGCTCATCGCCCAGGCTGGAGTACACTGGCTCGATCTTGGCTCACTGCAAGCTCCGCCTCCCGGGTTCACGCCATTCTCCTGTCTCAGCCTCCCGAGTAGCTGGGACTACAGGTGCCTGCCACCACGCCTGGCTAATTTTTTGTATTTTTAGCAGAGACGGAGTTTCACCGTGTTAGCCAGGATGGTCTCCATCTGCTGACCTCGTGATCCGCCCGCCTCGGCCTCTCAAAGTGATGGGATTACAGGCGTGAGTCACTGTGCCCGGCCACTTGTCACTTCTTTGTTGCTTATTCTATCAATAGCTGAGAGAGTTATGTTAGACTCTCAAACTGTGTAGGTTTGTGTATTTTCCCTTTAGTTCTGAGCATTTTGCTTATTTTGAAATTTTGTTAGTAGTAGTACGTACATACTTTTAGGATTATTCTCAACGAATTAACCTTTTTATAATTATGAAATAGTCCTCTTTATTACTGCTTATACTCTTTGTTCCAAGGTGAACTTTCATGTTAACATAGCCATCTCAGCTTTCTTTCTTTTTTTTTTCTTTTTGAGATGTAGTCTTACTCTTTCACCCAGGCTGGAGTACAGTAGTGTGATCTTAGCTCACTTCTCCTCTGCCTCCTGGATTCAAGTGATTCTCCTGCCTCAGCCTCCCAAGTAGCTGGGATTACAGGCATGTGCCATCACGGCTGGCTAATTTTTGTATTTTTAATAGAGACGGGGTTTCGCCATGTTAGCCAGGCTGGTCTTGAACTCCTGACCTCAGGTGATCCACCCACATCAGCCTCCCAAAGTGCTGGGATTACAGACGTGAGCCACTGTGCCCGGCCTTAGCTTTCTTATGACTGTTGTTATGATACAGCTTTTTTAAGCTTTTTACCTTTAATTTATTGGTATACATTAATAGATAATTGTGTCTGGGTTTGTTTTTTTTTTTTTTTTTTTTTTTTTTTGAGACGGAGTCTCGCTCTATCACCCAGGCTGGAGTACAGTGGCCGGATCTCAGCTCACTGCAAGCTCCGCCTCCCGGGTTCACGCCGTTCTCCTGCCTCAGCCTCCTGAGTAGCTGGGACTACAGGCCACCGCCACCTTGCCCGGCTAGTTTTTTGTACTTTTTTTAGTAGAGACAGGGTTTCACCGTTTTAGCCAGGATGATCTCGATCTCCTGACCTCGTGATCCGCCCATCTCGGCCTCCCAAAGTGCTGGGATTACAGGTTTGAGCCACCGCGCCCGGCCAATTGTGTCTGGTTTTTAAATTAAGCCTGATCATCTGTCCTTCTTTATTTAGACTTGCACTGTCTAATAAAAGTGTTTACCCCAGATGCCAACCACATATATACTTTTAAATTTTCTTGTAGCCACATTGAAAATGTAAAATGAAACTGGGCAAGGTGGCTCATGCTTGTAATCCCAGCGTTTTAGGAGGCCGAGGTGGGAGGATCACTTGAGGCCAGGAGCATGAGACCAGCCTGGGTAACATAGCAAGATCTTGTTTCTACCAAAAATATATATATATATTAGGTGTGATGGTATACACCTGTAGTCCCATCTACTTGGAAGGCTGAGGCAGGAGGATCTCTTGAGCCTAGGAGTTTGAGGTTACAGTGAGCTGTGATCATACCACTGCACTCCATCATGGTTGACAGTGAGACCCTGTCTCTTACAAAAAAGTGAAAAGAAAGTTGAAATTTTCATAATGTATTTTATTTAACACACTGTAGTTTTTTATTTTTGTTTTTATTTTTTTGGAGATAGAGTGTCGCTCTGTTGCCCAGGCTGGAGTGAAGTGGTGTGATCTTGGCTCACTGCAACCTCTGCCTCTGGCTTCAAGCGATTCTTGTGCCTCAGCCTCCCGAGTAGTTAGGACTACAGGTATGCGCCACTACACCCGGCTAATTTCTGTATTTTTAGTAGAGATGAGGTTTTGCCATATTGCCCAGGCTGGTCTTGAACTCCTGAGCTCTGGCAGTCCGCCTACCTGGGCCTCCCAAAGTGCAGGATTACAGGCCTGAGCCACTGTGCCCAGCCTAACACAGTGTAGTTTAAACACTGTTTCAAAATATAATTCATATAGAGTTATGAATAACGTATTTTACTTTTTTTGTGTTAAGTTTTTAAAAATTTATGGGTATTTTAAAGTTATAACATTTCAATTTGGACTAGCCACCATTCAAGTGCTCAGTAGCCGTATGTGACTAGTGGTTATTGTATTGGAGAGTATATTTAGACCATACATTTAGTGTAGTGATCAGTATGGTTAAATTTAAATTGATCATTTTGCTATTTGTTTGTTTTTTCCCATCTGTTCTTTTTCTCCTTTTTTTAAAATTTACTTTCTTTTTCTGAGACAGGGTATCACTCTGTCACCCAGGCTGAAATGCAGTGATGTGATCTCTGTTCACTGAAGCCTCGACCTCCCAGCCTTAAGTGATCCTCTCATCTCAGCCTCCTGAGTAGCTGGGACTATAGGCATGTGCCACTATGCCTGGCTAATTTTTGTATTTTTTATAGAGACAGGGTTTTGCCATGTTGCCCAGGCTGGTCTCCAACTCATGGACTCAAGCGATCTGTCCCCCTGGGCCTCCCAAAGTGTTAGAATTACAGTTGTGAGTCACTGGGCCTGGCCCTTTTTGCCTTTAAAAAATTTTCCTGCTTCCTTTTGGATTTATTTTTTGTTACTATTTTACCATTCCATTGTATGCCTTCTGTTGGCTTACTAGGTACCTTTGTTTGGTTTTAATGGTTGCTTTAGAAATGACAGTTTGCATGTTAAAATATTGAGGTTGGCCGGGCGCAGTGGCCCACCCCTGTAATCCCAGCACTTTGGGAGGCTGAGGCAGGTGAATCATCTGAGGTCAGGAGTTCGAGACCAGCCTGGCCAACACAGTGAAACCCTGTGTCTACTAAAAATACAAAAAAATTAGCTGGGCGTGGTGGTTGGCACATGTAATCCCAGCTATTTGGGAGGCTGAGGCAGGAGAATTGCTTGAACCGGGGAGATTGAGGTTGCAGTGAGTCAAGATTGTGCCACTGCACTCCAGCCTGGGTGACAAGAGCAAAACTCCATCTCAATAACAACAACAACAGCAACAAAAACAAACAAACAAAAACACACACACACACAAAACTGAGGTAAAGTTCACCTAATATAAAATTAACCATTTTAAAGTGAACAATTCTGTGTAATTTAGCAACTACTACCTCTATCTAGTTGCAAGACATTTACATCATTCCAAGTAAAAGCTTTTATCCACTAAGCAGTTTCTTTCCATTTTCTTCCTTCAGCCCTTGGCAATCACCAATCTGCATTCTGCCCATATGAATTTATCTATTCTGGACATTTCATATAAATGGAAGCATACAGTGTGTGACTTTTTGTGTCAGACTTCTTTCACTTGACATATTTTTGAGGTTCAATCATGTTGTAGCATATATTAGTACTTTATTTTTATGGCTGAATAATATTCCATTGTATGTACATACAGTCATGTGTCACTTGATGGGGATACATTCTGAGAAATGTGTCATTAGCTGATTTCAACATTGTGTGAACTTCATTGAGTGTACTTACACAAACCTAGGTAGTATAGCTTACTATACATCTAGGCTATATGTTATAGCTTGTTGCTCCCAGGCTCCCTGGACAGCATGTTACTGTACTGAATATTGTAGGCAGTTGTTACACAATAGGAAGTATTTGTGTATCTACACATACTTAGACATAGAAAAGATGTAGTTAAAATGTTGGTATTATCATCTGTGGGACCACCATGGTATATGCAGTTCATTGTTGACTAAAAATGTCGTTATGCAGTGCATGAGTTACCAGAATTTGTTTATCTGTTTATTCATTATGGGCTGTTTTCACCTTTTGCCAATTTTGATTAATGCTACTATGAACATGTGTATACATGTATTTGTTTACCTGTTTTTAATTCTTTGGATATATACCTAGAAGTAGGTATATACGAAAATTGCGATGGTAATTCTGTGTTTTATTTTTTGAGACACTGCCAAACTGTTTCCCACAGTTACTGAACTATTTTATATTCCCACCAGCAATGTATGAAGTTTCCAGTTTCTCCATATCTTGGTCAGCACTTGTTATTTTCTGTTGTGGGTTTTCTTGTTTTAATTGTAACATCAAAAGCTTTTGAGACTGGACAGGAGTTTAATGATAAATCTTCTTCTAGCACATCTGGATTTCCTGGTATGCTTCTCTCCTGATACATCTGGATGGTTGCCTTTTAGCTTTTTTTAGTTCTTTTTTTAAAATTACCATACTAGTGGGTACCACATTATTGTGGTTTTGATTTTCATTTTCCTAATGACTACTGATGTCAAGAAGAGTACCCTGGCTGCGCAGGGTGGTTCACGCCTGTAATTTCAGCATTTTTGGAGGCCAAGGTGGGCGGATCATGAGGTCAGGAGTTGGAGACCAGCCTGGCCAACATAGTGAAACCCTGTCTCTACTAAAAATACAAAAATTAGCCAGGCACAATGGTGCATGTCTGTAATCCTAGCTACTTGGGAGGCTGAGGTAGGAGAATTGCTTGAACCCGGGAGTCAGAGGTTGCAGTGAGCCGAGATTGTGCCACTGCACTCCAGCCTGAGTGACAGAGCAAGACTCTGTCTTGGAAAAAAAAAGGAAGAGTACTATTTTTATGTGCTGTTGAGAGTAATATCTTTTCAGTTCTTTTGCCCATTTTTTAATTGGGTTGTCTTTTTTTTTTTTTGAGTTGTAAAAGTATATTCTGGATAGTCAACTGTTCTTTGAGATATGATTTACAAAACAATATGCATCTTTAACTTAACACAGCCTGGAAATATTTCACTTCACATATACTGTATTTTCAGTTTTCTACATTCCTATCCTTTGTGTTATTATTGTCATACGTTTTATTTTCACATATATTATGAACACCGTAACTTATTATTTTTGTTTAACTTGCTTGCTTTTTAAAAAAAAGTTTTAAAAGAAAACGATTTTTAGAATATTCACGTATTTGTATTTCTGGCACTTTTTTTTTTTTTTGAGACAGTCTCACTCTGTTGCCCAGGCTAGAGTGTATTGGTGCAGTCTTGGCTCACTGCAACCTCTGCCTCCTGGGTTCGAGCAATTCTCCTGCTTCAGCCTCCTGAGTAGCTGGTATTACAGGTGCAAGCCCCTACACCTGGCTATTTTGTTTTTGCAGTAGAGATGGGGTTTCGTTGGTCAGGCTGAACTCCTGACCTCAAAAGATCTACCTGCCTTGGCCTCCCAAAGTGCTGGGATTATAGCCATGAGCTACTGCACCTGGCCATTTCTGGCACTTTTTATAGTTTTGTATAGGTTGTGTCTATTATCATTCTTCAGATATATTTGGAAATATGCATTTTTCCAAATATGTTTTCTGCTTCTGCCCATCCCTTTTCTCTAGTTTTCTTTTGGGACACCAGATACACATATGTTAAACCACTTACAATTTCCTATAGGTCACTGAAGCTTTGTTCAGTTTGTTTCCTCAGTCTTTTTTCTCTTAGTGCTTTATTTTTTCGTCCTCGGGTTCACTATCTTCTACAGAGTTTAAATCTGCTGCTAATCCTATTTCATGAAATTGTCATTTCAAACATTGTATTTTTAGTTTTGAAACTTTTTATTTCATTCTTTTTTTATACCCTACATCATTATGTTTATCTTACTATAGCTGTTTTAATTTTTAGGTCTGCTAATTTCATTGTCTCTGTCAGGTTTTTTTCTGAGTCTGCTTCCATTGACCGATAGTCCTCCTCGTTATAAACCATATTTTGTGCCTCTTGTCTTGTAATTTTAGGTTTAGTTGTAGACATTGTGATATTACATTATTGAATATTTGTATTTTTAAAATCTTTTTTTGTTTGTTTTTGTTTTTTTGAGATGGAGTCTCGCTCTGTCGCCCAGGCTGGAGTGCAGTGGCCGGATCTCAGCTCACTGCAAGCTCCGCCTCCCGGGTTTACGCCATTCTCCTGCCTCAGTCTCCCGAGTAGCTGGGACTACAGGCACCCACCACCTCGCCTGGCTAGTTTTTTGTATTTTTTTAGCAGAGACGGGGTTTCACCGTGTTAGCCAGGATGGTCTCGATCTCCTGACCTCGTGATCCACCCGTCTCGGGCTCCCAAAGTGCAGGGATTACAGGCTTGAGCCACCGCGCCTGGCTTAAAATCTTTTTAAAAGGATGTTGAGTTTATTTTGGTGCACTTAAGTTTTTTGCAGATCAGCTTGATGCTCTTGTGGCTGATTTTAAGCTTTATTATGATAGTTTTAGTGTAGCTTTTATTCTAGTGTAGTTCATCCCAGCAACTGAGATGTGAGCTTTCTAAGGCTCCTAGTGAATGTCATAAGTATTCATTAGGCTCTTGAAATCTGACCAGTCAGAACAGAAATGTGCCGCAGGTCTGTGTAGTTTCTAGTTGTTAAGCTTATAGCTCTGTTGTAGTTTTTTGCCTAGTGTTGTGGAGTTTCACTGTATGCATACAGGACTTAGTATTCAGGAACTCAGTGAGGGGTGTCTTATTCAGCTATGTGGAACCTTTTTCTACATAACTCATTCTTCAGTGTTCTACCTCACTGATTCTTTTTAGCCTTCATACATTTTGTTTCCTCAAGTAAGTGGTACCATTGTACTCTGTTTGAGTTCCCCTTTCTTGTGCTGCAGCCTGGACAATACCTTCAGGTAGAAGACTAGGATAATTTTAAAGGCCATCTTATTTGTTTCCTGTCATTCAGGAATTACATTCTGGCATTGTTTGTTGTTCAGTGTCTTGAAATACATGTTTCACATATTTTGTTCAGTTTGTTGATGGTAGGAGGATAAGTTTGATACCAATTATTGCCTTATGGTAGAGTCTAAAGTCTAGTGCTTGTTTTTACTTTGAGTTTCTATTTTATTTAAACTTAATGTACTAACAGTCCTCATATTACATATTTCTAATGTGCATAAATTTCAGTTAGCACAGTTTAGTTACATGACACTAGTCACCCAACACCATGGTTCAATTTCCGTTACCATAGTATATTAACTATGAGTAACTATGTAAAGTACAGACTTCATTGCTAGTTCTCCAGTCCACACATGACTATGTCAAAAACAGATACACATCAATCTATTTATTTCAAGGTCTGTTGGCAATTAAATTTATATACAGACAATAAAGTGTATAGTTGCGTTGTCTTTCCCAATGTTAAGCCCACATGATATTTTATAGAAGTAGATAATCAAAAGTGGAAATTGGCCAACAGAGATGAAACAGAGTAACAAAAAAATGATAACACTTTCATTGAAATTCAAGAGAAATGTCAATGAAGTTACAGAAGAAATAGTTGACCATAGGAAAATTGACACTGTCACCATTAGATAGATTCTAGATATACAGCCAGAGGAACTTATTGAAGGTGAACTTATTAACGTAAATGAGGGAAGTGGTTTTTTTGGGGTTTTTTTTGAGATGAAGTCTTGCTTTGTTGCCCAGGCTAGAGTGCAGTGGTGTGATCTCGGCTCACTGCAACCTCTGCCTCCTGGGTTCAGGCAATTCTGCCTCAACCTCCCGAGTAGCTGGGATTACAGGCACCCGCCACCACACCTGGCTAATTTTTGTATTTTTAATAGAGACGGGATTTCACCATCTTGTCCAGGCTGGTCTTGAACTCCTGGCCTCAGGTGATCCCCCCGCTTTGGCCTCCCAAAGTGCTGGGATTACAGATGTGAGCCACTGTGCCTGGCCTGAGGGAAGTGGTTTTGATGCAAAAGATGAATATGTCCCAGAGGAAATCTTTACATTAAAGGAAAAAAAACTTTACATTAAAAGATTTTGAGATATTTCACAAAATTGAAAATACAAAGGATAAAACGTTAGAATGTGATCTTGCTTTGTTTCTTCTCTTAAACCAATCTAATGAATTCTTAATTTCAACTTTTGTACTTTTTTTATATACGAGATTTTCTTTCTTTTTTTTTTTTTTTTTTGAGACAGAGTCTTGCTCTGTCGCCCGGGTTGGAGTGCAGTGGCCGGATCTCAGCTCACTGCAAGCTCCGCCTCCCGGGTTTACGCCATTCTCCTGCCTCAGCCTCCCGAGTAGCTGGGACTACAGGCGTCTGCCACCTCGCCCGGCTAGTTTTTTGTATTTTTTAGTAGAGACGGGGTTTCACCATGTTAGCCAGGATGGTCTCGATCTCCTGACCTCGTGATCCGCCCGTCTCGGCCTCCCAAAGTGCTGGGATTACAGGCTTGAGCCACCGCGCCTGGCCTATATACGAGATTTTCATGTTACATATTTTAAATTTTAGATTCCAATTTTCTGGTGCAACTTTTTAATCTGTTTTGTTGAATATCTTCAGTATGGTTTTTTTAAAGTCTGCGATTACTTCTCACATTGGGGGCTGTTGTTTTTAACTGTGTTAACATATACATACCATAAAATTGACCATCTTAACCATTTTTAAGTGTACAATTCAGTAGTTTTAGCACATTCACATTATTGTGCAACCAGTCTTCAGAACTTTTTCCTCTTGCAAAACTGAAATTCTATACTCATTAAATAACAACTCCCCATTACCCCCCCACCTCTCAGCTTCTGGCAACCACCATCTTACTTTCTGAATTTGACTACTCTAGGTAACTCATATAAGTGGAATTATACAGCACAGGCATGCACTGTATAATGACGTTTCAGTCAGTGATGGACTGTGTACACGATGGTGGTCCCTTGAGATTATAATGGAGCTGAAAACTTCCTGTCACCTAGTGACATTGTAGCCAATGTAACGTTACATATAATGCAAGGCATTATTCAGTGACACTGCTGTAAATGAACCTGCTGTACTGCCAGTCATAAAAACGTGTAGTACATAAAATTATGTACAGTACATAATACTTGATAGTAAACAACTATGTTACCGGTTTATGTACTTACTATACTGTATTCTTTATTGTTATTTTAGAGTGGACTACTTCTACTTCTTAAAAAAAAATTAACAGTATAACAGCCTCAGGCAGGTCCTTCAGGAGGTATTCCAGAAAAAGACATTGATGTCATAGGAGATGACAGGTCTGTGGATGTTAATTGCCCCCAAAGACCTTCCAGTGCCATAAGCTGTGAAGGTAGAAGACAGTGATATTGATGATCCTTACCCTGTGTAGGCCTAGGCTAATGTGTGTGTTCATGTGTTGGTTTTTAACAAAGATGTTTAAGTTTTTTATATATATATATATATATATATATATATATATATATGAAACAACTTATAAAGATATAAGGAAAAATATCTTTGTACAGCCGTACAATATGTTTGTGTTTTGAGCTAAATGTTACTACAAGAGTCAAAGAGTTTTTACAAATTAAAAAAATTTATAAAGTGAAAAAGTCACAGTAAGCTAAGTTTATTACTAAAGAGACATAGGTATGTTTTAATAAATTTAGCCTAAGTGCACAGAGTTTATTGGCCATCTTAACCATTATGAAGTCTATAGTAGTATATAATAATGTCCTAGCCCTCATGTTTATTGACCACTCTTTCACTGACTCACCCAGAGCAACTTCTAATCCTGCAACCTCCATTCATGGTTAAGTGCCCATTTTTTATCTTTTTGTCTTTTTTTTTTTTTTTTTTTTTTTAAGACAGGGTCTTCTGTTGCCCAGGCTGGAGTGCAGTGGTGAGATCTCGGCTTACTTCAGCCTCCGCATCCCAGGCTCAAATGATCCTTCTGCTGCAACCTCCCAAGTAGCTGGGACTACAGGCATGTACCACAAGGCCTGGCTAATTTATGTATTTTTTGTAGAGGTGGGGTTTCGCCATGTTGCCCAAGCTGTTCTTGAACTCCTGGACTCAAGGGATCTGCCCACCTCAGCCTCCCAAAGCCATGACACCCGGCCGCCATTTGTATTATGTTTGTATTGTATTGTATTGTATTGTATTGTATTGTATTGTATTGTATTGTATTGTATTGTATTGTATTGTATTGAACCGTATTTTGAGACAGTTTTCACTCTTGTTGCCCAGACTGGAGTGAAATGGCATGATCTCTGCTCACTGCAACCTCTGCCTCCTGAGTTCAAGCAATTCTCCTGCCTCAGCCTTCCGAGTAGCTGGGATTACAGGCATGCGCCACCACGCCTGGCTAATTTTGTATTTTTAGTAGAGACTCGGTTTCATCATGTTGGTCAGGCTGGTCTGGAACTCCTGACCTCAGGCGGTCTGCCCGCCTCAGCCTCCCAAAGTGTTGGGATTACTGGTGTGAACCACTGCACCTGGCCCTTTTAATCTTTTATACGGTATTTTTACTGTACATTTTCTGTTTAGATACACAAATACTTTCCACTATATTGCAGTTGTCTACAATATTTGGTAAAGTAACATGCTGTTCCTGTTTGTAGCGTAGGAGCAATATGCTGTACCTATAGTCTAGGCGTATAGTAGATTATGCCTTCTAGATTTGTGTAAGTACACTGTGATCACACAGCCGAGCTTGACGCATTTCTCAGAATGTATCCCCTTTGTGAAGTGTCACATGACTGTATTTGTCTTTTTGTGACTGGCTTATTTCACTCAGCATAATGTCCTCAAGATTCATCCATGTTGCAGCATGTGTCAGATTTTCCATCCTTTATTAGGCTGAATAATATTCCATTGTATGCATATACTAGATTTGAGTTATCCACCCATCTGTTGACGGCCATTTGAATCTATCTACTTTATTGTTTGCCTTTTCCCCTGGTTTTTGTTTGTTTTTTAATTTGGCCATTTGATCTCTTTGCTTTGAATGCTTCATAATTATTCACTGAGAGCTAGATATTTTTTAATGAAAGGGTTAGAGACTCTGAAATCATTCTTCACAGGGTGTTGAATATTCTTTTCACAGACATATCCCTTTGGTTCAGTTGAGGCATCTCTGTTTTTGGTGCCCTTCATTTTTCTGGTTCATGTAACTCTTCCATGCTGTCAACTGAAAGCCTGAGTGTTTTTTTTTTTAAACCAGGGTACCTTGTCCTATATGCACCCCATACTCCAATCTTTGGCTCCATAGCATCATGAGACTGCTGAAATACACTTCAGACTTGGTTTTTCAGCATCTTACTCTCTGCATGTAAAATTTAGGAGTCAGCAAATGCCGCAGGGGAAAAATTATACACAGAATGTCAGGTTAACCATAATGCATTTCTCTTCTGCCTGGGATCTTCGCCCCTAAAATTTTGGCTGTATTAGTTGTTCTCTCTCTCTCATGCTTTCCATTTTCTGTATTTTATTTAGCTTCTGTAATTTTCTGCATGAAATTTAATCTGATAACAATTACTACATTATGGCCAAAAGCAAAATCCCAGTATGTATTTTAATTAATATTCCATGTTTTATTTTTAAACATTCTCAAACTACAGAAGAGTTGCAAGTAAAATGCAAATTGTGGTTTTTTTTTCCCATAAGCCATTTCAGAATAAGGTTCTGACATGAAGTCCTATCACCTCTGAATTCTTTGTGTATTTCCTACAAACCAGAACATTCTCCCATGTAACCCAACAACAACCATCAGAGTTAAGGAAATTATTATTGGTATATTATTTTGTCATCTAATCCACAGACCCCATTCAGGTTTCTCTAGTAATCTCAGTCAGTGTCCTTTATATAATAGCATAAAGATCTAGTTCAGGATCACATGTACATTTAGTTGTCATACCTCTTTAGTCTCGTTTAGTCTGGGACAGTTCTTCAGTCTTTCCTTGGCTTTCATAACATTGACATTTTTGAGGATTACATGCCAGTTATTTTGCAGAACATTTTTCAAATTGGGTTTTTTTGATGTTTTCTCATGATTAGATCCAGGTTAGGTGTCTTCGACAGGAATATCACAGAGGAGATGTTGTATTTTTATTGAATACTGTGAGGTGACACATAATGTGAATTTGTTCCATTATTGGTGATATTAATGTTGATTACTTGATTAAGATATCAGGGTTTTTTTTCCCCACTGTAGAATTAACTTTATATTTTTCCGATTAAAATGAAGTAGTATTTTGTGGGGAGGTTATTTTGAAATTATTTAAGTATTCTCCTCCTTATCAAACTTCCAGTTTATATTTTGTTTCATTTTATTTTAAATTAGAGATAGGGTCTTGTTCTTTCACTCAGGGTGGAGTGCAGTGGCATGATCCTCATTGTAACTCCTGGGCTCAAGTGATCTTCCTGCCTCAGTCTCCCAAGTAGCTGGAACTACAGATGCGTGTCACCATGCCTTCCCCCCCCTCCCCCCCAATTCTTTTTGTAGAGGCAGGATCTCAAAATGTTGCTCTGACTGGTCTCTAATTCCTGGCCTCAAGCAATCTGCTGGGTTGCAGGTGTGACCCACCATGCTTGTCCCCAGTTTATTTTTTATGTCATTAATGGAGTCATAGGTTTCAACTTTATTCAGTGGCTTATTTTATTAGTTATCTATCTATCTATCTATTACATAACAAATTACCCCAAATTGAGTGGCTTATAATAACACACACATTTGGGCTGGGCGCAGTGGCTCACACCAGTAATTCCAGCACTTTGAGAGGCCAAGGCAGGTGGATCATTTGAGGCCAGGAGTTCAAGACCAGCCTGGCCATATGGTGAAACCCCATCTCTACTAAAAATACAAAAAATTAGCTGGGTGTGGTGGTGGGCGCCTATAATCTCAGCTACTTGGGAGTCTGAGGCAAGACAATCACTTGAACCCGAGAGGCGGAGGTTGCAGTGAGCCAATATTGTGCCACTGCACTCCAGCCTGAGTGACAGAGCAAGACTGTCTCAAAAACAAAAACAAAAACACAGACATTTATATTTTTTGGGGGGAGATTTACAAGTGAGTTGTATTCAAACTTTAAGTGGCAAATAGTTGTTACAATATTAATTTTTTCAAAAATATATAGAAAAATGAAAACTTAGTACTTATTTTCAATAAATTTTTATGAGCTCCAATATTTCAGAGTGCCACCTCCCAAACTGAGAGCATGATATACCTTGGCAATAGTTTAGACCTCTTCTAGAATTTTCTCATATTTGTGTTTTTTTGCCAAACATACATGTTTATATTTTTTCTCCCTGGCTTTATTGCTGTATAATTGGCAAACAAAAATTATTTTCTATATATTTTTTATGTTCTGGGGTACATGTGCAGGATGTGCAGGTTTGTTACGTAGGTAAACATATGCCATGGTGGTTTGCTGCATCTGTCAACCCATCACTTAGGTATTAAGCCCAGCATGCATCAGCTCTTTTCCCTCATGCTCTCCCCCGACCCGCCCTCCTGGCAAACAAAAATTATATTTAAGGCGTACAACATGATATTTTCATATACATATTCATTGTAAAATGCTTGTCACAATCAAGCTAATTAACATATCTGTAACCTAACATACATGTAATACCTCGTAATACCTCACAGTTTCTTTTCTTTTCTTTTTTTTTTTTTTTTTGATACGGAATCTCGCTCTGTCGCCCAGGCTGGAGTGCAGTGGTGCGATCTTGGCTCTGCAACCTCTGTCTTCCAAGTTCCAGCAATTCTCCTGCCTCAGCCTCCCGAGTAGCTGGGATTACAGGCACACACCACCATGCCTGGCTAATGTTTGTATTTTTAGTAGAGACAGGGTTTCCCCATGTTGACCAGGCTGGTCTCGAATTCCTGACCTCAGGTGATCCACCCGCCTTGGCCTCCCAAAGTGCTGGGATTACAAGTGTGAGCCACCGCGTCTGGCCAGTACCTCACAGTTTCTTTCAGTCAGGAGTCTGGGCACAGCTGACCTGGGTCTTCTGCTTTAGAATCTCTCTCACAAGACCATAATCAAGGTGTTGTCCAGGGTTGAGGTCTCCTTTGAAGGTTTTATTTTGAGAAAAAGTCACTTCCAAGCTTACTGTTGTTGCTGGCAGAATTCTTTTCTTCAAAGGCTGTTGGACTGAGAGCCTCAATTCTTAGTTGTTTATTGACTGGATCACCGTCAGGTCTGTGCCATGGGGACATCTACAGTATGACTGCTTGTTTCATCAAAGCCTGCAAGCCAAGAAGGCAATAGAGTCTGTTAGCAAGATGGAAGTTGCAGTCTTAACCTGATTAGGAAAATGACATCCCATCACCTTTTCCAAGGGCATGCATACCAAGCAGTGGGAATTATCGGGGGCCATGTTAGAGTTTGCCTGCCACAGTTATCCATTATTATCATTATTTAGTTTGATATTCTAATTTTCCCAGATGTAGCCTGCCTCAGCCTTTCACTCTGGCCCCTGTATTATTTTGACATGTCTCTGTCATTCATTGAGCACCTCAGGAAGATACTCCAAGCTCCTCTTAAACTTTCCTGTCCAAGCCCTCGCCTTGTTCTAAGGCGCTCTGGTTCCTTTTAGTGGAGAGTGATATTTTGAATCATTAAATGTGTTTGTTGCTATTAGGTTGCTCCTAGGCCCTCTCAGTTGGTAGTCAGTCTGTGTCTGTGGGTATATGTGTCCATATGTATATCGTAAGTGTATTATTTACCTAGGAATTTCTCTGTGTAATACATTGTAAGCTTTCAGCTTACAACAACATCCTCAATTCCTCAGTTCTAGTTCAGCAATGTAATATTCTAGTTTTCTTCCTTTCTGTACTTGTAACTTGTTTTTCTGATTATGAGAAACCTAGCTCTTATTATCCTCTGTATTTGATCTGCCACCTTTATTTGATCAATCTTCCTGTATAATCCATCTTCTGTTGCTGATGTATCTCACACTCTATTTCTCACCCCATACTTCGTATGCATGCCTTCCTAACCCTTTTGGGATCTGACAGCTTGCACTGGGCTGCCCCTTCCACCCTCCTCACTCCACTGGGTCTGAAACTCACTGCTGGACCACTGCCTCTCCCTCTGTTAATGCATGCCTTCTTCTGCTGACATGGGGAACCCTCACTGCCATCCCCCCACCCTCCACTGCCCTGTGTGGATGTGGACATCCTCATCATCCTGCTCACTGCTGTTACGGTTCCTATGTGGAAGCCTTCCTTGTTCCATTAGGGCTGTTACCTCATGTTGGGTCCCCCTCCCAGCAGATTTTTTTTCCTATCATTCTGCTTAGGACCTGAAACTATGTGCCCCATCCTTTTCCCTCTGGGGATACCCTTCTCATACCACTTGGACTCCAAAAGCCTGTATTGGGCCACTGTAGTTAACTCTCTGCCACTTAGCTGGATACCTACTTTGCCTGTACTCACCTAATGGCTATTGAACTGTTCAGGTAGGAAAGGAGAAGGGGGAGAGGTATCAGTTAAATTTTATTTTGGAAAACTCACTGGTATTTTTACAACAAATGCTTTTAACTTAGTTTGTTATTACTTACACAGAAGTCACTTACTCCCACATCTCTGTAATCGTTACAGGTTTATACTTATATTTTCATGCCACATTTTTCTTACGTACTAGAGGTTTACTATCACATCAAATTCATGATTTCTGAACTTAGTTACTCTCTGCACCCTCCAAACGAGTTTCAGTTTACCAGTGTCTGTCACTACCACTACTGTTCTAGTCATTCAAGTTTGAACTGTTGACGTTATTTCTGACTCATCTCCCATTTTTCGTTATAATCAGTCATCCAGTCCTGTTGGTCCTTTTGATGTACGTTATTTTCTCCATGGCCATGACTTTAATGAATATAATAACCTCTTGGGTGCAATTTCTTTCTTTAGTTTGTGTAGTCATTCCTGTGCCCCTAAACTATTTTGGCTTCCCATTTCTTAATGAGTGAAGTAACTCCATGTTTAACTTCTAAAGTGCCATTTTAATGTAACACTGTTCTAGATAGTCAGGATATCTAGTTTTGAATCCCATCTTTGCTGCTTATTAAATATTCATCAATGTGTAATTTATTTAACCTCCCTGGGTCTCTCTGTTTGTTTGTTTGTTTTTTTTTAACTAAGTTAAATTGTTTTATTTTAAAATTTTTCATAAAAATAGAGATGGAATCTAGCTATGTTGACTATGCTGGTCTTGAACTCCTGGTCAAGCAGACCTCCCACCTTGGCCTCCCAAAGTGGTAGGATTATACACATGAGCCATCTTACCTGACCCTCTCTGGGCCTTATTCACCTTACTAGTTTGTTATACAAGTGAATGAATTGCGGAAGAGCTCCTTCTGCAATTCATTGCAGAACAATGAATTGTTAGACTAACAAAGCTAACTAACCAAGGTTGTTTGTTATACAGATAATGTTATACAGATGCAGCTTGTTAGTTTGTTATACATGTATAGTAACAAGTGCTACAATAAAATTAAAGTCTGTGACTGAGCTTTTCTAAATATTTGAAAATTTACCTAAACTTTTAGTAACTGTTGTCTAACACAATTTAGTACATTGTTAAATTTTTCCTTGTAGTTACTATTTGTTAGTAATTTATTTCCTTGAAATAGAGTGTAAACTACTTGAGAGTAGGTTTTTGTAGTAGTGAGTCTATGGATTTGTGGAGACAAACACGTTTGAGTATTATTTTTCTGCCATTGCCATTTAGGCACTGTAACTTCGCTGAACTTGAGTGTACTCTCTTGTTAAGGTGAAAATACTAATAATTCTTTGACAAGATAGTAATGCTTAAATGAAATAATGTACTTAAGGGATCTAGTACAATGCCTGGCAGACAGTTTATTCCCAGTAAACTTTTATCCTCTTTTTGTACTCCACCTGTGCCCACTTTGGTAATGAAAAAGTAAGTGGCTTCCCAGAACAGTTTGAAATGCAAGTGGCATTCATGGAAGCCTGTTCCTGGTGATGATGCCATTTATATTTTTTCCTTTTGTACTTCACAACTTTTAGAATCCTTATTTTAACCAGGCGAGATGGCTTACGCCTGTAATACCAGCAATTTGGGAGGCCAAGGCGGGTGGATCACCTGAGTTCAGGAGTTTGAGACCAGCCTGGCTAACGTGGAGAAACCCCGTCCGTCTCTACTAAAAATAAAAAATTAGCCAGGCGTGGTGGTGCATGCCGGTAGTCCCAGCTACTTGCGAGGCTGAGTCAGGAGAATCGCTTGAACCCAGGAGGCAGAGGTTGCAGTGAGCCGAGATCACGCCACTGCACTCCACCCTGGGCAACAAGAGTAAAACTCTGTGTGAAAGAAAAAAAAAAGAATCCTTGTTTTAGTTTTACTGCAACCTTGTGCAATAAGGCTGGGTAGATATGATTATCCTATCTGACAGGTGGGAGTTTTGTTTTTGGAGTGAACTAAATTGGGATTCTTAAGAGGCAGTCATTGAATTTGTAGGTAAAGTCTGATGTATTACATTACTATGGAATACTGTAGTTTTCTGAATTTCTTAGTTGATATAGTAGTGAAAAGGGAATTCTTCTATTCCATGGCTTAAGGATACGTAAACTCTCAGTACAGCCATCTTTTTGTTGTTGATTATTATAGCTTCTATTACTCCTAGAAGTTGACCAACAGGGACCTGAATTTAGGAGATTTTGTCATTCTACTTTCATATAGTAAATGCTGAGGCTAGCCCTTTGCCTGCAGGGCTATCAGTGAAGAGGATCTGCGACATTACTCCAGAGAGCCAAGTGTAGGGGGAAGAGTTGAGATTTTCAGTGTTCTCTGTGTAAATGAATTGAGCCATTGAACCTGATGGGCACTAGATACTATATTCTTCTTGATGCATTGGAGGCCCTTCGTTGCAATCTTGTTTTTTCAACTTTTATTTTAAAATTGGGGTATATGTGCAGGTTTGTTACAGAGGTATACTGCACGATGCTGAGGTTTGGAGTCCGAGTGAATCTTACCCAGGTAGAGAGTGCAAAGTACCCATAGGTAGTTTTTTCAAGCTTTACTCCTTTTGTCCTGCCACCTTTTGTATTCCTCAGTGTCTGCTCCCTTCTTTATGTCCATGTGTACTGAAGGTTTTGTTCCTATGTGTAAGTGAGAATATGTGGTGTTTGGTTTTCTGTTTCTGCATTAGTTCACTTAGGATAATGGCTTCCAGCTGCATCTGTGTTCTGCAAAGGACATGATTTCATTATTTTTTATGGCTACTTAGTATTCCATGGTATATGTAAACCACATTTTCTTTATCCAGTCTTCCATTGATGGGTACCTGGGTTGATTCCATGTCTTTACTATCGCATTGCAACATTTCAGGTTTTTTTCTGATTCAGGTAGTAGAAAACATGTTCAGTCTTATTTTTTTCTGTGCTGTGTATGCTTTTTTAAAGGCTAGTGAAGTCATTCAGTTAGATAGCAACAATTGTAATACCTTGTTATACTCTTCAACTTTCTTTGATTTTGCAAAGGAGAGTCAAAGGGGTGAGGTTAGGTGGGTGGGAACTGACCTGAAGAAACTAATATGTGCTGTGCAGGGTTGGATTTGTGTAGGATGCAGGCATATCTATTAACTTTGTCATAGCTTTTGAGACTGCGTGTAAGGAGTAGGTGATTTAGAAGTTATTTAACACTTAACAGAAGTTAAATATTTAAACAAGAGAATGTGTAGTTGCTGCTTAGTTTAGAACCTGCTTTTTTTTTTTTTTTTTTTAATTAAAAAAAATTTTTTTTAGCCAGGCGTGGTGGTGCACGCCTGTAGTCCCAGCTACTGGGCAGACTGAGGCAGGAGGATTGCTTAAGCCCAGGAGGTTAAGGGTGCAGTGAGCTGTGATCATGCCACTGCACTCCAGCTTGGGCAAGAGAGTGAGACTCTGTCTTAGTAAAAGGAAAGAAAGGAAAAAAAAAATTAAGTATGAAAAGAAAATGTTAGGAATTTAAATATAATTTGCAAGGAAAAACAACAAAAACAGTCCAAACTTTTAGTAGAAAACTATGTACTTTTCAGGTATTTTAAAGGTAAATTTTAAAGGACATTATTTATTAAATGTTGAAGGGCAGAAAACGTCTTACATATTTGTCAGAAACTGACCAATCAGAATGGCCCTGAAATGTATAGCATTAATAAGGATAGTAACCAAAATGGCAGTCCTTTCCACTGTGTTCCTCATTGCCCAAATTTGCTATTTTCCCCTTCGTTTAGAAAATGCTTCTAAATGTGAAGATAGAAGGGAAAGAGGTAGAGTAAAAGTTATAGCCTACTCCATTTATTTTGTAATTATATTTTTTCTCAGTGTTAAGTGGCATTTACCAGTATGGATAAGATTAATTGTTACAATGCAAACCAATTTGAAGATTAGTTTTTAAATTGAGCTGTAATATATAAAATCTTATGGTAACGTGCAGATCTGACTATATTCAAGTGCAGTTTTCATACCACACCAATTGTCTTGTAATAATCGGGAATGCATCCTCTGTGTGGTGTTTGCAAGTTAATGCTATTTTGGAAATCACACCAGTATATCTAGTGGCTTTCCTGGGTGTATGTGGCTCATTATTGATGATAATTTTCTTTGGGAATTTTAGTTTAAGGGGATGGGGTAAGCACTTTCAAATTCTTCGTTGTTAGTAGTTTTGATGGAGGATAGGGATAAATGAATGAGGAAGAGTGTTAGAACAAGTAAGTAAACTCAGATAATTTATCAAGTATGTACTACAAAAATAATGCAGATTTTTATGTAAAAAGGAGGAAACAAATCATTCCCGAGAGGAAGGCCTTAAAAACTCACCAAGGAACATTCAAAAAATAAATATGTATATTTTAATTTAAAAAAGAGCCCCAAGTCTGTGAATGAAAGAGTTCTGGTTGGTTTCTAGACCGAGCTGTGCTTGTCATGCAGGTGGCTTTGGTATGGATAAAAGTGTATACGTCACCTGCCCTCTTGTGAAGGGAAGTAGGAGAAGTGACATGCTATCTTCCAGTTCCTCCTCGATTTTCTTCCACTGTTTCCTTTGTCATTTTCCTGTGTTTTTCATGCTCTTTTTATTTATACCCACTTCTGACTTCTCTTTTTCTCAAATTCAGTCTTTCCTTCTGAATGACTGTGAGACTTTCTTCTACCCAGCATACACAGAACCTTAACCAATTGCATACGTACAGCATTTCCATTTCTTTTTTCTTTTTTCTTTTTTTTGAGATGGAGCCTTGTTCTGTCGCCAGGCTGGAGTGCAGTGGCACAATCTCAGCTCACTGCAACCTCCGCCTTCTGGGTTCAAGTGATTCTCCTGCCTCAGCCTCCTGAGTAGCTGGGACTACAGGCACGCGCCACCATACCCAGCTAACTTTTGTATTTTTAGTAGAGACAGGGTTTCACCATGTTGGCCAGGATGGTCTTGATCTTTTGATCTTTTGTTCCGCCTGCCTTGGCCTCCCAAAGTGCTGGGATTATAGGCGTGAGCCACTATGCCTGGCCTGTGTACCGCATTTCTTATAATAATGAGTTACTTTTATGTTAAGGAATTTTTTTTTTTTTAAAGACAGGGTCTCACTGTGTTGCCCAGGCTGGAGTGCAGTGGCTTAACCTCGGCTCACTGTAACCTCCGCCTCCCCGGTTTGATCATTTCTCCTGCCTCACGCTCCTGAGTAGCTGGGATTACAAGCGCCTGCCACCACACCCGAATAATTTTTGTATTTTTAGTAGAGACAGGGTTTCACCATGTTGGCCAGACTGGTTTCGAACTCCTGACCTCAAATGATCTGCCTGCCTTGGCCTTCCAAAGTGCTAGGGTTACAGGTGTGAGCCACCGCACCCAGCCAAGGATTTTCAATATAGACCCAGGCTGGAGTGCAGTGGCTTGGTCTTGGCTCACTGCAACCTCCGCCTCCCAGGTTCAAGTGATTCTCCTGTTTCAGCCTTCTGACTAGCTGGGATTATACACATGTGCCACCATGCCCAAATTTAAGGTTGAGAGAAAGTCACTAGAATGTACGTTCCACAAAGACAGGGATTTTTGTGGGTTTTTTTGTCCATTGTTTAGCCCTAGTGCCCAGGACAGTTTGTTTGTTGGTTTGTTTGTTTTCTTCCCTCCCTCCTTCCCTCCCTCCCTCCCTCCCTTCCTTCCTTCCCTTTCTTCCCTTTCTTCCTTCTGTTTCTTCTTTCTTTCAACAGGGTCTTGCTTTGTTGCCCAGGCTGGTGTGTAGTGGCGTGATCACCGCTCATTGATGCCCTGATATCCCTGGCTCAAGCAGTCCTCCCATCTCAGCCTCCCCAAGTAGCTGGGACTACAGGCATGTGCCACCATGCCCAGCTATTTTTTTGATTTTTTGTAGAGATGGAGTCTCCCATGTTGCCAAGGCTGGTCTTGAACTTCTAGGCTCAAGGGATCCACTTGCCTTGCCCTTCCAAAGTACTGGGATTATAGGATTGAGCCACCACATTCGGCCCCAGGACAGTATCTACTACCAGAAAAGCATTTAATAAGTATTTGTTGAATAAATGATTAAAATATTAGCCTTAAGAAAATTTTAATATCATTTACTTGCAAAAATTAGCAAAGCGTTCTTAATACTTACAGAGAAGTAATATGAGTAGAATGTGATTCTCAACAGCAAGGAAGCTTTTTTTTTACCCTATTTTCTCCATTCTTTTTCTGTTGCCTTCTCCTTCCAATATGAGAATCTCTGCTGTTAAGAACCACTGGCAGAGACTGAAATTAGTATACATAATTCTAAGGAGATATTGATGTAAATGGTACATGTGGATTGGCAGGGTGAGAGAGAGAAGGAAATTCTAAGTTTAAAGAAGTAGGGTTAAGATGAGTATTTGAACAAAGTATCAAGGTAGGTAGTTAGCTAGAGTGCCTGGATCAATTAGAAGATTAGAGAAGGTGAGTTGATGTTGGCGGTGGGGGAAATGTCAGATTGATAGAGTGCTTGCATTTCGTACAGTAGTTATAGGGAGTCCTTATGAATTGTTGATGAGAGTGACATAACAAAGTGAAGACAATTATTTATTCTATTTAGCTGCTGTTTATAAAATGGATTGTAGCTCAAGGTGAAGAAATGTTGGAAACAGTGAACAAAGTTCGGAGATTGTTGGAGTAATTCAAAGCAGTTCAGCTGTTTTGTTTGGTATGTTATCTAGTGATTCCTTTAGCAGATACCCTTCTTTTGAAGCCCAGTGTCCACTTTGTGACTGAGGGATGGACAGAGGCAGGAGGAAGAGTTCTGCACTAGAAAGCAACAGGCCAAGATTCTAGTCCCTACTTCCTTACTTTGTAAATTCATGATCATGGATAAATACTTAATTTTTCCTGGGCATCAGTCACCTTAACTATAAAATGAGTATAATGTATTAAGCGTAGTCCTATGGGTGGTAAATAAAATGAGGATAATGATCTAAAAGCAGGGGATCTACATAGATCTCCTTTGGATTTATTTGCAGCCCATTATCTATCTTTATTTAGTTAAGAGACAGGATCTTGCTGTGCTACCCAGGCTCGATTTGAACTCCTGGGCTCAAACGATCCACCCATCTCAGTATTCTGAGTAGTGTGGACCATAGGCACAAACCCCTTGCATAGCTCTCATTGTCCTTTTATCAATTTTAGATGGTGTAAACAGTGAATACTATATTTTGCTTCCCAATATTAATTTCTACAACTATATTGTTTTAAGGAGAAAAAAGTCTATGATGATATAAAGTATTTCAAAGTCTGTAATTTAAGGTTTAATGTTACCTATATTGACTACTATATTTTAAAATATGTATCCCTGTTTTTATGTGTGTCGTGATTAAATATTTAGTTTTTTAGTTATTATTAGACATGTAATAGCACTCAAGTTGATGGATAAAACTTCAGCCTGGGATACTTTTAGAGAAACATGAAGAATGTAAAAATAGTTTTGAAAGGTATGGTTTCCTTCAAAGCTATAGGTGCAATAATACTAATGTCAATTAGTTAGAGCTACTAGAAATTGTAATTTCTATCTCTTTTGACTACTAAATACACCATTATATATATATATCTACATTCTTATGTATTTTTTGTTTGTTTGTTTAGAAGGTTTTAATACCAACAGCTTTCTAGGTGTCCTCTTCTCTTCTCTTCTCCTCTTCCTCTCTCCTTTCTCTCTTTCCTTTCTTTCTCTCTGTGTCCCTGCTCTCTTTCTTTGTTGTTTTTCCCTTCTGTTTGGGTTGTTTCTTCTCCCCCTGTTACGCCCCCCACCCCCCACACACCCCTGATCCATCTGGAAAGATGAAGAGACAGCTGCCATGGTAACTGTGCATTTTGGTTAATGAATAGCAGACTAACAAGACACATAAAATATATGCAAACTGTGCAGAGTTTGTTGCTGTCAAAGCCATAGGGATACAATACTTTTTCTTTTCCTTCAAAAAAAAACAAAAAACAAAACAAAAAATCCCTCTTTAGTGTTTTGTTTTCTAATATACCATTCCTAATATTGTAACGCTTCTGTGAACTTCTCCTCTTTCTGCTTAGTTGCCTCAGTGTTACACCCTGTGGTGAGTTTACGGAAACTGAGTTGAGGTGCATAGAGGAAAATAATTGATCAACTGGATTAAGAAGTAGATTTCCTTTAGAATGATACATAGAAGAATAGGGACAAAATTTTTTTGACTAAATGTTTGGTTTTTTGAGTGATAACTTCTTTTACCCCCTTGCCTTTTGGCCACTGCTGCCCCTTTTGGGTTTCTCCCTGGGGTTAGAACCAGTAAGTAGTGTGTTTCTTAAAGATGTTTCTATCATAAAGATCAGCTGCAACTGGAATATTGTATTCAGGCAAGCCTTAAAAATTCCTGTAATCTGTGCCATCCTGTCTCATACTGTCCCATCTCATAGTTGTCCTCTCTCTGCAGTGCTCTATGCCCAGGTCTCTGTGGCTGGGCTGCTCCAGCCTGGCGGACAGCATGCCTTCGCTGCGATGCCTGTATAACCCAGGGACTGGCGCACTCACAGCTTTCCAGGTACTTTCTCTGTCTCTGTGGGTTATTTGCGGGCATTAGTGTGTGTGTCTGATTCATTAGTGTGTTCCTCCTCCTTTCCCATGCTTTACTTATATTCATCTTTTCTCCTTCGTATTGCCTGTATCTCATATCACTCAGTACTCCTTTAATGATTAGTTTTTAATGTAGATCCAGACTGATCCACTCTTAAGACATTTTCATCATGATTGGTTACAAAAATTGACATAGTACGGCTTGACTGTTGGCTTTCAGATCAAGAAGAAGTATGATAGTAAATTTTAAAGTAATCTCAATAAATAGCAGTTCAGTATGTAATACTTGCTCTGGACCTACATAAAGCCAATTAGTATAATCAATCAAGTAATTACAATCAATTTCTTGAACATTTTCTTATTTTTAAAAAATGATTACTCAAAATATAAAGTGCTCTCTTCAGAGTGTCTCCAGGTAATTATACTACAATATATATATATATATTTATAACAACTGTTTTATTTATATCTTGATTAATATTTCTAATTTCTAGGTGGAAAGACCTTTGAGACCTTTAGGTACAGTATTCACCTTGAGATAGTCTAGCTAGTGTTTAATGGATTAACAGATTCCAGTTCCCCTCAGCTTTTCTTTTTTCCTCTTTTTTTTTTTGAGATGGAGTCTTGCTTCATGGCGCAGGCTGGAGTGCAATGGCGCAATCTCAGCTCACTGCAACCTCTGCCTCCCTGGTTCAAGCGATTCTCCTGCCTCAGCCTCCTGAATAGTTGGGATTACAGTTGTGCGCCACCACGCCCGGCTAATTTTTGTATTTTTAGTAGAGACGGGGTTTCACCATGTTGGCCAGGCTGGTCTCAAACTCCTGACCCCAGGTAATCCACCTGCCTCGGCCTCCCAAAGTGCTGGGATTATAGGCAAGAACCACTGCACCCAGACCCCTCAGCCTTTCTTAGAGGGCAGGATGTCAGTTCCAGGATGTGTGAGAAACTTATAGAGGAATAATGTGGAAAATTGTAGAGGAAAATGTAGGAAAGAACTTGGTGCTCATTGCTTACAGATTAGAGTACCATACATGATTGTTTTCTTGGCTGAGTCTTATCTATCTACCTCACGTATTTGGAATTTGTGTTTAGCATTTTATAGTAATACACAACAAATTAGTTTTTATATTAATATTTGCCTGCTTTTAACCTATTTAGAAGAATTTCAAAGATAGGCTGTGTCAGAATGCTTGTGACTAAATTTTAGCTAAAAGAGGGGAACTTAGGTTTTCCACATTCCTAACCTATGCTAAGAGTTGTTAATTTTTAATGATACTATTTAGTGATCATAAAACTGGAGATTTTCATTTTTCCTTTACAAAATTTAATATTTTAAGATTTTCAATTTCCTTTACAAAATTTAATATTAAACTTCCTTGGCTTATACTATGAGATACAATATAGTAAAGCATGCAGATTCTAAAATTAGCGAAATCAAGTCTTGAATACTGTCTTTGTCGCTAGTGGCATGATTCTGACCTTATTTCCTTATCTGTAAATGGATACTATAGTAAGGGCGTGCAGTGATGGTTGCTGTTTCTATCATGATCGTTATAAACATTATTGCTATTGTTGGAGAGTGATTGATATCCTGAGACTGCTTATTTATTTCAAAGTGAAATATCTTTTTAATTTTTTTTTTGAGATAGTCTTGCTCTGTTGTCCGGGCTAGAGTGCAGTGGCACAATCTCGGCTCACAGCAACCTCTGCCTACTGGACTCTAGTTATCCTCCCACCTCAAAGTCCCAGGTAGCTGAGACTACAGGCACACGACCACACTTGGCTCATTTTTGTATTTTTTTTTTTTTTGGAGAGACAGGGTTTCACTATGTTCTCCAGGCTGGTATCGAACTCCCCAGCTCAAGTAATCTGCCTGTCTCAGCCTCCCAAAGTGCTGAGATTACAGATGTGAGCCACTGAGCTTGGCTGTATCTAATATTTTTAACTACATAACTACATATCACCCTGACAAGGTTCTGCCATAGTCTAGTTTGTTGGGGTTTTTTTTGTTGTTTTTTTTTTAACCTTTTTGGGGTTGTAGTTAGTTTAGGCAGTCTGCAATGTCTGAGACAATAGTGGTTCCTAAAAGGCTGCTCCTACTTCAGAAACTAGTTTCCTGTTTAGAGGTCCCCACAACCACTCTTAGGTTTGATAACTTGCTAGAAAGGACTTAGAACTCACTGAAAACAATTATACTCACAGTTTATTACAGGGAAAGGACACAGGTTAAAATTAGCCAAAAGAAGGGACACATAGGGCAGAATCTGGGAAGGATCCAATTGTAAAACTTCCTGTTCTACATGAATCACATTTGTCCACTAGCTAAATCTCTAAGGCAAACAGAGATACCAGACAAGAAGTTCCGGGGGCCTAGAGACCGCTTTCCAATAGCCAAGAGCAAAGACCATTCCTTTCTTTAGTGAAAAGTAATTCTTCACTACACAGGGGTCATGGATCCTTTTGAGAATCTGATGAGAACTATTGATCTTGGGTATTTGGCAAAATTTTATTGAATACTTTATGTAAAATATATAGATGTTTGTTATATTTCTATTTTGTGAAATGATTGAGAGCTATTAAATCACATAATTCTAAAAGTGTAATCTCCCAAGCTGATAAATGCTAGGAAGGGAATGTACAAGGAGCTGTAAGAATATATAAAAGGGGGACCCAATCTAACCTGAAGTTTGAGGTAAAGAAAATCAGGTAATCAATGTTTAAGATCTGAAGGATGAATAGGAATTAACTTGATAACAGGGAGGAATGGAGGAGAAGGAGAACATTTCCAGCCTAAGGAAGAGTCAGTGCAAAGGCCCCAAGAGTCAGTGGGGCTTGGTGCATTTAAGGACCCTACTCAAAACAAGACTGTTGTTTCAGAGAATAAAGAGAAAGGGAGAATAGAGTGAGGAAAGACTGGGGAAGCTTGATCACTCAGGTCTTATGGGCCATTCAAAGTATGTAGTTTAGTCTTGATGCTAAGAATAGTAAGTCACTGAAAGGATTTAAACACAAGTCTTACCTGATCTGATTTGCATTACTCTGGCTATAAGAAGATGCATTTAGATATGTTACGCTGGCTATAAAAAGGATAATTTCAGTAGTTGAAGAGAGAGATGATGGCAGCTTGGTTTTGCATCCAGTATCTTTAAATTCTTAAAAAATTATTGAGGACCCCAAAGTGCTTTCGTTTATATGGCTTATATCTATTGATATTTACTCTATTTGTAATAGGAATTAAGAAAAATAAATGTGCTTTAATTCACCTAAAGACTATAATAAACCTGTGGCATATAATGCAAATAACATTTTTATGAAAAATATATTTTTCAAAAAAAATTAAGACTAGCGTATTACATTTTTATGAATCTCTTTAATGTCTGGATTAAGAAAAGACAGCTGGATTCTCATGTCTGCTTCTGCACTCAATCTATTGTGGTTTGTTATTTTAGTTGACATGTATGAGTAATACCTGACCTGGCATAGGTATATAGTTTGAAAGGGAAAGATATTTTAATACCTTTTTCAGGTAGTTGCAGTTTCTTGAAGATTAGTTGCAGTATAGTATCTGAAGCCTTGTCAATGAACTTCCTCTGTTATTGTATTAAAACCCATTGGTCTCAGTTTTTTTCAACAAATTATACTGGAACAATTGGATATCCTTGTGCAAAACAATGAACCTCAACTGTTGTACTGTATACAAAAGTTAATTTGAAATGGATCATAGACTTAAATATGAGTTAAAATGTGTAAAACTAATATAAAATGTGGCAAAAATAATCATTGTGACTTTGGGTTAGGCAGGTATTTCTTAGCTAAGACACAAAAAATATGAACCATAAAATAAATAACTGATAAATTGGACTTCCTCACTGTTTAAAAATTCTGCTTTTCAAAAAACACTTTTAAAAAATGAGCAGGAACCAGGTACAGTAGTGCATGCCTGTAGTCCCAGCTACTCAGGAAGCTGAGGCAGGAGGATTATATAAGCCTAGGAGTTCAGGGCTGTAGTGCCTGTGAAAAACCACTGCTTAAGAACAGCCTGGCCAACATGGCTGAAACTCCGTCTCTACTAAATTGGCATTTTTAGTAGAGATGGGGTTTCAGCCATGTTGGCCAGGCTGTTGTTAACTGTATTCAGGTGATCTGCCCACCTTGGCCTCCTAAAGTGCTGGGATTACTGGCATGAGTCACTGAACCCCGCCTCAACAAGATTATTATTATGTCTTATGTAGCAAAAATGGGCTTATGTACTGGTTTTATCCTATCAATTCAATAATTTGTTCTGTGTCAGGTTCAGCACACACAGGTGCTTGATAATGCTGGTTAACTAGTAGGCAGAAACTGGATTTGAGTCTAATATTTTCTGTGCCCACCTACTGGAATTACAGCAGTCTTAGTGCATTTGCATCCTTCTGGTTTAGATTTTATTTTATTTACTTAGATTTTTATTTAGGTAAATTATTTACTTAGATTTTTATTTAGGCAAAATTTACATACAGTGAGATACATAGATCATAAGTGTACTCTTAGGTGAGTTTTGACAAATGTATACTTTTGTGTAACCTTCAATTTCAAGATACACAACAGTTTCATAATCTGAGAGAGTTTCCTCATACTCCTTTCCAGTCTGTACCCATCCCCCATATGCAATTACTGTTCTGATTTGTCACCAATAATTAGTGTTGCCTGTTCTTGAACTTACTTCATATAAATGCCGTCATATAGTATACATTCTTTGTGTCTGTTTTCTTTCAATCAGTATGTTAAGATTTATCCATATTGCATATATCAGTAGTTCCCTTTTATTGTTAAATATATTTCATTATGTTAGTACACCACAGTTTGTTTATCCATTCATTTATTGATAGGTATTTGGATTGTTTCCAATTTTGGCCTATTATGAATAAAGCTACCATAAACAGTTTTGAATAAGTCTTTCTTTTTGGCATGTATTTTTATTTCTCTTAGCTACATGCCTAAGAATGGAATTTGTTGAGTCATAGAGTAACTGTATTTTTAACTTTAAAAGAGACAGTCAAGCAATTCTTCAAAGTGGTCGTCACAGTAAGAATACCCATTTTTACTAATATTAACAAATATGTTTAAGGAAATGTCTCAGTAATGTAATGGCTTCATGGCTTTTTTTTTTTTTTTTTAATCATTGGATTCTTTTAGTAAGTTTGAGGCATCTTAAGTCAAAATTCTTACAGCAATAAGGAAGGAAGAGCTATGGAGTCATTGCTGAATTTGCTGGATTATTCCCGGTAGCTTAAATTGAAACCACAGCATTGAGATGGTTTGAAAACTAGTGACAGGGAAGATGCTGAAAAAAGATGTTCAAATAGATTCTATGGGGATATGTTTAGTTTGAAGATATTTTTATTTTCATCATTCCATTGATTTATCCTGGAAAGTGTATGAGTGATTAGATTTCTGTTGATTACCAGTAGATATATTTGGTGGAATCATTTGCTTATCTCCAGCAAATGGTGATCCTATAATCTATAATATTAAACGAGAATGAGCAATAGAAGTAATTAAAAATAACTGAGTAATTAAGATTCTTTATTTTGCTTTAGATATTGAAAGAGAAGAGAAATGAAATTCTAACTGTAAGAATATAAATAAGGGGCCAGGCACGGTGATGCATGCTTGTAATCTCAGCACTTTGGAAGGCCAGGGCTGGTAGATCTCTTGAGCCCAGGAGTTTGAGACCAGCCTGGGTAACATAGTGAGACCCTGTCTCTACAAAAAATTAGCTGGTTGTGGTGGTACTCACCTGTCCCAGCTACCTGGAAGGCCGAGGTGGGAGATCAAGGCTGCAGTGAGCCATGATTGCACCACTGCACTCCAGCCTGGTGACAGCGTGAGACCTGTTTCAATTAAAAAAAAAAAAAAAATATATATATATATATATATATATATGTAGATTTATATGGTCCTAGAATACTTTAGGTATCAAGTATAGCTAGTAATTTTAGGAAAATCTTGAGCTAAATGAAACATGATATTTTACAATTAGCTAGGGTTCCATGTCAGAAGTTGAAATTGTTTTGAATTCAGGAGAGATGTTGTATTTTATTACTTAAGAATGCTGACAAGTCTACTGAATTTTATCAAGTACAAAGTGAAATGTTAAAATGGAACAATACTAGGAAAATTAAGCATTATTCATTATATATATGGAAAACTTAATTTTACATTTGAGCTTTTAGAGGAATATGGATTATCAAATTGAATATACATTAACATTCAAATTCTATTACAAAACAATACCATAAGGAAAATTATACTGTGACAGAAATGCTTCTCATTCTGTAGCTGCTACCCCCCCCATTGTATATGAATAATTTCAGTATAGTACAATTTCTGTATAATAAATTTAGTTATTTTTTGTGTATATGTTAACATTTGACTTGTATTTATCCCAGCTACACTCCTCACCTTAGGGGTTTGCAGGGAATGACAAATCAAACATGTTTTTATTTGTTTATTTGTGGGGAAATTGTTTGTTCTCCTAATAAAATGAATTATTGTTTATTATGGAATATACACATTATTTGGTAAATATATAAACAAGAGTATCACCCATATGCCTTCCACTTTAAGATAATTATTGCTAAATTAACATGTTAGTGTCCTTTGATCTGGAATGACTTATCTATCCATGTGTGCCTGTGCGCACACACACGCCCAAATAATAGTTTTGTTTTTAAGTATTTTTATTACCATTTAATTAAATTATGAGATATACAATTTAAACATTTAATATTAATTGTAGAAAATACAGAGAAGTAGAAAGAAGGAAGGATTTTAAATGTCCTCCCAGAGATTGCCATTTCAGTGATAGTAATAATTTCTGAATTTCACCTATATCATATTGCTCAAATTCTACATTCATCATCTGGTAATACTGATTTTGGTCACTGTTTATCTCATGGATAGCTGCTCACATGTTTTTGAATTGAACAAAGTTTGAATTTGGCTTGTTTCTCACCACCACCTCCCTCTCATGTGATTGTTAGTCATTTCAAATTTTTCAGTTCCCCAAAGGTCCAGTGTTCTTTTATATATCTGTGCCTTTGCATATACTGTTCTGCTTACCTGAAAAACCCCCCTACAAACACCTATTGTCCTTTACCCATTCTCTGCCTTTATCTGCCTAGTCTTCAAGATTCAGCTCAAGCTGAGCTAGAATAAAAGTCTTCCCTGATCTTTATCTTCTCTCTCTCAAACTAGTCAGAGGATCTGTACCCAGAGCATCCCCATCATAGCACTGATAAGCTACTATAGTTGTTTGTGTATTTGTCCCTCTCTCCCATTAGACTGTGAGTTCCTTGAGGGCAGCACTATGTTTTGTTCATTTCATGTTTCCAGCGTCAAGTATAGTAGTTGATACTTTTGCTGAATTAATGACTGAATAGACAGATAATTTGAAGAAAACTATTAAATAGCATATATGGGGTGGGAGGCGAGGAAGCATTGAATTATTTCTAGTAGTACCTGTGTACATACACACATGTTCTGTATTCAGAGAGATATAATGATAATTAACCGGACCACACATTTACACACACACACACACACACACACACAGATGCAGAGTCTGATTTGTGAGCAGTCCTCAAATTTTATACATTTGGCTTTTATTCAGTTCAAACTATGATGATCCCCTCGGAAGTGGATCCTGTATGTGAAATTTGGACTCTTGTTGAACAAATGTGCATTTTGAGCTATTATATAGTAGCATTGCCAGCCAGTTAACAGTTCAGTTTCAATGATGTCAACATCTTTATCTTCACAGCAGCATATGTTTGTGCAATTATTTGACTATTTTATTGCATTTTATCCTTATTCTATAAAATAATAGACACTGGTAAAATTAAAATGCTGATAGTGATAAGCAGCAACCTAGAGAAAAGATGGAAATCATTAGGCACACTGAAAATGACCCTTTCTCTTTTTTTTTTTTTGAGATGGAGTCTCACTCTGTTGCTCAGGCTAGATGGCACGATCTCAGTTCACTGCAACCACCGCCTCCTGGATTCAAGCAGTTCTCCCTGCCTCAGCCTCCCAAATAGCTGGGATTACAGGCATGAGCCACAACACCCAGCTAATTTTGGTATTTTTAGTAGAGGTGGGTTTTTGCCATGTTGGCCAGGCTGGTCTCGAACTCCTGACTGCAGGTGATCCACCTGCCTTAGCCTCCCAAAGTACAGGGATTACAGGCATGAGCCACTGCGCCTGGCTGAAAGTGACCCTTTCTTAATTAAGCCTTGATTAGGCACAGAATTAAAAGTGCATGAACAAAATATTGGAAATACATTAAAGGTTGTGTCTTTTACAGGAAGGGGAACATCACACACTGGGGCCTGTTGTAGGGTGGGGAGGAGGGAAGGATAGCATAAGGAGATATACCTAATGTAAATGACGAGTTAATGGGTGCAGCACACCAACATGGCACATGTATACGTATGTAACAAACCTGCTCCTTGTGCACATGTACCCTGGAACTTAAAGTATATATATAAAAAAAGATTGTGTCTTTTAAAAACAGTGTAATTATGGATTTTAAAAATATTTTAGCCAACATTTAAATCTATTGATCACCTTCTGCCTTTCCAACTTTTATATACATTCAGTGAGAAAAGTAGAGATGACCTGAATTTGCTACATTTTATCTTATTTTGGAAATAGTCTTATTTGGAAATAGTCTGCCTGTAGAAGTGACATCTTAGGCTGATTTGTCTCTCCAGATGCCTGCTTAGTTACTTAAGTAATTATTTCAAGTTTTGAAATAACAGGCTCCTTTATTGCTGAGTATTTTGACATGTCTATGATGCGGCTAATGTTCATTCACAGGCGAAAGGGTGGCATTATCTAATATTTAGAGTAAACCAAATTATCTTATTGTGAGACAATCAGATTTCCTTAATTTTTTCTTTAAATTTTTCATGGTGGATCCTAAAAATCAAACTCTTCACTCTAGATAAGGGTTTATTGCTTATTTTGTTTGTTTTGAATAATATTAGATTTTCCTAATTGACTTAACTTCAACAGTACCTCTAATGGCAGAAGGGAGATACAGATACCCTTGGGGGGCCTGGTGTTGCCCCAGTATAAGAAACACAAACCAAAAGGATGGAATTGATGAAAACCTTAAAGAGGTGATGGGAGCTTCTCGGATGACTGTCCTTATGAGACAAATTCTGGCTGTGGGCAGTCAAGACCCACCTGTATTCTCTGGAGCCTGGAGAGATACTGTTACTTTCTTTATACTATGAGATTACCTTCTTGTTATTGCCATCTTTGTTTGTACCGAGTAGAGGCCATTGTACTGCAGGAATTCTTTTTGCACTATTCAGGAATCATTATTTGATGTTTTGTGACTGCCACAACTATTTGTACCTTCTTTCACTATTGTTCTGCTTTATAGGGTAGTGTTTTGTTGTTTGTATGCGTTTCTAGACTTGGTATTTTATGTCTGCTGCCAAGCTACAGAATCTTAGTAGACACCATTCAGAAAGTTCTTTCCTTTGTCGTTTTTCATGAAGAGAGAAGCCTAAGTTATTTACAAATGACTCATTGAGAAAAAAAAAAAAAAAAAAAAAAAGACCAATCTCTTGACTTTGTGTGGCTGTTTAGCTGTCCAAGAACTGCAATACTTTACCATTGGGAGCTGATACTCATGAGTTTTGTTTTTCCTGGGAGTGGTGTTGAGTAGTGTTGAGCTTTTCTAAGGTTATTCTCATGACCAGTCCTCTGAAGAACAAGTCTATTATATTGAAATAGTTATTTGGGCTTTGGGATGCAGTATATCACATGGAAATGGAATTTTGCAGTGTACCTTCTCCTACTGGGTTATCTGTCATGTGGCTTTTAAAGTTCTCAGGTACACCATTCTAATCCTCCAGACCTTTGTTGCAAACCTATTATCTGTAGCTTGGTATGAATTAAACTGGAATTCTGTGCCCTGTAAAACTGACATGAAGAAAAGGAGTATTCATTTTCGTACTTGATTCTTTAACAAAAATTCCTGATTGGGTCTAACTTCTTACATGTGTTGTATTAGATGGTCATATACAGAAGGGAAAGAATAGCAATATAAGTCTTCTCATTAGCAATATAAGTAATGTAATTTTATGTTTTTATGTTTCACACATACACATACATATATACTACATTATGTCAGATTAGTAAGTACAAAGCTTTTGTATATGAATTTAAGTTTTATATTTAAAAGAAAGTACATGATTAGTTTTACCAAAATATAGTTGCTACTGTTCATTGTAGTTTCTACCCTTTATATGAGCCATTGTTTGGGGTAGTACTTGTTTTGTTACTGGTAATAAACTACAAGGGAAATTTATAATATAATATTAGTATATTTCCCCTAGATTTTTAAAAAGCAGGTCATTTTTTTTTAAGCATTTCAACTGCAGCACAGTGCAATCTTTTGGGGAGAATTGGTAAAATGAGGATAAAATGAGTACAGGATTCCGGCAGCTTGAAAATAACATAATATTTGACCAAAATCTCTTTTGTATTCCCTACTCTGGTTCAATTCCAGTAGTCCTGGAAATGTGCCTATGGACTATTTACAGTGAGATTATAAAACTGAATCATGATTTTGGTGAATAGAAGCCAGAGCATGTGGCTACAGCACCCCAGCTGGCAGTATGCTCTCCCTAGGTTTATGAATGTAGTTAGATGGTCCCCAACTGTTTACAAGACAGCAGAGGTGAGATCTTTGATTGACAAGTCAGAAATGCATTAGATCATTCTCTCTGCCAGTCTCTGGTTCATGCTGTTAAAAATGTCAGCCTCCAAGTTTGAATGGCAGCCTGAGGGCCTTAGAAGCTTTTTGTTTTCTGAGATGGAAACACAAATTGGATGTGTGCCTGAGCGCTTCATCCTGGGCTGTAATTTCATCTTTTAGCTAAGAACCACAAGGTACACGAGCAAAGCACCCTGTAAACAATAATACTGTGGAAAAAAAATAAACAAGGTCGTGTTTCTGGTACGTTGATCCAATGGTGTCCTGACCTCTATCACGTAGAACATCTCCACTCTGATTGCTGTTCCCTTTGGCATTACAATGAGAGAAAGAGAGACTGACATAGGAAGAAAAGATTTAAAGTTGCAGTGTCGTTGTACATTCCTTGTATTGGCTATGAAATATTGAACTGTCAGAATGTGACACTTGGTTTTTTAAAGCAACCTTTCTTGTTTGAGGTGTTTGCGGTTCATTCCTTTCTCCCCCATTCGTCTGCTTTCATTGATAGGGTTGGAAGTAGTTGCCTTAAATGCACGAAAAGGGACAGTGTTAAAAAGGAGTGATGCTGATAGAGCCAAACTTAACACTGGAAAATAAATGCAGGCTGTGGGCAAAGGAGATAAAGTTGGGTTAGTGTATTATTAATAGTGGAATTTATGGAACACCCTATTGTAAGGAAGCATCAAGTTGGGTCCCAGTTCTGTTTTTATGGAGGCAGGAAGTTGGGAAAGTGGTATTGGGTAAAGAGATGCAGTGACATAGTTTGTTAAACTGATAGCGTACTATATGGCAGTATTACCAGGCCAATCAAAATTCACCCAGCTATTTTATTGATTGCTCTGATTATCCAGTGTCTTTAACAAGTGGTCAAATTATAGAAGACTTTAAAATTTTGGAAAGAAAAATAGTTTTTTAGTGTGGAAAATGTTTATTTATAGTAAGAAAGTTCATTAGGTAATATGAAAGGAACATTATGCTTATATTAGTCCAGCTTATGCCAAATGAATAGAAAATCTTGCTTGTAAAAGCCACCGTATATTTCTTGGAAAATAGTTTGTAGTAATACAATGAGTTTTCGATTATGTTTTAGATTACATCTTTTTTTCAAGCTATGAGTAGGAGTTTATAAATTACAATACATCTTAAAACAACACATGTATTTTTTAAAAACTTTTTTCTTCTAAGGAAGCACTGTTGATGTATGCTTTCATTTTTATCCATTTTGGGGCATAGAATTTACAAGTAAAGTTTTAACTGAGAATGAATGGCCTTTTGCAATTCTTCTGGAGTATGGAAAAGAGTTTGTATTAAAAGTACTTCAGTGGCTGGGCACTGTGGCTCATACCTGTAATCTCAATACTTTGAGAAGCTGAGGTGGGTGGATCACTTGAGCTCAGGAGTTTGAGACCAGCCTGGGAAACATGGTGAAACCCTGTCTTTACCAAAAATGCAAAAAATTTGCCAGTTGTGGTGGTACCAGTCTGTGGTCCCAGCTACTTGGGAGGCTGAGGTGGGAGGATCGCTTAAGCCTTGGAGGTGGTGGTTGCAGTGAGCCGAGATCATACCACTGCACTCCAACCTGGGTTGACAGAATAAGACTCCGTCTAAAAAAGAAAAAAAAAAAAAAAAAAAGGCAACTATTTAGCTTATCCCTCTCCTCTGAAAATGTGAAAGGCAAGAGCTGTTCTGCATCAGTCCAGTGAAATGAACTGGAAAAATGGTGTTGGTAATTCCTGCTTTGAGGCCATGCTAGAAAGAGAGGAGATAATACTTGTAAAATATAAGTCCTGCTCCTTTGTAGACAGATTTTTGTCCTTACTTAAAAATATTGTGCTCAGAAAGTAACACCAAAGGGAGGGATATTAAGAACTAGTTATTGTTGTTTTTAAGTATTGCTCTGAATTTTTAAAGCATAAACATTGATGTAGATTTGCATTTAAGCTATGAGAACCCACTGTCTTGACTCAGTGGGGAAGTTTTCAAAAATCATTCTTGTAGAAATTGATTTCTCATTGGCTGATTTCTACAGGATGAATGAAAACAAACCATTTTTTGCAGTCTTAGAAGAATAAGAGGAATGCAAGTGTTTAAAAAATGAGACTGAAATATGCTTTTATGGAGTTTTCTAAATCTAGTACAAAGAAACTACAAAATTTCTTCTTCTTGGTGTAGTATGCATCAACACAGTGAAAATGCCTCACAGCTTATGGGCTTTTTACAACCACACCTTCACAATTAATGATTAACTTTATTATTTAAACTCCAGGCTTGCCTCATGAGCAAACGTCAGTGTATTCATGGAACCATAGAGTTTCAGCATTGGGCCAGACATCAGAGGCCATCTAGTCACATACATCTCATAATATAGAAATCCTCTATGATATGTGTTTGGAAGGGAGTCATCTAATCCCTGCCTGATCACCACCATTATTGGTGAATCAGACTTCTTGAAGCATCTTGCTTTCTACTTTGTTGGTTCTATTTATAAAGGTTTCTCTTGGCCGGGCCTGGTGGCTCATGCGTACAATCCCAGCACTTTGGGAGGCTGAGGCGGGTGGATTGCCTGAGCTCAGGAATTTGAGACCAGCCTGGGCAGCATGGTGAAACCCAGTCTCTACTAAAAATTCAAAAAATTAGCCAGGCGTGGTGGTACATGCCTATAATCACAGGCTACTTGGGAGGCAGAGGCACACGAATCGCTTGAGCCTGGGAGGCGGAGATTGCAGTGAGCCGAGATCACGCCCAGTGCACTGTAGCCTGAGCGACAGAGTGAGACTTTGTCTCGAAAAAAAAAGTATAATAAGTCAGAATACAGTGTAGACACGTCTTGTTTTGAACACAATTTAAATAATGTAATTTAATTACTGCCTAAGATTGCATATACTTCTTTGTTGTTAATGATGGAAAAATTTCTAGGAACTTAGCCTGTTTGTTTCCTCATCTTTTCTTTGACGGCAGAAAAGCATATGTAAGCACTTTGACAAATGACATAATGTAGTGGCATATCAAAGTGGTACAGGTATTTTAAACCTAGCTCCAGTTCCTGAAGATGGTGAACATCTGCTTAGAGGTACTGTAGAGCTCCACAATGCACTAATTGAATTACTCTTTTCTGGAGTTGCCGACTGCACTAATTGAATTAGAATCTCTGTGTGTGTGTGTGTGTGTGTGTGTGTGTGTGTGTGTGTGTGTGTAACTGAGATAATTCCAACCTTAACGGAGAGACTGTGAGAGACATGACTGATGGTGTGTACTGTGCTGCTATCTAATGGCAGCCTATGGAACTACTATGTGGCCTCCAAGGAAGAGAAAATACAGTGTGACCTCAGTCTAACCCCATCCAGTTTAGTTCAAAAGGTCCCAGGATGTATTTTTGTAATTCTAAATTGAAAAGGAAAGAATGTGACAAATTTCTTTATTAAAAATTAAGATATATTTTATTAGGCATAAATTTTTTTAAGTACTAAGTTGCAAATGTTCAACTGAATTAAATTTTTTTTTTTTTAGCTGATGAAAAAATATCAAGTTGGTGGGTCATCTTTTTTCGCATTTTGCCCTTCAGTGACATAAACGTAAAAAGGAATTAACGTTTTTGAAATGTCTTAGCATCCTAGAAAGGATAAATGATACAGGGCTTTTTCATATTTCTAATACAGTTTTTTTCCTTGTTGTTAGAAATACTGAGGTCAGTCAGTTTAAAGGTGTTACCAGATTTTGCTTTTATGTGATTATGCTTATATTACAGCAGTATCAAAGTAAGTTGTACAGATCTCTGTTGTTCTTTTTTTTTTTTTTTTTTTTTTTTTTGAGACGATGTCTTGCTCTGTTGCCCAGACTGCTGGCACCACCTCGGCTCACTGCAGGCTCTGCCTCCCGGGTTCGCGCCATTCCCCTGCCTCAGCCTCCCGAGTAGCTGGGACTACAGGCACCCGCCACCAAGCCCGGCTAATTTTTTTGTATTTTTAGTAGAGACAGGGTTTCACTGTGTTAGCCAGGATGGTCTGGATCTCCTGACCTCGTGATCCGCCTGTCTCAGCCTCCCAAAGTGCTAGGATTACAGGTGTGAGCCACCATGCCTGGCCTCTATTGTAGTTCTACTTAATAGTTTAAAAATTAACTTTACCACAAATTTGGGCAAGTTTTAAACCCTCCTAAGTGAAGTCCGTTATTTTGTTCCTTTAAAAGAAAAAAAAGAATCTTAGTCACAATTTACTGATTTTTGTAAAACAGCATGCAAATGTAGTCCTGTGCAACATTAAAAGCAGATACACTGAGGACAACTCAACATGAGATATGTTTTGATTCAGTTTAACTTTAGGCATTCTAATTTGTAAAAATGGCCCTTAACAGAAGAATACATATGTATAATCACTTCATTTATAGAATGTGTATGTGTGCATATAAAACCACTTCAGTAATAGAAAAGTGCTATTGGTTACCATTCTGAGCATTTAAAATGATCACTTTCCATTTGATCATATTAAAGTTATAGAAACAAGTATATAGCATAGAAGTTTTAATTTCTTCTATGTAATCTTCATTATTAAAATATGTTTGAATATGCCATTATTTTGTAGGCTAATTTGTTTTTCATCGTGAGATTGAGGTACTTAGATTTCTTGTACAAATAACTCTCGCTAAAATGACTAACACATACAATTTGTACTTTTTATATTGTCCTTAGGGACATTTTACTGATTTAGAAAATCCTTTTGACACATTTTACTGATTTAGAAAATCCTTTTGACATCAAGTAGATGTAAGGCTTTACAAATAACATGGTCATTCACAACTAGCCACAACTCCATTCGATTCACGTAGAGTACCTTTTGTTTGCCAATTACTGTACAAAGTATTGGGCGTAAATTAAGATTCAAAACCTATCCTCAAGGAGCTTATAGTTATTTATTATACATGTATAATAAATGTAAATACATATACATGTATTATACATGTAAATACATATGACTAATGGATATTAACACTAGTAATTACAGACATAGTGACTGGTATATAAGTACCAGTCTAATTTGTTGAGCTAGAGGTCTGGCTTAGTAACAGTCCTAAGGAAATGGTATACTTATGTTCATATCAGATATATCTCATCTCAGCAAAAAAGTGATAATGTGTATTCCAGACTAGTCTGTGTCTTAAGTGGTTTTCTCTCTGCCTTTACATACCTTCTAAGGGAACAGTGATGTTTGTGATAGCTCTACATGTAGTTTAAAAAGAGATAATAATATTTGTTACAATGCCTCCTACTGGTTGGTCATAGATTTTCAATCCTTGCTGTCTTCAGAACTGGTAGTTCACACTGGTGATTTGATAGTTAGTCTGGGGCTTTCATACTGAGGCTATAACTGAGAAAGAGTCTATTGCATACAAGGTATAAAGTGCTTCTTTAAATAGTCTGTTTCTAGAACCTAGAACCTAAATTGTCCTGGGACCAGCTCTTGATATAAAAATTCATAGAAACCTGTTTTTCACAGAGTGTGGTAACTCCTTGCCATAGTGCTGTAGTGTTAAAATTCACATTGGCCAGGTTGTTCTGTAAATTAAACACTGACAGCTACCCTCAGGGGAACAGCCAATGTATTTATGATGATGTGCTGATTACACAAAATACACTGCAAGCAGAAAACAGCTGCAGAGAATAAACCTCTTAAAAAGAATACAATTACAAATAGCACCCTCAGTATTTCTAGTGGTGAGTGTAGAATACAGCATGCTAATGCAGGTTTCTTAGTGTGTCTGAAAACAAAAAATCTGAAGGAGATAAGTTAAATTATGGTTGAATGCACATGTGGTGCCAGCATAGCAGTGAACAAATTTCCTTTCTGAAGAGCATGGCTGTAAGTGCACAGATTTCAGGTGTGGAGTAGTCTAACCACCCTCCCCCATTTTGTTAGTAGGTTTTATTAGTGGTTTTCTCGTGTATAGTAGGGCATGGCCTTGAAGTTATAGGGGTTCTAGACATTTGAAAGATATTACACAATGAATGGAGGCAGAAGGGTAACTAAATTGTGGTTACAAATTTCTGGTAGAAACTCGGTATGCCAGGGTTTAGTTATCGATATTTTATTTGAAGATACAACTATATATTTTCAGTGTTATTAATGGCATTGAAGATGTGTGCCCTTGGAATTAATAAAAGGAGTCATGACTCTATGGTAAGATCTTTCTGATTTCTTAGATTCTGTTTTTCAAGAATGATGGTGTTTTAGGACATTGGAATAGCTGATTGTGTATCTGTAGGAGTATCAGCTCTCAAATATGTCCCTTTTCATTCCTGCATCTTACTGGTCACATGCATACAGGTAAGAAGATTAGAAAAAATTTTAGTTTTCCCTGTTTGAGATTCTCTCTGTTAGAGCTTAGGGTCAGTATCTATAAAATATATTTCAACTGCTGAGCATGCTAGCTTCTGTTTAAATCAGTAGAAAATATGTTGATCTTTCAAGACATAAATTTACTCAAGCCAACTGTAAGGTATAGCACAGGGACATAGTGATTGGAAACAGTTCACTTCACCCGCCTGAAACTAAGAATCAACTCTTCAGTATATGGATCACTGGTATGTAATAATCGACTATTATCGGTCTGTCTGTTGGTCTCTTTTTAAATCAGTTTGGAACCTCTTAGAGTTATTTTCTTGCTCTACTGACATCAATCCCATGTGGCAGAGGAGTTGTGTATAATCGCTTTGGTTTAATCAATAGAATAATTGATAAACCAGATAAGATTTAAACTGATTATAGCCTCAACAGAATTCCCCAGAGGCTTTGGACTCTCTTAATTTTGACATGTGTGTTGTGTACCCTGAGGATGAAGTGCAGTTTGAATTATCTGCTTTTATTTGCTTAATGATGGGGAGGGTGTTAAAGTCAAATGTTTAATTAACCCAGCAATGGGCTGCGTTGTCACTTACACACAGCTGATTGAGATATCTCATGGAGCATACTGAATAGGAATGATAATGTGGCACTGGGACGGAAGATTGCTTTTTCAATCCATTTGCTGGGTCACTGCTTTGAATGTCTTATTGGATGAAAGGCATTCAGCCTGGAGAAAAAATTCAGCATTTAAGTACATTTTGTTCTCTTCCCCCTCACCCCCAAACCCCCTCCCTGCTCAGAAGTTAACTAAAACAGATATGTTCTAGGTTTAATAAGCCATCCATGTACTAGTAAGAGATCAGGATAGCCAGTAGCCTCCAGCTATGTAATTTCCTGTGGAAACAGAAAAATCCTACTAGCCTCTAAGGTATTCTAAATGTGAGCTCTTTTGTCCCTCACATCCTGTGTCCCTTGCCATTATTGTGAGGTTGTCTTTGGTTACTTGTCTCTTGCCTTTTTCTGTAGTGTTTGCTAGATGTGCAGCTACCTCTAGGGCCAAAGGCAGACCTTTTCCTCTCAAAGAAGCAAATTATCCAGTACATTTTTGCTATTTGATGCACCTGGCTTCTATTTGGTTGTAATTGTGACTAAAAATTATAGTGAGACTGTTGAACTATTCAGAGAGATGAAAATTTGAGGCATTACAGATTCTTGCTTTTTTGGCTACTGCTATTATATAAACAGTTGATGCTGTATGTATTTCATTTTGTTGAGAAGCACTTTGCTTTCTGTATGGACTGAAAAATTAGCCCAGGAAAGAGTCTAATATTCAACACCATCAAAAATGCAGTTCAGGCAACTGAAGTTTTAATGACTTTCTGCCCACAAAAAATCCCTGACTAGCTTTATAATCGAATGTAAAAATTCATTGAAGGCCTATGAGCAAAACTTTAAAAAAAATTAACCACAACTTTCCTTCTCTGTAGTTCTTATGTTTCTTCTCTCTATCCGCCAAAGATCTAAACAAGGAATTTACTAATTTTTTTCTTTGCTTTAGTCATTTGTATTCCAGAGAGCACAATAGGGAGAAGGACACAAGATTGATTTTTTATGTGTGTCCTCTCGAAAGCCGAGTCTGGGGCATGAATAGGGTGGGGGGGCCGGTTACAAAGCAATAGAAGCATGCAGCTAGTGTTCGGGTGCAGGTTGGACTTTTGCGGGTCAAGGCAGACCAGACGAGTAGCTTATCTTGAGGGACACAAGTAATAGACCAAATATAGAGCAGCTATTTCAGGAATCATGTAGGTCATTTAATTATCCATTATGATTGAGTGGCTAATGCTCTTTTGGCAATTACATGACCTCTGTTATTCTTGAAACCTATCCAGGCCCTCGTGGGTCGAATGACCCACAAGTCAGTGCTCTCAGACTTGATTCCACTCAGAAAGAAAGGAGATGTTGGGAACCACTGGCATTTAGAAATGGCCATGCTTTCTTTACTGACCACTACCCAGAATGTCCTTTGTACAGCAGTGATAGGCACCTGGTTTTGAAGTCAACTATTCCTTCATTGTGTATAGGAGCAAAAGATGCATTATGCATTGGTTTCCACAAGAGGGTATTTTGGCAGGAGATACTTTAATACCACAATTAGCTACTATGGTATTTACTAATTCTGTACTGTAAGAACAACTACTATGATACTAAAATTGATGTTTGATATCTGTCAAACCAATTATCTATTACCAGACTCTGTAGTGGTGTTTTCCATTCCATACTGCAACAAGTGCTATTGATGATAGCTAATAACATATTAGTATATTAGTAATAATTACTAATAGTAATTATAGTAACAGTTATTAGTAATAATAACAATGCCATTGATGATAGCTAATAACAGATTTTAAAATATCATTCATTAAAATTAGCCCAATTTGAATTTCGGTGCTACAATGATTATTAAATTAAATTAAATTAAATTAAAGTAAAAAGCCACTTTAAAATTAGGTTCTAATCAAAGACAGAATAATTTGGAAACATTTTGATTGTTTATCACTTATTTTTTTCTTCAGTCAACTAAGTATTATTAATATTTCCAAAGAAAACAATTTCTGCTAAATGATAGTAAAATTTTCTATAATTTAGTGACTTGTGGAATAATTTTGAGAAAAGAAGATGTACATTTCTTGTGATTCTTTAAATAGAGGATAGTTACGGTGTGGAAAGTAATGACAACATAATCAAATTAATTGTAGGATTTGTCAGAAATGCACAAAATCCTGTATAGTTAGCAAAATAGTAGATTAGAGGTATACAACCATTCTCTAGCATTCCAATAACTTAAGATCTTAGGCTTAAGAGAAATAATTTTGGTATTCTTTAAGTAGAAACTATTTACATTGCTATAGAAAAAAGCAGTTTCCTTCTATTGGAGAAAAAACATCTTTAAAAAAATGGTTACTTACACATCAAAGAGCATTGCTTTAAAACAACAACAACAACAACAACAAACCAACAAGGTTGTTTATCCCTGGAGCAGTAAAATTAGCCATTTTTCCCATTAAATTTGTTAAATTACCCCTAGTAGAACTCCAGGCTAATCTGTTTTGGTTTTATTTTCATTTTGTTGTTTGGTGATGTTAACAGATTAAAAATTGAAGACATGAATTGGTGTTTATAACCTTTGACCCTTCAGCAATAGAAGTCTTCTCAAATTTTAAATCCTTAGGCCAATACTACCTTAGGGTCTGGCTACTTAGAGACCCATGAGAATGCAGTTAATCTGAGTTATATTTGCTGTTTTCTGTTTGAAAACATATTTTATTTCATTCTAGTTTTTTCATTTCTATAGTGGAGATGAGCAGAAAATGCAAAGCAGGATTTACAGCAAAAGTTACAGATTAAACTCAAGTATCCCAAATAAGGGGTATAATTAGTCTACTTACCGTTTTAAGAGGAAGGCAAGGGATATAATGTATGGTGTATGATTTTTTTTTTCTCGCTATATGTTACTTTTCTTTTTTTTTTTTTTTTTTTTTTTTTTTGAGACGGATTCTTGCTCTGTAGCCCGGGCTGGACTGCAGTGGCCGGATCTCAGCTCACTGCAAGCTCCGCCTCCCGGGTTTACGCCATTCTCCTGCCTCAGCCTCCCGAGTAGCTGGGACTACAGGCGCCCGCCACCTCGCCCGGCTAGTTTTTTGTATTTTTTAGTAGAGACGGGGTTTCACCGTGTCAGCCAGGATGGTCTCGATCTCCTGACCTCGTGATCCGCCCGTCTCGGCCTCCCAAAGTGCTGGGATTACAGGCTTGAGCCACCGTGCCCGGCCATGTTACTTTTCTTTAAGGCACACCCTTCAAGATCTATGCTGAGACATGTTTTTCAGCCTTGGGAACCAAAAATTTATAGAAATAGGTGAGAGGAATGGTATTTGTAATTTTAATGACCCTAAGAGACATTAAGGCAGTATCATTAGTGGGGAAGGACACAGTATAGTAATAAGCCTATATAATAATTTCTTAATTAGGAAAAATAATAATGATTAAACAAGAGCCAGTCCATATTAGATATATACACATAAACACAGATCTTAATCTAGCCCAGTCTAGTTTTCAGAAATGTAGTTTATTTACTTGGGATGGTTTCACATCTGGGGATATTAGCTTTTATCAAGTTTAAAGGAATCTTAAATTTCTTCCAAAATATTGTTGTCATAATAACACCAAAGCAAGGGGATGAAAGTCATTTAGCAAAAAGAAACAAAAACCCAGAAACAAGGATGACAGAAAAAAAAAAATTCATCAGAGAGAAAGAATTTTGTCATACATCCTACGGGTTCCATAGTTCTCAGTCCTATTTTGATTAAAAAAAAATCTACATAAGAAAATCTACAGAGGTCTTTGAGTTACAAAAATAACCAGATGTCCTTATTAGTAGAAGCAAATGTTTGCCTCTTAATTTACTCAAAACTATATGCAGAGGATCTCTGGATGAAATATTTTTGTAAATATGGTAGCAAAGAAAATCATGGCATGAAAAAACCTGTCCAAAACACATAATTGTGAAGGTAACGTCTTAAAGAGGAAAGCAGTTTTTAAAAAGATTCATATAGATTTAAAGGTAAAAGGTAACTTAAGCTAGTTACATTTTTGTTTACATGATAGGTATGCTTAACTTTTTATTGTGTATGGTTTTCTATCTCAAATCCCCATGGTGAATTTTAATTCATTTGCCTTGCTTATTTCGCTACTTTGTACATTGTTATTGCATTTTGAATAGTGTAAACATATGGATGAATTGCCTTTTTTCCCCCTGAAAGTTGTCCTTTTAGTTCCATCAAGAAAAAAACGACCTACAGTAGTATAAGATGCCTGCTTTGCAAGCGTGTTTGGGATTTTAAAATATTAACCCACATTTTAATAAATAGATGTAATTTTGTAGTTGCATTCATACATTAAGCAGGATAAAATGTAAAAAAAAAAAAATCTACGTGAAAGGGTAAGGTAGGAAGTTTTTTTGTTTGTTTTTAAATCAAGGCTTTAGAACCAAAAAAAAAAAAAAAAACTTTACAGTTTAAATGGACTATTACTTCTGATGTGGAGCATATTAACATAATGACAAACTTTTATATACTCATAGTCATTGCTAAGTTGATGTTCAAACCTTTGATTAAGAAGTCACAAAGCTGACTGTGTTCAGACAGCTGTGTAATATCGCTCCTATTCACAAAATAGAGAACTGTTTTAGCCCCTCTCCCTTTTTTGGTACCATATTTATTGCTACAAATTTATCTTTCTCCTATAGCTAGACTTTTAATTAATGGTGAAATATTAAAATGTTGTATTGTGATATTTTCGGTGACTTGGAAGTTAACAGAAAGCAACACTGCTCATTCATGTCCTTGCCTTGTCACTTCCTGATGCAGTTCATCTCTTCTATCCTTATCAGAGTATCTCAGTGCTTAGTTGAGCTTGTTTATCTTAAAGGAGCAGGAGGCAGGCTTTTAGGGAGTAAGCTACATGTTCCAGTATAACAGGCACCAATGCTGTTTGACTTGAAAAACATTTGATCTCTTACATTAACAGCCCATGTCACTGTAATAGGTGCTACAGCCTGGTTGTTCAGTTTTCTATTATTTTAGCTTTGAAATAACTGTTAGTGCTGCCCCAAAATCTTCGTGTATAAAATTGTATATTGGCCGTCCCCCCAGGACTCGTAAGTAAACAAGGTGATATGTGTGGCCAGAGAGGGGATATTTGTTGGCTTTGTTTTAGATCGTAACTGATCCTATCTAAAGATGTTTTCTGTCTGATCCCTGATATTGGGTGCTGCATGACATTGTGTAAATTCACAGACTAGCAATATTTTACGGCAGATTTCTGTTTGTTACTAATGCTCAGTAACTATTATGAACTTTCATTTTTTCTCTGATAATGCAACATTTAGTTTTTATGAAGCTTAATGTTAAAGATCCTGCACAATTTTCCTAAGTATAGCAGTTTGCACAGCAGTTGTTGAAAATGGGCAAGTAAGAATTTAAAGGGAATGTTTGTTAGACTTAAAATATACTTTATTTTAAAATAATTCAGTTGTGGGTATAATTTCTGTGCCAGGAATAGTTTGACAGTTGTAATTAGGCAGCAGTATTAAAAGAACAGAAAACAAAATTCGTGTAATCAGGTTGATGTTTTCTTCCTCTTTAAGAGTACTTTTCCTTTTAATAGTGGTAGAATGGCAGCAAATAATTTTAATCCTTCCTTTCTTCCTTCCTCTATTTTCAAGATTCTAATTTTTCTCATTCTTATTTTTTTCTGATACAACATTACCAGGCCACCCAGTTACTGTCTTTGAATTTAACCTGAATTAGACACATCAGCCAGAACAAGCATAATTGGTTGAAAGGCAGCCATCTATCTAGGGGGTTCTTCTAAATACTGAATGTGTCATGCGCTTTGACATGACTTATCTGTAATCTCTGAATACAGAAAGCACTTTCTGTGTTAGCTGTAGGTGTTAAAGCAGTAGTGTGTTTTAAGAATGTGTGCTGTGCAAATTCTGGCTTGTGAGGTAATGACAAGTGTTTGCCTGCATAGACAATATATTTTTCCCCCCGAGGTCCCCACACACCTAGTTTCCCTCAAGCTCATCATCTCTGTCAGGTTAATCAATAGGCACCGTATGGCAGAGGGTCAGTAATCAGTGTCATCGTGCCTTTAAATCGTGTTGAAAATTTGCTTAAAGCCTGGGCCAATTAACATCGAGATGATGAATGGATGGGAAGATGGGAAGAGCCTGCCGCTCAGGGGCTTTGTGAGGAGGAGATGCTCAGCTGTTGAGCAGCAGACACCAGCGAATAAAATCAGCCATTCATGTGAGCTCAGTCCACCCACTCTTAATGATAATGTCAATCTAGCAAAATATATACACATTGGAGTTGTCACGAGTTCATAAATCAAAGGAGTTTGTCAAAGGCATTCAGATTAACGAGGCAGCAGCAATAACAAGTCAAATTTGCATAGAGAATTGCTCGAATCTCAGTAAATTATGATCCTGTTTTTCATTTGATTATTTGCTAATGTCTCAAGAGGGAGAATGATTATATTAGCATGCAAAATCTACTCCAGAAGTAGAAATCTGAGGTATAGAAGACCAGTGCACTATGACAATTAATCAGTTTCTGCATACTAGCATAAATGCACAAGGCCCAGAAATGAACTTCTTTTTTATTATTATTTCTCCTTGCTACTGATCCAAATGGTTCAGCTTGACAGAGACTTTATATTGCTTTAACAGTGTTCTGAATTGTGCCTGCAGGCAAGACATAGTTATGTAGCTATAACCAACCTATCCATCTGCCAACCAGATTGGAATTCTCCTATCCAAGGCTTCCATTAACCCCTACTGACAGCTCCAAACAGGATTAAGAATTTGGAAGCATAAAAAATAGTTGTTCTTTGCAAATACACACAATCCCTCTGCATTTTGAGAAAGGATGCATCTGTAGTGTTTTATGATTAGTGTCGAACAGTGTGGCGGGGAAAAAGCCTGCTTGGCAGTTTTTTGACTTCTGTCACAGGGAGTAAGGCGGTGCTAATGGAAGTCCTCTTTGGTTGTCCCAGAGAATGTTGTCCATTCTATCTGCTCGTTAGCACTGTGCTTGGAATTGGTATATTACTAGAAAAGAGCACTCCTTGAAAGCCTTAACTGGTGGATCCGTTGAGTTTAGCAGCATAGGGAGGCCTTGATGTGGTTGTGGTTTAATAGAGTATGTCAAATGATAAACATGCTGGAGAAGCAGTGTGCATGAAAACATGCCAGAGAATATCTTAGGAGGACACTTTCAGTCCTCCCTAAAATGGGTCCTTGAATAGGATATTCCGATTAGCTTCTGAACTTAAATGACCTAAGTTTTTCGCCATTGTATCCTAAAAGGATTAATTAAAATTTGTTTAAACACACACACAGTGTTTTTTTTTTTTTAAATGACACCTTTCATTGAAGAGTTTGAGTGATTTTGTCCATGTAACTAAAATATCTGTTAACCTTGTAGAATAATAATTTCTGTTTTTGTAAATTGTAAATGTATATTTGGAGGCTATTATTAACTCCAAGTCACATAACAAGTTAATGGGAAAAAGTACTAATCCAATTACTAATTTACCATTGAAGCTCACTATACTATGTTTGCAATTAGTTACTAAAAATTGGTCTCAATATTTTTTCCTTCATGTGGGTTGTCATTCTACACGATGATGAGCAGATGATTTCATTTTTAAAATGTGTTCAAAGTCAGAATTATAATCCACCACAATTTACCTGCTTTGCTAAAATGATATAATTATCCCAGTTACAGTGTCCTTTGAATCCTCCCAGTGAAGTATGTGGCATTGGTGGGAAATGTTAGCTTGTAGCTTTGGAACTGGTTATTTTATTTATAACAGATGTCTCTTCAAACAGGCTCAGGCTCTATTGCACCATCCAACCTTGAGCAAGATGCTTACTCAAAGATTATTATAAGTCATTATGAGTGGCTTGACTTTTCATCACTGTGTAAATTAGTTCAATTTTTATTTGATTATATAATAAACTCTTAATTATCCATTTTATCAGGAGTTGTGTGTTCAAATAGATAACTGAAAATAGTAAATAAGCCACTTACTAGGTCATGGAGAATGTTGCCCCAGCTATGAACCTGCTGTGTGCTACCATCAGAACATCTTTACTTCTCGAATTGGGCAGTCAAAAATACAAACAACCCTCAAAGTTAGGAATGCTTTGGTTAAGGGTTGTCAAACTTTGTCTGTAAAGGGCCAGATAATAAACATTTGAGGCTTTGTAGGACATAGCGTCTTTCTTGTGGACACTTACCTCTTCCATTGTATGAAAGCAGCCACAGACAAATCCTAAATGGATGGGCATGGCTATGGGTCAGTTAAACTTTATTTACAAAAATATGTGTCAGGCCAGAGCTTGTAACTGCTAGTTCTAACTGATCATACTGGCATTATAAGTAGTGGGACAGTAGGACTGCAGTTGGGCTGCCACTGAAGTTCCTCTATTAAAAACAAAACAAACAAAAAACAAAAAAACAAAAAACAAAAAACTTTTTTTTAAGCTAGCTGGACAGTGTGGGTTTAGGGTTTCAGTTATTCATTGAGCATCTATTATCTGTGTACTTATGTAATGTGTTAGTTGGTAGAGGGAGCTACAAAGACTTTACCCAGTAGTCTTTCAGTCTTATTGGTTAGTTGAAAGTAACAGTGCAAACATTTATCTAATTAAGTGCCAGTTGTGTGGATCAAGATTAAAATTTAGTTAAGGAATTTCCAGTAGAGTAAGGTGGAGTAGTTGTATGGTTTCGTAGAGAAGATGACAGTTGAACCTCATTTTAAGAATGTGTAAGACTTGAATAGATGAGATAATCTTCTTGTGTTTATCATTGTTGAGTGAACTAGACTGGAGTTAAAAATCCTTCCAGGCCAGGTGCTGTGGCTTATGCCTCTAATCCCAGCGCTTTGGGAGACTGAGGTGGGAAGATTGCTTGAGGCCGTGAGTTTGAGACCAACTGGGTAATATAGTGAGAACTCCCGTCTCTACAAAAAATAGAAAAATTAGCCTGGTGTAGTGGCATACACCTGTAGTCCTAGCTAGTAGGGAGCCTGAGGCAGGAGGATTACTTGAGCCCAGGAGTTGGAGGTTACAAAGAGCTATGATCATGTCACTGCAATCTAGCCTGATGTGACAGAGCAAGACCCTGTCTTTAAAAAAGAATCAATCCCAGAATTTCAAGATCCTATCACCTGTTGGTGAGACTATGAAGAAACTTGCTTAACTGGGGCAGAAAAGATGTGTTGTGGAAAATAACTTGGTGTAATATAGTAGGAAATTCTGGATGGTCCTGAAAACCAGGCCTAGAACTTCATGTTTGATTTCATAGAAATAAAGAGCCACTAAAAATACTTTAGGGAAAGACCATTATGACAGTAGCAGTGTTTAAGAAAGATTAACCTGGCAATAGTATTCAATCCAAGAAACTTTTTTTTTTTTTCTCTTTGAGACAGGGTCTCACTCTGTCACCCAGGCTAGAGCACAATGGCATGATTATACCCCAAACTCCTGGGCTCAAGCGGTCCTCCTGCCTTAGCCTCCTGAGTAGCTAGGACTACAAGCATGTGCTACTATGCCCAGCTAATTTTTTTTTTTTTTTTTTTGTAGAGGTAGGGTCTTGCTGTGTTACCCAGGCTGGTCTTGAACTCCTGGCCCCAAGCAATCCTCCTGCCTCTCCCTCCCAACAAAAAAAGTTTTAAAATTCACGTTATATTCTCTAGCTTTGTGCTGAACCTCTGAAATATAAGATGAAACAGAAACTGGCCCTGCCTTGAAGGAATTTACAGTGTAGTGTAGGGTGGGACGCATGTTCATGTAGAGATATAAAGAGATACAAAGAATTAAGTGCCAATTGGAAGTGAAGTTTTTCTTCGGAGTAATTAATTCTAACTGCGGGTTGGACATAAGGGGATAAACAAAGGCTTCTCAAAGAAGGTATCATTTTAGCTGACTCTTGAATCGGGATTTTTAATAGATGAAGAGATTGGGAAAAAAGTCTGTTAAATGTTGAGGGACTAGAATTAACAAAAACACAGAGATGAAAGAGTGGTTTTCTTGTTTTGGTGAATGATAAATAATGTCATGTAAATGGTACAGAGACTTTGATGGAGAGTTAAGTTGGCTGTCTTATGGATGCTGTACTAAGAAGTTTGGGTTTATTCTGTTATTTCCAAAAAGCTATAAAAGACTTTTGAGCAGGAAAGAAACCTTTTCAGAATGATGATTTTAATGGCCGGGCATGGTAGCTCACGCCTGTAATCCCAGTGCTTTGGGAGGTCGAGGTGGGTGGATCACTTGAGGTCAGGAGTTCGAGGCTAGCCTGGCCAACATGGTGAAACCCCGTCTCTACTAAAAATACAAAAAAAAAAAAAAAAAAAAAAATTAGCTGGGCGTGGTGGCGCATGCCTGTAATCCCAGCTACTCGGGCGGCTGAGGCAGGAGAATCGCTTGAACCCAGGAGGCGGAGGTTGTAGTGAGCCGAGGTCACCACTGCACTCCAGCCTGGGTGACAGAACGAGACTCTGTCTCAAAAAAAAAAAAAAAGATTCTAACTCTAGTGTATACAATATATCAGATATAGATTTAGGCAAGGATGTCAGAAGGCTTTCTCAACAGTAATATCACTGGTAAGAGGTGTTGTGGGTCTGGACTAGAGTAGAAGCAGTGGAAGCGCAAAAGTAGGGTCAGATGTATTAAAATAGATGATTCAAAGGAAAAGTTTATAGACCGGAAATTAGCTAGATATGTTCAAAGAAAAAAAAAGGAATGAGTAAAAACTGAGGATTTAAGTCTAGGATAAAAAGAAAAGTTGGGAGGAAAAGGGCTGACCTAGAAATGAGTGAGGATGGTAAAAGAGTGCTTTAAATTTAGATATGTTGATTTTGAGACTGTTTAAGCTTATCACCTGAATACTTTTTTAATATAATTACTCTATCTTTTTTATTCACCCAAGTTGGTTGTGGAAACATTTTATCCAAAATGCATCCCTGAGGTCTAATGCATGAGCTTTAGCAGTATTTCCTTTATTGACCTTTTCCTACCCAAACCTCTGTTACTGTGTCTGCAGGTGTTACAGCCCAAATGCATCTAGTTTGAAGTTAAATTCAAAGTTGACAGGGAGACTTTTATCCTGCACTTTCAATTCTAAGCTAGTAAGCACTGAGCTAAGAAATAAATATTTGAGTTAATATAAAAGGTAGCAAGTTGTGCACTGGGCTAAGAAATAAACATTTGAGTTAATATAAAAGGTAACAAGTTGTGTAGCAACTTTTACAGAAATATTTTAATATACTATCGTCCCCACTTATTCATAGGGGGTATGTTCCCCAGTGGATGCCTAAACCACAGATAGTTCTGAACTCCATGTATATTATGTTTTTTCCTATGGACACATACCTATGATAAAGTTTATAAATTAGGCATAGTAATAAAAGTTACATGAATGTGCTCTCTCAAAATATCTTACTGTACTGTACTCACCCTTCTTATGATGATGTGAGATAATAAAATGCCTGTGTGATGAGATGAAGTGAGGTAAATGACCTAGGCATTGTGACACAGTATTAGGTTACTACTGACCCTTTGACAGTATGCCACCTGCTTCAGGTGATCCTGGATTATTGAGCCATGAAGATGTTGGTGGTAGGATGTCAGGAGCAGACAATGTCAGTGACTCATGGTCGAGTAGCATGTACAGTGTGGGTACATTGGACAAACGGGTAATTCACATCCTGGGCAGGACAGAGCTACTCAGAAAGGTGCACAATTGAAAACTATTTCTAGAATTTTCCATTCAATATTTTAGGACCTCGGTTGACCATAGTAACTGAAATTACATGAGTAAAACTGTGGATAAGAGGGGACTACTGTAATGCTGCTATTCATAGAATATTATTACTCAAGGACTACAAACACATTCTGCAATTTATTTACTGTAATGAAACTTTCCATCTGAGTATTGGGAATCTGTTGTTCTGAGCAGTCAGGTTTGCTTAGGGTTGGTTTAAAGTTAAGCAGTAGAGTATAACATTAATTACATTTGATGGAATTTTCCCCCTAAAATGTATTTTTCACTTATCTAACTTTTCTCCCCTTTCTTAACATTTTATTATGGATTTAATTAATTTTTATTTTGACATAACTTCAGATTTATAGACAAATGAAAAGAGTAGCACAAAGAATCTCCTTACACCCTTTCACATAGATTTACCTAATGTTAACATGTTCCCACATTTGTATTATAGCTGTTTATAAATACACATACACACTCATATACGTCCATTTATGTATTGTTTTTTCTGAACCATTTGAAAGTTACAGATGTAATGTTCCATCCCCCCAGTTGTTTCAGTGCATGTTTCCAAAAAAAACAAAGACATTTTAATAAAAATAATCACAGTACAGATTATCAAAGTCAGGAAATTGAATGGATAAACAAAACTGTGGCACATCCATACAGTAGATAATACTACTTGGCAATAAAAGGAAAAGAAATACTGGTATTTGCAACAACATGAGTAGATCTCAGATATTTTATGCTAAGTGATAAAAGCTAGATTCAAAGGTTACATATGATATAATTCCATTTATATGACATTCTGAAGACGGCAAAAATTATTGAGTCAACAAATCAGTGATTTTCAGTGGGGAGAGGGTTGACTATTAAGGAGAATTTCAAGGGAATTTTAGGAGTGATGGAATTTTTCATTTTTTAATGGTGGTGTTATACAACTATATGTTTTTGTTAAAACTTACAGAACTATATACCAAAAAGGGTGAATTTTTCTGTATGTAAATTTTAATGGTGGAGAAACAATCAGGAAATTAATATTGATACAGTGTTATTAGTTCATCTGCAGAACTTACTAAAAATTTTCCAATTGCCTCAACAGCGTGTGCGATACCTCTTTAGTTTCCTTTAATCTGAAACAATTCCTTAGTCTATTTCATGGCCTTGACATTTCTTAGGTACAGACTAGTAACTTTATGGAATAAAATACTCATTTTTGGGTTAGCCTGAAGTTTTCGTATAAGTAGATTTAAGTTTTGTGGTTTTGACAAGAATACCTCACAAGTGATGTGCCGTTTTCAGTACATCATATCAAAAGGCACATAATGTTAAGGTGGCATCTGCTGTATTTCTCCACTGTGAGGTTACTCTTTTTTCATCGTAACTATTAAGTATCTTATAGAAAAAATATTTTGAGATTATGTGACTATCCTGTTACTTGTCAAACTTTCACTCACTTATTCTAGTTTTAAATTTTACTTACGTTTTTGAGATGGTGTGTTGCTGTGATGCCCAGGCTGTTCTCAAACTCCTGGGCTCAAGCAGTCCCTCTACCTCCACCTCCTGAGCAGCTGGGATTACAGGCACATGCCACAGTACTGGGCTCACTTGCTAATTTTAGCACCTATTGATGATTCTTGCTTATAGTAATCACTTATCCTTAAATAGAATTTATTGCACATATTTTAGCTTGATGACCTAGGAAAATCATGCACATAGCTTATTGGGAATCCTCATAGATAAAGATGCAAGAAATAACTGTTGCTGAGAAATAACTGTCCTGGGTGATGTTGGACAGGCTTTGAGAACTATTGAGGTGACTACTTAGGTATAAATGGCTATTTCATCATTACTCCTTACCCTCAAGACTGTAGACCTAGTCATCTCATTCACTGGCATTCTGCTTCTACTCTTCAGTATTAGGAGGGTACCTAATCCTTGTTCCTAATATCATGACTGTTTAATGTCCCTACCTCTATTTTTTTGTAACAACATTATAAGTTGGATTTTTTGTTTGTTTTGATTTCTTATGATGGATGGCCCAGAGTAAAAGTGCTGGGTTAATCTGTATTAAAAGAACATACCAATATTTATGGGTTTTCCCCCTTTAAGAGTTATTTTTAACAATACCACTTAAATATTCTTTGCCCTAGTGGGATAGAAAGGGGAAAGGAACTCCTAAGGAACTCTGTGTTCTATGTTATGTTAGTAACACCCTTTAAGCTCCCTTTGTATTTTCATTCTTTAGACATTTTAATAATACCCACCCAGTGGTTATCCATCTAAATCTGATAAAATAGAGGGTCAGGAAGAAGAAAATTGTGAATATGGGCTAGTCACTACTCAGACTGTTAGGCTGAGATGACTGTTTTTCACTTTATAATTCAGTATGGAGGAGTTTGCCAGCAATTGTGTATCAGCCCAAGTACCTGTAGAATAAAAATGTGATTTATAGTATCTTTGGTACAACAAACTTCCAGCAAAAAATAATTAGGCTTCCAAGTTATATGATAACATTTCAAAAAACATAATTAATTTTGAAAAACAGGATCTTACACTGAATTAAACAGGTTTAGATTATCTGGTATTTTTTTTTGTTTAAAGGAGGGTGGAATTTCATGACCTAAAAGAGAGTTACTTGCAAATTATAAGTTTATAATTGGATACTGGCTTAAGCTTTTATTATAAATGGCATTTAATTTTGGTGTTTAAAAGATTGATCTTTACATTTAAAAAAAAAAAAAGCAAAGTTAAATATACAACTTGATGTTATGGGTTAAATGTTAACCTTTCCCTTTCTTTGTTTGATATTCTTACTTAGCGTGTATTGCCAGTTGCCTCATTTGTCAAGCTTTGCAGTCATTAATTCAATTATATCCTTCCTCCATTTTTTGGTAGATGATCTCCATTCCTTTTTTTCCAAATAGGGAGGAAAAAAAGTTGGAACTCTGAAGTTGTTGAGTCTCTGTCCTTTTCTTTGTAATATAGCATGCTTTTTCTTTAATTTTAGGGACTTTTACAAGGGATCATCACAAATGTAAAATATCAAGTTAAACCTCATAAGATATTTCTGCCCAAAAGAAACACATTAGGGTACTGGCCTGTCAGGCTTACTAAAGGTGACACGCAGGTGTTAGTCACAGAGGTCAAAGGGCCTCAGAATGACACAGTACATTTTTTCTCTTTCAGTGTCTTTCAAAATGTATCTAATACAAACCAAAAAAGTGAAACTTACATGTAGGTTTAGAACACAGTAATGTTTGTATAATAATAATTTCATGCTTGTATGAAAATTTTCAGATAAACTCTCATGTTAGAAATAGTTTCTGAACCTACAAATAAACTAACTCTCCAGTTAGAATGTTATGACTATATGTAATGTAAAGAATATATTAACTGCAAGTTTTTTGTTGTTGTTACTGTTTTGAGACAGAGCCTCGCTCTTTCACTCAGACTGGAGTGCAGTGGTGTGATCTTGGCTCACTGCAACCTTCGCCTGCTGGGTTCAAGCAATTCTTCTGCCTCAGACTCCCGAGTAGCTGGGATTACAGGCACCCACCACCACACCCAGCTAATTTTGTATTTTGAGTAGAGACAGAGTTTCACCATGTTGGCCAGGCTAGTCTCAAACTTCTGACCTCAGGTGATCTGCCCGCATTGGCTTCCCAAAATGCTGGGAGTACAAGTGTGAGCCACTGCACCCGGCACAACTGCAAGGTTTTAAATATTAATGTTACTAATGTCGTTGCTGAAAATGGAACTCACATAATATGTAATTTGGATTTTCTGTATTTTGCCTTGTGATTTACATATGTTGACTAGCAGATTTTTAGTACTTATGAACTCATTTTCAATTGGATTGTTGTTTTTTCCCCCTCCTACATATATAAAAACCTCACTGACATTTTAGGGTCCTCTAGCTGCTGTTTGAGGTGATAGTGCCAAGGAATGGACTCTAATCCTAAACTGCCAACTAAACTTTTTTAAGTCCTATGCTACTTTTATCAAAGAAAATAAAATCAAATCTGAGAAGAGGGGAAAGAGAAATAACTATTTTTAGGACCCAGACTTGGAGATCTGTGCCAACCAAACATTTACTATAATCGAGAGAAGGTAATAATCATGGTTTTAGTTGTCATCAGCTAAGTGTGGGCTGGAACTTTCTTGTATCCAGTGTCAGCCTGTGTCAAAATGCAAGCTAGAGATCTAATGAATATGATCTCCTACACAGTGCTTAAAGATACATGAAATACTTCCCATGTAAATCCTTACATAGTTTATTTATATACATGGGCATATGTTTTATTTTACATATGTGTATATCTGTATGTATATATATCTTCAAGTGAATAATTGTATAAATATATGTATGTTCTAACTTACAGAATTAGAAATGTAATTCAGTTTACTCACACAGAATAAGATCAAAGACAATGAGAACTGAATTAAAGCTTACTTTCTTTCACAGAATTCCTCAGAGAGAGAAGACTGTAATAATGGCGAACCCCCTAGGAAGATAATACCAGAGAAGAATTCACTTAGACAGGTATGAAATTCAGCCTTACTTAAAATAAAAAGCTACCAGTAACAAAACAAAAGACAGCAAACCTGTGATGTGCCATTCTTTAAGCCCTGGAGCTTATATTAAGAGTACTCTGATGTTGGCCTGGCCATAGCCATCACTCTCAATCAGGTGACATTGTTTTCCCAGTTATTTAAAAAACATTCTAGGTATACATGTACAGGACAGCTGGTTACATGCAGTGAATACAAAAATCAAGAGTTCTTATTCAGGAAAAGTAACTTTAAATGCTTCTTAACTATAGATGGTAGAATAGTTGACTTTAACTCCTATTTTCCTGTTAAGATTCTTCAGGCATTTTTTAAAAAGTATAAAAACAGATCTGCCTGTGATAAAGTTAGCCCTTTTAGTATGAGTAATGTTTTGTTTGCTTTTTCTAGAAGGAAAGGCCATTATTAATAATAACTTAAAAAAAAAACAGTGGCCGGGCAAGGTGGCTCACGCCTGTAATCCCACCACTTTGGAAGACTGAGGCAGGCGAATACTTGAGGTCGGGAGTTCGAGACCAGCCTGACCAACATGGATAAACCCAGTGTCTACTAAAAATACAAAAAATTTGCTGGGCGTGGTGGTGCATGCCTGTAAACCCAGCTACTCTGAAGGCTGAGGCAGGAGAATCGCTTGAACCCCAGAGGCGGAGGTTGTGGTGAGCCGAGATTATGCCATTGCAACCAGCCTGGGCAACAAGAGCAAAACTTGCATCTCAAAAAAAAAAAAAAAAAAAAAAATTTGCTCACCAGCGTGCCCCAATAGAAGGTAACATTTTACTCGTGAAAGTTCAATACCATTGTGTTCTTGTAAAAATTAGAATGTCCTTGGCAAAAACAAAAAACACAAGTTCTTATGATGTTGCAGAGAATAAGTGTGCCATCTATTCATTTTTATTTCTTTTATGTTATTTTATTTTATTTTATTTTATTTTAGAGACAGAGTCTCACTCTGTCACCCAGGCTGGAGTGCAGTAGCATGATCTCGGCTCACTGCAACTTCCGCCTTCTGGGTTCAAGTGATTCTCCTGCCTCAGCCTCCTGAGTAGCTAGAATTACAGGCATCTGCCACCGTGCTCGGCTAATTTTTGTATTTTTTTTTCTTCTTTGGAGACAGTCACTCTCTGTTACCCAGGCTGGAGTGCAGTGGTGCAGTCTTGGCTCACTGCAACCTCCACCTCCAGGGTTCAAGCGACTCTTCTGCCTCAGCCTCCTAACTGGGACTACAGGTGCCCGCCACCATGCCCGGCTAATTTTTGTATTTTTAGTAGAGACGGGGTTTCACCATGTTGGCCAGGCTGGTCGCAAACTCCTGACCTTGTGATCCACCCACCTCAGCCTCCCACAGTGCTGGGATTACAGGCATGAGCCACCGCTTCCGACCTAATTTTTGTATTTTTAGTAGAGACAGGGTTTCACCATGTTGGCCAGGCTGTTCTCAGCCTCCTGACCTCAGGTGATCTGTCCAACTTCGCCTCCCAAAGTACTGGGATTACAGGCATGAGCCACTGTGCCTGGCCCCCTATTCATTTTTAATATAAAATTGGATATAATGAGCCTGAGCAGCAGTAAAAATAATTCTGATTTACTTGCATTTATGGCATTGTTCTAGGAAATAGGAGATCTAATATTTGTTGAGCACCGACCGTGAACATGATGCTTATTTGATTTAACCCTCATAATAACCCTGTAAAGTTTTTAGATATGATGTGATTTCCAATTTATAGATGAAGAAAATGGAGGGTTAGAGAGGTTAGATGACTTGTCTAGCTAATTAGTGATTTGATACTCAGATCTCAGTGTTTCCAAAGTGTTTCTACTTGTGCCTTCTGACTTCAGTTTATATATAGTGTTTAGAGGGAAAGTACTTGACATTGTGACACATTCATTTTTTAATTTATTATGTGTTAAATGTTTTTTGGATGAACACTTCTTTTTTTTTAATAAAAATAATTGTTTAGTAAATAGAATTGAATCATCCAGGAAGCTTTTTAAAAAAACAAACAAAAATCTACAAATGATCAGTAATTGATGTTGAGACAGTTACAATTTTAACTGTTTGGAAAATCAACACCTGATCTGTTCATCTAAATCAATAGGACAATACTGAATAAGATAAATTGGGAAGTAGAAACACTTTGCCCACTATACAGAAACAACTGTCAGAAAACAATGACACAACGAAAAGTTTTGGCAACTTTATTTAAGCTAACAAACGAATTTTCACTCTGCAAAGTTATAAATTAATTTTAATAGGCTGATCCAGATGGTCCATTTGGAAAATGGATAGGCTGATCTGTTGAAAATTAAACTAAATTTATCTCTCTCATACTTCAAACTGAAGCAAGAGAGAGAATCGTGCCTATTAAGTCCAGCACATACAGATGGACCAGCAGGTCACACATGGGACTAATCTGATTCATTTTAAAAATAAATGCATACGTTATTGAATCATTTTCTACTTGCAAGATCTGTGGTGTGCAGTATTCGAAAGAGATTTAATGTTGTTTTTTTCATTGCTGTTTTAGCAGGTTCTCTTCCCCCCCCACCCGCCCACTTTAACAACCTTTTTCCCCCCCTCATGGTGTTCTAAAATGATTTTTCTAATATCTGTCATTCAGTGTTGAGATCCAAGCTCTGAGATTAATTAGGTCATGAGGCTTTTTCTCCTCCCTTCTTTGTAAAGGGTTTTACCTCCATTCTCTTTGTGAAGAGCATGAACTCAAATGTTCTTGGAAAGAGAAATGGCCTTTAGAAACAGGGAAGTAGGAGATCCTCCTGGGGCCCTCAGAGTCTTTTAGCTTCTGGGTGTTTTAACAGCCCCATGAATGCAGATTTGTAAATTTATTGCAGTGCCATCTGGTTTTTTGCTCGAACCAGATTACTGTTGGCTTGTGTCTATCTATTGTGGTGGTCACTCCCTAGGAGCTTGCCCCCTCTATCTTAGGGAAGAGTGATGAATAGCAGGGGTCAATAGAAGCGGGTCACAGGGCAGCTGTCCAGGACTGCCCTGAACTTGATTACCCCATTGCTGATTTTTTTAAGGTAGGACATAGTATATAAGCTGTTTAAACTCCCTCTTTTCTCTGTTGCGTATGACAATAATGAAGTGCCATTTGCTAGTTTTGTTTTTTTGTTTTTGTTTTGTTTTGTTTTTCCTGTAGTCAACTTCTGTAAACAAAAAGATGTCAAGGCCTCCTTATACCTAGTATTGATACAAGTAGGATTTGCTTCTCATTAACTTGAGATTCTTTTGCAGATATTTCTAATGGGATTTCAGAAACTCATTATTGATTATAAAAAGTTCAGTTATATTCTAGCAATTTAGCATTGTTTTTAACTAATATTGTAGTTGACATATATTATTCAAAAATAGCATTTTGCCATTGTCAATGGGACATAACTACTACATGTTAATTGGGAGAGCTATCTAAATATTGGAAGAGCAAATAACTTTATGCCAAAAATTTGGCAAGTTGAACAAATTCCTTGAAAAATACAACTTACCAAAACTCTTTAACACATAGTGAAGCAAAATTTGAATAGCCCTATGTCTATTAAATAAATTTAATTATCAGAAGGGACATGTGGTTTTACTGGTGAATTCAACAACTATTTAAGGAAGAAATGATACGAATTTTATTCCAGACCCTTTCACAGATTAGAGAAGGAAAGAACACTTCTTGACTTATAAATCCACCATAACAATAATTCCAAAACCTGACAAAGATATTACCAGAACAAGAAATAATGAAGGTGGAAATTAAGAGACACTGTTCCCTGTGTCTGTCACCAAGTCATTTTGTATACCTGCTTTTTTGTTTCATTTCCAGCATCTGAAGGTGGAAGAGTTTGGGGTAGGGAGAGGAAGAAGAGCAGTATATCCTTAAAGTTAATTTTCTTAGTTTCAGAATAATCTCATTTCTTGGCATTAAATATGAACTTTTATTTAAAGGATGTACAAAATAGCTGCAATTTTTGTTTTACTCCTAAAAATGTGAAGCCAAGGAAAGGATAGCCACTCTTTTCCTAGCTTTTATTCCTATCTGCAATCAAGGGCAAAGGCCTGGGAGGATACATGAAAGTACTCATTACTTTTTGAAAATGTGGCATTACAACGTTCAACCCTTTGCTTCTCGTTGGTGCTAACAGGATCTGTCAGCCCTGCCTTTCTCTGTAATTGAGTAAATTGTGACCGTTGTCTAATCCCTCTCCCATCCCCCATTTCCTTTGTGTATGTGTCCACTTACCATCCTGAGAACGTGGGCAGTGATAAATAAAGCATTGAGTAGAGCTCTCTCAACTCTTTGAAAGCAGCATGATGCCAGCCCTCTAGTTATATTTCTTTAAGTGTTTACGTTTTTCTGTATTCTTTCTCTTGTATAGCTGGAACCCTGGGGATGCAAAGCCATGAGAGAGGCCAAGAAGCTAACAAAGTAGCTGTCTCCCTTGTTAGCTTGTTCCTTTATTCTTTAAAAACAAGATAAAAACCATCTGGCTCAGGGCATTACATTTTCCTCCCCCATGCACCTCTATAGATGGAGACTTCACCTGCAGTGAGGGTTTACATTGATTAGGGAGGGAGCAGTAATTCAAGCTTCCATCCTCTTCAAGGATACTTTGCAGTCTTTAAAGGTGCTGACCCACTGAGTTAAACTGTCAAGGGAGGATAAAAAAGTATCTTCATCCCAGGAGGTAACAGCTGCCAGGTTTTCAACACCTTGCACGCTGCTGGAAAAATGTCACAATTGTCAGCTGAAAGAAAAATGACTCTGTTGTCATCTTCTGTTAATGACTGGGCCTTATAAAAGGAACTACATAAGTCTTTTAGAGGGAATAAGTAGCTGTTTTCCTTTTCTACCATATTGCCCTCCCCTGAAAAAATTCCTACATTCTAAACATTGCCTTGGAGTAGATCCACAAAAAACAGCAGTGAAGAACTTAAATCAGCCATGGAAGTCTGATGGGCATAGTTCCTTTATACAGTTGGATGAGTAGGAGGAAAAAGCACATCACTGACACAGAAATGACATTATAGTGTGTATTAACAAAACAACAACAACAACAAAAAGTCATTCATAAGCCAGTGAACTGAGAGAAAACATACTGTATTTCTGTTCTTTGGAGGACAATTTATTTTCAAGCATCATCCAGATGGGTAAATACCAAGACATTTCTTTTTTCAAGCGAGCTCCTTTTCCTCCTTTAAAAAAAAAAAAACCCGCAGAATTCCCTTCCTTTAATAGCTCTGTAATGTTCATATATGATGGCATTCCCTTCTTTCTGATTTGATTGATGAGGGAAAAAGGTTTAATGAAGTCCCTGATATCAGGCAGGCAGGGGTGTTTTTTTCTATTTGTTTTAGGTTAGTCATTTTAATTGTATTGAGTAATTAGAAGGTACACACAGCCAAGGGAGCTTTGTTCTGATAATTGCTCAAGAAAACCCATTCCCTATCTGCTGTTGCTTTGTATTAAGACACTTCTCCCTCTAGTGGCAATAGGAAGCACTTTGGCTTGGCAGTAGGCAAGGTGTAATTGCAATATGACAAACTGTGCTTAAGGGACTATCTTGTAAATACTTTAGTTTGGGCTTTGACATTATTCCATTATATATGTGTGGTTGTTTGTTGTTGTTGTTGTTTTATTCTGTAAAGCTTACTATCTCTTTTTGCCCCCCTAAAGTGCTTTGGGCTTTGGGTAAAAAAAAAAAAAAATTGCCTGAGATGTTCATTAATAAAAAAAAAAAAATCACAATGCATTCTGGGTAATGTTTTGCAACTTGACTTAATTTTAGTCATCTGTTTTAATTACCTGTTTATAAAAATGCTTTTGCATTTGTAGACATTATTTAATACTTTGGAAGAAGCACCTCATTAGAAATAAATAAATAAATTGTACTTATTTTACATAGTCCATGTAAAAGATCTTAAAGGTAATTAATGTAGGTCTCTTAAGTAAGACAAAAGTGATCTTTCCAAATCTGATGAAGTGATTTGTTTATATAACTTCCCACTTCTGTTGAATCCTTTAGAGTCTAATAACTTTTTTTAAAAAACACAGTTTGGCAATTTGTGCCTAGCTACAAAAAGCCTTCTTCAAAAAGAAGCAATTTAATAACCAGCTTTCTTAAAATTACTTTGAGGAAGGAAGACTGTATAGGGGGTTGGTGCTTTGTTTTATTTGTATTTTAATGTAATCATTCTTTGATAAATTGTGTAATCACTGACTTAGTAGAAAAAATATTATTGAACTCCTGGGTTGCAATGACCATAAAGAGTGTATTTTCATATAGGAAGTTGTGATACTGGGAATAAATTATAAAGGAAACAGTTTATATGCTGGTCAAAGTCCATATGGGCCCAATTCATTTTGTTTTCAGTGCTTACTCTGGATGTACCATTAAAAAAGGCGGGGGTGGGGGGAAGCCTGTTGTGCTCAGCTGCATGAGCCCTAAAAAAAGAAATCTGACCTAAAAACAACATGGAATGATATCAGATACAGCTTTGCATCTATTGAACAGGATTCAGTAGCATCTGTGTGGCATTTTTAAAACCCACTTCCAGCATCCTTAGATGTCGCTTTTTGGTTTGCTTTTTCTATACCATATTCTTGTGTGGGACATGATTTGATGTTACCGTATATCTGGAAGTCCCTATCTTCCTATACCCCCACTCCCAGTCACTAGCAATTTTCATTATACTATATCTTGTTATGCTATAGGGCTGCTGAACAGACTTCTTAAGCAGCTTTTTGCAAGGTTAAAAGAATGCAGCCCAGTAACAAGTTTGTGTCATTTTAAATATATACCTTCTAGTAAAGAAGGAGAAGTCTGGCAATCAATCCCTTTTAGTGTGTTATATGTTTCACCTGACAACTAAACCTTCTATTGATTAGCCATTACTTTGTTAGATAATCCTGTGTCATTGAATCCATTGTAAAAAATTAAACTCTTTAAAATGTTTTACCCTAGCAGCAGTGTGAAAATTGAAAACTTGTTCAGAATTACAGCCTGCTTTCACAAAGAAGGTAGTTTTCAGCAAGGCATCTTACTAGTTTATGCTTATGTGCTTTATACACGTTATAAAAATGTATTAAAGTACTCTAACGCAAGACACTCTGTCTCTGGTTCAGCAATGAAGCTACCTTTTCAAGTGTTGCTTGGGGACAGAACCTATCTTGCCTGTGGCTGTTATATTCACTAGTTGGATTTCAAACTGGAGAGAGTCTTATAGGAAAATATTGAATGTTTTAGCCTTTTAATTGCAGAGTGGTAAAGGAACTATGACAAATTTTAGTTTATTGATCTGTGTTACTTCCTTGGGAGATAAGCAAAGTCATTTACCCATTTTACAGATGGAATGTCTAGAAAATAAAGTCCTACATATAGCCCTACTCTGGAAACTCCCTTAGGCCTGGCACAGAATTTCTGAATCTATCTAATGTTCCCCTGAATATGTTATTACATATTCATTCATGAAGGGAAAAGAGGGTAATTTTGAAGGAAAACAAATTTTCTTTTTATAACTTAGTATTTTCAGAAAAATAGCATGATACGTTTATTGATTGACTGGACAAACCTCTGTAAAAGATTTACTCCTAAGGTACTTTTATTGGAAGTTTTCGTACAGTGAATTATACAGATATTAATTGTGTAAGTCTCAACTTTTGATAAATCTAACCACTTGTGTAACCACCACGCTAATTAAACTATAGAATATTTTCATTACCCAGGAATGTCTCTTGTTCTCTTTTCTGCTTATTTTTCGCACCACCAATGGATCAAATACTGATCAGCTTACTGTCACTATAGATTAATTTTGCCTTTTCTAGAATTTTGTGTAATTGGAATGCTACATTTTTGGGGTCTGACATTCACTTTGCATAATGTTTGTGAGATTCCTCTATGTTGCTGTGTATATCAGTAGTTTATTCTCTTTCATTGAGTTGAATAAATATATTGCAATTTGTTTTCTGTCTCCTTTTGGTGAATATCTGAGCCATTTCCATCATTATAAGTGAAGTTGCTATAAATGTTCTTCCATAAAGGTTTTTGGTGAGCATATGTTAAGTACTTTTTCATGTGCTTATTGGTTATTCAGACATTTTCTTTGTGAAGTATCTTTTAAGTTTTTAGCCATTTTTAAAAATTGCATTGTTTGCCGTTTTATTATTGAGTTGTAGACTCAACTATATTGAATTCTAGATACCATTCATTTGTCGGGTATATGTACTCTGATTATTTTCTCACAGTCTATGGCTCCCATGTTCACGGTGTGTTTTGATGAGAAGTTTCTAATATTTGGATGAAATCCAGTCTACCAATTTTTTCTTTCTTTTCTTTTTTTTTTTTTGAGACAGAGTCTCACTCTGTCCCCCATGCTGGAGTGCAGTGACATGATCTCGGCTCACTGCAACCTCCATCTCCCGGGTTCAAGCGATTCTTGTGCCTCAGCCTCCTGAGTAGATGGGATTACAGGCATGCGCCACCCCGTCCAGCTAATTTTTGTATTTTTAGTAGAGACAGAGTTTCACTGTGTTGGCCAGGCTGGTCTCAAACTCCAGACCTCGTGTGATCCGACCGCCTCAGCCTCCCAAAGTGCTGGGGTTACAGGCATGAGCCACCGCACCCAGCCGGTTTTTTCTTTTAGATGGGATGCTTCCTTTGGTCCTACCTGAGATATCTTCTTTGTCTACCCCATGATTGTGAAGATGTTCTTCTAAGTTTTCTTCTGGGAGCTTTATAAGTTTAGAATTTATACTTCATTCTGTGATCCATTTCAAATTCTTATACGTGCCATGAAGTAGAGTTTGGGCTTCATTATTTTTGCAGTAATTTCATGCAGTTGTTTCAGCACCATTGTTGAAAAGATTTTCTTTTCCCCCATTGAATTACATGAATTCATTTGTCCAAACCATTTAGTTATGTAAGAGTAGTCTGTTCTTGAACCTCCTGAAGAAAACGTTGCTGCTGGACACAGAGCAGTGGGTGACAGTGGCTAAAGCACTGACTCATCCCTATTTTATGTCCTTGTAGACAAGGAGGACAAGAAAAATGACAGGTGTCTATCCTTGCACCAAATACCATAGTGTCTTGATTATTGTAGTTTTATATAATGGGCCATGAAATCAGGTAGTGTGAGTTCTCTAGATTTGTTGTTTTATTTTTTGTTATTCCAGATAGCTTGCATTTCTATATAAGTTTTAGAGTCAACCTAGCACTTTCTATTAAAAAGAAGTCTGTGAGGGGCTGGGTGTGGTGGCTCACACCTATAATGCCAGCACTTTGGAGGGCCAAAGTGGGAGGATCGCTGGAGCCCTTTGAGTTGGAGATTACAGTGAGTTATGATCACACCACTGCACTCCAGCCTGGGCAACCGAGTGAGAACCTGTCTTCAAAAATCGACAGACATCTGGATAACTACTTTTTTTTTTTCATCTGAGATATATCATATAGGATTTTGCCCCTTTATTCTGTTAATACGACAAATTACCTTGATTTTTGTTAAGAATTTTTGTGTCTGTTTCATGTGAGGTACTGGTTTTTAGTTTTCTTTTTTAAGAGTTTGCCAGGTTTTGGTATCACGGTTATGCTGGTCTCATAAAATGAATTGGGAAGTCTTCCTCCCATTCTCCTCTATTTTCTAAAAGCACTTGTGTATAATCCTGGTGGTGTTTCTTCCTTCAGATTTCATAGAATTCACGAGTGAAAGCACTTGGGCCTGGAGTTTTCTTTGTGAAACTTTTTTTTTAACGTATTATTTAAATTTATGTGGCAAGATTTTTTAGAGCATTTTGAGCCTCTTTTAGAGGTTTAGAGCTGTTCAGATTTTCTGTTTCATGTTGTGTCAATTTTGATAATTTGTGTTTTTGAAGAAATGTTTCCTGTTTATTCAACAGATTATAATATGTTAATATCTTTTATTTTAATACTGTGGTTGTTTCATATTGGGCTACTGAAAGCCTCTTTAGGCAGGCTTCCATGCCCCCTTTGACATATCTTCATCGTTGTCTGAGTATTTCCATCTTATAGTTTCCCTGGTCAGTCCTGGAATCAACCATATTTCCATGAATATATGATTCCCTTTAGTGCAAAGTGGTATTTAGAAACCAAGATTCAAACACTGACTTTTCTTTTACATCTATATTTATATACTTTGAAAACTATTAGTTCACATTGATAACTTCAATTCTAATTCAACCGCACAGGGTTTGGTCTAGATTTCTCTCTTTCCATATTTTGTTTTCCTTCCTTCTTTTCTTTTCTCTCATCTTTCTTTCTTATTTTTGGTAGAGGTGGGGTCTCACTATGTTGCCCAGGCTGGTCTTGAACTCCAGGGCGCATTGGCTTCTCAAAATGTTGGAATTATAGGCATGAGCCACCCCACCCTTTTCCTAACACAGGAAGCCTGGTTTGAGATTTTTTTCCTTTCAGCACTTTAAAAATGTTGTTCACAGCTGGGCATGGTGGCTCACGCCTGTAATCCCAGCACTTTGGGAGGCCGAGGTTGGGTGGATCACCTGAGGTCAGGAGTTCGAGACCAGCCTGGCCAATATGGTGAAACCCTGTCTCTACTAAAAATACAAAAATTATCTGGGAGTGGTGGTGCACGCTTGTAGTCCCAGCTACTTGGGAGGCTGAGGCAGGAGAATTGCTTGAACCCAGGGGGCAGAGGTTGCAGTGAGCCAAGATCATGCCCTTGCATTCCAGCCTGGGCCACAGAGTAAGAATCTACCTCAAAAATAAATAAATAAAATTAAAATTAAAATATTGTTCCCTTGTCTTCTAGCCTTCATTTTTTATGAAAAGCCTGACGTTATTTATATCATTACTCCTAGATACATTAACATCCCCTTTTTCCTTGGCTGTATTCAAGGTTTTATCTTTGTCACTGGTTCTCAGCAGTTCTGACTGTGATGGGCCTATATGTGTTGTTTTCTTTGTATTTTTAATATGACTGGGGTTTGCTGATCTTAAATCAGAAGGCCACTAGTTTTCACAAAATTTGGGGAAGTATTTGATCACTATTTTTGTAACTTCTTTGCTGTACCATTCTCTTCTCTTTCCCTTGGACTCCAGCCATGCATATATTCTAGAAAACCCAGAATTGTCCCACACAGTGACTAAGACCAATCTTTTCTTTTTCCTTTTCTTAATCTCCTTTTTTCCCTCTCTGTTCTTCAGTTTATATGATTTCAGTTTATCTTTTTTTTTTTTTTTCAGTTTATCTGTCTTCATTGACCTTTTTTCTACCACTTCCAGTCTGCTTTTTAATCCTCTCCAGTGAATTTTTTGTTTTTTTTTAAGACAGGGTCTCACTCTTGTTGCTCAGACTGAAGTGCAGTGGCATGAACATGGCTCTCTGCAGCCTTGACCTCCTGGACTCAAGCAACCTCCCACCCCAGCCTCCTGAGTAGCTGGGATTACAGGTGTACACCACCATGCCCAACTAATTTTTCTTTCTTTTTTTTTTTTTTTTGAGACAGAGTCTCAATCTGTTGCCCATGCTGGAGTACAATGGTGTAATCTCGGCTCACTGCAACCTCCATCTCCCGGGTTCAAGTGATTCTCCTCCCTCTGCCTCCCCCAGTAACTGGGATTACTGGTATGGGCCACCATGTCCTGCTAATTTTTGTATTTTTAGTAGAGGTGGGATTTCACCAAGTTGGCTAGGCTGGTCTCGAACTCCTGACGTCAGGTGATCTGCCCGCCTCAGCCTCCCAAAGTGCTAGGTGTAAGCCGCTGGGCCTGGCCAATTTTTTTTTTATTTTTTGTGGAGATAGGGACTCAATACATTGCCCAGGCTGGTCCTGAACTCCTGGACTCAAGCTATCCTGCTGCCTCAGCCTCCTAAAGTGCTGAGATTACAGGCATGAGCCACCACACCCAGCCTGAATTTTTCATTTCAGATAATGCACTTTTCAGTTCTAGAATTTCTATTTAGTTTATTTTTGGTTTTTCATTTTCTGGTAGAATTTTTCATCTGTTTATTCATTGTGATCATATCTTTTATTGCTATGTTCAAGTTTGAACATATCTATTTTAGCTTCTTTAGAGCTAAATATGCTAATTTCTACAACTAGGTCTTCTCAGGGTTGGTTTTTGGTTCATTTTTCTCTTGACAGTGGATCCCATTTATCTCCTTTTTCTCATGGTTAGTAATTTTTTGATTATATAACCAACATTATAAATGGTACATTGCAGAAACTCTGAATTCATTTTTTCTTCCTCTGATTAAATTACTGGCTGATCACTATGGCTTTGTAGAGGCTTGGTTTTATGTTTGTTAAGGTCCTTAGTCCTAAGACATACTCTTGAATCTAAACTCATGGTCTCTTTGAATTTTCAATGGAAAGCCTAAGATGTTATTAAGTCCCTCTAACTTGGTAAAAGTCAAACTGTAAACTCTTTCTCCCCTCATGAGCAGCAGCTGGAATATCCGCATGGGCCTTTCAACCCTCCAGCTGTTGCTCTCCATTGAAATCCTTGGAATCTCCCCTTCATGTATGTAGTTTGGGGGTTAGCCATAGATATTAGGGAAATTTATATGTAATTTTTTTAGTCTTCCTCCTTCCCCTGTGGTTCTCTTTCATTTCTGGGATTTCTGTTCTCTATTGCCAGCCACTATGGCAGTTTTGAACTCTATCACTTGATATCTCAAGCCAATAGACTGTGGCTTTCAGATTGAATTCTAGTCACTCTGCACCTAGTGGACTCGTGAGTGCCTTCGGGGGAAAAGCACATAAACACACGTCTCACCCAATGTGGTTCTCTTTCTTTTTTCTTTTTTTTGAGACGGAGTCTCGCTCTGTAGCCCAGGCTGGAGTGCAGTGGCCGGATCGCAGCTCACTGCAAGCTCCGCCTCCCGGGTTTATGCCATTCTGGTCTCAGCCTCCCAAGTAGCTGGGACTACAGGCGCCCGCCACCTCGCCCGGCTAGTTCTTTGTATTTTTTAGTAGAGACGGGGTTTCACCGTGTTAGCCAGGATGGTCTTGATCTCCTGACCTCGTGATCCGCCCGTCTCGGCCTCCCAAAGTGCTGGGATTACAGGCTTGAGCCATCACACCCAGCCAGTTCTCTTCTTTCAAGATCAGGCCACTCCTTCCCCATTTCTGCCTATTTTAAGTCGATCTCCAGTGCCTTTACATAGCTTTAAAAATTTTTTCCTATCTGCAGGAGGGTTAATCTGATACAAACATTTCTGCCGTTATTGGAAGCAGAACTCTTTGAGTCCAGTTATATTTTATTCAGCAAGTACTGATTACTTAATAAATTTATCTTTAAAACAGTGAATTTTATTTTAAAAATATTTATGTTGTGTTTGTATGAATAGTAAATGTTTGTGGAATTAGACAATGCAAAAGAAATAACAAATCTAGAGCCCAGAATTTACATGCACCAATATTTAAATCTGTACACTAATTTCTAATGCTTTGTTTTTTCATATATACTTTGAAATCATTTTTGCTTAGATTATAAGAATAAAACAAGTTGGTAAATTTTTTAAGGTTTAGCTTGTTTAAAAGAAAAACAGCTGGGCATGGTGGCTCACACCTGTAGTCTCAGCACTTTGGGAGGCCAAGGCAGACAGATCAATTAAGGTCAGGAGTTCAAGACCAGCCTGGCCAACATGGTGAAACCTTGTCTCTACTAAAAATACAAAAAATTAGCCAGGCGTGGTGGCACATGTCTGTAATCCCAGCTACTTGGTAGGCTGAGGCAGGAGAATCACTTGAACCTGGGAGGTGCAGGTTACAGTGAGCCGAGATTGCGCCACTGCACTCCAGCCTGGGAGACAGAGTAAGACTCCGCTTCAAAAAAATACCAAAAAACTGACTTTATAGTATCAATAGGGAGTTATATATCTCTATTATTTTCCCCATTTTTTCTTAAATTTTACCTATTTTCTTTCCAAAGAATAATAGTTGATCAAAATCAGATTCTTTAAAATATCTGTTCATGCTTATATAAATAAACAAATGAGTAAATAAACAAATGAGGAGTGAAATCACAGCTTTTCCTTACAGAAGAATTCCAGTTAATAAACATGGAAGGAAAGACAAAAATAATAAATTCACTATTAGAATACACAGTAAAAATTACCATAGGCATGATTCTCCAATGGATGCTAAAATTAGCAAGCTGAGATTCAAGTAGAAACAGAATATTTGCATAGTCTCAAAGTATTTTGCCATATATATATATGTATTCAGTAATTCCTAAGGGAAAAATAATGTTTATATTGGAGAATCTTGGCAGACATGTCCTTAGCTATATAATCAAGGCTAACATCACCAGAAATATCAACATACCTTCTGATTTGATGCAGTGAGAAGGGCACATCACCTCTAAAGTATCTTTCCCCAAAATAACCTCAGTCTGATCATGAGAAAACATCAGACAAACCCAACTTGAGGCACAGTCTGTAGATTAACTGATCAGTGCTGTTTAGCAGTATCAGTCGTGAAAGACAAGGAAAGACTGAGGGATTGTTCAAAATAAGAGGAGCCCTAAGAGACGTGACAAATAAATGCAATGTGGAATCCTAGATTAGATGCTGAACAGAAAAAGGGCATTAGTGGAAAAACGTGAAACCTGAGTAAGTTTTGTACTTTATATAGTACCAAGTTAATTTCTTAGTTTTGATAAATGTTCTGTGATTATGTAAGATATTAACATGTGGGTAAGCTGGGTGACGAGTATATAAGAAATATTTATTTTTTCTTTCTTTCTTTTTTTAAAGAGATGGTATCTTGATTTGTTGCCCAGGCTGGAGTTCAGTGGGATAATCATAGCTCCCTGCAGTCTTCAACTCCCAGGCTCAGTCAATCCTCCCGAGTAGCCAGGACTACAGGCCTGTGCTGCCACGCCCAGTTAATTTTTTTTTTTTTAATAGAAATGTATGGAACTCCTGGTTTCAAGTAACCCTCCTGCCTCTACCTCCCAAAGTACTGGTATTATAGGCATGAGCCACTGTTCTTGACCTTTACTATTTTTGTACTTGTTCCATAAATCTAAAATTATCTCAAAATGTTAAAAAATTGAATTCTTTCTTACTGTTGGTTTTAAGTGTGTCTTAAGATTTTTCTTCTTAAATCCAACACAAATATTTATAGCAATGGTTCCCGAAGAGTGTTGCTGGATCAGCAGCACTAATGTCAACTGGGGCCTTGTTAAAAATGCAAATATTCAGAAGCTCTGGGGATGAAACCTAGCAATCTATGTTTGTTTTGTTTCATTTTGTTTTGAGACAGTCTTGCTCTGTCATCCACGCTGGAGTGCAGTGGCATGATCTCGGCTCACTGCAGTCTCTGCTTCCCAGGTTCAAATGAGTCTTCTGCCTCAGCCTTCCGAGTAGCTGGATTACAGGCACGTGGCACCATGTCTGGCTAAATTTTTTTTTTGTTTCTTTAGTAGAGACAGAGTTTCACCATGTTGGCCAGGCTGGTCTCAAAATTCTGATCTCAAGTGATCCACCTGCCTTTGCCTCCCAAAGTGCTGAGATTACAGGTGTTAGCCACTGGGCCCCACCAAGATCTGTGTTTTAACAAGCCCTCCTTCCAGATGATTCTGATGCACACTAAAGTTTGATAAACATGATTTATACCATCAGTAAAAACTTAAGACTAAAAGGAAACATTTCTATTAATACTTTGTCCAGTAATTACTAATAAGTTTGCTTTTCATGAAGTATAACTATAGTATTACCAATGTTTTGTTTTGTTTTTGGTAGGGATGGGGCCTTGCTCTGTTGCTTGGGCTGATCTCAAACTCCTAGGCTCAAGTGATTCCCCTGCCTTGGCCTACCAAAATGCTGGGATCACAGGCGTGAGCCACCATGCCCAGTTACCACCAATTTTTAAAATCAATTTCCTATGATTTTTTTCCTATTTTATTTGGAGACGGTGTCTTGCTCTGTTGCCCAGGCTGGAGTGCAGTGGCGTGATCTCGACTCACTATAACCTCCGTCTCCTGGGCTCAAGCGATTCTCGTGCCTCAGCCTCCTGAGTAGCTGGAACTACAGGTACCCACCACCATGCCCGGCTAATTTTTGTATTTTAGTAGAGACAGGGTTTCACCATGTTGCCCAGGGTGGCCTCAAACTCCTGAGCTCAGGCGATCTTCCCTCCTCGGCTTCCCAAAGTGTTAGGATTACAGGCGTGAGCCACTGCAGCTGGCCTGATTTTTCTATTTTATCTCCTGAACGTTACCAGATGTACTTAAGGGATAACTTCTAAGGTCTAGATAGGCCCAGTGAGGCTGCTTATGCCTGTAATCCCAGCACTTCAGGAGGCCAAGGCGGGTGGGTCACCTGAGGTCAGGAGTTCAAGACCAGCCTGACCAACGTGATGAAACCCCATCTCTACTAAAAATACAAAAAATTAGCTGGGCATGGTGGCGGGCGCCTGTAAGCCCAGCTACTCGGGAGACTGAGGCAAGAGAATCGCTTGAACCTGGGAGGCAGAGTTTGTAGCGAGCCGAGATTGTGCCACTGCACTCCAGCCTTGGCAACAGGGCAAGACTCCATCTCAAAAAAAAAAAAAAAAAAAGATCTAGGTAAATGTTGGTTTATCTTTTTTCAGTGTTCTTTCAATTTTGGTTTCTTTTTTCTTTTTAAAGCCAAAAGTCAAAGCTTGTACTGATATTCTTTTAAAAATATTTCATGATTTGTTTTAAAATATTTTTTTTTTCTGGATAGTTTGAAATTTTTTCATTTATTGTTCTGAATAAGAAACATGTCAGCTGAACACGATGGCTCATCCCTGTAATCCCAGCACATTAGAAGCCTGAGGCAGGAGGATCACTTGAGCTCGGGAGTTCAAGACCAGCTTTGGCAACATGGCAAAACCCCATCCCTACAAAAAATACAAAACATTACCTGGGCGTGGTAGCATGCACCTATAGTCCCCCACCTACTCCAGAGGATCACTTGAGTCCCAGAGGCGTAGATTGCAGTGAGCCAAGATCTCACTGCTGTACTTCCAGCTGGTGTGACAGAGTAAGACCCTATCTCAAAAAAAAAAAAAAAAAAAAAAAAAAGAGAAAGAAACATGTCCTCAGCGGGAGGCTGAAGCAGGAGAATCGCTTGAACCCCAGAGGCGGAGGTTACAGTGAGCCGAGATCACGCCACTGCACCCCAGCCTGGGCGACAGGGCAAGACTTCATCTCCCGGCGGGGAAGGGGACATGGGGGGAAGAAACATGCCCTCTCACTTCTTTCAGATCTTGATCGTTTTGAGAGTTTAAAAAGAAACACAACAAAAATAAATCTTTTCTTAGAACAGTAACTGTTGTTTTAAACAGAACTAAGCTCTTCAAATTTGCATTTTAAAATGCTATATAATCAGTACCCTCACCTTCCGTTAATCATTAATACAATGAAGCCACTGCTGCTTACATACTTGTTCATGGGCACATCAGTGGCTTTTATGGGCTCTATCTTTGCCCTCCTCCTTTTCTAACTTACCTCTCAGTTCCCATAAGTCTTAATTTATAGATAAAATCTATTTGTGTTTTGACTTGAGAAATAGAGCAGAATATGAAAACAGTATATGGCAATATTTCAATATTTTAAAAACCTGTTTCCAACAAATTCTTTTTACAGACGTACAACAGCTGTGCCAGACTCTGCTTAAACCAAGAAACAGTATGTTTAGCAAGCACTGCTATGAAGACTGAGAATTGTGTGGCCAAAGTAAGTAATGTTACTCATCAATGTATATTATACCACACCATAACAGTACCATATCTGTAGACATCTTTACTCAGTATTGCTTAAGGACTATTACAGGATTATATATTTAAGAAAAAAATATAAACAGGCATCATTTTATCTAGAACAGATTACAAATTAGATTCTCCACCTCTTAATTGCAACAGAATCTTTTGCTTATGAATTCTGGTCACACTTTAGACTGATTCACATTTGTTTCTTGACACTAGTTGTAGATTATCACATATCAGTAAGATTTGTATAAGATAATGTACAATTGTTTTAATAAGTTTATGGTTTTTAAATGCAGTTATGTATAGAGTACATCACATCATTGCAAGGATTGTGAAATATGCTGTAGGCAACCCAATTATTATATCACTATTCTTATTTATTGAGTGGCTAATGTTAGAAATACTGCTTTTGATGATCTTGATCCACATGGACAAGTATGTTTAGTCATGTCTATGGGCTACCTCTTTTTCATGTATATATGTCATCTCTATAGCCTAAATGTAAAATTTATCTTAAATATTAGAGATCTGATGCTTTTTATTATCTATCATAACTTACATTTTCCAAATATCTGTCATTACTAAGGAACTTTGACTTAAATTCAAGTGTCAGATATTTTATTTTAGGAATAAGTACTATTAAGTATGGACTTTGTTTCTTTTACTTGAATTATCTGCAAAAATAATTGCCTTTATATCTATTCATAGATTTGTTACTGTTACAACATTCCCAACTGCAACTATTTTAGTTTAACCTATTTTATTGTAGACCCAGGCCCTCAGTTCCTTACTGTTATTATTAGAGCCAGGACTGGTATCATGTAGTTGCTATCCTTTGCTACAGAAATCTAAGGACAGTTGTCTTAGTCCATGTGGGCTGCTATAACAAAAATGCTGTAAGCTGGGTGGCTTATAAACAAAACTAATTTTTTTCTTATAAGGGCTGAGAAGTCCGAGATCAGAGCATTAGCAGATTCAGTATCTGGTGAGGGCTTGCTCTCTGCTTCATAGATGGTGCCTTCTCACTGCATCCTCACATGATAGAAGAGACTAGCTAGATATATGAGGTCTCTTTTTTAAGGGCACTAATCCCATTTACAAGGGGTCTGCCTGCATGAATTTGGGAGAATACAAACATTCAGAACATAGCAAAAGTAGAGTTTTTGTTTATTTTTTCTTAAAACATTTAATAGTCTCTGGGCCTGCTCTATCAACTGGAAATATATCACACAAAATATAACCATTGAAATCATACATATAAGATATATCAGAATTTATTTCAAATTATAGTTTAAAAAGGTAGAGTTCATCAGTTAAATGTCTCTTAAATTCAAATATGTTAATATTTTGCTACAAAATGTAATGATCATAAATTACATTTTTATTTTTTCAGTCATTTAGTCACAACTAACAAGTGCCAATTGACTCTATTTTGTTTTGTTTTATTTTATTTTTAGAGACAGGGTCTTGCTTTGTCCCCCAGGGTAGTGTGCAATGGCACAATCCTAGCCCAATGCAGCCTTTACCTCCTGGGCTCAAACCCTGGTCTTCCAGCCTCAGCCTCCCGAGTAGCTGAGAACACGGTCGTGTGCCACCACACCCAGCTAATTTTTGGTTTTTGGTTTTTTAGAGGTGTTTTGTTTTGTTTTGTAGAGATGAGGTGTTGCTGTATTGCCTAGGCTGGTCTTGAACTCCTGGCCTCAAGTGATCCCCCAGACCTGCCAAAGAGTTGGGATTACAAGCGTGAGCCACTGCACTCAGCCCGAGTCTCCTTTATATCCTGCTTTTGTGCATGGAAACAGGAGTACACAGTTATTTGGGCTTTTAAAAATAAAAATATTCTTTTTTTTTTTTTATTTTTTTGGCCATGCTGCTCTTAGTTTCATCACAAGTGGGTGACTTCTGGCTAAATAAGGTAAAATTTTAGCATGAGTACCAATCCAAGGACAGGGTGATGATTTTAATGAGTTTCATTGAGAGCTGGCCAAGTGAGCATCTGTTCCTTTTGTTTTCTCCGTACTTTGTAAGCCAGGATCTCTAATCTAAATAGGTTGGTGTGTGTCTATATGATGTGGAGTTTTTTTGGGTTTTTTTTTTCTCCCACCCTCTGCTTTGGTGGTACATGGTTAAAAACCTTCCGCCCTCTAGCACAATGATGTAATTTCTTCCATGCTCTTGGGTATTGAGTGAGAAAGTAAGTTTGCTCATTGCTGCTCATCAGTCTGTTTTACTTGCTCCCAGGTGGTGACCTTCTCATTGCATTGTTGCTTATTTTAACATTATTCTGACACCCATAACCTTTCATCATCCTCTTAAATAATCTAATAATGATGTCTATCATTTCCTATTGGAACCCAGTTAAATCACTGGTTCCTTTTTTTTTTCTGAGATGGAGTCTCACTGTGTTGCCCAGGCTGGAGTACAGTGGTGCCATTTCAGCTCACTACAACCTCCACCTCCTGGGTTCAAGGCATTCGCCTGCCTGAGCCTCCTGAGTGGCTGGGATTACAGGAGCGTGTCACCACACCCAGCTAATTTTTGTATTTTTTAGTAGAGACAGGGCTTCACCACGTTGGCCAGGCTGGTCTTGAGCTTTTGACCTCAGGTGATCTGCCCGCCTTGGCCTCCCAAAGTGCTGGGATTACAGGTGTGAACCACTGCGCCCGGCCAAATTTTTTCTTTTTTATTTACATGTGTTTTGTGTGTCTCATGATCCCTGTTTCTGTTGGCCTCATTTATTGCTTGACCTTTGAATGGAATGACTTGTCATTATTTTGTTGGTCTGCAAGCTTGTCCCTATTTCCTGTTCTTCACCTTTAGTCCTTAACTGAATAGTTTCATCTGCTACATTGATACGGCTTCAGTGTTTTCTCAACTTGGTACAAGTGTCTGTTGTTGATTCAGATTATACTCCATTGTGGCCTGAATCTGTAACCATTTCCATGTGAGAACAACTATAATATAGTGATATCAACCGTTTTTGTTCTCTAGTTCAAAGAGTGACTTTGGCTTGGCTAGAGATACTAAGTATAGTCTAAAACCTTATTATTGAATACGGTTCATGTAAGTTTTAGAGAAGACATTAATACCATTTATTTCCCTAAAAGCACCAATGGTATTATGTTTGGACTCCTATAATACCTTGATTGTAACTCTTTGCCAGAAATATCACAGTCTTACAATAGCTCTTTACGAAGGGTACCCATTAGTCCTCTGTAGAATATAAGAAAACAAAGCTATAAAACAAATTATAACCACCCTAAATTGGCAATAATCTTGTTAATCTTTAATTTGAAGAAACAGGCCTAAGAAAAAAATTTAAAACTAAAAATGAAGGAGGGTCTATTTTATCACTATAATTTAATCCAAGTAACATTTGGAGGCATTGAGATATCTTTTATTTTTTTTCAGAATTCTTTCTCCTGGTTATGGCCCTGTGTTTCATGAGATTTGTGTTTGGAGCATGATGAGCTCTGTGTTTATTGTAGCTTTAAATGAACAGTCATTATTAACTGTCAACTTAGTCTTTAAAATCCATAATCACATTATGCTTATTAATTGTCAACCTTCATAATTTTTTTTAATTGGTAAAGAAAACTAACTGGAAGGCTGAAAGGCATTACTTTTTTATGTTATCTTGCTATTGGCTTTATTAAACCATTACTGCAAATTTTGGTCTTAGGTTTTTTTCCTAATTTACCCTTACCCACACCCACAAACAGATACACAAACACATGCAGTTAAAATTGAATTGTTTGAATACATCTATCCAGATTCCTGGCCCAGATAACAGAAGTTTTTCCTCTTTATGTTTGGAAAATAAACCCCTTCAGTAGTCCTTTGTGGATGTTCTGTATTTTAGTTGTTGTTGGTTGTTGTCACTGTTTTTTTATTTGTGACTAATAATCTGTTTGAAACTGACTGAGACAGAAAAATGTGATGTTCCTTTCCACTCACTCCAGATTTTGATAGAAGACTTGTTTTATTTATTTCCAAAATTATATCCGCAGGAAACAAGCTGTTTAAATTCAGATTATGCTGAAGCAAAATGGTCCTGGTATGAGAAGCAACGTGCTGTTTTACGAGCACAGAGTCCCTTTTCTCATAACTGATTGATAGTAAATATTTTCCTGAAGAATTATTGCCAGCCATGAACAGTGCAACTGTTTCACTTTTTTTCCGTGCTACTTGCTGTACCAGCCATTGTCGGTAATTAAGATCTACAATTCACAATGCAGACGTTTGCACTTCCTCTGGGTCTGTGCTATTTATAAGGCATTTCAGCTGTTCAGAGTTTCTTTTGAGTTTTAAACTACATGTTAACAGGCTTCTTTAATATACCGTTCCACAAGTAGCATGTCAGATGGTCTGTTCTTCACACAGGCACCTCTGTCAGGTCGAAACATTAGCTTTACGGAGAGCATACTAAAATATAACCATGTCATTGAGGCCGATGTGGTTGGAAAAACTCTGGAGTATAACATGTTACACACTGGACTTATTGCTCTATCAAAAAGATAGGAATGAACTTCAGATGTAATATTCATTTTAAAAATCTTAATATTCATATGAGCTTAATGTGTTAATTGGGTTACAGAGAAATACACAGTTAAATGACTTTTCCAAGTTCACTTTGCATTAATAAAAGAAGCCAGGACACCTCTTATAGACAAGAGTTTGTGTGTTTGTCAGATTAAGGATGTAAAAAAGAATACATTTTCTTCTAGATGTGCGTGCCATTTAAGAAGAATACAGACATGGGGCACCAAAACGGATCAGCAGATTGCACATTTGTTGTGTAATCAGCTTCAGGAACCCTAAGTAGCATATGCCATTGGTTGAGGAAAGTGTAAACAGGAATCTTGGTCTAAAGTTGGTAAAATTTAAACCATTTTCAACCAAAAAGAGATTTTAAAAAAGTCCAGACCCCAGCCCAGAGTCTTTATGAATTATGCCCTAAAATGAGAGTAATCGCTTGTGCAGTCTTCTTGCTACCGGCACTCATTGTTGAACATACAAGAAAAAGAAACAAGAAACTGAAAGCTGTCAACAAAATGTGTTTAAAACTTTGCCCCGAGTGGGCATCAGACTGGCTGTTTTTAAGCCTGAAGTCCAGCCACATTGATTATGCACGTTGGCCACCAGCATCTTCCAGCAGAGCATATCTGCTGAGAAAGGCAGGACCCAGGTTTTAGTGCTGATTCTGGATGGCCCTTGAATATAGACAGAATATAGACAGCTTATAATAAAGCCATTCCAAGGCAGTTTTATTTTACAAATCTAAAACTTTCTGTAGTTCTTTTGAACTACCGTGTTTCTGTAAATTTCTTCAGTGAACTCTTTATGAACCTGTTTTTTTTTTTTTTTTTTTTTTTTTAAATAGCAGCGGTTCAGCTGTTGGGAACCACTGATATATCTGACTGAGGCACTTCAAGATACTAGAACCTATTCACATTTCTATCTAGCCAGGGAGCTAATAAGCTCGAGCTTGTCTTTGTGGATTGATCTAGATTAGCATGAGATGAGCCCAGTCAGTGTCTTCCTCAGTGAAAAGGGAGAGGTTGGGGAAAAGATGGTTGAAAGAAGAAAGTTCTTCGTCAAGAATTGACTGCAGTATTGCCTGCTGATGCATGTCGGATCACCCGCACAGAGAGATCACATGGCTTCTCCAAAAGTCAAACGATCAATTCGCCTCGTTTTGGCTCTGTACTTAATGCACAAACAGTGCGATCTGCGGGGCTGTAATTGCATTGTTAGGGCCAAGGAACAAGCCTGTGCCTTTTCAGCAGACAGCTGGCAGGGAGAGAGGCATGTTGTTAGGAAAGAGAGAGGCAAGGCAAATAAAATTACTGCTAACGCTCAGAGATCGGCAGGAGTCCTACTTGCCTAATCTTACCGGTGGGAGCAAGCGGCTGTTGTAATCCAATTATAGCAGCATAAGCAATTTGTTAGACACTCCGCATAATGTAACAATTTCCCAATAAACTCTGACTTGTAATAACGTCGGCAAGAGTCCGCATAAATCTGCCCGAATGGTGGGGGCTGGAGCATTCGGCTGGGGGCTTGTAATTGGCGCCATCAGCACGTTTTGCGGAGTGCAGTATGGTGCAGTCTTTTAGTGCAGGAATTTTAAGGAGAAAAGCGTGGCACACGTTTCTCAGGGAAAAAAAAAAAAAAAAGTGGCCATTAAAAGGGGAACAGCAAGAAGGGCATACTTTTGCCTTCACATTACCTAGGAATCTTAGTGTAGAAAGAAAGCAGGAGGAAGCCATGTTTCCTCCTAATACTAAAGAGGGGAGGTGGGGGAAAGAGTGTGTGAATTAGTTAAATTCCTTATTTAAAAGGCATCGGTTTCTGTTATTTATACCTTCATCTCCAGCCCCCTAAAATGCTGTTCAGGCAGCATTTAGCTAACATTTTTATAAAATGTTCATACTCAAGGCAAGCCTAGAAATGCCAAGTTTAAATCTGTTTTCTTCTGGAGTTAGCATTTTCTTTACAACATGAAAATATATATTCTTTATGACCAGGACAAATATTTTAAAGATATTATCTCACTGAATATCAGACCTTTCTGTGGAGTTCTGACTTCTGCTTTAAGAAACTGTCACTTACTGAAGGGTTTAAATCTCAGCTTGTTTGCTTAGCTGCACTATTTTCTCATTCTGAAATATATTGTGAGTATCTATGATACTAGGATTAGTAATCAATCTTACTGAAATGTTACATTTCATAAGAATATAGTATCATTTAAATTTATACTTGTGTGATCATTATAGAAATAATTTTGATTCCTAAGTAATAAAATTTCTGTTTTGGAAAAAATATTTGTTGTTATATGGGGCAAAATAAAATCACCCTTATTAATAGATTAGCATTTGTAGTCACAGAATAGGGTTTCTTATTATATAAGGTATAGGAGGTGAAGCATGTTTATGGATTTGAGTTAATAGATTTTCATGCTACTGAATGTTTATTAAATGTTACCTACTTTCTTATGCCAACTCATTTCTTCATTGCTGTATAATTTGTGTCAAAACCAACTATATGAAGAACAGGATTTTTCAAAATGTCCTGTTGTTCTGGGTATTACCACAATAAATACTTACTTGCAGTATAAACATTTCCTTCTGCTGAAGCAAATGCAGCCTTCTTTGACTGGAGCTACATCAATAAACTGCAGTGCCTCTAATAAAGTCACTCAGTGTCTGGGTTTAACTAATGGCTGATTTTCATGGCTTTGACAGTGAGCTGTGTGCGTTATTTTCTCCTGATATTGTAAAAATAATGAGAGCAAATTAGAACAATCAGTTTACACAGATAGCTCCTGATTGGAGGCGATGGGCAATATGGCAGCAGGTAATCCATCTTCGGACTCCTGTCACATTAACTTCAACAGTGTGAAAAGATCAGGTGGAGTAAGCAGGGATCCTGCCCAATCAGAACACTGAAATTAATGAGAAGAACATTGTTCTGTGATCAACCTTTTAATTAGCAAGAGTGGAAACAGAGGGAATGATGAAGGCAGCACCGCAGCTGCACAGTGTCAGGCACAGTTTCTGAAAAGGAAAGAAAAAAAAAATCTGTGTTTTATGTTACTTTTTTCTTGCTGTGTACAGGCATTATCTTCCCATTCTAGAGCTGGTTGCAGGCTTAAAAAATACTGCTTGCTTTCCAAAGTAATGCCAGAAATTTGGTTGATATATTAATAGTCTATAGATTGTAATTCTATCAGGGGTCGTTTATGATTTTGATTACCAGCATACTTTCTTTGGCATTGTACTCTGGGTTTTAAGTTTGATTTTTCTAAAAATCAGGTAACCAGAGGAATTACATTTTTTAAAGTTCTGCCTTGTCAGCCTCCCCTCTCCTTATCACTCCAATTTAAAGTTTTCCTTGCAAGTAACATGAGAGTTTTCTGGTTTGGAGCATTTCTGTCACTTCGGGTTATTTAAAAGAGGAGCAAAATCCAGGCAGCCAGCTATGGTATATTTAAATTATATTCCTTTCCTGATTCTGTTTATTAAAAATTTGCTGTTTTGCTTTTCTATTACCTATGCTATTGACTTCTCAGTGTTGGGTTGTGTTATTTCAATTTATGTAACTGAGAACTGAAAATCAAGTAAGGTGTTTATAGGAGGAAGAGGGAGAAAATCTAGGCATTAACTGAGACTAAAGGCTGATTCATCCATTCAAAGCTCAGATATACTAAAATTGTAACCTTGTTAATCAAATGGTATAAGGTTATAGAAGACATAAATGAGCAAAATTTTCTGAACCAAGTCAGCTTCTGTTTCCTACACCTTTTTGGAAGGCTTTACCTTTGGGAAAGTATATGAGGCCATCATGATTTGCAGTGTGTTAGTCTTTGTATATTAGACTTAGTGACTTACTATAAAAACAAATAATATGTTATAGGCTATGTAAATGAATTCAAATATCTTCCAAAGATACACAAAATATTTTTTTCTTGATATTACTAATTAACTTAGGCATTTATTTGAAGTACTAATATGCAAAAGCTGGTTACCAAGTACCCACCTGAGTACAGAATTGGTAGGAAAGAGCCTAAAGTTAGTGTGAAATATTTAGGTTAGGTATAAGGTGATCTTTTCTCATAGGACTTTTTTCCACAGTATTTATAACTAATGTAGATTATATATATCATAATATGTATAACTCTCTAGGCTTTCGGTGCTAAGATACTGCATTTACAGAAACTTAAGTCTCTAATATTATTCCTCTATGTAAAACTCATTGAACAAAAGTACCTCATTTCCCCCTAGTACCATCTCCCTACGCTCTTCTCTGAAAAAACTCAGGATTCTGTTAGAACAGAAATCTGACTTTTTGTCATTTTTTGTTTTGACTAGATAGTGAGATTTTCCTGAAAACATTCATTTAGACTTGTATGTACCAACATTTTAGAATCAGTGATGTAATACCAAATAGTATCTAGGACTCCCCCAGACAACTCTTTTTTTTTCTTTCCCAGAATCAAGAAATAAAAGCAACCCAGATAACTCTTTAATAGACTGATGCTACTGTGTATATTAATATTTAAAGTCCACTTGTTATTATTTTGCAGATCCTTTTCTGCATTCCTTAATCTGAAAGAGAGATTTTTATTCTTAATACTTGTATGGATTTTTGTGGCTTTTTATGGGTTTTTATAGTTTGACAGTTTCAAAAGCCTAGGTTCATAAGCTCTCCATGAATAAATATGTTCTTAGTCATATGGTGTAAAAAGATCACTTACAAAGCTTGTGAAACCTGAGCTTTCCTTTTGAACCTTTTACTACCCATGAGCTCAGGAACCATACATGTAAAATTTTATTCTTGCGTCGTGACTTCAGCTTATGAGGGAAATGAGCTATGAATTTAAATGACTCTTCTACTCTATACCAAGTATGTTTCTATGAAAATAAAATTGTATTTTTTCCTTTTTCCTAAAAGGAAAGTTCCATCTGACTAGTGTTTCTGCCGGTGTTTGTTCCCATTGTTAAAAGATTTATTTCTTAAGATTAGCATTAAAATAGACATCCTGTTTTTGAAGGCATCTCTTTTTGTTTATACTGTAATCCCAAAAATGTCCAACTGGCTGGATGGCCAAGAAATTCCCTTTTAATTTCCTAATAGATCTAAAGTTAACAAGTCACCTTAAAGTCTACTAATTCCAATAAGTTCACCTTGGAGAAATTTTCATTAGTCTAGTCCTTTGGCACTTACCCAGTACAGCCTTAATTAAAGTTCTTATGCATATGACCAGTTGTATCTATTATAAAGGTTATTATAATTCTAAGTTTTCACTCCCACCCCCATTTTTTGTTGCGGGGTGTGTTTCCATATAAAGATTGAAAAAGTCCATTTTCTTTCTCATGTATCTTCAAGATGGAAGACCTTTTCCCTACCTGCCTCCCTCCCTTCTTTCCTTCCTTCCTTCCTTTTCAGTTTTATACTACTCGGAAGTTTGAGGAGGGGAGAGAATACATTAAAATGTATTGAGCCCCAATGTTCAGGCACTATATAGTGCTAGCTATGTGTTACTTATTTGGATTCTCATGTGAACCTGGTGAGATGGACAGGACCCCACTTTACCAACGAGGAACAAGAAGCTTAGATACGTTAAACCTTTTCCAAATTTTCACTTCTTTAAATTATAGAGTCAAGTTTTGAACTAAGATCTGACTTCAGAGTTCTTGCTCACTAGATTGCCTTTCAAGTAATATTTGGAAGCCTGTGCACCTCTCCTACCAGGATACTTCCCCCGTTGCATTGTGTAGCACCTATAGCTTTTCTCCATTTGATTTCTATAGCACTTTGACATCTAGCAAATGTTATTTTCTTGTCTTTCTCCTCTTCCCACCTCTTGCTGCTTGTATATCTTGTTCAGGCTGAACTGAGAGAAGTAGTGTATTCAGAAAACTTAGAACTATCTCTTTTCGGCTGGGTGTGGTGCCTCACACCTGTAATCCCAGCACTTTAGGAGGCCTAGGCAGGTGGATCACTTGAGGTCAAGAGTTCAAGACTAGCCTGGCCAATGTGGTGAAACCCTATCTTTACTAAAAATACAAAAATTAGCTGGGTGTGGTGGCTGCACCTGTGGTCCCAGCTACTTAGGAGGCTGAGGTGAGGAGAATCACTTGAACCTGGGAGGCAGAGGTTGCAGTGGGCCAAGATCATACCACTGCACTCCAGCCTGGGTGAATGAGCGAGACTGTGTCTCAAAAAAAAAAAAAAAACTATCTCTTTTCTGGGTTACCTAGTCAGTAATTCCATGTAGCTTAAATAATCACCTGCCTTATTAACATAGTATGCAGATCTTTCAAGGATCTAAGATGACTTCATGGCTCCATATTACGTTGTTCTGTATGTAAAATAACTGAGATAATATTAGACAGCTGGTTCAGGGTGGTGACTTACTTTAGTAATTGTTTTAGAAGTTGTTTTAGAATACAGATCTTATCCTGTTGTCTATGTCACAATTTGTAGTGTAAGCATGCACTGGCAGTCCTTTCATACCAACACATTGTTTTTCTCACTTAAACTTGGTTATTAATTTTGTCAATTAAAAAAATGTCCCTTGTCCTGGGGTGGCTCACACTTGTAATCCCAGTACTTTGGGAGGCTGAGGTGGGAGGAACACCTGAGATCAGGAGTTCAAGACTAGCCTGGCTAATGTGCTGAAATCCTGTTTCTATTAAAACTACAAAAAAATTAGCTGGGTGTGGTGGCAGGCACCTGTAAGCCCAGCTACTAGGGAGGCTGAGGCAGGAGAATTGCTTGAACCCGGGAGGCGGAGGTTGCAGTGAACCAAGATCATGCCACTGCACTCCAGCCTGGGTGACAGAGTAAGTAAGACTCTATCTCAAAAAAAAAGAAAAAGTCTCTTAAGACTTCAGGTCTGTCTGATTACACTTCAGTAAATATTTTTATATTTTGATTCATGCTTCTAGATGGTTCAGTGATTGTGAAGACTTGATGAGGTTATGAGAATTTAGTTGGACCTTGAAATCCTGTGTCTCAGCGAAAAGGCTTGGGACAGGGATGAGTGATTAGAAGAAATAGGTGTTTTTAAAGCAAATGAAAACAAAGCAAACAAACATGAATATTACTGTTTTGTGTGTATGTGTAGTTGGTTTTTTTTTTTTTTTTTAACTCCCTGGATATTCTCTAATGGAAAGGTTAGAAATGTTTGACAGTTAAGGATGGCATAAATTTTCCACACAGACTCATAAAAGTATGTAAGAAGCACTTGCTCAACATGGAGCACTAAGACCGTGACAAACAGGAACAGTAAAATATTTCTAGAATAATAAACACGAATTTATGTTTTATGCCTCAAACATCACTTCTCTAATTTAATCCACATTTTCTAGGAATATCTAAGAGCATAAGAAATTTAATTATACAGTTTTGGGTTTGTTTTTTTTTTTTAATGTGGGAGCAAGCCAAAAGGGAAATATAGAGAGAAAACCATGCTTAAAAAGAAATGGTTCCTACAGTGTTAACTATGGAGTCTGTAGCGTGACTCTGTAATGGAATATCATGGCAGGGGGTATAATACTGTAAATAAGATGAATATGCCACTTGTGGATTAATGGGTAACCTAAAGAGTGCTTTTATTTACATCTATGTGTGACGTTCATTTTCAGTTTGTATATTTTTCTCTTATTTTTGTGATTGTAGTATTTACAAACCTGGCATTTTAATTATGGAACTTTCTACTGATTTTTTAAAAAATCTGTTTCCATGAATCTTGCTCCATATTTATTTTTGTAGTATTAATATAGTGTCATTTTAGACTTTAAAACTGATAGATTGAAGGCATTTCTTTAACCTTTAGATAATAAGGAGGCGAGGTAGTTTCTGAAATATATTAAGCTCATAAAATAGAGCTGTTTTTAATTTTTTTCTTATGACAGATGGAGTATAGATACCACGAGTGTCCAGATTATAGCAGATTCCATTTCCAGTGATAGGTTTTTGGATACGGTATGCTTTTCAAAAGTTTAGGTACTAAGTAATATAAATTTGAATACATCTAGCCTGGGACACTAGAGGAGCCACTATCTCAACATAACGTTATAACATGCAATAAAGGTAAATACTAAGTAAGATTTTATAAAACTGATTTTTTTAGTCATCAGTTTTGGTTGCTGTTGATTGCAAATTACTAGTATTATTTAGTGCTCTTGAAACTTCTAAAGTTGGAGGTTTCAATTGTTAGTTACTCCCTGCTTTCCTTCAATAGAAAATGTGTAGTAAAGGTTATTTATAAAAGACTGATTATATCCAAAGCTAAATGGTCTTATTATAGAGTTTATGTAGGGTTTATTTTCACTTGCACAGGTAGATTCTCAAAATGTATTTGAATGTGAATGACTTCAAAGAAAAAAAAGTGAAAAAATTTTTTAAAAGTACTAAAATCCAAAGATTTTGTCATCAAATTTGACAGCCTTTTTGTACCATTACAGGTATTTATTGAATATTTATGATGTACTAGGCATATACATTTTCTCTGAAATAATCACAATAGTCTCATTGTGTTGAACCCTATTTTACACACAAATGAGGTAGAATTCAGATTAAGTAATTTGCCCAATGTCTTACTGTATGTTGCAGAGCTGGAATTTGAACCCAGACCATCTGGCCCCATGGCCCTGTGCTTTCAAACCATGGTGTTTGTGAATTTTAGTACATAGAAATTAGGATAGATGTAGCAAATGGGGGGATTATCTAAAACATTCCCTGTGGTGTCTATTGAATGTTAACAATTTACTAACAACTAGCCAGGATTTGGAAATCACAGAAGTATGCAAATTGGTTTTATAAAATTATGATAGAGTAATACATTTTAGGTTTATTATTATTCTCTTGCACTTATAGTATTTTCCTTTTTAGCATTCCATATGAGATGATAAAAATTAAAAATGCCTCAATTAGCAGCCACAAAAAAGTAAAACTGTTAATTGAACCTTGTAATCTCTTACTGTCTGTTAGGCTTTTCTTTTCAAGCTTTGATTGTGTGTAATAAAACTGTGGCTTAATTAATGCCAGGGTTCTGAAGCTTTTGGATGCCACAAAAGAGAGAAGTGGAGAAACCAAGAGGCAACATCAAATAGCTTTTCTGTCCTGTTAATTTAGCCCTGTTGTTCTTGTTCTAGTTCATGATGTCCAGCTCCCACCAGATACTCACTTGGTGAATTGAAAGAGGAGCTGTAGTGAATACTGTCTTAGGAAAAACACAACTCTTGATTGAGGCTATCAGCAGGTTAATGAATAAGTGTTTTCAGACAACATTTCACCCCTAGTTTGAGCTGCTCTTAGAATGAATGTGGCCAGGTTAATGTGACCAGCAGACATAATGCAAAACCAAACTAAGGTGGTAAATTGGAATCTTGACTTTGTTGCACATTTAGGAAAGATCCAGGACTCGTGTCAGAGGTATACTGTCTTTGGCAGAAGAGTGCTTGTCCATCAGTAGAGTACAAGATAGGAAGTCATACTGATTTATATTAATCTTTATTTCACATGCTAAAAAACAAAATGGCAACCATTTCTCCAGGAAATTGCTAAAGCTGACTTTAATTATAGACATACTTTTTGAGGGATCCATATGCTTTAAAATAAAGAAGTTGATAGGAAATGTTTGCTATTTTATAACTCAAAAAGTATTTTCTTAATTTTGAGAATACAAAATATTAAATAAGACATAATTGTCTTCCCTAAAATGAATTTACTTTTAAGGTGACTCTGCATTTTCTTCTTTTTCTTTCTCTGATTTTCCCTCCTTGATTCAAGGAACTTATTAATTAGCTGGTTTTATACATGTATCGATTTTAACAAGTGTATAGAAAAGGTGTGTTTCTTTCAGGATGAGAAAGATTTGAAATCCAACCATGAAAAATGAAGCCACTTGTATTTCTGGCTGCATTCCCAGAATAGTTATGTGTATTATAATTATTGAACTTTTAACACCTGCTCAAATTCTGTCTGGATTGCATAGGATTACAACATCATATCTAAATTGTACTTTCTGATAGTATTCAAATGTGAAATAGACATTGTTGTGTTGAGGCATTGATATCATCATAATTTCCAATGGTTTAAAGCGTCAGTGGTAAAGGGAGTTTACAAGCATAAGTAAAGAATACAGGTTTTACGTTGAAAAAGGTCTCTGTTGTCCGGGGGGTTATTTAATGCTAATAAATACTTGTTTTAGAATGGATGAAACTAGATTAAGTGTTTACAGCCAAACCTTTCTATTTTCCTCCACCAAAGAGCAGGGTTCTCCTAATACTGACCTACTTTACTCTTAGACGATAGTAGAGGTACAGTTGTTATGCAGCCATGAAGTGAAAAATAAATGAGACCAGAAAGATTTTTTAGTAGGAAGTGTTTGTAGCATGTTGCTTTGTTGGTGGAACATAATGTTGCCACAAACCATGAATAAATATTCTGAATTATCTAATATTATAGCAGTTATAACCATTTTTAATCCTCCTTTCTAAGTAGATATTTCTCTCCTGGCTTTCTGTGCTGTGAACTTTACAAAACTGGCATAGGCAGTCTATTAATTATTCATATCATAGCAACAATTAAAGCAAATTAAAAATAAAAATCACCATATTGCATTTAACCGTGGGCAGCACCAAACTGTGTGAGCTCTGTAAGGGCCTGTGTTGTATCCTTAGTTAAAAGTGCTAGAGGGAGCTCTAACCTTGTTCAGAGTGGTGGCATATGGGAACAATAGTCTGTATGTGGCCATAGGTTTGCAAGTGAAGATACAGTCTCAGGCTCTTCTGTGGCAAAAATTTAAATCTATTTTATTAGAAGTCCCTGTTTCCTTTATATCAGAAAGTAAGGGCTAGGACAGTCTATCTATAGCCAAACAGAACTGTGTTCATCCTTATTGCCCTTTCTATGAATATAATCATAGTGAATTTTCATGAAATGAACATACCTTTGTGATTACCATCAGATTTTATTTTTATTTTTAAAAAATTCCAAATTAAGTTCACATCCACCCAGATTTTAAAAGGAAAAGAGAAATAAAAAGACCATTACCGGAGCCCATTGCTACCGTCTTTAAGTCACTACCCTTCCAAGGGTAACCATTATCCTCACTTCTAACACCATACATTAGTTCTGCCTGGTTTTGAGCCTCATATAAATGGAACCATATAGTATTTTTTTACTGTCTGAATTATTTCACTGTTTTTGAGAGTCATTTATATGGTATATATATAGTTATAATTTGTTATTGATATGTAATATTTCATTATACATATATGCCATAATTTATCCATTTTACTGTATGTGAACATTGAGTTTATTTCAGATTTTCATAACTACAAAAATTATTTTACATATATTTTCATGAATATATACAATGAGTGTATTTGAATGGATGTATTGACCAGCAGAGGAATTGGAATTTCCAAACTAGCACCAGTTTTATACAGCAGTAAATAAAAGTTCCATCATTCCTTTTTCTCACCAACCAACACTTGGTGTTGTCTACCTTTTTCATTGTAGCATTCTGGTGATATGTACTAGTAGTATCTATGACATTTTGGATTTTTAAAAAATTTTTTATTTTACGGGCATGGTTTCACTCTGTCACCCAGGCTGGAGTGCAGTGATGCAATCATAGCTCACTGTAACCTCGAACTCCTGGCCTCAGGCAGTCCTCTTGCCTCAGCTTCCCAAAGTGCTAGAATTACTGACTTTTTTAAAAATTGCAATTTAAAAAATAATAATATAAAATTTACCATCTTACTATTTTTTTAAGTATACAGTTTATTAGCTTTAAGTATATTCACATTGTTGTCACATTGTTTTTAATTCAAACTTCTCTGAACACTATTAAAATTGAGCATATTTTTATATGGTGATTGGCCATTTGGATGTGAAGTTCTTGTTCAACTCTTTTGCCCATTTTTTTAAATGGGATTTTATGTATTTTTCTTAAAGATTTATAAGAGTTCATTATAAATTCTGGATACAGGTTATTTGTCTGATGTATGTATTGCATATATTTCTCCTAAACTGTGACTTGCCTTTTCACTTTTTAAATGATGTCTGTGGTGAACAGAGGTTCTTAATTTTAAGAGTCCAATTTATGGATCTTCACCTTATACAGTTAGTGTTTTTATATTCTACTTAAGAAATCTGTGCCTATCCCAATGTCTTGCAGATATTGTTTTCTCTAGTTTTTATGGTTTTACATTTCATGTTTAGATCTATAATTCATTTGATTTTTGTGTATCATGTGTGGTAGAGGTGAGAATTCTTTGTTTTCCCATGTGATACCCAGTTGACCTAGCACCATTTATTGAAATGTGTAGTTCCCGTTATACTGGATCGTTTTCTTTGACCGTATGCCTATAGGTCTTTATCAAAATCTTGAACTCTGATAGTAAGTGCCCTAGCTTTGTTGTTACTCTTCAAGATTATCTTGGTTATTCTTGGTCATTTTCGTTTCCATATAAATTTTATAATCACCTTGTCAATATTTACCAGCTGTGTGATCCACACCTTGTGTACTATAGCACTTGAACATGGAACAGTCTTCATATATTTGTTTAAATATTAATATATTAAAGCTGGGTATGGTGGTTCATGCCTATAATCCTGGCACTTTGGGATGCCCAGGTGGGAGGATTGAGCCTTGAAGTTTGAGACCAGCCTGGTCAACAAAGTGAGAGCCCTGTCTCTACAAATAAAAAATTTTTTTAAAATTTTCCAGGCATGGTGGTGTGCTCCTGTAGTTCCACCTATTCAGGAGGCTGAGATGAGAAGATTACTTGAGCTTGGGAGGTTGAGGCTGCAGTGAACCGTGATCATGCTACTACACTCCAGGCTGGGTGACAGAGTGAGACCTTGTCTATCAATCAACCAACCCATAATAAATAAATGAAGTTGGCCGGGTGTGGTGACTCATGCCTGTAGTCCCAGCACTTTGGGAGGCCAAGGCGGGCAGGTCACAAGGTCAAGAGATCGAGACCATCTTGGCCAACATGGTGAAACCACGTCTCTACTAAAAATACAAAAATTAGCTGGGCATGGTGGCACACGCCTGTAGTCCCAGCTACTCAGGAGGCTGAGGCAGGAGAATTGCTTGAACCCGGGAGACAGAGGTTGCAGTGAGCCGAGATCATGCCACTGCACTCCAGCCTGGTGACAGAGCGAGACTCCGTCTCTAAATTAACTAATTAATTAATTAAAATTAAGATATATATTGACATATACAGAGAGAGCGATTACTCCGTACACACAAAAATTCCCTAAGTTGTAGTTTCTTCTGATTTTGCCCAGAGCCTTTTAACCTGGCTTTCCTAAGCTGCCTTATTTATTTATTTATTTATTTATTTATTTATTTATTTATTAGATGGAGTCTCATTCTGTAGCCCAGGCTGGAGTGCGGTGGTGCGATCTCAGATCACTGCAATCTCTGCTTCCTGGGTTCAAGCAATTCTCCTGCTTCAGCCTCCCTAGTAGCTGGGGCCACAGACACGTGCCACCACGCCCGGCTAATTTTTGTATTTTTAGTGGAGATGAGGTTTCACTATTTTGGCCAGGCTGGTCTCAAACTCCTGAACTCAGGTGATCTACCTGCCTTCGCCTCCCAAAGTGCTGGGATTACAGGTGTGAGCCACCACGCCTGGCCTCCTAAGCTGCTGTTACAATCTAAATCACATCATAACTCTTTTTGCTTTTCTTCACAGTTCTATCCCCAGTCCCATAAGCTAATGGTAGCCACACAAGTTAGCACATTTTTAAAGTATTTTAGTCATAATTCCCCTCCTGGGAATTTGGCATTTAGTTACTATTAAAACTACAGTTTTAAAGTTTAGTGGGCAGGTCCTAATACAGCCTGAATTGTTGAGATGGTTTCTTGGTGCTAGAAAATAATAATAGCAGGCCAGGCGCGGTGGCTCACGCCTGTAATCCCAGCACTTTGGGAAGCCAAGGCAGGCAGATCCCCTGAGGTCAGGAGTTCGAGACCAGCCTGGCCAACATGGTGAAACCCTGTCTCTACTAAAAATACAAAAAAAGTAGCCAGGCGTAGTGGTGCACACCTGTAATCCCAGCTACTCGGGAGGCTGAGGCAGGAGAATCACTTAAACCCAGGAGGCTGAAGTTGCAGTGAGCCGAGATCACGCCATTGCACTCCAGCCGGGACAACAAGAGTGAGACTCTGTCTCAAAAAAAAACAGTAAAAGAAAATAATAATAGCTACCTTTAGTAACCATGTACGTGCTACATCCTGTTCCAAGTATTTAATATACATAATCTGTTATTTCATATGACAATCCTAGGAAGTAAGTGGTATTAGTTTCGTTTACGGGGGAAAAAGGGAGGCTTAAAGAAGGCAACTAACTTGCTCAGGTCTACATAGCTTGTACATGGTAGACAGTTGGCCTGTACCTGGGCTTGTACTACATTTTTTTTGAGACAGAGTCTAGACAGAGTCTTGTTCTGTCAGGCTGGAGTGCAGTGATGCGATCTGGGCTCACTGCAACCTCCGCCTCCTGGGCTCAAGCAATTCTCATGAGTAGCCAGGATTACAGGCATGCACCACCACGCCCAGCTAATTTTTCTTTTGTAATTTTAGTAGAGGTGGGGTTTTACCATGTTGCCCAGGCCGCTCTCAAACTCCTGGCCTCAAAGTGATCTGCCCACCTTGGCCTCCCAAAGTGCTAGGATTACAGGCATGAGCCACCATGCCTGGCCACTATGCAGTACTGCCTTTTAAATAATTATATATCTTACCACCTCCATAAATAATGCCCTGGGTCCTTCGTATTATATTTAAGAATCTACCCTCCACAATGTCTTGATTCTGTCTTTGTCACACCCCTAACCCCCATTCTCACTGCTGCTCTCCTACTTCATGTCTATTCTGGTATCAGCCCACTCTGCCATCCTTACTTACTACGTAGTCCTACCAGATTGCTCACTATCAAAAAATGCTATCACCACAGAAAGATGATGTTACAAATTCTGCTTCTAACTTCCAATGAAAATTCTTTCAAATGGAAATCAAGCCTCAGTGCTTGTCGATATTCATTTAGTTATTACAATAGCTAATATGCCACCTTGATCTTGAGGGCACTTGATGGACTTTGGAATCTGAAAGAAAAAGCTCTCTGCAATACAGCAGGCTATGGACTATAATGCTGAAAATACAACTGACAAAGAACAGTAGCCATCTGATATGAGCACTTATCTTAATAAAGCTTTGAGAGGATTCCAACAGCTTTTTTATTTCTAGTTGCAGACTTTTCTTGTGGCCCTGCTGTGGTTGTGCACTGCTTAATGATGGAGATATGTATGAGAAATGTGTCATTAGGCAATTTTGTCATATTGCAAACATTATAGAGTGTACTTCCACAAACCTAAATGGTATAGCCTCCTATACACCTAGGCTATATGGTATACCTATTACTCATAGGCAACAAACCTGTACACCATGTCAGCATACTGAATACTGTAGGCAATTGTAACATGATGGTGTTTGTGTATCTAAACATATCTAAACATAGAAAAGGTATAGTAAGAATACAATACTATAATCTTAGGGACCATAGTTGTGTATGCAGTTATTGACTAAAATGTCATCACATGGTGCATGACTGTACTTTGATTTGGCCCTAAGGGAGACCAGTTGATATATGTAATTTTTTGCCTTCATATGAAGCAAAGGGATTATTAATAAAGAGGTACATTCGTTTATAGACAGTTTTCTAGAAAGCCTTTATTAAGTACTGGAAACTGTGGGGAGGGATAGTGGGGAAATTATCTGAAGAGTTGATGTGAAAGAAATGAGGCATACTGACACAGAAAACTTCAAGAAAGCATTACTAGGGCTTCAGATCCTAGTGTCAGCCATGAAGGAGGCTAAAACCTTAAGTTTTTAAGGTTTTAAATTATTAATTTTAGAGTCAGCATGTAGAAAAGTCAGAGAATCATAATATTACCTGTGTACCTGTCACTCAGAGTGATAGCATTTCTTTACATTAAAAACTCAATTGTTTAAGAAAAGTTTGACCAATTCTTGGGATTATAGAATGCCTTGCTTGCTCAAATAATATTGTGAAAAATGATTTTTTAAATTCAAGGGCCAGGCACAGTGGCTCAAGTCTGTAATCCCAGCACTTTGGGATGCCAAGGCAGGTGGATCACCTGAGGTCAGGAGTTCAAGATCAGCCTGGCCAACATGGCAAAACCCCACCTCTACTGAAAATACAAAATAGTTAGCCAGGCATGGTGGCACACACCTGTAGTCCCAGCTACTCAGGAGACTGAGGCAGGAGAATTGCCTGAACCCGGGAGACAGAGGTTGCAGTGATTGGAGTGCACTGCACTCCAGCCTGGGCAAGAGTGAGACTCCGTCTCAAAAAAAAAAAAAAAAAAGAGATTTATACTTAAACTCCAATATGATGGGTTTTAAGTAAGAACATGTGAAGAATGAATCTCTATTTTTAAATTTGTGTACGCAATTTTATTTTAACTTACAGTAGAACTGGATTATAGACTCAAAGTATAAGAGCCAGACTGAACTTCAGATAATCCCATTCACTCACTCATATTACAGATGAGCTCCCATGCCAGTAGATACTTCCCTCAGGTTATATAGCTAATTAGTGATTTAGCCTGGGCCTAAATCTCTTTAGCATCATGTTGCCTCACTTTTGCTTTCAGGCTACATTAAAACATTTATGTCAACTGTAAGAAAACTTTTTCATGAATGGTTTGTTTCCAGAGCATCAAATTTCAGTATGTATTCCTTAAATGGAAAATAGAAATAAACTACAGTGTTTGATACATAGAAAAATTCCATGGGAAAGAGTTATTAGTACCCTTGAGCCTCGTATTTATAGTGCTCCACATAAACTTAAACCACTCCCAGGTAAAATAAAAAGGTTAGGTAGTAAACCAAAAAATGTCTTTATAGAAACTATTTCGTGCTCTAAGAAAAGCCAAGTACTTCAAAGAAAGGATACAAGTCCTATTTTTAAATCAAGTGCATAAATTTTATGGAGGTGACTGTCTTCCTGATTTTCATTTTCTTATTACAACCCTCTTCCCAGAAAACACCTACACAAAACCCCTGGTGGGAGTTTGTCCCATTCTGGGTTAAACAAACAAACCAACCATTTTTGGTAACCCTCAGAATTCTATGTCTTTTCTCAGAAAGACCAAAATCTTCAATCTCTAGTCTATGAAATCCCATTAAGAATGGTGCCCATGTAGGGGACATATAAATAACCTCCAAAGTTACAGGGTAGTAGAGTTTTTCTGCCTATTTCTGGGAGAAAGAAAAGTGGATGCTGACAACAGCCAGAATTTTAGTCTGGTTTCTGCCCTGGCTCTGTCTTTGCTGATTCTAAAACAATGCCACAAATCAGAAGGAAGCAAAATGTACTCTGTGCCCTACAGGATATTAGCTCTTTGGTATAAATTGTTAAAGTGGATTTTAAAAATTAGAGTAACGCACTGAGAGTCTTGTTATCATCCCGATAATTTCCTTACTGTTCTTCCTTCCTTGAAGTTGGGTGTTATGGGAAAACATTGTAGCAATAGCTCTGAAAGATTGAAAATGATAAAAAAAATCAATGTGCAAATGTCTTTTATTCCATAGTGTAGAAGATCTTTGAGGGCTTCCTTTTGCTCTTTTCTATCTTCTTCAATTATTAAGTTTCACGAAACATTAACCTGCTGTTAGTCTTCATTCCTTTTGGAAGTTCAGTTTTACTGTAGTTCTTAATTTTTTGCATACCAATCTTAGAAAATGGATTAGATTGCCAAATTTGAGTGCATATGGACATAGCATCAGTATAGTGATAGTAGCATCCTTCTTGGTGAGAGAAGGGGACTCCAAATATGTTTACACCCAAGACATTTTACTGTTGTACTCACAGAAAGCAATACCCACCTCCTCATTCGTTTAGATTAACAGTTCAGTTTATCAAATATTTTTGAGCTGCTGTTATGTAGATACTGAAACTTATGTGATAATCTACTTTAAAGTGAAAGTTTCTGGACATAAAATTATTGTAAAAGCAAAGAAGAATGTATTTAAATACAGTGAAGCATTAAGCTAATTATAATAAGTAACTATGTAGATTACAATCTTTTCTAGTTAAAACTTATCACAACTTATGCCCTTACTATGTGCTAGGTACTCTTTCTGAATACCTTTATATTTATTATTTTATTCTTAACATTAGCCCATCCAGCTAAGTATTGTATCTATCACCATTTTATAGATGAGAAATTTGAAGCCCAGAGAAGTTAATTAATTTACTCAAGATTACACTCCAGGTAAATAGTAGAGCTGGGATAGAATCAGTGCCAAATTATGATTTTTTAAAATGATATTCTTTTATCTAAACAAACTCCTTCAGAAAGACATTTAAGCTGGCTTCAGTGTGGCACTTTGGGTCTCCAGTGCATATGTAAACCTCTTTTGGTTATAGAAATGCATTTATCCATCTATGCAAAGCAGTCCTGGTCTTCTGCATTTAGTCCTGACTTGAAGCTTCACTGTTGTTGAAAAGACGAAGAGGACCAGAATTTCATTTTAGAAAAACTGTTCAGTTTATATAACAACTGCATTTTGAAATCTGAACTTTACTAACTTGTGTGAATCTGAGCAAGTTATTTTGATCACCTCTGCTGAAAAAACAGATGCTGCATCTAAACTAAGCTTTTCCTGGATAAATTAAGAAAACAATTACCGAAGTATTCCAGAGAGAAATGTCTTTACTCCCTTGATGCTCCCAGGGTTATTAAAGTTTTACCTGAAGATAACCAAGACTTCTAGAAATTACAAGTCGTTTACTTCATTCACTGCAGCTAAGAGAGGCTTGTGCTACTGCCTCATAGGATTATTTCTTGCTGCATTTAACATGCATTAACAAGCATTTGAAAAGAGTTGAATTTCTTCTAGAAAGCTGAGTTGGCTTCTTGAGATCCTATCCAAAAAACTTTGTATTTTCCTAATCCCGGTTTTAGATAAAGCTTCTCAAAGGCTTTTTTCGGGAGCAAGTTTTACCAAGTTGTTGAGGCCTTTTTATAGAACACAGAAATCGAAGGATTAGAGCACAAAGAGGAGCAGCGTAGTTTTTTCCTTCCTTATTTAAACCCGACTGTATTTTTCCCATGCACTTTTTAATTGTTTTACATGTGCCTCTGTGTTTTCCTCTGACATCTGATGTATTCCCTACTAATATTAGAACTGAATTTTCTGATGCTAACTAAAGGGAGGAAGGTGTTGGGGGGAAGTTGGGCAGAAGACTCTCAGTTTCAACTTTCAGCATCACAGAAATTTTATTCTGGTAATCTTAACATTATTTGACATCTAGGTGAACAACCTCTACCTGAGGAAGTTATACAGCAAGAACAACCAGATTCCAGACAATTAAACTTTATTACTCTGCCTGAAACATTAAGTAGTGGTTTAAAAAAATAGTTTTTCATCTCCTCTCCCTCTTGATGTTTATTGTGTGGGAGAGGATGTTTGTCCAACAAGCATATTGCTCCTCTTAGAGCAGGTGAGCTTGGTAATACTAGGTACCTTTTGCATTTGGTTATATTCATTCTCCCCCTTCCCACCTATTTCTTACTTCGTCTCTCCTGTAGCCATCTCCCTCCATCTCTTCCCCAGCTCATCATCTCTCCCCCTCCCCATCTTTTCCCTAGACACGCTTATCCCTCTTCCTTCATCCTTTTCCCATCTCTCACCCACCCCACTGCCTAGTCTCCACTGTCCTTTCCCCAATCCTCACTTTTGTCATTCCTCTTCCTCTCCTACCATCTTCTCTAGCCCCAGTCCTTCCTCTCTTCCTTCCTTTCCTCCTTCTGTTTTCCCATTTTCCCCCTTCCCTTTCCCTTTTCTTTCTCTCCTCACTTCTCCCTCTCCCTTTGGCTCTCCTTCCTTTCTCCTCTTTCCTCCCCTCCTTTCTGCTCCCCTCATCACAATAACCTATAATTCTGTGTCCTCCAGGATCAGATCTTGAATTCTCTAACAGCAAAGGTTAATTTTGCTTGCTCTGATCAATTTGATATTATGAACAAAGAATTCTCTAGATGGCATAGATACACTCCCCCTCCCCCACATTCCATTCTTCAAATATTTGACTGATAAATTTAAAAAAAAAATTTTTTTTTTTTCTTTTTGAGATGAAGTCCCACTCTGTCACCCAGGCTAGAGTGCAGTGGTACAATCTCAGCTCACTGCAACTTCTACCTCCTGTTTTCAAGCAATCCTCCTGCCTCAGCCTCCCAAGTAGCTGGGATTACAGGTGCTCACCACCACGTCCAACTAATTTTTTTTTTATTTCTATTTTTAGTAGAGACGAGGTTTCACCATGTTGGCCAGGCTGATCTCAAACTCCTGACCGTAAGTGATCTGCCTGCCTCAGCCTCCCAAAGTGCTGGGATTACAGGCATGAGCCACCATGCCTGGCCTTTGACTAATAAATTTTTAAATAGAAAACAGAAAGATATATACCCCCAAAAATTTGAACATTGTCTCTTTGTTGATAGTTGAAATTATGGGCAATTTCCATGTTTTTTGTATTTCTGAATTTTTCATATTTACCAAAATGCGTCTACTATAAATGCTGTTTTTTGAAAATGAATTAAACATTCTTTGCTTGACCTCCCCCCCCCCGCCCATAGATCTGTATTTAATGAAAGTGAAAACAAAATGACTCAGATTTGATCCTTTTTGAAGATGAATTTGGTTTGGTATTTTGATGTTCAATTTTCCGATTTTTTTTTTTTTTTTTTTTTTTTTTTTTTTTTTTTTTTGAGACAGAGTCTTGCTCTGTCGGCCAGGCTGGAGTGCAGTGGCGCTATCTTGACTCACTGCAACTTCCGCCTCCCAGCAATTCTCCTGCCTCAGCCTCCCATGTAGCTGGGACTACAGGTGCTGGCCACCACACACGGCTAATTTTTGTGTTTTTAGTAGGGACAGGGTTTCACCATGTTGGTCAGGCTGGTCTCGAACTCCCGACCTCAGTGATCCACCTACCTCAGCCTCCCAAAGTGCTGGGATTACAGGCATGAGCCACCGCGCCTGGCTAGTTTTCCAAATTTTTTACCTTTCAAAATGGGTGGCCCTTTGAACTGAGGCATGAAGCCATCAGCTCATTGGCGCTATTGCAGCACATGGTGAATGTTAAATACAGTTGCACAAATTAGGCTTCAACTCTAAGTCCTATAAGACCTTTCCTGCCTTTCTCTATCCTCCCCAAATTTAGTTCATTTTTTAAATAATATTTCAATATTAGAGTGTTCAGTCTGATAGACTTGACAATTTTTATACAGATTTGTTTTCAGCCCTGTTATCAGTCTTGGGGGTGGGGAGGACAGGCATTGATGAGCAGCAGTTCTATTGTTGTTATATACCTTGTGTATTGTCCTTGGTAGTGTTGGTTATAAAAAGTGTGACAGTCATGCTGTACCAAGCCAAGATGCCAACTCTGCCATAGTTAAATGTTAAAATTCCAAGCTCAGATTCAAAATTGACCTAAAGGAAATCTTTGAGCAGACTGTTTCAGTCTCAGTTGACTAACGCTAGGTATGGAAGGTGATGGCTAGATGAAGTGCTCTAAACAACTGAAGTTTACTTATTTCCTAGCTATAGTGTACTCATTGTTTCACAAAGGGTTAAATGATGTAGTTAGTGAACGGTTTTCTAGCTGCAGGGGTTTTTGAAAAGGGATCTAGGAATTCTGAAGTTAATTGAATTCTTCAGGCATGGACTCACAGTCTCTGAAAAAATTTGAGTGAGCAAAATTCTTTTGCTTTGCTCCTAGATATAGTTCATACCATGTCTTAGGAATCCAGAGTTATTTTTTGAAGGATTTTATGCCTATATATGCTGATTGAACATTTAATAAGATAATCATGACATTTTAAAAGATTTTATACAATGTATTTGTTCCCTTGCATTGCCCTTCTCCCTGTTTTTTCTTCTCCCACTTCCCCAAGTCTACATCACTGGTGCTTTTTCCCCATTTTTTCCCATCTTGTGAGCAAAGTTTTAACAGTACGTAGAAAGTTAACTGCCTGGAGTCTTTTAAATATAAGTAACACGCAACCAGTAATAAGCTGTCGGTTGATTTTTTGCTGCCTGCAAAGAAACATAAACACAGCGCTCATTTCTGGCAGGTTTTTACTGTCAGAGTTTCTCCTATTATATTTATCTTACAATTTGCCAGGGGGTGAAGTTATTAAGTTTTAGCAGCAGCCATCGATCAAGTTCACAAGTTAACACGATAAAGGCTCTGTGCCGCTCCGATCCGGGGAAATGATGATCCTCACTCGGTAATTAACTAAATGAGAAAGTTAAATCTTACTTGAGAGCTGGGAGAGATGAAAGAGAGGTGTTTGTCAGTTTCTCAGTGGAAATTAGAAGCAGTTTTCTGCAATTCCCTAAGCTGCTGCTCTGTCATATTTTACATAAGCACTGGGAAAACGTCTTGTAATTAGTGCTGTCATGGAAGATTTTTTTTTCGCTGAAGGATGTTGGAATAATTCATTAGATTATCAAGAAAGGCTTGTGTCCTGAAATGATTAGCACAGTGAAATTTAAACCATTAACGATAACAAGTTTAGAGCTTGCTGCAGTGCAGGGGCACCCGGGGTATGTCTGTGCCTATTTCAATCATTTCTTATAATTAAACATTATGTCTTTTTTTCCCCCCACTACTAGGACCCATCCAAAAATCCTTTTAAGGTGGCACTATCTACATCAGTGGGTTTACCAGCCTTGGAGGTGTGTGTAGTTAGTAGTTATAATAATGCAGCAGTAAATTAAACTGCTGTGAGTTTCTTGGTTTAGAACAAAAGAACCTATCACCCTGGAAGCTATAAAGTTGCATGAGGGGGCCAATAAACAAGCAAGAGTCTCAGTTTTGAAACCTAAAAATGTTAAATGACTATCCTGTCCGTTTAACTATGTCAGAAATTAGAAAATAATGAAAAACTGCTTTGTTATGAATTTGATGAATTTTATATATGACTTTTCCTATAGTTAGTAAATAGAAAAAAAGATTGGCAAGTGTCCAATCATTAAATTATCGTATATACTGGGACAATGTCAGTTCATTTCCTACTGGGTTTTATTTAAAGGAATTAGAATGACTGCAAGCTTTTTCTTGTTGGTTATTAGAAATCATTCAGATTCATAATGTGAACTTTCCCTCTGCTGACAAATCTGCCCCTTCCTGTCTTGCATGTTCACTAATCAGATCTGACATGTTTATGAGTTCACCTAATATGTAATCATATTTAGTAGAGGCTGTTAAAATATTAATACAATAATCCCACTGAGAAATACGATATTTACTTCTGTTGAAATGTGTGCCCCATTCTATATGTACCATTTTCTTTTCATTTGCACTCCCACTTCCCACCCTACTCCAGAAAAAGGAATGGACTACTCCTTTGATCACTGAGAGTTATACGGTTTAAGAACTAAAAGTAAAATGTTAAAAGTTATCCCACTTTTGAGTATTCATTTCCTTTTTTCTGCATGTTCAATTTGTGACTAAATTTCTTTCAATTTATCTTGAAATCCACTTGTAAAAGAATGCTCAGGTGCCAGTGGGCTCTATCCCTTCTGGGTTCCTTTTCTTTTCCATTCTAGCTCTTGAGAAATGTAGGTCTCCCTGCTATCACCATCTTCATCACTAGGTGTGCTTATCTCTTTCCAATCTAATAAAAATGTAGGCAATCCTATTTCCTCTCAGTTCAACTATGACAATGGCAATGTGGACTTTTTTTTTTTTTTTTTGAGACAAGGTCTCTCTCTGTTGTTCAGGCTGAAGTGCAGTGGCATGACTACTGCTCACTGCAGGCTCAAATAATTCTCCCACCTCAGCCTCCCAAGTAACAGAGACTACAGGCATGCACCACCACACAAAGCTAATTTTTTTTTTTTTTTTCTTTTTGTAGAGATGGAGTCTCACTATGCTGCCAAAGCTGGTCTCAAACTCCTGGGTTCAAGCAGTCCTTCTGCCCTGGCGTCCCAAAGTTCTGGGATTACAGGCATGAGCCACCATGCCTGACTGACTTTTTTTTTTTTTTAAGATGCTTTTGGCCAGGTGCGATGGCTCATGCCTGTAATCCCAACACTTTGGGAGGCCGAGATGGGAGGATCACAAGGTCAGGAGTTTGGGACCAACCTGGCCAACATGGTGAAACCCTGCCTCTACTAAAAACACAAAAATTAGCTGTGCGTGGTGATGCACATCTGTAATCCCAGCTACTTGGGAGTCTGAGGCATGAGAATCGCTTGTACCTGGGAGGCGGAGGTTGCAGTGAGCCGAGATTACACCATTGCACTCCAGCGCTAGGTGAAAGACAAGACTCTGTCTAAAAAAAAAAATAGATAAAAATTAAAAAAGATGCTTTTACAAAGAAATCAAAGGAAAATAATCGGAAAAAGATCTTTAAAGTCATTGTTTTTAGATGTTTATTTAACTGAAGCCTGACAACAGTCTCTAGAGAGTATAACGTAGACCTTAAAAATCTCTTCCTTTCCCCCTCAAAATCCTTGTAAGTTTTGCCTTGTTTCTCCTGGCCACAGGAGCAAGAACACTGTTCTATCCCCATCCAGGTTAATGTACCAGACTGGATATCTAAAGGATCAGCCTGAGGTAGTAAAGTATTATACTAAAATAAATGTATATTACGACTCAGACTTATAATTCTCAACAGGGCGTTTCTCCTTCTCCTTCATCCTCTGTTGTGAGAGTTAAAATACCTTTCTTTTAAACATTTCCTAATCTGCCTATTCTAATCCTAGCCATAGTCACATTTTGCCTGGATTATTTTATCATCCTTCTAATTGATCTTTCTTCCCCTGCTTTTGCAACTTGCTCTTATTATCCCCTCCTGACCTTTCCAGCCCCTGTCCATTCGCTGTGTGGCACCTAGTATAAATATTTGTAAGGCACAAATCAGACGATGCCATACGTGACTATTTCAAAACCTGCAGGGGTTCTCCTTTACACTTCAAATGAAATCTAAACTCTGTAGGATGGCGTAGAAGGCCTTATATTATCTTACCGCCAGCCACCTTAATTCCCGCCATTTTTCCTTAATTCCCACCATTTTCGTGTTCATTCTGCCCAACCACACTGGCCTTCTATCTTTCACCTGAACATACCATCGCACTAGCTCTTCCTTCTATATAGAAGGATCTTTCCCAAGATCTTCACAAGACTGACGTGTCATTCAAATCTCAGCTCAGGTGTCACCTCCTTTAGAGGCATTTCTTGACCACTCCAATTAAAGTAGGCAGCACTCTTTACTTCTTTTCTTTTTTTTTTTTTTTTTTTTTGGAGAGATGATCTCACTCTGTTGCCCAGTCATTCAAGCAGTTCTTATGCTTCAGCCTCCCAAGTAGCTGGGACCACATGTGCACACTGCCATGCCCAGCTAATTTTTGTATTTGGGTTTTTTGTTTTGTTTTGTTTTTTTGCGACAGAGTCTTACTCTGTTGCCCAAACTGGAGTGCAGTGGGCAATCTCAGCTCACTGTAACCTCTGCCTCCCGGGTTCAAGCAAGGGTTCACACACGATCAAGCCCTGCTAATTTTTGTATTTTTAGTAGAGACAGGATTTTGCTATGTATGCCTGGCCAGGCTGGCCTTGAACTCCTGACCTCAAGTAATCCACCCACCTTGGCCTCCCAAAGTGCTGGGATTACAGGCGTGAGCCACCATGCCGGCTGTATTTTTAATAGAGACGAAGTTGCACTATGTTGACCAGGCTGGTCTCGAACTACTGGCCTCAAGTGATCTGTCCGCCCCAGCCTCCCAAAGTGCTGGGATTGCAGGCATGAGCCACCATGCCTGGCCCTTTACTCCTTATTTTATCTTTGTTTGTTTTCTTCACAATCCTTACTGGTCTGAAATTAACATATTTATGTACGTTCTTTCTCCACTCCTCCTCAGAGAAGGCAAAGACACTTTGTATGCCTGTTCACAGCAGTTTCCCTATTACCTGGTCAAGTGCCCAGGATAGAGTAGTCACTCAATAAACTGTTGTTGGTTGATTGATACCACTGAAGTTCCAGCTTTAGTCAAAATTCTTGTCCCGCCCCTCCTAGGCTGCAGCCTTATCCCCTACAAAACCCTTGCCTATTTTATTCTTAAATTAATTCAGCATTTAATCATTATATCCCCTTTCCCCATCATAGTTCTCAGAGCCTTTCCTTAAAACCTTTCTCGAAGCCAAATAGAATCCTTAGATATCTTTTATCATTTGCATCTTTCTTGTCATAAATGTTTTCTTCATCTAGTCGTTGCAACCCCAGTTCTAAAGAGTGTCCTATGTCTGGAACGTCTTTCTCTACTTACTACACCCTTCCTTTTGGTTAAAGCAGGTTTTGCATGCAAACTAGAAATATTTGTCATTTCACCATGAAGTTCAGTCAGTCCACTGTGTATTTCCCAACCTATACATAATACACTTAGTAAAGTCAGCGTACTTAGTATTACAGTGATAGTTGATGGTCAAGCCAGTTGGTGTCTGTAAGTGTCTATTTTTCCCTCCTGGCCCAGGCTGCAGCTTCAGAGAAATTCATGGTAATTTTGAAAGTGGTATATGAAATATATTTTCGGAGATGAAACTGGCCCCTAGGCTTTGAGAACTAAGCTGAAGGACAGTTCTAGAAATACTTAACTCCTTTCATTTTGTGTGCTTGTCACCTGACAGCTTCTTTCTTTCTTGTGGCGACCACTGTTCACTGTAAACAGAAAAGAAGTAGAGGGAGATGTGCAGGGGTGGCAGAAACTTAGTGTTACCATTAAGCTGAGGCTGTTTGTCAGCTTTCCAAGACACTTGAACAGTAGTGGTTGAGTCATTAGGCTTTTGTTGGGAAAGCCAAATCAATTCTACTGCAACCAGTAACCATTATATCTCCCATATCCTCTAATATACAACCTTTTGATTTTTTAATAATTGAACTTTTTCACTGTGTCCTTGTAGATTTTCAGAAGTTCTCAAATTGGAATTTTGCTGCATTTACTTTAGATAATTGTAGAAAAATCCGTATTGGAGAATGATAGAAGAAAGGGACTTGACAACAAAGACCTTTATCTTTAGATTTCTCTACAAATATAACACCTTAGTTACAAATAAAATTCATCTTACAGTGGATTTATCCGTAGGAATACTCTACCCTTAGAAGTTTTTTTAAATAACTTTATTAAAATATAATTTACATACAATAAAATACACCCATTTTAAGTATATAGTTCAATGAATTTTGGCAACTTGTGTAACAATCAAGTTAGAGGACATTTTCATTGTCCCAAAAACATCCCTTGTACCCTTCCCCAGTTAGTCCCATCTCTACATCCAGCCTCAGGCAACCACTGATCTGTTTTTCTAACAATGAGAGTTACTGTTCCTAGAGTTTCATATGAGTAGAATCATAATGGACTCATTTGTACCTGGCTTCTTTGATTCAGCATGTTTTTGAGATTCATCTTTATCATTTTGTGTGTCTGTAGTTTATTCTTTTTATTGCCGAGTACTATTCCATTCTAAAGCAACATCACAGTTTGTTTACCAGTTCATCTCTTGGTGGAAATTTGGATTATTACCATTTTGGGTTTTTATTAATACAGAAGCAAAAAACATTATTGTACCAGTCTTTGTGTTGAACTATGTTTCATTTTAAGGAGGTAAATACCTAAAGTGGAATTGCTGGGTTATTTGGTAAGTGTATGTTTAAACTTTACCAAAAACTGTCAACTTGTTTTCCAAAGTGATTGTACCATTAAACATGACTGCCAACAACGTATGAGAGACCCAGTTGTTCCTCATTCTTGTCCACAGTTAGTATTGTCAGTCTTTTAAATTTTAGCCATTCTAGTAAGTGTGTCGTAATGTCTGGATATTTTAATTTGCGTTTCCCTAATAAGTAATGATGTTGAACATCTTTTCATATGCTTATTGGCATCTGTGGATCTTTTTTTGTGAAGTATCTGTTCAAATCTTTTGCCTATTTAAAAAAACAGAGTTTTTAAAATTATTATTATTGAGTTTTAAGAGTTCTTTATAGATTCTGGATACCAGTCCTTTGTGAAATACATTTATTGCAAATGTTTTCTCCCAGTTTGTGATTTGTCATTTTTATTAACTGTTTCTTTTGGAAATCATGTTTTGAACATTGCCACATGCCAATTTACTGACTTTTTTTTCCCCTTTTATAATGTTTGCCTATTCCAAGAACATCAGGGTTTTCTCCTGTGTTGTCTTTTAGAAGTTTTATAGTTTTAGCTCATATATATAAATCTAGAATTAAGTTAATTTTTATATATGGTATGAAGTTAGGAACAAACTTCATTTCCTCTATGGATATCCAATTATTGAAAAGAATCCTTTCCCTATTTTTTTATTATTATTTTTATGTTTTTGAGAAGGCTCTGTCACTCAATCTAGAGTGGAGTGGCATGATTTAGGCTCACTATAACCTTTTTAGTAGAGACGGGGTTTCACCATGTTGGCCAGGCTGGTCTCGATTTCCTGACCTCAGGTCATCTGCCTGCCTCAGCCTCCCAAAGTGCTGGGATTACAGGCGTGAGCCACCGTGCCTAGCCTCCCCATTGAATTATCTTGGCATCTTTCTTGAAAGTCAGTTGGCTGTATGTATTTCTGGACTCACTATTCCGTTCCATCAATCTATACTTTCGTCCTTACACCAAAGCCACACTCTCTTGATTACTATTATATATAATCTTGAAATTCACTAGTCTGAGTCTTCCATCTTTTTTCAAAGGGTTTTGTTTGTGTTTTGTTTGTTTTTTGTTTTGTTTTGTTTTGTTTTGTTTTGTTTGAGACAGTTTTACTCTGTTGCCCAGGCTGGAGTGCAGTGGCACGATCTTGACTCACTGCAGCCTCTGCCTCCCGGGTTCAAGCAATGCTCCTGCCTCAGTCTCCAGTGTAGCTGGGATTACAGGCATGCACCACCACACCCAGCTAATTTTTCTGTTTTTAGTAGAGACAGGGTTTCACCCTGTCAGCCAGGCTGGTCTCAAACCGCTGACTTCAAGTGATCCACTCACCTCGGCCTCCCAAAGTGCTGGGGTACAGGTGTGAGCCACCACATCCAACCTTTTTTTATATATTCAGGAATATTTTGGTTAAGTTAGGTCCTTTGCTTTTCCTTACAAATTTTAGAATCAGCGAGTTAATTTGCCTGCTGAGACTTTGATATTGCACTAACTCTGTAGGTTGATTTGGAAAGAATAAACATCTTAATAGATCCAATTTCTGAATATAGTGTATCTCTCCATTTATTTAAGTAAGTTTTTTTAAGATTTCCCTCAGTGATGTTTTATAGTTTTCAATTTATAAGTATTACACAACTTTTATCAATTTTTTTTTTTTTTTTGAGACCAAGTCTAGCTCTGTCTCCCAGGCTGGAGTGCCATGGCATGATCTCAGCTCACTGCAAACTCCACCTCCCAGGTTCAAGTGATTCTCCTGCCTCAGCCTCCCGAGTAGTTAGTATACATGTACCACCATGCCCAGCTAATTTTTTGTACTTTTAGTAGAGATGGGGTTTCACTTTGTTAGCCAGGATGGTCTTGATCTCCTGACCTTGTGATCCACCCACCTCTGCCTCCCAAAGTGCTTGGATTACAGGCATGAGCCACCGCGCCCAGCCCTAAATTTTGTATTTATTTTTGAGAATTTTATGTTTTTATGGTACTACAAATTGTATAGGTGGATGGTTTTCAAAAAAAACATTCTTTTTTAATAAGTGTAGGAGTCACTCTCAGGGTGACTAGTGACCTGAAAAGGGACACAAAGGGGGCTAGTGAGTCTCGTGATGTTTCTTGATCTAGGTTTTGGTTATGTGGGTATGTTTACCTTGTGAAAATTAGTTGAGTACACTTAAGATTAAGCATTTTTATGTATACTTTAATGAAAATTAAAATAGAAAAAATATATAGTGAAAAAGAAGAATGTACTTTCAAAAAGAGAGGGAAAGCTCAGCTCCAACTGTGTTATAAGCTCATTAAGAGTGTTGATTGGCGGAACACTTGACTGTATGCTAGGTGGTGTGCTAAGCATGCTTTTCATGAGGGTTTTTTTTTTATTTGTTCCTTACAAAAACCCAATGAAATAGAACCTATTATTATCCCCATTTTATAGATGGGAGAATTAGACTCAGAAAGATCAAGTTATTTATTCCATGTCACACAGCTGCTAAATTGAGGAGCTGGAATTTGAAACCAGGTCTTTTTACTCCAGGGCCAAAGCTTTTAAAACAATACAGTATGGGGTAGCGGTTGAGAGTAACCCATTTGATAATGGATCTCAGGTATGTGTCTTTCTGCCTCATCAAAAAAAATACTCGTTTTGAGGGGTGGTGACTAAAATGTATACCCGCTAGAATAACCCAGAACAGTTGATAAATATGTGAAATCTCAGTTTATACTTTATGTCTAATAACCAAATGTTTGATTCCCGCTTATGATTTGATCGTTGAAAGTATCACAAAGTCTTGACTTATCTTTAGCTTCTGCAGTAGGATGCCCAAACTTTTTAAATCCTTAGTCAGTTTTATCTAACAGTCTGATAGCCACTGATCAAAGCATGACTCCTCATGATTATAGCAATATCTCATTTATTTAATGTGTAAGTGGAATAATTTCAGTAAGTTGCTGATTGTTCTTCTGTGTTACTGGCATTCTGGTCTTTATCCAGAAAACTACTCCAGTAGCACCTGACTCATGTCCATTTCCACCTTTTAAAAGACAAAGGGTGCATTTTAAAAGGCAAATATATTTTTTTTAAAAAATGATAGAGTTTCGGAGGTTTTCATTGTTGGGATTAGAAGTGGCATTTGGTCAAGCTTATAAGCTTGCCTGTGTGTTAGTTCTCTAAATCTTCACATTTCATGAGTTTTCATTTCTGAGATACAAACAAATACCCTATACAAAAAGCAACCCTAAAGTCCCCCAAGGCCTATGTCCAACAAGCTTCTTAGTAATCATTTTTAGTCTGTATCATAGGCAACAGTGGCATTTATGCTAGAAAACATCCACCTCAACACACCAGGATTACAAGGGTCAGCTCCTTCTGTGTATATAAAATGGCCTAATGCCATTCTTGAAAATATGCTTTCAGCTATGTATCTTTACTTTGTAAAGAGGCCTGTGTTTAGGATTTAACATCTAGAAAATAAGCCTCAAGAGTTCAGGGCTGCAGTGAGCTATGATCACTGCACTCTAGCCTGAATGACAGAGCAAGACCCTGTTTCTAAAAATAAAAGAAAATAAGGCAAGCTTGAGCCTTGAAATGAATTATCTAAATTTGGCACAGTTTTATAGCATGTTCCACATTAAGTATGTCTAAGGAGGGATGAACTCTATGGTAACATGGGTCTTCCTGCCACATTTGGGTTGCTTAAGTAAATATGCCAAAGATCCATCAAATTACTTTGAAAAGTACCCAGTTGTACCCATTTGTGATTATCCTTTAAAGAAAATCCTACTTTCTTCAGAGTAGCAAAAGTTTCTATTGATTTCTGAATCTTTTCCCAGTGTCCCCCAGCCTCATACTTGGGTATGATTTTGTCTCCTCCTTTTTTCTCATACTCATATCCAGTCGATCAGCAAATTCAGTAGGATCTGTCTTCAGAATTATACACTGAATCCCAATTATTTCTCACCACCTCTGTAGCTACCACTGTGGTCCAAGAGATTGTTCTCTCTTCCATGGACTGTTGAAGTAGTGTCTTATTTTACCTACCTCCTCCTATTTATGTCCCATATAGTTTTAAAGGACCACATAGCAGTGGTCTTTTTAAACAGTGTCAGATTGTGTTGCTATTATGCTTCTGAGTGTTTGCCCATGTGGCGCCTCTGTATGGCTTCTCATCCTCCATACCTGTCTCTCTCTCACATTAGCCTGAGTTTCTCACATGGTAGCTCAACGCTCTAAGGAGTAAGCAGAAGTTGCCTGGGCTTGGAAGTCCCAGAATGGAATGCAACTTCCTCCCCATTCTCTTAGTCAAAGCCCAGATTCACAGAATAGGACATAATCTCCACTTCTGATGGGAGGGGTAGCATTCATGTAGAGGGAGGACTGGAGTTGCTGGGGCTAATCTGTGGAGATTAGCTACCACCACCGGAATGACCAGGATGATTTGACCCAGGCTACTTCTCCAACCGTAACTTTTCCTTGCTCATTCTATTCCAGCCACACCAGACCCTCTTATTCCTTGAACATGCCAGGCCAACTGCCACCTGGGACCTAGGGTCTCAAAATTCCCATTGCCTAGACCATTCTTCCTTGCTGTCTAGTCCTCATTTACTTCATGTCTGAGTTAAAATGTCACCTTTTTCAGGAAAATATCTCTAACCACTTAGACTTAAATAATCATATTGGTTTTTTGTTAATTGCTGCCTAATAAATCACCACAAACTTAGCTAGTTAAAATAACACCTATTTATTAGTTCTGTGTATAGTTCCAAGGGTCAGAAGTGTGCCACATAGTTCCTGGGTTCTCTGCTCAGAGTATCTCAAGGCTTAAATCAGTCAAGGTGTTGGGCTGGACTGAGTTCTAATCTGGAAGCTCTGAGGGAAAATCCTCTTCTCAGCTCTTTTTTTTTTTTTTTTTTTTTTTTTTTTGAGATGGAGTTTCGCTCTTGTTGCCCAGGCTGGAGTGCAGTGGCGTTATCTTGGCTCACTGCAACCTCCACCTCCTGGGTTCAAGCGATTCTCCTGTCTCAGCTTCCTGAGTAGCTGGGATTACAGGTGCCTGCCACCACACCTGGCTCATTTTTTGTATTTTTAGTAGAGATAGGGTTTTGCCATGTTGGCCAGGCTGATGTCAAACTGCTGACTTTAGGTGACCCACCCACCTCAGCCTCCCAAAGTGCTTGGATTACAGAAGTGAACCACCACGCCCGGCCCTCAGCTCATTCTTCTTGTTGGCAGAATTCAGTTCCTTGCCATTGTAGAACTGAGACCCCCATTTTATTACTCACTGTCAACTGGGGGCTCCTTTCAGCAGCTAGAGACTGACCACATTCCTTGCCAGCTGGCCCCCTTCCTCCTCTGCAACCCGTTGGAGCAAACTCTGCTTTTAAAGCCTCATATGATTAGGTCAGATCCACCAGAGTAATCTCCGTATCTTAAGGTCACCTGATTTGGATCCCTCTTTTAATCACAGCAATAGCTACATTACTGTTTGAACAACTTAGAGAAGGTATGTGTACACCAGGGGCCAAGAGTCTTGGGGACCAGCCGGGCACGGTGGCTCATGCCTGTGATCCCAGCACTTTGGGAGGCCGAGGTGGGCGGATCACCTGAGGTTGGGAGTTCGAGAACAGCCTGACCAAAATGGAGAAACCCTGTCTTTACTAAAAATACAGAATTAGCTGGGCGTGGTGGTATGTGCCTGTAATCCCAGCTACTCGGGAGGCTGAGGCAGGAGAATCACTTGAACCTGGGAGGCAGAGGTTGCAGTGAGCCGAGATCATGCCATTGCACTCCAGCCTGGGCAACAAGACAAACTCTGTCTCAAAACAAACAAAAAAAAGAATCTTGGAGACCATCTTAGAATTTTGCCTACGACAATAACATATACTTTTTTCCTGTTCCTTTATCCTGCTTTACTTTTCTTCATAGCACTACCTACATTATATTTTCTAAGTATTTGCTTGTATTTTGTTTGTTTGTTTGTTTTGGGGGACAGAGTCTCGCCCTGTTGCCCAGGCTGGAGGGAAGTGGTGTAATCTCAGCTCACTGCAACCTCTGCCTCCCGGGTTCAAGCTATTCTCCTGCCTCAGCCTCCTGAGTAGCTGGGATTACAGGTGTAAGCTACTGCGCCTGGCTGCTTGTGTTTTTAATGTGCCTTTTACACTAAGAGTATATGTTAGTGATGTTAGAGACTGTCATTTTTGTTGTTATATTCCTAGTACCAAGGACGGTGTTTGGCACATTGTAGGTGCTCAGTAAATACTTATTGAATGAGTCAATTAATAAAAAAGACTTCATGGGAAATACAGAGCATTTTATTTTATGGAAAAGGGTAGATTGAGCATATGAGTGTTATTTTAGCTTTATGTTCAAAAAGGTACCACAGAGTCTCAGAATATTCTTTGGTTTCTCTTTCCATAAAGGACTTCTTATTTGACAATTAAAAACCAAGTTGTTGGCTGGGCACGGTGGCTATTGCCTGTAATCCCAGCACTTTGGGAGGCTGAAGCGGGCAGATCATTTGAGGTCAGGAGTTCAAGACCAGCCTGTCCAACATGGTGAAACCCTGTCTCTACTAAAAATATAAAACTTAGCCAGGCATGGTGGTGGGCACCTGTAGTCCCAATACTTGGGAGGCTGAGGCAGGAGAATCACTTGATTCTCCACCTGGGAGGTGGAAGTTGCAGTGAGCCAATATTGTGCCAGTGCACTCCAGCCTGGGCAACAGAGCAAGACTCTGCCTAAAAAAAAAAAAGCTGTGATGACAGGGCACAATGGCTCACACCTGTAATCCCAGCACTTTGAAAAGCCAAGGCAGGAAAATTGCTTGAAGCCAGGAGTTTGAGACCAGCCTGGGCAACAAAAGAAGACTCTATCTGTACCAAAAAAATTTAAAAATTAGCTGTACATGGTAGTTTGCACCAATATAGTCTCAGCTACTCTGGAGGCTCAGGTGGGAGGATCGCTTGAGCCCAGGAGCTAGAGGCCGCAGTGAGCTATGATCTCACCACTGCACTCCAGCCTGGGTGATAGAGTGAGACCTTGTCTCAAAAAAAAGTTGTGAGCAAGTAATTGTATAACTGTCCAACAACTGTTGTATACAAGAAAAAGCAAATTAGATTTTTGGCTTGCTAGTAATAACATGCTTTCAGCTTTCGGTTTTTATTTGTGTATCTTCAAGTATTAAGAATGTCTTCTGCAAACTTTTGGAAATGGATGCTTAGTCTTCTGGCGGTATAGCTGATTTACCAACTTTGTATGGTGTTTCTGTGGTTTTCCACGTAATTGCTAATAGAATAACAGAGTCGGCTCAATCGTGTAGACATAACATAGCATGCCATACCAGAAAATCGTGTATATTTCCCTCATTTTCAATACTAATCATTTTGTTTCTTTTAACCCCCTTCTATAGACAAAACTTGCCAATGGCACTTCCAGTATGATTGTGCCCAAGCAACGGAAACTCTCGGCAAGCTATGAAAAGGAAAAGGAACTCTGTGTCAAATACTTTGAGCAGTGGTCAGAGTCAGATCAAGTGGAATTTGTGGAACATCTTATATCCCAAATGTGTCATTACCAACATGGGCACATAAACTCATATCTTAAACCTATGTTGCAGAGAGATTTCATAACTGCTTTGCCAGGTATGTCTACAAGTGTTTGTAAACCATGAATTTGCTGTGATGATAGCAGAACTAAATCTCTAGCTATATATCTGTCTTTAAAAGTCTTTATTGGCTTGATTTTTACAAATTAAGTTCCTTAACTGTACTTTTTGGTGTAAAGCTTTTTTTTTTTTTTTTTTTTTTTGAGACGGAGTCTTGCTCTTTGGCCAGGCTGGAGTGCAGTGGTGTGATCTCGGCTCACTGCAAGCTCCGCCTCCCGGGTTCACGCCATTCTCCTGCCTCAGCCTCCTGAGTAGCTGGGACTAGAGGCGCCCGCCACCACGCCCGGCTAATTTTTGTGTTTTTAGTAGAGACAGGGTTTACCGTGTTAGCCAGGATGGTCTCGATCTCCTGACCTTGTGATCGTCCCGCCTCGGCCTCCCAAAGTGCTAGGATTAGAGGCATGAGCCGCTGCGCTCGGCTGGTATAAAGCTTTTAAAAAAACAAACTCTAGAAATAAAGACTCTTTTTTTTTTTTTTTTTTGAGACCGAGTCTCACTTTGTCGCCTAGGCTGGAGTGAGTGCAGTGGCGTGATCTTGGCTCATTGCAACCTCTGCCTCCCAGGTTCAAGCAATTCTCCTGCCTCAGCCTCCCGAGTAGCTGGGACTACAGGCACCTGACACCATGCCTGGCTAATTTTTGTATTTTTAGTAGAGGCGGGGTTTCACCATATTGGCCAGGTTGATCTTGAACTCTTGACCTCCAATGATTCACCCGCCTCAGCCTCCCAAAGTGCTAGGATTACAGGCATGAGCCACCGCGCCTAGCCGAGACTCCTTTTATCCTATCTTCTTACTCATGCCCTTCTATTCAACCTATTTTTACCCATACATAGGTCCAAATAAAATCTTTTCTGAGGTGTTACCTGGTGTAAGATGTGTCTTTTATAATATGTCTTAGTTTCAAGATATGTTTATGTACTTGGATTTGTATTTCTATGAGAATATATCAACAGAATATTGAAATTCTACAGATGAATAAGAAACATTTTTAATTGAAGTTTTTAGAAAGAAGGATATCTCATAAGCCTGTTGTGGTGTTAAATAAATAAATATAAAATGATATGTAAAATCCTTTTTTTGGAGGGTGCTGTGGTTTTTCTAAATGCTTATTTTTGGAAGGGCTTATTTTCCTGACATAGCATTCCCCCCAAATACTGACACCTAGAACACTTCCAAGGTGTCAGTGTTTGGGGGGAATGCTATGTCAGGAAAATAAGATTCTTGTGTATTCAAAGTTTATTTTAAGAGGAAAAAATCATACCAACTTGAATGAATCTTATCTTAAATGTCATATCTTGTTAGGGGAGGGAGTGGTGTTGTTTTCCAGTTATAGAAGTTACACGAAACTTAGAAAATATTTTAAAACATTTCCTAGAACCCCAGCATTCAGAAAGAACTACTGATTTGCGATATTATTAATATTTTGGCAGGTAGCCTTTCTGTTTTGTCTAGGTATGTGTTTTTATTTTCCTATAAAGCTTTGATCATAAATGTTTTGTGACCATTTTTCTGAATACATTCTCTTCATGTATTTTTCTGAATGTGTGTTCTTTTCAGTTGTTGCATAATATTCTTTACAATGGTTGAAGCATATTATTTAACCCCTTTATTGAACATTTAGGTAGTTTCAAAATTTTTTCCTATTATAAACCATGTGATGATGAATTTTTATACATTAATCTTGTGGGAATCCTACGGAAAAAAATACAGACATGGAATCGCTATATATTAAGGAATATGAACATTTTTAAAGGCTTTTAATACATGGTGCCAAACTATCCCCTGATAAAAATATACCAGCTCATAGCCTCCCAACTATTATACTACTTTGTTTTATATTTGCTAATTATACCTTTTTAAAATTTTTGTTTTTCTGAACTAGGAATTTAAGTTGCTCTTTAAAACAAAAGAAATACCTATTTATATCTTAGGAATAACCCCTGTAAAAACTGAATTTTACCTATATCTTTTGTTAAATGGAATAGATTTTTGCCCCCTTTTTACTCATTGGATTTTGTTTTAGCCATAGGCAAACAGTTTTCTTTGTACAATCTGTGTGTACCTCATTACTTTGTTCTCCCCAATCACTGAGACATGTTACTATCTCAAGCTTATACCACTAAGAATTGAACAGGAGTTGATTAGACCTGTGTATCCTTTACCTAATATTGATCCCTGGTGTGTATCTGCTGACCACTCTATGAGGTATTAAATCATCAATCTAATGCTTTATGGCCATTTAAACTTATAAACCTGTACCATCTGGCTGTGTTTAGTAAACTAAACTACTTCAAAAAGTGCCTGTAGTCCATTAATGTAATGGGTTTGTTTGGAGTGTTAGGTGAAATTACTTCCAAAGACTTATTAAAGGTACGTGGTGAAATGATCAGGAGCAATTTGATGGCACCCATTAAAAACAGGACAGCATTTTGGAAATTTCTGATGGTGTACAAAGTTTTAATATAAATCATACCATTACTGTATTTTACATGAAGAACTAGTTATTATACCTTTAATTGGCTTTTGTTCATGTTTCTTCAATAAGAATTGGGTAATGCACGTCTCCATCTGCTTATACTTAAATACGAACATGCGATGCCAGCCAAACAAAATCTATTTAATGCTTGCTTTCTCAAGTCTGCTGAAAAGTGTGACTGATATCCATACTATCTTTATATGATATGATTCAGGGGAAAGGCCCAAAATGAAATGCCATGTTCTCTTTCTTGTTAAGTTTGTGCCTATGGGAGTAAGAGTATGAAGGAATTCTTCTGAACTATTTAAGTCTATAGAAAACATCTGATATGTACTTTGTAAACAGAAATAACTTTGAATATTTTTATCTCAATTGTGAATGTAGAACAGCAGGCAAAAGAAGTTTTTTTAGTGAGTTCATCCTATTTTATAGGATCTTTTCTTCTGAGACCTCAATACAGATTTGGGTGTTGGAGAACTTTAATTGGGAAGCCCTTCTGGTTTATATGCCCCAGGATCTATTCTCCACTGTTTTCCTCTGCACCTCCTACAAAATATTCTCTGAAATGCTAACCAAGTTATCTTTTGGTCTGGAATTTTTTCGTTTTTGCTCAACTGTCATTTAGGTTTTATAGCAGCAGCTACTCTCAAATATAGTTTTTTTTTTTTTTTAATCTGAAATTAAACTCATTCTTGAACTTAAACATACATCTCTGTCTTTCTCTTGGGATATTTCCATGCCATTCTATATTTCCTTCTTCTCTCCTTTCTGCATGCCCAAAATTCTATAACCCAGCACATTCTGACTTAGTGCCTCTCCCCCAGTACATTTAAAGGATATTTCTTTAACCGAACAGCTTTGGAACTGCAGCAGTAATAGAAACAGAATGAGAAATGGACCTAATATAGAGATTTGGGGGGGTCTGAATCATAGAGTTTGAGATGCCATCCATAGAACATCCCCTAGTGCTGAAATCCATATAGATAGATGTGAATTGTTTTCTGGAATCCTTTTTATTTTTAATGTCTTGGGGGGTTTGCTGGTTGTTAACTTTAACTTCCTTATCTAAAGGAAGATGGAAAATACTGTTCATTTCTGTAACCTTATGGAAAAATTATTGACACTCATTTTACCCAAGCCTCTGTTTGAAAAAGAAACTGGACCACACTAGGGACAATGATGTGCCTTCATAGCAGAACAAATGCTGTTCTGTTTTAAAGGACCTTTTGTAAAAAATCATTCACCACCCTCTGTGTTCTTTTTCTTTGCCTCCTCCCTCTACTGAAAGCTCGGGGTTTGGATCATATTGCTGAGAACATTCTGTCATACCTGGATGCCAAATCACTATGTGCTGCTGAACTTGTATGCAAGGAATGGTACCGAGTGACCTCTGATGGCATGCTATGGAAGAAGCTCATCGAGAGAATGGTCAGGACAGATTCTCTGTGGAGAGGCCTGGCAGAACGAAGAGGGTGGTGAGCCTTTAACTTTTCTTACTATTACATGGCTTCAGGACCTGGCCATTCACAGTCACTGAAAGATTTTTGGGGAGCCAGTGAGACCACTTCTCATTTAATATGGTGATTTTGTTGATTTGCAGCTTAAAATGTAACAGAGAACAAGTGTTCATGTACTCAGCAGTTTTTCTTCTTACCTGTCACTCACAAAATGACATGATATTGTATTAATACTGCTTTGCAAAAAATAATGAAAAGTTTACCAGCCCTCCTGTTTAAAGCATTCTGTTATCTGGGCAGAAGTTGGTACCCTGTGGCTGGGTACAGTGGTTCACACCTGTAATCCTAGCACTTTGGGAGGCCAAGGTGGGCAGATCACTTGAAGCCAGGAGTTTGAGACCAGCCTGGCCAACATGGCGAAACCCTGTCTCTACTAAAGATTCAAAATGTAGCCGGGTGTGGTGCCATGCACCTGTAATCCCAGCTACTCTAGAGGCTGAGGCAGGAGAATCGCATGAACCCAGGCGGTAGACGTTGCAGTGAGTGGAGATTGAGCCATTACACTCCAGCCTAGGTGACAGAGCGTGACTTTGTGTCAAAAAAAAAAAAAAAAAGTTGGTATCCTCCAAAAGGACTGATGGGCAATTTATGAGCCAAAATAAAGTAGATGACTTTGAATCACATAGAAACCATCCAGTATAGCTTTCCCCTAAAATAATCCAAGACAAATGATTTTCTTTTCTTTCAGAAAATTTATTGCCTTTATCTTATGCGTCTGGTGTTTTGTCACCTTTGTAATCAAAAATTATTTTTATGCTCAAGTGGAATAAGAACTCTAGCCATCAGAAAAAGTGAAAATGAAATTCATTATAAATCATTGTTTCTTCTTAAGACTTCTGTTTTTCAAGATTTTCTGACTTAATTCCAAATTCCCCAAAGCATCATATAGTTAGCAGTCTAAGAGACCTCACTACTTTTTTTGTTGTTCTCTTAACAGTGCCATTTCATTAGAACTTCTGAAAGATATCTTTCCTTAAATAATTTTCTCTCAGAGTATGTCTCTAGAATGTCACTATAGGAAAGCTACGTAGTAATAAAGGTAACATTAAATATTCTCGTTGACAGAAAATATTATAATAGGCATGTGTGTGCTTAGTGGTGTCCTTCCAAATTAATTTTTTTTTTTTTTTTTTTTTTTTTTGAGACGGAGTCTTGCTCTGTCACCCAGGCTGGAGTGCAGTGGCGGGATCTCGGCTCACTGCAAGCTCCGCCTCCTGGGTTCACGCCATTCTCCTGCCTCAGCCTCTCGAGTAGCTGGGACTACAGGCGCCCGCTACCACGCCCGGCTAATTTTTTTGTATTTTTAGTAGAGACGGGGTTTCACCGTGTTAGCCAGGATGGTCTTGATCTCCTGACCTTGTGATCCACCCGTCTCGGCCTTCCAAAGTGCTGGGATTACAGGCTTGAGCCACCGCGCCCGGCCCAAATTAATTTTATCAGTTGTTTATCTTGGATCATAAAGAGGAAAACAGTTAAAAATAGAGAACACTTGTAAAAGATAAATATTCATGGACCAGCTTTCCTTCGAATTTTCATTAAATATATTTGGCTCTCTTTCTTTTTTTCTGTCTTTGAAATTTATTAACACCTAGTAAATACAATGACCTATATTATACCAAATGCTTCAGAGATTTTTATCATTCTGGCTATTAGGAAGACTGTTTAAATTTTTCTCTCAAATTGAATTAAAGGAACAAAAAGCTAGGCAATTTTTAGGCTATGTAGAAAAGAATATTGTTGGCCAGGCAGGGTGGCTCACGCCTGTAATCCCAACAGTTTTGGAGGCCAAGGCAAGAGGATTGTTTGAGCCCAGGAGTTTGAGACCAGGCTGAGCAACATAGTGAGACCTCATCTTTACAAAAAAATCAAAAAATTAGCCGGGCCTGGTGGTGCATGCCTGTAATCCCAGCTACTCAGGAGGCTGAGGCGGGAGGATGGCTTCAACCTGGGAAGTTGAGGCTGCAGTGAGCTATGATCATGCCACTGTACTCCAGCCTGGGCAACAGAGCAAGACCCTGTCTCTTTCTCTCTCTCTCTCTCTCTCTCTCTCTCTCTCTCTCTCTCTCTCTCTGTCTCTCTCCCTCTCTCTCTCTCTCTCTCTCACACACACACACACACACACACACACACATTACTACTTCTCAAATATGTTTTTTAATTCTCACTTATTTCACTACATAGAAAAATAGCAATCTTTGATAACCTACTTCATACTTTGGAAATAAACTCTTTAATAGTACAACAAAGCAAATAAAAATAGAGTTATATGGTATTCAGGGTCCATCATTTTGCTGAGTGCTGGGACCAACCTTGAGGATACAGCAGGCAACTGTTTACATGGGAGAATTTTAGGGCAGCTGAGAAGATTTCTCTGTCCCTCAGAAAAAAAGAATCTCTTCTCCAAATAACTCCTGAAATTTCAATTAAGGGGATTCATTCCTTTAGCTATAAAGGTTCTGTTCCCTGTTAAAATACATTGTGTTCCCATTTGGACTGTAAATGACAGTAAACCTTCATCAGACATTGGGAGTTTGCTGAGTCCTTTTTTGAAGGCAGAAAAATCAAGAAGTAAGTAGGCAGTTCTTGGCAGATGGATGTGAAAATGCCAAAGGTAGAAGGCTCCACAGTTTTGCTTGGGATTGGCACTAAATGGCAAGATCTGTTATGTTAGTTACAAAGAAAAAACGATCATTGAGAAGATGGCTTTTGAGCCTTTGTAAAGGGTAGGTGAAATAACCCAGGATCCAGCACTAATTACGACTTTTTTCCCCTATCTCTTTATCCACAGAAACCCATTCCCGCTCTTTTGAGTATCCTTCAGAGTTCTGACTATATCCCCTTGTCTTTGGGCACATTTATCCTCTTAATCCCATGATACACCCCATGAAATTCCAAATATTTATACATCCCATGTCGACTTCCTCCATTATTCCCTTGACTTTCTTGTTGCTGCTTCTATTTTTACATGTTGCCTTTATTCCTGTGTCAGTTGTCCTCCCTTTTTTAAAAAAAAATTTTACTCCATCAGTTTCTCATTTGCTTCTTTCAAATTGTCTTACCAAGCCTAATATGTCAATAAAGTCTTTCTGTGTTATACCTTTCCCCATATGCTAGCTTTGAAAGGTTCTTCCATTTCTACTAACCAAAAATAGTAAGTAAATACAGTTTTCTAATAAAGCTTTGTATCTCTTAAGTTTTAACTTGGTCTTTGATGTTGTATTTTATGTCTAGATGAATTTGACAGTCTTCCCCTGGGACATGAACTCTGTAGTTTTCTCTTTTGAATAATACCGAATATGCTCTCTGCTCAGTAATGGTAACTCTTAAAAGTATAATAAAAGATCACTTGGGAAAAGTCAATTTTCTTAATCAGCAGATCACATTTTATGATAACATTCTGAATTTAATATTTAACATTTATCATGTACTCACATTCTCGTAGGTACTAGGCATTTCACGTAGAAGTAGTCCCTGTTGTCAGAGATCTTCCATCATAAAAGGTTTTGACTTAAAACATAAAGACAGAAGCCAGTTTTCAATACCTAGCCACCCCTTTCTGTAGCACTTTGATCTGAAGAAATTCAGGTACTTTACCAAGACATGGTAAATGCAGTGAGGTGGAAAACAAGATCAGAAGCTTATATGGGTTCTCTTTCCTTAGAATGTAGAGATAGTATCATTGCATAGGAAGAAAATCTTGGAGTGCTAGAGATTAAAAGAAGACAGGAATCTCAGAAATGGTGGGCATTGAGAAACAAGTAGTTAAGAATGTGGGTGGGCTGAGGAATCAGACTTAAAATCTTCACATTCAAAATCTATTATTTGCCTGCAAAGTGTTTGTAGAATAATATTTTACAGAGAAATGTACCATTAATCCGGACTTCTTTCATAACACATCTTGTTTCCCCTTTTGTTTATGCTGGTGTATCATGTTTCATTAATCCCCCTCTTTATAAGTATTATTTTCACTTCTCTTTTTCAGATTTTCTTTTCTGTATTAACACAGAAGTTAGAGCCAGCTACCTTCCTGGACAGGAAATTTTCTCAAATAATTTTCAAGGTGTATAATAGGGAGAGGGAAGGGGAGAAGCACTCCTGGAGACAATAAACAATTAATTATATTGTAATGGAGCTATAGAGGGAGGAGTGGATGACTGGCCCAGAGAAAACATGATTTCTCTGGTGCCAGGATTACACTCAGAGGCATTTCTGCCTATCTCCACTTTGCAAGGCACAGTGCCAGTGAGAACAGCAGTTAGTACACCCATAGTGGGGTTTACTAGCTTCCACACCGTGTTTGGTGGGTTCTTAACTTCAGGATGAGGAATTAAATTTTTTACCCAGCAGGAAGTGATTGCCGTTTACTGATTTTTTTTTGTAGCAAAGATCTAGCTTGGGATACGAGTATTCCAGAGATGTGCTGTCATAAGGAAGGAGATACTAACCAATGTTGCTCACTGGAAACAGGGAAGGCAGTTAAGTACATGTATGTATATACACAGCCAGGAACACACCTGTGAAAGTCAGTTTCATGCCTTAGACTTGATAGCACAATGCTCTTAGGCGTTTCTTTTTTTCTTCTTCCCTAGCTGCTGCTGGACAAACCTGTGATCCTTTTGTTTTCTGTTGAAATGAACTGAATTGCTCCTTTCAAAGCATAGTTGCACTGATTAGCAGCAGCCTGGGTGACTGAGCAGCCACACAGATAAAGACCTAGAAAAAGTGATCTCCATGCCAGAGGCATTGCTGCTGTTTACAATGCTGGGGACCACTACACAGTAAAAGAAGAAAAAAAAAATTATAGGGCATGTGCTAGTTCAAAGGTAATACTTACCATTACTAGCAAAATTTCCAAAAGATGAGGTCAGTGAATCTAAGCAGTAGTCTTAATAGACCAATAGATGAATTCTGATTATACATATTCCATTTGTTTACTGATATTATAATATTTCCAAAGGCTTGGTACTCTGATGTTCTACACTGGAAATAATCATGTTTTACCCAAAAGCAAATCAGTGTTGATCAGATTCCTTAGAGCCCAGAAGGTTGCTCTTTGACATGGGACTCCTGAAATCAGGCTTACCTTTGCTCCTCCCTAGGCAGCTATGGAGAGTATATGGAATGGTAACTGTGAAAACACTTTGAAAATATATGAAGCTCCTTATAAATATATAATGTCGGCCGGGTGTGATGTTTCACGCCTGTAATCCCAGCACTTTGGGAGGCCGAGCAGGCAGGTCATTTGAGGCCAGGAGTTTGAGACCAGCCTGACCAACATGGTGAAACCCCATCTCTACTAAAATACAAAAATTAGCCGGCGTGGTGGCAGATGCTTGTAATCGCAGCTGCTCAGGAGGCTGAGGCAGGAGAATCGCTTGAACCCAGGAGGAGGAGGTTGCAGTGAGCCAACTCACGCTGCTGCACTCCAGCCTGGGCAACAGAGCAAGACTCTGTCTCAAAATATATATGTATATAAATATATAATGTCATGATTTTCATTGGGAAATATTTGTTTTTTTTTAGGGGGCAGTATTTATTCAAAAACAAACCTCCTGACGGGAATGCTCCTCCCAACTCTTTTTATAGAGCACTTTATCCTAAAATTATACAAGACATTGAGGTAAGAATCTATGTATTTTGGGGTATTTGCCCAGTGGCACAGAATTATCAGCATTCTTCAGTCACAATATGGTTACAGCAAGCCCATTAAGGTTTATTGACATGAGTTGCAAGTCAATCTCTTAGCTGGCTGTGGTGGCTCACACCTGTAATCCCAGCACTTTTGGAGGCTGAGGTCAGGAGTTTGAGAGCAGCCTGGCTAACATGGTGAGACCCCTTTCTCTACTAAAAATATAAAAATTAGCCAGGCATGGTGGCACACGCCTGTAATTCCAGCTACTCAGGAGCCTGAGGTAGAAGAATTGCTTGAACCTGGGAGGCACGAGTTGCAGTGAGCCGAGATCGTGCCACTGCACTCCAGCCTGAACGACAGAGTGAGACTCCATCAAAAAAAAAAAAAAAGAAAAAGAAAAGGAAATCAGTCTCTTTACAGGCAAGTAGGGTAGGTAAAATAAACTGCTAGGCAAAATTTTAAAGCTTTAAAAAATTGTTTACTGATAGATACGTAGATGAGAGAGATAAAGAGATTGATCCCTTCATACAATAGCAGTGTGACTGGTAAACTTGTCCTCAAATATCTTCTGAATTGAACCTCCATAGAAGTTCATCAGTAGCAATGGCCATCACATATGTAAGAGCACTGAGTGTATAACCTCACATAGTTTGTAGCTTTTCTCCTCTTGATGAGTAGTCTCTTCCCACTAGATTTATTATTTAATTGAACAAATTATAGGCAGGGGAGTTCTAGGAAACAAACTTTAATTACCTTGCAAAAGGGAAAATATTTTATAAATGTAGATAGTAGCCTTTTAAAGACATTTTAAAGTTTTCCCTAAGTTGTGTATATCCCATAGAGTAAAGCATCGAGCCTTTGATTGTCATTAAAGCCCAAAAAGAGTTTGATTCTAGGCGTTTCCTAACACTGCCACTTTCCCATTCCTTCTTCTCAGACAATAGAATCTAACTGGAGATGTGGAAGACATAGTTTACAGAGAATTCACTGCCGAAGTGAAACAAGCAAAGGAGTTTACTGTTTACAGTATGATGATCAGAAAATAGTAAGCGGCCTTCGAGACAACACAATCAAGGTGAGGTCTGTTCAGTTGTAGGAAGGTAGCGGAGGGAGCGAGGCTGACTACATTCTTAGCACAGTCCAAAGCATAAACTCTAAGCATTATTTCTAGAAAGTAAGTGAAGATTTTAGATTGTTTCCAGTTCCAAAGCCAAAATCATTTCCTTAAAGGACAGACATCTGCTTCCCCCCAGAATATTATACAAATGGGTAGTCCTAGGGTTAAATTCTCTTCTCAAAATGCACTGAATGGGCTATTACTCTTTTGGCCCTCACATAATTATAAACTACCCTGTTCCTTAATGAAAAGGATAAAAGTTTGTGTAGTACTGAAGCTATATATATATATATATATATATATATATATGGGTGGGTGTGTGTGCGCTTAGCTATACCTATAGGGAAGAATGCTTTCCACACTACTCTGGGCTTTGATTATTTGGGGGATCAAACACATAATAGGACCAACAAGTCTCCACAGCACCCCATCATCACATTGATCAAAAGGATCTTATTTGCCATCCTAGATCTGGGATAAAAACACATTGGAATGCAAGCGAATTCTCACAGGCCATACGGGTTCTGTCCTCTGTCTCCAGTATGATGAGAGAGTGATCATAACTGGATCATCGGATTCCACGGTCAGGTAGAAAATTTCATATGCTCTTTTGAACTCTGAAACATCAGCTCTACTCTGTTCTTTGTCATAGATAGTAATTTTGTATATATCGGCACAGTTCTGAAACTAAAGAAGAATAAACCACCAGGTCCCCATCATTTCTGTCAGTCTAGAACTAGAAAACTTGATTTAGGAATGCTTGAGGTAAGTTTACATTTTCACACATTTAAGAAACTACACGTTCTATATTAATTTGGAGGATCATCTATTACAGAAACTTTTCTTATCCTTATGGTAAACTTTGCATTCCTTACAAAAGCCATCTCACAAGGGAATGACATGAATGCAATGAAGCCTTCCTTTCAGGTAGTTGTAACTGTAGTGCAGGTCTGTATTATCTCCTTTGAAACATGTACAGGTGAGCTGTGCTCTCTTTGCCAGCCCCTGCCCTGCCATCCCTGCAGTTTTTAATTGCGAGCTTCACTCAGGGAGGGGCCCTCAATTTCCAGAGGCATTAGTGATTTGATGACACAGCCATTATACTGCTGGAGTCCAGGATAGCTAGAGTTCTGGGTACCAGCAGCACTGCTGGGAACCTCTGTTAGGAATTTTGCCTTAAGCTAAAGGATTTAGCAAACATAATGCATCAAAAGTAACTTAAAAAAAAAATAGACGTAGGAAAAAAGCAGTTAACTGCATTGTTAGATACTCTGAAGTTAAATGTTTACCATTCCAAGTTATCCTCTGTGAATAGAAAAGACTGTTCCTGTTTTTTGTCTTTTGACTTAAAGGCATAGCAAACTTGTCCTTGTAGTTACTGACATTTAACATTTATTGGTGCTTGTGGAGCGAGTGCCCCACAGAATCTGAAACACTGTAGATGCTAACATCATTTATAAAGAAAAGATGATATTCTATAAAAGGGGGCTAAACTGGAAAAAGGAAATAACATGTTATAAAACCCAAAGTAAATAAACAAAAATAGAATAATCAAAATATATCATCACACACAATTCTCAAGCTATCCCAGGACCCCACACTCTGCTGTGAAGCCCATAATTACAATGCAGGGGCTGTTTTAAACCCCTGCCTACTTCAAAACACAGAAATGGGGGCTTAGAATTAGAGTCGTGATTATCTTGGCCTTTGACCTTTGTGATAAAACCTGAGATCCAGGGCAATCAAACTCAAATTCACATTACTAAGTATGTGACAGAAGCATCTTAGCCTATGTCATTTCTGGCTCCTGAGGGCTATCATTGGGATGGGCACTAATGCTACTGTTATTATTCAGATTCCCCATTTAAAATGTATCTTACTAATGGTATCCAATTGAATGTCAGAAGTTTTACAGTCTGGGCCAAATTATTAGGTGACAGTGGCTGCCACCTCATCCTTGCCCTCCACAACTTGCCCATATTTCAAGCAGTATGTCTTAAGGACACACTGGCAGCATCCCATTCCCTTTCTTCTCCCACTCTCCCGGTCCGGCACTCTCTCTAAATATAAGGGGTGGAAGGGTGCATGATGGTCAAATATAGGTAACAGATTGTAGCTTGAGTACCATCTAAATCTCATCTGTCGCTTCCAGAGTGTGGGATGTAAATACAGGTGAAATGCTAAACACGTTGATTCACCATTGTGAAGCAGTTCTGCACTTGCGTTTCAATAATGGCATGATGGTGACCTGCTCCAAAGATCGTTCCATTGCTGTATGGGATATGGCCTCCCCAACTGACATTACCCTCCGGAGGGTGCTGGTCGGACACCGAGCTGCTGTCAATGTTGTAGACTTTGATGACAAGTACATCGTTTCTGCATCTGGGGATAGAACTATAAAGGTAATAAGGCATTTTTCAGTAAGTTTCCAACTTAGAATGGGAAATTCATATGAAAATTTGATCAAGGGCAATTTCATATTTAAACATTGGTGCAGAAAAATATAATATTTAATTCAGAGACTATTCTACAAGTGGAAAGGTAATAAGTGAGACGTTGTGTGACAATTTGGCCGAGGTATTTTATTCCTATAAATAATGGTGAGTGTGAGAAGAGACTAACCCTAGAAGAGTAAATCAATTTGAGGAATTCTCATGTGGTAACAGCCAACTGCAAATTAGTCTCTGTTACCATGAATTTAAATTGTCCTTTGTTTTATTTGTTTGAGAAGTTGACTTCCCTCTAATGGTTCAGTCCTGTTTTCTGCTTCCCTAAGACTCCAGTTGCCATAGATTTTACCAGTAAAAGCACCAAATCAACTGCTCAATGTCATTTTCTTTTTCAGGTATGGAACACAAGTACTTGTGAATTTGTAAGGACCTTAAATGGACACAAACGAGGCATTGCCTGTTTGCAGTACAGGGACAGGCTGGTAGTGAGTGGCTCATCTGACAACACTATCAGGTGAGCACCTAGTAACTTGTATCATAAGGGATTGATATTATGCTCCCATTCATTACTAATGCACAGATCATGCAAGTCTGTAATTTTGTTATGTTTATAATCAACTGTGTTTCCTTTCTGTAGCTTCTTACAGATCAGAAGTTTGCCCCAAGCAGAGAAGCAGCACAGCAAAGCCTTTTGTTGCCCTTCTTTTTAAATTTCTCCTGTCTACAGTTGAAAAGTGCTAATAAACAGCTAAAAGCCTTTTCTTTGCCATTGTTTTCAAGAAATGAAAAGATTTGTTTCCTTACTAGAAATTATGTAATTTTTGTCTTAGCATTACATAATTGGCCAGAGAGTTACCTGTATTTGAAATTATGAAGGTTTCACAGTTGGAAGCCCTTTTTGGGGTGTTCTCTTCACAAAGACGAATGACATAGACATGATTAGAATTTGGAAGATTTATCCATCATTACCCTTCAGTGAAGTACTAAAAGGATGAAAAGGCCATTAAAAAAACAACAGATAGAGCTACTGTTTGTTATATCTAAGGAAATTATTCCTAGAAGTCACTTGAATTGCTCTGAAAACATACAGTTTTTTAAATTAGTACACAAAAGTTTTTGAGAACTGACTTTGCATTTCCATTCTCTGAGAATAACTGTCCTGGACAGTGGTAAAAGAAGTGTCCACCATGGCAGAGGGGGAGGTGCTTTGTGAGAACAGGACATCACTGATAATCTGTATCTTATTCAGTTTGATGACTTCAGGAAACTACTTTCTTAGCTTGGTCATTTCCTGCTCAGGCAACTGTGTGCATTGAATTCGTTTTTATGCCTGGAAGAACCTGTTTACAGAATTATATAAAGCACTGTGCTTTGAAAATACATTTTATGTTTGAACTTAAACCTACATTTTTCTGTGTGAGTTATATAGCAGAAAGGAAATAAATTACATTGAAAGCAGTACATATCTTTGTGGGTGGTGATTGATTTTATTTTGTGAATTTTTAGAAGGCATATAAAGTGTATTATAACATTCCAGACTTAGAAAAGAATACGTGAAAATTCACTTGACTCAATTTTCTCTTCCAGATTATGGGACATAGAATGTGGTGCATGTTTACGAGTGTTAGAAGGCCATGAGGAATTGGTGCGTTGTATTCGATTTGATAACAAGAGGATAGTCAGTGGGGCCTATGATGGGTGAGTGTGCTAACAGTGTAAAAAGAGAAAATCAACGTCTTAATCCTTCCTTATGTTTATGGTGTTAAACATTACCATTCCTTGTTTCTAAAAGCTTATAGATTTTACACAAAGTGATACCATATTTCTTTAATCTGTATATTTACCTCTCCTTGGTTTAGTGTCCTGAAATATTCTTTCCAATCATTTTATTATACTTGTTTGCACATGGTTGTCATTCATATTTTGGTTATTTGGTTATGTATTTGACTGTTTTGCCCTGTAAAGCAAAACAAGAAAAACCCAGTGTTAACAGGCTACCCATGTAAGGTGGTAACCTGTTAACAAAACAGAAACACTCGAGGGCAGTATTTGGGGACTTAGTGTGGTAAGATCTCCAATTTTGATCTCTTGGATTTTTTATCTCTTTTAGTAATTTTTAAAAGTACAGTTCTCTTGTCATCACTTGTCATCCTAGCATTTCATTTATGAGTTTAGTCATCTTTATTTTCTTCTAATTTCTAGTGGTTATGGAATCCATTAATGTTGTGAATGGACCCCACGTCCATCAATCCTAAACACAGAGTAAATTCAAACAAAAGTAGGCTGGGCACAGTGGCTTGTGCATGTAATCCCAACACTTTGGGAGACCGAGACAGGCGGATCACTTGAGTTCAAGACCAGCCTGGCCAACATGGCAAAACTCAGTCTCTACTAAAAGTACAAAAATTAGCCAGGTGTGGTTGCAGGTGCCTGTAATCTCAGCTACTCAGGAGACTGAGGCAGGAGAATTGCTTGAACCAGGGAGGCAGAGGTTGCAGTGAGCCAAGATTGCACCACCACACTCCAGCCTGGGCGACAGAGCAAGACTCCGTCTCCAAAAAAAAAAAAAAAAAAAAAAAAAAAAAGTTGTTCACTTACGAAGGACTCCTTATCATTTCTTTTTGTCAAACTGCCTGATTTTGGGGGTGAAGGGTAGAAGGCTACAGTTCAAATATTGGCAACTTTTTAAATATCAGAAACTAACAACATTATTTTAGTTCATGAGCTAACTATACTGATACATTAATTAGCCAATGCAAGCAGCAAGAAGCTGCTCACTTCTTCTGCTTTGGGTCAGCCATCACTGTTACAACCTTGGGAAATTGTTCAGAGTGTGGTGACATGTTCCAGCTTGGTCAAGACAGTATTTTCTTGTTGCCCTGGCTTTGATCTATACCCACCTGTCTTGGAATTTGTCTGTTATGTACCTTGAGGAAACATGGCCTATAAAAGATTTTTGGAAGAGCTACACTTATTTAAATCAAAAGATGAGGGCTTACTTATATAAACTCCATTGCTCTTACATGGACCCCAGTCCCTCAGTACATGTGACCTGGGCCACTCTTAGAAGTGACCAGGAAGAGGATGCCTCAGAGTTGTACATTTCTAGGTCTATGTAATATCATTAGGAGGTCTAATGTACAGGATCTCCTCTTGATCCCAAAGTGTGGTTTAACTTTACTATTAAATGTCTTCAGTTTGGTTAAAGCTAGCCTGTTTCTCATTTGTAGGTTAATCACGTACATTTCAACTATACTCACCATCCATATTTATTGCCATGAATTTCTGCTGTTCTTCCCTGTGTTCTCTTACTTTTGCTTTTAACTAGCATTTTTGTCCCCTTTTTGATCTTAGAAAAATTAAAGTGTGGGATCTTGTGGCTGCTTTGGACCCCCGTGCTCCTGCAGGGACACTCTGTCTACGGACCCTTGTGGTAAGAGCCTTGCTGTTTAGAGAGCATTGGAGAGCAGGTGGGGGAAGAAATTAAACATTGATGTGCTGTGGAATATGGATTTGAATTTAATAGTTACAACCTCACAAAACCTACAGCTAAGTGGTAAGGCAACCAGTACATGACAATAAAATATGTTTATATAATTCCTTTCATCCAAAAATGCTTTAGAGACTATATATGGAGAGAAATGTGGCAGCTGTTTAACAGCTGCACAGCAACTCTACACAACAGTTTAGTGCAGGAAGTGAATAAGAATTCTGTATCCACCAGAAACAGCAGGGGGTACTAAGGGAGAGAGAATATAATTACTCAAATTGGAACCTGTCCAAAATCTGAGGACCTATACACCTGTGCCTTCAAAAATTACCCTGGGGGCTGGGTGCGGTGGCTCATGCCTATTATCCCAGCACTTTGGGAGGTCAAAGTGGATGGATCACCTGAGGTCAGGAGTTCAAGACCAGCTTGACCAACATGGTGAAACCCTATCTCTACTAAAAATAAAAACAAATTAGCTGAGCATGGTGGTGAGCGCCTGTAATCCCAGCTACTCGGGAGGCTGAGGCAAGAGAATCGCTTGAACCTGAGAGGCGGAGGTTGCAGTGAGCCGAGATCACGCTTGCACTCCAGCCTGGGCAACAAGAGTGAAACTCGATCTTAAAAAAAAAAAAAGGTTCTCTGGGAATCTGCATGAACCCCCGCTGGTCAGCCCCTTAGTTCTGCAGCCTATTCATGAGCTAGTGCCTCCAGCAACTTGAACCCATCTTTTTTATTCTCCATATACCCACTTTTGACATTTGGGCAAAAAAGTGATTCAGAAGGAGAAATATCACTTTCAGAAGCACTAAATTCTTTATCATGTTGTTAGACAGGGGCCCAGATTGATAAATACTGCTTCCATTAGAACATTAGAAAATTAGCTGGAGCAACAGGGTGGACAGAATCTTTTGCAGCACTCGGAGAAAAGATGAGAGCAAGCATTTGAAACCCAGTGTACTAAATCCTGACTGTCAACATTTAGACATTCTTGGCTCTGGAGAAGAGAAAGAGGTTATATTTCTTGTCTTCCTTGTTGGATTTATGTGTGTATGTATAAGACAGGGTCTTCCTCTGTCACCCAGGCTATAGTGAAGTGGCACAATCATAGCTCACTGCAACCTCCAACTCCTGGACTGAAGCAGTACTCCTGCCTTAGCCCTCGAGTATAGCTGGCATTACAGGCTCTAACCACAGCACCGTTTTAATTTTTGTGGAGACAGGGTCTCACTATGTTGCCCAGGCTGGTCTTAAACTCCTGGCCTCAAGCAATCCTCCTGCGTTAGCCTCCCAAAGTGCTGAGATTACAAGTGTGAGCCTCTGTGCCCTGCCCATTGTGGTATTTAAAGCACATTCTTACCATACCAAACATGCTTTACCTACATGTTTCACACATATCTTTTAAAATGTATACTTTTCCTTTTTAAGAAAGTTTTTCTTTTTAAGAGAACCTGTCTCTTAAAAAATGACTGTGCTTTAAATACAACAAGGGGCAGGGCACAGTTGCCCAGACTGGAGTGCAGTGGCTATTCACAGGCATGAACATAGCTCACTGTAGCCTCAAACTGCTGAACCCAAGTGATACTTCTGCTTCTGCCTCCCTGAGCCAGGCCTAAAATGTGTATTTTCTTTCATCTATAATTAATCTAAGTCTGGTTTTTAGGCATAATTTATATGCAGCAAAATTCACTCTTTAAGACATTTTTCTGTTAATTTTGCAGTTGTGTAACCGTCACCACATCAACATGTACAACATTTCCATCATCCTGAAGAGTTCTTTATGCCCCTTCATGTCAATTTACTCCCCTTACCCACTAGCAACTGTTACTGACTATTCATCTGATTTTTATTCCTATAGTTTGCTTTCTCATGAACATCTGATAAATCATGGAGTATGTAGCCTTTTGTGTTTGGCTTTTTTAAGTTCATTGGAGATTCATCCATGTGGTTGTATGTATAAATACTTTGTTGCTTTTTATTGCTGAGTAGTATTCCATTGTATGAATTAGCCAGTTTGTTTATTCATTCACCAATATAAGGACTTTTGGAATGTTTCCAGTTTTTGTTGATTTTTAGTAAAGCCACTGAAAACATTTCCATATAGTCTTTTCTATGTCCATACTGTTTTCATTTCTCTTGGGTAGATATAGGAGTGTGATTTCTGGATTTTATGAAAGTATATTCTTAAATTTAAAAGAAACTGCCAAGCTATTTCCCAAAGTGGCATGGGATTTTGCAAATTGAGACCAGTCTGGGCAACATAGCAATACCTCATCCTTATTTATTAAAAAAAATTTTTTTTAATTTAAGCATTTTACATTTTCACCAACAATGTATAAGAGTTCAATTTTTCTATATCCTTGCCAGCACTTGGTATTGTCAATATTTTTTTAAATTAGACCCATTTGTGGGGGTGTGTAGCGATATATCATTATTAGTTTAATTTGTCTTTCTGTAGCTAATAATACCAAACATCTTTTTGTGAATGCTTATCTTCTTTTGTCACCATTCAGATCTTGCAACCATTTTATTTATTGAGTTGTTTATTAAAATAGATTCATATAGGTATAATGGACATATTATAAATGGACATATTGAAAGTGTACAACTTGGACAGGCATAGTGGCTCATGCCTGTAATCTCAACCCTTTGTGGGGCTGAGGCAGGCAGATCGCTTGAGTTCAGGAGTTAAAGAGCAACGTGGGCAACATATTGAGACTTCACCTCTATAAAAACTAAACAAAAAATTAGCCAGGTATGGTGGCAAGCACCTGTACTCCCAGCTACTTGGGAGGCTGAGGTGGGAGGATTACTTGAGCCAGTGCACTCCAGCCTGGGCAACAGAGTGAGACCCTGTCTCAAAAAAAAGGAAGTGTACAAGTTAATAAATTTTGACATATGTATATACCAGTGAAACCACAAATAATGAAGATATGCTCATGCCCCTTGGTTAGTCCCTCCTTCCTTTTCCATCAGAGCCCATCCCACCTCCCCCTGCCCCAATCTCCAGGCAACCATGGATCTGCTTTCTGTTAATGTTGATTAGTTTGCATTTTCTGGGGCTGTATAAAAATGGAATCATATATTAAATACTTTTTTGCCTGTCTCTTTTCATTAAGCACTCTTTTTTTTTTGAGACAGAGTCTCACTCTGTCGCCAGGCTGGAGTGCCGTGGCATGATCTCGGCTTACTGCAGCCTCTGCCTCCTGGGTTCAAGCGATTCTCCTGCCTCAGCCTCCCGAGTAGCTGGGACTACAGGTGTGTGCCACCACACCCAGCTAATTTTTGTGTTTTTTTAGTAGAGACGGGGTTTCACCATGTTGGCCAAGATGATCTCAATCTCTTGACTTCGTGATCTGCCCACCTCGGTCTCCCAAAATGCTGGGATTACAGGCGTGAGCCACCATGCCCAGCCTCTAAGCACAATTATTTTTGAGATTCACCCATGTTGTTGATGTATATCAATATTTCATTTCCTTTGAAAATTTGCTGAGTAGTATTCTATTGTATGATTATACCCATTCACTATATTGTTTCTCATTTTTGGCTGTTAACAAAGTTTCTATAAACATTTATGTAGAAGTCTTGGGATGAATGTATGCTTTTTGCTTTTATTTCTCTGAGGTAAATACCTAGGAGCAGATGACTAGGTCATATGGTAAGTGTATGTTTAAAATTTTTTTAGAAACTGCCAAACTGTTTTTCAAAGTGGTTTACCATTTTACATTATAGTATAGCAGTGTATGAGAGTTCAGTTACTCCACATTCTTGCCAGTACTGAGCACAGTCTTTAATTTAGTCATTCTCATTGTGGTTTAATTCGTGTATCTCTAATGATTAATAATGTCGAACATCTATTCTTGCCATCTGTATGTCTACTTTGGTGAAGTGTGTTCAAATCTATTCCATTTTTTAATTGAGTGGTTATTGAGTTTTGAGATTCTTTTAGGTATTCTAAGTTACAAATGCTTTATCAGATGTCATTCACAAATATTTTCTTCACATTCATAATTTGTTTCTTTGTTTTCTTAAAAGTGTCTTTCAAAAAGCAGTTCTTAATTTTAAGTCCACTGTATTGACTTTTTCTATTATGGCGTATGTTACTTGCTATTGTATCTCAAAAAAACCTTTGACTAATCCCAAGTCACAAGGATTTTTCCCTGTGTTTTCTTCTCTAAGTTTTATAGTTTTCAGTTTATATGTTCGTCTATGATCCATTTTGAGTTAATCTCTGCATATGGTACAAGGTATAGATCAAAGGGTTGGGCTTTTTTACACATGAATATCCAGTTGTTCCAGCACCGTTTATTCAAAAGACTGTCCTTTCGAAATGCTTTTGCAGCTTTGTCAAAAATGAATTGACCATATATATGTGACTCTACTTTGGGAATCTGTTCTGTTCCATTGATTTTTGTCTGTCTTGATTCCAGTATAATTTTATTTTGATTACTGCAGCTTTTGACCAACTCTTGAAGTCAAGTAATACGAGTCTTTCAGCTTTGTCTTTTTCAGAGGTTTTTGGGGCCTTTGATTTTTCATGTTAATTTTAAAATCAGTTTGCTAATTTCAACCAAAAAAAAGTCTACTGGGAATGTTTTTTAATTTTTTAATAAAGTAGGTATGGGGTCTCAATGTGTTGCCCAGACTGGTCTCAAACTCCTGGCCTCAAATAGTACTCCTACCTCAGACTCCCAAAGTGCTTGGATTATAGGCCTGAGCCACTCCACCTGCTGGGATTTTTGTTGGACTTGTTTTGACTCTAGATCCGTTTGGAGAATATTGACTTTTGAACAATATTGAGTCTTTATCTCTCCATTTGTTTAGGTCTTTTTAAATTTCTCAGCCATGTTGTAGCTTTCAGTGTAAAGGTTTTGCACATCTTTTGTCACATTTATCCCTAAATATTTTGTATTTTTAATGCTATTGGAAAAGGTATTTTTAAACCTTGGTTTCTGATTGTTCATTGCAAATACATAGAAATATACTTTTACTTATTTCCCAATCTGTGTATCTTTTATTTCTCTCTCTCTTTTTTTTTTAATTGCACTGGCTAAGACCTCCAGTACAATGTTAAAAACAATTGGTAAGAGTGAATGTCCCTTTCTTGTTCATGATCTTAGGCGAAAGGCAGTCTTTCACCATTTCACATATATGTATATATAGATGTATGTCAGCTATAGGTTTTTCATAATGACCCCATTATCAGGGGAATAAGCAGTTCCCTTCTGTTCCTAGATTGCTGAGAGTTTTTGTGAGGAATGCATGTTGGATTTTGTGAAATGCTTTATCTGATCCATTGAGATAATCATATGGTTTTTCACTTTTATTCTGTTAATTGGTATATTGCATTGAATTTTTTAAGCTTTAAATCCTTTGCGTTGCTGGTATAAACCCCACTTGTTCATGAGGTATAATCCTTTTTATGTGTTGTTGGATTCACTTTGCTAATATCTTTTTAAGGATTTTTGTGTGTGGTGTATATCTGTGTTTGTAAGGGATATTGGTTTGTTGCTTTATTTTCTATGTCTCTGGTTGACTGTCATGATAATGTTGGCTTTATAAAATAATTTTTGAAGTGTTCCCTCATCCATTTTCTAAGAGTTTGCATACATGATATTATGCTTCTTTAAATGCTTGATAGAATTCACTAGTGAATCATCTAGACCTGGAATTTTCTTTGTGGAAAGTTTTAATCACAACTTCAGTTTCTTTAATAAATATAGCACTCTTCAGATTTAATATTTCTTCTGAAGTCAACTTTAATACTTTCTCTTCCAAGAAGTTTGGCCGTTTTATCTAAATTATCCAATTTATTGAAATAAAGTTATTAATCATGTTCCCTTATTATCCTTTTAATGCCTTTAGGAGCACAGTCATGTTTCCTTTTTCGGTTTCATTGATTTTTTTTTTCTTTTTCTAGCTTCTTAAGGTAGAAACTAAGATCATTGTCTTTGAAACTTTTTTTTTAAATATAATCAGTTGAAGCTATAAATGTTATTGGAAGTAATTCTAATCACTATTTTAGCTACATCCCAAAAAATGTCAATTTAGTTGGTTTATAATATCAGGTCTTCTGTATCCTTAGTGATTTTTCTATTTGTCCTTACCAATTATTGAGAGGAATTTTTATGTCTTCCTGAATTTGTCTGTTTCTCCTTACAGTTGTGACAGCTTTTGCTTCATGGTTTTTGTTTGTTTGAGACAAGGTATCACTATGTCGCCCAGGCTGGAGTGCAGTGGCACACCTATGTCTCACTGCAGCCTCAACCTCCCAGGTTCTATCAATCCACCCGCCTCAGCCTCCCGAGTAGCTGGGACCACAGGCGAGTGCCACCATGTCTGGCTAATTTTTTTGTATTTTTTTGTAGAGATGGAGTTTTGCCACATTGCCCAGGCTGGTCTGGAACTGCTGGGCTCAACCTCAACAAAGTACTGGGATCACAGGCATGAGCCATGGCACCTGGCCTGATTCATGGTTTGTTGTTGTTGTTTTTGTTGTTTTTGAGATGAAGTTTCTCTCTTGTCATCCAGGCTGGAGTGCAGTGGCACGATCTCGGCTTACTGCAACCTCCACCTCCTGGGTTCAAGCGATTCTCCTGCCTCAGCCTCTCAAGTAGCTGGGATTACAGGTGCCTGCCACCACACCCGGCTAATTTTTTGTATTTTTAATAGAGACGGGATTTCACTGTGTTAGCCAGGATGGTCTTCATCTCCTGACCTTGTGATCCGCCCGCCTCAGCCTCCCAAAGTGCTGAGATTACAGGCATGAGCCACCAACTTCTGACCTTTTAAAGAAATTTTTTAATGGAAAAAAGAGAGTTTATTTTTACCCACATGTTTACCTTTTCTGTTGCCTCCCATTCCTTTGTATAAATTCTGTTTCCATCTGATATCATTTTCCTTCTGCTTAAAGAACTTACTTTAACATTTCATATATGCAGGTACACTGGTGACAAATACTTTCACTTGTTGTTTACTTGGGAAAGTTTTTTTTTTTTTAAGGGATGGGATCTCATTCTATAGCCCAGGTTGGAGTACAGTGGCATGATCATAGCTCACTTCAGCCTTGGGCTCCTAGTCTCAAGTAATCCTCCTGACAGCCTCCCACATAGCTGACTACAGGCTTGTGCCACCATATCTGGCTAATTTTCTTTATTTTTTTAGAGATAGGGTCTCATTGTGTTACCCAGACTGGTGTCGAACTCGTGGCCTTACATAATCCTCTTGCTTCACAACCTCCTGAGTAGCTGAGATTATTACAGGTGCAAGCCACTGCGCCTGGCTCTGAAAAAGTTTTCATTTTGCCTTCATTTTTGAAAGATATTTTTGCTGGCTAAATAATTCTATATAGGCCAGGCATGGTGTCTCACACCTGTAATCCTGGCACTTTGGGAGTCTGAGGCGGGTGGATCACTTGAGCTCAGGAGTTCAAGACCAGCCTATCAACATGGCGACCCCTTCTCTTCAAAAATACAAAGATAAGCTGGGCATGGTGGCACGTGCCTGTAGTCCCAACAACTTTTGGGAGGCTGAGGTATGAGGATCCTATGAGTCTGGGAGATTGAGGCTGCAGTAAGCCATGAATGTGCCACTGCACTCCAGCTTGGGTGAGAATGAGACCCTGTCTCAAAAAAAAAAAAAGAATTCTAGATTGACAGTGTCTTTCAGCACTTTAATGATGTCATTCCATTTTCTTCTGGTTTGGTTTCTGACTAGAAGTTGGAAGTCACTCGTCTAAATTATGTATCTTTTTCCTCTGACTGCCTTTAAGATTTTCTCTTTATGATTAGTTTTCAGCAATTTGCTTATGATGTGTCTTGGCGTGGTTTTCTTTGTATTTTTCCTACTTCACATTAAAAAATAGAATATACAGAGCGATTTGAAGAAGGCTAAACTATATGTTGTCTACAAGAAAGCTACTTTAACTATAAAGACACATACCCCTTAAAAGTAAATGGTTAGCGAAAGATATAACACATGTTATAGACTGAATTGTGTTCCCCTAAAATTTATATGATGTCTTAACTACCGGTACCTCAGAATGTGACTGTATTTGGAGTTATAGGAGCTTTCAAGAGGTAAATAAGGTTAAATGAAGTCATTGGAGTAGGCCCTAACCCGATATGACTGGTGTCCTTATAACAAGAGGAGATTGGGACACACAGAGACCATGTGAAGATAAAGGGAGAAGATGACCATCTACAAGTCAAAGGAGAAGCATCAGAATGAAACCAACCCTGCCAACACTTTGATCTTGGAATTCTAGTCTCCAGACTGTAGGGAAATTAATTTCTATTTTTTGAGCCACCTAGTGTATGCCATACTTTGTTATGGCACCCCTAGCCCTGATGGACCATTCTAACACTAGTCAGAAGAAAGTTGGGGTAGCTGTATTAATTACAGAGAGAGCAAACCTCAGAGCAAGGAATATTATCAGGGATAAAGAGAAGTGTTGTATAATGATAAAGGGGCCAGTTCTTCAAGAAGACCTAACAATCCTTAACATGTACACACCTAATAACAGAGCATCAAAACATGAGGCAAAAAACCATAGAACTGCAAGGAAAGAATAGATGCATCCACTATTATAGTTGGAGACTTCAACACCCCCATCAGTAATGGACAGATCTGGCAGGCAGCCAATTCAGTAAGAACATAGTTGAATTTAGCAGTACCATCAATCAAGTGTATATAATTGACGTCTGTAGAATGCTTCATCCAACAGCAGCAGAATACACATTCTTCTCAAGCTCCCAAGGAAATTACACCAAGGCAGACCACAGTCAGGGCCATAGAATGCACCTTAAAAATTTTACAAGAATAGAAATCATACTGCATATGCTGCCAGATTACAGTGGCATTCAGTAATGGAAAGATAGCTGGAAAATCCCAAAATATGTGGAGATTAAACAATACACTTCTAAATAACACGTAGGTCAAGAAGAAATCACAAGAGAAATTGAAATGTATTTTTTTTTAAATTTTTACTTTTAATTTTTGTGGGTACATAGTAGGTTTATATATTTATGGGGAACATGTGATGTTTTGAAAAGTATTTTGAAGTAAACAAAAATGAAAACAGCTATCAAAATGTGTGGGATGCAGTGAAAGCAGTGCTTAGAGGGAAATTTATAGCAATGAATGCATATCTTATAAAATATCTAAAATCAATAGTCTAAGCTTCTAGTAGAGCTAACTAAGAGAAGAGCAAATTAAATTCAAAGTAAGTAGAGGAAAAGAAATAATAAAAACTAGACCAGAAATCAATGAAATTGAAAACAGGAAATCAATGGAGTACATCAAGACCAAAAGCTAGTTCTTTGAAAGGATCAATAAAATGGATGAGCCTCTAGCCAGACTACGAAAAACAAAGAAGACATACTTTACTAATATTAGAAAGCGATCCCAGATCTTCACAGAATCAATACTTAATAATCTTTCCAAACAGAGAAACTAAGCCCAGGTAGATTCACTGGTGAATTCTACCAAACATTTGAATAAGTTGTATCAATTTTCTATCATTTTTTTCTACAAGATAAAAACAGAATGAATAACTTGCTAACTCATCCTATGAAGCATTACCCTAAAACCAAAACCAGACAAATACAATATAGGAAAAGAAAAATACAGACTAATAATGGCTAAGCTATGAAGTGCAATAGGTTAGGCAGATCAAATGCATTTTCAGCTTAGGATAGTTTCATTTACAACAGGTTCATCAGGATGTAACCTATTGTAATTTGAGGAGCATCTGTATTTTAAACTATTTGATTCGTGCTTGAACCCAGGAGGCGAAGGTTGCAGTGAGCCAAGATCGCATCACTTCTAGCCTGGGCAACAAGAACGAAACTCTGTCTCAAAATAAATAAATAAATATTTGATTCAGACATATGTATGGTTTTTCTTTTTCTTTTTCTTTTTCTTTTTCTTTTTCTTTTTTTTGAGACAGAGTTTCACTCTTGTTGCCCAGGCTGGAGTGCAGTGACACAATCTCGGCTCACTGCAACCTCCGCCTCCTGGATGCAAGCTATTCTCCTGCCTTAGCCTCCCGAGTAGCTAGGATTACAGGTGCCCGCCACCACACTTGGCTGAATTTTGTATTTTTAGTAGATACTGGGTTTCTCCATGTTGGCCAGGCTGGTCTCGAACTCCTAACCTCATGATCTGCCTGCCTTGGCCTCCCAAAGATCTGGGATTACAGGCGTGAGCCACTGCACCCGGCCATGTATGGTCTTATTATTGCCGTTATGTTTAGCAATTTCATGATTTCTAAAATTTTTTTTGGGGGGGGGGACAGAGTCTTGCTGTGTCCCCCAGACTGGAGTGCAGTGGCTCGATCTCAGCTCACTGCAAGCTCCGTCTCCTGGGTTCACGCCATTCTCCTGCCTCAGCCTCCCGAGTAGCTGGGACTACAGGCGCCCACCACCATGCCCGGCTAATTTTTTGTATTTTCAGTAGAAACGGGATTTTGCTGTGTTAGCCAGGATGGTCTCGATCTCCTGACCTTGTGATCCGCCCATCTCGGCCTCCCAAAGTGCTGGGATTACAGGCATCAGTCACCGCACCGGCCTCTAAAATATTATAAAATGTAATAATGTGCCAATAAAATGTAGTAACTCTTAAATTTAAAAAATCCTCAACAAAATATTAGCAAATTAAATCCAACGATGTATGAAAAGAATTATACCCTGTGACCAAGTGAGATTCATGCCAGGTATGCAAGGCTGGTTCAGCATTCAGAAATCAATTAATGTAATCCATCACATCAGGGGACTATAGAAGACAAATCACATGTTTATATCAATAGATGCAGTAAAAGCATTTGACAAAATCCAACACCCATTCATGATAAAAACTCTCAACAAACAAGGGATAGAGAGGCTTTTCCTCAACATCATAAAGAAAAATGCAAATTAAAATTATAATAAAATACTACTACAAACCTACCAAAATAAGTGTAAAAGATTGGCAATATCAATTTTTGGTGAAGATGTGGAGTAATGAACTCTGATAAACTGTTGGTGTGAGTATAAATTGGCATGACTTTTAAAAAATTGTTTCATAGTATCTTCTAAAGCCAAACATACACCTACCCCATGGCCCAGCAAGTCTACTCCTAGTTGAAATGAGTGCATATATTCAGCAAAAGACACATACATAAATGTTCATAGCAGCTTTGTTGTATAATAGTCATAAACTATAATCAGCCCCTATGTCCACCAACAAGAGAATAGATGGATTGTATATTCATACAGTAGAATATCAACCAGTAATAAAAAAGAATAAACTACCATTTTACATTCAGCAACATAGAAGAATCTTATAATGTTGACTGAAAGAAGCCAGGCATGAGCTGTGCTCGGTGGCTCATGCCTGTAATCCCAGCACTTTGGGAGGCTGAGGCCGGCGGATTGCCTGAGTTCAGCAGTTGGAGACCAGCCTGGGCAGCATGGTGAAATCCCGTCTTTACTAAAATACAAAAAATTAGCCAAGCATGGCGGGGGGCGCCTGTAGTCCCAGCTACTCGGGAGGCTGAGGCAGGAGAAACGCTTGAACCTGGGAGGCAGAAGTTGCAGTGAGCCGAGATCGCACCACTGCACTCCAGCCTTGCCACAGAGCAAGACTCTGTTTCAAAAAAAAAGGCAGGCATAAAAGAATACATACTATATGACTATATGAAATTCAATAAGAGAGTAAACAAATTAATAACAATAACAACATTGGGCCAGGCAAAGTGGCCCACACGTATAATCTCAGAGCTTTGGGAGGCCAAGGCAGAAGGACTGCTTGAGTCCATGAGTTCAAGACCAGCCTGGGCAACAAAAACACCTGGTTGCTACAAAAAAAAAAGAAAGAAAGAAAAGAAAAGCTGGGCATGGTGGCATGTGCCTGTAGTCCTCACTACTTGGGAGGCTGAAGCAGGAAGATCACTTGAGCCCAGGAGTTTGAGGTTACGGTGAACTATGATCACACTACTGCATTCTTACCTGGGCAATAAAGCGAGACCCTGCATCTAAAAATGACGATCATGATGACACCTGTAATCCCAGCACTTTGGGAGGCCAAGGTGGGCGGATCACGAGGTCAGGAGATTGAGACCATCCTAACACAATGAAACCCCATCTCCACTAAAAATACAAAAAATTAGCCAGGCGTTGTGGCGGGCGCCTGTAGTCCCAGCTACGTCTGAGGCAGGAGAATGGCATGAACCCAGGAGGCAGAGCTTGCGGTGAGCGGAGATCACGCCACTGCACTCCAGCCTGGGCAACAGAGCAAGACTCAGTCTCAAAAAAAAAAAAAAGGTGATGATGATGATAAAATTGGAGTGGAAATAACATTGTTTAGTAAGGGGTGTGAGATTGTTTTCCAGTATGCTGGGAACATTCTACATCTTCATCAGGGTAGTGGTAACTGCCAGTGGTGTGCTAGAACAGGCTCATGCTCACTTATGAGAGCCAACTATTCATGAATTTTGCAAGCTGGTTGACTATTACTAGCTTATAATTGGCCATGGTAGGAGTTTTTAATGCCGTGGAAATCTACCAGTGGTTTTACAAAGTAGCAAAGTTGGTTGATAAACATTTATCAGCATACTGCTTATTGCTCACCAATCCTTGACCTCTGATTATGGAAGGAACTTAGAAGATAAAACCAGGGAGGTAGTAAGGAATGCTGTCATCCACCCTAAGCCAAAAAGGGTTGGCATGAGAAACTATTAATAGCATGCTATTTAGCATGTCTTGGCCAAAGAGTATTAACTTTGTTTATAGCTGCCTAGTATTTGACTTTTCCATGCTGCCTTTAGCCCAAGTAAATTTTCTTTTTTTAAAATTTATTTATTTATGTATTTATTTAGACAGAGCCTCACTCTGTTACCTAGGCTGGAGTGCAGTGGCATGATCTCAGCTCACTGCAACCTCTGCCTCCCAGGTTCAAGCAATTCTTCTGCCTCAGCTTCCCAAGTAACTGGGACTACAGGCACGTGCCACCATGCCCAGCTAATTTTTTGTATTTTTAGTAGAGATGGGGTTTCACCGTGTTAGCCAGGATGGTCTAGATCTCCTGACCTCGTGATCCGCCCGCCTCGGGCTCCCAAAGTGCTGGGATTACAGCCATGAGCCACTGCACCCGGCCTCTCTCTTTTTTTAAAAAAACAACTTCATGGTAGAAAATTAACAGCAAACCATAGCCTTTCTGTAGACTCCTTTTGACATCTTGCTGAATTTGTGTCCTATTGATTTTGAGTAGTTCAAGTTCCTACCCTTTTTGTTTCTACTTCTTTAGGAGCATTCCGGAAGAGTTTTTCGACTCCAGTTTGATGAATTCCAGATTGTCAGTAGTTCACATGATGACACAATCCTCATCTGGGACTTCCTAAATGATCCAGCTGCCCAAGCTGAACCCCCCCGTTCCCCTTCTCGAACATACACCTACATCTCCAGATAAATAACCATATACTGACCTCAAACTTGCCCAGGTATCAAAATCTATTATGTACATAACACTGTGGGTAGGAGACAGGGTATTAGCTGTAAGGTATTGCTAGTTCATGGAGCTTTCTCCTGCCATTTGTGTCACCAAGTCCTGTAAAGCCGAGGAAGCAGACGATGTGAGACAGGGCTGAAGCTGCCACAGTATGGACAGTGCCTTTCACCAAGGTAGCCAGCCTCAGTTCTAGGTGATTCTAGGGTCCTATGTGTGTGGTAAGCCTAGTCATTCCTGCCCTAGTTATCTAGTAGTACTGTTATGAAAATAAAATGAGATTTGAATCAGTTTGAAAACTAAGTAATGACCCAAAGGCCTGTGATGTTTAAGTTCCCAGATCACACAATACCTACAATAGAGACGTTTCAAGCCAAGTAGACACTCTGATGTCTAATGTGTGAATGGAAACATCTCTTGGTGAAAGTTCACACTGACATAGAAATAAAAGGGGAGATTTTAAAAGGAATATAAAAAGTAGCTTTTATATCCCTGTCCCCATTCCTCAACCCTCCAAAAAGAGGACCTGTCTTTTGACCTCTGACGTTGGTGAGAACTCCATGTGTCCTCCCACTCAAGTCTCCAAACTCTCTCTCAGGCAGGGGAAGATCCTAAAATACCCAGGTGGTCCATACATATTATGGTATATTCAGATCATACCTGGTGTTCTGACCAGTTTGAATACACTAGGTTGTTGCCAGTTTGAGAAGGCTGCCCTAGCTGCTGAGGAGCGTTGCCTCAGTTCTCCTGGCGGAAGTACATGTTCGCTACACGTTTCTGCATCTCTCTTTGCAGTGTTCCACTGAGGGCAGTGATTCACGCCCAACTGGGCTTGCCTCAGCGCCTCTTTCTCTCACAGAGGACACGGTTCATCGTTCCTCAGCCAAGTCGCACAGGCTATGTGCCCTTGGACAAGTAACTTCCCAGAGCCTGAATCTCCTGATGAGTAACATGAGGGGCACTGCTCACCTCATGGAGCCCTGTGAAGGCTGCATGGAGATACTGTATGGAAAATTCCTAGTGCTTAGCACAGTGCCGAATACATAGCATGCCCTCAGGAAAAACTGGTCATTAGTATTAATACTGCAATCTCCCTATACCTACCCCCTCCTTTTGCCCAAAATTTTATCTTCCTTAGACTTCTGTGACACTTTGCTATTTTTAATATTCTTCCTGGCTCTCTGATTATTTGTGCCTCTTTCCCCCTCACTCCTAAGAGTCTGTTTCTGGCTTTTCTTATTATTTTTATTTTATCTTATTTCTTTTTTTTGAGACGTAGTCTCGCTCTTTCGCCCAGGCTGGAGTGCAGTGGCGCGATCTCGGCTCACTGCAAGCTCTGCCACCTGGGTTCACACCATTCTCCTGCCTCAGCCTCCTGAGTAGCTGGGACTACAGGTGCCCGCCACCGTGCCAGGCTAACTTTTTGTATTTTTAGTAGAGACAGGGTTCCACCATATTAGCCAGGATGGTCTCGATCTCCTGACCTCATGATTCACCTGCCTCGGCCTCTCAAGGCCAAGCCACCGCGCCCGGCCTATTTTATTTCTTGAGACAGGGCTTCGCTCCTGTCGCCCAAGCTGGAGTGCAGTGGCACAATGTCAGCTCACTGCAACCTCCACCTCCCAGGCTCAAGTGATTCTCCTGCCTCAGCCTCCTGAGTACAACAGGCACACAACACCACACCCAGCTAATTGTTTGTATTTTTTTTTTTAGAAATGGGGTTTCACCATGTTGCCCAGGCTGGTCTCGAACTCCTGAGCTCAAGTGATCCACCTCCCTTGGCCTCCCAAAGTATTGGGATTACAGGTGTGAGCCACCATGCCCGGCCTCTCTTTCTTCCTTATCTGAGTTCCTTCTTAGGCTGCCTTCTCTCTTCCCAAAGCTTCAGATCTCATCTCAATGTAGAAGACTCAAATTTCTGTCTCCAGTCCAAGCCTCTGCTTTAATCTCCAGACCACATTTCCAGCTGCCATCCACACAGCTGTCCTTGAAGACAGCAAGAGCACTTCTAGTGCTCACATCCTCAACTACACTGTCCCCTCCTTTACACTGCTGGTACCCTCCAGCCACACAGCCGGGCCAGCTTTCCTTGATTCCCCCACTTCTGTTAGTGGCACCACCATGCTCATGGCCACTCAAAGGCAGGGCCCACAGACCATCCCCGACCCCTGTCCTGCCATTCTACAGGGCAGGTGAAAGCTATGCCAACCGTGGTCACTCTCAGCCTAAAGACATCAGAGTCACTCTGCTTGAACACCACAGCCCTGAGCATGTCAGCAAGCCCTGCCTTTAGTGTAACTTCCCCATCAGCCCAGGTCACCTTTGACAGAAGCTTCTGCATGGCATAGACAGAGAGCAGGCATTAGGAAGGACTCCTAAGCCTTTTCCCCATTGGCAGCTAAGTGAATGCTCTTTTTTCTTCAAGCAAGTAAGAAATATCGAAAAAGGGGCTAATGACTGTTTGCTCTGTTTTCACACAGGACCCATTAAAGTTGCGGTATTTAACGTATCTGCCAATACCAGGACGAGCAACAACAGTAACAATCAAACTACTGCCCAGTTTCCCCGGACTAGCCGAGGAGCAGGGCTTTGAGACTCCTGTTGGGACAGTTGGTTTGCAGTCGGCCCAGGACAGTCTACTCAGCACAGCTGACTGCTTCAGTGCTGCTATCAGAAGATATCTTCTATCTTTTGTGAATGATTGGAACTTTTAAACCTCCCCTCCTCTCCTCCTTTCCCCTCTGCACCTAGTTTTTTCCCATTGGTTCCAGACAAAGATGACTTATAAATATATTTAGTGTTTTGCCAGAATCTCTCTTGCTTTGCCATTAAGCAGAAGAACTAGTTTTCCTGTATAGCCTGCTGGGAGAGACCCAGTTCTAGGGGATGGGGGATGCAGCTTCAAGCCAGACAGTACCCAGTGTCTCCCTGTTAACTGCAGGAATGCCAAGCACCTGGCCAGAGCAGCCCAGCCCCAATGTGCTTAGGAGGAGACAGAGCTCGCTTTGTTAGCCTCTGGGGCAAGAAAAAGAAAACACAAGAATGTATACACTGGAAGATTTGGGCCTCCTGCCTGCCTTCTCTTTGTTTCTGTTCCTCTTCCCATCTACTTGCCTACTCCCCTTCAACCTTTCTTCTCTGTCTGCTCCACCTGAGAAGAAAGTGTATGAAGAGAGTGTCCTCCTCTAGCATGAGCCAGATCAGCCAGAAAATGCAACACTTGGAAGAGTTAAATGCTGTTCAGTGAAGATTTCAGCCCCAGACCTTTGCTGCAAGTGACCCTGTGGCAGCAGTGGATTCTCGGACATGATATTCTCATCATATTTGCAACTCTTCTCTCTCCTCCTTCCCCACACCCAAAAGGAGGATGGGGGGCAGGGGGCGGGGAGAAGTTTCTTGGGCTCCATCAATGGCTGCATCTTTTCTGGACTCAGCAGTGTCCTTGATTCCATGTAGAGTGTGGAAAGGAGTTGCTGATTGCATTTCCTCTCATTAACAATTAGGTGTGTAATAAAAAGCATTGTACTTCATCTTAAATCACTGGTAAGGCTCAGCCTACAGAAAGGTTTGAAATGGCCAGAACCAAATGCTTGGTGCATTCTGCATAATGGTTTCCATCTCCGATTTCCTCATCAGGGCCTGTGAGTATCCAGGTGCCTGTATCTTTGCGAAGACCCTGATCAAGGTAGCTTAAGAGAGATAGGAGAAAACACTGGTTTTTTTGTTTGTTTGTTTTTTGTTTTTGTTTTTGTTTTTTGGCCAGTTAAATATCATCTCTCAAAAATTGATCTCACCATGTCAACTTTGCACTGCAGAACCTTCCTTCTGCTTCTCCCACACCCAGTATTTGCAGAGGGGCAAAGCTGCCCGAGAGAGAGGATCAGGGTGAAGTATGGCATACAGGGTTTATAAATGGGACAAAAACTGCCTTTTCTTCCTCCTCCTGACCTTATTTTACTCTTCACTCTCCCCAGCCAATAAAATGTCTGTGGCGATTGGCAAACAGCATAAATGGCTGGACCTCGGCAAGGGTCAGGTAAACCTAGCCACTCGGAAGGCAGCTGTGTGAGCTGCCAAAGCTAGTGGGCTTCAGGTGCAAGGGCACCTGTGCCACACCAACCTGGGAGCACACAGAATACTATTAATGTGCACCCAGCTGGTCTCCCCAGGCAAGAAGGTATCCTCTTCCCAAGGTGTACCCAGACTGGATGTTGTGACTACATATTTGAGAGTCAGTTTATGCATATGCACTCTACCTTTCCTGCTTTATGAGTATTTTTAAGCTTTTAGTTCAAGGTTATATTCAGAAAATATTTCCAGTGTAATGATACATCGTAGCCTAGGAAATATTTTCTCAATGTAATTCCCTTCCCAGCTACCCAAATGCTACAGAGAAATGTTTTCTACTTGGCCACTATCAGGGTTCGTCATCTATTGTGTTGACTATTAATGGCTTTTTGATTGGGTAAGGATTTTGCTATAGATGAAGATAGAGGGCTGTCAGCCCTGAAAAACACACAGGTCAGACATTAAAAAGGCATGGGTTTCAAGCTGTCTCAAAATATTGTCCAATAGCCATAATTTTACCAGCCCTTCTGTCATATGCTGCTATTACAAAGTGGAAGCTGTTGAATGTTTATTGGTGCCCAGGGTTTTGCTCTCCAATCTAGGTTCAGTTGAAGGAATATTGTTTCTAAGACTGTTTTGAAACATGTCCAGTACATCACAAAGGAGATCAGGTCGAATCCTACAGATGTGGAGCCATTCCCCCAGTTCAGGATATTCTCCAAGTTGTCCTCTCTGCTGCTGATGGAAATGGGAATGAAGTTAAGTGGTCTGAAAAACTTGAATCGTTCACATTTCTCAGCCCTGGGGGTCATTTACCAGTTCATTGTAGAAGAAATAATCAGGTAAGTAAAAGTTCATTTCCAGAGAAGGTAAACCCCACTTACCATCTCTGCATGATTTCAGTGGGAATTGATTATCACTAATCCCCAGCTGGGCTAGAATAAATGTAAAGTTTGACCTTTTTAAAACAAAAAGAGAGACAAAGTCTCAGCACATTCCAAGGAGTGATAGAAACAGAGCTGAAGGTGTCCTCATGGTAGATTAGTCTCTTCTCACTAAAATTTATTTTCCAACGTAGGGCCTAAAGGAAACCTTTTTTAAAGACAGGCTGAAACCCGTTCGAAGGCAGAGGAAGAGGCGCAGACACGTGACCTTTTGGTGCACACTGGGGCTACTTGGACAAGACCAACATGCCTTGCTGCACGTGTGTGTATTTCACTGCTGAGAACATCCTTTAACTTTGTGTGCAATTTGAAAGCATGTGAATCATGGATGGAAGGCCGTTTGTACATGTCCCTTGGCAAATTCTTTCTGGTGTCTCCTAACTTCAGAGACAGGGACTCTTTTGGATCTCTATTGACAGGTAATAAAGTCTGGCCCTCATAACTTGTTTCTGAACTAGAAAAGACTGAGACCCCTACATCATTCTTGTTTTTCTGCTTGAGTAAGAACAATCCTTTTTTATTTTTCTTCTGTGCAGTCTAAAGCTACAGAGGAAAAAAATGCACTCTTCCCTTGCTGGCTGCTGGTACCATTGGTCTAAACAGCTGTAGTTGGTCTACTCCTTACTTAGCACTTGATTGTGTGGGGGAAAAAAGGTGGGAGGGGTGGGGAATACTGGAAATAATCAGGGCAATTTTTTTTCTTTCCTATAATTGGATTAGATACCTTGGTACTGTTAACCTTCTCAGCATCTCCCTTTTGCCTTAGATGGCAACACCCTCCAGCCTGAAGCAGAGCAGTCCAACCCAGATTAGTGCAGCCCTGAGACTTGGGGTACAGCCTCCCTGGTCTTCCTCCACACAGCTGATCACCAACAGACCAGACCTCCTTTAACCACAGTGTCAACATAGTGTTGGAAAGAGAGCCATCTCTTAGGGGAATAAAACTGAGTTTCACTTCTTTACCTGTAGCTCATCTGTGGTGTCAGAATCCTTTGAGCTGAAGAGATAAATCAAAAGAGCATGATGATGGCTGCCTGGTTTCAGGTGGAACTTAATGCATTGATCTTTAGAAACCCCTTCTGTTGGAAGTAGAGTAGCTATGATCTAAAATGTCCTGGAGGCAGATGACATTGAAAATATGTGCTTTCCAACCAGCACAGCTGGCGCACTTAGCTCCTGATTGGATGTGTGTGTGTTTTATTAAGGATCAGTGCAGTAAGTGTTTTAAAAGTGTTACCTCCTCTCCTAACCCTTCCCCTTCTTGGACACTGAAGGAAAAGGCCAACTAGGATGTTAGCCCTCTGGGCACCAAGGAAACTAACAGCTTTCTCAAAGCGGTGACCACTCAGGCCGGCCCAGACAGATCTGAGGGATGGCCAGTGCACTCCAGCGATGGGACAGGCCTAGCAACACATGTGAGCTTCCCCGAAAGCTTTCAACTGGTTCAGCTCTTTGTTCTCTAGACTCTTAAGTACTGACTGCTTTGACTTTTGTGATTATGTTATGGTGATGTGTAGTCAATGTACCAATATGTTCACAACCTAGGATCATGGTAATAGAGTGTGTTTTGGTTTTTTTTAACTGTTCAGAAAAAAAGTAACTTAAATTACAAATATAAGATTAAAGCGAATTTTCTAATTGTCTTGTCTCCTTGCCCCAACATCAAAAAGGACAATACACTTTTCAGTATACAGACTGAGGGAGTGCACAGATAGGATACCTTTGCAGATAATCTGACGTGAGAAAACAAGATGAGAGAAAGCAGGACTGGACGCTGTGGGTGAGTGTGGGGTGCCAGCATACACCTACTGTTCCATGTTGAGTTAAATTGAAGCCAAAGTCATGTCTCATTTGTGAATTGGTCACCTTAGCCAACCACAGCCCAACCTGAATGCAGAATTTACATTTTTCTCAGCCCCTCAGTGGTGAAAAGACTTGAGTTTCCCCTACATCCCATTTGATCGGTTTATAGGCAAGCAGGCTCACATCTGGGAGCAGTTTCCAGAAGGACTCTAACAAGCTGTAAGAATGAAGGCACCCTTGACTATCTGGGGTATGACATTGCAGTTCCTGAGTGAAATCCCCATTCCCTCCTTCATCCAAACCTTAGAGAGGTACAAGGTTGCAGGCAGTGGCCGAATGGGACTCTCTCTCACCATTGGCCCTGTTCCCCTCCCCTCTCTAGTGTCACAAACAGGATCCTTGTCAAAATTGACCCATCCTTCTTTTAGATCTATGAGCTTTTTGTATTAGTAACCCTTCCACATGACCAAGGCTCCCTGGCCTCCATCAGCCTTGTAGTCTCATTGTCTTGTCTGGACTGACAACCCTTGGCAGATGAGGAAACTGAGGAGCAAGAAAAGGGACCCACATTGCCCAAAACTACACTGAAGAATCCTCCCTAACAACTAAGGGCAGGCAGCACCCAAGAGAGAGAAGGAAGGGAGGGAGGCGTTAGAGGAACCACTCTGGGGCCACTGGTATCTGCTCAGTTAATGTTCCTCATCAGCTGGGCTCCTGAGCAGAGGCTGAGCCTAAGGATTTGTGGACCTCACCCTCACACCATGTCAGATCTCTTCCCCAGGGAGGGTGGGGTCTAGGGCCTGCCCTGCAAAGACTCAGCCCTATAGCCGTGGTTTCCTACTGCCCGGCGGGGCCAGGAATCCCTCCCCGCTTTTAACCTAGAGCTGTGCCACCATCAGCAGTGACTAAAGGGAGGAGACCTCTCTTCTTCTGATTGGCTCTTGCCAATTAAGAGCATTTTATTAGGCTGCTAATTAAAGGCACTTCGTTAGCAGCAGGAGAGGCCAAGTGTGTGCCTGGTGAGACGGAGCTGAAGCCAGGAGAAATTGTTTTCCTCCCCCCATGGAAACAGCCTCTCAGGGAACCCTCTCCGTCCCCACCCTCTCCTGCTGCGCCTACTACACCCCTTGCTTTCAATTAGCAACTCTGAGGGGAGCAAGGTCATTACCAAACCCGGGCTGGAGCACCCACCATCACCAGCACCACCTCAGGCTGCGTGCGATCCTCAGGGACTGGCCAGGCCCCCAAGCACCTCGTGAGCCTGGGCCCAGGGAAGGAGAAGCTGAGCAGCCCAATGGGGAGTGTGCTGTCCCCACTAAGGAATGGAGCGTGACTCCCCAAGCAGCTCAGGTGAATGTCACCTGGTCCTCATCATCGGGGCCATCGCTAGCAGTCACTGGATGACCAGTCACTTGTTCACATAGTGTGAATCCCCATGCCCCTTTCCTCAACACTCACGATTTCATGGAGGAAATGTGCCCTTCCCACCCGTGAGGGACAGTCCCTGCTCGTTTTCCAAGAGCACAGCCCACGTAGACCCTGAATGGGTCCAGGAGGAGAGGGGCTGACAGTTTTACAGTCCCAGCCATGCAGACCCTTGAGAGACTCCTGGCCCTGAGCTCACGTCGAATGTGAGGCACTTCCCCTGGACGGTCTGATGATCCCCCTGCAAGACAGGAGAGCCTGGCCATGACCTAGCACATGGGGGCTGGCATGCAGGGACACCCCCTCTCCAGAGCCCTGCCTCTCCCATCTTGTGCCCACCTCACCCCTCAGTTAACTGCAGAATTAGCACCATCCCGGGCTGTGAGGGCAGATTTATGACTAGGCCTGCCTCCCTCCACTTAACCCGAGGCCGGCCCAGGCTCCAGACACTAAATTAGATTTTTGACAATTAGAGAGACTAATGGGCACATAGCCATCCCCAGAGCCAGATATCCAGATCCAGCAAGGCCATTCTTTAATATCCACCACCGGCCAGCCCAACCCTCCCCTGGCCGCCCTCTTCTCCCTCCCGTGGGTGGGCATTTCTCTCTCTGCCCCGGCTCTGCATGCACTCCCGAGCTGTCTCTGGTTCCTCTTCCCTCTCTCACCTACTCTTGCCTTCCAGCCCCTTGCCCAGTGCCAGCCTGGCTCTAGAACTCTGCCCCTCTCATTGCCTTCAGCCTCCTTTTTGTACTTTGAACACTTCCATCTTCAGCCCCCCTTTCCCCAGGGCCCATCTATCTGTAATCTTCCATCTGCCCTGAGGAGATTGCAAGCCCCTTGAGGGCAGGGGCTTAGGCCCTCTCTGGATCCTAAATGCTCTGCACCCAGTCAGTGTTTACTGTTTGTTGTTTCCTGAGACTCCGACTCCTTCCTATCCCTTCCTCTGAGCTGCTGGGTCTCCAAGGCCCACCCACCTTGCCCTCTTGGCTCCAGGCCCACCCTGGCTCTGGCCTGGCTCTGCTCTGCTTGGGTGGCTCCCCCTTCCCTGCAGCCCCACAGCTCTGTCCAGTTTTGGGTTGGCTGGGTAATGAGATTGCAGTAAGTAGTGGGGGGAGCTGCTCACATTCACTCAGGCGGACTCATAGCTCTGTCAGGCTGATTGGTCCTGAGTGGAGGCACAAATGGCCCCCCATGGACACACTGCGATTGGTTATAAAATTACAAGCATTTGTCCTGCTGTCAGGGGCCTTCCTCCCACCCCTCTGCCTCCCTGCCTGGGCTCCCACCATTCCCCACCCATCCCTCTCCCCGATGAGGTTGGACCACAAACCCCGAAGGACCTGGCCAGGGGCACCACAGCAGGTAGGGCTAAGAGGCTGAGGCCACCAAGCTCCCAATGGGCAGGTTTTCATGCCTTGTACCTGGAGTGGTCACAGTGCAGGCTGGCCTCAGAGTGAAGTGACCCTGTGCTCAGGGTTTCCTGGCCCCTGAGGGTAAGTGGGGGTGGGGGCCCCAGGGCAAACAGGCCTTGGGATCCTCAGGAGAGGAAGAGGTGTCCCGAGCCCCAGGCTTCCTAGGGACAACCAGTGCCTGCAACTTTAGATGTGGTTCCAGGCTGGAGCTGTGGAGCGAGGGGTGGCTGGAGGCCTGCCCTGCTGAAGGGGAGAGCAGCAGAAGTCCGGTCGGCCACAAGAGCCCATCTCTTCTCCCTCCAGGTGGCCAGACCCTTGCCCTGTATCCTGACCCCCAGCTAAGGACAAATCAGCCCTCAGGAGATTCCCTGAAGCCTAGGCCAGAACGAAAAGCCAGCATGGCGCACCAGAGCCTTGCTATGGTTACTGGTCTGCAGGCTGAGTCCTCTAGGCCTGGCTCTTGGACACACCCACCCTGGGCCTTGGCAAGGGCCGGGTTACCCCTGAGCATGAGTGCCTTGAAATCCTACCTAGTGCTCTCTTATGCTCACACAGAAACACCCACTTCTTCTTGGCTGAGACCCAGGCATCAGCCCAGGCCCTGTCACCCCAGCTGCACGGCCTCCTTCCCACTCTCATTTCTCCAGCCAGGCCCCAGACCCCAGCCCCTGACCAGCTCCCAGCTCCAAGCTCGGTCCTTCCTCTCTGGAGGCACCAGGGCACCTTGTAACCTGCTTGGAGGGATGCTGAGGGATGGTTTCCCCAGCTTGGAGAGGGGAGCGTTAGGGAAGCAGTGTCTCCTGGCTGTGGGCCACAAGGTGCCTTCCTGCCATCCGTCACTCATTCGAAGCCCAGAATGTATTTGCTGTAATTACATCTTTAATTAGGGTGGTGACGGCTCATTGTTCACCAACAATGATGGATGGGTCCTCCTGCTTGCCATCCTCCCTGTCCAGCACTCTCCAGGTCAGCTCTCCCCCAGCTTTGGGGCTGGGAAGGATACATGAGCACAGGCTCTTCTCCCACCGAGTCCCAGGCCCTGAGTCCTAGGAGCAACCGTGAGCTCTACCCCAAGGGTGACGATGTCCTTCTGGGCCCCTGGGGGCTCCCAAGGGACTTGACAGATCCCGATACCTTCACCCAGGGCTCCCTGCAGCAAGGCTGCAGATCTCCTCATAGCCACCAGATGTCTCCTTGGTCCAACTGGCTAGGCTGGGGGGTGGCCTGACATTGCCCCACTCCCATCCGCCACACACATGCCACATCACCACGCCCAGATTGGTCCCTGGGCCACATACTCCTCATCACAGGAGCTGACAGGTGCAGAAAGAAAGACTCACGGTTCGCAAGCTGGAGGGTGAGTGGGCAGCCTTAACTCCAAGCTCCCTGTGAATGAACTGGGGTCTCTGACCAAGGCGAGGCTTCCCTTCCCCCACACACCTACACGCACCCAGGCCGTATGCCCAGGCTCCAAGCTGCAGGTGGTGGATGTTTGGTGACTCCGAGAGCAAATGGGTCCATCAGTGAGAGGAAATCCCTGCTCCTGTTTGGAGATCACGGGCTGGTTGGGGCCCATGGTGAGTAGAGGGGCCGGGATAGGCCACGGAGGCCCAGGAGCCTCCAGGAGGCTTGTGGAGATGAAAACCCTAATCTGGGTTAAAGCCCCCAGTGGCATGCTCCTGGCTGTATGACCTGGGTTTGTCCCCTAACCTCTAAGTGTTCCCTCATTTATAAAAGGGGAGTGAGAACAGAACCCCACCACAAGAGATGGCTGCCTGGATTTTCACTGCAACACTACATGCCAAGTGAACAGAGCAGGCCAAGGTGGGAGCCACAAGGGAAGGGGGGTGTGGGGCAGCTGTGGCCACAAGGAGCTGGGAGAGGGACCTCACACCTTGGTATGAAAAAGACCTCAACAACTCCAAGCTTTGTTGGGCACAGAATGGGAGGAGGGGGTGGCAGGGCTGTAACAAGGGTGGCATAGGATTGGGTGCACAGTAGTTGCACAGGACATACTTGTTGATAGGAATTGGGTGGGGGGCTCCTTTCAGAAGCTGAGGAAGCTCTTCCCAGTGTGGGCATGATCTGATCACGGCAGGGCCCTGGTGAGGGAGGCCGCCATGGGGATATAGGGATGGTATCTTCTTCATAGGATGGTCATGAGTACACTGGGAGAGGTGAATGGATTAGAAGTGCTCAGGGGGCTGGGCACAGTGGCTCACGCCTGTAATCCCAACACCTTGGGAGCGCAGATCACCTGAGGTCAGGAGTTCAAGACCAGCCTAGCCAACATGGTGAAACCCTGTCTCTACTAAAAATACAAAAAAATTAGCCGGGCGTGGTGGCACATACCTGTAATCCCAGCTACCTGGGAGGCTGAGGCAGGAGAATCTCTTGAACCCAGGAGTCGGAGGTTTCTGTGAGCCAAGATCATGCCACTGCACTCCAGCCTGGGCAATAGAGTGAGATACTCTCTCTCAAAAACAACAACAACAACAACAACAACAAAACTCATCAAGGGACTGGGAGCGGTGGCTCATGCTTGCAATCCCAGCATGTTGGGAGGCCCGGGAGGGCGGATCACTTGAGTCCAGGAGTTCCAGCCTGGCACAGGGGAAAGGGTGTTGGAGAGACACCTTTGAATGCCAGCAGGGGCGTGGAGCCCGTGGACTGCATCTCTTTTGTGTCAATGTTTATGGATACGTGGTCGTTGTGGTACCTTATCTTTAAGGTACTGGCCTTGGAGACAGCAGGGCAGGCGAGCACAAGTGGCTTCAGGAAGGGTAGCCAGCAGGAGGGGAGGCAGATGGGGTGTGCCCTCTGCCCTTTCTACTTTCAGCTTTACAGTTCTGTGACTCCCATCCCTCCATGGGGCCTGTCATTTCCCATGGAGACGCCCTACTCCCGGGGATGGCCTTTCAGCATCCCCACTCTTCCCCAGCGACCCTCTCCACCCCGCAGGGACCCCCTCCCCAGGATGGAAGCCCAGGCTGGAAGGAAGAGTTGTACCTAGCGGTAAGTATGCGCAACATTACATATGTATATTGGAGAGTAAATAACCGCAAAAAGCGCCTTGTAAATAGACTCCGAGTTTATCCTTTATTAATGAGGCACCGAGTGCCCCGCTGTTTTAGAGCAGCGAGACTTTCATAATATCAAAACCTAAATTACACTTTCGTCTCTCATCCCACGGACGAGCATCTTTCAGCCCCATTTGCAGAGTGAGTAAGCAGGAGTCCCTCCTCACCTGGCTGGGAGTTGGTGGCACCTTTCTTCTGACTGGAGTGAGGGTGGATGTGGACACACACACCCCAAGTCCCTGGAGAGCCCCGAGTCTAAGGCCTCAGGGTCCCATGGATGAGGGCTGCCTGGGATCCTGGCCTCCGTTCCTTGCACGGAGTTTACCAGATCTAGGGGCTGCCCCAGGGTCTGAGGTTTACTCTTTCAACGTAAGGCAGTGGACACTTAGAAGCTTTGTGATCAAGTTACACCCCATCTCTCAGCTTCAGTTTATACATGTGTAAAACAGGGATAATATCTTCATAGGATGGCCACGGGCACACTGGGAGAGGTGAATGGATTAGAAGTGCTGGGGGGTGAGGGGGGCCGGGCACAGTGGCTCATGCCTTGCAATCCCAGCACATTGGAGGCCAAGGCAGACAGATTGCTTGAGCCCAGGAGTTCCAGACCAGCATGGTCAACAAAATAAGAACCTGTCTCTACAAAAAATACAAAAATTAGTTGGGTCTGGTGGCTTGTGCCTGTAGTCCTGGCTACTCAGGAGGCTGAGATGGGAGGATCACCTGAGCCCAGGAAGGTGGAGGCTGCAGTGAGCTGTGATCATGCCACTGCACTCCAGCCTGGGCAACAGAGTGAGATCCTGTCTCAAAAAAAAAAGTGCTTGGGGGTGGTGCTTGACAAATGTGAGCAGTGATGATGATAATGATGGTGACAACAATGACTAATTCCCCTCTTTGGGATGGGACATCAGTGTCTTCTGTTCAATTTCTGGAATGGACCATGTGGCGGGGGAGCCCCAAACTCCAGCCCCATCCTGGCACCAAGGCGCTGCACTGAGAATGGGATGCCAGGGCCCCTCTCACTCCAGCACGTTCAGGATCTGACCTTGCTGTGTCCCCCAACTCTGGGGCAGAACCCAGACCCTCTGGGCCCCCTCGATTCCCCAGGTCCAAGACCCCTCTCAGGCTCCCTGGGGATTGCATCTGTTCTGCTCTGGGCCTGGGCCAGACTGGCTAGGCAGGCAGGTGGGCAGGCGGGTGCAGTGTGGACAGGATTTACAGCTTGGCCAGCCAAGTTCCTGGTGCTCCGGTGGGCGTCATGTCGCGTCTGTCCCATTATATGGACAGTTGAGTTTAATAGTCATTGTGTGCTCACTCGGAGCCCAGCAAACATCGCGGGGCGACACCCCCTCCACGTAAGCCACCCGCTCCCCAGCCACTCGGCCCATCCGTACAGTAAATTAAAAATATGAATCACTTCTCCCCACTGCCTCCCCAAACGCTCATCTTGTCAGCCTCTATGTTGCCTTCATTTGTATTACCTTAATTTAATGTTAATTATGGTCTTCATTTACAAGGAACAAGCGAGCCCTGCTCTGCCAGGGGAACTTCCCCCCAGCCCTCCCCCTCAGCCCAGGAGGGAAGGGCTGGGGGAGAAGGGGAATTTGGGGGACTGCAGGAGTGAAAAGGGGAGCTAGGGAGAGGGCATGAGATGAGATCTTAGCCATCAGTGGCTAGTGGCCATTCTGGGAGGGACTAGGAGGACCTCCCATCTCCCCCATACACTCTGTCTTCAATCCTTTACTCATTCCACAGCTATTTACTGAACACATAATATGTGCCAAACAATCAGGAACCAGAGAGGTGGGGGTGGGTGTCTCTCTTCAATAAGCACGAATGGAGTCCCCTCTGGGATCCTGCAGTGAATGTGGATCAGAAAGACATATCCATGCCCCAAGTGGGCTGGCCCCTGACCCAGCCTAGAGGGCATAGGACACAGACAAGTTGGGGAGGTTCCTCCCCTTCCCTGGACTTCCAGTGTTACCCTGCCCCAATCTGCCTCACACCCCTTCCAGGCAGGAAGTTCTTTCTGGAGTCTTTCCTAAGTCCCTCTTGTTGCAGATCAGACTAGGCTCAGAGCCTGAATGGGGCCAGGAGTGGAAGAGTGACTCCCACGCCACACTGTCTCTGGAGGGTTGGGAGGAAGGCATTGTGGGGATCAGTCATCCCACCACCCAGCACCCAGTACCCATCACCTCCCCCCAAGCCAGCCATGCAGACTCCACCAACATCCTTGTGTCTGAGAATCCTGGGAGCCCTGATTGTGACTTTCTTTTTCTGATACGGAGTCTCGCCCTGTCGCCCGGGCTGGAGTGCAATGGTGCAATCTCGGTTCACTGCAATCTCCACCTCCCAGGTTCATGCGATTCTCCTGCCTCAGCCACCCAAGTACCTGGGATTATAGGCGCACACCACCATGCCCAGCTAATTTTTTTGGTATTTTTAGTAGAGACAGGGTTTCACTATGTTGGCCAGGCTGGTCTTAAACTCCTGACCTCGTGATCTGCCTGCCTCGGCCTCCCAAAGTGCTGGGATTACAGGCGTGAGCCACCGCACCCGGCTTGATTGTGACTCTTTGGCTGTCCCTGTGCTGCCAATGGAACGCACAGTCACATTCAAGCCTGTACAGCCTGTGGGGAGCACAGTAAATGTTGGTGGCTGATGTCACACGTGTGCACACGGAGCTGGCAGAAGGCCACCTGCACACGAGCTGCCATTAACCAGGAACATCCTCCCCCCTGCCTCCCCTACATACAGCTCTTCCACTGGGGAAGAGGATCTCCAGCTGGGAATATCTTCTCGACAGATGAAGCTGCTGTGAGTGTGTTCTCTCCAGGGAACCTTGATTTCTGCATAGGGACATGTGTCCCCCAGGATCGGCGGGCCTCTCAGGTTCCGCGTGCATGTGTGTGTGTGCGCGAGCATCTGTCCAGCAGGCCCATGTGCATGTGCGCGCGCCTGTGCTCATGCACGCCCCCCCTCCCGCTGTCAGCCGCGCTGATGACATTGGCGCAGAGGAAAGTGATGACAAATGCCCGTTATCAGCGAACGAGGCCGATGACAAATGGGCGGGCGCCCGAGCAGCCCCATTACGCTGTAATAACAGAAGATGGATGGCCTGGCGCCCCCCCCACCCCCACCCCGTGCCGGTAACGGGAGCCGATCCTGCTCCGCTCGCCCCGGGAGGGAGCCCAGCCTCTGCCGCCGGGCCGCCAATCACGGCGGGGGCCCAAGACGCCCAGACCGAGTAGCCGGGAAACCACGCGGCCCTCCTCGGCGGAGGAACAAAGCCCTGCGCTCAGCGGCCACAGGGTGCTCACCAGGCATCTGGCCTGCCTGCCGCCAGGACATGCAGCTGTGCACACACATGGCCTGCACATGCGCCAGGCGCCTATGTCCTTGTAGGGTGCACCTGTAGCACTTGTCCAGGCACAACCCTGACCTCATGGGACCATGCACACATCCTTTTGTGTTATGCACACACATACATCTGCCACCAGGCATGGATATACACCCGCCAATATAAATCCATGCACACACCGCCGTACACACCCGTGTACCTTCAGTTCCTACACATGCCTACAGAAACCACTATGTCCATACACATGTATGTGCCTAACATGATTGCTCATGTAGATATGGAAATATGTACACATATAAGCAGAAATGCTTGCACATGAATACAAGCCCTACACACTGCTCTGTGCACAAAATTCAGGGTGTCTGAACACCCACACACATGTAAAAGGTGCCCGCCCACAGCTGCATCAACAAGTATTGACTGAGGCCCTACCATGTGCCTGTCAGTTAGGTGCTGGGGCAGTTATAATGAGACACCATCCCTGTCTTCTAGAATCTTAAGTTTATGGGAGGGGGCAGACAAATGGCTATGAGTGAAGGCAGAAAGTTGCTATGTGCTTTGACCCAAATAGTTTGTGATATAAGATTTACAACTGTTAAATCAAGATAGTCTTCCTGGAGGAGGTGGCGAAAGGAAGAAGTTTTTAGAGGAACTGAATTCTGAACAAAAGGTATGGAAACCAGGAGATGTAGGGAGTGTTTGAGGACAAGAAGTCTAAGAGGACAGGAGTCCAGGTGAATGGCACTGGGTGAGTTTGGTGGGAATGAGACTTCTCAGACAGACTGGGACTGGGAGGCTGGAAGCCAGGAGGCAATCCAGGAGGGTGGAGCTGGTCCACCTGAGAGACCTATGAGGCCTGGGCTAGCCTAAGACATAGAAAGGAAAGGAGAGGATCAGGAAGTCAATGAAGGGGAGAGTAAGCAGCTGGGAGGCACCAGGCAGGCTGACTTAACAGGGCCCTGCACTTACACAAGCTCCATGCCTGATTGTACATTCTGCTGTCTCTGTCTTGAAATTCCGCTTTTTTATTAAGAACCTCCGTGTTTTCATTTTGTACCAGGCCTTGAAGATTATGTTGCCCGTCCTGAATCCTGAGGTTTCCAGACAGAGCTAGTAAGACAGGCCAGCAGGAGCAGGTTTGGGAGAGGAGCTGGTGAGTTTGGTTTGGGACGGCGGGTACGTGAGAGGCTGGAAGTGGAATGCGGGTTGAGGAGACGGGGGAAGATTCTGTCTCCATCTGCAAAGTGAGAATTGCTGCATTGCATCTGCCAGTGCCCAGGTCCACTTCTATTCTGCAGTGAGTCCGCACCCCACCACGAGCCTCAGACATACCTATCCTGTGCGCGCCCCTTGCTAGAATACAGCACTCGTAAGCTCCCAGTGTTGCCCCTACATTCCCAGGGCCTGACACATGGTAGCCACTCAGTACCTGTTTGTTGAATGAATAACTGTATTCATGAATACATGTGCACATACAAATCCACATACATACTCACAGGGCTTCCATTGTCCCCACCATGATGGGAACCTGCAGGACCGAATATCTTCCCCTGTCCCACTGTCACGGCCCCACACTTCCTCCAAGACTTTTCTGTTACCCTGTGTCTAACCTGGGGGTGGAATGCCCTTGCCTCAGTGGCTGTCTCATTGGAGGTCTCCTTTGCAGGCAGAGTTGGGCCGGAGTTAAGGAGGAGCAGAGAGCGGGAGAAGCCCAGGACCCGGGGGAGGTTGGGACAGGGGAGAGGCTATGACTGAATTCTAGTCTCAGCTCCTCCCTCTGCTGATGGCTTCTCTCAGCTCGAACTTCATCTGCAAAATGGGACGGCAGACAGAAAGGCTTTCAAACTGGCACCTGGCTGCTGACACCGAGGCAGAGTAAATCGAGGCAGGTTTTGAGAAGGCTGCTTCCCTACTCCCAATTCTGGGTTCCCAGCAGTGTTGAAAGTGGATGAGGGGCCCAGGGGATGACCCAGGTGACCTTAAACAGGGGGAGGGAGGCTGGCACTCCTGAGAGAAGGAGGCTGTGGTCCACTCCCAGTAGAAACCAGATGATACAGGAACTGAGACCCCAGCCAGTGCCTTGTACAACCCACATATAAGCAGGCACAGAAATGAGATGGCCCCCAAAGACTACAGTAACACTCTGACCTCAGGTAGCTTGGGGTGGAAGGAGGCAGAGGACACCAGAGAGAGGGGCCTGGAGAGGGAGCCTGGTGGAGGGGGGTGGAGGGCACCAGGGTTCCCCTGCAAGAGTACCCTGCCTTCCACTGGCAGGGACTGCTCCCTCCCCCTCAATCAACGCTGGCTTCCCAATATGAGAATGGAAAAGGCGTGTGTTCCCGGGAACCCCCACCACCCCTACCTGTTTCCTTCACCTTCCTGTGACCCATTTTGGGTCTCTCCAATGTGTTCTGGTCCCGCCTCTATCCCAACCCCCACCCCCATTGCAGCGGTGTTAACCATCACCTCTCAGACCTGTCAGGAGGCCCTTGGGAAGCCCCCAGCAAGGGGGCTACAGTGAAAGGCACCAGGATGAGAGGTGAGATCCGGCAGGCAGGGGATGGGCCGGCTAATGGGCCTCATCCCTCCTCCCTTCACCAGTTCACTTTTTCTGTAGCGTTATTGACCCGTCATTAGTTATCCGTGCAAGGTCGACGGGCCTGGCCCAGCCATAAATCACGGCGGCTGGAGGTGGGCTACAGGCGGAGCGATGGTCCCTGGGATGCAGTCCAGAGCTCAGCCCCCAGCTCAGCCCGGGAGGAGGCACAGACAACAACAGTCTCGGAAGACAGCAACAGTCTCGGAAGAGCTTCCCCCGGGGAGCTGGGCCCGCCTTCGTCTCCACGCATCCCGGCCCTCCTCCATGAACCTTCTCAACTTCCCCACGCTGCTCCAGGCAGCCCCTCCCTCCGTCTCTCACGCCTTTCTCCTCTCCCCATCTCTTTCTTCTCTCAGGCTCTGCGTTCAAGGTGGGCGGGGAAAGAGGGATGGGGTGGGGACCTGGGGAGGCGCTGGTTCCCGCCCACTCGGTGTTCTCACCCCACCTGGTCTCCCAGTTTAGAACATCCAGGATCAAGGACAGAACACACCCAGGGGGAAACTGAGTCCTGACCAGGGTTGAGTGTGGGGAAGGGGGTCCCACCGGATTCAGCACCAAAATCACCAGTCCCAGATCCGCGGTCTCAGCTCCCGGCGGGGTGACGGGGAGGCTCTATCCCCCTCGAAGGGCACGCCAGGCCCACAGGCATCGGGCCGCCTCCTGCAGAGAAGAGCGGGGACTCGCGCTGCAGCAGCGCAGTAGGGACCCTTCCGCCCCACCCGACTCCACCCCACTCCACTCCCACGCCCGAGATCGGAGAGAAGCCCGGCCGCGGGTCTCCTGCCCCGCACCCACCGCACCCTTAACTACACCCCACCCGGGCCTTCCCGCGTGGCCGGGCCTCTTCGCCGGTCCTCGCGCGCCCTCTGCTGGCGGCTTCCGAGAAGCGCGCCAGTGGCCTCCAATATCCACCCCGCCCCCAGCGCGGCCCCCAGCCCGGCCCCGCAGCCCGGCAGGCCCCGCACCGGTCCCTGAGGACGCCCCACGAAGCACTCCCCATCCCGCCATCCCCGTTTCTGGGCGGCCGCTCCCATTCGGATCCCAGAGGCCCGTTTATTCCCAGAAGGTAGAGAGTGTTAGGATCAGGAAGGCAGAGCCTGAAGCTGGAGTGGCGAGTGAGGCTCCTCCCTGCGGAGCCCGAGGGGCATCTGCAGCCCGAATTTACTCTTCGCAGGGAGGTAGGGAGGGGGCATCTCCTTGCAGACCGCCCCTCCGCTTGGTGGTCCTGCGGCTCCCATGGGCACGGGGTAAGGGAGGGTCAAGGAGGCCCTCAGGTGGGTGGACCCTGGTTCTCAGAGGCTCTGAGGTGGGAAGCTGGCGCTCAGGACTGTTGCCGGCAGGAAAAGGAAGAGCGTGGCCTCTGGGTTCTCCTGTGGTGCCACCGAGGGTCCTCGGCTCCCTCCCCTTTAGGCAGCTCGGGAGGAAGGGGAACAGGCGGCGGCCGGGGGGTGATCCCCTTGCAAGATGCTGTCTGGCTGGCAGGTAGGGAGGGTAGCTCGACCAGAGGCTCTGCTCAAACTGGCCCCAAAGGGCTCCACACAATGCTGGGTTCCAGGCCAGGATGATGAGGGAGGATTCCTCAGCAGATGCCTGGAGCTGTGGGGAGGGGACGTCTCAGACCAGGTGAGGCCCCCATCAGGCCCTGTGGTGGAGTTGGCATGGGGACAAGTGATGCATGTGTGGGCTCTGGGGCCGGGACCCGGCGTGTGCAGGGACATGAGGCCAAGGGCTGAGGGGAAAGGGTCAGGTGTGTGCAGGCCCGCTGGGGCCATGGGGGACAGAGTGGGCACGTAGGGATGTCTCTGAGCTACAGAGCCCAGACACCCGCCTCCAGCAGGGCTGGAGCTCAGGAGTGCTCAGGCATTGGAGCCCCGGACACCACTAATTCCCAAATGGAGGTGGAGGGGTCAGGAGACCCCACCTCAGGGCAAGTGGGCGACTGCTGATTCCAAACCCTAGGTTTCAGGACTGGGGACTGTGTCCTTCAACATCAGCAAGGGAACCCTCCACAGACTAAAACGCTCAGGCTCCTTGCTTCAGATAAGGGGGAAGGAGGGAAAGAGGTTAGGATAGAAAGCCCAGTTAGATCTGGGCTCGAACCACTCCCAGAGAGGAGCCAGGGAAACCAGCTGGGCTTCCCGGGTCACACAGATCTGAGCTGAAACCCAGCTCTGTTCCTCATATGGTGTGTGACTTAGGACGAGTAAATAAACCTCTCTGGACCTCACTTTCCTCATCTGCAAAATGGGGATAATACAACTACCAGAGAGCTGTTTGGGAGCCTACATGATATAATCCACGTGCAGAATGGTTTAAGGGTGGACTGGCCAGGCTCAGGAGTCAATAAATGATGGTGAAACTCTGCTGAAACAAACCAGAAATAGCGTACAGCTAACTCGGGTCTCCTCACTGGAGGCTCCTTTCATAACCTGCAAAATGTGCCTCGGTCTTCTCCAACCTCCATAGAAGCTGTTGCCTTCTATCTAGTAGCAATCAAAAACATCTTTGGCCAGTCACAGTGGCTCATGCCTGTAATCCCAGCACTTTGGGAGGCCGAGGTGGGTGGATCATGAAGTCAGGAGTTCGAGACCAGCCTAACCAACATGGTGAAACCCTGTCTCTACTAAAATACAAAAATTAGCTGGGAGTGGTAGCATGCACCTGTAATCCCAGCTACTCAGGAGGCTGAGGCAGGAGAATCGCTTGAACCCGGGAGACGGAGGTTGCAGTGAGCTGAGATCGTGCCATTGCACTCCAGCCTGGGCAACGAGAGTGAAACTCCATCTCAAAAACAAACAAACAAACAAACAAAAACAAAAACATCTTTTACTGGCACCAATCCAGGCACCACGAATACATACATTTGAAAAACTCTGGTTTGGGAGGAGGAAGGGAACTCTGGCCTTGAAAGGGCATCAGATCAGCCTGTCTGGAGTGCCCATAACCTAGAAGGCTCTGCCTGAGCCAATGCCACAGAAACTCCTCTTGTCAAGAACCCACTCCTGTGAGAGGGAAGCTCACTGCTGCTCACCACGCAGGGGCCCAGACTCCACCTGGGCAAGAGTCACAAATGTAAATGCTTACAGGGTTCGGTCCCAGGTACAGCAGTAGGGAATGGTGAGGACTTCCGGTCCAGTCAGTTACTGCCATGTGGGAGGGATGGCATTAGGATAGAGCACCCAGCCCTCTCCCAACTTCATCCCCTGCCCACCTCCTAGGAGCTTCCTAAGACTCCCTTCCGCTAGGCCCTGTGAGTCTGTTTCCTACTACTGCATAACAGATTATCACAAACTCTGCCCCTTAAACCAACACCCACTTATGATCTCACAGTGCTGTAGGTCAGCAGTCTGAGCAGGCTCAGCTCGGTTCTCTGCTTAGGGTCCCACAAGGCTGAAATCCAGGTGTTGCCAGCCTGGGCTCTTCGCTGATGGCTCTGGGAAAGGCTGCGTCCACGTGCATTCTTGTTGCTGGTGGAATTCAGTTCCTTGTGGCTGTAGGACTGTTTCCCTGCTGGCTGTCAGCCGGGGCTGCTTTTTAAGGACCCTCTCTGACCCTTCTCATGCTTCAAATCTCCCTGACTTCCCTTCTGCTACCAGCCAGAGAAAGCTCTTTGCTTTTAAAGATTTCATGTGATTAAGCTAGGTCCTTTTGCCATATAATGTGACATGACCACATGAGTGATACCTCATCACAGTCATACCCACACTCAAAAGAGAGATAATCCAAAGGCAATGATAACTGGGGGTGATCCTTTGAATCCTGCCCACCACATTCAGCCTCCGGGGTGGGGTGGAAGAATGCCTGGGGTGGATCCAGCCCTCCTGACCTCTGAGAGACCTTGAACCAGGGCATATCCCATCTCTGGGCCTCAGTTTCCTCTTTTATAAATGGGGCAAGGGGGCTGGACGGCATCTAAAATTCCTCCCAGGTCCCAAATAAATACTAATTGTAACACAGGGGATGGGGAATTCAGATCCCTTGACTGGGGGCCCCACTGACCGTGGAAGAGCAGGACTGCATTGCCCTCCAGCAGCACCCCCATCCCCACCTCCCATAGGGCCTTGCTAGGGACAGCAGTATCGGTGACAGCCACACAGCACAGCAAAGATGCCCAGCATAAGGCGGCCAGCTCCCCCACTGAGCTGAGTTGTGGGCAGGTGGAGAAGCTGCTTCTGTAGTCAGAGACCACAGTGCCTCTGAGGCTCCAAAGACCATGATGGGTCCATTATGGAGTCTGCACAGGGCAAGGTGGGCTGGATCCACTTGGGGGTGGGGTGGGGCAAAGTCCATGTTGGGTGGGCAACAACCCTTCTCCTACCTCTCCATTCAAGCTGGTTTCCAGGCTCCTCTCCCAGATCCATCTTGTCAGTCCTGACCTCAGCTTCTGCATCTCCAAAAGGGCCTTCTCAGGCTCTTCCTGCCCCTCCCACCTGGCCCTAGCTGGGCAGGGGGCATTGACCTCAGCATCCTAGGCCCTCTGAGAGTCCTAATCATCCAGCCCCACCTGCTTCACTCCCCATCTTTCTCCCAGGCCCCTTCTACCCTCCCCAGGTGTCACTTTCAGTTCCGCACACAAGCTCATTCCCCCAGGCTCCCACCAAGGCCCAGCAGAGGGGCTGGAAGGAGACCCTCCCCAACTCCATCCAAGCGCGGGAGCTGGGTAAGAGGCGGGGAAATGAATATTAATTTATCATGATTAGGCAAATCCGGCAGGGAGAGCCGATTCCGGCGGAGGAGGCTAAAAAGATGAATTTCAGCAATAAAATTAAATAAGGACGGACGGGCAGCCCCTCCTCCCTCCCGCTTTGCTGATCTCTCTCTTTCTTACAATTTATGAGGCCAATTATGAAGATGAGGTTGGAAGTTCCTGGAACTTCACTAAATGCAAACGGCGGTCCCTGCTGTTCCCATCAAATTAATTAACCGCACGCTATTGATGGCCGCTCAAGGCTGACGCAGGCAGCCCACCCTGCGGCCTCCTCCATGGACAGGAGGACACAGGGTCCGGGGCCCAGCCAGGGCTCCACCTGCAGTAGGCACTCCAGCACCACTGGGGACTTCCAGGGACTCCCACCTCCTCCTACCCAACACCCTGCCTGAGCCCTTAACAACACAGGGCCTCCACTGAGACCTAAACAGACAGGGCCACGTGGACACATGCCCAGGGTTGAGCACACACACACACGCAGAGACAAAATCATGAACACGCAGCACAGACGCAGGGTCCAGGAATGTGCGTTAGGCACACACATGCCCCTGCAGTGGAACATGAACACGCATATGCATGGGCACTACACACACAACAACCGAGCTGAGGGAACCGGAGCAAGGGGCCGGGGGGAGGTGCGCTGTGTCTGGGGCTCTGGGCCTGCTCCATCAGGGCCAGGCTGAGTCCAGCAGGGCAAAGGTGTCACCATTGCTAAGAAGCTCCACTCAAGCAACGGGCAGTGGCCTGCCTTCCCTGGCGTCTGTACTGCCCTCCAGGGGCAACCTCGGGGCCGTACCCATGGCCCCTCAGCCCCCGGGACCTCTCTTCATCTCCAGGCCTGGGGCCTTCTTCAGGGACGTTCCCTGCAGTGTGGGGACCAGGTCTTGCCGAGACACCCCAGTAGGATGATGAGGCTGAGACCTGGCCCAGAGCCTCAGGCCAGTTGGGGGCTTCATCCCTGAGGACTCCCCAGTTCCAGAGCTCAGAAGCAGTACTGCCCTTCCAGAACCAAGGGTTCTGGAAAACTAAGGGCAGAGCAGACATAGGGCCAAAGGCGCCTGTGGCTGAGCCCATCAAGGCCTGTAAGCCCAGCAGCAGCAGGTGCCCCAACATCTGTAACTTGCATGGGAGGCCGCTCCCTCAGATAACAGGGGAGGGCCTGGAAAGAGGCGCCCCTGTTTGGGGTGCCCAAGTCTTCTCCAAGCCAGTCCTCCATCCTGGCAAGAGGCATCCTGTTCCATTTAAAGGGAGAGTAATTCCATGATTCTCCTGGAGAAGCAAGACAATGGGCCTGGGTTTGCCTTTCCCAGCCATTGGAACTGTAGGATGGGACACAGCTGGACTTGCCCACCTTGTGCCCACTCCAGGTGCTGCCTGGGAAGCCCCTGCCCCATGCCCACACCTGCCTTGTGAGCAGCCAGAACCCAGGAGGAAAGGCCAGGGCCTGTCTTGTTCCCCTTTCCTGGTGCCCACACCTGCGCTGTGAGCAGCTGGAACCCAGGAGGAAAGGACAGGGCCTGTCTTGCTCCTTTTAGTGTAGGTCTAAGGTCAGGACTGAGGTCGCCACCCCAGGCCCTGGGAAAAGATGAAGCTCCGAGCTCAGTTGGGGTGGGGCAGAGCAGCCCACGGGGGACTTGCATCTTGCACAAACTGTCAGGAAGAAACTGAAATTAGGGAGGCTCAGACTGAACATGTGGTGGCCCTGGGCTCATGTGAGGCTCCCCTTTCCCCACACACTTCAGAGGATGCCCTCTACCTCACAGCAGGGCTTGCTCACACTTGCTGTCCCTCTGCCTTTGTACAGGGAGAGCCCAACACACAGTCTATTGGGTTTCTGCAGTCACATTAACAAATTACACCAACTTACTGGCTTAAACAACAAAGTCATTATCTCACAGTTCCACCAGCTCAAAATCCAACAGGCCTCCCTGAGATAAGGCCAGGCATCAGCAGGGCTGCCATCCTTCTGCAGGCTCTAGAGTAGAAGCTGTTCCCTGCCTTCTCTGACTCCTAGAGGTTGCTCACACTCTGCTGGAGATCTTTCCCCATCTTCAAAGCCAGGAACTTTGCATCTCTCTGACCTTTCCTCATCAAGTCTCTCTGATTGTAGTTTTTTTTTTTTTTTTTGAGGCAGGGTCTCACTCTGTTATAGCTCAGGCTGGAGTGCAGTGGTGTAATCTCAGGTCACTGGAACCTCTGCAACCTCTGCCTCCCAGGCTCAGGTGATCCTCCCACCTCAGCCTCCCAAGTAGCTGGGATTATAGGCACCACCACGTCTGGCCACGCCTCGCTAACTTTTGTATTTTTTTTTTTGTAGAGACGGGGTTTTGCCATGTTGGCTAGGCTGGCCTCAAACTCCGGGGCTCAAGTGATCCGCCCACCTTGGCCTCTCAAAGTGTTGGGATTACAGGCGTGAGCCACAGCACCTGGCCATGACTGTTGCTCTTAAGAACTCATGTTTACATTGGGCCCACAGGATTCCCCAGCATAATCACCTCATCTCAAAATGCTTAAGCTTCATCACATCTACAGAGTCCCTCCAGCCAACTAAGGTGACATATTCACAGGTTCCAGGGATTAAGACATGGACGTCTTCAGTGGACCATTATTCTGCCTGCCACATGTGGCCTGTCCAAGGACAACCCTGGCTCAGGGACAGAGTGATGAAGAACCGGGCTAGAGCAGGGAGCAGGCTTGTGGGGTCTCTCTCCACCTACTCCAGGCCAGGTGGTGACTGGGTGGTAGGTGTGTGGGGTGCTCAGTTGCTGGACAGAACCCGAGTTCCCACCAGGGCCCTGCAATGGAGTCTCCCTGTCTGGCAGGATGGGAGACTGGGCTGAAAGCCTGCTCAAGAACCAGGTTCAGCACTAAAGTGCCTTGGAACCCCCAATACTCACATTCCTTGCTTACTTGGACTCAGAGAACCTCATTTCACCCCCAAACTGGGAAGCCTTTCTCAAGACTCAGAAATCCCTCCATCAGCTCCTCTGCCTCAGTGGTTCTTCTCCTGGGCTTCTGTGTCAGACTGGGCAGCCAAAGGGTCACCCAGATGGGTTGCTGGAGGTGGGGCATGCTCCCTCTTTATCCCACGACTTTGTGTTGCCCTGGCCAGGAGGTAGGACCAGGAGTCTGCATGGTTTCCAGGCAGTCTCTGAATTCTGAGTCTCCTGGGAAAAGGAGTTAAGGCAGATGGGCAGGGATGTCAAGAATGGAGGTCAAACCCTGATTTCACACAAAGAAGCAAGCAGTATCCCTCCCTGCAGTCCCGGGACCTCCCTCTGTGTAGGAAAAGAACTTGGGTGAGCCACTCTATGGCCTGCTGCACACTGGTTCCCTCCACCCCTGGCCCTGGAGGTCCTGTTCCTTGGGCCTGGAGCAGGCTGGGGCAAAAGGAGAGAAACAACTTCCACATTTGGACCCAGACACGCGTCTTTGGACTTCTGCTGACTCCAACTCTTGCTGGGGACAGCAGCAGGCACTGAGGGACCAGTCCAGAGAGGGACCAAAAATAGCCTTCACACCCGGGGGCTCAGGCTTTCCCCAGTCCCTCTCCTGTCTACCCAGGCCCACTGTGGCTCTTGGCAGCCATGTGTCTCTGGGAGTAAACGTTCTCGGGGGAGAGGCTCGCCCCTCCAGAAGGCTTCTGGGCTTTTGATTGGCCATCTCTCGGGTTGGTGCTGAGCTGTGAAAGGGCCCTCCAGGTCCTGTGGGCTTCTGATTCCTTTCCCAATATGATCAGTGATGGGAAGACTCCCTGACTTACACGTCAGGGGTGTGAGCTTGAGTTGGGGGGCCTACTCCCAGGCTGCTAGGATCCCAAGATCGAGACCAGGCAGACAAAGGCTGGCTCCGCGACTCTGCAAGTTAGCAACAGGCATGTCGCCCACCTAGCACACTCAAGGTGGGATTCCCCCTCTGGAGCCAAAGCTGCCCTCACGCGTCACCACCCAAACCCCAGCACGGGGCCTCTTCAGGCTCCTCGCTCCTCCTCCAATACAGTCTCCTTCTGACTCTGTGCCCGCTCCTCCTCATACCTGGGCTGCCTGAATCCATGCCCCGACTCCCCCACCAAGTCTCCCTGCCCTGCGGAACAGCCTCAGGAAGCCATCCTGCACTCCCCAGTGGGACCTGCTCTCGTCTGCTCTATCAAACAAAGCTCTGCTTCCAGTCCTCTACCAGCCCAGCCTGCTCCTGACTCCCAGCACACAGTGTCCTCTCTAAAACTGGTCCTTAATTGTCCCCCAACAGAGCCTGCTGACTCCTCTCAGAGGCAATTTCCCTGCCAGTCTGCCTCTCTCCTCCTCCGGGAAGCCTTCCCTGGCTGCCCATCCCTGTGTACACAGGTCACTATTTAGTTGTTCCTAATGGTTTCCTGAGTCTTGCCACTTTTGCTTATGTCCCTGATAGCCTGGTCTAAGGCAGGGCCTGCAGAAGTTGGTGATGGCTAGATAGGAGCTCCAGGTACCTGACTCCATGATTCTCCCTGGTCACAACCACTGCTGTCCTTGCTGTGAGTTTAGGAGCTGACTCACGCCAGTCCTGTCTAGAGGGCAGTTAAGACAGCCTTTCTGGGCTCCTCTTTTCAGTTCCCATCTCCGTCGTCCCTGCCTGGGTGGAAGAAGGTAGGTAGAAGCTGCAGCAGTTCAGACACCAGGCAGGTTCAATGTCAAATGCACTTTACTGGGTCCCTGGGCCTTCCAACACTGTCCTCACCGAGGCTGGGGCACCCCATTCCCAGCACCACCAGCTGCCCAGGAAGCAGCATGGGTAGAGGGAACACATGTGGAATGGCTGTTCTCCTACCCCAGAGGGTCTTGGACGATGTTGACAGCACAGCTGCTTCCCTCTCCCCGGCAGCTTCTGTCCCCACCCAGCAGCTCAGCCTTTCTCATAGCAGGGAAGGGGGATGCCTGGGGCTTCAAATCAGCCACCTGCTCCTGCTTAAAATGGGATAAGGGGCCACTTGCAAAATTCTTCAAGGCAGCCTGCTCCTGTCTGGGAGAGGACTGGGTAGACACTGGGAGCCATGCTGGCTCTCGCTTCAGGCCCAAAGCCCTGGGTCCAGCTCGCTGAGGAAGCTGGTGGTTGGAGCAGCAAGGTTTGGCCAGCTGAGGCTGGAGGGAGTACCCCACTGGGTGGCCAGGAGGGGTAGCCAGTCCAACTCAGCTCTCCTCCGCACCCCCAGCCATGGGTCACCAGTCCCGCTCAGCAGGTTCTCGGTAGGGGAGGCCTAAGAGCCTGAAGACATCCTTCTCAGTGGGAGTGGGCAGCACTCGGCCAGGCCCCATCTTGCAGCCATGGGTGTTCCGGACCACAGCAGTGCTGAGGGCATGTTCTGACAGACTCATGCCCTTGGTCTTGGCCAGGGCTCGCATGGAGCGGTTGAAGTGTGCAGAGCCGGTAAAGTAGAGCAGGGCACAGGCAAACTCGCTGTAGGGCACCACGATGATGTCCAGGCGCCGGTGTCGCCACCCTGGCCCTGGGAGCCGGCACACCCCCAAGTACTTCTGTTGCTGACCATTCTCCTCTTGGCTCACCAAGTCATCTGTGAGGAACCCTGGCCCAATAGAGGGGACTGCTGGGAGGGCAGGGAGCCAGGCCTGGGCTATCCCATCCTCTCAGGTCTCTCCTGATCTCTAAGCTGGGGCTTGCCCAGGTATTAGCTGGGTGACACTACCCTCTCTGGGCCCTTCTCCTTTTCTGTAAAACATGGATAGTAATTCCCATCTCCCCCACAGTGTCACAGAAAGATCAGATGAGATACTCGGCCTGCAGGGTTCACTGAGCACCTCCACATAGGTGTGGCAGGGCTGCTTCATCTCTCCCTGGAGAGGATTCCAGCCCCGATAGAGATGGGATGCTGGCAAAGCACTGTTCCTCTGCTTCCTGCCTCGGGACTGGAACTTCTAAGGTTCTCCCTCGGGGGCCCCCAGCCCTGTGCTGCCCTCTGTCAACCTGCTCACCCAGAGATGGAGCTCATACCTTGCTGCCGAAGGCTGTCAAGGAGGCGGCTGAAGATACCCCGGTGGGACCGGCCATCTGGATGAGTGATGAGCACGTCGACATCACCACAGGTTGCCTTTCCCCGTCGGTATGAACCACATGCCACACATAGCAGCCTGGAGTTAAAGGCCTGAGCTGCTTTCTGGACCTGGGAGAGAGCAGTGACAGGTGAGGGGCCGTGGGGAGCTCCTCTCCCACAGCAGCACAAGGGCCTTCCCGGACTCGGGCCCACACCCTCAGCTTATGCCCATTCCCCAATGCCTGCTGCAAGCCTGGGGGAATCCACCCTGGGGAGCTGCTGTTCTTTCCCTTCACTAGGACAGGAGAGAAGAAAAAGCTCACTGTGCAAGAGGCAAGCCTGAGAAGAGATGGGAGAAGGTGCCAGCTCTGCTTGTCAGAGTGGGCACTGAGCTTGCCCCGTGGAGCTCTTTAAGAGTAAGGAGACACAGACTCTCTCTGCCCCTGCCCTAGCCCACATGCCCAGGTCTGTGAAATTCCACTTAGGACAAGGGGCCAGTTGCTGAAAGCCCTCAGTCAGGTCTAGGTAGCCGCAGATATCTACTGATTTGGAGCTAAAGGTTTGGAATATGTGAGCTGGGGCTTGAGGCCTGAGCAGGTGGCTGGCAGCATGTGCCAGGCCCAGGCCCGGGAGAAAGTGGAGTACAGAAATACAGCTGCACCTGTGGGAAAGGAGAGGAAAGAAAGCAAAGACGGGGCAGTTCTAAGCCAAGAGCCACATCCTTTCTTGGTGGGGAGGGAGCTGAGACGGCAACTGTCAGCTGAAGGACTGTCCCTCTGAGGAAAAACAAACCCATTAGCCTCCACTCCTGAGACACTGAGGTTCTTTCATATGCAGATGGCCTCCCGCCTCCACCCCAGGACACGGAGAATTCTGGGGTCCTGGACACCTCAAGTCTCCTGACAGGAGGGCTCTGCTAATCCCCTTACTCCCTTCTTGAGCCTCCCAAGAGAATGGAAGGAGGAGGTCCATGTGAGTAATCCCATCAAAACTTCTATGGCTCGAGCCCTTAAATGGGAGCACAGGAGGCCAGGTGGGAAGCCTCTTTTGTTCCAATGGGCTGGGGACTGACTGAGGCATTCTCCATGCCTGGATACCATGGCTGAGTGACGGTGTCATCACTAGCACCAAGGCCTGGTGATGGGCAGACAAAGAGGCCTGTCCACCCGTCTCATACCGGCCTCATAGCCTTGTGGCCTGGAATGAAGCTGGAGGCCGATTTCAATCAAACTGGGCCAGACTCCATGGGATCCCACTCTTTAAGAATCCCTGACCAAAGTGAGCAAACCTTGCCTATTATAAGCAGCTCCTAATCCTAATGCCCATTGAACAAATGACACATCTAGCCCTAAATGCAGCCCAGTGTCTCTCTAATCTAGCTTTTACATGAACTTAATAGCTAACCCAACTCTAAACCAAACCCAAATCTTATTTCTTGGACAACTACAAATCTTAACTTAAAAGCAACCAACATTAAGAAAATCCTGCCGGGTGCAGTGGCTCACGCCTATAATCCCAGCACTTTGGGAGGCCGAGGCGAGTGGATCACGAGGTCAGGAGATCGAGACCACCCTGGCTAACACGGTGAAACCCCGTCTCTACCAAAGATACAAAAATTAGCCGGGTGTGGTAGCGAGCACCTACAGTCCCAGCTACTCGGGAGGCTGATGCAGGAGAATGGCATGAACCCTGGAGGCAGAGCTTGCAGTGAGCCGAGATCGAGCCACTACACTCCAGCCTGGGCAAAAGTGCGAGACTTTGTCTCAAAAAAAAAAAAAAAGAAAAAGAAAAAAGAAAATTGAAGCCTAACTTTAAACTCAATCTTTTTTTTTTTTTTTTTCAAGACAGAGTCTTGCTCTGTTGCCCAGGCTAGAGTGCAGTGGTGTGATCTTGGCTCACTGCAACCTCTACTTCCCAGGTTCACACAAATCTCCCTCTTCAGCCTCCCAAGTAACTGGGATTATAGGCATGAGCCATGGCACCCGGCTAACTTTTCTGTATTTTTAGTAGAGACGGGGTTTCGCCATGTTTGCAAGGCTGGAAATTTTTGTGTTTATATAGAGACAGGGTTTCACCATGTTGGCCAAGCTGGTCTCGAACTCCTGAGCTCAGATGATCTGTCCACCCTGGTCTCCCAAAGTGCTGGGATTAAAGGCATGAGCCTGGTCTTAACTCAATCTTGATGGCGCTTTCTTCCAACCCCAAACCAAATCCTACTGACGCTGTGCTTTTACACCAACTCTACCCCAAATCCTGAGCCAGCCTTGCATGGGCTTTAGAAGGTCCATGCATCTGAAAAAAGACATAAACCTTCGCACATTTGTGCATTTTGGGGAGAACAGACTCCACAGTTTTCATCAGGTTCTCAAAGAAGTTGGTGAAATAAAAAATAAGATAAAATAAAATAAAACATTAAAAACCTCTGCCCTGACCCACCCTAACCTCAAGTAATACAGATATAATCTACCTGTAATCTAACCCTAACATTAACCCAGTCCTAACACCAATCAGTCTAGAATCAAATCCAAGCCTAATAGGCCTGACTACTGAGAACTAGAATCTAGAGGGCTGGTGTTACAGTTCTTTCCTCCCAAAGCCACCCACCCCACCTCTGGGCCTGGAGCTTCAGTCTCAACTTGCTCTGTGCTCAACCTCTGGTGACCCAGTTTCCTCTGCCTGCTGCGCTCCCCAGCTGAGGAGTCGGGGGTTCTTGACTTTGACCCAAGACCTTAGAGCAGGACCTGGCTGTCCTCACTGCTCTGGGACACCCGCTTACTGTCTGCTCAATCTCTGTAGCCTCCTCCCTGGGCATGCGTTCCAGGAAGTCATTGTAATGCTTCAGGCCAATGGCCTGCTGGGTTGTCAGGGAGGCCTGGCTGCGGATGTCTTCCAGACTTCGGAAGCCCTGGAAAAAAGCAGCCAGATGGGGAGCTGTGAGGATCCAGGACCAATGAAGAGGCATGAGTGAGCACACACATGAAGCTTCCATCGCCCCAGGCTCTAGGGAAGGCTAGAGGCAGGACCAACCTAGGGGCGGTTTGGTCTGTACTCAGCAGGACTTGGGAAAGGCAGGGGGCATGGGGAACATGCCATCATCCAGCCCTGCCACTATCCTAAAATACTCATTCATGATTCCATCAGTCTGAGGATGGGCCTTGTCATCTTCATCCTTACCAAGCTGCCCTGGTGATTGTGGGCAGAGCCTGGATTGGGAACCACTGCTCTAGACATGCAGTGTCAAGGCCTGGCCTCCTCAGGAAGGCCCTTGCTGGTCTGGGGAGACAGAGAAACATACTTCTTGTCCCTGTCTACTCCTTCTTAAGGATACCAAGCAACAAGGCTGTTCTGGGAGCTGAGGGGTCTATATGAGTCCTGGTCCCCTTGAAAAATGGTCTCCCTATACTGTGGGTGCATTTCCATCAGAACACAGGGTAGGGAACTCTGGGGCAGGAACTCTGAGACAGCAAAACTGAAGTAGGGGCTAAGCCAGGGTGTGACCTGTTGGTACCACATCTGGGCAGTCTTGGTCCCAGCTCCCCAGATGTTGGAGAAGAGCTCCAAGACAGGCACACTGTCACTGATATGGTCCAGCTTTCGCAGATGCCCGCTCTCCAGGATCTCTATGATTTTCTCAGCCATCCGCTTCCCAATCCCAGGGATACTGCAGGCCTCCTAGAGGAGGAGGAGGCAGAGGCAAGAAAGAAGAGTGAAGAGATGGAAGTGGTAGAGCCAGTGTAAAGGAAGCTGACTCCTCTAGCAGATGCTGGCGTAAAAGCCCCCGCTGGCTGCTTGGCAACTGTGTGGCTGTGTAAAGCTTGGGTGTAGTTGAAGATGAGAATTTTGGATAGAATGAGGGCTGGGTAATTTGTCTTTTGGTTCCCAGAAGGATGGAGACCAGCAATAAGAAGTAGAAAATAATGATGATATTAGTCACCACCACCACCACCATCACCACCATCATCATTCCAACAGCAAGAGCTCACATTTACTGAGGGCTTATTGTATGTCAGGTCCTGTGCTACAGGGACCATTTCACTTAATGGTAGCCCCTTTTTACTAATGAGAAAACTGATGCTTTGAGAGTTTAAGTAACTTGTCTGGAGTCACACAGTTAGTGAATGACAGGAACCAGAGTTTAAACCCTGGTCTGTTAGGCTTCAGAGTCTAAACTTCTTTTAAACAACTTTTTAGGCTGGGCACAGGGGCTCATGTCTGCAATCCCAGCACTTTGCAGGGCTGAGCCAAGGGTGGATTGCTTGAGCCCAGGAGTTCGAGACCAGCCTGTGTAACATGGCGAAACACCATCTCTACTAAATAAATAAATAAATAAACAAAATTACAAATAAAAAACTTCTAATTATGTTAAAAAATTCAAAAGTAGAGAGATCAGTATAACAAACCCCCAAGTACCCATCTCCCAGCTTCAACAACTATCAGGATTTTGCCAATCTGCTTTCATCAGTTTTCCTTTTTTTTCTTTTGTGCAAGTCCTAGACCCCATAAAATCTTCACCACTGTACCTGAACCGCACTGGTGACTGACAGCGCCTTCACCAACTGCTGGCTAGTAAAGACCCCTCTTCCCACCCTAGCCCCTGGGTACCTGGTACGAGGTGACAGGCTTATGGAAGCTCTTGAGGGCATTGATGGCCTTGGCATAGCCCAGGGCCCTCCACTTGTCTCCCTGAACACTGTAGGCTTTGGCCAGAACTTCCAGCTTCTCTGTGATATGGAGGTTGTGGTTGGTCGCCTTCTGGCTTGAGGGCTGTGCACAGACCCACTTATCCAGGACCACAGGGGCTGGGCTAGGCTCACAGTCTCCCTCAAGGGAGGCGGGGTAGTAGCCACTGATGAGGGCTTCCAGATCAGCTGCGCTAACCTGGGTTTCTTCCCCATCGCTGGCTTCATCATCAGAGATGGACTTGGGGTAGAGAAGAAAAGAAAACAATAAATTCTTGTCCTCCAGGAGAAGGGATCCTTAAAGGTGGGGGTCATCTTCTTTGTGCAGGGGGAAGGTCTTCTAGTCAGACCTAAGAATGAGGTGGGGCCTTCTGCATCAGACTTGGATCACCTCGGGTGTGGGGCCACATTCCCTTTGGCTCACCGCAGTGCCTAGCCCTAGGATCCCCGGTGGTATGTGTTAGATACGGCCTAGATGAATGCAGGAGTGATGAGTGTTGGGAAGAGCTATATGGCTTCACAATGGGGTTCTCCTCTCTCAGGGGACTGGGACTTTCTGAACAGTCAACAGGCCCTCCCCATTTCTGTGATCTGCTTCCTAGGGGAAGGGAGCTCTGAGGGATGGAAGGCTCCTGACCTGGGCTTGGGTGTTTGGTGCCTCTTTTGTCTTTTGGGGAGGAGACACAGGCTTGGTGGGAGAAGGAGGAGGAGGAAGCGCTGTCTGAAGCAGGGCCTCATGGGTGCCAGGAGGAAGAGAAGCATCCTGCTCTGCCTTGCTGGGCTGTGACTGGTCCAAGTACCTGTGGGGATGGTGATGGGAGGTTAAGACAACAAAGGTCTCACCCTGTTTCTGTCCCCAGTCCTAATGTATTCTGAAATACTTGGTTTCCCAGTGTGTCCAATTAAGAAAATGAGTTTTTTGAGGTTTTTGGAGCTTCTCTTGAGACAGGGTCTTGCTCTATCACCCAGGCTGGAGTACAGTGGTATGATCAAGGCTCACTGCAGCCTCAGCCTCCCTGGCTCAATCCTCCCACCTAACCCTCTTATAGCTGGGACTATAGGCATATACCACCATGCCTGGCTAATTTTTAAATTAATGATAGTTATTTTTAATAATTCAAGAAGAGAGCTCAAGATGCTACTAGAAAACATTGGAAAAAAAGACTGGGATCAGCCCACCTACTGGGGATGAAGATGCTGAATCCAGCTACATCCACCAGCCTCCTCTCCTGAAGGCACAAGCTCAGCCAGGCTGACTTCACCAGCTGAGCACCCGGGGGCAGCCGGGGTAGTCTGAGAAGGCGGAGGGCTCGCTCATAGTCCATGCCTTCATCCACCACAATGTGAGTGACACCTGGGCCCTGTACAGGGCATAACTGGCCACCATGCTGAACAATCTGCTTCTCAAAGAGTTCTGCCCGGGCTCGTCCAATGCCAGTGCGCACAACATGGGCCCGAAGGGAGCTCAGCCACTCTGGGGAAGGAACATCCAGATGACTACTGTCAAAACTTTTTAATTTTTATCTGCCACCCCCTGGCCACAACTTCTAACATGATCTGAATACAACTTCTAACATGATCTGAATGACGTGTTCACAGTCCCCTACCCTGAAAATAAGCATTTGTCTTTCATCCAGGCAGGTTTCCTTCTACATACAGCAAATTTTCTCACAGGCCAGCATTTGAATGTAAGGGACAAGGATTTTTATACGTCCTGTTCCTTGGTGCAACCTAGAAGTGTCTGGCACATTGTAAGTAACCTGTAAATATCTGCTGAATGAATGCCTCCTCCCTTCTTACTTTGTTTTTGTTTTTGTTTTGTTTTTTTCGTTTGTTTGGAGACAGTCTTTTTTTTCGTTCGTTTGGAGACAGTCTCACTCTGTTGCCCAGGCTGGAGTACAGTGGCGTCATCTTGGCTCACTGCAACCTCCATCTCCCGGGCTGAAGCAATTCTCATGCCTCAGACTCCCAAGTAGCTGGGATTACAGGCATGTGCCACCATGCCTGGCTAATTTTTTGTATTTTTGGTAGAGACGGGGTTTCACCACATTGCCCAGGCTGGTCTCGAACTCCTGAGCACAGGTGATCTGCCTGCCTTGGCCTCCCAAAGTGCTGGGATTACAGGCATGAGCCACCGCGCCCAGCCTCTCTCCATACTTTGAATCCTTTATCATTTATTCTTTCAACAATGCACATTTATTGCCCTTACACTCTGACAGACCCGACAACCCTGCCTCCAAAGCCTCTGCCATTTATTTATCAATTTGGCTGCAAAACAACTAACAACAAGCCTGGGTAATGGAGGGGGGTTTCTGTCCCAGTCCCCCAGGGCAAAAATTATACTGGTCATTCCCTGAGGGTCCAGGGAGTCTTTTCCAATTGATAGGGGTGTTCAGGTAGAAAAGAAGATAACACAGCAAATGGCCTGTCCAAGACCCAGGACCAAGCTTAGTACAAGGCAGATACAAACAGACCTGCAGGCCCTGGACAGGCAGAGTCAGCTCCAATATCTGATTCTGGACATGAACAACATAGGGCTGAAGCACATGAAGGCTGAGGGTTCAAGCACATGAGGGTTCTGAGAGTGGGTCATCTCACCTTCTGCCTCTTCTCCCTCTTCCCTCCTGGGAATCTTTGCAAGTACTTTTGATGATGCATCAGCATGAATTTTCTTCCGTTTGGGAAATGCCTTCAAGATACCCCTGGGATCCATTGAAGTACGGCTGGATCCCGGCCTGTTGGAGGGTTGGTCAGGGCTGCTGTCAGGTGGAAATACAGAATTAAGGATCTCCAACCCCTTTGCCTATGGAGGTAGGGGGTAGCAGCCCAGTTTGGGGAAGCGGGAGGTGGGGGGGGATCTCTTCAAACCCGGTTAAACTAGCTTTTTAGCCTAGCTTCACACTCCCCAGTCTTTCAAAGTTGGAGTATTAGGGGAAATGAGGGGAAGGCTGGAGCCATCGGGGGTACTTTTGAGGAGTACGAAACTATACCCATTCCTCAAAGGGGTTGCTCTAAAGATTCAGCACAGCCCTCCTGCTGCGGCCCACTTCGAAGGGCTTTACCAAAATGGGATGCTGGGCTAGGAAATGGAGCTTTAGGGGATGGAGCGGAGACTGGGGAGGACCCGCACATAAACTCCACATACTCTTTTTCTACCTCCAACACAGACTTGCAGAGGAAAACCTGAGGAGGGGGACTTTCGCGGGTGAGTGGGAACACCCTGCACCTGCCCTGGTCTCAGCCTCTCGACACGCGGATGCTCAGCGCCGCAGCTGCGGGGAGATGGGGCACGGCCGCAGCAGGTGTGGGGAGCCCTCCGGGAATGGAGGAGTCTCGCAGCTGGGGGTGAAGACCCGGGCAGGTGTGGTGTACTCGCCCTGTACGCAGCTGGCGCAGGCCAGGGAATCCCAGCTCGGGGCTAGAAGAGAGTTGGAGTGCCCAATCCCGGCGCCAAGAGTCTCTCTCCAACCGCCAGAGTCAGTCCCCGGGTGCGGTCGACAACTGGCCAAGTTGGTCACCCGACGGTGGGCAGGAGTAGGCCACTTACCAGGAGAGCCAATGAGAACGGACGAAGGGGGGAAGGAGGGCAAATGCCCAGAATAGCTTCCGAGTCAGCCGGAAGTGACCGTCAGTGGAACGGTTGCCATGGCAGCGGCCGGGCGCGCTGCTTAGCAGAGGAAAGATGGCGGTGACGGGCTGGTTGGAGAGTCTGCGGACGGCCCAGAAGACTGCACTGCTGCAGGACGGTAACTCGAGGGTCCCCGCGAGCTCCTTCGTTTTTTTCCCCCAGGTTCCGGCCCTCCGGGAAGGGCCGCAGGGCCTGGGTCGGCAGAGCTGGAAGGGTCTCGGTGGTCAGCCGGGCCAGGTCCTACATTTGCGGATGAGGAGACTGAGGCTCACAGAGATAACATGACCGGAACACATGTCTCCGGACACCCCTTAAATTCCTCTACACCATCTCGCCCCGCTCTGAGTTCTGTTGCTAATATAGTAATTTCTTTTACATTCGTTATCTCATTTGCTCCTCACCACTGTCCTGAGAGGCTAATTTTCCACCCCGTTTTACAGAAGAGGAAACTGAAATCCAAGAATGTTTTAGACTTTAGAGAGGAGAGAGGCCTGGGGTCTAGTTCCGACTGTGCCATTAATTCACCACGGGCTCTCCAGTCGGCACCTTTACTTGTTTGGGCCTCACTTTCCTCATCTGTAAAATTAAGTGGATGGACTACCGTTGTTATCTCTGAGGACCTTTCCAGCTGTAATATTTTTGTTAAGTGAACCTCTAAATGTTTTCTGTGTCTTAAGGGGAGCTAGAGCAAGGACCAAGGGCTGTGCCTGGAAGAAGTGGGCACAGGGACATGGATACCTAACTTTTCCTCACCCTAGGATTGGCTGATGTCAGCCCCCTGTGCACTTGGGTCCTTTCTGGACCCACTGGGTAACCAGGATGAATTGTGTCTGAAGTTCCTGAGACTTTCAAGATAATAGCTGGTGATTCACATTCACAGGCAGAGGCCAATCAGGGAAGCCTGGAGTTTGTGGAAATTAAAATCATTTACTCGTTCGTGCAACATTTAGGGAGGCTTTTACTATGTGCCAAGCTCTAAACTAGAACAGAAAGAAAAAGATATGTTGTCACAGGACTCAGACTGGTTGGGAAAAACATGTATTTAAGTAATAAGATGTGTTAAATAGAGGTTGTAGTCTTGTATAAAATGGTAGGAAAGAGTGAAGGTGTAAGCGACATCTCTTTGGAAGAAGACCCAACAGAAGTGATGATGTTTCTGGGTCCTGAAGAATTAATAAGGCCAGGCACAGTGGCTCACGCCGGTAATTCCAGCACTCTGGGAGGCTGAGGCGGGTGGATCGTTTGAGCTCAGGAGTTCGAGACCAGCTTGGGCAACATGGCCAAACCTCATCTCTTCAAAAAATACAAAAATTATGGCCGGGTGTGGTGGTTCACGCCTGTAATCCCAGCACTTTGGGAGGCTGAGGTGGGCGGATCCCTTGAGGCCAGGAGTTCGAGACCTGCCTAGCCAAGATGATGAAACCCCATGTCTACTAAAAATGCAAAAAAATTAGCCAGGCATGGTGGTGTGCACCTGTAATTCCAGCTACTCTGGAGGCTGAGGCAGGAGAATCGCTTGAACCTGGGAGACGGAGGTTACAGTGAACTGAGATTGCACCACTGCATTCCAGCCTGGGTGACAAGTGAGTAAGACTCTGTCTCAGACAAAAAACAAACAAACAAACAAACAAAAGACAAAAATTAGCCGGGCATCACGGTACATGCCCCGTAGTCCCAGTTACCTTGTGGCTGAGGCCAGAGGACCACTTGAGCCAGGGAGGTAGACGCAGCAGTGAGCCGAGATCATGCCACTGCATTCCAGCTTGGGCGACACAGCGAGACCCTGTCTCCAAAAAAAAAAAAAAAAAAAAAAGCAGGAAAAAAAAATTAAAATAGGTGTTTGCTGAGTGAAGAAGAGGGGATAGCTATTCAAGGAAGAACGACTCACATATAAGGGCCCATATGTAAAGGTGTGAAGGTACGTGCCTGATTACTAGGGGAGTAACAAAACGTTTAGTAATGTTAAAGCAGTCACCCAGTCAGAACAAACCACCTGTAACTATGTCAGGTACTATGCTACATGCCAGGATAGAAGGGAGAATAAAAAGGTCCCTTTTCTCAAGCAGCAATAAGGGGATGTTGTGGAAAATGAAGAGAGGTTACAGATAAATTGGGACATATTGTGATAGATTTCTTATGCCTTGCTGAATATTTAGGACATTTTCTCATAGGACAGTGGTTTCTGTTTTTATTGTGGTAATAAATACATCACAGAATTTAGTATTTTAATCATTTTTAAGTGTACAGTTCTGTGGCATTAAGTACATTCACATTGCTGTGCAGCTATCACCACCATCTTCAGAACTTTTTCATCTTTCTCAATGGAAATTTTTTTCTTTTTGGAGACAGGGTCTTGCTCTGTCACCCAGGCTGTGGGGTACAGTAGTACGATCATAGCTTACTTCAGCCTTGAACTCCTAGGCTCATGTAATCCTCCCACCTCAGCCTCTTGAATAGCTGGGACTACAGGCATGTGCCACTACACTCAGCTCAAGTGAAATTCTGTACCCATCAAATGCCAACTCCTCATTCCCTCCTCCTCCCATCCCCTGGCAACCACCATTTGACTTTCTGTCTCTATGAATTTGACTGCTCTAAGAACCTCATCTAAGTGGAATCATACGATATTTATCTTTTTGTAACTGGCATATTTCACTTAGCGTAATGCTTCAAGGTTCATCCATGTTGCCACAGTTGGATGCTTCCAGCTGTGCCGTTAATTCACCACAGGCTCTCTAGTCGGCCCCTTTACTTGTTTGGATCTCACTTTCCTCATCTGTAAAATGAAGTGGATGGGCTACGATTGTTATGTCTGAGGTCCTTTCTGGCTGTAATATCGTTTGTAAAGTAAACCTCTAAATGTTCCCCATGTTTTTAGGGGAGATACAGCAAGGACCAAGGGCTGTGCCTGGAAGAGGTAGGCACAGAGGTATGGATATTGTAGCATGTGTCAAAGTTTTGCTCCTTTTTAAGGCTGAGTGATATCCCATTGTATGTCTATACTGCATTCTGTTGATTCATTCATCTGTTAATGGACACCTGGGTTCCTTCCAACTTTTGGGTATTGTGAATAATGCTGCTCTGAACATGAGTATACAAAGATCCACTCCAGTCCCTGCTTTCACTCTTTTTGGTCACAGTAGTGTTTAAACAAATATTTTATCGGCCAGGATTTTGTTAAGTTCTTTTGTTAGTAGCATCACAAAATGATGTTAGATTCTACCCTATCCCCAAACTGAAAAACAATTCAGTATTGCATATGTGGTTTGCCTTGTCAAACCTGCAGATTTACCCCTGGGTGTGTAGGAGGGATATGGGAGTGGGGGAGGGTTACTCCCCTCCACCAAGAATCATGGCTATTGATATCTTGAGTTGGATAATGAGAATCCAATGTCCTTTTGATTTTTTAAAGAAATAATTCATTGTGGAAATACGAAAAATAAAATAAGTCACATATAATATTACTACCCAGATAATCATAATTTAGTGGTTTTTTGTTGTTTTTGTTTTGTTTTTTGAGATGAGTTTCACTCTTGTTGCCCAAATTGGAGTGTAATGGTGCAATCTCGGCTCACTGCAACCTTTGCCTCCTGGGTTCAAGGGATTCTCCTATCTCAGCCTCCTGAGTAGCTGGGATTATAGGTGCCCGCCACCAGGCTTGGCTAGTTTTTTTTGTATTTTTAGTAGAGACGGGGTTTCACCATGTTAACCAGGCTGGTCTTGAACTCCTGACCTCAGGTGATCGGCCTGCCTTGGCTTCCCAAAGGGCTGAGATTACAGGCGTGAGCCGCCACGCCCAGCCCATAATTTATATTTTTATACATAAACTTCTATGTTATTCCATGTGTACACTCACAGTTATTTTTTCTTTTAGAAAAATATACTAATATACTTAATAATTTATATATACATTTATTTCTAGAATAAATATACTATTGAAACAAAGTATAGATAAGTATCGCATAATCATTGAGTAAGGGAGGATACTCTGAGCGCAACTTCTAAGGCAGTAACCACAAAGAAAGAAAATATATAGTTGACTTTATAAAAACTAAACACCTGTGTTGGGCACCTGTAATCCCAGCTACTAGGGAAACTGAGGCAGGAAGATCGCTTGAGGCCAGAAGTTTGAGGCTGTAGTATCCTATAATCATGCCTGTGAATAGCCACTGCACTCCAGCCTAGGGAACATAGGCAGACACTCTTAAACAAAAACACTTGTTTGGGAAAACCCACTTTAAACAAAGTTAAGGGCCGGGTGTGGTGGCTCATTCCTGTATTCCCAACACTTTGAGAGGCCAAGGCAGGAGGATCGCTTGAGCTCAGGAGTTTGAGATCAGCCTGGGTAACATAGTAAGACCCCATCTCTACAAAAAAATTTTTAAATTAGCTGGGCATGGTGGTGTGCAACCATGGTCCCAGCTACTCAGGAGGCTGAGGTAGAGGATCACTTGAGCCCAGGAGGCAGAGGTTGCAGTGAGCCGAGATCACACCACTGCACTCCAGCCTCGGCAATAGAGCGAGACTCTCTAAAAAAAAGCCTCAGTTGGCTGGGCATGGTGGCTCACGCCTGTAATCCCAACACTTTGGGAGGCCGAGGTGGTGGATCACGAGTTCAGAAGATTGAAACCATCCTGGGCAAAATGGCGAAACCCTCTCTCTATTAAAAATACAAAAATTAACTGGTGTGGTGGCATGCACCTGTAGTCCCAGCTACTCGGGAGGCTGAGGCAGGAGAATTGCTTAAACCCAGGAGGCAGAGGTTGCAGTTAGCTGAGATTGCGCCACTGCATTCCAGCCTGGTGACAGAGCGAGACTCTGTAAAAAATAAAAAAAAATAAAAGCCCTCAGTTTTCCTCATCTATGAAATACAGGTAATGAAGACACATAGGATTATTGTGAGAATTAAATTTGTTAAGACATGTTAAATGCCTGGTGGATTTTGTAAGCACTGCATCCTGTCTGGACTCAAGGCTAGATGCCAAGGGGAGAAGATGGTCAGGCAAGACCCCTTCAGCTCCTCCCAGGCAGTACCTTGGATCAAGCTCCTGACAGGAGAGCCCTTTCTAATGCTTGTGAGCCATCCAAATGATTAAGGGTGGTATAACCTAGGGCTCTGCTAGAGGCCCTGCAAATTTAGGGGTGAGTTTACGCAGAATACCGATTAGGAATGGCTCAAGGGAACTGTATACCAGAGAAGTGAATTGGACAGGAAAAAGGCACCTTGGGGCTCTTATTCATTAAGCATACATAGGGTACTTGTCTACTGGATGTTAGTGCTCTGTTACTAGTTTTACTGAGGGGTCTGCCTGTATCTACTTCCCTACCTATAAAAAGAAAGGGGAAATTACATAGCTACTTTTAAGCAAATGCTCCATGGGTAGAGGAATTGGGCTAGGAGACTCCCTTAGTTTCTTTTTCTTCTTCTTCTTCTTCTTCTTTTTTTTTTTTTTTTTAAGACAGTCTCAATCTGTTGCCCAGGCTGGATGGAGTGCAGTGGTGCAATCTCAGCTCACTGAAACCTCCACCTCTCAGGTTCAAGCAATTCTCCTGCCTCAGCCTCCTGAGTGGCTGGGACTACAGGCACCCGCCACCACGCCCAGCTAACTTATTTGTATTTTTAGTAAAGATGGGGTTTCACCATGTTGGCCAGGCTGGTCTTGAACTCCTGACCTTGTGATCTGCCAGCCTCGGCCTCCCAAAGTGCTGGGATTACAGGTGTGAGCCACTGCACCCGGCCTCCCTTAGTTTCTTCTATTCTTTCAGTGGATAGTGCATCAATGTTTATTCATCCTTTCAATCAGTATTTAGTTGAGCTCCTAGTATATGCCAGGAGCCACGCTTGGTCTTTAGGAAACCATAGCATGGGGATGAAACCCCTCCTATCTAGTAGAAGAGAGGCAATAATCAGAGAGTCACATAAATAGATATAAAATCATAACCAAAGTAAGTGCCATGAAGAAAATGCATGAGGACTTAGTATGTAAGTCCTTAAAATGTATGATAGGAATGGCCTGGAGATGTGCAGAAGGCAGGGCACTGGCATGGCTAGAGGGAGTGCTCGGTCAGGAAACCTAATTCAATGTCCTGAACACATAGGCTTGGTTTTAGGAAGTGGGGAGAGAGAGGTAAATATGTTGTCATTCATGGGAAGACAAATGCTTTTTAAAAGTATCATGGTATGTAGTAAACGCTCCACTATGGATATGAGTAAAACATTAGGGAGGCACACATGAGGACGTGATTAATCCTACCAAGGTGGCTGGAGGTGATAGTGGAGGAAGACTTCCCAGTGGAAGTGACATTTGAGCTGGATTTTGAAGGGCAAAGAAGAGTTCCATAGATAGGAAAAAGTATGGAGCTGTTGCTGGTAGAGGAAACAGCAGAGCAAAGACATGTTCAAGGAAAGCTTCAGAAAGGGAGAGAGTCTCAGGACATGTTTTAAAGTAATGGTGGGTGATGGTTGGCCAGGAGTTTGGGGAGGCCCTGGCTGGGTTCCTCAGTACTCCCAAGGCTGGTGCTGTTTCCCAGATAGGCCCCTTGATCTGCAAGGGACAGGGCAAGGGGAGGCTTTGAGGTAAGGCGCTCTCTGTTTTGTGCACAGGGAGAAGGAAGGTGCACTATTTATTCCCAGATGGCAAGGAAATGGCTGAAGAATATGACGAGAAGACGAGTGAACTACTTGGTGAGTGACAGAGGCTCCCAGTGGGCCTTTAGGAATACTTGGTGCTGACCTAAGCACAGTGACCACTCCTAGCCTTAGGCTTGAGGCAGGAGCCCAGATCAAATGTAGAAGCTGGGAGAGACCGAAGTCCTCGAGACAACAACGTTCCTGCGAATAATCTGGGCACCGAAAGTGGAGTGCAAGTCCTTTTGACCAGTAAAATTCATCCCTACCCCTCGCCCCAGACAAATGAGAGAGTAATTCTAAGATGTAGAGAAACAGTTGGGAAAAAACTTTACAGAGGAGGTGGTATTGGAAGTCAGCCTTGTAGGTTTAGGAGGGATAAGGGCAGACTTTCACCACAATTTGTTTTTCCTTGTTTTTTTTTTTGTTTTTATTTGTTTGTTTGTTTGTTTGTTTTCTGAAGCCACACCAGGAGCAAGCGAGTATCAGAGGCAGAGCTTCTGAGCTTGCCTCAAAGGCAACACTGTAAAATATAGTCGTCATCTTGAAGAACATCTCAGTCCAAGAGGGTCAAAACAGTGATTTTGCAGCGTGGTCACTTTCTTTTTTTTTTTTTAATATCCAAAATGTGTTTATTGAGGTGGTTTCCCACTCATCTTGATTCAGAGTGCTTTTAGTGCTGCTTCCTCCTAAAGGAACATCCTTCTATAAGCCTTGCTTTTCCTCCTGTAGGCTGGCAGAGGACAGTGGAGCAGCACACAAAACTACCGTTTGTGCATGGCTAAAGACCGTGTTGACTTTATAGCATCCTGGGCATTTCACATCCATGAAGTAGGAATTGGGGCTTTGCATCAGGCATTTCTTCTTGTGTTTCCTCTTCTCCTCTTCTGGGGAGGGATGAAGGAGATCCTTTGCAAGAGGCATGTTCTCGTGTGGGTAGGTCGTCACCGCCAGAAAAGCAGTGTGGTCACTTTCATTCCTGCAGCGCCTTTCCTCTAAGAACAGGCTCATGGGTAGCGGCTCCAGCTCAGATTTCTGGGAATTATTCGATTTGTCCACTGTGTTCCCAGGTGTGCACATCAGCATTAACCAGCTTCCCAGAGCTAGGTGGCTGGCTCTTTGACCCAGGGCCCAAGGCTGTCAGCAGTGGGAGTTGGTCTCTTTATTAAGTTCCATCTGAAATGCTAAGACCAATGATGGAATCATGGGCTGGTTTATTTTCCTGTCATTATTCTTGGCTTTAATTTCTTCCTGGGCCTGATCGACAGGTAGTATTGGTGAGGGAATTTCTTTTTCCCTTTTTCTGACAGCTCATAAATGTCTAGAACCGACAACGTGGATTACACTGGCTTGCATTCCCTCAGTCTCCAGTCTTAAAATGTTTGTCCTGCGCATGTTCAGTCACACAGTGAAGTGTTGATCCCTCCTTATTATGAGCTGCTTGGGCTCCAGTCCCAATTGGTTTAGTCTGGTGCTATTAAAAATCTTGATGTGTTTAGCATATGACACCGATTCGGTGGAAACCAATACAGTAGTAATATCCTCACATTGCATTGTAATTTATAGTGCTCCCAGGGGATGACAGCCTTGGAATGCCTAACAGGGGAGAACTTATGAAAGCAGAGGTCACGTGGACTAGCCACCACCATAACCAGGCCAGAGACTAGCCGCAGCTCCTCACTCCCAGCCCCCCATGCCACTTCTCTACTCCTCCACACAGAGCAAATAAAACAGCTATAGCTGCTGCGGCTGTAAAAACAAACAAATAAAACCCGGTGTCTTTGTTGTGCTTGGACATGAAACTGAAATTAAAAACAAGTCCAGGTTTCTTCATTTGTAGCACCATGTTCCCCGATATCCCACATTAACCTGTCACTTCTCCTGGTGGCAGGTGGGGAATAGACCGTGGCTTCCAAACTCCTCTTTCTTAAAAGCGGAAATGGAGGAGAAGACTGTTCACAGGAGAACACTGTTTGGCTAAAGTTGACCTAATAATTATATTAATATCATGACTCTTACTGGGCACCATGCTAAGTGCTCTCTGTGAATTACCTCATTTACTCATCCTCATTAAAGCCCTATGAGGTAGATACTCTTGTCTCCATTTTACATTTGGAAAAAATGGAAGCTCAAAGAGGTTAAGCACCTTGTTGAGAATTATGTAGCTAGTGTCTAAGCCAGGATTTAAGCCTAGTTCTGTCCAATTAAGAGTCCAGGCTTTAGTCCTCAACAACATAGTGCTGGGAGTTGAGAATATTTAAATCCAACTTTCTTTTCTTCTTACTATGTTTTTCTTTGCCCAGAAAGGCCTGAGTGTGGACTGATGAGCAGACAGGAGGACCTCACTGGAGCCACTGGGCCCAGCTCTAGAACAGCAGATCTTTTTCTTACTCTTCTTCCTGCCCACCACCCCAGCTGCCCTGGCAAAATACTATTCATTATTAATTTTTAAGTATAAATAATCCCAGGGCTTGAGCTGGCTTTTGCTTGTGCATTCTATGAAGCAAAATAGGGACATGGTTTTTGTGGCAATAAATAGGAATAGTTTCCATTTTTCTAGCTACGTATATAAATTTGAAAATTAGCCAAACCGGTTTTCTGTTAGAAAAACTCAAAGTAATTTACAGACGAAGAATTGCCAATAGGTGTGCGTCAGTCTGGGACAGAGTTCCTCCAGTTGGTGTTAATAAGCATGTTAGTGTCTTATTTTTTTTCCTACCCTCTCAGTGCTATTCATTCCCACCCCCCACAATGATTGCTGCATGTATTCATAGAGGAAAAAACTGAAGGCCCCATAACAATGATCGGAACATCAAACCAGCCTGAGAAGAACACAGCATGTCCAAGGGGGCTGAGGCTGAAGGGCAGGCCATCCCCCAGCGATTACATTCGGATTACTGACTTAATCTGCTTTGGTATTTGACCGCCAGCCTGACCACCCGAGGCTGCATTTGGAGGATATTGAGCACTTTCATCCCCAAGCACTTCACTGGCTTTATAAATGACCCACTCGATCCCTTCGGCCTCCTCTGGGATGGGACATGGCAGCTGTTTAATAGCCACATAGCAATGTTGCAGTGTTTTAGGGCAGAAAAGAAGAATCCTGCATCCAGTTTAAGCTGCAGGGAGTATTTAGGGAAGGGGAATGTAATTATCCACATTGGAAGTGGGCCAGGGCTTGGAGCTTTGGGGAAAGAGGCCTTTAGGACGTCTACTTTCCAGCCCACCTGAAAGATGGGGCCTCCTTTCAGCAGTCTGGGACATCAGCCTGCTTCCTGCTGACTTAGGAAAAAGCTCCCAGGCACCACCACCTTTACATATTCCCCATCAGACCCTTCACCAGGGTGGAAAGTCTCCTTTCCAGGGTCTGGCTGGGGCTCAGCTGGGAAGATATGACAGCGGCCCGGGAAGCTGCCTCACACACACCAGTTTGGGTTTAACATAATCAAATCAGAGTGACAGCAGGTGGAAACAGTCTTCTGTTGCCACAGGAGCCGTCCTTGAGTTCAGGAACAAAGACAGGGACAAGAAAGACAAGACAAAGTGTGCATTTTTACATGTGCGTTTGCACCTGTGCACTTGTGCATGGGAAAAATAAGGAGGACTTCACTAAAATCTTTTATTGGGTCTTATCTCTAGAGGGAATGGAAAAGGAGACTTTCTTCTGCATTCTAACAAAGAATTTAATTCTCAAGATGTTTAAACAAAAAATAAAGGTGAAGCAGCCGGAGGTGTCAAGTTCCCTGAGTGGTTTTTAATGTCAGAAGTAAGGAAACCAGCAGCTGACTTTCTTCCTTCTTTGAGTACTTCTTGGGAAGTTTTCTGTGTAAAACTCAAAATTTCTTGGAGTAAAAGAGTGCACAGAAAATCCTGGGGTGGTTATCGTCCCTCCAGGCCACCCTGGTGCTGTATTGTGCATTAGGACACCCAATTTAGCAAGGCCCATGACTTAACGGGGCACCTCACTTATCCAGCCCCAGGTAGTGAGGTAGTCCTCATATTTTACCTTTTCAGATAATCAAAGCTTACCCTTTAAAGGCCAAATATAAAAAAATGAATTGAGCTACTTAAAAAAAAAAAAAAAAAAAAACAGAAACCTTTCAAAATATTACATATGCTTATTGAACACTTTCAGAATAAAGTTTTATTAATAATTCAAATTCTGAATTTGGAGTTACGAGACCCGGAGTTTAGCTGTGGCATTTGTAAGATTGTCTCCTTGAGCCTCAGTAATTCTTCATACTCTGTTTCCTGGAGAGTAGTGGCAGGGGTTGAAAGAGAGCAGTCAGGGAAGAAATGCTATTTTTCATTTTAAAAGTACAGACATTGGAGTAGATGCTTTCTAAAGGAACTTCCACCTTTAAAATCTGTGATGGTTGTGTACTATTATAAAGTGGCACCACTGGAGTCTAAGGGTGCTTGTTTGCCCTTACACTAAATGGTCCCAAGTGTTTATGTGGTTCTGACACTGCCGTCCAATGTGAGCTGTCCCCATACCATTGTCAATATGCCTGAGAAAAAAAGTAATTTCCTGCCTTATTCTACACACAGCATTTTATACCTAGTCTGAGCAAGAATCTGAGTGATCTTTCCTGTCGTATAGAGTAGGGTACATGGATCTTTTCACAATAAGCTGCTGCTCGGAGGCATTTGTCACTTCTGAGTTCGAGACTGTGACAGAGGCCCCCAGAAGGCTGCTTCCAGTGAAGAGAGGTATTAACACTGAATAGATTTGGATATACTCCTGGTCACAGTCCATTCACTTAAGAGAGAAGTATTTGTGGGGGGAAAAAAGTTGCCTATAAAGCATATTTCCAAGTTTTACTCTTCCTTATTAATTTTCATTATAAACTTGGAAATGTGTTTCTAGGGAGAATTTTTGGCCCTAAGAGGTAATAAAATCACACTGCAGAATGCAGCAGACCTTATAAAAGCACATATCCAAGGGAAAATTCTAATTTTACAGCACACTTTTGTGTTCAGGTTGTGTGCCTTGCTTATAGCGATAAGGGCATTTGGATTTGACACAGCTGCTCAAAAGGTCTAAAGTAAACAGCTGGCCTGCCTAGTGCTGAGAACCTGACTGTAGCTATCAACTCCTACCTGGAAGAAGACACAAACAGAAACAACTGTAACCGAGTACTATGCACTTTTTGAGTTGTTTAGCTCCTTAAACAGCTACAGAGGCTGCTGGTCTTTAGCACCAACTGGGCTCCTCAGGCTGGAGGATACCATAGCAGGCAGCCCCCAGATTCCAAATGCAGCAGGAAGGGAAAGGAACTGGGGGATGGGAGGTCACGGCTCAGAAAAGATCCCCCTGCAGTGATGGACTGCATGGTTCCTGAAAATGAAAATCTCAGCAGGGGTTTTCAGGTACTGTCCATTCAACTAGTTTCTTGATTTATAATTTTCATAATATATGTGCCTTAAAATCTTATGCAAGCATCTGGGTTGTTAAGGTAAAATAGAGATGGTTATTTGCATTCTAAAAGGACTCCCTTTTACAAAAAATTCACATTAGATCTTTTATAAACAGTGCATTTAAAATATGGCATGTGCCTACGATTTTGTTTAAATGCAGCTTTGGGGCGTTTTTTTGTTTTTGTTTTTGTTTTTTAAAGCAAGGTGTACCTGAAATGAGTGAATTTCTATATTTGGACTTTCTGAATCATGATACAGACCTGCCCAACAGCTTTCACCCTCTTCTTTTTTCCTCTGCATGTTTTTGAGGGAAAAAATGTGCCTCAACTCCTTTTTGGGATCCAGATTTTCTCCATTACCAGAAACAACCCTTTTCCTAATTTTCACTTCTTCCCTTTGCTTGAAGCCATACCTGAGGGTTTCTTGATTCCACTTGGCTCCTCTCAGAGCTTCATTCCAGTTCCTTTTGCCTGAGCGCCCATGAGATGCGCTTTGCAGGTTGTCTAATATTGAAATGCTCTACTGAAATTTCAGAAGTTGTGAGGTCCCTCCTTAAATTAAAGCCGAGAGTAAAGGCCCAACACTCCCACTTTCATCTTGTGCTGGTTACCTAGTGTGGTGCCGGTGATTCGACAGAAAAGAGCAGAGACCCTCTCTTCACTCTCATCCTGATGCTTGCTTCTCTCCCCAGTGAGAAAGTGGCGTGTGAAAAGTGCCCTGGGAGCCATGGGCCAGTGGCAGCTTGAAGTAGGAGAGCCAGCGCCCCTAGGAGCAGGAAACCTGGGGCCTGAACTCATCAAGGAAAGCAATGCCAATGTACGTCCATCTGTCCAGGTGTCTTGCACGGGCTGAGGTGGGGGTGGGCTGTGGGCTGCTGGCTCTTGAGGACAGGGACCATGTCTTGTTCACCTCCTTGCCTCCAGTGTGCCACCTGGACACAACAATCTATAAATGTTTGTTTGAATGAATACAGACATTTTGGCTTGATCATCCCAGGGCGGGGGCTCAGGGCCTGGAGTGTTGTAGCAATAGTAGTGTCAGAGGGCAGCAGTGGAGAAGAGCTGAGGGTCTTATGCCCCGGGGTAGAGCTCTGATGAGGGTGGAGCCTTCCCTTCCCCAGGAACAGTCCTCGAGTTGGATTTGCCTTCTGTAGCCTATCTTCATGCGCAAGGACACCAAGAAGAGTTTCCAGTGGCGGATTCGAAACCTCCCCTATCCTAAGGATGTCTACAGTGTCTGTGTGGACCAGAAGGAGCGCTGCATCATTGTCAAAACAACCAACAAGAAGTGAGTAGCGTGGAGGGCACCCTGTGTGCTTGTGTATGAGCAGGCTGTAGGTGGGGTTTGATCTGAGGTTAGGATCATTATTCAGGCTGGTCCTGCAGAGAGGAAGCCCTTCTGCTTCCAGGTATTGGAAGGGCTTCCTCTCTGCAGGACCAGCCTGAATAATGTAATCAGCTCCATCAGGGAAGAGAAACTTGAATGAGTGTCTAGTATAGTACCTGGCATAGACAAGAGCTCAGTAAATATTTGTTGAATGAATGAGATGATGAGGGAAATCACACGACCATTAGCTTGTGGTCTCAGGTGGTTCTGCTTAAAGGTTATTATGATCTTGGTCTCCTGGCTGGATCCAGTCCTTGTTAAGGGTGGCCTGGTGACATCAGTGTCAGAGCTGGCAGGGAGCCATAGCTTGGAAGGCACACCTGTCTGAAGTGGCAGTGACAGTCCTTTAAAGCAGTACTTGACAGCAGTTTAAAGCAGACTGGGCAGCAGTAAAACTAATCCCTCCCCAGACTGAGTGACAGTGGGGCAGATGCTTGGGCTGCTTGGAAATCTCTTGCATAATGCTTCAAAAGGGGTACTCAACTTCCATTTGTGGTCCCTTAGAGGGGAGGAAAACTGCAGGGGTTGAAAGGACAGAAGGTGGCCACAGTGCATTTCCATTTTGGAAATGCATTGATCTCATTTAGGTTTCTGAAGCCCTGACTGATCACAGGAGAAGAGAAATGCCCTGTGTGAGGCCCGAAGGGAATGGCCCTGAAATGAATCAATCTTGACCTGGGCTAGAGAGAATACAGTCTTGGGCCAACTCCCACAAAATAGATTTGTGCATTGAGATGGGAGGTTTTACAAGTTACCCGTCTGCAAGCTGTGAAGCCATTCAACATGCCTCGTGGGGATGCCCCCACCCATCTCCTGCTTTACATGCAGTAATGGGGACCCAGCTCCTTGTGCATCTCCTCATGCATCTCCTCAGGTGATGTGGTGCCAGTCTCCCCTTCCATCTCCCTCAGGCCCACGAGGCCCACAGGGAAGCAGGGTAGCTCCCAGACTCCCCCATTGCAGCCCTGGGTGCTGCTATCCTCTTGTGACCCCCATATCCCATTGCTTTGGCAGGGTTAAGAGGACAGGGGAAAGGGTGGAGATGGATGAATTAATTTCAGGATTATTGCTGTACATGCAGCCAGCAGCCCCTGCAGTGGGCCTTGTCTATAAATATAAAGTCATAATAATAAGGGTTTGTGTTTATAAAGCACTTTGAAGCCCTCAGATAAGAGGCAGTTTATTCCCGTTATTGTTCTCATCATTAACAGGAGTCACTGCCTAAAGTGGAATTTAGCAATTTCAGACAACAGAGAAATTGCCTGTAGGAAAACAAACTCCATGCTTCAGCAAGCATTCCCTGGCGGAAGAGGCCTTGGGTCCAAACTGGGAACAAAAGTGCTTCTGATAGCACTTGAATCTGCAGCCCAGCACTTTGTGAAGCTGGCTGCTGCCTCTTTTTTGTCCCCCAGAGGTCACTGTCGAATACAGATATCAGACAGAAATGTGATTACCAGGGAGTGAGGAAAGAGAAGCTAGCTAGCTCACCAAAAAATTCATCTGTGGGCAGATCCTCTGGGTCCCATCTCCTGCGCACATCCAGCCGTAGGTGGCGCTGTTGGCCAGGAGCTCCGTGACTAGAGGCCCACGCTAGCTCTCAAGGCAAGTGGGGGTTGTTGGATATTTTTGAAATGATGGGTGAGTCCAGGTGGGATGGGAGTGATGCCCCTGGAGGGGCAGGGCTGAGGGTTGGATTCCCATAGAGGAGAGAGGAGTGTTTCAGGGCCCACTTTGGAACCCACACTGGGCCTCTGATCCAGTGTCCCAGCCTGGCTCATCCCTGTCCTTCTTAGGTCTCTCCTTTGGGAGGTTACCTAGAGGCTGCTGAACCCTTAGCCAGATCATTCCTGAACTTAGTGGCATTTTTACCTTCTACCTGGAGGAATGTGTTTTATACCTTGACTCCCATTAATTATATAGAACTCAATGGCTATTCCTTTTAAAAAATTAATTTGGAAGGGAGAGATTTATTTCTCATCAAGGGTTATAGCCTGCATAGACATTCTTTTTTGTTTTGTTTTGTTTTAAGAGATGGAGTCTTGCCCTATTGCCCAGGCTAGAGTGCACTTCTTGCACAATCATAGCTCACTGCAGCTTTGAACTCCTGGGCTCAAGGGATCCTCCCGCCTCATCTTCCTGAGAAGCTGGGACTATGGTTGCATACCACCCCACCTGGCTAAGTTTAAAAATTTTTTTTTATAGAGTTGAGGGCCTCTCCATTTTGCCCAAGCTGCTCTCAAAATCCTGGGCTCAAGTGATCCTCCTACCTTGGCCTCTTGAAGTGCTAAGATTATAGGCATGAGCCACCACACCCAGACCAGTGTGGCCTCTGGCCAGAAGCCAAAAACTCAATGGCTATTCCCTTCCACAGTGTTTAGCTTTTTAAGGATACAGTACATTTAAAATCTGTTTTCTGATCATCATGCTATCGGGAGGTGGGCAGGATCCATACTTTTATTCTTGTGTTATAGATGATTATATAAATGTATATATAAAGTCAGCATGATGAACCAGCCTGCTGAGAGGAAAGTTAGTGACCATCTCTCTTGATGCCCAGGCATCTGCACTTTCCACCACATCATGGCATTTCTCTCTGACTTGACCTCTTCCTTCACCGGGAGGTTCCATACCTACCCCAGTTCTAATATTCTGGAATGTGGTTACTGACCAAAGCCAGAGTTTCTTTACCCATACTTGCCTTGTCTCTGAAGAGCTGGGTTGGTGACTTTACTTGAAGGAATTGATTGTAGTGTATCATGTCCTTGGCCTCACATATTAGTGAGGGCTGAATCAGGGAAGGAAAAAAGTGCTCTTCTAGGATCCCAGTGTTGAACCATCTATTCCTGATAATAACGTTTGTGCAGAAAGAGGGCTCCTAGCCTCAGCCTGGAAGTTGGCCGCTGTAAGTGGAATGAGCCAGGGTGCAGGAGTAAGAAGTTGTTGGGTTAAATCTGGCCTCTGTCACATATTAGCTGTAGAAGGTAGGCAAGGTTTCCTCATCTATCAGAGAACACTCAGAGCTACTTCACAGATTTTGGGGAATTGGATGAAATCGTGTATGTACAGGCCAGCACAATGGCTGGCCTGAAGCAGGTCCTCAACAGTTCTTTGGAAACTGGAATCTGAGGAGAGCTTGGCTGATTTGACATCGGTGATCCTGACACTGTGGGAGGTGTTAATAGGCTTCACTAGAAAAAAGGATTCTGTGGTCAAATAAGTTTAAGAAACTCTGGATTAAACAGGCTGCTCTTTGGTGGGGCTGAGAGCCTTTAGTATGTGTGTGTGATTGTGACTCTAGCAGGGGGTGACTGTGGGTGGGGGTGCCGAGTTTGCCTAGCGCCTTGATGTTTAAGAAGATTTGCCTGCTGCTTTTCTAAGGGCGGACTGGTTGGAGGCTTCTCTGGACCCTCTGGCAGTGTGCAGGTGTGCATGGCACCCCCTCCGAGGTATGTGAGGCATGACCTGAGTGATTGTCCACAGCAGCACTGCTCCTGCCTTCAGCCTCCAGAGTCTCTCTCCCTCTGATGGCCTGGCCTCTGGTGCCCTTTTGGATTGGAGAAGGGCTGGAATTGGGGAGGGGATACTATAGAGAGGGAGGCAGTAGGTCATTCCTGAAACAGCCAAAATGGAGTTGTCTGTGGAACAGGGAGAAGATAGGGTACAGAGTTGGCCTGTTCTGGGCCCTTTGACACAGCAGCACTGCTCCTGCCTTCAGCCTCCAGAGTCTCTCTCCCTCTGATGGCCTGGCCTCTGGTGCCCTTTTGGATTGGAGAAGGGCTGGAATTGGGGAGGGGATACTATAGAGAGGGAGGCAGTAGGTCATTCCTGAAACAGCCAAAATGGAGTTGTCTGTGGAACAGGGAGAAGATAGGGTACAGAGTTGGCCTGTTCTGGGCCCTTTGACAATGACTTCAAGTTCATCTAGTGCAGCTCTTTTATTTGAAGAAGGAATGTGGAAACTGAGGCCCAGAAATTAAGTGACCTGTCCAGGGTCACAGGGCAGGGCCAGGAGTTCTGCGACAAGCCTTTACTTCCACATATGTCTTTTGGAGACTTTTGACATTCAGAAAGCAAGGCCATTGATGTGTTGGAGAGAGTACCCAGGGGGCCCGCAGAGTGTTTAGATTCCAGGAGAGACAACCTGTTTCATGGTTGAACATCCCCACCTCCCACCCCAATATCTGCCCCATCCTTGGACAAATGCAAATAATCTAGACCATGGTGGGCTATTACTTTGTGGTGAGAATGTGGAGACATGGAGGGGTCAGGAGATTTGGGGGATTCTCACTTTAATACGGGCTTCTCTGTTTACCAGCTTTGTGAGTTGGGCAAGATATCTAACTTTTCTGGGCCTCAGTTTCCTTTTGTTTAAAAGTGGATAATAGAAGTAACCAACCTGAGAGAGTTGTTTTGACAACTAAATGTGTTTAGAACCTGGCACAGAGTAAGCATTAATTTTTTAAAATGTCATCTTTCATTGTATGGCTGAGATAGAACAGTGAAGGGAGGTAGGAATGGGGGAGAGCGGGGCATCTGCTGGAAGCCAAGGAACTATCCTGCTGTAAGGATTCAACTTTTAGCAGAAACAAAACAAGGTCTGATCAGCAGGGATATAGCCTTGTTTCTTTTTTTGAGATGGAGTCTTGCTCTGTCACCCAGGCTGGAGTGCAGTGGCACAATCTCTGCTCACTGCAACCTCTGCCCCCTGGGTTCAAGTGATTCTCCTGCCTCAGCCTCCCGAGTAGCTGGGACTACAGGCACCTGCCACCACACCTGGCTAAGTTTTGTATTTTAGTAGAGACAGGGTTTCACCATGTTGGCCAGGCTGGTCTTGAACTCCCAGCCTCAAGTGATCTGCCCACCTTGGCCTCCCAAAGAGCTGGGATTACAGGAGTGAGCCACTGCATCTGGAGGCCTTGTTTCTTCTTCATCTTTTTCTTTTAATTTTTTGTAGAGACAGGGTCTCTCTATGTTGCCCAGGCTGGTCTTGAACTCCTGGCCTCAAGTGATCCTTCCACCTCAGCCTCCGAAAATGCTGGGATTACAGGCGTGAGCCACCATGCCCGCCCTCTTCTTCATCCTTCAATCCCCAGCTCACAGCTCAAGGCCTGGGACACAGTTGATGCCCAATAAATGTCTGCTGCCTACTACAGCTGTCTGAGGCTGAACGTTATGACTCTTCCAGAAGCACAGTGGGTTTCTCTGTTGTCCAGGTGCTGGTGAGAAAGTCAAGTACAGTACCCATCATGGAAAAAAACCCCATGTCTGGGGAATGGGGGTGAGTAGGGGGTGGGCTGCCCCAGGAGGAGAAAAGGCAGATGTTCCCTACTCCCTTGAGCCTGACTATCAGGAGCTTCTAAGAAGTTGTTTAACCTCAACCAATAAACTAAATCCATTACAACAGACTCAAAACCAAGCTGAGCCTCCACGTGCTCTGCCTTCATTCCTCTTGCCTGGAGGTAGGAGTAGTTCAAGGAAAGCAGGTGTAAGCTATGCACCTTAAGTTCCGTCTGATCCTGTCCTTGCTGTTGTGGCCAAGCCCTGGGATTCGTTTTCTGGTCCCACTGCCCCAGCCTGGGGGAATGGTTCGGCTGGGCTGCTTCCCTCCTGGTTCTGCTTTTTGTGTATCTTTGCAGGGAAGATGTTAACACTTCCTAACAAGTCTTTGTGTTCATCTAATCTCTGCTGTTTAACCTTTGACTCTCCCCTATTATCAGTGTCTGCCACCTTTGCTGGCCAGACCAAAGGCCCCAGGAAGAGCCCTCAGCCTGAGCTGGCTAGGAAGAGGATGAGGCAGGCATTCCATCCCCGGTTTGCAGGCAGATGGATCGCCTTTCCCTGGGGCAGAGCTTTGGAAAATAAAGCAACTTGCAGTGCCATTAGGATCCCCCAGCCCCCACTCCTTTTGAACTGTCAGCCTTTAAGTAAACATTCTTTTCCTGCCATGGGTCCCAGTACCTTGGTGGGGAGTGGGGAACCTGGGAGGAGAGGGGCCCCAGAGTCTCTGTTCAACGGAGGGATTTGGGCAGGGAGGACGGGGGCAGAAGTGCTGCATTGATGTCAACTCTCCGAGTCCCCAGGGCATAGGGGCTTTTGAAGTGGACTCAGGGTAGCTGTCACCACAAGGACCAGGCCCCTCTGAAGTACTAAAAGCCCCATCCTCCCCAGGCCTCTCACTTGAGTCTGTTTGTACCTGCCTGAGGTGTTTCCCTTCACAGCCCATACAACCTCTGCAGCAGAAAGTGATGCCTTGCCCAAGTGACAGGTCTGGCAGCCCCTGGCCAGATCCTAAGCCACATTTCCACTAAGGAAAATGCCAAATTGGTATATTGTTAGAGATGAAAAGGCCATTCATTATGCTTTGGTGTAGTAAGCATCAGACCAAAGACAAGGAATCTTACTCTAATCTTGACTTCCATCCCAACTGACAACTGGCTGTGAAACAAGGCACATTTCATCTCTCCGAGCCGAGTTCTCTTTTTGGTAAGGGGGGTCAAATTTCCTGCGAAGTCTAGTTATACACATTACGAACTGGGTGTTGCTATCTGTTCTTTTTTTTTTTTTTTTTTTTTAATTAAAAGGCATCAATCTCTGAACCAGCACCTGGAGATGATAAGGACCATGTGTGATGTGTAAAAATGGAGGAGTGGGGACTTGGGGCCAGCCAAGTAGTCCAGAGGTCCAGCTTCCATGATGAGTAACATGGTTTGTCCTCTCAAGGAGATTTCTCCTAGTAGATATACTTTTCCCTCTGGCCTACAAGTAGAGCCAGGCTAACAAGGCCTTGAAAGGCCCCAAAAGAGGAACAGGTAGTTGAGGCCTTCAGAGGACTTCTTAGCAATAGGGCCCCAGCTTTGGGAGACAGGTCTGAATGTCCTTATTCTGTCCGTTGTTAGAACACGCCCCATTTTTCTGGTGTCTCCATGAGGCTTTGGGTGTAGAGGAGTCCAAGCTGCTTGAGCTATTTGTGTGTTCCAGGCTTCTTCTGCCTTAGGGAGACCCAGCTCTTGAGATGTGAATCACTACAACCCCTGGTCTAATCACAGAATTATAACTGGGTTCTGTTCTTCTGCCACTGGACTGGACATAAGGCTTGCATTCTATGCTTTCCAGGGCCACTGAGCTCTAAAATACTGGTGTTCTAACTGGCTTGTCTTCTCCCTCTCTGCATGTGTGGAAGGTATGGGAGAACTATGTAGAAGCTAGGCAGCAGAGGGCCTGATGCCCAGCTGTTGGGGTCACCTTGCCGAGTGCCCCAATGGCCTCTCGGTGTCCCCACAGGTACTACAAGAAGTTCTCCATTCCTGACCTAGATAGACACCAGCTACCTCTGGATGACGCCTTGCTAAGCTTTGCCCACGCGAACTGCACCCTGATCATCTCTGTAAGATTCACCCAGACTTCTTGGACACTGCATCAGGGAGAGTCTTCCTCTTTCCCTGCCCACTTCCCATCCCATAAAAGTCCTCAGTTCTAGCCCCAAGCCCTAGGGTGTGCTTGTGGGAGAACAGACATCTCTAATTCAGCATAGGGGAGAGCAGGGAGGGGGCTCAGGGAGGAGCCTGACCATATGATTCACAGCTAGAAGAGGGTAGAGGATGAAGGGGAAGCGGTGGAAATTGAACTTGGGTTCTGGTCCAAGGTCTGCTCCTACTCAGGCACGTGACATTGAGCAAATCATTCAATCCTATAGGCCTCAATTTTCTCGTGCAAATAAGGGGATCAGAAGGAGTAGGGGCCCCAAGTGTGTACGGAAGGAGAAGGGACAGTGACTGAATTATTTTCTTCTTCCTGGCTCCATCCACAGTACCAGAAGCCAAAGGAGGTTGTGGTGGCTGAGTCCGAGCTACAGAAGGAACTAAAGAAGGTAAAGACAGCCCACGGCAACGATGGGGACTGCAAGACCCAGTAGTTGGCCCCTGAGCCTTATACCTCCAGCACAGGGGGTGCCGTGAGACTTCAAGGCTTGGTCCTTCTTGACCACGGCAGCCTCCTATCTTCTAGGAGCTATCACGGGTCTACAAGAACTGGGCCGTGGGGCACTCCTATCCAGTGAGTCATGGTCATATTTCCTGAGTAAAGTCATTCTGAGCTACTTACTGCACGGGGAATGCCCTCTTGTTTACCTCTGTATGCTACCTGGCCCCAGACCCCACTGGCCTCCCTCGGGAGGGTGTGATGACATTCCCTTCTCTATCCCAGGGACCTTCAACATAAAGCCTTCCACAAAAAGGGAGAATGGGGTGGGAGCACATGGCCCTAGTAGGGCAGGGCTGGCCTTTCCCTGCAACCTGTTTACACAAACTCACAGGAAGACCAGGCTGGAGGGAACCTGTGCTACCATAGCTTGCGGAAGTGGCTCAGAGGAAACTCCTGAAGATATGTGGGCAAGGGAACGTTTTAAAAATGCAGAAACCAGCCAGGTGCAGTGGCTCATGCTTTAATCCCAGCACTTTGGGAGGCTGAGGTGGGCGGATCACGGGATCAAGAGATGGAGACCATCCTGGCCAATATGGTGAAACCCTGTCTCTACTAAAAATACAAAAATTACCAGGCATGGTGGCGCATGCATGTAATTCCAGCTACTCAGGAGGCTGAGGCAGGAGAATTGCTTCAACCTGGGAGGTGGAGGTTGCAGTAGCCAAGATCGCGCCACTGCACTCTAGCTTGGGCGACAGAGCGAGACTCCGTCTCAAAACAGCAAACAAACGAAACAACAACAACAAAAACAGAAACCTTGGAAATAGAACACAGGATGTTAAGGCATTGTGGGTAAAAAGCCAGAATAAGGGTCATAATGTTGCCAAGGGTGTGTGTTGGGGTAGGGGTCACCACAGGTAACAACTGAGCTCCCAGCAGCCTGGACCCTTTCCACAGTCCCCTCTGCAAACCCACAGGTGACCCTCCACACCCCAAAGGCTAAAGAATAGGTCATCAATGGCAACTGTTCCTGAAAAAAAGAAACCTTTGTTCTTTGGGACACAGAGCCATGAGGCTGGTCTTGTCGTTTCAGCAGCACACACAACCCTGAGCTTGGGTCTCCTGTTCCCTTCTCCTGGGGCCTTCTGGAACTATTCAGCCAGTGAGGAACCAGATCTGTGAACAATCAAGCTTTATTTTTACAAAAATGAAAATTGTAGCTTGTCTCAACAGCCAGCCTGAGGTAGGGCTGGCTCAGAACTCAGAACTGCTGGGTTCCCTCTGCTCTTTATTGGTTTCAAAGCAAAACCAGGTCACAGTGCCCCAGGAGGGAACCCCCGGCCCCAAGAGGTTGGTCAAGGGTGAGGTCTGGCTGGTGCCAGTGGGCTATTGGCAGCCTTACCTTTCCTTCCAGGACGGGGCAGAAAGGAACCATCTGGGAAGGTGGGAGCACCTCACCTCACTCTGTAGGCTATCATAGCTCTAATAAGGGGTATAGGATGGGCCTCTCCAGGCCAGATCCTTGCTCTGGCCAAACAGGGACGCAAGGCCCCGGTTCAGCCGCACTCTTCAAAAGCAGCAGGTCCTGCCTCTCCAACAGGTTCCTGGGAGGGACTGCATCTCTGGTAAGCCCCAAAGCCCCAGGAGTCAGAAGCCTCTAGTGCAAGGTGCCTGAGCACTGGGGTCACAGGCCCAGGAGCACAGTGGAGCACTGGGGAGGAGCTATCACTGCACCCTCCAGGCAAGAGAGGTCCCTGAGTAGCTGGTTTCCCTGGCCCAGAGGCAGGGGTGGCCCTGACGGTCATGGGTTTTGAAAATCCAGGACATGGAGGTTGTAAGACAGCGCAGCATAGAGATGCTTGGTGGTGAGACGCAGGCAGTACACAGGGCTGCTGAGGGGGGTCGACGTCAGCGGGAAGGCCTGGAATGGAGGGCACAGGAAGTGGTAAGAGCTTTCCAAGTGGGACAGAGGTGTGCCATAACCCAGGATCCCCAGGCCCAGGGGAAGAGGGACATGTGCCATTGTAGGCTTCTTCCAACCCTTTCTAGGCACATCCTTGGCTACCTCACCCTCTCCCCAGTGCAGCCCATAATCATGAGTCTTGGCATCCTGGAGAAGAGGTGGGCAGGACACTTACATGCAGGCAAGCCCTTTGGCGCCGGTCCCACAGCCGTACAACACCGTAGTAGGAGGAACCTGTGGCCAGCAGGTGGTTGCCATCTGTCTGCAGGCAGTACAGGGTGCTGTCATGGGGCTCCTCCCACTCCATGACACATTTCCTGTCCAGGAAGAGGAGACGCAGAAGGAGGTTTAGGGTACCCTCCACCTCTGCCCCAGCTTTCTTGGGCCTAGAGTGGCTAAGGAGCCATTCCGGGATGGAGACAGAAGCCGAAATCATCAGATTCATCAAAAACCGAACATCATGGGAGAAAGCATCTTCTGTAGAGGGCTGTCTCACCATGGCCCAGACCACAGAGCAGATTATGCCTGCACTTCTGTTTGCATATGGCCAGCTACTTATCACTGGACTCAAGAGAGGAGAAGTAACACAGGCCTCAAGAAAGGCTGGGATAGAATATTGAGGGACAGTGCCCTGATGGCTCCGGAGGCTCTGGGAAACGCCTGCCTTTGCTAGGGCCTGTTGGCTATAGTTTCCCAAGCCACTGCGAGCAGGGCTGCCCAAGTACAGGAAGTCTAAGCTTGATATGACCTTGCAGGATTCTTCCTTCCCAGCCCTGACATGGAGTCTCTGTGCCCTCTCCCATGGGCCAACCCAGGACTGGAGAAAGGACCAGGATTGGTGCAGACCCCCACCACCTGTCCTCTGTGCCCAGCACACTCACCGGACACTGGTGCGGAGGTCCCAGTAGCGAACATAGGTGTCATAGCCACAGGACAGCAGTGTGAAAGGGGACTCATACATGACATCCAGCACCCCAGCCCCTGGGGGAAAGTCACTGCCCAAGTGTGTCATCAGCTGCCCACTGGGAAGGGAAGGACAGAGTGAGGCTGCTCCACATGGGCCATACACATTCGTTCCACCTTCAGAGGGCATCAGACCTTGGGGAAATATTCTCTTTCCTCAGCTAGAATGAGACTCAAGGAAGGGGGCTGAGGGAAGAGATGCCCAATTCCTACCCACCTCACCCCTGCCATGAGGCCTCTGCAACCAGTCCCATGTCCCACCCCTCCCCCAGCATCCCAGGCCTCAGCAGCTCCTCCATCACACCTGCATGCCAGCTGCCACCCACCCAGCCACTCCTCCTCAGGACGATGAATGGGGCTTGCTGAAGGGGTCGGCCCCCCTCACATACACGTACACATACACATACACACACACACTTGGTTACTTTATACTTCTTGATCCTGCAGGTCATGCAGTTCTGAGCTGCCTGAGTCCAATGCCTTAATTCTTGCCTGTAATCTGGGGCTCAAACCTCACTGGGGATAAAGACCACACAAAGGGAGAAGGGGAGTCCCAGGAGATGTTAAAACAAGTAAACACCTTTGTGTTTGGGGAGAGAAATCGCTGAGAAAGCAGCTTAGCGAGCTGTCCCTGGTGTTCCTGGCCTAGCTGGCCCCCAGCCCGGGGCTAGCACGCCTCTGTGATCACAGCCCCCAGCCTGCGGGACTCCAGCCTGCTCCCCCCACCCTCACCCCACCCGGTGGCCGAGAGCAGATTACTGAGAAGAACAATTTCTTTGTGACTGTGTAATTCCCTCCGTGACCGCGGCAGTGGGCAGACCCTTTGCCCTGATGCCAGACCCCTAGCAACCATGTAGGGGGGCCTCCTGTCCCTAGCAACTACCCCTCAACATCAAGTGCACCTGCTAATCCCTGCGGCCAGGGGATGGGTAGAAGTATTGAGTTTCTGCAGAATTATTGGGGGGAATGAAGGAAAAGGGGCGCCCTCCAGGCCTGATGCCTCAGCTTCCTTTACCCATGAGATGCTGGACTCTCCCATGCCATGACAGGAGAAACAAGGCCATGGACACTTCAAAGGGATGTCCAGGTAAGAGGCCCTGGCATGGAGTGAGGGGACTTCATGGCTCACCAGCGCAGCTTTGGTCCAAGCAGCATGTCAGCAAAGGGCTTGAGTCAGACAAGGCAGCCAGCCACACGTCTGAATGCAGATGTCAGGTCTCATCCTTCCACCTCATTCAGACCCTGACCCACAACCTCCCTTCTCCCTGACAGAGCTGCCATCTTCCCTTAAGGCCGAAGGAATCAAAGGAGGAGACTGAGGGTTCCTTTCTGCCCCTTCCACCTTTTCCCCTTTGAGCCCTGGGCAGTGAGCCCTGGCCAGGAGCACTGCTGCCAGTGGGGAACTAATCCCCAAGTCAGCACCCCTGCCCCCAGCCTCCTTCTCAGGGAAGTTCTGGTCTTCGTCTCAGTAGCCTAGAGCTGGGCCTGTGGGGAGAAGATGACAAGCCTCTGTTGGGGGGATCCTGAGAGGGATCAGGCAGAAGCCTTCTCCCCAGATCAGCATCCCTTAGAGACTGCTAACATTGGCTCCCAGAGAAGCCCTGCCTTCCCAGATGGCCATCAGCCAAGATTCAGCCACCCTGGGCAGGCCAGAGCCCTGTAGGAGAGTCAGTCTCTCTCTCACAGGTATACTGGGTGCATGCTGGGTAGGGGCTGTTTGGCTCCACAGTTCTCCTCCCTCTTCCAGATTTGGGGGCCCTGCCCCCTCCATTAGTGAGGCCTTAAGGAATGACTGAGGAGCTCTCCTCTTTAATCTATAGAAGTAATTTCATGTTTGTTTGAAATAGAAGATGAAAGGCAGTGGGGGTTGGGAGGACTGAAGCCCAGCATGGCTCTACCTGCCCACCCTGGTCCCTGGGTTCAGAGGGAAGGAGAGCTGGGCACTCATGGGGCTGCACAGGGACAGCAGTATAAGAGGCCCACCCAGACGGGGCTGCCAACCTGGGCCCCTACTCCAGCATTCATGCCACCACTGGAAAATGTCATGGCCATAAGTATCTGCAGTAAGAAATACAGGACAGCCCAAAGGGTCCCTACCCTCAGGGGGAGACCCAAGGGCCCAAGTGAGCACCAGGCCCTGGGGGCCAACACAAGTCCTGAGAGTCCCTGGTCTGCCCACACAGCCTGGCCAGGAGCTGAGAAGTTTCTTTCTGCTGCGCTGTTCTCTGGTTCTCTAAAATGGCCACACACACTTTAAATGGGCCAATAAAAAGATACAATTTCTTTTGCCCTGGGCCCAGGACCCTCAAGGCTCTGTTGTGTGGTGCCCGTGAGGTTAAGTTCAGAGCATAAACTGACACACCAGCCTCTGGGAAAAGGCCCATCTCTTCAAATAGCAACCCAGCAGTGCCACAGGAGCCCTGCTGGGGCTTTGATTTGGGAAAACAAACAGAAATGGCACCGTGGGCCCTTCTCGGCCCCCACCCCAAGACCTATTTAACTAGAAAACTCTAGCTCAACTGCTCTGGTAGAGAGATTGGCCCGACAATAGCCCCAAACTTTGGGGGAAAGGGGGACAAAACAAGCTGTCTGTCTCCTCATCCCCTCCTCCTGGGCTCCTTTTCTTACTGCAAGTGTGTTCTTGTAAAAACGATTAGATTGCAATTTGTATAATGTGGTGACCCCCCAAATTCAGACATTTCACCCCTTTTCTCTGGAAAGAATGTTAAGAATGCTTCTCGGCCTCTCACTGTGGGGGGTGAGGAGGGGGTGCAGAGCCTTGGCTGTTGCACAGCTTGTGTGGGAACAGGGCTGCTGCTCAGAAAGCCCTGGGCCAAGACGGGAGCAAGGGCCTGCCTGTCACTATAGAGGGCCAGACAAAAAGTCCATTCCCTTCCAACTCCCATGGACAAAGCCCAGGCCTCCAGGAGCCACTAAGTGCTGGGGGCCTCCAAAGCCCAGCCTCGCCCGAACCAAGTCCAGCAATTCTCTCTCGACCCAGGAAAACATAAAGACAGATGGGGCCGCCCATGTGAGCCTGATGAATGAGACGCAGGCTGAGGAGGGGCAGCCTGAGGGAGATCTGTTTCCTTGGCTCTGGCCGTGTGCAGGCTACTCCTGGGAACCCCACTACCTGGACAGGAAGAAGCAAGCAGAGTGTGGCCACACCCCTGAGAGGTCAGGGCCCCCTGGCCCAAACTATCCTGCTGCCCAGGTGACTACTGCAGCTGGAGGGAGAGAGAGAAGGGGAGTCAGAGAGGAGGGACATTTACATGAAACGCTGACACCCATCACCATCTTTGTGGGGGGAAGCTCACTGGTGGTAGGGGCTGGCCCTAAAGACCTGGATGGCCCACCAGGGACAGGCCCTGAGTTCTAAGCTGGACTGGGCACAGGGGGCAGTCCCTGGCACCTTACCCCTGCCCACCAAATCTGCAGAGCTAGGAAGCCTGGTGCCCTGCTGTACTTCTCCCAGCTTCCCCTACAGCCGCCTGTACTAGAGCATTCCTGAGTCACCACCTCCTCCACCTCCCAGCCCACAGCTCAGCATGTCTGTGGCTCCCACACCATTTTTCAGTCATTTTTAACATACTGGGTTCCTGATGCTGTTCTCTGGAGACCCTATGGATGCTCATTCCCGCATCTGTTTGGGTCTGTGCTTACCTGTGCACCTGTCTGCCATGTGCTACCTTGAAATGCAACAATGGCTTTTGGAGAGAGAGAGAGAGGATGGAAGGGTGACAAAGAGTTGACCTTCTTCCATCTCTGCTGCCTGGGGGGCAGATGGCTTGAAGGTATAAGCTGGGCCCAACATGGTTGCAAAGAGAATGGGAGGTTTTTCCTCCCTTCTATCTCCTCCTTCCTTCAGTTGAGCATTTTCTGTATACAAAGCATTGTGCTTAATGGAAGCTACAGAGAGATGTAAGCTGTGACTATCAAAGAGACTTTGTCCCTGCCTTCAAGGAGTATTCAATCCAGGGAAAGAAAGAAGTCTGCAACATGTATCCAACTAACAAATCAAAGTGTGAGTTGGTAGGTACCACAGAGAACAACAGAAAATTCTACAAGGGGGCAGTTAAGAAAAGTGAGCATTTCTGGCTAGGGGTGTTGACTGATTCTTCACTGAGAGACAGGACTGTCATAGGCAATGACAAGACACGGAGATGGCCCAGGTGGCAGGAACAGCAACAACAAAAGTGCAGCGCTAGGGCAACCAGGCTGTTTTGGCGGCAGCTGGCAATCTGGTTTGGTTGGAGGCCCTGGAGTGTGCTGGCAGGGTCCGGCCTCCAGGCCACAGTGGGCCTTAAGGTGCACATCCCTCACCTGGCACAAACTCCGTGAGTGGCAGACAGCCATGAGGCTTTTGAATGAACAGTGATTGTCCTAGTTCAGGCCCCAATTGTAGATAAGGAAACTGAGAGTCACAGACGAAAAGTGACACTGTCATATAGCAAGGAAGAGCAGAGCCTGAATCCATGATAAAGGCAGAGCTCCTGGAAATCCTATCTGGCAGCAGCTTTCAGGATGACGGGAACAGAGGGAAGTAAGCTGAAGGGCCTGTTCTCTTTGCCGGAGCCAGATGAGATGGCTGCGAAGGTTACCTGGTGGCAGAGTAGCCACCGCAGCAACAGCTCACATATCCTGAGTCCATACTGTGTACCAGGCAACATGCTGAGTGTTTTATTCGTTATCAGCCCATTTAATCCTCGCAACAGGCTTTGGAGGTAAGTTTCTTAACCCCATTTTACAGATGAGAAAATGAAGTAATGTACCCAGTAAATCTTAGATCAGGTCTATATGCTCCACGGTGCTGGCACTCCCTGCCTTCACAGACAATGCAGCCACTCCATCACTGGCCCCTCAACATCTCTTATTACAGTTGCACAACTGGACTTGCCCCAAGAGTTACCCAGGGCCACCTCCAGCCCTTTCCAGCTCTTTGCAGTCCTTTCCGTCTCACAGATGCCCAGAGGCTTGCCCTCTGGTGGGGGTAGTGAGAGAATCAAGGGGACAGATAGGTTCTAATCGTTAACAGTGGAGTAGCTACGGAAGCTTCGCTTGCCTCGGCCCCATCAGGTGAGAAGGAAGGAAGGGCCTTCTCAAGCATACAGCCTCTCACATGCATGTGTCTGTGTGCGCGCACCCCCAGCACCCGCCCGCGCACATGTGTTCAGACACAATGGCTCAAAGGCCAGGCAGCCCACTTTGTACTGCTAACAAGGGGGCCGTAATTACAGGAAGGGGCAGCCGGGCAGATAAAAGGATACAAAATTTCAACATCTGTTGCCATAAAGGGATAAGGAGAAGTGAAACGCAAAGTATCAGTTTGGTGTCAGCAGGCAGAGAGCCAATTTCAAAGAGTTCAGGGGGAAAGAGGAGACAAGAAAGAAAAAGTTATGGGGGGAGAAAGAAAGAGAAAGAAATTACAGGGTTCCTTAAAGAGGTAAAGAAAAAAGAATGAAAAAAAGCTGTCAGTAATGCTTTCAAAGGAGAAGGGAGGTACTTTAAAGAGGGGCAGTTCCCGTAATCACCCTGACTGTGGGCCAGGCCCCTGCACAGGGTGGGGGCAGAGTGCTGGGGCAGAGACAAAGCCACACCTGGGCAGGAGGGGCACTAACAGTGCCCTCAGAGCAGCCCAGCCTGTGTGCAGGACACAGCTTCCTTCTCCAGACAGAAAGGGCTCCAGCCAAGTGTCCCTTACCATTCCAAATGTCATCAGATGCCCTGACACTCATATCCTGTGCTCAGTTCAGGATACCAAGGCCAGTTCCTAGCTCAGAGGGAGAGTTCTACCAGGCCACAGCCATGGCTGACCAGGTGGCCCTTATCAGTGCTCCAACACTGTGTTCAGTGGAAAGGGCCACTAACTCCAGCAACAGGGGTCAGGATCAAGGAGAGCTTTGTGGCGGAGGTGCTGTTTATGCTGAAGAGTGAGCAGGGTTTCATTAGGCACAGAGGGGGTATTCCGGGCATGGGGTTGGCTTGAGCCCAGGCTCAGAGGGGAAAAACCTAGGGCATCTGTTAGGATGGGTGAGAAGCATATTCTGCCCCTGCCTTTGTTGAAAAAAGGGGAACTTGGGAGCTTTGAGGTGGAAGTGGAGGTGTAACAGGGGACCAGGGATGACCCTGGCCCAAAGGGGAAGGGGAATCAATGGGATGTGTACAGGGCTTGCCACACACACAGGGCAGCACAGGGCCTGGCCAAAGACTCAATACCCTAGGAGCAGCCAGGTCACCAACCACCTCACTACCCGCTTCCCCACCCCACAATCTCAGCGGGGCTTAGGGTTGTGGCTGTGGTTGGACCTACTATGACACCTTCAGGTCTGGGATTAAAGGGCTCTCCATCCTGAAGCCCACCTGCCCACAGGCTATCAGGGGCCCAGCTATGCCCTGTGCTCAGGGCACCAGTGCTAGGTCCATCTTAATGCCCCTTGGCAGAAAAAAATAAAACCCACCACAAGCGTAAGCCCATGGGGGAAGGGGGCATGTGTGATGGCAGGCCAGTCAGACCCACTTGGGCCTTCCAGCCACCAGGAGCTGGGCCCCACACAGTCAACACATGGCACCTTCCCTGGGGCCTAGCCAAGGAAGGGTCCTGCTCAAACATAGAGGACACAAGATGAGCCTCAATTCATCCAAACCCCAGGCTCGGGCAGGATGGCTTTGGCACAGTTCCTCAGGGTCTGATGGGATCATAGGGCCTAGCTAGGAATACTGCAGTGGTTGGTCAGTCAAGATGAAGGTAAAGGAATTCCTGGCACCTGGGAGTTAGGGAATGGGCTTGAAGACCACCTACCGTCAGAAGCAGGAATATTCTGGCACTCTGAGGTTGGGTGAAGGACTCTTTCTCGTTGAGATAGTAATCCCCTGTCCCTGGGCCTAACCCCATGGTGCCTGGCTCCATAAGACAGAAAGGCAGAACAAGAGGAAGGGAGAGGGGCACAGCCAAGTTCCTTGCCACTTAGGCAACAGCTGTGTGCCTGTGACTGCCTTCTGACCTGTGTGCTTTAGTCAACAACTCCCCCTCCATCCCTGTTCCAGCCCAGCCTGCAAGGAGAACAGTCTCTAGAGGTCTTGATGGAATGAGGGGCTGAGGGAACAATGGTGACCCTGAAAGTGGTGCAGGTTCTGTGAGAAGCAGCATTGGCTGCCTGAGGGTGAGCAGCTGAGAGACACACATAGACGTGGGTGATGGCTCCCGATGGGAGCGCTGGTGCCCAGCGGGTGGCTACAGCTTTGAGTGTGTCCCAGCCCCCACCATCATCCAGGGTATAGCAATGCTTAGGGCAAACTGCCCCTCCAGTACTCCCCGCTCTCCACCCAAGCCCCAGCACATACATAAAAGAGAAAATCCAGGCACTCCTCAAGTTTCAGCGGTGACAGGTTAAAAGCAAAGAATCCATCCAGCACCGCTCACCACCCAGCCCCAAGTCCTACCGGCAATGCTGCCCCACCTCTCAGATTGGCCTGTCAGTCAGGCTTTGGTGCTATTGAAAGATCAAACTTTGTCTTGCCTGTTCATTACCTTAATCCTATTTTCTACATGGCTTTATTATCTACTTGGGTTTCTCTGGGAAAGACAGCTCTAGAGAGTCATCCTGTACATCCATTTCCTCCCACCAAAAGCAAATGCCTCCACCAGGGCATCTTTCCTCAATCACTGTACTACTTGGTCCTCCAAGCTTCTCTGGGGACAGGACAGATGTTTAAACAAAGCCTGGTTCCTCCCAGTAGATGAACCTGGGGCTGGAGAGAAGGCACTGCTAAGTGGTGCCCAGGGCAGCCCTGCCACAAGGAGCAGACCCACAGGCTGGCCAGAAGGGGCAAGGCTGTTTCTTCTCAGGCTCCAGTAAGAACTGAGGCCACAGCTGTTTGTTTGGTTTGTTTTGTTTTTAATTTTTTTTGGTAAGAAACAAGGTCTCATCATATTGCCCAGGCTACTCTCAAACTCCTGAGCTCAAGCGATCCTACTGCCTCAGTCTCTCAGAGTGCTGGGATTCCAGGCATGAGCCACCATGCCTGGCTTGTCGCGGTCTCATACCCATTCTCATTGTGGTTTCAATAAAGATCCAGTGTTTGGGGTTGGTGAGGTCTAAGGGTTTCATAAGAGAATCACAGTCAAAGAAATGGTGCCTTAGAACTCCATCCTGACCATAAATCTGCACGGAAGAGTACCCTTCACCAAGGCAACCATAGGCAGAAGAGGCCATTCAAAGATTACCCAACCTTTGAGATGATGCTGGGCCACAGTGGTGTACCCAGCCCACCACCCGGCTTGTGTGTCATCCTGGGCCCAGGCAGGTGATGATGCCAAACACAAGGCCCAGCTATGTAACTAAGTAAAAACTTTCATCAGAATGCCCATCTTGGTGACCCACAGCCCACTGTCAAGAGCCTTCCCTGTGCCAGGAGGTCAGCAGGTTCACCTCCTCCTCCACTAGTCACTAAGACACGGATATTTTGAGAATTAAAAGCCTCCACAAGCCAGGCACAGTGGCTCACACCTATAATCCCAGCACTTTGGGAGGCCAAGGTGGGAGGATCACTTCAGTCAATGAGTTTGAGACCAGCCTGGGCAACATTATGAGACCTTGTCTCTACAAAAAAATTTAAAAATTAGCCAAGCATAGTGGTGCATGTCTGTAGTCCTAGCCACTTGGGAGGCTGAGGCAGAAGGACCATTTGAGCCCAGGAGTTCAAGGCTGCAATGAGCCATGATGATGCCACTGTACTCCAGCCTGGGTGACACAGCAAGTCCCTCTCTCTCAAGAAAAAAAGAAGCCTCCACAAACTCCGAGGTACAGTTTGGGTGGGGAGGAAGAGCAGGAAAGGGACAGCTTGCATTAGTTGAATGCCTCCAAGGTGACAGGCACTGTATGGGACACTTTTTCACAATAATTTTGTTCATACCAGTTCTGTTAGGTAGGGATAACTAATTTCCACTTTACAAATGAGGAAACTGAAGTCCAGAGGGCCCCAGATCACAGCAAGAGGCACAGTAGTTCTGAAAGCCAGGTCTGTTTGGCCACACAGCCAGTTCTCCTTCCCGAGCTCCTCACAGCCTCCCATCACACTGGCCCTGGCACCAGGGGAGGGGCTGCCTCTACCCCAGTCCCATTCAGAAGGAAGGAGGGCCTGTGGCAGGAGTTTGGTAGGGTGAGCTCATGGGGAACAAGTTTCACAGACTCTAGGAGCTCCAGTATCCCAGGGGCTAAAGCACAAAGCAGTCCTGGGAAGTTTCAGTTAGGCTAGCAACAGTAGGGTACGACTATTGGCTATATTAACAAAAGCAGAAGATTTAAAATGCAGGAGGTGCCAGCATCTGCTACTCATCAGACCACACCTGGTCTGTCCAGTAATCAGTTATGAACATGCCATTTCAAGAGGGATAAAATGAGATAAATTAGAGAAACTTTCAGGTGAGAATGGTTCTGAAACCAATGTGAGACCAACACTATAGGTCACCTATCTAGACATTCCTCATATTCTTTCTAGCCAAGCAAACCCAGCTTCTATGCCATCCCTCCCCGCACCTGCTGCTGCTAATGTGTAGGGGCAGGGGTGGAAGCTGAGTTCTTTCCTTGGCCCAGGAAGTGAATCTTGACTGGTCATTCCATTCCCCTCGCCAGGGTTTGGTTTAGGGTGAGTACTGGAATACAATTTTGACTATTAGATGTGAGGAAAAGTCTGCTTGAAAAATTCCTAAGAAAGGCTTCCTCATCTTAAAAAGGGGCCCCAGACAGGGACATATGCTATTCCTATTTCCCTCTGAGTGTTGCCTTGCAAGCTGGTGGAGCAGCTCTAAACAAGCTTGAGAGCAAAAGCCACCTTGACCAGGGTAGCAAAGCAGAAAGTGAGAGAATCTGGGCCCTCATGATCTCATGGAGCTACTGAACCATCAACCCTGGAACCCATCCAACTTCTGGGTTCCTTGTCATCTAAGATAGTGATAATCCCATTGTTGTTTGAGCCACTTTGTGTTTTGGTTTTTGTTTTTGGAAAAAGTACCACTCTGTCACCCAGGCTGGAGTGCTGTGGCAGGTGAGCCACTGTGCTGGGCCTATTTGAGCCACTTTGAATTAGGTCTTCATTGCAGCCAAAGGCTATGGCTAACTTATCTACTATGTTAATGAGGAACAACTGAAGGACCTAGAACTTGTGGCCTGAAGAAGAGGAGGCCCTGGAAGAGCAGAACCAAGGTTTTCAGATATTTAAAGGTCTGTTCTTCAGGAGACAGGTTCAACTTGCTTGTCTCTTGTCCAGGATCCCAGCTTCAGGGAGCAAATCAATCCATGAGAAAGGGTGGGCATTCTCACTCACAGAGCTACCGAAAGACGGAATGGTTGTTTGGGGAAGTAGGGAGTTTCCCATCCCTGTTCTTGGATGATTATCAAAAGAGAATGTTGAAGGAAAAAAACATGATTCATTGATTAAAACATCTCGTGTTAAAAATTTTGGAAAGACTGACTATAGAATGGATTTTTCAAAACAACAACAACAAAAAAAGCTATGGCTACTGCTTTCCTAGGGAGATGGAGAAAAATGGAGAAGACAAAGCTCAGCGACTGAGGAAGCGGGTGAGAAGAGCATCCTCACTAGTGCTGCCAATTGTGGCATTTAAGACACAGACTCTGGGGCCTCGGACGAGGTGAAGAGTTCTTAGACTTGACACCAAAGACACAGTCAATGAAAGTCAATAGATTCCATCACAATTTTAAACATTTGCTCTTCAAAAGACCCTGTTAAGAGGATAAAAAGACAAGCAGCCAGGCACGGTTGCTCACGCCTGTAATCCCACCACTTTGGGAGGCAGAGGCAGGCAGATCACAAGGTCAGGAGATGGAGACCATCCTGGCTAACACAGTGAAACCCCGTCTCTACTAAAAAATACAAAAAATTAGCCGGGCATGGTGGTGGGCGCCTGTAGTCCCAGCTACTTGGGAGTCTGAGGCAGGAGAATGGCGTGAACTCGGGAGGCAGAGCTTGCAGTGAGCCGAGATCGCGCGACTGCACTCCAGCCTGGGCAACAGAGTGAGACTTCATCTCAAAAAAAAAAGACAAGCTACAGATTGGGAGTAGATATTTGCAAATCACATATTTGACAAAGGACTAATATCTAGAATACAGAAAGAACTGTCAAAACTCAATGGTAAAACAAAACAAAACAAAACAAAAACTGCTTGCCTCGGCAGCACAGGTACCGAAATGGAAATGATACAGAGAAGACTGGCATGGCTCTTGTGCAAGAATGACATGCAAATTCATGAAGTGTTCCATTAAAAGAAAACAATCCGGCAGGCAAAAGACATGAACAGACGTTTCACCAAAGAGAATATTCATATATGAAATATATGGCAAATAAACATGATGATATATTCAACATCATTAGCTATTAGGGAAATTCAAATTAAAACATGATGAAATATAACATCATGGTTTAAAAATAGTGAATCCAGGCATCATGGCTCACACCTGTAATGGTTTAAAAATAGTGAATCCAGGCATCATGGCGCATGCCTGTAATTCTAGCACTTTGAGAGGCCTAAGCAGACGGATCGCTTGAGCCCAGGACTAGCCTGGGCACAATGGCAAACCCATCTCTTCAGAAAACCCACAAAAAATTAGCTGGGCATGGTGGCACATGCCTATAGTCCCAGCTGCTAGGGAGGCTGAGATGGGAGGATTTCTTGAGGCCAGAAGTTCAAGACCAGCCTGGGCAATATAATGATAACTTGTATCTCTAAAAAATAAATAAATAAATACAGATTTTAAAAAAGAAAAAAAATAGTGAAATACCAAATGCTGGTGAGGATGTGAAGAAATTAGATCTCTCAAACATTGGTGGTGGGAATGTAAAACGATAAAGATACTCCAAAAAATAGCTTGGCAGGTAAAAACTAAGCATACACTTACCAAACAACCCAGCATTTGTACTCCTTGGCATTTATCCCAGAGAAATGAAAATATATGTCCACACAAAAACCTGTACGCATTGTACCAGCTTTAGTTGCAATAGTCAAAAAATTGAAAACAGCCCAAACGTCCTTCAATGGGGAAAAGAAACTTTGGTATATTCATACCACGGAATACTACTTAGCAATAAAGAGGAATGCACTATTGATATATGCAACAACATCTGTGAGTCTCAAGGGAATTATGCTGAGTTTTTAAAAAGCCAGTTTCAAAAAGTGACATGCTGTATGATTCCATTTATGTAACATTTTCAAAATGACAAAATTATAGAGATGGAGAACACATAAGAAGTTGCCAGGAATCAGGGACAATGGGAAGAGGAGGAGGGGAGAAGGATGGGTGTGACTACCAAGGAGTATATGAGGAATCTTTGTGCTGATGGAACAAAGAGTTCTGTACCTGGATTGTGGTGATGGTTATCTGAATCTACACGTGATGAAATTGCAAAGGACTAGACACACACAGACACAGACCTACACACACACACACACACACACACACACACACACAGAGTACAATCTGAATAAAGGTCCATGGATGGTACCAGGGTCAATTTCCTGGTTTGATTATATTATATATTATGTAAGATGTTACACAAACACCTTTCTATCTTATTTTTGTAACTTCATGTGAATCTATAATTATTTCAAAATTAAAAGTCAAAAAAAAAAAAAAAAAACCCAGAATGGTAGATAATCAGATGGGAACATGTCAAGCCTGCCAAAGCAGAGAATTGTGAATGAATAAAACCTGCATGTATTTTCACTGTTATGTATAATTCTTTTTATAGGTCTGTAGGCCACCTTCAAAATTTATTTTAGCAAAATCATCTCTGGGGATAGATGGGATTTTATATAGCCACATAGGCACACCTCAGAGAAAGAGTATCATAAATCCAAATTGTTGTTGTTATCATAAATTCTGCATGAAACTATTTACCTATTATAAATTACTTCAACAGTCTTCTCCAGCTAACCCCGAATGATTCCATGTGAGAAGGCACCACAGCAGAGGCCTCCTACTACACCACTTTCCAGCCTTCTCCTGGACCACTCAGCCAACCGAGGCAGAGGCTGGCTCAGCAAGCTTTCCTTCACCTCCTGGGCTGGAAGCCAGGGTGGGCTCAGGAATCTCTTACCTGTTGAGGTCCCAGATTCTCAGGGGTGAGAAGTGCCCGCAACAAGCCGTCCCTGTCACAAAAGAGCTGCCAAACAAAAGGAGAACAGAATCAGATCTGGCTTGTCAGAACCTGCGGTGGAAATGGCTAACAATGGGAAATGCCGTGCTCATTCCCAAGGGGATTGTGGGTGAAGCCAGAATGAGAGAATTGGCCAAGGGAGCCATCAGAGGAGCTGTGGGAAGACATCTGGGAGCACTGTGAGGGGTGTAGCCCTGCAGAGGTGCCTGGCCAGAAGACCCACGAGCTCAGCCACAGCTGGCCTGCTGCACAGACTAGGTTGAGTGGTCCCTGCGCACCATAAAAACAGATCTCTAGATGTGACAAGTTTGAGCCCAAGGGAGAACAAGCCTGTCGGGTTCCTGTTTAGGAACCCCAAGAGCACAATGGCAAGGCACAGAAAAGGGCTCCAAGGAACAGGCTGCTGGGGCTAGAAGGTGATGCCCCTGGTCAGAAGTAGGGACAACTGAGGGGCATTCCTGAAGGTTTTAAGAGCTTGGGGAATCTGGTAATGTGGTATAAGCACAGGGCAGATATAAAGGCACCAAAATGAGAAAAGGAAAAAATATGAAAGGTGAGTGAATCCCTTGGATGGGTATATGCTAGTACATAGGTGGGGCGGAGTGGGGAATGACAGGGGCCAGGCAGCCAGGGCTTCTGGAGAGTGGGATGGGAGTCCGCCAGAGTCCTCGGAGGCCAATAACGAACAATGCCAAGAGGCACATGAGAAGGAGCAGGCTGACCCTGTTGCCCAGAGTGTCCCTTAGAGCCCTAAAAACCTCAACATATACAATCTGCAGAGTCTCACTTTAAATGGAGGCACAAACCTGGTGTAAAGGATCCATGCAGTGGGCCAGGCTGGCTGTAGCGCTGGCCTAGAACTTGAACCTATGAGCCAGACAACTCTTGTTAGAGGATTTGGTAGGGTGGAGAGGGGAAGCCTTCAGGAAACCTGGGCTTGAAACTTAAAACAGCAAGCAAGCAAATTGAAAAGAGTGGTGTCAGGAGCCCTGGGCAGGAATGGGCCATGTCCCTACATGTCTTTCATGGGGGGGAAGGAAGACTGGACATACTAATAACACATTAGCAATGTGGGGGCAACAGCCCATCCGCTGTGGCCCAGCCCAGCACCTGTGGCTCTCTGATCCCAAGCATGTCAGTGAGGAGATAGATTTCCACAGAGAGGGCCATGGAGAAGTCAGTGGCTTTGGCTAGGGGGGAGGCTGGCCTGCCAGTTGCTGATGGGGGAGATGTTAGGGCAGGCACTGGCCAAACCACTGATTTACAATCAAAATTGCAGGGCAGGTGTCTGCTCTTCAGCCCTAGGCTGATAAAAAGGCCATACGAGCTATCCTGGGGCTTTCATGACTCAAGCTAAGACTTCCTCCAGGGATATGCCCCATCATCCTAGCTTCTTCAAAGCTGCCAGCAGCCACAAAAACTATAGAGTGGGAGTGCCAAAACAGCCACTGTGCCATGCCCCAAGTGACTGCCAGCCTGGGAAGCAGCCAGTGGACACTGAAGAACCAAACTACAAAGTCAGAAGGTGTTGCCCTCTCCTCCCTCCCCCAACATTTTTCTCTTTAGGGTAATCCATTAATAACTGGTAAAGCCAATTACCTTGGGCTGGAAACATAATAGCCACTTGGAAATCATTCGAGCAGGCAATTGGACTATCCAGACTTGAGAAGTAGGGGCCAGGTGAAGGGCGCCAGCACAGACACAGGCATGTCTTTTTTTTTTTAAAGGAGTCTCCCTCTGTCACCAGGCTGGAGTGCAGTGGTGCAATCTTGGCTCACTTGAACCTCCACTTCCTGGGTTCAAACAATTCCCCTGCCTCAGCCTCCCGAGTTGCTGGGGCTACGGGCATGCCCCACCACACCCAGCTAATTTTTGTATTTTTAGTAGAGACGGGGTTTCACCATGTTGGCCAGGCCGGTCTCAATTTCTTGACCTCGTGATCTGCCCACCTTGGCCTCCCAAAGTGCTGGGATTATAGGCGTGAGCCACCGCGCCCGGTCAAGCATCTCTTAAGGTCTATGGCAGGCCTCTGACTGGCCGCAGGCCTAAATTAGCATCAAGGTAAGTCAATAGAGAGGGGAGCAACATGGAACTTTAATCTTGCTGGAGGTCAGAGCTGTGGGAGTGGCAGGGATGAGGGTGGCGGGGGGATGCAAACCCCCTTCCCAGGGACTCCTATCCCCCTCTATTCTAGCCCGCCAACATCTGGCCCTGATCATCTGCCGCCAGGAGGAGTGCCCCTCACCTTCATACCCTGTACAGGGCCTTTTTTTTTTTTAAATAGAGACAGGGGTCTCTCTATGTTGCCCAGGCTGGTCTTGAACTCCTGGGCTCAAGTTGATCCACCTGCCTCAGCCTCCCGTATTGCTAGGATTATAGGTGTGAACTACTGGTGCCCAGCCTCCTGTGAAGCGCTTTCTTAAATGCCTGGATGTGACATCTATAAATGTTTATTTCCAAAAGCTGCCCTTTTCTCTCGCCTAACCACTGTGATCAAGGAGGAAAAGAGGGAGAGAAAGTAGAATGTCTTCCCGGCACTTAGGAGGACTTAAGAGTTTAATCAAATTTAACACTCAGTAAAAAAACCATCAACAGTCAAGCAGATTTTGAGCAAACACTCACCAGGACTCACACCCAAACCACAGGGCCTTCCCAGGACTCTTGGGGGTCAGGCTCGGTGCAGACACAGTCTTGTACACCTTGAACTACTCCTGACTACCTGCAGCCATTCTTGCCCCCCACCCCACTCCCTTATTCCCATGGTCATTAAGACGAATGAGCAGAAGCTACAGACCAGCCACACTCAAATCAGAAGATTAGAAAGGGTGTGCCCACATGCAATCTCAGGGTACAACAGACACATGGAGCAGAGGAAGAAAAGGAATTCACTACTCTCCAACACCCAAATGGTGCGTCACATCTTACAATGAGCCCACGAGACAGACATTATTCCCATTGTGCAGAAAGTGAATATGAAGCAAAGGTCAAGCTTCCATGAATGGACTTAAAATACTGTGGCTGCACACAGGACCTGTTACCCCCACATTCAGACTCCTCCTTTGAGACTCACGGGATAAAGCGCTTCGAAAAGGGGCTGGTGGGGTGGGATCTGTGCATCACAGGCAGCCTCACTGGCCTCAGTTCTCTAACCCAGGTGATTTAACCCAAACAAAATGCTGTGCTCTGATAACCTGTTCGATTTGAATCCGCCAGATGTCTTGAACCAGATTCTCGCATCCCTCACGGTGCTGGCTCCTGTGCTAGGCATGTCAAAGGCTCTCAATAAATACTTGGAGATCAATGAAATGAAAACATGTATCATTTCCTCCATGGCTCCTCCCAAGGGATTGCTCACTGAATTTTCCCCAGTAAAGTCCTTTGCTATAACTTCAATTTTGGGTTTGAAAGTGATGAAAAAGCCAGTTCTGCTCAGAAAAGAAAGAAAATTCAAATGGCTTTTGCCTTCAGTCCCATCTCTTCCCTCAGGGAATGTATTCCAGGGACAAGGACATCAAATCTGTGTTGAATAGGCAGAGGCAAGAGCCGGTGGCTTCCCAGGTAGGCTGACCATCCTCCAAGTCCCTTCCATACTCATGGGACAAATGGCATTTTTGGTTTATCTTCCCATCTCCCCTTTGAGATCAGAACCCTTTAGAGGTTCTTGGGTACTAGCAAGTGTCTAGCACAGTGCCTGGCCCAGAGAAGGCACTCAATACAAATTTGTGGAACTGAACTGAGAGGGCCTTCCAGAGCCCAAAGCCTGCACAGCTGGGAAAGCTAGTCATGTGCACTGTGAAGCTGGTCCCTCTGCTTCCTAAAGGAATAATTCCCAAATACCAAAGGCTCAAACTTGAATGACACATGACACAGGCATACAATATTAGGGGAGTGAGAAGTCCCTCATAAGCACTACAACTAGGTAAGAGATGAGAGGTACTGACATCTAATAATTAATGTCAAAACATACACACTCAGGCACACTAGTACAAGTACACCTATCCCCTCTTAGCTAGAGGGTCTAAAAGTCATTGTGACTCCATAAGCTCTACTCTTTTTGGAACAGAAAGCCCTTACCAGAAGCCAGCCTTCTAATTTCTCACCCTGTCCCAGACCTTAACCAGATCTTCAACCTGCCTTACTCATCCCCTGGCCCTAGCTCAGGCAAACCTGGCATCATGCAGACTTTCATCAGGCTCCAGAAGCAGACATAGGAGCCTGTCTCACTAGAGGAAGATGCCAGGGAATTAGGGTTTGTGTATTCAAGTTGAGAAATTAAAAATAACAAGACATAGAAAAGAAGAGAGCAAGGTGAGAAGGAAAATTAGTTGGGCATGGGCAGTCTGAAAGGCAGGTAGATTCCTGCTGCTTCTGCATTAGCTTAGGCCCTCTTAATAACACTAGTAATTTACTGAGCACTTACTATGTGCCAGGTGCTGAGCATATGTTTCAAAAGCATTATCCTATCTAATCCTCGTAACACTATGCAGTAGGTACCACTTTCCCTTTTTTTTTTTTTTTTTTTGAGACAGAGTCTCGCTCTGTTGCCCAGGCTGGAGTGCATTGGTGCAATCTCGGCTCACTGCAACCTCCATCTCCCAGGTTCAAGCAATTCTCCTGCCTCAGCAACCCCCTAGTAGCTGGATTAACAGGTGTGTACCACCACACCTGGCTAATTTTTGTATTTTTAGTAGAGATAGGGACTCCCCCATGTTGGCCAGGCTGGTCTCGAACTCCTGAACTCAGGTGGTCCACCCACCTTGGCCTCACAAAGTTCTGGGATTACACGCATGAACCACAGCACCCAGCCCCACTTTCCCTATTTTACAAATGAGGAGACTAAGGCTCTGGGAGGTAATTAATTTGCTCTAGCTCACAAAGGTAGCAACTAGTGGACTGGAATTGGAACCCAGTCAGTCTTGATTCCAGGTCCAAGTTATTATACCACCCCTCGCCCAGAAGCTCTCATCTTGGCTACATTTCAAGAGTTAGTCTTGTTTGAATTTCCAGCATCTAGTATAATGCCTGACACACACTGAAAACTCAAATGCTTATTGATTGAATGAATGAATGAATGAACAAATGAACAAATGACTCCACCTGGAAGAAGAAAGAAGCAACTGAGTGGTTTGAGGTGGGGCAGCAGAAGTGGCGTGCTCAGCAGCTGTGTCCCGTGGCTGGCCTAGAGCCGCCCAGCTGGCCCAGGCCCCAGCAGCCTCTGAGCCTGGGCTGACACACTTTGGCAAGGGAGGCCACCAGAGCTGTCACATCATTCACCAACATGCCCATCAAGTGTATTCAGTTCTCTTCAACCCGCATTGGCATTTTAATTACTGTTGGGTAAACTAATTTGTACAAATGAAGGCCAGGCTGCCTAATAGAATATGCAAGCTCTCTGACCTCTGACAGGCACTGACACGAGATACAAAGGCAGCCAAGGAAGGCTTTTTATCTGAGCCTTATTACTCTCTATTACTCCAATTAGTCAGGCTCCAGTGCTCCTAATTGGAGGAAAAATTGCAATTAAATCAATTTTTGATGGGCTGCAAGTGGGCTCCCGAACCGCCCTGCTTGTGAAACACTGATATTATAGCAGCAAAGGTCACAGGCCTCATCGGCACCTGGGGGCCCCCCGATTTCCCTTGGCCCCCTCCTTAAATACCTCAAGGAAACCCCTGTCCATCCATTGGCTCAGCCGGCAAGGGTAGGAAGGAGGAAGTCATTAGAACATGTCAGGTCTCATTGCTGCTGCCGCCATCTGCTAACCTCCGCCACTGACATCATTACAGCGGTAAGTCCCAAAGCATGAATACAGTGCGAAGGTCAGACAAACTCACTCGGTGAGGGGAAGCCAGGAGCATAGCTGCAGTGACAGCACTGTGAGGGAGGGACCAGTGGAGTGGGAACAGGAGGTCAACAGCAGTCAGGAAGGGGAAAGACACAGGCAGGGGGCAGGTGAAAGTGTGAGACAACCAGTTCCTAAGATCCAGCCAACAGGGCACCCTGGGTCACTAAAGGGATAAGGAAATAGATGTGATGGGAAGAGGGAAAAAAAGAGGCAAATCTTGTTCTCTGTCCAGCAAACATCCCACCTTGCAGGTGGGGAAACGTCCACTTGAATGCCCTCTAGAGCGCAGCTCCAGAAGGCTGCTCCAGTCACATCTGTGATGAGTGGCCAGGGCCATGCTTGTGAAGCCTACCATCCACAGTGGCGTCTGTTTCTGAAGGAGGAAGGGAGGCTCTAGGACCAAAGCTGCAAGACCAGGCAGGGGAAGATAAACACAACTTTTCATCAAACTAAAGCCAAATAAGAACAAGACACCTAGCTGAAGCTTAAAGAAGTTCTATTTCACACAGCAACTGGCATACCATTACCTCAAAGATGGAAAATTTAAATTCAAAAGCTTAGCCAACTTCACGGATGACTGAACCATAATGGGTTAATAGGGAAAGGAGGATATGCCTTGCCTTCAAGGGGTAAAGACCAAAGCATATTAAATAAATGATGTTCCATCTACTTAATGGAATATTATACAGTCATTTTAAATGACGTTCCCAAATAATATAAGCAAGATACTTACGATGTACTATTATAAGAGAAAAAAGCGGGATACAAACAGCACTGTTACAACTACTACAAAAAAGGAGCCTATGCAGAGAAAAGGAAAGAGTGGAAGAAAACTAAAATGTTAAAAGTGATTGTGTTTGGGCAGTAGAATGATAAGCAATTCTTTCTTCTTTTACATTTTCTTCATTTTTCAAATATTATTTAATGAGTATGTGCTGTTTTTTAAAGGGAAAAACACATTATTTACTTTTTTTTTTTTTGAGACAGAGTCTCGCTGTGTCGCCCAGGCTGGAGTACAGTGGCACAATCTCGGCTCACTGCAACTTCTGTCTCCTGGGTTCAAGCAATTCTCCTGCCTCAGCCTCCTGAGTAGCTGGGACTACAGGCGCCCGCCACCACGCCCGGCTAATTTTTTGTATTTTTGTACAGATGGGGTTTCACCGTGTTAGCCAGGATGGTCTTGATCTCCTGACCTCATGATCTGCCCACCTCAGCCTCCCAAAGTGCTGGGATTACAGGCGTGAATCACCGTGCCCAGTCATTATTTACATTTTATAAGAGAAAAGACAACATAACACTCCTGTCCATGACTTGGGGCCAAGGGCAGGCAGACCTGAAGGTGAGTGGTACAGCTAGTGTTAGCAACCATGGCCCTGGCACACCTTCCCCTGAAGTGATGGGACTGATCAGTAGCTCAAGGTTAGACCAAGAAGTCCCAGATCAGAAGGGAGGTGTCCCACTGGCCTCTTTCTCCCAATTAGGCACTGGCCACTAGGGAGCAAGACTGACTCCAGATTCCCACAGCTTCCGGAGGTCTGGGACACCTTTGCCAGTATACATACTACACATATTCTCTCCACACACACACACACACACATGCACACACGCATGCACCTCTCTCTCAACCCAAGTGCATCAGGACAGGATGGTGCAAGTAGGCGCCTAGGTCAGGCTCTGGATAGTGTCCAAAGGCTGAAGCTCTTACTGCTTGCCCGCTGCCCCCCAATTGCAACTCCAACAAATAAGGGCCAGCAAAGCAGGGTTTCTGTGGAGGAGTGCGTTCCTACAGTTGGAGAATGCCTACAGAGAAACACAAAATGATTATTCTCTATTTTAACCAAGGGTACAAGGTCAGCCTAACCAAAGATAGGAGAACCTGGCCTAGGCTAGACAAAAGGAAGCCTAAGGTTTCTGATTCACTCAAGAATCAGAAACTTAGAAACTTGAGCAATGGAAGCACAGAATTAATAGAGAGGGAAAAAAATAATGAAATAAAAACAAAAACTCTCAGTACAGTGGAATAACATAAGTTCATTCAACCTATTGAATTTAATAAGGTGTTGGAAGCTGCAGGGAAAAGAGTTTCTAAACTGTATTTCCATCTACATGGCCCCTTAAACAACTGCTCCGTGTACTCCTAAAAGAAAGAAATGGCAACGTGTCCCAGTGCTAAAGCAAAAACTGACTGGTTCAGACTTCCTGGGAAATGATGATACAATATTCACAAAACGAGGTACCCAACAAGAAGCATGCAAAAAGACAAGCTATACATGGTAATTACTTGCAGACAATATGATTGTCTGCCTAGAAAATCCAAAAGACTCAACCAAAAAACTATCACAATTAATACCAGGGTCAGATGAGGTAGCTGGTATGCTGCATATAAGAGTGGAAAGGGGTGCAGGTGTGGACCCCTGGCTCTGCCACCTAGAAATCATGTGATCCAGAGTGAGTTATTCAACCTCTCTACAGCCCTGTTTCTTCTTCATAAGACAGAAATAATAATAGTACCTAGGCATTGCCTTGTTATAAAAATTATATGGGAAGTATAAATTAGTTCAACCATTGTGGAAGACAGTGTGGCGATTCCTCAAGGATCTAGAACCAGAAATACCATTTGACCTAGCAATTCCATTACTGGGTATATACCCAAAGGATTATAAATCATTCTACTATAAAGGGGACATGAATGAAGCTGGAAACCATCATTCTCAGCAAACTAACACAAGAACAGAAAACCAAACATTGCATGTTCTCATAAGTCGGAGCTGAACAATGAGAACACATGGACACAGGGAGGGGAACATCACACACCAGGGCCTGTCAGGGGGTAGGGGGTTAGGGGAGGGATAGCATTAGGAGAAATACCTAATGTAGATGACGGGTGGATGGGTACAGCAAACCACCATGGCACATGTGTACCTGTGTAACAAACCTGCATGTTCTGTACATGTACCCCAAAACTTGAAGTATAATAAAAAAAATTATTTGGGAAAATATGCTTAGAACAGTATATAGCACACAGCACACACCCACGGATATTAGCTATTATTATATACCAGCAATAACCAAGTGTTATTATATATCAGCAATAACCAAATGTTATTATATACCAGCAATAACCAATTGTAACCAAAACGTAATTAAAAATCCAGGCTGGGCATGGTGGCTTACACCTGTAATCCCAGCATTTTGGGAGGCTGAGGCAGATGGATCACCTGAGTTCAAGAGTTTGAGACCAGCCTGGCCAACATGGTGAAACCCTGTCTCTACTAAAAAATATATATATATAAAAATTAGCCGGGCGTGGTGGTGGGCACCTGTAATTCCAGCCACTCGGGAGGCTGAGGGAGGAGAGTCACTTGAAACTGGGAGGTGGAGGTTGCAGTGAGCCAAGATCACACCACTGCACTCCAGCCTGGATAACAGAGTGAGACTCCGTCTCAAAAAATAAATAAATAAAATAAAAATAAAATAAAAACCCAAGGCCGGGCGCGGTGGCTCAAGCCTGTAATCCCAGCACTTTGGGAGGCCGAGACGGGCGGATCATGAGGTTGGGAGATCGAGACCATCCTGGCTAACCTGGTGAAACCCCGTCTCTACTAAAAAAAATACAAAAAACTAGCCAGGCGAGGTGGCGGGCGCCTGTAGTCCCAGCTGCTTGGGAGGCTGAGGCAGGAGAATGGCATAAACCCAGGAGGCGGAGCTTGCAGTGAGCTGAGATCGGGCCACTGCACTCCAGCCTGGGCGACAGAGCGAGACTCCGTCTCAAAAAAAATAAATAAATAAAAAATAAAAAAAATAAAAACCCATTAGCGAAAAGAATTTAAATACTGTAAAATATCTAAGATAGGCCGGGCGCGGTGGCTCAAGCCTGTAATCCCAGCACTTTGGGAGGCCGAGATGGGCGGATAACGAGGTCAGGAGATCGAGACCATCCTGGCTAACACAGTGAAACCCCACCTCTACTAAAAAAATACAAAAAACTAGCCGGGCGAGGTGGCGGGCACCTGTAGTCCCAGCTACTTGGGAGGCTGAGGCAGGAGAATGGCGTAAACCCGGGAGGCGGAGCTTGCAGTGAGCTGAGATCCGGCCACTGCACTCCAGCCTGGGCAACAGAGCGAGACTCTGTCTCAACAACAACAACAAAAAAACCAATAAACAAAAATCACTAGAAAAGATCCATATAAAAAATATAAAGCTTTACTAAAGGAGATAGAACTGTTGAATAAGTTTAGAAACATCATATTCCCAGATGTGAAATCTTGATTATAAAACTGTCAGTTCTCCCCCAATTAATCTATAAATTCAATACAAATTTTTACTTAATCTACTCAAGATTTTTACTTAATCAATTGATTCTAAAATTCATCTAGAAGAGGAAAACCACAAGAATAACCCAGAAGTATCTGAAAAAGAACAATAAGAAGTTGTTCTACCAGATCAAAACATACTTTATATGATATTCATGCTGAAATAGGTGAATAGATCAGTGGATGAGAATAACGAATCCAAAGCCACACCTATCTACTTGTAGAGAATCAATAGATCCTAAGTGTCGTCTTTAAAGAGAGTAGATAAAGAATGAACTAATCAATAAATGGTATAGGGTCCATCGGATACACATTTGGAAAAAAAAATCAGAGGCCTACCTACCAGCAGACATTGATCCCAGATAAATTAAGGAGATAAACATTAAACTGTATGAAAACCCATAAAGGTCTAAGAAAAAATACATAGGAAAATAGTTTTATAATCTTGGAAAGACATTCTTAAGATAAACATAAAATTCTGAAGCCATGAAGGTAGTGATCGGACAGACCTAACCTACAAATAACAAAAATTTCTACACAACAGAAGACATAAAAAACAACAAGCTGAAAGGAATTACCATATATAGGAGGGGTCTCCAACCCCCAGGTCACAGACCTGTACCAGTCCATGGCCTGTTAGCAACCAAGACACACAGCAGGAGATGAGTGGTGGGCAAGCAAGCTTCAACTGAATTTACAGCCACTTCCCATCACTGGCATTACCACCTTGAGCTCCACCTCCTGTTGGATCAGGGGCAGCATTAGATTCTCATAGGAACATAAATCCTATTGTAAACTGTACATGCAAGGGATCTAGATTGTGGCTCCTCATGAGAATCTAATGCCTGAGGATCTGTCACTGTCTCCCATCACCCCCAGATGGGACCATTTAGTTGCATGAAAACAAGCTCAGGGCTCCCACTGATTCTACATTATGGTGAGTTGTATAATTATTTTATTATATATTACAATGTAATAATAGAAATAAAGTGCACAATAAATATTATGTACTTGAATCATCCCAAACCCTGACCCATCCCCCTCCCACCCCCAAGGCTATGGAAAAATTGAAAACTGTCTTCCATGAAACCAGTTTCTGGTGCCAGATAGGTTGGGGACTGCTGATATATAGTCAAAAGATTAATACTGAGAATATTAAAAGAGGTGATGGGAGGCCAGGAGTGGTGGCTCATGCCTATAATCTCAGCATTTTGGAAGGCCAAGGCAGGCAGATTGCTTGAGCCTAGGAGTTCAAGACCAGCCTGGGCAACAAAGTAAGACCCTGTCTTTATGAAATATGAAAAAAGTTAGCCAAGTGTAGTGGCATGCACCTTTGGTCCCAATTTCACAGGAGGGTGAGGTGGGAGGATCCGCTCCCTTGAGCCCAGGAGGTCAAGGCTGCAGTGAGTTATGATTGCACCACTGCACTCCAACCTGGGCAACCAAGCAAGACCCTGTCTCAGAAAAAAAAAAAAGAGAGATGGAGGGGCACCCGTCCAGCATCCTGTCTTGGAGCCCATTCCTCCCTACCCTGGGGGGGAAAAAAAGAGCAATCTTATAAATCACAGGGAAAAAGGTAGATAAATGAGTGAAAACTTGAACAAGTAATTTATAGAAAAAATATACATGGCCAAATACATAAGAAATAATGTTAAGCCTCTAGTAAGAATTGCAAATTAGGCCAGGTGTGGTGGTTTACACCTGTAATCCCAGCATTTTGGGAGGCTGAGGTGGGCAGATCAGTTGAGGTCACGAGTTCAAGACCAGCCTGGCCAACATGGTGAAACCCCATCTCTGCTAAAAATACAAAAAAGAAAATTAGCTGGGTGTGGTGATGTGCACCTGTAATCCTAACTACTCAGGAGGCTGAGACAGGAGAATCACTTGAACCCAGGAGACAAAGGTTGTGGTGAGCCGAGATTGAGACTGAGCCACTGCACTCCAGCCTGGGTGAGAGAGCGAGACTCCATCTCAATAAAAGAACCAAAAAACAAAAACAAAACAAAACAAACAACAACAACAAAAAAGAATTGCAACTTGGAGAAACAACAAAAATAATTACAAACACATGTAGTATTTAGTGTGTGCCCAGAGCTGTTCTAAGCACTTTCTACCAATTAGTTCACTTAACGCTCAAGACATTCCTACATATTTGATAATATTTTTCTAGGTATGATAATGGTATTATGATAACTTTTTTTTTTTTTTTTTTTTTTTTTTTTTTGAGATGGAGTCTCGCTCTTGTTGCCCAGGCTGGAGTGCAATGGCGCGATCTCGGCTCTCTCCAACCTCCACCTCCCGGAATCAAGTGATTCACCTGCCCCAGCCTCCTGAGTAGCTGGGATTACAGATGCCTGCCACCACACCTGGCTAATTTTTTGTGTTTTTAGTAGAGACGGGGTTTCACCTTGTTGGTCAGGCTGGTCCTGAACTCCTGACCTCAGGTGATCCACCTGCCTCGGCCTCCCAAAGTGCTGGGATTACAGGCATGAGCCACTGCACCCAGCCTATGATTACATTTAAAAAGTATCACTATCTTTTAGAGTACAGACTGAAATATTTATAGATGAAATTATATGTCTGATATTTGCTTCAAAATAATATCGGAGGGGAAAGTGTGTAGGGATTAATGGAGCAAGGTTAGCCAAAAGTTGGTAATTATTCTACTTTTGTAAATTTTGAAACTTTCCACTATAAAAACGTTTTTAAAAAGCCACCATGGGCCGGGCGCTGTGGCTCATGCCTGTAATCCCAGCACTTTGGAAGGCCGAGGTGGGCGGATCACGAGGTCAGAAGATCGAGACCATCCTGGCTAACACGGTGAAACCCCATCTCTACTAAAAATACAAAAAAAAAAAAAAATTAGCCAGGTGTGGTGGCAGGCGCCTGTAGTCCCAGCTACTCGGGAGGCTGAGGCAGGAGAATGGTGTGAACCCGGGAGGCGGAGCTTGCAGTGAGCAAGATCGTGCCACTGCACTCCAGCCTGCGCAACAGAGTGAGACTCTATCTCAAAAAATAAAATAAAATAAAAGCCACCATAAGCCACGCATAGTGGCTCATGCCTATAATCCCAGCACTTTGGGCAGCTGAGGTGGGCAAATCACTTGAGGCTAGGAGTTCGAGACCAGCCTGGCCAACATGGTGAAACCCCATCTCCATTAAAAATACAAAAATTGCCAGGCGCGGTGGCTCAAGCCTGTAATCCCAGCACTTTGGGAGGCTGAGACGGGCGGATCACGAGGTCAGGAGATCGAGACCATCCTGGCTAACACGGTGAAACCCCCGTCTCTACTAAAACAATATAAAAAACTAGCCGGGCGAGGTGGCGGGCGCCTGTAGTCCCAGCTACTCGGGAGGCTGAGGCAGGAGAATGGCATAAACCCGGGAGGCGGAGCTTGCAGTGAGCAGAGATCCGGCCACCGCACTCCAGCCTGGGTGACAGAGTGAGACTCTGTCTCAAAAAAAAAAAAAAAATTAGCCAGGTGTGGTGGTGCATGCCTGTAATCCCATCTACCTGGGAAGCTGAGGCACGAGAATTGCTGGAGGCAGAGGTTGCAGTGAGCCAAGATCATAGCACTGTACTCCAGCCTGGGTGACAAAGCAAGACCCTGTCTCAAAAAAAAAAAAAAAAAAGGTCACTATGAGGTTTGTACGGCCAAAATTACCCTCCTTTTACAGATAAGGAAATTGAGGAATAGAGAAGTAACTCACCAACATTACACAGCTAGTAGGAAAGGGACTCATGATTTGATCCCAGCCATGTGGGCTGCAAAGTCCACCCCTTAATCACTATTTTATACTCACTCTCCAAATTAGACATCATTTTTTACCTACCAGAGTGGCAAAATTTTTCAAAAAATGGATATTACCCAGTATTCATAAGAGGAAATGAGTAATTGTACACACTGTTTGCGGGTATAGAACCTGATACGGTCTAACTGGAGGGCAATGTGGCAGTGCCCAAAAACTTTTCGGTGCACTTCCTCCTCAATCCAGCATGTTATTTCTAAGCATCTTTCCTAGAAAGATACCTGACCATATGTAAAAATATGCAAGTACACAGATGTTTCCTAAAGGACTGTTTGTAATAGCAAGACACTGGAAACAACCTACATATCCATCAATGGAAGGATGGTTACAAACTGTGGTTTGTAACGTGTGGAACTAGAATGCTGCAGTCAAAAAGAACATGGTAGGATTGGGTGCTCTGACATGAAAGGACCTCCAAGCCTCATAGGGAGATGAGAAATTCAAGCTGCAGAACAAATGTATAATGTGAGTTTAAAACAAAGCAGAACCATATATCTATATATGTACACATATTGATGAAACTATATGATATCTGCTATTTGCTTCAAATGAAAAGATCTGGAATGACACATACTAGACATCCTGCAAAAAAAAGAGTAGGAAAACGGGAGGAGACACAGGTCACTGAAGGAGATTTTTCCTTTCTATTCTAAGTATTTTAAATTGTTTGAATTTTTACAATTAGAACATATTTATATATCACTTATGTATAAAACAACAAAATAGAAATTGAGAAATTAAAAGGAGAATGGTAATTAAAATACTCATTTTGAAATTACCTGAAAGATGGGTTGCATATTAGTAGCACACTGAATTAAATGTGATTCTGATTACGGCACAAGCCACACGATACCTTGGCTCCATCCGGGACCTGACGGAGGCCCTTTACCTGGATGGCTTTCTGAGTGGTGAAAGCCTGGGAACAGCTGCCTATGAGAATTCCACTTTCCCTACAGCTCTGACAGTGCTTTCCCCCTAAACTTCTGCTTCATAACCACTCTCTTTGTAAAGAGATGCTATGCATCATGAATTATACACAGCAAGACTACAGAAGTAGGATCCATGACAATAAGACCTACTGTATCTGTGTACACAATAGGTAAAGACTATCCCTCACAAGAAAAGAGTGCTCCATTTGTAGAGGAGTGCTAGCAGCAAGCCCTGATGCATGTGTCAACTCCCTGAAGTTTAATCCCAAATCATGCAGCTTGCTAATCATTTTCCTTCGGAGGAAGCCTGGGCAGGCCAGACCTGTGCCATCCCAGGACTTGGTTCCAGTCTCTCTCTGCCCCTCTGGGAGGGTGCTAGGCCACTGCTCATTCATACGACCTCAGGTGTCTGCAACCAGGTTCTTTCTCTGTGCATGTCACATTAGAAGATGGGGGGGTTTTGCTAAGGACATCATCAACAGCTTACAAAGGAGGAATCCCTGATTTGCTGACTAGTAACAACGTGAGGGGGAGGAGGTCAAAGGCTGTACAACAGTTCCTATCAGACTCTTCACTTTGTTTAACAGTTGGTAGCCAAGGTCTCTAAGCTCAGTCACCATTCACATACACACTTTGGGATTGGACATCATCGAGTAATTTGACCTTTATGAAACCAGTAGACACCTATTGTTCTGTGTGCCCTACACTCTCCCTCCATACATGTGATTCCTGAGAGATCCACCATGTTCTTACATGACTTTCCCTCCCTGGCCACAGTTAATTAATCAAGAGATGAACAGCTGACCCAAAACGGGCCTGGGATTTTTGGAAGCCAGTCACTCTCTCTGATTTAAGCAATCAGCTGCCAAACTCAGGAGCTCTTGGCAGCCTCATGGAATAAGCTGGTCAGCTTGGAGAAAGGAAGGAGCTAAGAGCAATAAAGAAAGAGATGAGCACCCCAGAAGGATAAAGCCACGGCAGCACTGTGGCCTCTGGGTTCAGCTAGTCCCAAGGCTGTATTTCAGTTCTGCCTTTGGCTTGGTTTTTCACCTTTGCCTTGGATTTCACGAGCCAAATATTCCATTTTATTTATGTGAATTTGAATTTGGTTTCTGTCACTTACAATAAATGTGTCCTAAGTAATATAGAGCCTCGGTTCAGTAACTTCTGGGCTTCTCACCCATCTGAATGTCCTCACTGAGAGATGAGCAAAGGGCTTTGCCAGGCCTCTACTGGACACCTTGGGGCCTAAGAAGAGACTTCAACCACAGAATTAATATCTACCTGTTAGGTCTTCTAGGAAAGCAGATGAAACAGAACCACACAGGCTGGCCTGGAACTTCAGAAAGGAGATGAGGTGTTCTCTTATACCAATGCCCAAGAACAGTGCCAGGGAAAATCTACCTGCCCACTCCCAGTAGGGGGTGAGGAGATGGTCTGGACAACAGAAAATAACAAGGATGCTGCTTGAGGGATGGGAGTCTAGTCTTCAAGGGACAAGGCCCTGATCTTCAGAGATTTGGTCCCTTGAATCCCTTTTTATGGACTGATGAGACTGAATGTTCTATTGGAAACCACATGACTCATTCTAATGGGACAGAGTTTGGTTTACTCTCAAACCCTTCCATTTTCTTTTTTTTTTTTTTTTTTTGAGAGTCTCACTCTGTTGCCCAGGCTGGAGTGCAGTGGCATGATCTTGGCTCACTGCAACCTCTGCTTCCTGGGTTCAAGCGATTCTTGTGCCTCAGCCTCCCAAATAGATGGGATTACAGGCATGTGCTACCATGCCCAGCTAATTTTTATTTTATTTTATTTTATTTTATTTTATTTTATTTTATTTTTTGAGATGGAGTCTTGCTCTGTCACCCAGGCTGGAGTACAGTGGCACGATCTCGGCTCACTGCAAGCTCCACCTCCCAGGATCATGCCATTCCCCTGCCTCAGCCTCCCGAGTAGCTGGGACTACAGGCGCCCGCCACCAGCTAATTAAAATTAGCCCAGCTAATTTTTTGTATTTTTAGTAGAGACGGGGTTTCACCATGTTAGCCAGGATGGTCTCAATTTCCTGACCTTATGATCCGCCCGCCTCGACCTCCCAAAGTGCTGGGATTTCAGGCATGAGCCACCGCGCCCGGCCAATTTTTTTTTTTTAAGTAGAGATGGGGTTTTGCTGTGTTGGTCTCAACTGGTCTCAAACTCCTGGCTGGTCTCACACTCCTGGCCTTAAGTGATCCAACTGCCTTGGCCTCCCAAAGTGTTGGGATTACAGGTGTGAGCCACCCCGCCCAACCTAGACCCTTCCATTTTCTTTTTTCTTTTCTTTTTTTTCTTTTTTTGAAATCGAGTCTTACTCTGTCGCTCAGGCTGGAGTGCAATGGCATGACCTCAACTCACTGCAACCTCTGCCTCCAGGGTTCAAGCAATTCTTCTGCCTCAGCCTCCCGAGTAGCTGGAAATATAGGCACCCACCACCATGCCCAGCTAATAACTGTATTTTTAGTAGAGATGGGGTTTCACCATGTTGGCCAGGCTGGTCTCGAACTCCTGACCTCAGGTGATCCATCCGCCTCCACCTCCCAAAGTGCTGGGATTATAAGCGTGAGCCACCGCACCCAGCCGACCCTTCCACTTGCAACAACCATAGTGCCAGGCATTTAAGAGATAGATAATTTAAATATATTTTCTATGTATTCATCTAATTTTAATTAAAAGCATGCAGAAATGAATAGGAGAATCTTTGAGGGGGAAAAAAGGAAAAAAAAGCATGCATAAAATAATTAAGATGCTGATGGAAAACACAGGGGTTAACTTTACTATTTTCCCTTTGTTTATATTTGAAAATTTTCAGAATTAAAGTTAAAAAATACACATCCACAATTAAAACCAATTGACTGTGATCTTTCTTTGTAACCCCAAACAACTTCTTTGTTACAACTTCTTTTATCTCTTCTCCACCCTGACCTGGTACAAATGACCCAAAAACCAAGGGAAAAATAAATCTGACTATAGGAGCAAACTCAAATATTCTACTTCTGAATCCCTCTGAGTGACATGCACACACAAACACAAAACACAAGAGAAACCAAGCAGAAAATTCACACATTGCATGTAAGATTTTGTTTTTCTCCAAAAAACAAAAACAAAACAACACACATCACCTTAAGTGTGTCCCCCGAAACCCTCTCACTCTCTTTTTTTAAATGAACCTGGCCCCAAATCAGGAAGACATTTGAAGTTGTAAATCAGAAATTAGGTACGAGGAAACCAAAGCTTATTTATGGAAAATCACATTATGGTATATCAAAATAATACATATGTTACATAAAAACTCTATAAATATATCACTGTAATAGAACATCAATAGACACATATGTGGCCAGGCACAGTGGTTCACACTAGTAATCCCAGCACTTTGGGAGGTCGAGACAGGTGGGTCACCTGAGGTCAGGAGTTTGAGACCAGCCTGATCAACATGGTGAAAACCCTCTCTACTAAAATTACAAAATTAGCCACATGTGGTGGCACACGCCTGTAATCTCAACTGCTTGGGAGGCTGAGGTAGGAGAACTGCTTGAACCTGAGAGGCAGAGGTTGCTGTAAGCTGAAATTGTGCCATTGCACTCCAGCTTGGGGAAAAGAGTGAGACTCTATCTCAAAAAAATAAAACAAAGTAGTCACACATGTGTATGTGTTTAGGATATATGTCTATGAATATATACACATTTAAAAATTGAAGCAAAACATGACAAGTGGCCAGGCACAGTGACTCACGTCTGTAATCCTAGCACTTTGGGAAGCCCAGGCGGGAGGATTGCTTGAGGCAAAGAGTTCAAGACCAACCTGGCCAACATAGCGGGACCCTATCTTTATTATTATTTTTTTAATTTAAAAAAACAAAAACAAAAACATGACAAGTATCTGAGCCTCAGGTTCCTCTGAAGTCCCATTTCCTTACAGGCAGCCACTATGCAGAGCCTGCCACAGTCAGCTGCCCCTTCCTGCTCCTCTCCAAGCTACAACACCCCTCTGGGACCTCCAAGTTCCAAGCAGTTCTTACTCTCTATAAAACCTCTCCTCCATGCTCTTGCTCAGGACTTTGTCAACAGCCCACACGCCTCCCCACTGTCAGTCTGTAGGCACCAAATTCTACCTCCTAAGCCTCCTTGGTAGGCAAATAACAGCATATTTGCTTTCTGGGAAAAGTCTGCCCCTCGATGTTTAATTTCACCTCTTTGGAACATTGGAATAAAGGCCAAACACATCATGAGCCACAGGGAAGCACTGGGGCCAGGGCAGTGCCTGAATCAATGCCATGCCCACCATCAGTGCCACCAGGCCCTCCTTTAAAGTGCCAAGATTTAGGGCAGGGCTGGGCATGATGCCTATACTACCTGTGATCTGGGGGTATGCATATACATACACACCTGCAAACTACCAGATTATAGACTACTGATGCACGGGTCAACTTTCCTCCCTGCCATCCTCCCCAAATAATATAAAATAAGATCACCTTATCTTTCCAACTTGTGCTACTCCTCAGAAATAGGAGAAGGCAGGGCTTTGCCAACAGGAGACTCTCATAAGCCACATCAGCCAAACTGGAGACCAAGAAAGCAGGTGTCAGCCCAGACCACTGATTCTTTTACTGCTGAGTCTCCACACCTCACCTCATCCAAACAACATGGGAGCAAGACTGTAAAGATTAGCGTGTCTACCCTTCAATTCCTCGCACATCACTCCTAACCCAGGCCCAGTAGGTGGCTGCTGGCCATTCAGCCTTCAGTTGCCAACTGTCCAAGGTGGAAAGCTGTGCTGTGGCTCAACTCCCAGGTGCTGGGATTTGGCCCCTGAGAAGAGAGAGAACATGGGCCCAGTCACAGCCTTGGGAAGAGGTACATGCCCGCTGGGTTGTCCTGACCTTGCCATCCTTTGCTGAGAAGGCACACACACACATACACGCAGCCGCGTTTGCTCCCTTCGGTAAGGGGGCACCCAGGAAGCTACACACATATGCATGCACTGCATTGCATCTCCACTTGTGCTAAGGAGCAGACAGCGGTCTGTGGGTACACATGTCCCACACAAGGAAACTCCACACAGATCCTGTAGACACACTGTGCCCACAGGGGTCTCTTTACCTAAACTTACTGGGCAGTTGTGATTTTGCACTAGCCCAGGTGTTAAGCCCCTGCAGTTTTCTCCCCCTTCGGCCAGTCTCTGTCCCTCCCTCTTCCCTCCCACGGTAAGTGCTTTCAGGCCACACAATGAGTGGAAGGAGGAGAAACACTTCTATTGAGGAAGGCGTTTTGTTGTTTCATCCCTAAGGGGGCCTGGGGTAGGGAAGTGGGGGGGCCCACAAAATTTCTAATAAGCAGTTTCTGTCCTCAAAGCTAAAATGATTTTCTTTAATTGCTTGGTGGGAACAGTTTATTGTGGGGGTCTCTGCCCTCCCCGCAAAGCCTAATTGACTTACTGAAGTTTAACAGGGGCTTTCACCTGGAGAGACTGCAATTATTCCCCCCATCCCACATTCGTACCTGGGCTCTCCCCACAGGGGGCCTTTGTTCCCCCTAAATACAGCAGTGACACAAATGTCCTCAGCAGCAGGGGAACACAGGGAAATGGTAATTTTCAGCCCAACTCAATTAGCTGAGGGGCTTTTCAGCCTTCCCAGTGAATGGTGGGGAAACTTTGGCATGTGGGAACGGTGAGCTGGGGCTGCTCTGTGCAAGCCAAACAAAAGAGGACTCTGAATTGGGCCCCGTGGTGAGCCAGAGCAGGACTGGTGGGGGCTGCTGGGACTGGGGCCTGGACAAGGGAAAGAAGGTGCTGCCATCTATTACCTACATTGTCATCCTCCCAATCTGCATCTCCCAATCAGGGTCAGTAGGCCAAATAGCTTTCTGGGAAGTGGAGACACTCAAGACAATTGACTTGTACTTAGCACCACAGCCCTGCATTTATGAAGCAAGGAATAGGAAAAAGATGGCGAATTGAACCTGAACAGCCATAGGCCAAGGGAGAGGGCTATGCAACAGGGTGGCCACAGTGCTGGAGCTGCTCTGCTTTCTCCTCTGAAGGCCTGGGGCTGGAGCTCACATCATATTTTGGGCTTTCATGGGCAACTCAGAGTCAGGAAGCTTCAGGGAAAAAGATTCTCCCAGGAATGCCATGACCTTCAGAGCCCTGTCTAGAAACTCCAGAACCAGGCACTCTCCAAGGCTACTCCACTAATAACATTATGATCCAGCAGAACCCAGGACTGATGAAAAGGAAGACAGCTGAGCTGCCCATAGCACAGGCCACTGCTCTATAGCCCTGTCCTCCAGTCATGCCAAAAGAAATGAGATCGTGCCTCCATTTGCCACCCAAAACCTCACTACATACAGAAGAGTCTCTGACAGCCTAGGTGAGTTATATTCAGGGTCAATCATGGCCGTGGGCAGTAGGAGCAGTTTGGCACATGGTTTGTAGGTGGTGGTCAGGTCACACTTTTTGCCTGTTTGCTCGGCATTGAGATCTAACCATGAAAACTACTGCACTATGACGTGCTACCCCAGCCTGCTCCTTCAATGGCTTGGGCTGGCTGCTAAGAACTACTGTCCATACTCTCACCCCCACCTCAAGCCTTTGCAAAAGAGTTTCAAAGTCATTCTCTATAGCAGAATCTACAAAGAAAAGGGTGGCTAGTCTCAATACCCACAGTTCAGATGTGAAGCCAGACCCTGCCCTCACACCACTGTGGCATGGAACAGCCTCTTCTCTTTGGGGGGCAGCCCAGTCCCACAACCTGCCTGAGACAAGTAGGCCTGCGAGATGAGAGGCCCATGAAGATTCATGAAACGGGTTGCTCAGAACAACTGGCTCGGCTCCCCAGTCCCATCTGGCCTGGATTCTGTCTTTCCATCTTCCTGTGCCCCTGCGTCAGTCTTGTGTCCCACTTGTACAGGACACCCTCTCCCCGTCACCTTTTCCTCAGACACGCACAGGCTGCCTCCCTGGGACAAACAGAAGGTCCCGCTCTGGGACTCACCACCCCTTTCACAAAACAAGATTTTGCCTGGGCAATCCCTGAGTGGGGAACAAAGACAGGGCTTCATTCCTTCAACAAGTACCCAAGGGCTCTCCAAGCCAGCCCTGTGATAGATGCTGGGGTGTTCAAGAAAAAACAAATTCATATAGGCTTGCCCTTAGGCAGCTTAAGGTCCAGCCAGAGAATCAAGTCTTGAATTCTTTTTTTTAAGTTGGAAACAATTCAAGACAATCAACAAGTTCTAATTCCAAATGAGACAGCTCGGGGAAGCAGACAGAGTAGCACGGAAGTGAAAAAGCATGAACTCTGGAGTCAGATGCCAGGACTTCAACTCTGGGTGTGTTGGCTATGAGAGATGTGACTCTGGCTGTTTAGTTAGCCTCTCTCAGGTCTCAGTTTCCTTTTGTAAACTGAGGATGATGATGGTACCTATCTGGGAGGATTAAATAAGGTATAAAGTTGTCAGCATAGTGCTTGGCATTTCACTGGCACTCTATAAGTGCTAATCACTCTTGTCATTATTGTGATCATCATCATTGGCCAGACCACAGAGCGTTAGTTGGGATTCTTGATCAAGGAAATGGCCTAGTAAAGGGAACCTATACTGTTCCCCTGCAGTATGGGGTAAGAAGTGAGGCCTTGGGTCCCCTGTCCCTATTCTGTAGACCACTTTAGAAAGCTACCGTCAAGGCTGATGACAGACAGGACAAATTTAACCTGGCCAGGGCCTCAGGAGATACTGAGCCAACCTGGGGCTTTAAAGGGGCAGACTGGAATTTGAGCCCCCTCAAACTGACCACAGCCCCCTTAGCTATCTCCTACCCCTCACTCCCTACCATTAGCCTGCTGGCTGGAATGCAGGGGCCCCTGTGCCAGAAGGCCCAAGCTAGGCAGGAGACCGAGAGGCACAGGTGGTTCTCAGAGGAGATCCCTGGGCTCCAAAAAGCATTTCCCCCACAGGAGCAACAAAGCCGGGGCTTGTTGCTGGTCAAGGCGCCTTTGCTTGCTTGAGCTGGGGCCCAGACTGTGAGGCAGCCGGGCAGGCCAGGGGACGCAGAGCTGGGAGGGGCAGCGGCCAGCCCTTTTGGCACCAGCTTCCTTCTTCTCTGGGTTTCTCACTTTGTTCAGCACGGTAACCCAAAGGAGGCTGGAGAGAGCACTTTTCACTACCCAGCAAATAAAGCCACAAGGAGAGGGAGAAGGATGAAACGTTTGGGGGTTTTACATTTTGGTTTTGGGGTATTTAGTTGGTTTGAAAAAATAATAAAAGGAAGTTGTTTTCTAATCCAATTAATTTCAAACCCAGGACTTAGATCATACATAGCCTACAGTGATCCCACAGCACCTAATACCCATTATCCCTCTTCTAAGATTTAAAGTCCCAGTGGAGCCGGCGTTGGTCTCAAGAGGCTGGAGGGAGGTTTTCTATCGCCTGGTGGGGTGGGTGGTGGTGGTTAGGAATGGGGTGCAAGCATGGCTTCAGTAAACTCTACCACAAAACTTTAGGACCTCAAGTTCCCCAGGTCTATACACACTCATGCAGTACTGCTAGTCATGTGTATGTGTGGCTTTCCCAATGGAGGCTGCCAGAACCCACTTATTCTCAAGAATCATGTTTTCTGGGTCCCAGTCCTGGCCAGCGATGCCTACAATGTGAGGAGATTCCAATAGTAACCTTAACTTATCTGTTCCTCTCATTATTTCTAGGGAATGGATCTCTCACCCACAGGTCGTTCTGCCCCCATCAGCTCCTTTCCGCCAGGCCTCAGAGTGCTGACCCTGCACCTTCCTTGGGTGACCACCACCTTAGAAAGATGACGGGAGGAACTACTTGCTGGGTAGTTCTTTGAAGTAGGAGAGGTTTACACATAGGCACTTAAGGAGTGGCTAAGCCTGGGAATCCCTTCCCTAGGCAGCTGCCTGCCCATCCCATCCAACCTCAAGTATAGTTCCACCCACTCACACCATACCAACACTTGCTTTGGAATCAATTTTTTTTCCCCCGATGGCATGTTTTTGTCACGCACTTTTGAAATCCCAAACTGTAAAACCATGAAGATTTTTCTCCTTGGAAAAATAGCAGGACGCCAAAAAATGACCAAAAAGTCATTTCATTGGAAGCTTCCTTTCTTTCCCACTAAGCCATTTGGAATAGGATACAAACCTTTCAGAAGAATGACAACAAAGGTCACAAATTTGCAAATACACTTGACAGTGGTATATATTCCTGATTTAATGGCTGGGTGACCCATCTTACTTCAGGCTTTCACTTCTCCACGGTACCTGTGCCAGGTGCTAGACAACTGCTAGCTATTGACTTGAAGTACCCACAAGTCTAGTTTCTAGAGAAAACCAACTTCCCATCCCACTGCCAATATTCTGCTATCGCTCTGTGAAAAGCCAAAGAGCTTAGACCCTGATGATAACCCTCTTGGAATCTGCAGGGAGGGAGATAAAAATGAGCTGCCTCCTATAGGTGCTCAGTGAGCTCATAAATCACAGGTCACCCAATTACCAGGGAGGTCCCTGTCCACTAGGGAAAGGGATTAGGCCTCCATTAGGGATGAGATCTACCAACCAGAAGAAGATATCCTGCATTTTGGGTTTTTTTGTTTGTTTGTTTGTTTTTTCCTGTTTTTATCCTGCATATCTAAAGTCCCAGGTACCTCAGGAAGGTTGGACTAAGCATAGACTTGCAGTGAAAGCAAAGGACAGGTTGGGAGGAAAAAAGCAAAAATTCTGGACCTTTCATTAAGTTATAACAAGCATTGATTTGAGATGATTGAGATTTTGTACCCCCTGCTCTTGCGTATAAACTCTCCCATCACAAAACAATACCTTTTCTCAGCTTTCCTGAGAATACTAAATACCAGATAATTTGATTGACTAGACAGAACTTAGTTAAGTCACTTCCTTGAGCAAGCACCCTGGATCAGAGTTTTATGGGGGACTGATTATACTTTGGACGTGATCCCTGGGGCTGCGGCAGTGGCAACAGGTAAAGAAGTCAGAACTGTACAGCCAAGTTCATTATGTCAGTTGATAATCTTCCATGGACAGGACCAGCGCCCCTGCCCGGACAGAAGTTGATGTGCATCCAACCAGGCCCAATTAAGGCCACACTCAACCCAGCCTTTCCCTGGCCCACGATGAGAAGGTCCTGTGTATGCTGGAAAACAAGTTTTGTCAGACCTTTACCCTGTATCTGCATTCCACCATTTTACCCTTTTAACACAAAAGTTAAAATAGTCAAATATCAGATCTCCCAGAAAGTCAGGTTTTCTGATCAGTATTGTTCCTGTCATTCCCAATTCCTCAATCTTGGCCTGAGAAGTGAGGTTCCCATCCCCACCAGAGGTTTTCCCACCTCCTTTTTATCATCAAGGAATGAGGCTTCTAAGTGCCCTCTCACCAACCCATCTCTCCCTCTCCTCTACCTTGCTCCAAACTCTGCTTTAAATCCCTGGGTGCTCTACAAAGTTACCAAGAGCAATTCCTGCTTCTTCCTCCACCATAAATACAATTACACTTTTTAAAGGAAAAAGGCAGCCCAGTGAATCCCCAAAGAGGCTGCTGTATTCTTCCCCTTGTAATGAAGCTAATAATGAAGCACCCTGAACTCTTAATTAGTAAGAAATGCTTGTTTTCTCCAGTTGAACACTCCCTATAGATACATCTAATTTGTTTCTATGATTTCATCTCTCTCCTCCATCAAGTTTGCATTTAAAGGTTATGATGTGCCATTGCCCTCCCAGCCAGGCCTTGGCAGGGCAGCTTGGGGGAGTCACAGTGCTTCCTACAACCTGGGAGCCCCAGCCTAACCATCTCTGACATGGCCCATCCACCATTATCACATCCATACACATAAACTGTGTTTCTCTCAGGCTTTTTATGAGCTGTCCACAAAATGGAAGAGAAGGAAAGGGAGGAACAACATTTGGAAAAATTAAGGAAAAAAAAAAAAAAAACAGTAAAGGAAAAAGGAGGGGTGGGTATTGCTGGGAGTGCCTATTTCCCAATGAAAGAAATGTCCTCTGAAACACAGTGACCCAAAGCAGGAGCTGCTTCTTACTGGTGGGTTCCTTTGGGATTTAGGCCCCTCAAAGACCTTGGATCTCCAGCTTCTTTCTCCTTGTCAGGCCTGGCAGTGTGACTGGCACCAATTCCCAAGACAGTCTGAAGGATGCCAACAGCAGCACAGAGGAGCCCCTGTGCTTGGTGAACCTTGGCGGGATGCCTCCCCAGGGCCACCTCATCTCAGCGGCCAGCCTGCATCTCTGCCTTCCGATCCATATGGAAAGTGAAGACACAGCCCCTTTCTAAAAGCCTGATTCCAGATGATGGCCCCCAGTCCCAGGACCACACAGATGCCAGAGCTATAGCCTGGCCATCGTTGGGGGCCCAGAGACCTTCATCCACTGACTTCCTGACTCCAGGTACTCGAAGTTTTGCTCTCACCAGAAGCAGAGCAGACCACACCCAGGCTGAGGCTCCCCAGAGTCTCCTCCTCCTTGAGTCATGCATAGGCATCTTGTATCTCAGCAAGACTTGGGGTTTGAGATAGGGTACCCACCCAGACCCCATCCCCCAGCTCCTGGTACAAGGCTATACTGCAGCAAGGTGAGTGGTAAAGACAGAAGACAGCCTGCTCTTTGGTCGTTGGTGGCTCTACCTGTGACCATGCCCAGTTCTCCTCACTGGGGAAAATGCCTCCTCTCAGCCCCTAGTTCCTAGGGACATTCCCCTTCAACTGCCTGAGATGAGCATTTGTGATTTTCTGAAGCTTCCCCAGACACTCTGCCTCTTTTCTGTCTGGTCCCTATTTTCTCCTGTCCCTTAACGATTGCAGAGTAGTCTCTGCAGCTGACCTGTGCTCTAGCACCCCTCCTGCCTGCCCCCACCTCCCCCAGAGCCCTGCAAGCAAGGCCCTGCTTTGGCTCCCTGAGGCTCACAATCTGTGCTCTGCCAGACCCAGTCACAAGGGGGGTTTAACTCACTTCAAGCTGGCAGCTCTATAGGGTAGAACTAACCGCCCCCCTCAAGAGGTGGTGGGGTGCCAAGCAAGTGTGTGCTCGAGCATCCCAAGGTGCTCTTGTTTTCTAGGCACCCCACGGTGGTTTGTAACAGACACATGGATGGGGGAATCCTTTGCCAGCCAGAGTTGGCATCTCACCCTACCTCTCAAATCTGCCACCAGCCTCTAGGGCCGAAGACCCTCCAAGAAGAAAAAGCCCTGCAAGACAAAGACTTGAGGCCCCCCCAGCCTGGCCTCTCAGCCCAACACAGGCCCGCATTAAAATCAACACTCCGTGAACACACAAAACTGACAGGGCAGAGGGGGAGCACACATCGGATACAAAGATCGGGCTCTCGAGAGACGCGGCCTGTTGGTCTCCCATGTTAGCTCCAAGTGACTAAGCGCAGGGTGGGAAATAACGCCACTATGCCGGCGAAAGCTCCCGCCTGGGCCCTGAGTTCGGCAGCCTTTTCACGGGGAAGATGCCTCTGCCTGGAAAAAAAATGCAAGCATTGTGTGGGGACCATTAATGCATGCGCCTCTGCGCATTCCTTCGAGAAACAGGAGCACACCAGTCCCTGAGCCCCCGGCTCTGTCCCCCAGCAATTGTACAGGCCTGGAACACACTGCACATGCCACCTGGTCCTTCCCCCCAGGCCCCAGCTCTGTGAGCGGTGGGAAGGGGCCCGCCAAACACCCTGGCTTCATTGTGCCCCAGAAAGAGGGGACTAATTACTCGCCTACACTCTGGAGCGCCCAGAGAGAAAACAGAGGCCAGTGGGGTGGAGAGGGTGGGAAATGGGTGGGGGGTGAAAGAAGGGAGAGAGAAAGCCACAGGATACATTTCAAAGTTTCTCTAGCAATTTGAGGGTGGGAAAAGAAAGCCTGGTCCTGACGTGAAATCATACAGAGGTCAGGGCTGGGTCTCCCACCGTTGTGAGAAAGTGGTGAATCGGGGACGGTTTATCAAACGATCATTTTTTCTTTTGAAACCGGGAGGCAGCAGCTTGGACAATTCTGCAGATGTGCTTGATGAGTTAGGGACAAAAATGGCCCTTCTCTGCCCCCCTCCTTCCCTCCCTCTATAAGGGCTCCCATCGGGGGTTGCTTCTCCCTCCACTGCCTCCTGGGCCCTCCCCTCCCTTCTTCAGTGGTCAGCTGAGACCCCCACCCACTGCTTGCTTTTGTACTCTTGGCCTTTGGACATACTGACAGGGGCCTTTATGAGACCCCAATCAAGACCCCCATGTCACAGGTACCTAGTAGAGACACCAGACCTTTTCAAACAAGGGACAACAAGGAAAATCGGCTGGCCCATTGTCTCTCCTCTGTGCTAAGTGAGATGAAAGGGGGCCGCGGCCCTCTCCCTGCAGCCCGCCTGCCAATCACCTCTAGTTATTAAGGTCACAATGTGTAAATTCTTTTGACCTGCACCTAATCAAAGATTCACCGGCCCTTTCAAATCCGAATGGGGAGGAGGGGAGAGATTCCCTCCCATAAACCCAGCAAACTCTCCCTCAATAAAATTTCTCTCTCTGATTCCTTCTTTGCTTCCCATCTCCACCCCCTCGCTTCTCCTCACTCCGCCCTCCTCACCACCAGCTTCAAACACAAATGACAAGCCCTGTGGAATTACTATCACCAAAATCCGAGGACTTGAAAGTTTTTAGTTAATTCTCTAAAAAAAAAAAAAAAAAAAAAAAAATTTCAGACAGCCATAGCTGCCCAAGCAAGCCCAGAACCTCCTATGGCTCTGATGCTAAATCTCTCCAAATGGCAACATCTGTGGTCGGTAGCGTTTTTCTTGATCCTAAATCAGTACACATGGAGGAAACAACTGGGATCCATGATATTCCCACACTTTGTCACTTAGCATCTCTAGCTCAGTTGCTGACCCTCCAATCCCTGACTGGTTTTGTGAGCTGAGGGGGAAAAAATTACCAAGTCCAAAGTAGGCAACCCTCAAGAAGAAAAAAATAATAATAACCACAGGATAGAACAACAGAAAACATGACAACAGCCAGAGGAAAGAACTTGAAAAAAAGGCAAATTTATTATAGTTTGAAAACAAAATGCTAAAATCAAGCAAAGAAAAGAAAATGCTTATAAATCTCCATGCATCAATATTAGGGATGCATTTTTACCTTATTGGTGATATCCATCAATCAGAATAGGGAAAAGTCATAATAAGCAAGGCAGAGATAAATTCATTTATGTAAGTTGCCCCCAGAATTACTCATTTGTCCACCATCTACTCTGGCTGGCTGATTACTCTTCTCCAGGCTCCCAGTTTTCCTCCTGCCTCTGATTGGACATGTTGGCTCTTTGTTTCTCCTTGCTCCACTGTCTTTATTTCTGAGTTGTCCTTTCATGCTAATCCCTCATATTATTTCAACTGTTGTCCCTTTGCTGAGGCCTTCCACATCTCAACCCCATGTCTGAGCTCCAGGCAACCATTCCTGGGCTGTCTCTGGCCATTGCCACCTAACTGTCCCATAAAACAAAATTCAGTCTTCTCAAACCCAGTGCCCCCTCCATCATCAGGCTCACATAGGTACTCGTCTCTTCCCTCTCTCCCTGACATGCAGTCACGTCTGACTACTGATTTTTTCCTACATAGTTTTTCTGAATGCCAAGTTGTCTTCCCACTGTCCCTATGAGTCTGGTCCCTTCCTGCTAACAAAGTATATTCCTGGAAAAGTATCCAAACAGCCTGTCTTTCCCCTCCAAAGAATCCTATATGCTGTAGCACAACATAAACCATTTAACTGTTTCAGTCTGGCCCAAAACAGTCCATAGTTCCCTATTTTCCTCAAGTTAAAGTCAAGCTCTGCTCTTCAACACCCTCCAAAACTAGACTCCAAATTTCCCCTGCAGCAAGCCAGACTTGTCCACTCCGAACTCCCAAACCTACCTTTAGCTTCCCCATCTCTTTGTATGCCTTTGCTCAGACCAGTCCCCTTGCTTGAAGTTCCCTTATGCAATTTCAATACGGGCATCATGTAAATCCCACTTCAACTTCCATGTCATCCATGAAGCTCTTCTGACTTAATAAGAAGGCTACAGCTTTCCTCTGATTTCCTGTCAATAACCCCAGTAGTTGCTAGCACTTACACTGCATATATAACCAAATAAATTGTCGTTTAAGTACATGCAGTGTTTCCCCAATTGCACTATAACCTCCTACACGGTAAAAATAGTCTCTTGTGTTTCATACTTCCCATGTGATCTTGCACACAGCAGCATTCAATACATACATAAGACAGGCACTTGGGGCCAGGCGCAGTGGCTCACGACTGTAATCCCAGCACTTTGGGAGGCCAAGGCAGGTGGATCACGAGGTCATGAGATCAAGACCATCCCGGCCAACATGGTGAAACCCCGTCTCTACTAAAAATACAAAAACTAGCTGGGTGTGGTGGCATGAGCCTGTAATCCCAGCTACTCAGGAGGCTAAGGCAGGAGAATCACTTGAACCCGGGAGGTGGAGGTTGCAGTGAGCCGAGATTGTGCCATTGCACTCCAGCCCAGTGACAGAGCGAGACTCCGTCTCAAAAAAAAAAAAAAAAAGCCAAAGCTTATATTATCCTTTAAAAACAAATTCTAGCATGTTTACTTATTTCTGTACCTAAGAGGTCCCAAGCATGAAACTAGGTTTAATGCTGCAAAAGCAAATGTAAGGAAAGATCTTCTGAAAGTGTTGGAAATGTTCTCAAATGGAATTGTGGTGATAGTTGCACAACTTTGTAAATTTTCTAAAAATCATGGAATTGTACATCTAAATGGTATATTTTAAACGGGTAAATTTTATGATATTTAAATTATACTTCAATAAGGCTATTTAAAAATAGAAAGTAAATGTAGGTCTATGCATCCTTAATTTTACAAATTACGTAAGAAAAAAAGGGGGTATTCTCTCCATAGCTGCCTGATATTAAAATAGACATTTAAATGTAATTTGTTTTTTCTAATTATAAAATAGGATCATTATAAAAAATTTAAATACAAAAAAGTAAAAAGTAAATATCAACAGAAATCCACCATATAAGAAAAAACCCTGAAGAGATATTTAAATAAACTATCATACTATTTTCTGACCTTTTTTTCATTTCACAATCTGCTGTGACATATTTTGGGTCCATAAATGTACATCCGTATCATCCTTTTAATGGCTACATAGCATTTTATTGAGGGAACATAGTATAAAATATTTTATCAGAACCCTACTAATGGATATTTATGGTTTCTTCTGGGTTTGTTTGTTTCTTTTTTGAGACAGATTCTTGCTCTGTCACCCAGGCTAGAGTGCAGTGGCATGACCTCAGCTGACCGCAGCCTCAATCTCCTGGGCTCACGGAGTCCTCCCACCTCAGCCTCTTGAGTAGCTGGGACTACAGGAGCATGTCACCATGCCTGGCTAATTTTGTTTTTAGACTTTTTTGTGGAAATGGGGTTTCACTCTGTTGCCCAAGTTGGTCTAGAACTCTTGGGTTCAAGTGAACCTCCTACCTCAGCCTCCCAAAGTGCTGGAATGACAGGTATGTGCCACCATGCCTGGCCTATTTATGTGTTCTTAGTAAAACTCTTTGTACATATATCTTGCATAATTGTCTGGTTATTGCCTTACAATGAATTCCTAGAAGTGGAATTTCTGTGTCAAAAGGTTTTCATGTTTTAATTTTGATACTCATTGCCAACCTAATGCAATTGAAAACTCTAACTTTTCCTCTTTTTATTCTTGAATTCATCCTTATCAGCCTGCAAAGAAGGATTTTCCGGGTCAAAGACTTCTAACAACTGGAAGAATCCTTTCAATAATTTGTCTTTTTTTCCTATTAATTTTTTTTTTTTAATTCTCAACCACAGCTCACCCTGGATACTAGTAAGAGTCCAACTGGCAGGGAAAGAACACTTCAAAGGCATTAACACATGTGTCTCTTCCTCTTTGCCAAATGTTACAAATCTCACCATCATGCCCAGCTGACCCTTCTCTTGGGTCATTTACCATAGGACCCCACCCTAATCACTCACTTAGTCTCTTCCCATTCAGGCGCAGGAGGAAAGACCCAGGTTTCTCTAGGACAACTAAAGCTGCAGCTGCAACAAGGCAGAAAAATAGCAGGAGAAGGAAACATCCTGCATGAGCCGAGTCCTCAGGAGAAAGAGACAGTAAGTCTGGGGTGAGAAGCATGTGCTAAGCAGTGGCTGATTACATCTGGACAGCATCCTAGTGGGAGACTGCTCCTGAGACTCAAGTTCTGATCAGGCACCACAGCTCGGACCTAGGGCAAGATTCGAGCTAATTTCTCTTTCAAAATTCCCCAATCAATGAAGAAGCGAGGAAGGAACACTCATGGTGGTGACAGGCAGAAAGGGTACATTTCACTTTACCCCACACATCTCAGCTTTTTCTTCAGCCAATGCATGTCACCTGCGCACTGAAGGCCCACACAAAGGAATCAAAGAAGTGGCCATAGTTCCGTAGTATTCTCTACAACTTGGGTATATTTACACTGGAAAAGTTCACCCTCCACACTGCCTTTTGGCCTCTTTTTGTGTCTTCTTGTCTAGCTCAGCAGCTAGAAAGAAACCAGTCTGAAGCTTCTCACCTGAACACTTCCTCTGCCAACATAATCAAAGTGGTGGCCACCCCATGCTTATCCTATTGGCCAGTATCCCCAAAGCACCCAGAGGCAACACAGACGTGTCTCCAGCCTGGAACCAGAAAGTCACACCTCTCTAGAGGTGTGGGAAATCCAGAGAGGAAAAAGGCCCGCTGGCCTCACATTCTACTTCATCAAGCCCACCCGCTGATCTTAAGAGAGAACACATAAAATGAGCAGCCTTGGCTTTAACACCTTCTCAAAGCAGGCAAGCTGCTGCCTTCAAGAGACATGTTCTTTAGCCCACATATGGAGGCTCCAGTCCCCAGGACCATTGTGAACATTTTCTAAAGTGCACTGACTTTGGATGGGGCTACTGTTTCCCAGCCTGCTGTGAAAACCAAAATACTATACCATGACTACCATGGCCATTGTTTTAAAAGCTGGATTATGGCTTTGCTGCAGGAAAGAGCAGAGGAAGAGGCAGCAGGGCAAGCTGAGCAGGCCCAGAGACAAGCCTGAACACAAGTACATGGAAAAGATGGGGGTGAGGAGGTCACAGCAAAACGTGCTCTAACATTATTTTAATCTCTTATAAGGTTCTCTCTTGTTACTTGAAATTCTCTTCTGCAAATTAAGACCCTGCTGAAGATTTTGGATGTTATCACATCCCAACTGGCACCCCACCTGTCCCTGCTACACTTTTCTGTGCCCATTTATGTTTTCAATTTGCATTACAAACCATGAAAAGGAAAGCTTCTACAGAAAGCAATTTCCTGGGCCAGCAGCTCCTGGACTAATATTCCCTTTGCAATTACCATGGCTTCTGCGTGCACATAGTCACTTCCCTCCTCCCTCCAATCCTCCCACCCTTGTCAGCACCTCAGATAGGCCTGAGCCAAGCCTATATGACAGGGTCCCACAGACCATGTTACCCACTACTCCCTGTGGAAAATGTCCTGGCCCAAGACAGGAGTAAGAACAAGCTTGGAAATGAGGCAAGGGTCTTGGGTAATCATCTTACTAGGACACCCCAGAGGCATAGGGGTTTCGTCTGAGGCACACAAGCACATAACTCTTATATGAGACAGGAAATAAAACCCCTGCTTCCAAAAGCTCACTATCTGGCCAGGCACAGTGGCTCACGCCTGTAATCCCAACAGTTTGGGAGGCCAAGGCAGATGGATCACCTGAGGTCAAGAGCTCAAAACTAGCCTCGCCAGCGTGGTGAAACCCCATCTCTATTAAAAACACAAAAATTATCCGGCCTGGCGTGGTGGCTCACACCTGTAATCCCAGCACTTTGGGAGGCTGAGACGGGCAGATCACGAGGTCAGGAGATCAAGACCATCCTGGCTAACAAGGTGAAACCCCATCTCTACTAAAAATACAAAAAATTAGCCGGGCATGGTGGTGGGCGCCTGTAGTCCCAGCTACTCGGGAGGCTGAGGCAGGAGAATGGCATGAACCCGGGAGGCGGAGCTTGCAGTGAGCCGAGATCGCGCCACTGTACTCCAGCCTGGGCGACAGAGGAAACTCCGTCTCAAAAAAAAAAAAAAATACAAAAATTAGCTGGGCATGGTGATGCTTGCCTGTAGTACCAGCTGCTCAGGAGGCTGAGGCAGGAGAATCGCTTGAACCCGGGAGGTGGAAGTTGCAGTGAGCTGAGCTCATGATCATGCCACTGCACTCCAGCCTGGGCAACAGAGCAAGACTCCGTCTCAAAAAAAAAAAAAAAAAAAAAAAGCTCACTATCTGAAACTTCTAAAGAGTCTTGTTCAAGAAACTGCTAGAGAGGCACAGGGATTCGCAGATGTCCAATCCATAGTCAGAGACCTTTTAGTACTGGTGTGAAGGAACAGCCAAAAATATTTATTGGTCTGCTGATGCATAAATGTATTCTTTATTGTCATCATGTGTAAAATTCCAGTCAGCAAAGCAAAATTCAGAATCAACACAACCTTTATGATTCATAGAGTCTCTACAGTCAGCTTCCCACATCAACAGTGTCAACATATTCTACTGGTGTACAACATGGTGCCTATTCTCTTTCTCCATGGTATGAGGAAAATGTCCTAGCTCTTAATTCCAAGCTTCTAACTGCCAAATGGAACTATGGTAATGATGAAACTCACTAAGACTCACTGATTCAGAGAAACTGTCATGGGCAACAGAATTCCTATTCTTGAGCCTTAAGCCCATTATCAAGTGGAGCCACATGTGATTGTCCTGAACTCAGAGAAGAAATACAGCTGGCACCATGTACTGCTGCCTGAAAGTCCTGGGGACCAGGACTCTGGTAAATAGAAAGGGAGAGGGAGGCCCATTTAAAAAAAAAATGGTTTGAGGCCAGGCGTGGTGGCTCACACCTGTAATCCCAGCACTTCGGGAGGCCGAGGCAGGTGGATCACAAGGTCAGGAGTTCGAGACCAGCCTGGCCAACACAGTGAAACCCCATCTCTACTAAAAATACAAAAATTAGCCTGATATGGTGGCATGAGCCTGTAATCCCAGCTACTTGGGAGGCTGAGGCAGGAGAATTGCTTGAACACAGGAGGCGGAAGTTACAGTGAGCCAAGATTGCACCACTGCACTCCAGCCTGGGCAACAGAGCAAGACTCTGTCTGGGTGGCGGTGGGAGAACAGTTTGAAATGAAAAAGAAAATGAGGAAGGTAAGACTTGAATCTAAATACTGAAATCTGAAATACTGAAATGTGCTCCAAGTGATCTGAGAGCTGCCTAATTGCAGGACGATGGGGTGATCCTTCTACCTCTGATATGAGCCCCCTCCACACAAAAACATACATTCTGCTAATCCAGCCACAACCTCATTATTGCCTTTTTTACTCATTCTCATTAGAAACCCCTACCCAGCCCCTAGTCTACTTACAAGAGTAAGCTCCATTGGCTCAAAAAACTAAAAACACAGATTTTTCATGAAGATCCCTCTTTTGACTGATCTGAGTGTTACAGCTAACAGGTGGGGAAATCTTCTTAAATATATGAGCATTATCATGACAAGGCCACTGGAACGGATCAGTGCCATAAGTCAGACAGGGCTACAAGTTTCCGCTCTACCATCAGGTTCCTCTTTAGCCTTGACAGATCAAACCCCAAGCCGAAGCAGGCTATAGAGATCAGTTCAGTCTCCAAGCCAAAGGTCTTCACAGTGAGGGACCAAAGCAGCCCTGGCTGGGCCTCTGTCGGCCCGTGTCCCAGATTAATCACCACCAGGAGGGGCCTGGACACCAGCCTGCAATCTGAGCCCAAGCAGCACCTGCAGAGGGGTTGCCCCAGTACCTCCCTCACTCCCCTTGGGCAAGACCCCAGGGCATGAGGGTGTCCACCTGTTCACAAGGTTACCTGGCACAGAAGGGCAAAAACACTCAGCCATCTTGAACCCCGCAGATAAGTCATGGATGGTTTGTGTGGCTTAGTGGAGGAAGGAGGAAAGATGCAGTGACTCGTGCAGTCAAGTCCAGGCTCCAAGAGAAAGGAAACTCTCAGCCTCTGGACAGAAAGAGAGAAAGGTCCCAATGCTTCTCTCTTCACTGTCCAGAGAAGAAAGCTAACTAGAGACCAGCGGTGGGAAAACTAAGCCCTCAGAGGTTGTGAAGTAATGAGATGCTTCATGTGTGTTTAGTACACATTCTTGTCATCTACACATCAACAGGGTGCTGATGGGAAGGAGACCAGAGCAGGGATGTCTTTTCAAAATCTCCCCAAATGCTGCCAGATATTTCTGCGTGAAAGGAAGCTTAGAAACTTGAGGTTGTAGTAGAGTTTCTTTTGAATGCATAGATCTGGGAGAATAGCTTCGTCAAATTATCTCCTAAATCAGTAAGCTATTTCCAACAAGGTACATAAAGAGCTAGTGACATGTACCTAAGTATGGCATGCATATGCATATCCATGTTAGAATACACTTTTTAGGACCAAAGGACTCTACTGTAATTACAAATTCTTCTCAGATCGTAATCCCATTTATTTTATTACTTCTCCAAGAATCAGTGGAGTAGGAGGAAGTATTTGTGAGGCTAAAATATAATAATAATAATCAAAGGGAGGAAGATAAACATGGAAATCTATATCTTAGAATAGTCTGTCCCCGGCCCTAACTTGCAATATAAGGAGAAATCACTTGAATGGACTGCACACTTTCCCACCTGCCCCATGGCCCAAAGGAAGGAAGGGCAGGAGGGGTCAGAATCAGATTGAAGTGTGTGTCCCTCGAAGAGCTGAGAAAGCACAGGACAGATAAGAGGAGAAAGAGCTCCTACACAGCACCTTCATTTGAGGAGTAACACCCACATCCTGACTATTATATCTTGTACCTCCAAAACTCCAGCTCCCGGAATTCCCTTTGAACCTCCGACTGCAACCCAGAGTTAGGATACAGCAGTGGCTACAATTACACACTTGCTTGGGAAGGGGTGGGGGGGTGCTGCATGTGACAGGCCATGAAAGGTCCCTGCCTATAAAACAGACTGAAAAACAAACCCTTAATTTAAATGTTAATGAAAGTGCTGTGGAGACATCAGAGGCTTCCCGGCTGCTCAGAGAACAGCTACACCAGCCACAGAATTTATGGCTCCCCTTCACCCTCCCGCCTCCCTCTCTGCCTCATCACCCACTGAAATTTAAAGAGAGAAAAAAAGAAAACTAATTTTAACATTAACTCCATGCTTCCACCTTGGGATGTGATAGCTAAATTATCTGTTGGCAGAACGGTGATCAAAGGTGGAAAAACAAAGGCACGTTGTACACACAACCCAGAAAAGTCAGCAGCAGCTAAAGCAGGAAAATTCCCTTTTCCCTTCCTGATGAGCAGAGTGGAAGAAAGAGTAGTGCAGGTAGGGACTGGAGCTGGGAGGTGTAGGCAGTGGGAGGAAGAGAAAGATGACTGATCCGTCCAGCATGCTCCCAAGGCCCTGTCTCAACCTCATCTGAGAACTTACCACACTCTACTACCTATTTTACTTGTTGGTCTCTCCCATCAGACTATGCTGTCTAGTTCACTGTTGTCTCTCTAGTGACCAGAACATGGTAATGCTTAAGCAGAATCTGAAGAGAGAGAGACAGAGAGAGGAAGGTGGGTGTTGAGGAGGAAGGGAGACAGAAAGAGAGACAGAGAGAGATGGAGAAAGAGAATTTAAACACTAGACTGAGAGATAGAAATGCATCCCTGTTAGCAGGGAGCCAAGTCTGGACACATCAACTCTGTATCCACAGTATTCAGCAGTCTGCAGCAGCCTCTGTTTCTACTTGTAGGGTTTCATTTAAGTCAGCTCTTGACAAGTGGGCCAGTCGTGCTGGCCAAGGAAGGAGCTCCCACAAATGGGTTCTGGGCCAGTCAGGGCTGGGAGAGTGCTGGTCTCAGGCCAGCAGCTCAGCACATGAGCCTCCCTGTGCCTGCCTATCCTGCCCTGGGTAATGGCAGAAATCCAGGGTCTTGAGGAATTGAAACCCACCCCTGTGGTATTTGTTCCTTGCTACTGATGGATATGACTGTCTGAGAGGCTTGGATATGCACGCGCAATGAACTCTAGGGTGGAGGGCACTGTACTGAGATTTAGCAGGACCTAACTCCAAATCAATGACATCCCCACACTGATCCCTTTCCAATTTTAGCTCGCTGCCAGTTGAACCAGTGGACCCACCTAGAATTACCTGCAGCTTCCATCTTTCTCCGGGTGTCATGACGCCCCTTCCAGCCACGCCAGCCCTGGGCCCTCCATGGTGTCTTTGTCCCTGTGATTCTCTCATCCAGGGCACCACAGGCAGGAAGCTCCCTCCTCTACTCTGCAGTTTCGCAAAGGGGGACACCAAGCCACTCTTTGACTAGCTCTTCAGGTCTTCTTTCCCTAGACAAGACCCAGAAGAAACTACCCCCTCTGCCCCTGACCCCAGGAAAGGAGAAGAGAGAGGTCCCCAAGTCAGCTACAGTCCATGCCATCAGGAGGACCAGCTACAATGCAGAGCACTACAGTCATCCACCTGAGTCTTTCCTCAAGTTATCAAGGTCAGGCATCCCCTTTACACCTAGCTGTCCACAGCCAGCCAGAAAAAGAAAAACTCAGAGGCACAATCTTTACTTTTGATTCTTCCTCCCCTAGAAGCACTTAGTGAGTTATAAAGTCCAGGGCTAAAGGACTGCTGCACCACTGGCAACCGAAAGAATCTGAACTGCAAGTTGGCTACCTCTTTTTGCAATCTTTCAAACCTCTCTGTCAGAGAAAACTCCAGATGCAATTACTTTTCACTAAAGAAAGATGTATTTCAACAGGCCGCTGAATATGCATCTACCACACACACACCACACAGTAAACCCTGTAGCTACTGGGAACAAACACCCTCCTTTCCCCAAAACCCACCCCCTTACCGAACAGTACACAGTGATTGCTTTCCTTCCAGACTCTCCCTCACCTCTGGGAGAAATGAAGCAAGAAGGGGCAGCTCCTCCATCAAAACCCCCCAGAGGCTGCAACTCACTTCACAAATTTGAATCGGTACATTTCATGCAGACTTGGACTAATCCCCCCAAAAACAAACAGGCCACCACAGTGAGCAAAGTTACACAAAATTATATTGTATATTTAATAACACAGCTAAGTCAAGTTTCTACACCTATACCACTCATATATTTCCCTAATGACAGAAGCGGGAGAGAAGGGATTAAAACCCAAGTGTCATGGGAAGTCTTCCTGACCACACTCACTCACACGATAGCAAGTGTCCTTTGGAGATGGGGAAAGGGTTCTGCTGAGCACTTTTTTTTTCTTGGAGGGCAATAAATATGGTGTCTGCAGAGGGACAAGGAGCTGTGGGCTCCTCTCCCTTCCCCTCCCAGGCAAACAGGGTAGGTAGGTCTACAGATTCACTTCACCACCTGCCTCCCATGACTGGCTTGGAGGGGGCCCTGAAAGCTGAAGATTTGTGTGCATTCACACTCCTGGAATGGTGCAAGCATTCACAGCTACCTGAGTGAGCCTAAGCCTCGATCATATGCTGCCTTCTCCCACCCCTCCCTGTCTCAACTCTGGCCTCCAGGAAAAGAGAATGTTCACAGGTCCCCACAGAGCCTTTTATGGGCCACAGCTACCATCCAAGGTGCTGGTGAATAAGGCACAGCAGTGATCAAAGGCCTGCTTGTCCCTCCGCACGCAGGACATGGGAACAGGCTAGGGACCTGGGTACAAACTACTGCCTCTTCTGCCCCATTCCACATGTGGCCCTGCATTGATCTTCCCTGGGCCTCAATTTTTGCCTTTCCCCAAAAGAAAATGACACTCCCCCTTCCTCCCCAACCAAGGACAGCCTAGGTTAAGGCACTTAGTATAATCTGGTAATAATTACAGCCATGTGCCTATCGTATCCCCACCACTGAATAAGATCCTTGGGGAATCTGCCACGTATCAAGTGTTCAGTAAATACACAAGGAGTGAGGTGAAAGGGTGAGAAGGGAAGAGATGGAAAGTCAAAGGGAATGAAGTTAAGTGTTTAATATTTCTACATTTCCTCATACTTTAGTATTTACTGCATTCAGCTGGAAATAATTTTTAAATGGCAATAAAACATATTACACATTTTTAAAAATCTGCTTTTTGGCCAGGCATAGCTTCTCACACCTGTAATCTCAGCACTTCAGAAGGCCAATGTGGGAGGATCACTTGAGCCCAATAGTTCAAGGCCGCAGTGAACTATAATTGTGCCACTGTACTCCAGGCAAGATCCTGTCTCCAAAAAAAAAAAGAGTCTGCTTTTCTGTGTTACTCATGGGAAGTTGCTCAGAATTCCATGTGACCTCAGGAGGTTGTATCTCTGAAGCCTGTGAGCTGAAGGTATTCCTGCCCCAAAATTACACTCAGACATATGCCCCTCCACCCCAGGCATGCCTCCAGCATCTCATTCCTGGGTCATCTTAACCTGTCCTTCTATCAATCATCCAGCAACTCCAGGTGAGACCTCCTCTACAGGAGAAGGGTTTCTTTTCTAAGTCATGAATCTTAAAAACAGGATTACTGGTGTTTAACAATAAGATGGGTAGGAGGGTATGTGGGAGGCAGAAGAAAAGATCCTTGCCTACCACTTTCCTTTGGAGCCTGCTGGTTCTCCTTCTCTGTTTTTTGACTATCTACACATGGCTCTAAGCACATAACCAGTATTAAATACCATCCTCCATGACTCTTTACAAATTAAGAACTCAAAGTAAAGGAAGAAAGGAAAGAAGACATTTGAACACAGAACAGATACCTGCTTTCTCTCAGTTGTGAGGACCTCAAATTAAGCCTCTGGATTGAGGTTTCATGTTTCATACAAGTGCCTGAGTACATACAAAAGAAGAGAAGGTAGAAAAGTCCCAGCATCAAAGATTAATAAGATTAATATGTCTGATAAATTATTTTAAATAGAAGAAAGAGATAAATTGAGAAAAGAGCTGTGCTAGGTCTCCTAACTGTCCAGGTTCCTCCTAACTGCATAAGGGAGCAACAAAGGGCTAAGAAATTGGCAGGTAAACCAGGAGTACTTGCCCTAGGGCCAGTACACTGGCTGCCACATCCCTTCATATTCTCTATGAGAAGTCCAGGGTCTATCACATTAGTGACGCTGACAACCATACTCAACAGGAATGGTGGCAGGGAGGGGAACAGAAGGTGGTCATTGAGGGCAGGAATGCTACAGGGGGAAGAGAGATTCCTACTGAGTCCCCACCTCAATAAGACTGCAAAAGAGCAGGGAAAATCCCTGGGGCCAGGTGGAGCCCAGGAAAAGGGTAGAGACTTGACAGCAGTTGAAGCCACTAAGCAAATGCTAAACCAGGCAAGAAAGGATTCTGGTTGACATTACATTATAGCCCTTTTTGAGGATCACTTGAGGCCAGGAGTTCATAACCAGCCTGGGTGATAAAGTGAAACCCTATCTCAATATGCATAACACATATATATTACAGCCCTTTTAGCTTTTCAGAGTATTAATATTTTCATATAAATTATTTCAGGTCATCTTCACAACAATCTAATAAGGTCTATAAAGGAAAGAGTGTTCATATTTAATATGAGGAAACTGAGGCTGGGAGTGGGAATGACTTGTCTGAGGCCACACTGCTAGTTGAAGGCAAAGCAGAACTCATCTCCCAGACTGCTTTAAAGAACAGACCCTGAGGCTGGGAGGCAGTGTCTCTCAAGACTGAGAAAATGAATGAGTTTACTGAAAGGTTCAAATTCACGGTCACATTGAGAAGAAATGGATCTAATAATGAGGTCAAAAGACCCTATCCCAGTATATTCTTTGGGTAAGAGAAAAAGAGGCAGAGATAACACCAGCATACACTCTGGTCATCTAGTGTAAAGACAGAATCTCAAACACAAACTATTTTTTAAAAGACCCCAAGACCTCATTTCTGGAGTTAGGGGAAGATCATCTTAAATAACTGTGGGTCAGGAGCTGACAGAGTGAAAGAATCATCCCAAGGCTGAGGTGGGAAGATGGCTTGAGCCCAGGAGTTCAAGACCAGCCTGGGTAACACTGTGAGACCCCTCTCAAAAAAGAAAAAAAAAAAAAAAATTCATCCCAGGGCCAAGAAGAGGACAGGAAGACCCTGAAGATGAATGTGAAGAAAACATAAGGCCTAGGTCTTCACCAAAGATGAGACACATCAAAGCCTTAGCAGAGGGTCTGGCACAGAGCAGATGACTACTAAATGTTAGCTGCTAGTAGTAGTGGCAGTCATATAGTAGTAGTAATGCTAGAAAGCTAGGTCCTTCCCCAAAGCCAGTCTCCAAGTTGTGACCAAAAAACCCAAAATCAGTTTACTGTAATCTTAAATGCTTCTTAATGATGAGGGCAGACTCTGTCCTCAACCTCTTTTATTGACACCATCTTCAATAGTTGTTGTGCCCTATTCTGTTAAGAGGTAGCCTAACACATTCCAGAAGAGGAGGCTGGAATAGAGAAATGTGGGGTAGGGATGCAGGGCAGAGCCTGTTTGTGTTCTTTGGCTTCAATCCATATGCAGGAAGCACACGGACCATCTCTAGCCCTGAGAGCGTCTCTCTACCACCACCTCCACCCCAGTCTCCCCAAACCAGCAGAAGTCCACAAGCAACCATTAAGACAAAGTCACCAGCACACTTGTCACTTCTCACTGGCTATAGCACTTTCCTTCTATTCAGCCTACAGATGCCCAGGTCTGGCTAACTGGCTTTAAAAAGGGCAGCATTAGGAAGAAACGGAGGAGGAGACAAAGCTCAATGGCTCCATTTTCCACTCTCCGCTCCCACACACTTAGCCTCTCCACTCCCTGCTGGTCTTTCCTTCCCTCTTTCCTACGATTGCTAGAATGATTTGTTTTGAACAGCGACAGGTTTATAGGTTAGCCGACACCTCTGCTCTGTGGAATTTTAATTAACTTCTCCCATCGTCAATATGCTAAGGAACGGGGTCTCCATTCTCTGGGGTCAGCAATGTGTTTCAGGTCCTGCTATATCAGCCGTCAAATTGAAGAATTAATGACATGGCTAATCGGCTCTAATTCTTAGAACGAAAAAAATCTGAAAGGGAGTTGTAGAAGGGAGCAGGAGGAGGGGTGCAGGCTCCACAGGGTGAGGAGAAAGAAGCTGAAGGGCCTAAGCGAAGTGGGCAAGACCAAGTCTCTTATAAAATAAGCGACTGACTTAAACCTAGTGTTGGAGGGTGGCAGCCCTACAGCTTTCACACTTCCATGTGAGTAGGGTGAAGGAAGTGGACGAAGATCCTAGGAAAATGTTGTGATAGAACAGGTACAGGAGAATCTATGTACCCTGCAGGGGAGGAGAGGGATTCTGTCTCGGTTCCAGAGAGCCTTGAAAGCAGAAGTCAGGATGCAAACCTCACTTGTCCATAGGTAAGGTTAAAGACATAACAGTCAGGGCCAGGTGCAGTGGCTCATGCACTTTGGGAGGCCAAGATGGGAGGATCACCTGAGGCCAGGAGTTCGAAACCAGCCTGGTCAATATAGAAACACCCCATTTCTAAAAACAAAACAAAACAAAAACAAACAAACAAAAAAGAACCCAAAAAAACCCACCCCATTTCTAGGGCCGGGTGCAGTGCCTCACACCTGTAATCCCAGCACTTTGGGAGGCCGAGGTGGGTGGATCACGAGGTCAGGTGATCTAGACCATCCTGGCTAACACGGTAAAACTCTGTCTCTATTAAAAATACAAAAAATTAGCTGGGCATGGTGGCGGTCGCCTGTAGTCTCAGCTACTTGGGAGGCTGAGGCAGGAGAATGGCATGAACCCAGGAGCCGGAGCTTGTAGTGAGCTGAGATGGTGCCACTGCACTCCAGCCTGGGTGACAGAGCAAGACTCTGTCTCAAAAAAAAAAAAAAGGAACACCCCATTTCTAAATATAAAATAAAATAAATAATAATAAAAAAAGAGAAGTAACAATCAGGCCAAACAGTACAGTAAAGCCATCATCAAAATTTCACAGTTTTGCTATAATAATCAATGTCACTACTTCACATACATGTCTTTGTTTGAGGACCCAGCTGGATCTGGGCCCCAAGCCTCTCCTGATGACTTAAGTCTGTAAGGGATACTCCAGAGGACATTTTCCAAGGGGAGCAAAGCAGATATGTGAGTTGTAAGAGCAGGTTGGCTGGTGTTGTCACCTTCCAGGGGTGGTGAGAGACCTCTGCTTCGGGAATGACCCCAGAGGACAACTGTTCCAGAAGGGACACTCCTGGTTAACAGCTGGATTCTTAGTTATATTCTCGTATAGTACTCTTTCCTTAACATTTCTGAGTTAGATGCTTAGGAAATTTGCATTTAGAAGGTTATTTCAATTCCACGCATATATGAAGTGACCTAAACACCTCAAATCTCTGGAGGATTAAAAAATCTCCAAGACAGTGACTCAAAGCAACCTAGAATATACAACAGGAAGATTTTCTAGCTCACCTGATCTAGTAAAATAAAAGCATTATTATACAGGACAAAACTACATCCAAATATGTCTCCCTTACCTGAGTAATGGGCTGATAGCAATGGACCAGACTCGGTCTTCAGTCTGGATGGTGTGTAAGCACTGCCCCAGCCGGCCTGAGGCCAAAGGCCACACCTAGAAACAGGAGAGGAGATGCTCTCGTTGGCATTGCCTGGGATCAGTGGGGAGGAGAGGTGCTCCAGCAGGGGTGACTGTTGGAGGTGGAGAAATGGGGAATCCTTTATGCCCTGCACACACAGAGCTCAGGTATCAGCAGAGGAGCCCCTGTAGCTTCTGGCAGATAGGGCCTAGCTCTCCATCCTAACCACTCTCTTTTACTTCCACTCAGAGCCCTTACTTACCAGCCAACTTTATATTGGGGAATCAGAAGTTCCACATTCCTCAGCTGAGACTTGACTGAGAAGAAGTGGGTGGGTGGGGCTTGCCTCTCTTGACAGCTTTCCTGTATTTGTGGATTTTCCTTTCTCCTATCTCTCACCAAGATTTTACTTTGGAGAAGTAGGGAGAGGGAAGAAGATCAAGGCACAATATAGGGGGACAGCAGTAGAATCAGGGAGAGAAGTAAAAAGAAAGATGCAAGGGAAGGAAAGAATGGAAGAAGAAGAAAGACTTCCAAGTGGGAAGGTGGTGTGTTGTTGTTTGTTTGTTGATAACGCCCAGGATCCAAAACTATTCACGTCAGCAGGGAATTTAGCACCTAGTGTCACCAAAAGTAGCAGAAAAGCTTAACTCTTTTAAGCTTCCATATCTCCTACAGGTTAAAAATATTGCTTGGAGCACATTATCTGGTCCCTATCAGTCAGGAATGTACATTAGCAGCCACTCTGGGCTTAACTCTAATCAACACTCACAGAGCCCTCTCAGCAGTCAGTGCATTTAGACATCTCCTAAGCACAGGACTCCCCCCTCACCTCACCCTACCCTAGATGACACACACAGGGACATAAGCCTCTAACCAAACAGAAAGGAAACCTCAGACATACAGGGCTATCCCAAGACAGCAGCAACAGAGGGATCCAGAGGCAGCCAGATGGATCAGTGACCTCTTAAGGTCCCAGCAGTGCTATAAGGGGAACATACAAAACTCAGGCAGGACCTTAGATGGAAGAACTTTAAAGGAAACATTCCTTGAGTGTAAAGGGTAGGTGATGGAGTAGGGGTGATCCTGGCTTCTTAGGGTCACATGATAACTCTTCCCTATAAAAGGAGAAAGTGTTTCTTAGAGTTTGTGTGTATGATGGGTGTGGGGGATGGGATGATTGTGTGAGTTACTTTTCCCAACACAGTGAAAAGAAAATAAACGTAACAAGAAGATCCTAAATGAGGAGGAGCAGAAAACAAAGGTAAACACCACAACTTTTCCTGAGTGCCATGATTCAGGCCTGCTCTTTGGACTCTATACCCCTTTGGCAATAACTAGATACATTTCCAATGTACTCTTTTAGGTAGCCCAGCTAAAAAGAGAGCTTTGCCTTTTCCCTGATACAAACTCCCTGGGAGGCAGATTCTTTCTTGGGGGTGAGGAAACACTAAAGATTCTGATTACAAAATCTATGGGGAAGGCCTAGGCCTGAATTCACTAATGTCCTCTATGGAAAGGGAAGGTGGATTCCTAGATTCTGCAAACCACAGAACAAGGTTCCTGGTCTCCAGGAGCGGCTCAGGAAGCATGCCACCAATTCTGAGCATGATCTTAAGAAAGTGGCCGTCCTGGCTTAGCCCAGCAACACATTATCCTCCAGAAACATGAGATTCCATCCTGGCATCTGAGGGACAGGAGCTGACAACAATACACTGATCCTATCTTTGCCCTCCATGGCCAAATTCAAAACAGATCCAACCCTGGAAAAGATTCAGTGGGAGTGGTCTTTTTATTTATTTATTTTTTTTCCGAGGTTTTTTTTTTTTTTTTTTTTTTTTTTAGAGTCTTACTCTGTCGCCCAGGCTGGAGTGCAGTGGCGCAATCTCGGCTCACTGCAAACTCCACCTCCTGGGTTCATGCCATTCTCCTGCCTCAGCATCCCGAGTAGCTGGGTCTACAGGCGCCTGCCACCAAGCCCAGCTAATTTTTTTGTATTTTTAGTAGAGAGAGGGTTTTGCACGTTAGCCAGGATGGTCTCAATCTCCTGACCTCGTGATCCACCTGCCTCGGCCTCCCAAAGTGCTGGGATTGATTACAGGTGTGAGCCACTGCGCCCGGCCGAGAGTGGACATTTATACAGTTCTTTTAAAAAGCAGACTGGTGGCCGGGCACGGTGGCTCAAGCCTGTAATCCCAGCACTTTGGGAGGCCGAGACGGGCGGATCACGAGGTCAGGAGATCGAGACCATCCTGGCTAACACGGTGAAACCCCGTCTCTACTAAAAAATACAAAAAAACTAGCCGGGCACAGTGGCGGGTGCCTGTAGTCCCAGCTACTCGGGAGGCTGAGGCAGGAGAATGGCGTAAACCCGGGAGGCGGAGCTTGCAGTGAGCTGAGATCCGGCCACTGCACTCCAGCCTGGGCGACAGAGCCAGACTCCATCTCAAAAAAAAAAAAAAAAAAGCAGACTGGTGATACGCATCACGACTTTTAAATGATCACAGCCTTTAACTCAGTAATTTTGTTGATGAAAATCTATCCTAAAGAAAATAATCCTAAAACAAAAGAAAAACCTAAATGGTAAAATATTCCCTGCAGCCTGCAATTGCAGAAAAAAGCATGCAGAGGCTTTGGCATCTGACCAATCTGGATTTGAACCCTAGTTGCTACTTATTATCTTTGATCTTAGGAGTAACTTCTTAGCTTCCGTTTCTTCATCTGTCAAATGAGAAATGATGCCTATCTCAGGGTTATAGTGTGGAAAAGTGGAGATAAGCATAAGGCATTTAGCACAGCAGCATAGTATTTGGCAGGTATCAGGCAAACAATAATGGTGGTTCTTATTACAATAAATCTTCCCTTCTAAGCCAGATGTGATCTGATCTCTCTACCTTCTAAACTTTCTGGCTCTTTCCCTAGAGCTTTATACTCCACAGTCCTAGCCACTTCCAATCAGCTCCATGGCCAGGTATGCACATCTCTTCTCAACCTAAGGATAAGAGGCTGTATCTTCCTTACTTCTGAAGAGCCCAGGTGCCTCTCTACCAAGCCTCACACATAGTAGGCACTCGTAAGAAAGAATAGAGAAATAAAGAAGGAAACGAAGGAATGGTTAGTACCAGCCCAGGCTCATTAAGAACATAAGCTACCATCTTTTCACATCTCAGGATGGGGCTGGCCCCACTAAAGCCCAGAGACGCAATCCAAGCTAAGCCACAGAAAACCTGAAACTGAGATTGTGGGAAGGGGAAGGAAGAGGGTTCTTTGGACAGTCCCTAGCTCAGATGTCTTGCAAAGAGATTGTTTTACTTCCCTGTACCCCATAAAATAAATCTCTTTCCTAAAATATAGTACATATTTGGGGAACTCCCCAAAAATAGATAGTTACAGGCAAATATCACTGTAAATTCTTATGAAGGTTTAGGTGTATTAGAAACCTGGAGAAGCAGCTGTAGAATTTCAGATGCCACTGAAAAGAAATGATGTTTCAGTTATAAAAGACAAACTGAATATAACAGTAATGTAGAAATGGCTCAGGATAACAAAGGGCTGGATGCAAAGACAACAACAGAAAAGAGGGAAACCCAGCATCTGGAAAGCCAGGAAAGAAGAGTTGGCAGAGAGGTCACAGGAGAGCTGCCAACCAGCTGACCAGCTTTCAGGACCAGAGAAGAGAATTCTGTCACTGACCTAAAAGAAATCCTCAGAAGGATTAAGATGGACTGTGGTGACAATTTTAGAAGGAAGAATTTATTTTAGATCTTTTAAAAAATCTAAGATACTAAATAGGGCTAAACCAGTACTCAAACATGAAACTAACCCAATACCTCAAATAAACTTGCTATTATTCTTCAACTGTAAGCAATCCACACCCTTAGATTGCTATCTGTGGTTATAAAGCTTAGTTTTATACTGCTCTGGGTTTCAGACCACAGAGAATAGAAGAAAGAGGTGTCACTGAAAAGGAGGAACTTGGGGAAGCCTGAAGCCATGACAGGAAGATGGCTAGAATAAGACAGGAATACCTAGGTCACACATGCCACAAAAGGTTTCTATGAAAACTGACTTTTGAGCAGTATAACACATTTAGTTCTGGATCTTTTCAGGGAATGGTACAAGGACAGTGACCAATCAGAAGCCTGAAGTAAGTAGGAAGTAGGGTAACAGGAAGCAAGTGACAGGAAATTCAGTTTCCATGTTGGTTCAAAAGATATGCTGGATTTTTCTCAAGCTTCCTGTGCTGGTGTGCATTCTCTCTGACAGAGTACAAAGTAAGGCAGAAAATAGTAAAGGGAGGAGAAACTTCCATAAAAAGAAGGGAACATATTTAGCCCTTCTTTTTACATAAAATAGCAATATTTCTATGTGGAGGTGTAATCACCAGAGGGTACATGCAGTCAGAGAAGTTACTGAGTAAAGATTGCAATTTCCCTCTCCTGAGTCCTCTCCCTATGTGTTTTTGAGGCCCATTTGCTGACATACCAGCAAGCATTTTGTTCCTGTTAGCACTATGGAACCTAGATGCTAGGAAACACATAACAAGACACTATTGGGCCTCCTGCATCACCAACTGAATCGTCAGCAAAGTTCCCACAGCAACCCTAAAGGACCAGGCCTCTGTAGGCCCTGGCTACAGCTGTTGGGCACATGCCTGGAGAAAGACTTCTCTGTATCACAGGTAGGAGCCTATTTGACCCAGATGTGGATGAGTCCATGAATAGCAGGATCATGCTATTTATCAGCCTCACTTTCTTTTATGCTTTGCTTTGGTGGATATCTGTGGACTGGGCAATTTGGCAAAGATGCAACAAACAACACCCCTCTCTCATAGTCTCTACTGCTTACTGACCACATCACTCTCCAGAGAAGCAGTGAAAACACATTTTAATTATCAGCCTGATTGCCTATAAACAAGGTGGTGAAAAATTAACCTCCCTAAACAGAGAGCAGGCAATAAGGAGGGAGATTTTAAAATAAAATATTAGGGTCAGAACTCAACCCACAAACTTGAGGAAACGCAACTCAGGGAGGAAAGGCTGCCAGGTCCTCTGTTTTTGAGTTCACGCCACATTGCAAGTGAGTGGCAACCTTCCCAGCCACTGTCCACTCCTTTCCCAGTCCAGTTGGCAGGGACAACACCTGGCATGGCAAGCTGCATGCCAGAGGCACATAAGTGAGTCCTTTATTGTGTCGTTTTCTCCCCCGCCCCCAGCCGATACTCTCAGCCAATCCTGGGACTCGGGGCTCTATCCACCCCACTCCCTATAGACAGGAGAGAGTAATAGTATGTAATGGGGAGACCACCTCACCTTGGCCGTCCTGTCCCTGGAGCCACTCACAATGATGCCTCCTTTGCAATCCACACAGTTCACCTCCTGTTCATGAGCCGAGTACTTGACAGTGAAGGTGCTGTGAATCTTATGAACGCCAATCTTCCCATCTCTAGGAGAGAAATAAGGAGCCGATCCCCAAGAACCAATTATTCTTTCTGTAGGAAGAGACAACTCTCCAGAAACAGCCTAAGTCTCCAGTGACATCCAAATTTGCTAAGCAATAGGCAATTCAGCCCAGTAAGGTGCTGACTTTCTAGATACCTTTACTTCTTCAGCACACCTGGGGCTGAACAGAGCTGAGAGACAAAATATATTTTCCCCTGGAGAATATCAAAACCAGCTTCACTTTTCATTAGAAGCTCTTCTTGTTTTCCTTCTCCAGCTAACCCTATTAACTCCTTTTAGTAAAATCTCTCTGCTTTAAATGGAAAACCCTCCGTCTCCCTCCTCATCCCTTTGGAGTTAAGACAGAAAAGTCAGAGACAGGCAGAATGTCCCCGAAAAATAAGATGGAAAAGGGTGGAAGGAGAAACCTGCAGCACTTACCCTCCTGCACTGATAATATGCGAGTTGGCCAGTACAAAGTGGCAAACGTCCTCATCATGCCCAGCAAAGACTCCTAGAGGCCGACGGTTCAAGCTGGCACCATCTGGACGGAACTGGTAGGCCAGGATGAAATTAGCCTGGGATATGTACAGAGAATTATCCTCTAGCTGCATCCAGGGCATCTGACTGAAACGATAGAAAATAAAATTTAAGTCATCAAGATACAGTATGAAAACTCAACTCCAATCTTTGAAGAGTCTGACCAATCCCTAACTTAGCAAGGATAACAAGGCTTATTATCTATACTTGATACCCTCCTTCAAAATTACCTACCCCTCAGCTATCCTCAGAAAACTACAGTAATTGAACTTTGTGGTGATCTAATCTTCCTTGAACTTTCTAAAAGAGACTCAAAATTAAAAGACGAACTAAATACCACTTTTAATTGGAGAATATTTAATATTTCAATTACTGGCTACCTGGACTTCTCATGGGTAGGCAGAGCTTACAAAATTCAATGGTCAAGGGGTGAGAAGGGTCAAAAAGAAATCTTCAGCTGGGCACAGTGGCTCACACCTGTAATCCTAGCACTTTGGGAGGCCAAGGCAGGTGGATCACCTGAGGTCAGGAGTTCGAGACCAGCCTGACCAACATGGTGAAACCCCATCTCTACTAAAAATACAAAATCAGCCAGGCATGGTGGTGCATGCCTGTAATCCCAGCTACTCCGGAGGCTGAGGCAGAAGAATCGCTTGAACCCGGGAGGCGGAGGTTGCAGTGAGCTGAGATCGCGCCTGGTGACAGAGGGAGACTCTGTCTCCAAAAAAAAAAAAAAAAAAAAAAAAAAAGGAAAGAAAAGAAAAAAGAAAAGAAATCTTCTAGCCAGGTGAAATAACTTTCTTTCATTCAGCATCCTCATCGATTTGAAGTATAAGTGGAAAGTTTCAAGGTTCTAGGATTCCCATACATACCTCTTCCGCAATAGACCAGTTAAGGTATGATGGAGAAAAGAGAAGAATAAACCCTGGGAAGCCCCATTCCCTTATTCTGTTAGAGCTAAGGGGCCATTTTTAAGTGAAAGGAATGAAGCTATTTAGGAAAGGATGCTAATGTACTGATTAGATACCTAGATCCTCACAGGGATATCTACATTTCTGTATTAGAGGGTAAGTGTGGCAATGGAAAAACACAGCCCCAGAGCATTCTGCTACAGTTCAGGGGCTACAGAGAAAGTCAGCTCTCACAGGCAAATGATAAGAGAAATCCACAAATAGTTAAAGATTCCCTCTGTAATCTTACAGGAGGAAGAAAGGCTAGAAGGCACAGACAAGTCCTGCGGCAGGGAATGAGCCTTAAGAAGAAAGAAGACTGTCAGATACTAGGCTCTCTGGTGGAAACTAAGTCCCTTTCCCAAGGTGGACATCCCACCTGTCCTATTCTACATAGGGGTCCTGGGGTTACCAGGTCCCAAGAAAAGCACAGGGACAGCTGATTCATCCCCAAGAACAGCCACCATCTCCTATTGCCAAGCCTGTCTGAGCAAACTGGGCTGTGTTTCTTCCCCAGACTCAATACAAGCGTCATGGGAATGTGGAAAAGTTCTGCAAATTGACTTGACGGGCCATTAAATGCAGCTTAGACTTTGTAGTAACTGAGTTTCTGCTCATGAGGTTTTTACAAGTGTGTGCATATATTACATGGAACATGTGTAGAGTGTGTACAGATGCCTGCTTTCTCACTCATTATGCACATTCCTCTTGAATATCCCCTTGCGTGAGTGTGTGGCACACTCAAGTAGGCAGCAAACAGAGAGGGTGGGAATTTTTGTGTTTAGAGCCATCTGGTAAACAGCCATTTGCCTAGGACAAGAAACCAGGTTCATGCCAGGTGAACAGTGGAGAATCCCAGGGCAACCTGGTAACTGTTCTGTGTGTTTATTTGCCAAACTGCTTGAAACTAGCCCCAAAAGGCAATGTGGGAAGCAGAGGGTAAAGTCCTTCATCATAAAAATCCGTCTTTCTCTCCTGCAGTTTCTTTACCATCACCACAACCACTACCCAATACCACATTATTCACAGCATCTGATGCCAGTGAAACCAGTGGAAACTGGACACAAGCAAGCAAGAAAGGTTCATCAGATGAAGAGGCCTGCCTGTGTCTTCAGCACAAGTATAGGTCACTCCAGAATGTGGAATTATGATGTTCCTTATCCATTGCAACCAATCAACAAGGAGCAATTTTTTGGTAGGGAGTCAAATAATAACTATGAAATCATTTAGCATCAATGAAGCATAAAAATCGGTGGCATTAGCAGTACCACAGGCATTTTCTAAATTTCCTTATACTTGTTCTAAGCTCTAACTCCTGTAACATATGTATCCAAACCTTTAGATCCTACCCTGCCTTTTAGTAAAGTAGGGGAGAGGACTCAGGGAAGCCAAGAATGAAGAAGTAACTCCATAGAGTAGAAGATTTAAAGAAAAATATTTGTAAAATAAGATTAATTGAAACCTTGATTTCATTTATTTCCTTTGATGGCATAAGTTAACAGAGGTTACCTTTGAGTGGTGGAGTTACAGGTTAGTTTTACTTTCTTCTTTAGAACTTTCTTTCTCTTCAAATTTCTAAAATAAGCATTGATTTCTTTATAATCATAAAAAAAGTCATTTGTTAACGTACATTTCTTGTATTCCCTTCTTTAAATGTGAAAAAAGTTGTCCTTCTGATGCCCCCTTTGTGGTATTCAAAGGCTCACCAGTGCGACCCCACCCAAGATAGCCCCATTAGCCTCTATGTAGGACCAGATTTTTTACTTTCCATTATGCTTTTATGTCCCAAGTAGCTTTAAAAAACTCAAGAGGCTACTTGCCTGCATCTCCACTTCAGCAGAATCGCCTCTCGGCAGCGCCCCAGTCTCCAGTTCTGAGACACCTTCACCCGTTCCTTCACTGGGACACTGGTCATCCTATGTCCAGACAGAACAAATAATCCAATCACTACAACTTATTGCCAACCACAGAAAATTCCATGGGCTTACTGAGTCAGGATTCAGGAGCATCCAGAATACAAATAAAGAGATTAGGAGACCAGGAAGGAGTAACTGTTCTCTCTCCATACTTGACTAACTAAAAAAGCCAAGGAGAAAAGCCTGTCCTTTAAACTATTAAAAATGTCCACAGTGATGCCAAAGAAATCTAATGGAGAATGGATGACAATCCTGGAACCACTGGATGTCCAGATTGGGGGAAAAAAAAAATGAAATGAACCCTGACCCCTACCTCACACCATACAGGAAAAGTAATTCAAAACAGGTCATAAACTTAAAATCTAAAACTATAAAGCTGTCAGAAGAAAATACATGAAAACATCTCTTTGACTACGAAGGTAGACATAGATTTCTTAGGACACAGAAAGCAATAACAGAAAATAAAAATCCAATAAATCAGACTTCATCAAATCCAAAACCTCTGTTCACCAAAATTAATACACAAGCCGTTATCTGGGAGAAAAGATTCACAGAATGTATATCTGATAGGAGTTTGTACCCTGATGAGGAAGTCCTCTCTGTATTTGTTCATATATTTTTGGAAGACCAATAAGAAACTCTCCTACATTGTTGGTGGGAAAGCAAAATGGTACAGCCATTTTGGGAAAAGGTCTAGCAGTTTATTATAAATCTAAACATATTATGTACTCTATGAACTAGCAATAACTTTAGAGAAACAAAAACACTTACACAAGAATGTTCATAGGAGTTTTAGTAATAGCCAAAAGTAGTAAACAGCCCAGACATCCATCAACAGGAAAGTGGACAGACACACTAGGGTAGGTTCATATAATGGACTACTACTCAGCAAAAAAAAGGAAAGAAGTACTGATACACATTGTAATGTGGATGAATCACAGAAACATTATGTTGAATGAAATAAATTTTACACAAAAGAGATTGTAGTGTATGATCTCATTTACATTAAGCTTGAGAAGAGAGACAACTAACCTATGGTGAAAAAAATCAGAACAATTATTACCACCAGGATAGGGATGGAGACTGACTAGCAAAGAACATTTGGAAACTTTCTGAGGTAATATTCTATATTTAAGTCTTGAGGGGGTTTGGGTTATACAAGTGTATATGCATTTGTGAGAAATGGACCAAATGTGCAGGATGTGGTGGCTCACAAAAGTAATCGCAACACTTTGGGAGGCCAAGGTGGGAGGATCACTTGAGCCCAGGAAATTGAGGTTACAGTGAGCAGTAGTTCCACCACTGCACTCCAGCCTAGGCAACAGAATAAGATTCCCTCTCTAAAAAAATAAAAGAGAAAAGAAATACATCAAATGATACACAAGATTTGTGCAGTTCACTCAAATATGAATTCACTGTATATATATTTTTCTTAAAAAAAAACCCATAAACTAATATAATCTAGTCAATGATATGCATGCACATTGAAGCCTTTAGGGATAAATGTACTGATATCTGTAACTTATTTTGAAATGCATGATAAAGCAAATACAGTCAAATATTAACTGTAGAACCTAGGTGGTGCATATATGAGTGTTCATGGTACAATTCATTCAACTTTTCTATGAGTTTTAAATTCTTCAAAACATTGGAGGGCGAGTGTCAACAGTACTTTCTGGGTGAGCTGAGTTAACAGCAATAAGATAGCACACAAGCAACACGAATGGCACCGTTTGGGGATGGATTAATAGGCAATAGGGAGAAGAGCTCTAAGCCCCTTAGAGAGTACACCTTTGAAGAGAATTTTGAAATCATGAGTAAGAATTTGAAAATTCCATTTTAGGCTCCCATATATCTCCTGTGTCTCCTTAGCTTGCCCCACTGCCCATACAAGTTACACTGCTTGGGACACAGAGTGATAACTGCCATGTCTGCCTGGAAATTTGCTGGCCAGGGAGAGATACACTCATTTCTTCCAGCCTCTACTTATACCTTCACATTTACCACATTTTACTAAAAGCCAGCAAGCAAGTCCAGCTTTCAAGATTCTAACGGACACAGCTTAGAAAGAATGGTTTTGGCAGGCAGAGAGAAGATACCTAATTCATTTTTAGCTAAATAATATTCTGTCTCCTGGTGTTATTTCATTTATTTATTTGTATAGAATATTTTTGGTTAATAAAGTAATAAATGCACAGGATTTTAAAAAACACACAGATAGTATGAAAGGTTAACAATGCAAAAGTGAGTCTTTCTCGAAACCCCTAGCCAAGACTCTCCCTCTCTAGAGGCAACTATGTATTCACTGTAGACAAGTATATATGCATGTTGCCCAGGCTGGTCTCCAACGCCTGGCCTCAAGCAATCCTCTTGCCTTGGCCTCCCAAAGTACTGGGATTACAGGCATGAGCCACCACACCTGGCCAACTGAATATTATTTTTAAATGACATAGAATGTTATAAATCTCTCTGGATCATTACTCCAATTGCAATTTATTTAACCAACATTTAATGTGGTGCTTACAATATGCCAGGCACTGTTTTCATTTGCCCAATGCCTTATGCATATCAATAAGTGCTGATAAAGAGCAATTATATTTCTTATATTTCTAGAAAGTATATTCCTAGGAAGTATATTCTTTTCACTTAGAAATAAGCAATAAGCAACTGACTTTGATTTTAAAAAAAAGAAAGCAAGAAATGGCCCAAACTGATATGAATTTAATAGATAACAAACAGAAAATTGTAAACTAAGGAAATAAATCACTTTAATTAGTGCTATTAGGTTTGTATAGCACGTTGACTTTATTAGAAAGAAAGGAGAGAGGGAATAAGAATATGCATGGCTAGAAAGAACACTGGAAGGATAAAATAAAACACCCATAGTTAACTGTGGGTAGTCAACTTTGGGTGTTTTTATTTTCTCCTTTATGTTTTTACATATTTTCTAATTTTTCTTTTTCTTTTTTAAAAATTTTTTAATTTCAGTAGCTTTAGGGGTACAAGTGGTTTTGGTTACATGGATGAATTGTATAATGATGAAGTCTGGACTTTTAGTATACCAGTCACCTGAGTAGCGTATGTTTTGTACCCAGTAGGTAATTTTTCTATCACTCACCCCCCTCCCACCTTCCTCCCTTCTGAATCTGCAATGTGCATTACACCACTCTGTATGCCTGTGTGTACCTATGCCTTAGCTCCCACTTATAAGTGAGAACAGGCAGTATTTGGTTTTCACTCCTGCATTACTTCATTTAGGATAATGGCCTCCAATTCCATCCAAGTTGCTGCAAAAGTCATTATGTCATTCCTTTTTATGGCTGAGTAATATTCAAATACTCATTAAAATAGTAATAATAAATGCTGTTGATAAAACTTGTTGAATATCAATAGAGAAAAAACTGATTTAGATTGCCATCTCATACCACAATATAATAAATTCCAAAAATATGAGGGTGAATTTAAAAGTTTGACTAGAAAAAAACAAGATATATACATATTTCAATGACAAGCAGAGATAATTTCCCAATTGAAATGGGGATAAAAGAAATTATTCTATTGAAGCAACAGAAATGTATCAATTATAAAGTATTTGAGTTTAATGCTATTAAATTTGAAATGCTAAAGGGAAAAAAGATTAAAAGCAACAGAGTAGGGGAAAAATTTTAACTAACACTATAGACATAAGTTTTATCTCTAAAACTTTTAGGGAGCTGATAAAAATCTCTCAAGATAACACCCTGTCTCCAATACCCTATCATCCATGTCTGACAGAGGATAAGGACAGTCACAGTGTTCACATGGTAAAACACTGGAGGAAACATCCCCCAAGAATAGTTTACAGGTATGTACATTAAAACAATTTTTAAAGTACCACCTCACATCTATTAAGTAGAAAAAACTAACACTAGCTTTAATTTGATAGAAGAGTATGGATTTGGTTACATGTTGCTTACAGTACATTCAGCTGGTACAGTCTTTCAGAAAGGAATTCTGTTAAGACAAAAGTCATTAAATGACAGCTTATGATCCAGCATTTCTTCTTTGAGCACTATATCACGAAGAAATAATTCAAAAGAAAAAAATTTTACAAAGATATTTATAGCTGCAGCTATATATTAGAGCTAAAATCTGGAAACAGCCTGAAGGTCTGTCTGTGGGGGAGAATAGTATACTAATGCAATGGAATATACTGCCACTAGAAATGACAAATGTGAGGAATGAAAAACATTTTGGCAACAACTATACCACGTAATGGTATTTTTAAAACAAAGTTAAATTTATAAAGGTAGAGGTGGGGAGACACTACATAAAATTATGTCTCCATAAATAACAGGTTGAGGCCAGGCGCCGTGGCTCACAACTGTAATCCCAGCACTCTGGGAGGCCAAGGAGGGTGGATCACCTGACATCAGGAGTTCGAGACCAGCCTGGCCAACATGGTAAAACCCTGTCTCAACTAAAAATACAAAAATTAGCCAGGTGTTGTGGTGGGCGTCTGTAATTCCAGCTACTTGGGAGGCTGAGGCAGGAGAATCACTTGAACCTGGGAGGCAGAGGTTGCAGTGAGCCGAGATTACACCATTTCACTCCAGCCTGGGTGACAGGAGCAAAACTCCGTCTCAAATAATAATAATAATAATAACAGGTCTAAAGATGTTAATAGATGGTGCTTTATTAAGTGATCAATTGTTGAAAATATATCACATAATTGTTGACGGTTATGTCTTCCTATTTACCTTTAACTAAAGAGCAGATTAAATAAAATTGAAAAAGCACAGAAGGCAGGCTCAGGAAACTGGGATCTATATCCCAATTCTACCACTTACTAATGATACAACCCAGGTAACTAACTTCTCTAATTATCCATTTCTTCACCTATAAAATGAGGATAATATTTCACACAATTGTTTTCAAAAATGACACCTAAAATGAAGTACAGCCTATGTCATAAATCACTACAAAAAAAGTTAATTATCTTTACATAAGTATAAGTAGTAGATAATATCCATTAATGGTGTCGGCACTAATGTGACTCTAATAATCATTCGTTTTTCTTCTATAATAGTTTAGTTATAACTATTAGAAATTGTTCCTCCAATATCAAACTTTCTTATCTTTCAGGCTGAACAATTAGGACTTGGCTATACATATGTTAAGGCTAAAATCTTTTACTGAATTATTCTATTGGGTGAATGTAGTCCCTGATTTAAAATCACTATAGAGCCACCTACACTACCAGACTACTACTGAGGACAGTAAAAGATACTTAACAGGATGGGCCAAAGGAACTGAAATCTAACCAAAAAAAAAAATAGACTTCCTGTCTACTCTTATCTGCAAATCCCTCCCAGATATAAAGGAAGAAACTGTTTACAGTTATGTCTCTTCTCTTGAATTAGGTCTAAAATTAATGAGTGGTGATGAAACTAAAAAGGGAATATTCTGGATCATAGCAGGAAGAAAACAAAAGCAAAAGAATGAATATATTTCCTGAATTGGAATAAGGACAGCACTTCTCTCATCTCCCTGGTCACTTAACTGCCATGTGACACTTTGCTAGGGGTCAAAACACTCCCCTGAGGGTTTGATCATAGCACCAAGAAACTTTCAAAGTTGAACTTTAGAAGCTGCTACCAAACAGCAGGTGCAGGCATCCTCTCCCAAGATGAATATCATAATCAAAATACTTGGCTGTAGTCCTTCAAATTTAGACTTTGAAAAAAAAAAAAATTCAATTTGGCTTTGACTTGAAAAAGCTCTACTTTGTTAAAAACAATTTAACAACTCAGTTTTTTCATATCTTTTGTCTAACCATCTTGAATGGTTACAGTTTCCCTAGCTGTTGGCCAAATCATATCTATATCTTTATTGGTTTCAGCACCTGAAAAATCCAAAGAAATTTTAAAAATATCTCCTTTCTCTGAAAACAGGTATCCCTCCATCCCTATGGGAATGTGTCACTGCCAGTCAAAGGGGGTCAGTAGAACAAGGCAGCAGAAGAAAAGTACCTGAGAAGACAGAAGTAGGTCCCCCTTGGAATTCACCAGGGACCCTTGCTTCCATCCTTGAAGTGGCCTCTGGCCAGCCATTTCTTCATATGGTTACTAATGTAAAGTGAGGGTGCTCCTCTCAAAAAAATGATTAGTGCCCTGTAAAGAAATCTCTCCGTGGATGTTAACACACAGAGGACCTGGCCCCGTGGGCCTGGCTGAACTGCCATTTTCCCAGCCCTCCTTCTCTTGCCTCAGGCTCATTTTTCCACTAGGCCCCCTCCCTCTCAGCTTTCTGGCACTTAGTAACCATTAGAGTTTGCATTCCTGGGCATATGACCTATTTTAAACAAAAACAATACAACATGTATCCACAGTAAGCTATCTGGCCCCTTAAAATCTTGGCAAGTGAGTCCAGAGGGACAGAAATTAATCTAGGCAGTTATCTAGAATGACCTTTCATTTCCCCATTCCTTGTTCACACCCCAAAACCAAAAGCAAATAAATAAACCTAGTCTGAAGAAAAATGGCTGGGGGGAAGGAAGGGGAAGTGTAGGTATATCGAAGAGGTCTCAAACTACATATCTCTGAGATCAGAAAACTCCTGGAACACAGATCAATTTCCCTCTCTGTCCCATCACGCAGCTTGATTCCCCTGGAAGCTACCAATGCTGACCAACTGCATGTACGGCATGATTTCCATAACCATAACACCCTGCTGATTTGGACAGAAACTTAGGAAAGGAAAGTGTCTCCAAGTGTAGAACAAGGCCATATCAAGGGGCACTGGGCCAAAGGTTACATACAATGCTTGGGGTTTGGAATTTTATTTTATTTTAATTAATTTATTTTTTTGAGACAGGGTCTCACTGTGTCATCCAGACTGTAGTGCAGTAGTGCAATCTGCGCTCACTGCAACCTCTACCTCCCAGACTCAAGTGATTCTCCTGCCTCAGCCTCCCAAGTAGTTGGGATTACGGGCACATGCCATTACTACCCAGCTAATTTTTGTATGTTTAATAGAGATGGGGTTACACCATGTTGGTCAGGCTGGTCTTGAACTTCAGACCTAACATGATCCACCTGCCTCGGCCTCCCAAAGTGTTGGGATTACAGGCATGAGCTACAGCGCCGGGTCTTGGGGCTTGGAATTTTAAATTAACACTATATCTTGATTTCTCTTATCTTCTTTCTCTCCAGATTTTTCCCCAGATTGCCTGTTCTCACCAGTTCTTCTATCAATGCTAAGAATTTGGCTTTAGTGTAAAGTATTTAAGCAGTCAAAGAACCTTCTAACTTTTCATTTATACTTGCATTAGCCTGAATCTTCCAATAGCTTCAGTAGCAGAGGTTTATAATTAAGGTTCAAAAAAAATTAATCAAAAATCTTTGTATCATGTTAAATTGCTTATCCTTTTGGCCAAGGAACAGAGAATAGCCCCAAAATTCAGAGTGAAGGGAGACTGTAGGAAACATGCCAGCATGAAGACAAGACCATGCACAAAGAGGGCATGGAGCTGACTGAACTGACCCACAGCTCCCTTGAAAGATCCCCAACTGTCAACCCACTTTACCCATTCAACTCACTTTTCATGCTTCACACTATGCAACTGGACTCCCACCAAGCCAATCTCTTCCACGTTCATTCATACACCCACACTTTCACCTATATTGCCAGCCCCAGCCTACCTTTGCCCCTGACTGCTACTTCTGGGGACTAGTCAAATTCATCCATTCTTTAAAATCTAGATAAAGCCTCTACTTCTGTGACTCTTCCAAACATGACATCTGAACTGTTAGAGGGAACCTACCATACACCTAGGCATTGCTAGCTTTTCACAGCTATACATCATCTTTTTTGTCTAATTTAGTCATAAATTCCACAGGATCAAGTCTTAAACCACTTTGTGCTTCTAAAAGTGGCTCTCAACCATCACTGGGCAGACAAGTGATATAGCAGTAACCCTGAATAAGTGCACCACCAAATTTTAAACAATATATAGAATTTATTTTTGTTCAACTAACAATCCACACTTTTACAGGGATTTCTATCAGACATTAAGCCAAAATATTGCCCATGATACAATTTGCTGAAAATAAAATAAAGATTGCATGTTCAGAGGAACATATATGAACTTTATCTCAAAGGATATAAGAGAACAAGGTCAGGGCTGCAAACAATAATGTTCAAACAGTAACACACCAGAGGGTGAACAAGTAAATAGTATAAATAATCATGAACAGGTTTTTCAATTTTCTGAAACTTGCTTTTAAAAAAAAATGACATTCACCTTTAATCCTTTAACGTACTATCAAAAATTCTAGCATCATACAAAACTATGTCTTTAACACAAAAAAGGAGAACCATGGTCCTAGCATAATAGGTATTTTGATAGACATTGCTTAGGAACTGCTCAAGCAAGAGTTTCCAAAAACATCGTTCTCCATTTGCCAAGTCACACTTTGAACAATACCTGTAGCTCCAAAGGCCCTTCCTTAAAATGTATAACATACCACATCTTCAAGAATTCAACCAAAGCCTCCAAATTATTATTCTAGAGAGGCTCAAGGGAAGAAATCTGAGCAGATAAAGTATCTTAACATGGCACCCACATGTCAAAGATGTCTAAACAGTTTCAGAAGCACTAAGCATAACCCTGGTCTTTTATGTGCATGAGCTTAAGATTCAGAACTTGGCTGTGTTCACATCCTTTTCCTCCTGGCTTTGGTTAGGCTCTGTATTTGCACGGCACTTGACCAGTATGTGTGTTCTGCAAGATGTTAAAGAGATATTTAGCAGTGAAAAAGAGAATTTTATGGTCAAAACATTTTGCACAATGCTGACTGAAACAAAAATTAAACAGGTCCCTCTATCACAGGACTTGCCAGTGCCTTTAATCCCCAATGGACATTGTGATCCCTAAGAAAGGGAATGTGGCGTATAGCATTTTCCCCCACTCATTTGATTACAGAATTAGTTTTTCAAGAATCCCACAATACAACTTTTGGAAAGACTGATCTGGTACTTTCTAAAAATGAACAATGGCAAGAAAGATGCCAATTTTGGGGGGGCAGGGAGCAGTGAACAGGCCTTCCTCTAAGTGAGTCATGAATTAGGCACTAGCAGACTAAGAGGTAAACTTTGTTCTCATACCTTCAAAATGACTTTTCCCTAGACTCCTCATCTGATACGTGAGAAATAATTATACTGCTGTGCTTCCCAGGGTTGTTTTTTATTGTTTTTAATCATGAAACTGTGTTCTATATTAATCATCAAAACAGGTTCTCAACCCAAGTGACCAGACTTCAAAATCCCTGGTGCCCTTCCAGTCTGAATGAAGGGATGAGAAGAATATGAACCAGACGTCACCCAGAAAGTTTTTCCATCTCCAGCTTCTAGGCCATTACGATAAAGTCAAACTGCATCCAAGATAAGGGATGAAGTTCTCCCTTAGCAACTCACTTCTGGAGGGGACAAACACACATACCACCCATATCTGAACCTTGATTCAACTTTTTGACGTAGACTTTCTAAAGGAAAACTCAAAGAAACATGGGAGGTCAAAGCTGGAACTACAGGGAAAAAAGGAAAAGAAGTACTCAAAGACTATTTCCCTTTCTTTAAGGAGAATGAACTCATTACAGGGTTAGTGAGCAGGAGAAATATCATTCCTTTCAGTGAAACAGCTTTCCAGGAAAAGTATCTCAACATATTTACTATAAAACAATTTAATTTCCCTGTCCCATCACCTGCCACCCCATCCTCATCCCCCCTACAAAACCCACAGATTGTGGATTTCCTCTCATTCTTGGCAGAGTTACTAGAAGAAACACAATACCCCCTTCGGACTGCTCCCAACAGCTGCTGGAAAAAGACGGGGGAGCTGGGGGTATCCCTCCAAAGCTGCCTCTAAAAATGACCATTCCCCCTTCCGACTCATACAGCCAGTGAGCATAAGACTTCTATTTCTCTGCTTTCTTAAAGCAAGGGGAGACCACAAAAGCAACAGCATACCCTAATCCAAAATACTTGCTTCCGGCCCATCTGTTCTCCTCAATATGACTCTAAACTGAAGCTTCTGTACAGTAACCACCACTCTATTTCTCCCCTAACATGTAACTATTAAAACAATCCTCTAATACCTCACAAAACCAGTATTTCTTATTTGTTTGTTTAATCTACCAATCTCCAAGTTAGGGTTCCTATCAAACTCCTATTCACTGTAATTTCCCATCTCTGCCCACCTGTCCCAATACCACACACTTCATACCAATAAGAATCCCCCTATAGTCAAGAGACTTGAACAACAAAAGTCTAGGAACAAATTCATCAATGGCTACCCTACACCTCAGCCCTTGCCCAATATCATCACACACTAAATCCTCTTCAATTCTGTCTAAAAACACCCCATCACCAGGCAACAGAGAGACATCCAATTATCCTTCAGCCTCTCAGCTGAGACCACCAACAAAGAAGTTCATGAATGTCAACTGGGGGCACAGGCAATATCTCTCTTTGCCAAGGAGAAACTAGAGAGAACCTCCAGCATCATTCCCCAAAGGTGACAGCTAGGGTTGAGTGAAGACCGTGAAAACTGTACAAGAGCTGGGGGAGAAAATATAATGTAAGGAATGATTTGGAATCGGGGCAGGAAAAGGCGGAGGGATGAACTGGCTGACCCCAAATGTCTTTTCCATCTCTAACTCCTATGATTCTTTGACCTCCAATTTTGTGCTGTGGACAAGGAATGGAAAGTCAACAGACATGGTGATGTTTTGAAAGAGCCTGGCAGTCTGCTCTTGTCATTTAGTGGCCTTTGCATGTATTTTTTAAGGTGTCTCCAAGCCCTGTCTTCATTTCACAGTTGTCACCTTTCTCAGCAATTTGAGCTCATGTCAAATACCAAAAAAGAAGACGAAGAAGAAAGAATGTGTTGGCAATTAATTGTGGGCTAAAGAGGGGCAGCAGGCACAGGGGCCCATTGGGTGGGCCCAGACTTCCAGGGAGGGCAATGCGGACAGTCTGGATAAAATGAAGAACTGACTCAAAATTGAGACAAGGCAGCCAAACCTCTAACAGGAGGTAAATTCTTTCTCCAGATAGTCTCCTACTCATTTTTAGAGAAAGCTCAAGTATTTACATGATTCAGGGTACATAAACATATTCTTAATTACCATAACCATCTTGATTCAATTGATTACAACTGGAGTTCCATCTGAGCAAGACTGCTGAATAGGAAGGACTTTCCTCAAGAGTAAACCAAATCTTAGGATTCTCAACCTTGACTCATGGTTGACATACCTGAGGTAAATTCTGAAGCATAGCAAAAGTCAGTTTCTGCAGATCAAAGTGGGGAGTCTGCCAATTTTCACTGAAAATTCAAAACCCAATTTTCTCCTCTTTTTTTCAAACAGTTGATCTCATCTTAATTTTCAAATATTTTTGGAGCCTGGTCTCAAGAAGAATCTGCCTAAATTTCTCACTGTTCCATGGTGACATGTCAGGACCAGAAACTAATCCAGTGCCAGGGTCAATCCAGAGCTAAGGTTAAGCTGTCACACACAAGTAATTCTTTTCTAAGTCACACATTCAAAAATAATTTTTTAAAAAACCTGTATACTGACTCAGTGACCTCACTGTCAGTTGGGGATTTCAGCAGCTCAAGCACAATCTTTACCTTAGATGAAGGTTCCAGGTGCAAAAAAAAAAGTATGGAGTACTGAAATATTTTCAGAGCTCTCATTACAGTATGAACTTATACTACAGATTGCTCATCTCACAGACTGTGAAGACATTGCTCATCTTCACAGACTGTGAAGACATTCTCCATGTTTCTGCCTTGAAAGCTAGAAAATTCAGCCCCTACCATTCAAGTTTTACAAGACTGGAAAGGATATAAACAGCTTCTGTATTCTCATGGTCTTAGAGAAGGCTTCTTCCATTCTTCCAGTTCGCATTTGGAGGTAGTGACTGCACTAGACCACGTCCTGCTTCCACAGGTGTACTGTTTTATTTTGAACCTGTAAACTAAACTCTATTTTATTAACTCATAGAAACTATTAGAAATAAGGCCTTTCCAAACGCTAAAGACAATAAATACATCCATATATGAAATCATTCCATGAGTCAGAGAACAAATAAGTGACTCTCCTCCCTGGGAAAGGCAGAAAACTGGAGAAAGCCTAAGCTACTTTGAGTTGTTAATTGCTTTCTGAAGATCACAGTTTAGGCCTTAAATGTAACCAGTTAGCAATACCTTCTCCATTCAGAGTAGGAAACTAGTTAGGAAACTATATGCTTTCTGGGCCAAGAAAATGCTCTTAGGCACAATCATTTCAAAACAAATAAACACACTCTGCTTATCTGTGTCTATCTCACCACTCTGGACGTTAATCATCACTGAAATAGATACCCCAGGCCCCCAGCCTCAAAGAGCTCCAAGGCTACAGGACCCCTCCACAGGAATGAATGTACATGCCAGGACAAACACCTCAGGAGCCTCACTCCCTAAACACCTATTGTTAATTCCAGGCAAATCTATCATAGGCAAATGCAAGACAGCACCCAGATACTGCTCAAAGGCTATTTAAAATAAAATCCCTGTTTGACAATATGTAGCACTTCATTCGGGAGGAAGAGGATCAAGTAAGCTTTCTTTAACATAAGACTGGCAATAGAATCTTTTAAAAATAGCTTTACATGCACAGATATACTTTTTCTTTACATTATTTGCATTTGTTAATTTTCAGTATCAGAATTTGCAGATAGCACTCCTGTTCTTCCCCTGTCATACTGTCTACTTCTTGCATTCAGCCTACATTATCAACTGACAGCTGAATTCCACTGTCTTGTTCTTGTAAACGGAACTAGGTTAGTTTGTCCTGTTACTCTTTAGGGAAAATTTGAAAGACTGCTATATGAAACATTTCTTTGATTTTTATTGTTATATTCAGGATATTTCTATTCCAACAGGCTTCATAAAATCTCCACACAAAACTGATTTTAAATCAGACAACTGACGCCAACTATCTTTGTGTCCCTTTAAGAAGAAAAAAGAAAAAAAAAAGCTTAGTACCTATTAGTGTTCACTGTTTGGGCAAAAGGGAAGCAAATTATTTGTTTGTGGTTTTAAAGTGGCCAGAATGCCTTCAAGCACAAGTATAAGACCATTAGCAAATCACAAGGAACCAAAGCAGTTCATCTTACTCAACAAAGCTATGATCAGTTAGGAACAGCCAAACTGAATGGGACTTGCCCTGGGCCGGAAGGTCAGTAAACCTTAGCAGTTTGTGTTTCTGAGTAATCAAGAGGCTCTTCATCCCCAAGTGCAGGCCCTAAGTCCACAGGTTCTGCTGTCATGTTTCCAAAAACATTCAGGACAGGTGAGAGAAACCAAGCAGAGTGTGTGTGTGTGTGTGTGTGTGTGTGTGTGTGTGTTTTCCCCTTTGTCTTTAGGCAGCACCTCTAAGTCAAACCATCCCCACTTTTGCTATATACAGACTACCTAGAGGAGAACCCAAACAATTAAAAAGTTCCATTTTACAATTTATTGAGTGCTTACTATGTGCTTAAAGCTGTACTAGCCAGCATTCTACATTTAAGCCTCATTTTATCAGGCAAGGTTATTACCATTCTTTATAGGTAATAAAACCTAGGCCCAGTGAGGTTATGTGGCTTCTGATCAAATCCAGTTTTGTGTAATGCTGATAAAAACTCATCTCACTTATCTAGCCTGCAGTTAATTAGCCCAAAGCATGAACAACAGCCCTGCCACTATCCAAGCAGCCATACTCTTGCTGTACTTTGGGCCCGGCTTTGCTGACTCCCTAAGTGGACTGGGGTGCATGCCTTCTTCCTCCAGGGATGACAACCACCTCTCTCTGTGGCTTATTAAGTCTCTGCAGCTGTCCAGAAACGGACCACACTGGTAAACATTCTCTCCACCTGCTGTAACATGCGTAACTTCTTCCCTCAACCCAGAAAACCCGAGCAGTGACCCTGCTCTTTATCAAGTGCTATGGTAAAACAACTTCCCTAGAAGGCCAGGACACCTTACCCTAGGACACAGGCGAGAAATCAAAACACACATGTCTAATAAATAATAAAGCCATATCATTTGGCAATCTCAAAGCATTTTACACCATAAATTCACTTTCATTTTTGTTATTACTGCTACAGAATGTAGATTCATTCCCAGTATCTCTCTTTTACAGCATTTGAAAATAAACACCAATTCTTTCATTCATTCACTCAATCTCTATATGAAGAGAGAGAAAGCCAAACTTTGCCTTGGCTGGCTTGGGTTCCAGTTGTTTTAGACTTCCCTTATAGGTCAACTGATAATATTCTTTGAAATAGTTATTCTCATAAGAAAGGAAGAGAATAAAAAACTATTTCTGCAGGTGACAAGACCACATGCCCAAGAAGTCCCAAGGAATCATTATCATGAACAAAATCATCCTAGAATAAAAAGAATAAAAAACAATCAAATTCAAAATTTACAAAAGTAATCTTCTACATTCAGTAATACCCAGCCAGAAAACATACCAAAGAGAGTATATTTGCAATAAAAACGAAATGCATAACATATTCAGAAATACACAGAAGTGCAACAACAGATATGTGAGAACTTTATCATGATAAACCACAAAAGTCCTTGAAAAAGTACAGAATTTTTTTTTGACAGCGAGTTGAACAGAAGTGTAGAGGTGACACACACACATAAATCCAACAGGATAATCTTACCCTGACAGATTACTAGACTCCATCAAAAAGTAACAATATTTAAAATAGTATGGAAATCGAAAACTGTATCAGTGACACACAATGAAGAGTTCAGACACAGATCCAATATACACACACATATGTATGTGAATATACATGTGTATATTATATCATATATATATAAACTTATTATATGGCAAAATAAGCTTTCCAAAACAAAGGAAAAGAGAATTACTTAACAAAGTTGTAGTGATAACTAAGGTAGCCGTTGAGGCTATCTAACAAGAATAGTAAATCGAATTCACCTCTTGCACCAAAAGTGATATTGATGAAAGTGTTAACTATTAAAAAATCAAATTAGGCCAGGCGCGGTGGCTCACCTCTGTAATCCCAGCACTTTGGGAGGCCAAGGCAGGCAGATAACCTGAGGTCCGGAGTTCGAAACCAGCCTGACCAAAATGGAGAAACCCTATCTCTACTAAAAATACAAAATTAGCTGGGTGTGGTGGTGCATGCCTGTAATCCCAGCTATGCAGGAGGCTGCGGCAGGAGAATCGCTTGAACCCAGGAGGCGGTTGTGGTGAGCCGAGATCACACCACTGCACTCCAGCCTGGGTAACGAGTGAAACTCCGTCTCAAAAAAAAAAAAAAAAAAATCAAATTTGTTTTTTTTTTTTTTTTTTTTTTGAGACGGAGTCTTGCTCTGTCACCCAGGCTGGAGTGCAGTGGCCGGATGTCTGCTCACCGCAAGCTCCTCCTCCCGGGTTTACGCCATTCTCCTGCCTCAGCCTCCGGAGTAGCTGGGACTACAGGCGCCCGCCACCTCGCCCGGCTAGTTTTTTGTACTTTTTAGTAGAGACGGGGTTTCACCGTGTTAGCCAGGATGGTCTCGATCTCCTGACCTCGTGATCCGCCCGTCTCGGCCTCCCAAAGTGCTGGGATTACAGGCTTGAGCCACCGCGCCCGGCCTAAAAAATCAAATTTGTAAGAAAACCAGTGGGAAACAGATTTATCAGGTCTGTGGAGGAATTATAAATTTCTCAAGCTTTGGAGAAAAAAAGAGAAAAAAAAGATCACAAAAGACTGGCAGAGCCTAATAAAGTGTAAAACAGTAAAGTAAAATGAATTGACCTGAAAAATATCTGGATCAAAGATGACAGACTAGATTCTAACATCTAAGACCCACAAAGATTCCAAATTTATAGGAAAAACACGAAGACCCCGGTAATAAATGGGCAAAGAGTGGGAACAGACAGTCTCGCAGGTGAAACAAACACATGGGAATATATTTATCCTGGCCAGTGGTAAAAGAGATGCAAAATAACACAACTTTGGTACCTTAAATGACCATTAAAGTAGCAAAGATTTTCTAAATTCTCACATAAAATTTGTTCACTCTGTGCTGTTTCCACTATAAAGTGGTACAGCACCTCTGCAAACCATAACCTTTGCTATAATGCCACCTTGAGACTTTATCCTAAGGAACGAATTTTTTTTAAATCTATATGGTATGACATGTGACTTATACTTCAGTAAAGCTGTTACTCAAAAATGCATCATTTCATTATTATCTATAATAACAAAAAGCTGAACATAACATGTAAGTTTAATAGTAGAGGGATGTTCTTTAATCTCATTATGGGACAGCCCACAAACATTTACTATGTACCTATTCTGTCAGAATCAGTAAGATAGCAACTATGTGTGCAACTGAAAAGTTTTTTAAATTAAAATAATTGTCTAGAGGTGACGGTATTATGGCTTTTTATGTTTTTAAAAACGTTCTTTAATGTCATAATGTACTAGAAAGAATTACTTTTTAAAAAATGGGTGGAATAGGGGGCAATCTGAAAGCTCTCACTCCCTCAATTCCCTACATGTTTTTTCCTTCCTATTTAACAGCTTAAGTGGTTCAGAAAAGTTTTTCATTCACAGGTCTCAGACCCTACCAAAAACAGGCCAAATTGCAATACCATGTCTTGTGCACATCCTGGACAGACTCCAGCCTCAAGCAGGCCCCCTTTTTCGTATCGCTTTGCCTGTATGAAGTCATAAACTATGGCTGAACACTGGGACCGAGGGCCTTGCATTAAGGTCCGAGCCCTGAAGCTTAACAACCTTTAGAAGAGGGTAGGGAGGATGAAAGATGAAAGTCCATAAAAATTTATGATAGACCACTTAAGGAACCTGGGTCCTAGACCTGGATTGGAGGAGTCGTCCAAAGCACGAAGGAACCACATAGACCAAACTGGCTCCTCTGGGGCTAAGGAACCGGGGCAGCTAAATCTCTGCAAAAAGACACAATCGAAAGCTTTAGGGAGTGCCTAAGATGGCTAATTGTGAGGAGCGGCCCACCCGGGAGGGTGCCTACTGAGGGATGCTCTCGGGAGGCTGCCTCAGAGGGAGGCCTTGGGGAGAAGGGGCAAAAGGGCCCCCGAGAGTGCTCGGGAAGGGGCGTAGGCGGAGGCCAGCTGTAGGCCTAGGAACTCGGAGTGCGACACGACCCTGGGCCGACCAGGCCGCGGCGCCCCGCCCTTTCCCGGGACGCGGGGCCGGCCCGGGGCGGGGAGCGGGCGGGCGAGCGGACGCTTACAGGTCGGTGCCGAGCCGCGTGAAGCCGGAGTTGAGCGAGGCCCGGGCTATCCGGCGCCAGAGCAGGTCGCAGCTGGTGAAGCGCCGCAGCCAGCGGCACACCTGGGCCAGGCGGCCGAGGGCCCGCATGTCCAGGTAGGAGCAGATGAGCAGCAGCAGCTCCTCCGGCAGGCGCCAGAGCGCGGGCCCCGCGGCCGGGCGGGCGGCCGACTCCCGAGCCGCCTCCTCCTCCTCCTCCCCGGCCTCCGCCGCCATGGCCAGCCCTGTCCCCGGGATGTCGGCCCAAGCCTGACCCCCTTGTCTCTGTGCTCTTCCCGGCCTGGCGCCCTCCCGCCGCCTAGCCCTGACCCTCCATGCCTCCTTCTTCCTATACTCTCTTCCTTGTGCCTCCTTCCCGGCCCCTGCACTCCCCTCATCTCCCTTGATGATGCCTCTCGCCCCTTCCTCCACGCTTCCGCCTCCCTCTGCTTCCTCCCTTGGGCATGCCCTGGCTCCCGCCTCAGCCCCCGGCCCCGCTGCCTCCTTCGCAGTCTGTGGCCCGGGCTTCCCTTCCGCCCCGCTTCCTCTTCCGCCTTGCCCCGCTCTCGCTTTTCCCTTCCCCTTCCCCTTCCTTCGCTTCCCCCTCGCCACCCTCCCTTCCTGCAGCTTCCTCGCCTCTCCGCCCTCGCCCTCGCCGGGCCCGCCGTTGCCGGGGGGCCCCGAGCGGCCCTGGCTGCCCATGAGCGGCGACGGGGCCGGCCCGACGCGGAGGCCAGTCCGAGCCGCCACCGCCGCCGCCCCGAGAGGAGGCGACACCATGTCGGACCGGGTCACATGGGGCGGCGCGGGCCGAGCCCTGGGCACGCCCCTCACACCTGCGGCCTTGGAGCCACTTCGGGGTGCGGGCTGGGGCCGGGGCGCGGACACCACCCCCGCATCCCCGGTTCCACCAACTCCTGTGCTTGGTGGAAGCACAGGAGTTCGAGTTGCAAACACGTGAGGCCGGTTTCAGGGCCCTGCCTAAGGCCACAAGAGGACCTGCTGCCCTCAGGAAGCGGCCAGTTGGAGCACCTGTCCTCAAGAATCCCGTAGTTGGGTGGCCTTCCCCCTCTAGGAGCCCTCCTTTTCCTCCAGTGATGCCTCCTTTTCACGGGCCACATGTGAGGGCCCAACGAATCTGCAGCCCTAGAAGTTGACAGATTCCAAAGCTTAGGTTCTCACACAGGCCTGGAAGCACGGTCCTGGCGTGAGCTTGGGTATTAGACATATTTGGGGATTTGCAGTCTTCTAGCTCCTGAGTCCATAACTTCAAAAACAGTTATGTATCAGGACATGGCACAGCTAGGGATTCTTATCAGTCATCACCCAAGTGCAAGTTGATTCTCCGAGGACTCAGCATCTATTCTTCATACCACCCATTCGATTCACATGGCATTAATCTGAAGGGAGAGCTACTGAGGTCTAGAACTGTGCTGTCCAACAGTGTCCTCCCTAGTCACATGTGGCGGCTGAGCATTTGAAATTTGGCTAAAACAAATTGAAATGAGCTATGAGTGAGAAATGCACAACAGATTTTGAAGCCATACAAAAAAAAATGCAAAATATCTCATTAATAATTTTATATTGATTACATGTTGAAGTGTTAATATTTTGGATACGCTGTATTGGGCTAAATACAATATATTTTATTTTATTTATTTATTTATTTATTTTTGAGACGGAGTCTCGCTCTGTCGCTCAGGCTGGAGTGCAGTGGCCGGATCTCAGCTCACTGCAAGCTCCGCCTCCGGGTTTACGCCATTCTCCTGCCTCAGCCTTCCCAGCAGCTGGGACTACAGGCTCCCGCCACCTCGCCGGGCTAGTTTTTTGTATTTTTTAGTAGAGACGGGGTTTCACCATGTTAGCCAGGATGGTCTCCTGACCTCGTGATCCGCCCGTCTCGGCCACCCAAAGTGCTAGGATTACAGGCTTGAGCCACCGCGCCCGGCCAATACATTTTAATGTAACTACTAGAAAAAAATTATACATGTGACTTGCATTTGTGGTTCGTGTTATTTTTCTATTAGCATTGGGCTAGGCAGTAAAACTTGGAGGAGGGGAGGAAGATGCATATTTCTGTCTGTTTATCCTGTACTCCAAATCCAGATAGGAAGGACTGGGGAGTTTTCTTTTGCACTTATCTACATCTTAACAGCCATTTTCAGGGAGCGGGAAAGAATAAAAATCGACCCCGAAAATTATTCAACACCTAGCATAGCCAAAGGGAGACCTAGGAAGCAACTACATTGTATTATGGTGCTGCAAGAAGCATCGTGTAACAAGGTCAGACCGGAATCTGGCTTTGCCCTAGAATTACTTTTTGATCTTAGCAAAACAACAACAAAAAGCCCCACCTATCTTGGCCTTTTAGTGTTCTCAATCTGTAGTGGAGATAATGCCTCTGCCTTACTTTCGAGGGATAAATGAGATGATCCCTGTAAAATGCTTTGAACTCCTCTAAGAAAATTCTTAATAATAGTTACAGGTCAAATCCTGTTACAAAAAAATGCCATCCTTCCCCCACCCCTCCAAATGCAACAAAGACTTTGTGTAGAAAACGATTTCCAAACTCAAGACAGTGGTTTATTAAAAGCAATATTTTATAGATTTCAATGCAGCCAAAGAATTTAAGCCATCTTTTAGAGATCATTATAAAGAAATTTACTTATTCACAGGTATCACACTGTTAGAAGACTATTGAGGCAGGAATACTTAGGTGGCATCATGAGTTCAACATTTATTGATTTTGCTACATTCATGCACTGTGAGCTACTCAGGAAGGAAGACAGATGATATATGGTTCCTGCATTTTGTGTTTAGATTTGTGTTAGAGATGTTTGTAATTTCTTACGGTTTGAGTACCTTTTAACTCATTCAGGATACATAGTAAAGCTGAGTAGTTCATCTATATTCTATCCATTTTTAGTGGAGGCACTAAAACTTCTTTAACCCAACTTAAATTAGAATTAAAATCCATAATCACACAAGTGTAACTTACTTTATTTTCATTAATGGAGAAATTAAAGCATCATTTGAAAACATCAAATCAGCCAGGCACGGTGGCTCACACCTGTAATCCTAGCACTTTGGTAGGCAGGGGCAGGCAGATTGCCTGAGCTCAGTTCAAAACCAGCCTGGACAACATGGTGAAAACCCATCTCTACTAAAAAATACAAAAAAAAAATTAGCTGGGTGTGGCAGCAGGCGCCTGTAGTCCCAGCTACTGGGGAGGCTGAGGCAGGAGAATTGCTTGAATCCGGGAGGCGGAGGTTGCAGCGAGTGGAGATCGTGCTACTGCACTCCAGCCTGGGCGACAGGAAAAAAAAAAGAAAAAAAAAAAAAAAAAAAAGCCATCAAATCATCCTCTTTCACATTCAAACTAGAGATCAGGTAAACTCTTAGCCTAGAATTTGTAATGCAATGATTTCCAAAAAAGTCAACATACTCACTGTGCAGGAAAAAAAGCAAAGCCAAAATGGAAAATTGGCATATAATCTGTTATTTGGTGGTGATGTGTGTCCCTAATTTACCAAACGTGATAAAGAAACAACAAAGAAAAAAACCTTTAGCCTTAGCTCAGAGAAGCAGCTAGAATTTTTCATCAACTCTCCCTTTCCCTGCCCCCAACAAAGAAAAATCCAATTTTGGATGTAAACTAGACTTTTAAAAATTGTATCATAAAATTTACTTTTAAAAATCTTTTTGTGGTATAGTGTCAAAAAAAAAAAAAAAGCGACTGAAAAGATGTGACTGAAAAGATGAGTTTATAATAAAAGTAAATGCATGTCTCCATGGAGGACCTGAATAGCATTTTTCTATCAAAGAAAATAAATATATTAATACTCAGAAAAGAGGAAGTTAGAAAGAGTTTAGTGGCCTTGACCATCTTTTTTTTTTTTTTTTTTTTTTCCCCCGAGACAGAATCTCACTCTGTTGCCCAGGCTGTAGTGCAATGGCGTGATCTCGGCTCACTGAAACCTCCGCCTCCTGGGTTCAAGCAATTCTCCTGCCTCAGCTTCCCATGTAGCTGGGATTATAGGCACCTGCCACCACGCCCAGATAATTTTTGTATTTTTAGTACAGACGAGGTTTCACCATGCTGGCCAGGCTGGTCTTGAACTCCCAACCTCAGGCCATCCACCCACCTTGGCCTCCCAAAGTGCTGGGATTACAGGCATGACCCACCCCGCCCAGCCCAGAACATCTTTAAGTAAAAGTCATCGACTCCCTTGAAGTTCAGATTCAGGAATCATCATGAAATAAGGTAGGGAGGTGAAATCTACCTTTGTTTTCATAAAGCTTTTTTATTTTAAAAAATTAATTTAAGCATTAATAAACTGAAAACATTGAACACAATATTGGCTGGAGGCTGAGGCAGGCCGATCACCTGAGGTCAGGCTGGTCTGCCTGGCCAACATGGTGAAACCCCGTCTCTACTAAAAGTACAAAATAAGCCAGGCGTGGTGCCACGCGCCTGTAATCCCAGCTATTCAGGAGGCTGAGGCCAGAGAATCGTTTAAACCCAGGAGGCAGAGGTTGCAGTGAGCTGAGATTGCACCACTGCACATCAGCCTGAGTGACAGAGCAAGACTCCATCTCAAAAAAAGCCTGAAGACACAATATAAATTTTATAATTTGGTGGGTATTTAGAAACACTAACGTTAATTTACCCTTTTTTTTTTTTTTTTTTTTTTTTTGACAGCATCTCACTTTATGCACCCAGGCTGGAGTGCAGTAGCATGATCTTGGCTCACTGCAGCCTTGACCTCCTGGGCTCAAGCAGTCCTCCCACTTCAACCCCAGAGCAGCTGGGACTACAGGTGCCTGGTTAATTTTTTTATTTTGTTGACGAGGTCTCACCATGTTACCCAGGCTAATAGTTTACTTTTAAAGAGGATTTTAAAGCAGAGATATAGTTATTTATGTTACTGTGTACATGTAAGTGACATGCATAATGGTGATTGTTGCTGTTATAGGTAGCACATTGTATATGTTTAGGATTGTAAAAAGGCTAGAATTTTGTGTTCTGGCCATTCTTATAAACAGAAGACAGAATCACCTATTCACACATTCATTACATTGGTGCCCACATACCCATTGGTTAAACCCTCAGGGCCCCTCAGGAGCTGGCAGATTTAACAGGAAAATTATTCTGAGATGAATGAGAGAGATTATTTTGTGAATGATAGATTTCAATATCATATGTGGGCCCAGATGCTCACCATTATTCCTCTATAATAGCATTGGCTTAAATTTACTGTAAGTACTTACTATATGCCAGCCACTGTTGTAAGAGCTTTCCAGCCAGCCACGGTGGCTCACACCTATAATCCTGGCACTTTGGAAGGCTGAGGTGGGAGGATCGTTGAGCCAAGGAGTTGAAGACCAGCCTCCAGGAGTTCAAGAACAGCCTGGGCAACACAGGAAGATCCTGTCTCTACCAAGTAATTTTTAAAAATTAGCTGGGCATGGTGATGCACATCTGTGGTCCCAGCAACTTCAGAGGCTGAAGTGGGAGGATCAGTTGAGCCTGGGAGGTCAAGGCTGCAATGAGCCATGATCACACCAAGGCACTCCAGCGTGGGCAACAGAGCAAGACCCTGTCTCAAAAAAAAAAAAAAAAAAAAAAAAGGGTTAATCATGTAGACTTTCAAACTCTTAATGCTTTTCATAATATTTTTTCAAAACTTCAAAGGGATTATTAGGAACTAAAGTGTCTTGCAAAAGAACATTTAGCTAAAATTTGGTAATTCCTTCATTTTGTTTCAGCTTCATCTTCTTCAATTTCTTCATTTTGCTTCATCCTCATTTAGTAACTATGTACGGTATGTGTGAGCCTTTTGTGTAAATTTATCTCTCTGTGTATATATGCAAAGGGAAGGTTTGTGGAATAATGTTAATAATGGTTATTTTTAGGTGATAGAATTTTGGGATTTTACTTTGTACTTTTCTGTATTACTTAATTTTTAAATAAGAAGCATGTACACCTTTACAAAATAAAATCTATAAAAAAAGAGTTGCCATGAGTCTATACACCATGCAAAAAGGAATTTGGTGATTTGAAGCCTAGATCATTGCCAGAGTTTTAACCAGCTACCCAAGTTTCCTCAAACCTTATTTAAATAAGGCTGGGTGTGGAGACTCATCCCTGTAATCCCAGCACTTTGGGAGGCTGAGGCAGGAAGATTGCTTGAGCCCAGGAGTTCAAGACCAGCCTGGGCAACATAGTGATATCCCCATCTCTAAAAACTATAAGAATAAATTAGGTAGGTGTGGTGGTGTATACCTGTAGTCCCAGCTACTCGTGAAGCTGAGGCTGGAGGATTACTTGAGCCCAAAATGTTGAGGCTGTAGTGAGCCATGTTCATGCCACTGCACTCCAAACTGGGCAACAGAATGAGACCTTGTCTCAAAAAATACTAAAACTTTAAAAATTAAAATAAAATGTGTTTCATGTAATCGTAAAATAAACAAGTTAAAAGTCTTAGAAAGGAAAAGAAACAAGAAGTCTCACAGTGAATGCTGTATTTGTAAATATTCAAGCTTCTCAAAAATAGAGAAAGAGACTCTAAAATGTTATTTTCAGAAATTATCTATTGGGTTGGTAGTTTATATCTTGAAATACCACCAAGATCTGCTCTGGTTTTATATGAATCCATCTTCTTTGCCATATTCAAAGATAAAATATTTTTACCATCTGTGAAATAATTTCAAGCAAGTGCTATTCAAAAATAGTTATTTTGGCCAGGCGCAGTGGCTCATGCCTGTAATCCCAGCACTTTGGGAGGCTGAGGCGGGCAGATCACGAGGTCAAGAGATCAATACCATCCTGGCCAACATGGTGAAACTCCATCTGTACTGAAAATACAAAAAGTAGCTGGGCATGGTGGTGCACGCTGTAGTCCCAGCTACTCAGCAGGCTGAGGCAGGCGAATCGCTTGAACCCGGGAGGTGGAGGTCGTAGCAAGCCAAGATTGTGCCACTGCACTCCAGCCTGGCGAGAGAGCAAGACTCTGTCTCAAATAAATAAATAAATAGAAATAAAAATAGTTATTTTATGCAGAAGAAAAAAGACGAAGGAAATTGATAAAAAGCTAGAAATGGTTGCTCGTGAGAGGTGTAATTATGGGTAGTTCTATCTGCTGCTGCTTTATACTTTTCTTGCATTTTTAAAGTCTTCTGCAGTGAGTATGTATTACATAGATAATCATTTTTTAAAAGAAAAAAAAAACCTCAGAGGTATTTACACCTACATATAAGAAAGAACTTAATTAAGCTAGTTCATTTTAATATTTTTAAGGGAAGGCTGCACATAGTGACTTTCTTTCAAAGAGTACAATATGGAAAGGGGATGGATTGGGAGGGCAACTCGACAGTGGAGAAGCTTGACAAAAACTACCTCAGCTGGGTGATCAAGGTCAGCATCACTAGTCATAAGTCATATTGATAGTAGGTCTTGGTACAATATGATGAAAATGGCAAGTTCATTAAAACTAGGAAAGCTGGCCGGGCGCGGTGGCTCAAGCCTGTAATCCCAGCACTTTGGGAGGCCGAGACGGGTGGATCACGAGGTCAGGAGATCGAGACCATCCGGCTAACACGGTGAAACCCCGTCTCTACTAAAAAAATACAAACAATTAGCCGGGCGAGGTGGCGGGCGCCTGTAGTCCCAGCTACTCGGGAGGCTGAGGCAGGAGAATGGCGGGAACCCGGGAGGCGGAGCTTGCAGTGAGCCGAGATCGCGCCACTGCACTCCAGCCTGGGCGACAGAGCGAGACTCAGTCTCAAAAAAAAAAAAAAACTAGGAAAGCTGAGAAACTGTCACAGCCAAGAGGAGCCACAGGAGACATGATGACTAAAGGTAACGTATCCTGGATGGGATCCTGGAACAGAAAAGAAAAAGGACATTAGATAAAAACTAAGGAAATTGGATCGGTTTGTTAATAATAACAATCATAGTATTGTAAAATGTGATAATAGGAGTGTATGGAAACTCTCTACTATCTTCACAATTTTTCTGTAAATCTAAAACTGTTCTAAAAAATAAAGTTTTTAAAAGTTTCATCTTAGGATGGGTGCGGTGGCTCATGCCTGTAATCCCAGCACACTGGGGGACTGAGGCGGGCAGATCACTTGAGGTCAGGAGTTGAAGACCACCCTGGCCAACATGGTGAAACTCCATCTCTACAAAAAAGACAAAAATTAGCCAGGTGTGGTAGTGGGCACCTGTAATCCCAGCTACTCAGGAGGCTGAGGCTGGAGGATTGCTGGAGCCCAGGAGTTGGAGGTTACATGAACTATGATCCCGCCACAATGCTCCAGCCTGGACAACAGCTATAAGATATTTTCCAAAGGGTCACACAACATCATTCCAAGACACTGTCCTAATTTTACAACTGAGAAAAATAGAGATTTCCAATCACTAATTTTTATATAAATTATATATGTATATGTGTATGCATTTAAATATATGATATGTAAATGCATAGCTATGTCTACAAAAGTTAAGGATCATGTGTCTATAATGAACAGTAGAGCAAGTAAGGAGGTGGGCAGGTGGGCAGGATAGAATATAAAATGTAATTTTTTTGAGGGGAAGAAAGATCTCCAGGGGTTTTGCCAGTTAGTAATGCTGTTATTAGTATGCAATGGGCTTCTTTGTGTCAACAGTGTACATTCCAAGAGATTTTGAATAAAATAGAGAGCATACCATCAGCATTCAGATCTAAGATTAAATTCCTGTATTGCCATTGCCATGTGACATCAGATTTTATGATTTTTCTAAGCCGGGCGCAGTGACTCACACCTGTAATCCAAGCACTTTGGGAGGCCAAGACAGGCAGATCACTTGAGGTCAGGAGTTTGAGACCATCCGGCTAACACGGTGAAACCCCGTCTCTACTAAAAAATACAAAAAACTAGCCGGGCGAGGTGGCGGGCGCCTGTAGTCCCAGCTACACGGGAGGCTGAGGCAGGAGAATGGCGTGAACCCGGGAGGCGGAGCTTGCAGTGAGCCGAGATCCGGCCACTGCACTCTAGCCCGGGCGACAGAGCAAGACTCCGTCTCAAAAAAAAAAAAAAAAAGATAAAAAAACTTGAAGATGAAGGGAACCACAAAACCTTGTGAATTTTTCATGATCACTCTTACCTTGCCTTCAGATTCTAGTTATTTTTAAAAGTGTAAATAATCAGTCACCACTAAGATAATGTACAAATATGAACTTATGAACAAATATGAACTTCCAAGAAAAGAATGAGAATTAAGTTCTAGAAAAAATTTGCTCCTAAGCATCTTTAGTTTTCTGGAAGAAAGTGCCAGGTTAAATATAAAATTCTTATTTCTGATTCTATTGTTATTACTACTATTTAACAATGCCAAACTTTAAGTAAATTTTTTCATTTGAGACATTTATTACACTGAATGAAACCATAGGATATCATTTATTTATAGTCCTAGGTTTCAAGTCCTGTTAAAAATGTGGAAAAAAATGTGAAAAACACATAGGACAACTTTTCTGGAGTATCGTTCAATTACATTATCTTCAACAGATGGTGGATTGTGTTGTTAAATATAAACACAAGTTTTAATGTGAATGGAACAAGAATAGATCTTAATTTTTTTGTTTTTCACTTTACTAAAAAATGTATACACACATACTCAAAAACATATATACGCACACACATATATACATAATATACACACACCCACCCACCAAGTTAAGAGCAATTATAGTCTTTGGACCAAAATTTTAACTGTTATCCTTTGAGAAACTATGTCACTGTTTCTAAAAATATATACTATAAAATGTGCCTTTTCCCCTTTCTTATAGCAGCTGTTGGAAATATAAATAGATGAATGAGGAAAATCCCCTATGTTTAAAATCCACCATGGAGAGAAAAGCAGGAAGAAGTTCAAGCTAGCCCCTGGGGATTTTCCCAGGTTCAGCAGATTGACCTGGAAACAAGGAGTGCAGCTTGAGCTCTTCTTCCTTTAGCAGCACAAGCACTGGTCAGAGAAATTTCCAAACACATGGAGCTTAGTGAGACCACCTGCTCCTAACACAGGACAATGGCCACTGGACCACCAACTCTGTTGCTTCAAGTCAACACCAGCTCTCCTTCACAACAGATGACATGCTTTCCGCTAGAAGAGTTTCCCAGTAAAAGAGTGAGCAAAGAAACACTGAACTTCACATCTGCAATAGAAGCTGATAAATGAGAAGTGAAATGGACAAATTAAAAAGCTGAAACTGAAGTCAGTCTTATAGTAGAATCAAACAATAATTACATCGATATCAGCCCTGGCAAGACAGAGTTAAGAGCTCAAATTATCTCTTAGCAAGGATATGGGTCTGTAAGTGCTATGTAGCCACTGATGAGTAGAGAGGAATTTTTGCCCAGGTGCTCATGCATTCCTTACACTGCTCAGTAGATACGTGGCACAACCCAGCAACTTTATAATCTCTCAAGATCTCCATCTCTGGCCGGGCTCGGTGGCTCACACCTGTAATCCCAGCACTTTGGGAGGCCAAGGTGGGTGGATGACCTGAGGTCAGGAGTTCAAGACCAGCCTGACCAACAAAGTGAAACCTCATCTCTACTGAAAATACAAAAATCAGCTGGGCATGGTGACGGGCACCTGTAGTCCCAGCTACTTAGGAGGCTAAGACAGGAGAATTGCTTGAACCCGGGAGGCAGAGGTTACAGTGAGCCAAGATTGCACCACTGCACTCCAGCCTAGGCAATGGAGCGAGACTCCATCTCAAAAAAAAAAAAAAAAAAAAAAAGATCTCTATCTCTTGGACCATACAACAGTAGGAGAGGAGCCACAATGGTCAGACCCAATAGCTTGCCTAACTCCTGTAAAAGAGTTGAGGTCAACCAGATGTTGCAATTTTTCTGATTTGAGTCTTTAGTCATGTATGAGATAGCATGTTGGAGTTTAATTAAAGGTGTGTAAAGTAATATTGAATTATATTTTGCAGGGGTAAGAGAATTAAAGTTAATATCAGCTATTAGAAGGAAATTATTGATGCTGTGTGTGTCTTATGTTAACCCATATAAGAAATAAATGAACAACAGAATTTTAAGTGTTTAAGCAGTTATGTCATGACTCAATCTAAGTGGGATCCATGAGGAGACTGAAAGGAAGTAATTGAAAGTCTTGGGCTACACATGGTGGCTCATGCCTATAATCCCAGCCCCTTGGGAGGCCAAGGCGGGTGGATCGCTTAAGCCCAGGAGTTTGAGACTAGCCTAGGCAACATGGCGAAACCCTGTCTCTACTAAAAATTAAAAAATTAGGCTGGGTGTGGTAGCTCACACCTGTAATCCCAGCATTTTGGGAGGCCGAGGCTGGTGGGTCACGAGGTCAAGAGATCGAGACCATCCTGACCAACATGGTGAAACCCCTCTCTACTAAAAATACAAAAATTAGCTGGGCATGGTGGCAGGCGCCTGTAGTCCCAGCTACTTGGGAGGCTGAGGTGGGAGGATCGTCTGAGCCTGGGAGGCAGAAGTTACAGTGAGCAGAGATGGTGTCATTGCCCTCCAGCATGGGTGACAGAGTGAGATCCTGTCTCAAAAAAAAAAAAAGTCTTGGTATCATACGGCTTTCACAATGCTGGTTTTTAAAAACTGTAAACCTGGCCAGACTCGATGGCTCAGGCCTGTAATCCCAGCACTTTGGGAGGCCGAGGCGGGCGGATCACGGGATCAGGAAATCGAGACCATCCTGGCTAACATGGTGAAATCCTGTCTCTACTAAAAATACAAAAAATTAGCCTGGCGTGGTAGCGGGCGCCTGTAGTCCCAGCTACTCGGGAGGCTGAGGCAGGAGAATGGCGTGAACCCGGGAGGCGGAGCTTGCAGTGAGCCGAGATCGTGCCACTGCACTCCAGCCTGGGCGACAGAGCAAGACTCAGTCTCAAAAACAAAACAAAACAACAACAACAAAAACTATAAACCCACATCACTTTTGGTAATTTTTTGAAGTTTTAAAACATTTAGAAAATAAAATTTAAATTATTTTTCAGTAGTCTTCCATGTTATATATGAAATCACTTATTCACAGTATCCAAGATAGAGTCATAAAAACAACCTGAGAAGAAACAAGACACTGACAGAGAATAGGTGTTGGGAACAAATATCTCCCAAACTGTTTAAATAAATCATGGAATATCCGTCGAATAGAATAATCAGCTATGAAAATAATGAGAAAGATTGCACGTATCACTAGAGAAGGATCTCTAATATACATTAAGTGAAAAAAAGAAAAAGCAAAATTCAGAACAGTGTGTATAATATATTGCCATTTGTGGAGGGGAAAACTGTATTTGTGTGCTTTGACTCATGTATACCAAATATCTCTATAAAGGTACCCAAAAACCTAGTACCAGTGTTTGCCTGTAAGGAGGGGAATTTGGGTGGATGGGAGACAGAATTTCTTGTCAATTGTATACTATTTTAAACCTTTTAAATGTTTATTAACTATTTGCATGTATTACCTATCGAAAAGCGTTTCATCTCTAAGGGGACTCTCTAAAAAGTGAAAGGGCATTTTTAGAGCATGTTTTGGGTAAATAGAAGAGTCCATAATGAAAGAAATTGCCCTTATTTTGCAATAGAGAGCTATAGTGCAGAAGGGAGAGTGGGGATTTGCAATGTGTTAACTGGGATATCTGAAGGTAGATAAAAATTCATACCCAGATTGTGAAAATAGGATAATATTGACAAAAGGCAACAGAATAAAATTTGTTCATTGCATTTAAGTAAGCAATGATATGTTAGGAAATGGACTAAACGGGAAGAAAATACTATAACTCAACCAAAAATTATAAAAAGAACAAAAAATTATGGAATAAAGATTCAGAATGTTCTAACATCACAGTAAAATGTATAAATAAATTTTCAAATGAACCCTATCTTATATACATATCAGTAAAAAAATTTTCAATTTCATAGAACCCTGACACACACAAACGCATAAACACCCAAAACACATACACACACATACAGACACTATAAAAAGTCAATGAGACCATTGAGATAATTCTGGACTTTTATGGCTATTTCTTTAATAAAGGACATTCTTTGCATTTTTACTGCCCTAAATTTACCTCTTCAAGTCACAGCAATGCTGATTGAGCTTTTTTCTTTTTCAGTTTTGTTTCTAACCAAATCTTTTGTACATTTCTGGAATTTAAGCCACCTCAGTTACCGCTTATCTATAACACCATTGCTTTGAGGGATTAAAGCAGGTTTTTTGTAATACACTTAGATCGAGTTATCTAAGTTGAGAAGAATATCCTGTTTGAGTTGGGAAATCTTTTTTTATTTTTTATTTTTTATTTATTTATTTTTTGATCTTGAGTTGTTTTGATTTCCCCTGAGAGCAGTAATCTTCAGCAAGTGATATTTCTAAAAACCCCCAAACACACCACAAAACATTCCAAGTGATTTTAACTCCTGAATGAGGTTGGGCTACCTGAGTGATTCTCTCTCTTCTCTTCTTTGGCAGAAAGGATTAGAAACCTCCACAGAACTTGCTCTCTATTAAAGTGGAGTGCTGTGCATTCATTGGCAAGAGGTGAATTGTTTTCAGATTACATGTGAAAGAGTGTGTGTGTGTTTCTTTCCCACATCAAAGACTTGGATGGAAGCAGTTCTGAGTATTGCCAGGGATGCAAGAATTGGTGCTAAAGTGATTAACAAAATTGCTTTTCTGCAAAAGAAGCACAAAACATTACCTAGGGATTAGAGGAGGAGAGGGCAAGATTAAAGGTGATGTTGAATTTGGGTAGAATATCTTATCCATCTTTTTCAAATCATGCTTCGAGGATTCTGTGCCCCTCCTTAAGGAAACCTGAACAAATCAAAGTGTTGCTTTCTTAAGTTTTGTACACAGAGGCACTGACAAGGTAAAATTAAAACTACTAACATAAGCAGCACTAGCACTTATGAAGTGACCTTTATATCTTTATCTCACACTACAAATACATTTCGAATGTATTTTATTCGGTATACACCAAAGACTCCATGGATCAAAGTCTCTTTGATTTGTAATTGGTTTGTGTGTCCACCTGTTGGACATAAATGATAGTGTTTTACAGGATTTCTGGGGTGGTTGTTCAGTTTTAATAAATCTTGATTTGTCTAGCATCCCTTTTTAAATGTATCTTCCACAGTCAAAACATTTGTCTAACCTAAATATTTAAAAGCCATAGAATCTATAATTAAATAATGAAAGAAAGATACAACAAACCTCATAATTCCTAGTGTATGGAATTATTGTAAGGAGTAGCTCTGAAATGCCCCCACAACATTCTCACTCAGCATTTTTTCAGTCTCTTTCAAAAACCAAATTCAGTTCCTTGCTTCTTCCAAGAAGTCCTCCTGACTTTAGTCTCCAATCAGAGACAGGCGGAAACATATAGGTACAGATAGCCGTTCTTGTGTGAATAAACCTCTTCCTCTTTGGTTTCTTGCTTTAAAACATTAAGTCCAAAAGAGGAACAAAACATATATGTGGATAGGTGGCAAAAACTTCAAGTTGAACAACATAAGCAAAATAGATTCAGAGCAATACATACAAAAATATTTAACACAAAACAATATTGTGATTCTTTAAGGATTATATGTATGTAGAAGTACAAAAAATAGAACAGAATTATGTACCTCAAACTCATGGTAGTGGCTGCCTCTGGAAAGGAAGCAGGCAAATGAGATTTAGGGTAGTAGTAAAGGGGAATTTTAGCTACCTCTGTAATGTTTATTTCTTTTAAAAAGAAAAAAAGCCATTAAGTTAAGATGATTCACTTAGGCATAGTTAGGGAATGTGAAGTGTCATTGAAATTCTTGTCTAAAAAACACAGCAGAAGTTTGAGATCTCGTCTTTGTCCTCATAAACTGTTCTTTCATGTAATGTGTAGATTTTTTTGTGTGTCAGACACTAGTTATGTCTCGCTTTCTTGAAACAACAGTAAAACCTGTTTCAAATCAATTGAATAATTCAGAATATTTGTTACCTCCTCTTTGCCCACAATAGCGTTCTTTCTAAATTAATATACTGTGATGATGGGACTTTATCTTTGTGTGTGTTCTATGAAGAAAGGGACATGCTGTGAGTCCTTGGTAAAATGAATAAATAGATGAATAAATAAATAAGCCCTGTTTGCTGGCCACCCTGCATGCAACAGTTTGTGGGCGATTTCATTTCGAGAGGTTGCCTATTTGACTTCTTCGCTTTCAGGAACTTGTCGAGAACAATCATTTTTTATCTGTCTTCCCCTTGGGGTCCCGTAAGGTCACTAGACATAAGATAGCTGTGAAATTTGACATTGTTCCCATTTAAATGCTTTGCTCCAGCAAGTGCAAGACTGCGGGTGCTTCGGTGCGGGGCTTGCCACGGCCAGGCTGTTCTGAGACTCGCCAGCTCTCCAGGCTTCAAAGCCTGCCATCCTTGATCTCGCTAAAGAATGTTTTTGAATTCTATGTCCATCTAGTGGTTGCCTGCAAAGATCTACTTGGCTTTTTCTTTCTTCCTTTTCTTTCACACTTGATCAGTGAGATTCTGTTTGTGATGGGGGTTTGCCCCCCTCGGTCTTTAATTCTTTCACAGGTGGTTTCAAAGTGTCTATCCTCCGCCACTGCTTTCTATAAACAAGCAGGAATTCGGGAACTGCAGTTACTGATGGCTTTCCTCACAGGGCCATTCTCCTCTCACTTTGAAAATAGACTGTTTTGTGGACAGTAAAGTACAGTTCTTTTTCACAGATGAGATTAGAGGCTTGAGAGAAGGCTGAAGGGAGGGGAGTGTTTTCTTTCCCTTTTTTCTTTCTTTCTCTCTCTCTCTTTTTTTTTTAACCGGAGAGCCTTTGTGTTCTAACTTATTTTACCAAATACAAGAACTTTACTTATTTTACACTCAGTTGCTCCTTTGGTTAAGGATGACATGGCACCAAGTAGAAGTAGCTGGGAATTTGCTGATTTCCTCATTAATTCCGTCTCCAGCATCCTAAGTGTAAGGGTAAGAGTTGAAGATCAAGTGGTGACAGGAACGAATGTGATTGCATACCCAAGAGATCAAATTATATCAACTCTAGCTAAGAATTCTGATCTGCCATGGGGGTTGAGATATCTATTTTATCACCTCCTCTCCCTCCGTGGGTTGAAAAATCTCTCTCCAGGCCGGGTGCAGTGGCTCACGCCTGTAATCCCAGCACTTTGGAAGGCTGAGGTGGGCGAATGACCTGAGGTCGGGAGTTCGAGACCAGCCTGACCAACATGGAGAAACCCTGTCTGTACTAAAAATACAAAATTAGCCAGGTGTGGTGGCACGTGGCTGTAATCCCAGCTACTTGGGAGGCTGAGGCAGGAGAATCGCTTGAACCTGGGAGGTGGAGGTTGCAGTGAGCCAAGATCACACCATTGCACTCCAGCCTGGGCAACAAGACCAAAAACTCTGTCTCGAAGAAAAACAAAAATTGTAACTACCATATATCTAGCAACCCCACTACTGGATATACATCCAAAGGATATAAAATCAGCATGTTGAAGAGATATCTGCACCCCCTTCCCGCCCCTGCCCTGCTCACTGAAGCACTATTCACAATAGCCAACATACGGAATCAACCGAAGTGTCCATCAAAGGATAAATGGATAAAGAAAATGTGGCATATATACACAATGGAATACTATTCAGCCTTAAAAAAGAAGGAAATCCCGTCATTTGCAACAACATGGATGAACCTGGAGGGCACTATGTTAAGTGAAATAAGCCAAGCACAGAAAGACAAATAACACATGGTCTTACCTATATGTGGAGTCTCCTTGAACTCTGAAACAGAGAGTAAAATGGTAGCTTCCAGAGGCAGGGGTTGGGGTGATTGGGAAGATGTTGGTCAAAGGACACAAAATTTCAGTTTGTCAGGAGAAATAAGTTCAAGAAGTCTATCATACATCATGGTGATTATAGTTAATAACAATATATTGTATACTTGAAAATTACCGGCAGGTGCCTGTAGTCCCGGCTCCTCAGGAGGTTGTGCCACCTACCAAAAAATGATAAGTATGTAAGGTGATAACACCTGTTAAGTAGCTGGATTTAGCCCTTCTGCAATGAATACAGCAATTAAGACATCATGTTGTATACCATAAATATTATAATTTTTACTAGCCAAATAAATAAATAAAAGTATATATACAAAAGACTATATGGGAGGATGGGTAGTAGTTTTTTTTTTTTTTTCTTTTTCTTATCTTCTGTGTGTTGGTTTTTAAAATCATTTAAAAATTGTGTTTTGGCAGGGCACGGTGGCTCACGCCTGTAATCCCAGCATTTTGGGATTGCCAAGGTAGGCAGGCTGCTTGAGCTCAGGAGTTTGAGACCAGTCTGGGCAATATGATTAAATCTTGTCTCTACAAAAAATAAAAGATTAGTCAGGTGTGGTGGTGTGTGCCTGTAATCCCAGCTACTCAAGAGACTGAGTTTGGAGTTTCACCTGGGCCCAGGGAGGTCGAGGCTGCAAGTGAGCCGTGATTGTGCCACTGCGCTCCAGCCTTACAGAGCGAGACCCTAAAAAAAAAAAGTGTTTTAATTACATTACATGAGAATTACATAAATACATTTGCCTTGTAAAAAAAAAATGAAACATTACTGATAAAATTAAAGTCCTCTTAAATACCTCCCTCAATCTTGTATATCCCTGCACATATATTTATATATATACCTGAACCCACGAAAATTACATGATTCGTTTGTACATATCATTTTAGTAATATTATTTTCAACTTTTTGTTTCTCTCAACGCTATTTATTTTTCCTTTCTTTCTTTCTTTCTTTTTTTAGACAGGGTCTCACTGTATCACCCAGCCTGGACTGCAGTGGTGTGATCTTGGCTCAGTGTAACCTCCATTTCAGGGCTCAAGTGATCCTTCTGACTCAGCCTCCCTAGTAGCTGAGACTACAGGTGCATGCCACCATGCCAGGTTAATTTTTGTATTTTTTTATAGAGTCAGGGTTTCACCATGTTGGCCAGGCTGATCTCAAACTCCTGGGCTCAAGCAATCTGCCACCCAGGCCTCCCAAAGTGCTGAGGTTACAGGCATGAGCCACTGCGCCTGGCCTCAACGCTATTTCTTAGACATGTTTTCGTGTCATTATTTTCCACTTTTGTGTTCTCTCTTTTATTTTATTTTATTATTTTTTTTTTGAGACAGAGTCTCACTCTGTCACCCAGCCTGGAGTGCAATGGCGTGATCTCACTACAACCTCCACCTCCCGGATTCAAATGATTCTCCTGCCTCAGCCTCCTGAGTAGTTGGGATTACAGGCGCCTGCCACCATGCCCAGCTGATTTTTGTATTTTTAGTAGAGACGGGGTTTCACCATGTTGGCCAGGCAGGTCTCGAACTCCTGACCTCAGGTGATCTGCCTGCCTCAGCCTCCCAAAGTGCTGGGATTACAGGCGTGAGCCACGGCGCCCAGCTTTTGTGTTCTCTTTTTAATTATTATCTTCTTTTAAATTATTACATTTATTCCATAGATAAATTGTTGTTTATTTAGCCAGTTTCCCGTTGATGGGCATTTAGGCTGTTGACAGTTTTATGCTATTATAAATAATGCTGCATGGACACCATTTGTATTTTTTACATTGATCTAAATAAAGTGTGTTACATTTATAGGGAGAAAAAATATTTGTAAATATTTGTAAATATGTATTTTAATTTGAACTGGAACAAAGGCCATGACTTTAGGTATTAATTCAGTGTGTGTCCCCATCTTCCAAGTGGCCAAGGTTGTCCAAGACACACATAATGCCTTTATACTGTTGATGTGTTAGAACTAAGTGATAACGCTGGGCGCGGTGGCTCACGCCTGTAATCCCAGCACTTTGGGAGGCTGAGGCAGGCGGATCACCTGAGGTCAGGAGTTTGAGAACAGCCTGGCCAACATGATGAAACCCCGTTTCTACTAAAAGTACAAAAATTAGCCGGGTATGGTGGTGTGTGCCTGTAACCCCAGTTACTCAGGAGGCTGAGGCAGAATTGCTGGAACCCAGGAGGCAGAGGTTGCAGTGAGCCAAGATCGTGCCATTGCACTCCAGCCTGGGCAACAAGAGTGAGACTCCATCTCAAAAAAAAGAAGAGAACTAAGTGATAACACTTGCCCTCCATCTATTATTTTTTCCCTCACAGAATTCAGAGCAGTATAAATCCGTCAACTCCCCAACTTTCAGGATCTATAGGAGAACTGAAAAGACCAACCACTGCTACAGGTAAGAGATTGAATCTCACTCCTTCTAAAACCTCAAATCATAGGAACTGAGACCTGGAGAGAGATTTTTCTTCTTTTTTTTTTTTTTTGCACCCAGCTGGTAGTTCCAATTTTAATTCTGGGGAGGAACCTCCATACTGTTTTCCATAATGGTTGTACTAATTTACAGTCCCACCAACAGTGTACAAGGATTCCCTTTTCTACATCCTCACCAACAATTATCTTTCATTTTTTTATAATGGCCATTCTGACTGGTGTGAGGTGGTATCTCATTGTGTTTTCAATTTGCATTTCCCTGATGATTAGTGATGTTAAACATTTTTTCATATACCTGTTGGCCATTTGTATGTCTTCTATTGAGAAATGTCTATTGGGGCTTCTTTTCCCATTTCTGAATCAGGTTATTTGTCTTCTTACTATTGAGTTATTTGAATTCCTTTTATATTTTATTTTTTTTAAATTGTTTAATTTTTCTTTTAGAGACGGGGTCACCCAGGCTCGAATGCAATGGCACGATCATAGCTTACTATAGCCTCAAACTCCTGGGCTCAAGCAATCCTTCTACCTTGGCCTTTCAAAGTACTGGGATTACAGCCATGAGCCACTACACCTGGCCAAATTCTTTGTATGTTTTGGATATTAACCCTTTATCAGAAGTGTGGCTTGCAAATACAGTCTTTCATCACTCTGGTGATTGTTTTCTTTGCTGTGCAGAAGCTTTTTAGTCTCATGTAATTCCATTGGTCCATTTTTGCTTTTGTTGCCTGTGTTTTTGGAGTCATATCCAAAAAAAATCACTACACAGACCCATGTCACAGAGCTTTTCCCCTGTTTTATTTTCTAGTAGTTTTACAGTTTCCAGTCGTACATTTAAGTCTTTTATCTATTTTGAGTTTTTTTTTTTTTTTTTTTTTTTGAGACGGAGTCTCGCTTTGTCGCCCAGGCTGGAGTGCAGTGGCGCGATCTCGGCTCACTGCAAGCTCTGCCTCCCGGGTTCACGCCATTCTCCTGCCTCAGCCTCCCGAGTAGCTGGGACTACAGGCGCCCGCCACCACGCCCGGCTAATTTTTTGTATTTTTTTTTTTTTTTAGTAGAGACGGGGTTTCACTGGGTGAGCCAGGATGGTCTCGATCTCCTGACCTCGTGATCCGCCCGTCTCGGCCTCCCAAAGTGCTGGGATTACAGGCTTGAGCCACCGCGCCTGGCCCTTGAGTTAATTTTTGTATAGGGTGTGAGATGAGGGTCTAATTACATCCTTCTGCATATGGATATTCAGTTTTCCCACCCCCATTTATTTGAAAAGACTGCCCTTTCCCGATTTCGTGGTTCTTAGCATTTTTGTCAAAAATCAGTTGAGCCGGGTGCAGTGGCCCATGCCTGTAATCCCAACACTTTGGGAGGCCAAGGCAGGAACGCTTCAGCCCAGGAATTCGGGACTAGCCTGGACGACATAGCAAGACCTCATTTCTATAAAAATAAGTAAGTAAATAAATAAATAAAAATCAATTGACCATAAATATATAGATTTCTTTCTGGGCTCTCTATTCTGTTCCATTGGTCTATGTGTCTGTTTTGTTTGCTTGTTTGTTTTGTTTTGTTTTGAAACAGGGTCTCACTCTTTTTACCAGACTGGAGTGCAGTGGCGAAATCATGGCTCACTGTAGCCTCAACCTCCCAGGTATAAATGATCCTCCCATTTCAGCTTCCCAAGTAGCTGGGTCCACAGGCATGTGCCACCATGTCTGGCTAATTTTTATTTAATTTTATATATATATATTTATTTATTTATTTTGCTAAAGACAAGGTCTCCCTATGTTGCCCAGGCTGGTCTTGAACTCCTGGCCTCAAGCGATCCTTCTGCCTCAGCCTCCCAAATTGTTGGGATTCCAGATGTGAGCCACCCCACCTGGCTGATTACTGTAGCTTTGTAGTAGATTTTGAAATCAGGTAGGGTGGTGCCTCCAGCTTTGTTCTTTTTGCTCAAGATTGCTTTGGTTATTCAGGGTCTTTTGGGGTTCCATATGAATTTTGGGCTTGTTCTATTTCTGTAAAAAATGTCATTGGAATTTTGATAGGGATTACATTGAATCTGTAGATCACTTGGGTAGTATGGACATTTTTTTTTTTTTTTTTTTTGAGATGGAGTCTCACTCTGTCGCCCAGGCTGGAGTGCAGTGGTGCCATCTTGGCTCACTGCAACCTCCACCTGCCAGGTTTAAGCAATTCTCCTGCCTCAGCCTCCTGAGTAGCTGGGACTACAGGCACACGCCACCATGCCCAGCTAACTTTTTGTATTTTTAGTAGAGACGGGGTTTCACTATGCTGGCCAGGCTGGTCTCGAACTCCTGACTTCGTGATCTGCCTGCCTTGGCCTCCAAAAGTGCTGTGATTACAGGCATGAGCCACCACACCCGGCCCCAGTATGGACATTTTGACAACATTAATTATTCCAATCTGTGAACACAGGATATTTTTCCATTTACTTGTGTCTTCTTCAATTTCTTTTTTTTTGAGACAGAGTCTCGCTCTGTCATCCAGGCTGGAGTGCAGTGGCGTAATCTCGGCTCACTGCAACCTCTGCCTCCCGGGCTCAAGCAATTCTCCCCTCCCGAGTAGCTGGGATTACAGGTGCACGTCACCGTGCCCAGCTAATTTTTGTATTTTTAGTAGAGACAGGGTTTCACCATGTTGGGCAGAATGGTCTTGAACTCCTGACCTCAAGTGATCTGCCCTCCTCAGCCTCCCAATGTGCTGGGATTACAGGCATGAGCCACTGCGCCCGGCCACCTTCTTCAATTTCTTTAATTAATGTTTGTCTTCAGTGTACTACATTAAATTTAAAATGTACTATAAAAAATTAATGAATGGTGTGGTGGCTCATGCCTGTAATCCCAACACTTTAGGAAGCCAGAGCCAGCGGAGCCCAGGAGTTCAAGACCAGCCTGGGCAACATGTCTAAACCCCGTCTTTATAGAAAATATAAAAATTAGCTGGGTGTGGTGGCAGGCACCTGTAGTCCCAGCTATTCGAGTGACTAAGATGGGAGGATCACTTGAACCCAGGAGGTCGAGACTGCAGTGGGCCATGATTGTGCCACTGCACTCCTGCCTGGGAGACCCTGTCTCAACAACAACAAAAATTAATTTTTTATTGTAGTAAAATATACATAACATAAAATGTACCCTTCTAACCATTTTTAAGTATACAGCTCAGTAGCATTAAATACATCCATATTGTTAGTATGACCATCACTAATATTTATCTCCAGGACTTTTTCATCCTCCCAGACTGAAATTCTATTCACAGTAAACAATGACTCCCTATTCCACCCCACATCCCCCAGTCCCTGGTAACCACTGTTCTACTTTCTGTATCTATGTATTTGACTATTCTAGATACCTCATTTAAGTGAAATCATACAATATTTCTCTTTTTGTGTTTGGCTTATTTTACTTAGCATAATGTCTTCAAGGTTCATCCATGTTGTAGCATGTATCTGATCATTCCCTTTAAAGGCTAAAAAATACCCCATTGTACGTATTTAGCACATTTTGTTTATCCATTCATCTTTAATGGGCATTCAGGTTTTTCCACCTTTTGCCTACTGTGAAGTATGCTGCTATGAATATTGGTGTACAAACAGTTGTTCGAGTCCCTGGTTTCAGTTCTTTTGTGTACATACTCAGAAGTGGAATTGCTGAATCATATGGTAATTATATGTTTAATTTTCTGAGAAAGCACCATACGGTTTTCCACAGCAGAGGCACCGTTTTACATTTCCACCAGCATTATACAAGGGTTTCTATTTCTCCGTATCCATGCCAACACGTTGTTTTCTTATTTTGTTTTGAGACAGGGTCTCACTCGCCCAGGCTGGAGTGCCGTGGCATGATCATGGCTCACTGCAGCCTCAACTTCCTGGGCTCAAATGATCCTCCCACCACAGCCTCCTGTCGCTGAGACTGTAGGTGTGCACCACCACACTTGACTAATTTTTTGTAGAGATGGGTTTTTGCCCAAGCTGGTCTCGCCAGCCTCAGCCTCCCAAAGTGCTAGAATTACAGACATGAGCCACAGACCAAGCCCTGTGTTTTTTTGTTTTTTGTTTTTGAGACAGGGTCTCGCTCTGTTGCCAAGGCTGGAGTGCAGTGGCACAATATATGTCTCACTGTAGCATCGGCCTCCTGGGCTCAAGTGATCCTCCTGCCTCAGCCTCCCATGTAGCTGGGACCACTGGCACACACCACCACACCTGGCTAATCTTTGCATTTTTTGTAGAGATGAGGTCTCACTTTGTTGCCCAGGCTGGTCTCGAACTCCTGAGCTCAAGCTATCCTCCTGCCTTGGCCTTCCAAAGTGCTGGGATTACAGGTGTGAGCCACCCTGCCCACATGTTTTGTTTTTATAATAATGGATGTGAAGTGGTTATATACTTTTAAAAATTAAACAGTGAGGTCGGGCACAGTGGCTCAAGCCTGTAATCCCAGCACTTGGTGAGGCCAAGGCTAGAGGATCACCTGAGGTCAGGAGTTCGAGACCAGCCTGGCCAATATGGTGAAACTTAGTCTCTACTAAAAATACAAAAATTAGCCAGGTTGTGGTGGCGCACACTTGTAATCCCAGCTACACGGGAGGCTGAGGTGGGAGAGTCGCTTGATCCCGGGAGGCGGAGGTTGCAGTAAGCTGAGATTATGCCGCTGCACTCCGGCCTGGGTTACAGAGCAAGACCCTGTCTCAAAACATAATAATAATAAATAAACAATGGCCTAAATTGTAACTAACGTAATGTTAACATTTTTCTACATCATTAAGTGTTCTTCAGGGCTGGGCGCGGTGGCTTTCGCCTGTGATCCCACACTTTGGGAAGCTGAGGCAGGGGATCACCTGAGGTCGGGAGTTTGAGACCAGCCTGACCAAAATGGAGAAACCTTGTCTCTACTAAAAATACAAAAATTAGCTGGCCCCGGTGGCGCATGCCTGTAATCCCAGCTACTCGGAAGGCTGAGGCAGGAGAATCACTTGAACCAGGGAGGCGGAGGTTGCGGTGAGCCGAGATGGCGCAACTGCACTCCAATCTGGGCAAAAATAGCAAAACTCTGTCTCAAAAAAAAAAAGAACAGTTCTTCAATAATGTCATTTTATTGGCTGTGCAGCATTCCACTGAATAAGATATACCATAACTTAACCAATTCCCTATTATTAGAAACTTAGGTGTTTCCAAATGTTTGGCATTATAAGAGTGCTGTGTATTCATATTTTAGACTTTGCTTTACATTTGCTTATAAATTCCTAACGGTGATATTGCTGCATCATCGAGCATAAACTTTTTTAAAGTTTTGAAATCAATGTCCATTTTAAAATGAAGTTTAAAAGAGGGATGGGAGGACAGAAGGAATTGCTACTGCTGCTACACACTTAACACCCAAGCAAACATCTATTGAATCAGTTGAGAAATTCCCACACACAATGTAAAGAGTGAGCATTGTCTGTTAGTCCTCCAACAATTTGTCTTTCACCATTGACCTACATTGAAACCTTCAGCTTAGGAAAAGAATGTAGGAGCCTCTTAATGGAAGGCTAGATTCAGTGGTACTTGGGGTGCTGAAATTGTGTGTAAGTATTTTCATCTCTGTAGTTCACTACTGGATCCAGGACCAATCTAAATCCTTCTCACTTTGTCCACTACTGAAATATGATGCTATCTCTGTGCTGGAAGTTGCAGAAGTATTTAAGAGTACCCAAGAATAACACAAATGAGAAAATAAACTGAATAATAAGTTCAGTACGAGGAAACATCCAAGAATAAATGACGAGGTAGTAGCTTTCTTCCTTTGGAAGAAATTTTTTTTTTTTTTTTTTTTTTTTGAGACAGTCTCCCTGTCACCCAGGCTGGAGTACAGTGGTGCAATCTCAGCTCACTGCAACCTCTGTCTCCCGGGTTCAAGTGATTCTCCCCCCTCAACTTCCCAAGTAGCTGGGACTACAGGCATGCGCAGGGACTACAGCCGTGTGCTACCACACCCTGCTAATTTTTGTATTTTTGGTGAAGACGGGGTTTTGCCATTTTGGCAAGGCTGGTCTCAACTCCTGACCTCAAATGATCCACCAGCCTCTACCTCTGCCTCCCAGAGTGCTGGGATTTCAGGTGTGAGCCACCATGCCCAGCCCAGAACTTATTATTAATTGGTATAGCTTATGCCCTGCCAAAGCCTTAGACTTGGGAATCCTGAACAAACTTCAGTTATGTCACTCTATTACTCAGATACCTTGAGCTACCCAAGGGCTTCCTGGTCAATCCAAACCCTCTTGCCTAGCACTCAGTATTCTGGCTTCCCCTGACCTCTCTGCATCCTGACTGCCCCAGCATGAAGCCTTCCATTCCATCCAAACTGACCTATTTCCTTTATGCCAAACAAGCAGCGTATATTCTGGAAAAATCTTTGGACTTGGAGTTACACAATGTGGATTTGAACCCTGGGTCTGCCATTGCTTTATTAGGACCCTGGGCAAAATACTGAATCTTGCTGCGCTTCGGTTTCCTCATTTGTAAAACAGGGATAACAAAGCCTAATTTGTTGTACTATTATGTATATGTTAAACTGGACAACAGTATGTAAAAGAAGCTAGCACAGTGTTGGATATATACTGAGTGTTTGATGGATAATACAAAGGTCTTGTTTGGCCTCTGAGCCTTTGCTCCAAACTGTTCTCTTTCTGAAAAAGTCTTCTCGTATCTGAATCCTGCCCATCCATCAAAGCAAATATGTTTTATCCCTCTTGAAAGCCTTCCCACACCAATCCTAAGCACTCCCTGACTTTTCTGTTGATTTGGCATTAGTCAGTACTACCTAGTGTTGGTCATACTTTTGACAGTGTGTTTTTCTTCTCCAAGTGACCTGTCAAGGAGTCAAACTTTGTACTTTTTGTTTTTTTGTTTTTTTGGTTTTTTTTTTTTGAGACAGAGTCTCGCTCTGTCGCCCAGGCTGGAGTGCAGTGGCCGGATCTCAGCTCACTGCAAGCTCCGCCTCCCGGGTTCACGCCATTCTCCTGCCTCAGCCTCCCGAGTAGCTGGGACTACAGGTGCCCGCCACCACTCCCGGCAAGCTTTTTGTATTTTTTAGTAGAGACGGGGTTTCAACCTGTTAGCCAGGATGGTCTCGATCTCCTGACCTCGTGATCCACCCGTCTCGGCCTCCCAAAGTGCTGGGATTACAGGCTTGAGCCACCGCGCCCGGCCTACTTTTTTTTTTTTAAAGACAAATTCTCACACTGTCACCCAGGCTGGAGTGCAATGGCAGATCTTGGCTGACTACAACCTCCATCTCCTGGGTTCAAACGATTCCCTGCCTCAGCCTCCCAAGTAGCTGGGATGACAGGCACCCGCCACCATAACTGGCTAATTTTTTGTATTTTTAGTAGAGTAGTAGAGATGGGGTTTCACTATGTTGGCCAGGCTGGTCTCCAACGCCTGACCTAGTGATCCGCCCGCCTCGGCCTCCCAAAGTGCTGGGATTACAGGTGTAAGCCACTGAGCCCGGCTATCTGCCATCTACTATTTCTTCCCCCAACCCCACTTTTCCACCTCCATATCAAGAATGTTTCCCACATAGTAAATGCTAAGTATTTACGTATTTATTTATTTTTGAGACGGAGTCTCGCTCTGTTGCTCAGGCTTGAGCACAGTGGTGCGATCTCAGCTCACTGCAATCCACCTCCCAAATTCAAGGATTCTCCTGCCTCAGGCTCCCAAGTGGCTGAGTTTACAGGAGCACACCACCACACCTGGCTTATTTTTTATTTTTAGTAGAGACAGGGTTTCACCATGTTGGCCAGGCTAGTCTCAAACTCCTGACATCAATTGATCTGCCTGCCTCAGCCTCCCAAATTGCTGGGATTACTGGCGTGAGCCACTGTGCCTGACCCTAAGTATTTATGACTGACCCTTTTCACTTTCCCTGTGCTTCATGACCTGCCTGTGTCAGTAGGTCCATAAGGCTTGCCTCAGTCCTTCTAAATGGACTCTCTCCTGAGGCAGTTTTCAGAGAGCCCTGATATCAGTTTGTCCTAACAATAATTAAAATGAATGCACAGCACCTCCTAGCTTACAACAGTAGCCTGTAAAGTTAACAGAAAGGATATTATTATTCTCATCATCCCTATTTCTCAAAGACTAAGAAAGGTCAAGTGATTTGTCCAAGGACCCAAAGCTAATGTACAGGAAAACTGGAAACTGAACTCGATCTACTGCTTGCAAAGTTCATGCTCATGGGCTCCCATCATAAAACCTTCTTCTGTATTTAACTGTTCATGAACATTTGTTAGTCTCTAAAGTAGTAGTATGGTTGAATTTGAGGTCCTTGCCTAAGAAGAAAATGCCAGTGTTCCTGGGTATAGTAACCACCCAAAGAAACCTCTTCAGTGTTTCTGGGGGCATGAAAGGAACACAAACAATATGCCAGTTCTTGGAGAAACACTCCAGGTGAGAAATTTGTGTGAATTATTTTCTTGGGGCCCAGAATGACACCTGGGCATTGGTAAGAAGGTGCCCTTTCCCCTACACCTTAATTAATTGTGACTCAGAGCAGATCTCTTAGAAATGGTTCCTCTACTACACTTGTTACCTCTTTGGTGACCTTCTGTCCCTATCCCTTAAGGCTCAGGGACTTCTGCTCCAAGCCATGGCTCTGGCACCCCAGGAGGTGTCCCCCTGTGGTCACCATGAACTAGACTCCCTCCAGCAAAGGGCACAACACTCGCCACAGCTCAAGGGCATCTTGGAGTACAGCTGTACACAATCCAAAAGAATCACAGGGGATGCTGATTAGAAGAGATTCAGAGGGACATCCTATCGCTACCCGGTTCTCTAGCACACCCGCATACCTCCCAGCTACACATTTCATCCCGACAGCTCAGCAGACATTCTTCAGACTTAGGGAAGGTGTGAGTCCACAGATAGTTCACCTGCAATCCAAGGCAGAACCATGTCTCTCAGCTTCCTTGGTCACTGAGTAAGCAACACTCTTTTTGTACAGAGTATAGCTCTACCCTTTGTCTCATTAGAAACTCTTAGAAGCCAGCCTTGTATGGTGGTTCAGGCTGTAATCCCAGCACTTTTTTGGGAGGCCAGTGCAGGAGGATTGCATGAGGCCAGGAGTTGAAAGCCAGCCTGGGCAATATGGCAAGACCCTGTCTCTTAAAAAAAATTCTTTTCTTTTCTTTACTTTGTGTGTGTGTGTTTCATTTTTTGTTTTTGTTTTTGTTTTGAGGCAGGTTCTCACTCTGTCACCCAAGCTGAAGTATAGTGGCATGATCACAGCTCTCTGTAATCTCAACCTCCTGGGCTAAAACAATCCTCCCACCTCCGCTTCCTGAGTAGCTGGAACTATAGGTGTGAGCCATCATGCCCAGCTAATTTTTTATTTTTTGTAGTGATGGGGTCTTGCTATGTTGCCCAGGCTAGTCTTGAACCCCTGGGCTCAAGCTATCCTCCTGCCTTGCCCCACCAAAGAAGTGCTGGGATTACAGGCTGAGCTACCACGCCAGGCCAAAAGTGTCTTAAAAACAAACAACTCTAGGAAGCCAAATGAATCCTGACTCAGCTGTTGCTGTAGATTCTGTTAATAACAGTTGCTTAAACTCAACTCTGTCCCCACCATCCCACACTTGGATGCTAAGATCAAAGTTGCATAGTTGCTTCCAGATTCGTTCAATATGCATTTATTGAACACTACTTCCTAGGTAACTTGCCAGGCACTGTGAGAAAAGGGTGAGGTACAGAATCTTCTCATTTTTTTCTCATCCCAATTTCCACAGAAAGTCCTACTCTCTCACAACCAATAAGCCTCATATCAATAGCAAACTCCAAGTTGCACAGAGACTGTCACATTTGCAATCTTCTTGTTTTTCTGAAACAAGCATTGGCATAAACAGTAAAACAGCAACGACTTAGGCCATGCTCTTGCCTATAATCGCAGCACTTTGGGAGGCCGAGGCAGGAGGATTGCTTGAGCTCAGGAATTTGGGACAAGCCTGGGCAACATAGTGAGACCCCCATCTCTATTAAAAAAAAAAAACAACTTATTTATACTCTTAATTATTCTGGGCCAAAAATGGGAGTTTGAACTCAATTCATATACTATTTTTGTAGATTGTTATATGTAATCCTAGGTATCATATTTATCAGGTATCTATTTCCCCATCTCTTTTTTTTTTGAGGCAGGATCTGTCTGTCACCCAGGTTGGAGTACAGTGGTGCAATCTCAGCTCACTGAAACATCTGTCTCCTGGACTTCAGCGATCCTCTCATCTCAGCCTCGCGAGTAACTGGGACGATAGTTATGCACCACCACACCCAGCTAATTTTGTATTTTTTTTTTGTAGAGACAAGGTGTCACCACATTGCCCAGGCTGGTTTCAAACTCCTAGGCTCAAGCAATCTGCCCATTTTGGCCACCCAAAGTGCTAGGATGACAGGCATAAGCCACCTCGCCCAGCCTCCCCACCTCATTTGGTGAAACCCCCTCTCTCTCACTATGCTATTCCTATTAATTTTCCCACACCCTCCATTCTGTCTCAAACACTGAGTTCAAATGTCTCTTCTCCAGTGATCTTAACCTTGGGACTTAGAATTTTCCCCTATTTCTTAACAGTACCTCTCCTCCCTAGCTGTTCTTTAGCATAACATCAACTCAGTCAAATGAAATAAACAAACATTTACAGAGTGAAGGGGAGGGAAAGATGGGAAGGGGACAGCTGTGATTACTGACCCATCCTGCCCCAGCTTTCCCTCATTAGGAATGGTTTTGGGTACAAACTCAGAATGGCAGTTAAGAAGAAAAAAGCCTTGTTTCTTATGCTTTCTGAAAGACCAGCAAGGAACAATTGGAATTTGAAATGTAAAAAACAGTATCATTTACAATAGCACCAAGAAATATCAAAACAAAACAAAAACCACTTAGGCCCAAATCTAACAAAATAAACACAGGATCTATATGAGAAAAACTACGTAACACTGGTGAAGAAAATCAGAGATCTAAATAAAGGGAGAGAGAGTCTATGTTACAAGATCAATATACAAAAGCCAGTTGCTGTCATATACTAAATACCAGAAATGAACAATTGGGATTTGAATTTTATTTTATTTTGTTTTATTTATTATTATTATTTTGAGACAGGGTCTTGCTCTGTCACCCAGGCTGGAGTGCAGTGGCATGATCATAGCTCACTGCAAGCCCCACCTCCTGAGCTCAAACAATCCTCACCTCAGCCTCATGAGTAGCTAGGACTACAGTTGCACGCCACCATGCCTGGCTCATTGAAAAAAAAAAATTTTTTTTTTTCAATAGAGATGGGGTCTTGTTATGTTGCCCAGGCTGGCCTTGAACTCCTGAGCTCAAGAGATTCCTCCTGCTTTGGCCTCCCAAAGTGGAATTACAGGTGTGAGCCACTGTTCCTGGCTGGGATTTGAAATTAAAAAAAAAAAAAAGATAACAATTTATAAGCCTTATTTCTTGGAGTCATGTGGTTCAAGTGAACACCTTAGCTTGGTGATTTGCAGTTTCAACTTGACTGTGTCCTTTAACCAGAAATCCTGGGGTTGTTGAGACCTTTCCATGTAGTAGCCCAGACCTCATCTTCAATTTTGAGTCAAAATGGCTTTTTGAGCGGTTCTAATAGTCCCTGGATTCCTCTGAGGTACTATTTGTTGCCATTTTTTTTCTCCAAGCCTCTCTAATTTAGGCAGCCAGATTTCCCTCAGAGACTTCCATTCCTCATTTTCAAACCTTTCTGCCTCTTTTTCTTCCAGCTGGTTCCTGAACTTCAGTCTGACATTTCCAGCAGTACCTCCAGCCTACAGCCAGTGTCCTGCCTTTGTGGCCTGTTTCCCGGCCATTGTCTGGCTTCTCTGTTCTTCATTCCCCTTTATCTCTACTCCTTCCCTGCTCCTCCCCAGTGCACAGGTCAGACATTTAAGGGTGGACGCCTCATGGACAACTCTGATTTGAGTTGTTTTCTCTGAAACAGATATTTGCATATGTGACCCCTCCCCCCGGCCCTCCCACCCCCCGGCCATTTACCATATGGCTTTTCCTCCATCCCAGCCAGAGGAACTCTCAAATTCATACATATTTTTGGAAATGAAGTTTTCCCCAGATGGTCTCTCCAAAGCACCAAAGCAAGGTCAGAGTTTGTGCATTCCTTCAAAGGTTCTGGGCAGGGGTTAGAATTACTCGTGTTTTCTTACTCCCATCAGCAGTTATTTTGTCAGTGCACCTGATAATGGGACAAAACCTGATCTTTCTTAGCTAAAAACACACCAGAGTTTGAGGGAGATGTCGAACCATAAACTGGTGTCCCCAGGGAAAGGAGAGAAACCTGCTCAGTTGCTCAAATAATTTCAAACCAAAGCCCCTAAGGATACTTCCACAGGGAGAGAAAAAGAGTATGAATATTAGAAAGATGATAAGCCAGGTGTGCTGAAAAGTTTTCTTAGTCATTCTTAGCTCTAGAAGGGGATGGGGGCAGCCCCACATCTCTACTGGGAAACATACTTCCCCTTTTAAATCAGGAAAGAAAAAAACAACAACATAGCCCCAAATAGAGAATGTTTTCTTTTGTAACTGGAAGCAAACATTGCTGATGGCTTTAACAGCTGTCTGCCAACGTGGCCTGAGCAGCAGGCAGCTCAAACATTTTCTGAGATCAACACATGTACAGACGTACAGTATATTAGGTCAAATTATAAATCCAGGAATAAAAGAACAAACAAACAAGCTTCAGCTTTCTCTAGGCTTCTGCGCCCAACACCAGCTAAATTAGCCTCTGAAGCAGAGGAATCTGGATTCCAAGAAGGCAGGTCTCCCAAAAGTTCAAGTCAAACTTCCCTCTAGTAGGAAAAGAAGGTGCCGTTGTAGATTAACTTGCTGATGACTGACCAGGTCCGGGCTGCTGGGCCTGGCCTAGCCAAGGCTTCCCTGTGTCTTAGCCCAGCAGACTCTGAGGATGTGCAACAGGTTAACGTTAGGCCTGCCATTGACTTGATCTTTGACCCCAGTAAATCATTTAATATGCCATGTGCCTTTGTCCATATGTTAATGTTTTGTGTAATTTGGATGAGAATTCCAGCAAGTCTGGGTGTGCTACCCATTAGGACTAAATCTTTCCCTTTGGAGCTTCTAGGAGGAACCTTCTGGATAGCTACATTGCAGAAAGCTGAAGTATCTCGATGAACCAAATTGAAATGCCTACAGATGGTAAGACCAGCCTTGCCTGAACTGTGACTGAGAAGTGAAAGAATGAATTTTTTCCTTTGTTATCAAAACCGACACAAAACTTTTAGTTTTGCCTTAGGGCAAGAAACCCACCAGAATGTAATAGGCGGGAGAATACTGGCTTCCACCACTCTACTAGTTATGTGACCTTGAACAAGTCACGTTGGCTAAGCTTCCACCGATGTTAGTGGGTCATGAAATCAGTGAAATAGACTGGAACTAAAAAAAAAATTTTTTTTGAGATGGAGTCTTGCTCTGTTGCCCAGGCTGGAGTGCAGTGGCTCGATCTCAGCTCACTGCAACCTCTGCCTCCTGAGTTCAAGCGATTCTCCTGCCTCAGCCTTTCGGAAGCTGGGATTACAGACTCCAGCCACCAAGCCCAGCTAATTTTTGTATTTTCAGTAGGGACAGGGTTTCACCATGTTGGCCAGGCTGGTCTCGAACTCCTGACTTAGGTGATCCACCTGCCTCGGCCTCCCAGAGTGCTGGGATTACAGGGGTGAGCCACGGCGCCTGGCTCTAAAAATATTTTAATAAAATAAATTGAGTAGAGTAGAAAATACCAGGACTTAGTCCACAGTAAGGGGAAGTGCATGTGTGTATGTATGCTTCCTGGGGTCATAATGAACAATAAACATTCTACTATAGGATACTAACAAAAAAGTTTTCAAGCCAGTGGCTTAGCCCAGTGGTCCCCAACCTTTTTGGCACCAGGAACAGGTTTCGTGAAAGACAGTTTTTCCATGGATGGGGCGGAGGGGCTGGTTTTGGGATTAAACTGTTCCGCCTCAGATCATTAGTTAGATTCTCGTAAGGAGTGGACAACCTAGATCCCTCACATGCACAATTCACAATGGGGATCACATTCCTATGAGAATCTAATGCCGCCAGTGATCTGATGGGAGATGCAGCTCAGGCAGTAATGCCCGCTGCTCACCTCCTGCTGTGTGGCCAGGTTCCTAACAGGACACAGACTAGTACCAGTCCATGGCCTAGGGGGTTGGGAACCCCTGGCTGAGATCATACAGCTTCAATCTCCTTGCCTATTTGTTGGAAATAATTTATTTTATATGCATACATAGATATACATGCATATACAAATACACATGCATCTAATGGGTACCTACTCTGTGTCAGGCCCAGTGAGGCGTGTGTGAGGTATACAGGCATGACAAGGTCCTGTCCCTGTGGAGCATTGGCTAGTCAGGGAGCCTATCATAAAATACTGGCATAATTATTTCACTACCATTGTGATTAGGGCCACAAAGAGACTTACAAAGGGAGAAGAGAGTGTGTCGCAGGGTTCCTGACCTGGGCGGCAAGACCAGGGCCAGCCTTCCTGAGGAAGGGACATAGAAGGAGGCAGAGAGTGATGCAGGCAAAGAACTGGGGGCATCCCAGGCTGAAGCACCAGCAAGTCTGAGCAGACCCTGAAGAAGGAGTAAACCATGCTGGGACTGCCCCAAAGGCTTCTGTGAGGACGACCAAGGGTGGTGACAGCCAGCGACCAAGGGTGGTCACAGCCAGCGGAAACACAGTTTCCGTGAACTGTAGAGTGTTATTCAAATTTGACCTATTATTTAAAACAATGAATATAAACATGCCTTAAAGGTGAGTTTAGCAGGGTGTGGTGGCTCATGCCTATAATCCCAGCACTTGGGGAGGCCAAGGAGGGTGGATCACCTGAAGTCAGGAGTTCATGACCAGCCTGGCCAACATGGTGAAACCCCATCTCTACTAAAAATACAAAAAAAAAAAAAAAAAATTAGCTGGATGTAGGGGTGGGTGCCTGTAATTCTGGCTATTCAGGAGGCTGAGGTAGGAGAATCACTTGAACCTGGGAGGCGGAGGTTGCAGTGAGCCTAGATCATATCATAGAACTCCAGCCTGAGCTACAGAGTGAGATTCTGGTTTTTTTTTTTTTTTTTTAAAAGGTGAGTTTAAGCATCCTTTCAATGACTCTTTGCCGGATTCTGTTCTAGGTTCTGGGAATACAGTATTCAGTAAGACAGACCCTCTGTCCTCCATAAACACAGAGAATGGTGACTTCAAACAGTGGTAAATGCTATAGTGAAATACAAAATTTGGCAGAGGAATAGAGAATAATGGAGGCAGGGGAGGTTCTAGACAGGAAGGCAGGACTCTCTGAGTGGGTGAAAACCACATATGAATAAACTACCTGCCATCCTCTGACAATGTGACTTTGGATACATCACCTAACCTTTCAAGACTCTGTTTCCTCATCTCACAGGACTCACCTGAGAATTAAATGATAAAAGAAATGGAAGGCCTCCAAATACAGGTTTGAGTGAATAATGTTAAACAGTGAATATTTAATAAATGCTAAATAATCGAGTGCTTTAATCAAGAACGAAAGTCAGAAGTTTTTTTTAACAGTCCGGGTGCAGTGGCTCATGCCTGTAATCCCAGCACTTTGGGAGACTGAGGCAGGTGGATCACTTGAGGTCAGGAGTTTGAGACCAGCCTGGCCAACATAGTGAAAACCCATCTCTACTAAAAATACAAAAAAGTTAGTGGGGTGTGGTGGTACACACCTGTAATCCCAGACACTCAGGAGGCTGCGGTGAGAGGATTACTTGAATCTGGGAGGTGAAGGTTGCAATGAGCTGAAATGGTGCCACTGAAACCTCCACCTCCCAGGTTCAAGCAATTCTCCTGCCTCAGCCTCCCAAGTAGCTGGGATTACAGGCACACGCCACCAAACCCAACTAATTTTTGTATTTTTAGTAGAGATGCTTTCACCATGTTGGCCTAGATGGTCTTGAACTCCTGACCTCAAGTGATCCACCTGCCTCAGCCTCCCAAAGTGTTGGGATTACAGGTGAGAGCCACCACATCCAGTCGAAAAAAGGTTTTTTTAATTAAAATAATAATAATAATAATAATAATAATAGAGTGCTACTAATCTGTCATTTAAGATACTAGGAATATGCTTAGAAAGATGTAGAATAGGCCGGGCGCAGTTGCTCACGCCTGTAATCCCAACACTTTGGGATATGCATACATAGATATACATACATATACAAAGGAGGCCAAGACAGGGGATCACCTGAGGTCAGGAGTTCAAGACCAGCCTGACATGGAGAAACCCCGTCTCTACTGAAAATACAAAAATTAGCCAGGTGTGGTGGCGCATGCCTGTAATCCCAGCTACTCGGGAGACTGAGGCAGGAGAATCGCTTGAACTCGGAAGGTGGAGGTTGAGGTGAGCTGAGATAGTGCCATTGCACTCCAGCCTGGGCAATAAGAGTGAAACTGCATCTCAAACAAAAAAAAGAAAAAGAAAAAGAAAAAAAGAGAAATATGTAGAATGACAAGAAGGAAAAATTAGGCCTTCTATTTTCAGACAGGCTAGACAAATCCTGCAAAAGTATTCATTATTGAACTCTGTGACAGTTGGGTCCTCTGGGCAGCAGTTGCAGAGACGAAGTAAGATTTTGGGGGTTGGGGGCAGTAACCCCTGTGAAAGTTAAATGAGGAAGGAAGCAGAATTGGGTAGGAAAAACCACAAACCATGATGTAGCATGTATCAGAACTTCCTTCCTTTTAAATGCTGAATAATATTCCATTGTATGAATATATCCCATTTTATTTATCTATTCATCCATTGATGGACATGTGGGTCACTCTCACCTTTCGGCTGTTGTAGATAATGCTGCTATGGTCCTGGGCGTACAAATGGCTGCTTGTTACTCTGCTTCCAATTTGTTTGTGTATATACCCAGAAGTGGAATTGCTAGGTCACATGGTACCCATATGGCTATTTTTTTATTTTTTGAGGAATCTCCATACTATCTTCCATAACATCTATATATACCATGTTAAATTCCCACCAACAGTGCACAAGGGCTCCAATTCCTCCACATGCTCACCAACACTTGTTATTTTCTGGGTGTATTAGTCCCTTCTCACGCTGCTATAAAGAACTGCCCAAGACTGGATAATTTATTAAGGAAAGAGGTTTAATTGACTGACAGTTCTGCAGGGCTGAGGAGGCCTCAGGAAACTTACAATCATGGTGAAAGGGGAAGCAAATATGTCCTTCTTCACATGGCAGCAGGAAGTAGAAGTCCTGAGCAAAGGGGTAAAGCCCCTTATATTAATAAATCCATCAGATCTCGTGAGAACTCACTCACTATCATGAGAACAGCATGGGGGTAACTGCCCCCATGATTCAATTACCTCCCACAGGGTCCTTCCCATGATACATGGAGATTATGAGAACTACATTTCAAGATTAAATTTGGATGGGGACATAGACAAACCATATCACTGAGTTGTTTGTTTGCTTGTTTGTTTGTTAAATAGTAACCACTCTAGCCAGGCTGGCATGCAGTGGCACAATCATAGCTCACTGGACTCAAGCAATCCACCCGTCTCAGCTTCCCAAGTAGCTGGTACTATAGGCATGTGCCACCAGGCCCCGCTAATACATTTTTTGTAGAGATGTGGTCTTGGTATGTTGCCCAGGCTGGTCACAAACTTCTGGTCTCATCCTTGTGCCTTGGCCTTTCAAGGTATTAAGATTACAGGTGTGAGCCACTGCGCTTGGCCTTGAGCATCTTTTTATGTGCTTATTGGCCATTTGAATATCTTCTTTGGAGAAATGTCTATACAAGTCCTTTGCCCCTTTTTTTTTTTTTTTTTTTTTTGAGACAGAGTCTTATTCTGTCACCCAGGCTGGAGTGCAGTGGCACAATCTCGGCTCACTGAAACCTCCACTTCCTGGGTTAAAGCAATTCTTCTGTCTCAGCCTCCTGAGTAGCTGCGACTACAGGTGCCCGCCACTGCACCCACTGATTTTTGTATTTTTAGTACAGACAGGATTTCACCATATTGGCCAGGCTGGTCTTGAACTAATGACCTAGTGATCCACCCACCTCAGCCTCCCAAAGTGCTAGGATTACAGGCGTGAGCCACCATGCCCGGCCCCTTTGCCCTTTTTTTTTTTTTTTTTTGATAAGGAGTCTCATTCTGTTTTCCAGGCTGGAGTGCAGTGGCATGATCTCGGCTCACCACAACCTCCACCTCTCGGGTTCCAGCAATTCTCCTACCTCAGCCTCCAGAGTAGCTGGGATTACAGGTGCACACCACCATACCTAGCTAATTTGTGTATTTTTAGTAGAGACAGGGTTTTACCATATTGGCCAGGCTGGTCTCAAACTCCTGACCTCGTGATCTGCCTGCCCTGGCCTCCCAAAATGCTGGGATTACAGGCGTGAGCCACCACACCCGGCCTCCCTTTGCCCATTTTTAAATTGAATTGTTTGTCTTTTTGTTGTTGAGTTATCACCTCAGGTGATCCGCCCGCCTCGGCCTCCCAAAGTGCTGGGATTACAAGTGTGAGCCACTGCACCTGGGCATGTGTCCTCATTTTGTAGATGAATCTCAGAGGGGGCAAGTAACTTGACAGAGCTATTAAGTGGCAGAGCTGAGTTGGACACCAGGCAGTAAGCTCTACAGCTTGAACTTTTAACCACCCCCCGAACCCCTTTTCTTACCCAGCTCTTCTCTGGCACTTTTAGCCTTCTAAAAAGTCACATATTGGCCAGGTGTGGTGGCTCATGCCTATAGTCCCAGCACTTTGGAAGGACAAGGCACTTTGGACTTTCGAGCCCAGGAGTTCAAGACCAGCTTGACCAACATAGCAAGACCCATTCTCTACCAAAAAAAAAATAATTAGTAGGGCATGGTGGCACATGCACCTGTAGTCCCAGTTACCCAGGAGGCTGAGGCAGGAAGATCACTTGAGCCTAGGAGTTTAGGCTGCAGTGAGCTATGATCACATCACTGCACTCCAGGCTGGGTGACAGTGTAGGGCCCTATCTCTTAAAAAAATAAATAAAAAAGAAGGGCTGGGCGTGGTGGCTCATGCCTGTAATCCCAGCACTTTGGGAGGCTGAGGCAGGCGGATCACGAGGTCAGGAGATCGAGACCATCCTGGCTAACATGGTGAAACCCCGTCTCTACTAAAAATACAAAAAAAATTAGCCGGGCGTGGTGGCGGGCGCCTGTAGTCCCAGCTACTTGGGAGGCTGAGGCAGGAGAATGGTGCGAACCTGGGAGGCGGAGCTTGCAGTCAGCCGAGATCGCACCACTGCATTCCAGCCTGGGTGACAGAGCAAGACTCCCTCTCAAAAATAAAATAAATAAATAAATAAATAAGAAAACAAAAGTCACCTATTAACTTTTTAAAAAGTAAAGACTTTATTTTCCCTATCATCCCAGGTCTCTAGAAAAATCATTCTCTTCTTTGATCTTTATTTCAAGAACTTATTTCAACTTGCTAGGATTGCCTATAACACATTGTACTGTGGCTGCTTCCATATGTGACTATCCATCTCCCTCCACCCTAGCTCCAACCCTCCTTCCCTAGTAATAATAAACTGTGAGCTGTTTGAGAGACTATGTCTAAATATCCACATAGTGCAGCGCTTAAGAGTGCAGGCTTAGAGACCAGACTGATGGGGAAGAAGCCTGTTCTGCCACTTACTAGTTATATGACCTTAGGATCTTTCCTTAATCTTTCTAAGCCTCTGTTTCTTTATCTGTAAAATGGGACTAATAATAGAACCAACACCTCACAAGGTTGTTGCAAGGATTAATGTAGATAACACAGTAAAACACTTAGGATAATGTTTAACACAAACTAAGAACAAGATAAAAGTTGGCAAATACTCTATGCTGGAAAAAAATAAAACCAGAATAAACACTCAACACACTACCAAGTGGAAGAAAAATTGTATGGTGTTTGTTTTGTTGCTTTTTTTTTCTAAGGCAGAGATGAGTAGGCTTCAGCCACTTGGTTTTTCTTTGTTTAAAATGCACTATTGGCAGCATCACCTTCAGCCACAGTCTTTTATAGAAGGAAGGGATTGGTCAGTAAGGGATGACCCAAGGGGGTACCAGAATCCCCAAATGACTTTCCCTTTCCTAAGGCTGAAGGCTCCGTGCTGCTTCTGCTTGGACTTAGGCCATGCCAGTCCTCCTCCTCTTCCTTTCTTTCTTTTTTTCCCATCCCTCCCTCCCCACTTCAAACCCTGGGAAAAAAAAAATGAAGAGAAGCACACCAACCAAGAAGCCTTTTCACTTCATTGTGTTTTCCAGCTAGACCTGAACAGACGGCAATCAATTCAACTCTCTCTCACCCTCCCTTCTCTCTTCTTCTCTCATGTCCTCTTTGTGTGTGTGTTTTTTTTCTCTTAGACTGTGTCTTCACGCTTAGGAAAAAGCAGCTAGCTCCCAGCAGTATGAAGATGCAAGAAGCTGCAGTTGCCTGTAGCAAACACAATCTGATTGTAACAGGTCCTCATGGCCCTTGGTACATGGAAAGGTAGACAAGCAGGGAATCCTGTTTGGATTCTCTGAGAAACTTCTCAGCTTGACCACATCTGTTCCAACCTAGGTTTGGCTACAAGGAGTCACACAGAAAACCTTGCTTTCCTACTTCCTCTGGCCAGGAACCTTCTGAAGTTTGCCCCATCCCCAAGCAAGGAGTTTTCATTCCAAGCTTGAGCAAATCTGGCCTGTTGGACTTGAAATCAATGAGTGTGAAGGAGGAATACACCTTTTCCATTTTCAAAGCAGCCTAGTGGGATTTTGTTTTTTTCCAACAGGGTAACTCCAAATTGGTAGGGCTTTCAAAGCTACAAATTTCCATGTCCCCAGCCCAGCCCTCATTGAAGAAAAATTTCCTGGTTAGGTTGGCATGTGTGGAAGTTTTAGGTGTGCAAGTGAGAAATGTTGAACAAATAGTTAAACCTGAGCTATGGATCAAACTAGTCTAAACAAGATTCTCCCCTATCCCCATGCTGTACTAGTTACACTCCTTAATTCCTACCCCAAACATATATTCAAAAATAGCTGCTATTTGTCAAACACCCAGTAAGTACCAGGAACTGAGCTACATGTTTTATTTACTTACATTACTCATTTTGTCTTCACAACTATGCAAGGTAGAAATTATTTATTGTTTCTTTTCTTTTTTTGCTCTGTTGCCCAGGCTGGAGTGCAACGGAGCAATCTTGGCTCACTGCAAGCTCCGCCTCCCGGGTTCACACCATTCTCCTGCCTCAGCCTCCCAAGTAGATGGGACTACAGGCGCCCGCCACCACACCCGGCTAATTATTTTTGTATTTTTAGTACAGATGGGGTTTCACCGTGTTAGCCAGGATGGTCTTGATCTCCTGACCTCATGATCCACCCTCTTTGGCCTCCCAAAGTGCTGGGATTACAGGCGTGAGCCACTGCACCCGGCCTTATTGTTTGTTTTCTAAGGCACAGACAGGTTAAGCAATTTCCCCAAAGTCACTCAGTTCAAATCTTATTCCAACAATAACATGAGTGAATCTTAAAATCATCATGCACAGCAAAAGAAGTCAGACAACAAAAGAGTATGTACTCTATGGTTTCATGTATATGGTATGATAGAAAGTGCAAATTAATCAATAGTCATAGAAAGCAGACCAGTGGTTGCCTGAGGATGGGGCAGAGGAGAGAGGGATTACAAAGGAACATGAAGAAACTTTAGGGTATGATGGAAATGCTGATAATCTTGATTGTTATAAGATTGTTATAATGGTTTTGCAGGTATAAGCATATGTCAAAACTGACCAAATTGTACACGTTATATATATGCAAGTTAATGTGCCTCAAGTATATCTTGATAAGGTTGAGACAAGGTACAAAAAAAGCTGGATGCGGTGGTGCCTGCCTGTAATCCCAGCAACTAAGGCTGAGGCAGGAGGCTCACTTGAGCCTAGAGTTCAAGACCAGCCTGGTCAACTTAGTGAGACTCCATCTCAGAAAAAAAAAAAAAAAAAAGAGCTGAACATTACCCTGATCTGATCACTATACATTACATGATCAAATACCACTATGTACCTCATACATATGTACAACTATTATTTGTTAATTTTTTTAAAAAGCATGGGGGGCCGGGCATGGTGGGTCATGCCTGTAATCATAGCACTTTGGGAGGCTGAGGCTGGCTGATCACCTGAGGTTGGGAGTTCGAGACCAGCCTGACCAACATGGAGAAATCCCATCTCTACTAAAAATACAAAATTAGCCGGGTGTGGTGCCGCATGGCTGTAATCCCAGCTACTGGGGAGGCTGAGGCAGGAGAATCACTTGAACCTGGGAGGTGGAGGTTGCGGTGAGCCGAGATGGTACCATTGCACTCCAGCCTGGGCAAAAAGAGTGAAACTCTATCTCAAAAAATTTTAAAAAAAAAAGCATAGGAGTAACTTTATCAATTTGTTTTGTGAATCTGACTTACATGCAAATCCTTGGGACCTTGAATAAATGTACAGATCCTTATCATGTTCTAAATGAAATCATCCCCCCCAAAAAGCATAAAAATATCCCATCCCTAATCATTTCTACAAATGCATGTACTCTTCGTTATGTCTGATATCATAGGGCTTAGCCAGACTCTGGTTCAGACTTTTATTTTATTTTATCATTATTATTTTTGAAACAGTTTCACTCTGTTGCCCAGGCTAGAATGCAGTGGTGCGATCTCAACTCACTGCAACCTCCACTTCCTGGGTTCAAGCAATTCTCTGCCTCAGCCTCCCGAGTAGCAGGGACTACAGGTGTGCCCCACCATGACTGGCTAATTTTGTATTTTTAGTAGAGATGGGGTTTCTCCATGTCGGCCAGGCTGGTCTCAAACTCCTGGCCTCAAGTGATCTGCCTGCCTCAGCCACCTAAAGTGCTAGGATTACAGGCATGAGCCACTGTGCCCGGCCAGGTTTAGACTTCTGTGCTGTTGTCTCTGGGTCCTGTTGGGGTGAGAGGACCTAGCTGTTACTGGTTTTTCTCACTGGAAATTCCAATTAGTGAGGCCTATGATTCTAGAAATTCTTTTGCAGCACTCACAGTTAGGTCTGCTACAATGTCAATGTGATGCTAATGATTATTTAAACCAGCAGTTCTCAAAATTTTGGTGTACGGGTCCTTTCACACTCATGAAAACTATTGAGGACACCACAAAGCTTTTGTTTATTGTTGGTAATATCTATCAGTATTTGCTCAGAAATTAAATCTGAGAACTTTTAAAGACAGTTAATTCATTTTAAAAAATAATAAACCATTACATATGACATAAATAACATTTTAATTAAACATAATTATATTTCCCAAAAAAATAAAGTGTCCCATTGTTTTGCATTTTTGCAAATTTAATTTCTGATTCCATAGAAGATCTGCTTCTCCTATTTGCTTCTTCAATCTGTTGCAACGTCACATATTGTGTAGCATCTGGAAAATTCCACTGTCTACCTGTGAAAGAATGAGAATGAAAAAGGTAAATAACATCTTAGTATTAATAAGAAAATAGTTTTTTTTTATTTTTTAAGATGGAGTCTCGCTCTGTCGCCCAGGCTGGAGGGCAGTGGTGGGATCTCGGCTCACTGCAAGCTCTGCCTCCTGGGTTCACGCCATTCTCCCGCCTCAGCCTCTTGAGTAGCTGGGACTACAAGTGCCCGCCACCACACCTGGCTAATGTTTTGCATTTTTAATAAAGACGGGGTTTCACTGTGTTTGCCAATATGGTCTCGATCTCCTGACCTCGTGATCCACCCGCCTCGGCCTCCCAAAGTGCTGGGATTATAGGCGTGAGCCACCGCGCCCAGCCAAGAAAATAGTTTTAACCTTGCAGACCCCTGAAAAGATCTTGGGGACTCACAGGGGTCCCCGAACCACACTTTAAGAACTGCTAGGGGTCAAGTGTGGTGGCTCATGACTGTGGCTCAGTCCCAGCACTTTAGAAGGCTGTGGCGGGCAGATTGCTTGAGCTCAGGAGTTCGAGATCAGCCTGGGCAAATTTCCATGGCAAAACTCCATCTCTACAAAAAATACAAAAATTAGCTGGGTGTGGTTGTGTGTGCCTGTGGTCCCAGATTCTTGGGAGGCCAAGGTGGGAGGATTGCTTGAGCCCAGGAAGTTAAGGCTGCAGTAAGCCATGATCGTATCACTGCACTCCAGCCTGGGCAACAGAGCAAGATCCTGTCTCAAAAAAAAAAAAAAAAAAGAACTACTGATCTAAAGTGTTCAGGACCATAAACTATTTATTCCAGTTCTTATACTACCACCCCTACTATTTTACCTCTCCTACCTTGTGAAATCTTGAGAGACAGAGGAAGAAACTGGGGCACCGTGAAGCATCAGATGGAAGGCTGTACTAATAACTCTCCTTCAAAGTCCTTTCCACCCCTGTGAGTCTGTGGCATGGGGTATTTTTCTTTTAAACAAAATCAAGAGAGCCAAAGGCTCAGCAGGACCTAGATGCACAGGATGAGGGGACTAAAGCACAACAATGGAAACATCACAGAGTTTCCTTGTGACCCTCTTGCAGAAAGAGGAACAGCTGCCTCCTCTCAGGGCTTTGCTCTGGTTTACCCCATAGTGGGTGTCAAAGCAAGAACCTGGGGTCCTGAGGGAAGTTCAGACAAATCTGAGCTCTTACCTGTTCCCTAAACAAGTGCTTGCTGGGCTAAAGCCAGCATTGGTCCAAGTCTTCATTCCAAATTGAAAACTTTGGCCCCTGACATGGGGTAGAAAACGGGGCATATATTTAGGAGTCAATAAATTGCAATGTGAATTTTGTTACTCCTTTTTACAGAGTATGCAACCTTGGGTAAATTACTGGACTTCTCTCTCTCTCTCTTTTTTTTTTTTTTTTTGAGACGGAGTCTCGCTCAGTATTCCAGGCTGGAATGCAATGGAGAGATCTCGGCTCACTGCAACCTCCGTCTCTCAGGTTCAAGCAATTCTCCTGCCTCAGCCTCCCGAGTAGCTGGGATTACAGGTGCCCACCACCAGGCCCAGCTAATTTTTGTATTTTTAGTAGAAACAGGGTTTTGCCATGTTGGTCAGGCTGGTCTCGAACTCCTGACCTCGGGTTCTAAGGTGATCCACCTGCCTCGGCCTCCCAAAGTGCTGGGATTATAGGCGTGAGCCACAGCGCCCAGCCTCATTACTGGACTTATCTAAACCTCAGCTTCTTCATCTGTAAAAGGGAAATAATGTCCTTATTTTTTTCTCTTTATTTATTTATTTGTATTTTTTTGGTGAGACAGAGTCTCACTCTGTCACCAAGCTGAAATGCAATGGCGCAATCTTGGCTCACTGCAACTTCTGTCTCCCGGATTGAAGTGATTTTCCTGCCTCAGCCTCCCTAATAGCTAGGATTACAGGTATGCACTAGCATGCCCAGCTAATTTTTGTATTTTTAGTAGAGATGGGGTTTCACCACATTGACCAGGCTGGTCTTGAACACTTGACCTCAGGTGACCCACCTACTTTGGTCTCCCAAGGCACTGGGATTATAGGCGTGAGCCACCACGCCCGGCTTCTCTTTATTTTTTAAAAAGAGATGGCTCTGGGCATGGCGACTCATGCCTGTAATTTCAGCGATTTGGGAGGCTGAGGAGGGAAGCTCACTTGAGACCAGGAGTTTGAGACCAACCTGGGCAACATAGTGGGACCCTGTATCTACAAAAAATACAAAAAAAAAAAAAAGTTTTTTAAATGTCAGGTACAGTAGCTCATGTCTGTAATTCCAGCACTTTGGGAGGCTCAGGTGGGAGAATTGCTTGAGGCCAGGAGTTTAAAACTAGCCTGGGCAAGCCGGGCACGGTGGCTCATGCCTGTAATCCCAGCACTTTGGGAGGCTGAGGTTGCGGATCATGAGGTCAGATCGAGACCATCCCGGCTAACATGGTGAGACCCCGTCTCCATTAAAAATACAACAAATTAGCCGGGCATGGTGGCGGGGGCCTGTAGTCCCAGCTACTCAGGAGGCTGAGGCAGGAGAATGACATGAACCTGGGAGGCGGAGCTTGCAGTGAGCCGAGATCATGCCACTGCACTCCAGCCTGAGCGACAGAGCGAAACTCCATCTCAAAATAAATTAAAATCCCAGCTACTTGGGAAGCCAAGGTAGGAGGATTGCTTGAGACGAGGAGTTCCAGGCTGCATTGAGCCATGGTCACACCACTGCACTCCAGCCTGAGCAACAGAGCAAGACTCCATCTCTAAAAAGAGAGAGAGAGAAATGGGGTCTCGCTCTGTTTCCCAGGCAAGTCATAGTGCACTGCAGCCTCCAACTCCTGGGCTTAAGGGATCCTCCCATCTTCCCCTCCTGAGTAGCTGGGATTACAGATGTGCGCCACTGTGTCCAGCTCATAATATCCTTCCGAAAGGATTATTGCACAGATTCAGTTCAATAATATATGTAAGAAGCCCAGTACCTGGCGTATAACAGAGGCTCACTTTTAATGCCTGTTATACTTTTACAGAAAATCAAAGGGCAAAGTGGAAATGTACCACAGCTTCCAGCATTAGACAGGCCTGGATTTGAATCCTAACAACACTGGCTTTGGGCAAATCACTTCACCCACCTTGTAGAGTTACTGTGAGAGGTGATTGAAATAATGCCTATAAATCACCTGGTATCTAGCCCATGTCCTACAAATGACCACTGTTGCAACTGACCATTTGCATCCGGAGCTATAGGGGACCCCCTCATCCCCAGGGGCAGCCTCTTTGGGGGCTAGCCCTTGGTCCCTGGACACAGGTTAGGATAGCTGGCTCTCAGGCTTCAGAGAGTCCTTTTCCAAAGGAGTGAATCGAGTACTCACTTGGGATTTCCCATTTCCAAATATTCACCAGTTCCCCTGTCTCCAAATATTGCACAGAGGCCATCAATGATAGGGGCGTTAATGTCCAGCGAACCTGTTCCCAAGGCAGAGGGAGAATGGACACTGTGTGTAAACACTTTACTCCACACAGGGGAGAGGCTGTACAGGGGCTCTGGAGTCAAGACTCAAATTCAAATCCTGGCTCTCCCATTTCTGTACTAACTGCGACATAGGGCAAATTACTTGGCCTTTGTAAGCCTACTTTCTCATCTGTAATTGGGAACAATGATAGTACTAGTGCTAAATATGAAAAGCTCTTAGCATAGTACCTGGCACACAGAAAATATCGATCCATTTTATCTATTATTATCACTACTTCTATTATTTTTACAGCCAGATCCCAATGTTTTCACAATAATCCATATATAGCTCACATTCCTACCTAGACATGCTCAGGAAGGGGCAGCATGCCTGTGGAAAAAATTGCTTATTTTCACTTTTATGTACTTTCAAAGGTTTCTTTAGCAAGCACTGGGGACTAGGTAATATAGAAAACTTTCAAAAGAGGGAGAGGAGAGGGAGGAGGAGAGGGAGAGGAGTCGGGGGTAAGGGATGAGAAAGGAGAAAAGACAGGAGAAGCAACGGGAGAAGGAGAAATTTAAAAACTCAAGCTGAGGCCAGGTGCGGTGGCTCATGCCTGTAATCCCAGCACTTTGGGAGGCCGAGGTGGATCACCTGAGGTCAGAAGTTCGAGACCAGCCTGGCCAGCATGGCAAAATTCCGTCTCTACTAAAACCACAAAAATTAGCCGGGCGTGGTGGTGGGCACCTGTAATCCCAGCTACTTGAGAGGCTGAGGCAGGAGAATCGCTTGAACCCGGGAGGCGGAGGTTGCAATGAGCTGAGATCATGCCACTGCACTCCAGCTTGGGTGACAGAGTGTGACTCGGCCTAGAAAAAACAACAACAACAACAACAACAACAAATATCCCAAAACAAACTAACTCAGGACCCAGGAGAAACCACACGTCCTGGAGCTCAAACCACTGGGCCGTGTGACTCGTGCGCTGGGGCAGCAGGGAGCAGAGGGACTAGGAAATCTCGTCTGAGAGGACAGCCAATCAGAAGGCGCTCAGGGGAGTCGGGTCTCTCTGTTGCTGAGGCGACTTGGTCACTGAGGAACCACGTGACTTAAAGGACTTCGGCTCCAGGTACCACCTGTGCCTGCCCAGCAGGGCTCTTGGTTGGGAGGGCCCCCCGAAAATCGTTGGGAAAGTGGAAGGAGAAGGGGAGAGGGGCAGAGCTGTGGAAAGGGTGGAAGATTGTAAGACGGCCCCATGAGGCTGAGAGAATGAATGCGTGCGGGGCTGGGGAGGACCAAGATGAGGACAGGACCTGAAGAAAAGACCCCAGAGATGACTGGCGGTTCTGGGACCTGTGGAAAAGGCTCTCCTTGAAAAGTGTGGCCTTGAAAAGGGTGAGGAATGGATAGTGAGTGCTCGCTGTGTGCCGCTTTACTTGCATTTAATCCTAAGGGATTAATTTGCTCAATTTGCTCATTGTTCCACAGCTGTTAAGTGATGGAGCCAAATTCAACCTCGGGCCTGACTCCTAGATCCTTGGCTGTCTCCCGGGAGGTGCCCGATGGCCTCCCCAGCTCCACACGAGCGCTTGGAATGCTCTGAGGGAAAATACGAATGGAAGGAAAGGTGATGGCGGCGGGAGACATAAGGAGGGAGCAATCAAGACAGGCAAGAGAGGCCTGGCACAGTGGCTCACGCCTGTAATCCCAGCACTTTGGGAGGCCGAGGAGGGCGGATCACCTGAGGTCAGGAATTGGAGACCAACCTGGCCAACATGGTGAAACCCTGTCTCTACTAAAAATAAAACACTGGCCAGGTGTGGTGGCACGCGCCTGTAATCCCAGCTACTCGGGAGGCTGAGGCAGGAGAATCGCTTGAACCCAGGAGGCGGAGGTTGCAGGGAGCCGAGATCGCGACTCTGCACTCCTGCCTGGGTGACAGAGCGAGACTCCGTCTCAGGAAGAAAAAAAAAAAGAAAAGAAAAATAGGGAAGAGAAAGGAAGAGGTTGAGAGAGATAGGAAATGGCGACAAGACTGAAAAAGGATGGAGAGTGAGGAGGACAAAGAAGGGTTGAGGGGAGCCATAGGAAAAGAGGAGTCCACTGAGAAGAAGACAGGATGGAGCCTTGGCGGGATGTCAAAGTGAGCCTGGAGAAGATGGAGAAGGAAACGGAGTGGGGTCTCGGAAGAGTCAGAATCAGCTGGATGTGATCCTAGGCGCTGAGGAGCAAGGGTTGAAGTGTAGTTGGTGTTTGTGATTTATTTTCTTGCTGTGAAAGCATGGACCATGGGGATTGTTATCCATGGAGCTATCAGCCAACTACTCAGCATGGCAAGAATGTCTGCCTGAGGGAAGCTGGAACTGAAGTCTGACTCCTTATGGCTTGAACCGTGTCCGTGTCAGTTTACAGCTGAGGCGGGATTGCCATATTCAGATTATTGGTGCACTGAATGGGATCACCCAGCACATCTTTGCAGAGTCATCGACAGTTTGATCTAAAGTTCTTTTCCCTTTGAATCGTGTTGTGGTCTGTAGGATTTTGGTTTTAAAAAAAAAAAAAAAAAAAAAAAAAAAGATGTATTTTGTTACTAATGTAATGGTTTCACAGTCTTTATTTTTTTTTTCTCTAAAAAATCTGAACAGATCCTGTGTTTGATCTTAGACGTTGTAGACTAGGAAGGGCAGGGTTTTTGTTTGTTTGTTTGTTTGTTTGTTTCCTTCTTGGGTTTTTGCTGGGGCCCTAGAGTTCAATCTCTTGAAGGAATGTTATTGGAGGACATGAACATATCAGAAAGGAAGTAGCAATGGAATAGTATTCAGCAGTAAAAAGGAATGAAGAGCTAGGCGTGGTGGCTCACACTTGTAATCCCAGCACTTTGGGAGGCCGAGGCAGGCGGATCACAAGGTCAGGAGATCGAGACTATCCTAGCTAACACAGTGAAACCCCGTCTCTACTAAAAATACAAAAAAAGTTAGCTAGGTGTGGTGGCGGGCGCTTGTAGTCCCAGCTACTTGGGAGGCTGAGGCAGGAGAATAGCGTGAACCTGGGAGGCGGAGCTTGCAGTGAGCCGAGATCACGCCAGAGCACTCGAACCTGGGCAACAAAGCGAGACTCTGTCTCAAAAAAAAAAAAAAAAAAAAAGGAATGAAGAACTGATGCATGCTACAACATGGAGAAACCTTGAAAAAATTATGCTAAGAGAAAGAAGCCAGTCACAAAAGACCATATATTGTAGGATTCCATTCATATGAACTGTTCAGAATAGAAAAATTCATAGAGACAGAAAATAGATTAGCGGTTGCCAAGGGCTGGGGGACATTGAGGGGAATGAGGGTGACTGCTAAAAAGGTACAGGGTTTCTTTGGGGGATGATGAAAATATTCCTAAAATTCTTGTGGTGATGGTTGCACAACTGTGGATATACAAAAATCCCACCTTAAATGGGTGAATTGTATGGAGCTATTATTATTATTGGAGGCAGGGTTGCCCAGGCTCTGTTGCCCGGGCTGGAATGCAGTGGCACAATCTCAGCTCACTACAACCTCTGCTTCTCAGGCTGAAGCAATCCTCCCACCTCAGCCTTCTGGGTAGCTGGGACTACAGGCGTACACCACCGTGCACAGCTAATTTTTGTATTTTTTGTAGAGAAAGGGTTTCACCTTGTTGCCCAGACAGATCTCAAATTCCTAGGCTCAAGTGATCCACCCGCCTCAGCCTCCCAAAGTGCTGGGATTACAAGTGTAAGCCAATGTACCTGGCCAAATATGTGAATTATATCCAAATAAAGCTGTTACCAAAAAAAGAAAGAAAGCAAACAAAGAAAAGAGGGAGCAAAGAAGTAGAGGTGGTATCATATCTAATTTAGGGAGCATAGAATGGGTCAGTCTGGCTGGCATTTAAAGAAGCAGTTAAGAATGAAGCTGAATCTAAACAACAAAGGGCCAAAGAATTTCACATCAGAGTTTGGACTTCATCTCACAGCTCTGAGCTGCCAAAGATAGTAGCCACTAGCCATATGTGACTACTGAGCACTTAAAATATGGCTAGCCCAAATTGAGGTGTGCTGTAGGCATGAAATACACACCAGATTTTGAAGACATAGTGAAAAAAAGAATGTAAAATATCTCATTAATAACTTTTGCAGTGATTACATTTTGAAATGATAACATTTGGGATTTACTGAGTTAAATAACATGTATTATTAGTGTTACTTTTTGAAATCATGTTTATTTGCAGGGCATAGTAGCACATGAATGTAGTCGCAGCTACTCAGGAGGCTGAGGTAGTAGGATCACTTGAGCCCAAGAGTTTGAGGTCAGCCAGAGCAATACAGCAAGACCCATCTCAAAATAAAATAAAAGTCTATAAAATCAACTGGGCGCGGTGGTTCATACCTGTAATCCCAGCACTTTGGGAGGCCAAGACAGGAGGATTGCTGAGTTCCATATCAGCCTGGGAAACATAGTGAGACTCCATTTCTTAAAAAAAAAAAAAAAAAAAAGAAAGAGAAAAAAAGGAAGGAAATTTAAAATTACTTATGCGGCTCACATTATATTTCTATTGGATAGTGCTATTGTAGATAGTGGGAAGCCATTAAGGATTCTTGAATTACAAGAGGGATTGGCAAATGTTTTCTGTAAAGGGCCAGATGGTAAGTATTTTAGAGCTTGAGGGCCATACAGTCTCTGTTGCAACTGATCAACTCTGCTGTTGTAGGACAAAAGCAGCAATAGACAATAACGTAAACAATTAGTATAGCTTTGTTCCAGTGCAACTTTATGGACACTGAAATATGAATCTCATATAATTTTCACATTATGAAATATTGCTCTTCTTTTGATTTTTTTCCCAATCATTTAAAAGTATAAAAGCCATTCTTAATTTGTGGGCTATATGAAAACAGGTGGTGAATGGGATTTGGCCCCAGGCCATAGTTTACTAACCCACAAGTTAGAGAGTTAAGCTGGAGTCTGAAAATCTCTTTCAACCACCAATACCATTGGTGCTGTCCCCACACACAACCATACAGTGCTTGGAAAATTCCTTCCTCTTTGCAAACAGCATGGATTCGCATAACATTTGATCTGGAAGGGACAGTAGGGATCAAATACTCCTATCTTATCATATTACATTTGAGGAAACTGAGTCTCAGAGAGGTAAACTCACATAAACAAGGTCACATCGCAGTGAAGAGGTTCCAAGTAACGGGAGTAATGGTGAGACTATCCAGCAGCTGGCAAAAAAGGAAGGGTCTAAAGTTAGACTGAGTACCCAGGCTCCATTTAGGGGCTCCAAATTCTAGCTCATTCTTCCGTTTGTTCATTAATTATTTCATTTACCACTTATTCCTTTTATTTTATTTTTTGTCTTTTGAGACAAGAGTCTCACTCTGTTGCCCAGGCAGGAGTGGAGCGGCATGATCTTGGCTCACCGTAAACTGTGCTTCCTAGGCCTCAAGCGATCCTCTGCCTCAGCCTCCTGAGGAGCTGGACCACAGGCATGCAACCACCACACTTGGCTAATTTTTGTATTTTTTGTAGTGACAGGGTTTCACCATGTTGCCCGGGCTGGTCTTGAACTCTTGGGTTCAAGTGATCCACCCACCTCAGCCTCCCAAAGTGGTGAGATTATAGGCAGGAGCCCCCATGCCCGTTTTATTTCTTTTCCTTTCTTTTAACTTTATTTTATTTTTAGAGACAGGGTCTTGTTCTGTTGCCCAGGCTAGGGTGTAGTGGTGTGATCATGACTCACTGCAGCCTCGATCTTCTGGGCTCAAGCCATCCTCCCACCTCAGCCTCCTGAGTAGCTGGGACTATAGGCACATGCCACTACACCCAGCTAATTTTTTATCTTTATTTTGTAGAGACGGGGTCTTGCTTTGTTGCCCAGGCTGGTCTTGAACTCCTGAGATCAAACTATCTGCCTGCCTTGGCCTCCCAAAGTGCTGTGATTATAGGCATAAGCCACCATGCCCGGCCCATCACTTATTTCTTAAGACCGTCTGGATGCCAGGCCCTATGGGAGGCTCTGGAAAATCAGACATTAATTAGATTTGGTCACTGATGTTGAGGAACTCGTAGTATAGAAAAAATGTATTTTAAAACAGATACCTTGAGGGAGGAGGGAGGGCACAGATATGCTGGAAGGGTAAGGGAAAAAATCTCTGAGGAGGTGTCGCCCAAGCTATGATAAGAACAGGTAAAAATTAACCAAGTGAAGGAGGTGCGAAGAGTGTTCTAGGAAAGAAATAGCATGTGCAAAGGCCTGGAACAGCGAGTGCCTCAAACGCTCAGGGAACTCTCAGTAGATCATGGTGTGGAGGATTAAGCAGGAGCCAAAAGTGGAAGAGGTGAGCCTGCAATGTCAGCAGAACCCACAACTTGAAGATCTTCTGTGTGAAGTTAAGAAACTTCATCCTGATCACGGAAAGTGGTGAGGAAACACAGAGAGGCTTTAAACAGGGAAGTAACAGTCAGATTGAGTATTAGGAAAAAATCACATTGGCAGCTTGCCAGGCAGAGAGGAGAGAAAAAGATTCCATGGGGAAAGAACAGCCTGTGCAAAAGGCTGGAAGAACGCAAGGACCAGTTACAGCGAGTGATCTGGTGTGACTCAAGCATGCAATGCATGGCGAGGAGCAAGAAGACAGAAGCCTGGGAGGGAAATGCGTACAGATGGTCAAGGGGCTGAAATTCCCGGCTCAGGAGTTTGGATTTAATTCTTCAGGTACTAGACAGAGGCAAGAATCTCATGGGACTAAGTGTGAAGGTAGGACACAGACCAAAGGTCAAGTTTTCCTAGCTCTGCCATTTATTAGTTAAGCCTTTGTTTCCATAGAGGTACAACGGAGATAACAGCCATGAGGATTAAGCAAAATAATGTATGAAAAGAGCTTATCACTTTTTAAAAGCTCAACGTACAGTAAGCACTTAAATGTTACCTCTGAAACCTATGCAGGACATAATACATCCAAGGGCTCTCAATTCCTACATGAAGATCACAGGACGTTCTGCTGGAGGGAAGACTCTGGGGTGGGATGCCTCTGACCTCTTATTTTTAAACTCTGGCTAAGTTTCTTTTCTTTTTTTTTTTTTAGATGGAGTTTCACTCTTGTTGCACAGGCCGGAGTGCAATGGCGCGATCTCAGCTCACCATAACCTCTGCCTCCTGGGTTCAAGCGATTCTCCTGCCTCAGCCTCCCGAGTAGCTGGGATTACAGGCATGTGCCACCACGCCCAGCTAATTTTGTATTTTTAGTAGAGATGGGGTTTCTCCATGTTGGTCAGGCTGGTCTCAAACTCCTGACCTCAGGTGATCCACCCACTTAGCCTCCCAAAGTGCTGGGATTACAGGTGTAAGCCACTGTGCCCAACCTAAGTTTCTATTTTTTATGTAGAAAATAATTGTGTGAGACCACAACCACCCTCGTTTGGGGATAGTTCTCTTTAAGAAACTCACAGGGGCCCTTTACAGTGGGCACTTGTAATCCCAGCACTCTGGGAGGCTGAAGTGGGAGGATTGTTTGAGCTGGGGAGGTGGAGGCTGCAGTAACCTGTGATCACACTACTGTACTTTAGCATGGGCCATGGAAGCAAGACCCTGTCTCAAAACAGAGGAGCTCAGAAGAACTATACACCACACCTCTGGCATTATGAGTGGCTTTCTGTAAAGGAGAGCACAGAAAGCCAGCAACTCATTTTGAGGGTGGTGGACATTCTCTCCGGGACCTGGGCTCTTTGGGCTCCCATAGTCCTCTCAACCCTGAGTGTCTGTTCACTTCATATACACCTTAAAATGTTCTGTATGTGCAGAATAATTTATATATCATATGTGAGCCAGAAAAAGTATTTTATGTTTGTATTTATAGATATCATTATGTGTCACTTAATAAGGCGGACATGTTCTGAGAAATGCGTCATTAGTGATTTCCTTGTTGTGTGAACATCAGAGTGTTCTTCCACAAACGTAGATGGTACAGACTTCTACATATGTAGTCTATACGGTAGAGCCTATTGCTCCTGGGCTACAAACCTATACAGCATGTGACTGTACTGGATACTGTAGGCAGCTGTAACACAATGACAAGTATGTGTGTATCTAAACATATGGAAACAAAGAGTATACAGTAAAAAAATACAGTATTATAGTCTTATGGGACCACCATCCTATATGCAGCTGTTGTTGACTGAACATCATATGACTTTACATAGAATTGTTCTTAGAACCTGGTTACTGGGTCTTCTCCAGGGTAGGAAATGCTGTGTGTAGAGACAGAGGTTGCAGGGAGATTGCGAGGGGTACAATATTCTGTTGTACCCTTTGACGTACCATGTAAACATATGATCTATTTAAACAAAATTTTTAAAATATGAAAGCATGGCTGGGTGCGGTGGCTCATGCCTGTAATCCCAGCACTTTGGAAGGCCAAGGCAGGTGGATCACTTGAGGTCAGAAGTTCGAAACCAGCCTGGCCAACATAGTGAAACCTCATCTCTACTAAAAATACAAAAATTTGCCAGGCATGATGGTACATGCCTGTAATCCCAGCGACTAATGAGGCCGAGGCAGGAGAATCACCTGAACCCAAGAGGTGGAAATTGCAGTGAGCTGAGATCACACCACTGTATTCCAGCCTGGGCAACAAAAGTGAAACTACATCTCAAAAAATATATATATATAAAATATATATGTATATAATATATAATATGTATATATTTTATATAATATGTATATAATATATTATATAATATGTATATACTATATATGTATGTATTATATATAATATGTATATAATATATATATGAAAGCATTTTTGCTTTCCTATAACAGAAGTGTACCACATCTGCTGTTGGTTTACTCTTCAGTTGTGCCTTCCAGCACCTTGTTCTTTAGTCCAAAGCCAGAGCAGTGAAGGAAAGGGTGACAGTCTTGCATTCCATCCCCCACTGCAGGACTTAGAACCTTTCTGTGACCCAGGTCTCCCAGCTGGAGAACGGGGAGAGTGGCACTTGCCGCATTCCCCACAGGGGTAGCATTGAGAACTGGCTATCTACTGGTAAAGAATTTCAGGATCTGTGAATAAAAGGGAATATATTAACACAAAATACTCCTGCTTTTTAACCCCACATAGTTCTAAGGAAATCTAATACAAAGGCTTGGGATCCACTTACAGTTGCTATACTAGAGGCAAATGTTAATTAGTGACATTGACAATCGTCATTTTCTTTGTAAACCTACTTGGTGACTGGAAGCTGCAGGAATCTTGTTATATGAGCCTTCTGTCTTTGAACAACAAAGTCTCAGTCTGACCTTCCTGAAACAGACAAGAAAGCTGCCCACCTCAATTACAGGCCTCAGCTGAGAATCAGGGTTTGGTGTCCACACAGTCTCTCTAGATTGCCTGGCTGGGTCCAGTGACTGTGTCTTATCTTTTAGCGAGGCTCCCTGTTTCCTCCTCCAGTGCCCTCTTCTATGGTGGGATACACAGAAGGCATTTAATAAATGATGACTGAGCCTGTGGCTGGCTACCTCCCTGCCTTCAGGAGTGCCCTCACTTTATAGATGGGGAAACAAAGGCACACAGAAGTGCAGTACTTTGCTTGAGTTCCTTGTTGGAATACCTGGTTCAGGCAGGAGTCTCAGTTCAACCCGTAATATTCATCTCTTCTACTCTCCGAACAGAGAGTGCTTGAGAAGTTCCAGCATTTCCATCTTCAAAGTCAAGAAATAGGAGAAGCGGTTGTAAAACAAGACCTGAAGCTAAACAGTCTGGGTAGATGACTAAGCCACTGTCCTTCCCCAGGCCTCAGTGTCCCCATCTATAAAATAATGGTTTGGATAGGATGATCTCTCAGATCCCTTTACGTTGCCTATGGGCTGTGTATACCGCCCTGCGTTCACCAGCCAATTGAGGCCATTCTTCTTCTTGCATTTCTTTACCTCCTTGAGTTTCTCATGAGTTTCAAGGGGGCGCTGTGAAACTGGTTCCTGGGCAGCCAGCAGGCCCTTCCTTGGAGCTGCCTGGCTGCTTGGTTTCCCTGCTGGTAACCAAGCCCTCTCTGTCTTTCCAGCAACCCAGACCTTTTCTTATTGTTGCTGTCTGTTTCCATTTGCTCCTTTTATTCTCCAGGTTTTCCTTGACTCTGATGTTTCTCCCCCTGCTGCACAACAAGCCCTTCTGATCTCTGTGAAAGGCAAACCCGTGTCATTCTTCCAAATCATCATTGTATGACATGTTTTTATATCAGCCGGACAAAGGAGCTATTTGATCAGGGGGTATGGTGTGTGATTGTAAGAAATTCAGCTAGTCGGTGGCAACCATTGTTCCCCAAGCGGCTCCCTGACCCCATTCTGTTCCTGGAAAAACTCCCTGAGAGTGGCCTCTATTCATGGAGTAACACCAGTCCCCAGCCGCGCTCCAGGAGCATGCTCAATTCCTAGCAGTGTCACCGATAGCTGCCCGCAGCCACCCTTTAACTCTTTCATCAGCATTAGGTTTCCAACCCCACAGCTGTTATCACGGCCGTGAGCTCAGGGGGTTAGAGATATAGGCATGCTCTCTGCTCTCCCTCTTATCTTGGAGAAATTCAACCTTCCTTTGAAATGGTCATTTGGAAATTACCCGTCTGCTGCTTTCAGCGCAGCAGGCCTGGCTAGCACGCCTGCCCTCCTCGGTTTTCCCCTGAGGATAGCCTCCCAGTGCTGCCAACTCACAAGCCCTGCTGCTCGGTGGCCTCCCTCCTGGTATGGAATCTAGTGGCACCTCAAAACCATTTCTGATTGCCTGAGGTTGAAGTGTGAGGCCCCTCACCCTAGCCTCAGAGTCCTTGCCAGATTGTTCTGGAAATGAGGAAATACTTCCACACACTAATGAATATTACTTACTCAGCCTTCCCTTTTATTTTTTGCAGTACACACTGGGCCCCTATATGTGTAAGACCTTGTGTCAGGTATTGTAGGAGAGACAGAATTGCATAAAAATTGGACCTTGGCCCTAGGAACTCCATCCATTACAAGAAATGAAGCAAGTAGACATGAATCCGTAGAAACATCCATAACATTTAATACTGGGTGATTCTTTGAAGTGTCTTAACACCTAATGGCATTGGAATTTTTCTCTCTTTTTTTTTTTTTTTGAGATGGAATTTCGTTCTTGTTGCCCAGGCTGGAGTGCAATGGTGTGATCTTGGCTTATCGCAACCTCTGCCTCCCAGGTTCAAGTGATTCTCCTACCTCAGCCTCCCAAGTAGCTGGGCTTACAGGCATGCACCACCATGCCCAGCTAATTTTTTTGTATTTTTAGTAGAGACAGGGTTTCTCCATGTTGTTGAGGCTGGTCTCGAACTCCCGACTTCAGATGATCCACCCGCCACAGCCTGCCAAAGTGCTGGGATTACAGGCGTGAGCCACCGCACCTGGCCTCCTGTGTTCATTTTACAGAGACTAGAAAAAGTGGAGGGACCTAAATCACTCAAAGCCAATAGCTGAGCAAAGGCTCAAATGTAGAGTCTCTGATTCATTTTTCTCCTGGTTCATTCTATTAATTCACTGACTGTTCCTTTGCTCCAAAAAGCTGGCAGTAGATTAGACTGTTGTCATTTGTCTGTAACTATTATCAGGAAGTCAAGACCTCAAAGCTAATACAAATTCCAACGCAAGAGTCTAGAATCCTAAATCCTGCTCCTTGGCCTCATCCCCACACCAGTGTTTCTGTGCCTTGACTCAACAGAATGGCCTCTCCAGTAAGAGAATCTCAGCCTATCTCAATTCCGCCTTGGCTCCAGGGAAACACCCACAATACAACAGCTAAAATATTAAGGTCTATACACAGAGTGGCTGAAAATTTTATTGTCCAATGTACTGATTCATGCTACAACATGGATGAACCTTGAAAACATTATGCTGAGTGAAAGAAACCTGACTCAAAAGGCTGCATGTTGTATAATTTTATTTGTATGTGTAGAATAGATAAATCCATAAAGACAGAAGACAGTAGTTGCCAGGGGCTGGGGAGCGGGGGAATAGGGAGTGATTGCTAATGGATACAGGGTTTCTTGTTAGGGTAAAGAAAATGTTCCGGCTGGGAGTAGTGGCTCACGCCTGTCATCCCAGCACCTTGGGAGACTGAGATGAGAGGATCAATTGAGCTCAGGAGTTCAAGACCAGCCTGGGCAACATAGTGAGACCTAGACTCTACTAAATATTAAAAAAATTAAAATTAGCTGGGCATGGTGGCTTGCGCCTGTAGTCCCAGCTACTCAAGAGGCCGAGGCGGGAGGATCATTTGAGCCTGGGAGGTAGAGACTGCAGTGAACCGTGATCACGCCACTGTACTGTAACCTGGGCAACAAAGTAACCCCGTCTCAAAAATAAATAATAAATAAATAAATAATGTTCTAGAATTAAATAATACTGTTGATTATAAAACTTTCTCAGTATACTAAAAGTATGAATTATATACTTTAAAGGGGTAAATTTTGTGGTATGTGAATTATATCTCAATCACAAAAATGGAAAAGATGGAGGAAAAAAATACCACCTAAAAAAAAAGTTTGTCATCCAAACCAGGACTGAGGCACTGTTGTTTTTGAGACAGGGTCTCGCTCTGCTCCCTAGGCTGGGGTACAATGACCCAAACATGGCGCACTGCAGCCTTGACCTCGACCTCCGAGACTCAGGCAATCCTCCCACTTTGACACTTTTGAAGTATTAATAATTACCCTGGGAAAATATGTATAAACCAGGACATATGGTGACTCTAGCTAAGGACAATGAATGAGAGCTCTGTGTGCTCTCTCTGTGTGCCACCTGTCTTTACATCTTCTCTAAGGAGCTTAAGCAAGAGCCTACCCAGCCAAGAATTCTGTGGCCACTGGTGGCCCTAGGGACCATGTGTACTGGTACTCTCAGCTCTCTTTGGCTCTTCTGCTCCCAAATTCGCCATGTCATTTGGAATTCTGCTTCCCAAATAGGACTTCCTTTTTTTGTAATGAGCTTTAAAGATTTACTCTACTCTGACATACATTGGACCTCTGCCTGATCACCAGATTTCCATTCATCCATCCATCCATCCATCCATCCATCCATCCATCCATCCATCAGTCAATTATGTGGTTTCTACTGGTACCAGGCAGTCGGTCAGTATAGCAGCTGAGGAATACAGATGGATAAGTTAAGTTTTCTTCCCTCAAGAAATTCACTTTCTATTAAGAAGGCCGGCATTTTAAGTAGAAGGCAGTGAACACACTTCCAAGCTAGAAGGATGTATTGGGTACAAGAAGGCCCAAAAAAGGACAAGGTTGACTTTTCCTGAAGGTGGAACTTTCCCTATGCCCACCTCTGCACATTCCAGAGAGACTGATGGGACCTCATCTGGCATCCCACAAGAAGAAAGGATAATGCTTTCTCTGTCTTTGGTTTCCTCTCCTGTTCCCATGCTCTTCTCCCATTTGGTGGCTGCTCTTAAGTAGCCTCTCACTCCCCCCAGCACACTGGGACACTGCCACTGACTGGCATCTCTGGAGCCTCTTTCCTGGAGGCTCAGACTCCCATCCTCTGAATGTTGTCTGGCCCTTTTCTTCTTAAGTGCATTGTGTTCTTGCCCATTTTCCTGCCCACTTACAAAGGCTTATAAGGTTAAGCCATTTGCCCAAGGTCACACAGCTGGTTAGTAACAAAAGCCAGGCTAGAACCTGGGTTCAACCCTCAAAGTGAAGTCCTTCTGAGCTGCCAATGAAGGATTTTGTTTTCCTAACAAAGTACCTTGTAACCTGAAGAGGCGAACCCCAGCCAATCTCAGATCCGCTTTTTTTTTTTTTTTTTTTTTTTTTTTTTTTTTTTTTTTTTTGCTAATTTAGCCGCAGCATAGGCCATTCCAGGGGTGGCAGAGGTCATAAGTAGTAAGTAAATGATTAGCAATCCCCCCACCCCACCACGGGTGCAGGTCAAGATCTCAGCACAAAGATTAGGTTGGAACTTCTGATCTCTCCCAGCCTGTCTGCGTAATCCCAGTCCCCCACCATACAGTTTGGGACCCATCTGACAATGGAGTTTCCAAGACTGGGCAGAAGGAGCCATAGAATTCGGTTCTTCCATGATACAGAAGAAAAAGTTCACACATCAAGAATTCAGAGTCAGAAAAGCTTAGGGGTTAAAAACCTGGATTTGAAAGGCCAACAGATCTGGATATACTGATTAATTTAGAGACAAGGTCTCGCTCTGTCATCCAGTGGACTCAAGTGATACTGTCACCTGAGTCTCCCGAGTAGCTGGGACTACAGGTGCACACCACCTCACCCAGGTAATTTTTTATTTTTTGTAGAGACAGGGTCTCACTTTGTTGCCCAGACTGGTCTTGAACTCCTGGCCTCAAGTGATTCTCCCACCTCTGCCTCCCAAAATGCTGGGATTGCAAGTGTGAGCCACTGTACCTGGCCCAGATCTGGATTTAAATCCTAGCTGTAAAACTTTGGAAGGAAGAAATTCCTTTGCTTTTCTGAACCTCAGTCTCCCCAGTGTAAAATGAAGATAATGTATTCAGGGGAATAAACCCTCATGAAGGTAATAACTACCTCATAGTACTATTATGAAGATGAGATGAGATGAAGTGTACCAAGGCTTAGAACAACTCTAGTAGACAGTAAGGACTTAATAAATGGTATGTAGCTTTTGTTGTTGTTATCTTTTCTCAAACTATCTCTAATCTTAGAAGGGTCCAGGCTGGGCGCGGTGGCTCAAGCCTATAATCCCAAGCACTTTGGGAGGCCAAGACGGGCGGATCACGAGGTCAAGAGATCGAGACCATCCTGGCTAACACGATGAAACCCCGTCTCTACTAAAAAAATACAAAAAACTACCCGAGCGAGGTGGTGGGCGCCTGTAGTCCCAGCTACTGGGGAGGCTGAGGCAGGAGAATGGCGTAAACCCGGGAGGCAGAGCTTGCAGTGAGCTGAGATCAGGCCACTGCACTCCAGCCTGGGCGACAGAGCGAGACTCCGTCTCAAAAAAAAAAAAAAAAAAAAAAAAAGAAGGGTCCAGAACTCTGGGGACTGTTGGCCAAGTTTCCCCAGATAATGTTTGCAGCCCTCTTATTTGCCCCATAATGGCAACTTCATTCATTAATTTACCAAAATGTATAAAGCACCTACTATATTCCAAGAATACTTGAAACATTATAGTTACAAATAAGAAGTCACAACTCACTGTTGTAAATAGAATAATGTATGAGACCAGAGGATTTCCTGGGAGACATAATAGAGAGTAGAAAAGTTTAGGTCTCGAATGGTATGTAGGAGTTCACTAGGCAGAGGGAGCAGCACATGAAAAAAAACAAATGCATTGAAAAGCATGTAACATTTGGGAAATGGTGAAAAGTTTTGCATCACTAGAACCTTCCACGAAAGAGGAAGGAAGCCAAGCTCACACCTGTAATTCCAGCTAGTTGAGAGACTGGACGGGAGCATCACTTGAGCCCAGGAGTTCTGCAATATAGCTGCCTCTGTCTCAAAAAAAAAAGTGGGATCGGGCAAGGTAGCTCACGCCTGTAATCCCAGCACTTTGGGAGGCTGAGACTAGCAGATCACAAAGTCAGGAGTTCGGGAGCAGCCTGGCCAACATAGTGAAACCCAGTCTCTACTAAAAATACAAAAATTAGCCGGGTGTGGTGGTAGGTGCCTGTAATCCCAGCTACTCAGGAGGCTGAGGCAGGAGAATTGCTTGAACTCGGGAGGCGGATGTTCCAGAGAGCCGAAATTGCGCTGCCACCACTGCACTTCAGCCTGGGCAACAGCAAGACTCCGTCTCTGAAAAAAAAAAAAAAAAGCAATGTGGATGGAGGGAAGTCTGAGAAGTTGTGGTCAGATTGTGGAGGGCTCCCTATGCCTAACTCAGGAATTTGAACTTTACCTTGTGGGCAAAGGGAAACTGGAGATTTTTGAGACTGCGGGTGACTTTATATGCTCCTTGGCTTTGTTTAGAAATTTTTCTTCTGGATGCTTTGTAGTGGAATGACGGCAGAAGGAGCCCCCAAACTTTTGGGACAGGGAAGGGGATGCTGCCCCACCAGAAAGGCGAGAAAGTGCTGCTGCCGCTCTCGTTTCCCAGAGAGAGGAGTCAGTTTCCTCTCCACTTTTTGCATGTGCTCTTAGTTTGTCTAAATTTCACAAAGGTTCTGAGAGACTTTCAAAGACTTCAGAATTTTTGCTTTCACAAAACAGAGCTGAGGTGACATCCTCTCAAAGTTCTTGGCACTATAAAAAACTAGTATTGATCTTGGTGTCAGGAAATCTAATTTTATCTCCAACTTCTTTCTCTGTGGTGTTTGAATTTTTAAAAAATATATGTGTTTTTTCTTTTTTCTTCTTCTTCTTCTTTTTTTTTTTTTTTTGAGACAGAGTCTCGCTCTGTCACCCAGGCTGGAGTGCAATGGTGCGATCTCGGCTCACTGCAAGCTCCACCTCCTGGGTTCACGCCATTCTCCTGCCTCAGCCTCCTGAGTAGCTGGGACCACAGGCTCCCACCACCACGGCCGGCTAATTTTTTTTTTTTTTTTTTTTTTTTTGTATTTTTAGTAGAGACAGGGTTTCAGCGTGTTAGCCGAGATGGTCTCGATCTCCTGACCTCGTGATCCGCCCGCCTCAGCCTCCCAAAGTGCTGGGATTACAGGCATGAGCCACTGCACCTGGCCAAAAATATACGTATTTTTAAGATAGAGATGGGGATCTCAGTTTGTTGGCCAGCCTGATCTCAAACTCCTGTGCTCAAGTGATCCACCAGCCTCAGCCTACCAATGTGCTGGGATTAAAGGTGTGATCCCACCCCCGGATCTTAGTGTTTGCATGTTGTATTACTTTTTATCCTTTTACTTTCAGCCTATTTATGTCATTATGGGTTTAGTTTGTTTGTTTGCTTGCTTTTGAGACAAAGTCTCACTCTGTCTCCCAAGCTGGAGTGCAGTGGTATAATTTCAGCTCACTGCAACTTCCGTCTCCCGGGTTCGAGCAATTCTCATGCCTCAGCCACCCAAGTGGCTGGAATTACAGGCACATGCCACTACTCCCAGGTAATATTTGTATTTTTTTTTTTTTTTTTTTAGTACAGACTGGGTTTCACCATGTTGGCAAGGCTGGTCTTGAACTCCGGGCCTCAAGTGATCCACCTGCCTCAGCCTCCCAAAGTGCTGGGATTATAGGTGTGAGCCACTGCGCCCGGCCTTCTAACTCCTGATTAATTAGCTGTATGAGCTTGGGCAAGTAAATCTCTGTTCCTCAGTGCCACTTCCCTTCATCAGGTGGGAACTCTCCCCTGACAGAAATTCTCCAGCACCGTGTTGGCACCTGTCTGGGGTCACTTTTGTCATTACATTCTGCTTTGCATTATTAGTTATTGTTGTGCTTTGTAGAGTGGAAAGAGTCTGGCATCAACAGATCTAGCTTTAAATCCTGGTTTGGTCACTTACCAACTGTATGGCTTGGAGAAGTTAATTATCTGAACTCTCATTTCCCCTTCTGTAAGTCTGGAATATTGATACTTAACGCATTGGGTCATTAGAAGGTCGATAGGACTAATTGAAATAAAGTATGGGCTGGGCCCAGTGGCTCATGCCTGCAACCCTAGCACTTTAGGAGGCAGGAGGATCACTTGAGACCAGGAGTGTGAGTGTAGCATGGGCAACAAAGCAAGGCCCCATCTCTACAAAATTAAAATAAAAAATGAGCTGAATGTGGTGGTGCCTGCCTGCGGTCCCAGCTACTCAAGAGACTGAGGTGGGAGGATTACTTCAGCCCAAGAGATCAAGGCTGCAGTGAGCCCGTGATCTTGCCACTGCACTCCAGCCTGGGCGAAAGAATGAGACTCTGTCTAAAAAAAAAAAAAAAAAGAGAGAGAGAAAAGGAAAAAGAAAGAAAAGAAATAAAGTGGCTGGGTTCAGTGACTCACACCTGTAACCCCAGCACTTTAGGGGGCTGAGGTAGGCAGATCACTTGAGTCCAGGAGTTCAAGACCAGCCTGGGCAACGTGGTGAAACTGTCTCTACAAAAAATACAAAAATTAACTGGGCATGGTGGCATGCACCTGTAGTCCCAGCTACTTGGGAGGCTGAGGTGGGAGGATCGATTGAGCCTGGGAGGTCGAGACTGTAGAAAGCCGTGATTGCACCACTGCACTCCAGCCTGACTGAGCGAGACTCTGTCTCAATAAAAATAAAAATAAAAATAAAAATAAAAATAAAGAAAGTATGGCCCGGGTGGGTGGCTCATTCCTGTAATCCCAGCACTTTGGGAGGCGAGGCAGGTGGATCACCTGAGGTCAGGAGTTCGAGACCAGCCTGGCCAACCTGGTGAAACCCCGTCTCTACTAAAAATACAAAAATTATCTGGGCATGGTGGTGATTGCCTGTAATCCCAGCTACTCGGAAGGCTGAGGCAGAAGAATCACTTGAACCTGGGAGGCGGAAGTTGCAGTGAGCCAAGATCGCACCATTGCACTCCAGCCTGGGCAACAGAGCAAGACTGTCTCAAAAAAATTAAATAAATAAAGTATGTAAACAGTGCCTGAAACCCAAGGCACTCACTAAAAAACATTTGTGTGAACATAATATAGACCTCCCACCACACACACATACGGTAGTAGTCTTGCTACGTAAGCACTTAGCTTAAAACATTTATATAGTGGGGACTTAGTGTCAATATTGCTATCGCATTTATGCCTTGGTTTTCTTATCTTTAGGGTAATGATACTATCTGACTTAATGCACTGAATGGCTAGAATAAAACTGAAAAATATGCCCATTTGTAATTGCCTCTTCGACATTCAACCCTAGCTTATGTATGTAGTTTCTCTTACTAGACTGCAAGCTCCCTGGAAACAAAAATGAATCATTGGTTTCTCTGTAGAGAGAAATGGAATGGAGCCTAAGGCTTGGTGCATGTGAGCGGAAAGAATCATTCACAAGCCCCACATTCTACTTGGAGCAGTCCCCAAGCTGGGAGCTGCCTCCAGCCCAGCTGTCCCCTTTCAGTTGGTACTTTTGCTGACTTTACACAGGTCAAGTGTAGTCATCACCCAAGTTTACTTCACGTTTGTCTTGAAGATAGTGTCCTAAGCTTCTTAACCCAGGCCCCAGTCACGAATGGCAGCCAGAAGCCTGGCCTTGAGCTGCTGAGATGTTGAAGAAGCGAGCAGGGACCAGCAGGGTCTCCCTCTAACTGCAGCACAGAGCCAGTTCTTGGTGCCAGTCCCAGAAGATGGTCATTCTGGGAAGCCTGAGCTTGGGGGCTGCAGATGAAAGGCCAGTTGGAGAGTCCGCAGCATCAGAATAAGCTCCCAGCCTTAGCACCAGCAAAATGACCCCTTCTCAGAGTCCAAAGCTGCTGCCCACTCAGCAGTAGCACAGGGAGGCCCCTGCCCCTGGGACCCATCCCAACCACCTCGCTTTGCCCTCATCCCCAGTTGGCTTAATTCCAAGGATCCTTCTAGACGGATTGGGATTCTCAGACGGCCTTCAGAGCCATGCCAGGGCCACATAACAGCTCAGCCAAGCACATTGATGCAGCACAATTTGGTGGGTCAGCGCTGGAGGGCCTAGAGCTGCTCTGCAGTGGAAGTTTCCCTGCTGGATCCCTGGAAACCTCAAAGGTCATAGCCCCTCTGAGACACCTTCTAACCTGCATCTGTATCCTTGGAGACAGGCAAGGAAGGGGTTGATCTTAAGATAATCTACTCAGCCCGCTGAAGGCTTCCTCTGAGGGCTCTGGGCTGCCTAGGAAAAGGGGAAAAGGAATTCTTCCAACAACAACCCTCATAGCATGTACTGAGTGGATGCTGTGCCCAGCACTGTTCTGACTACCAGGTGTGCTTTCTTGTTGGCCTTCCACCTATAAGTAGGCACTATTGTGAATCCCATTTTACACATGTGGAGACTGAGTCCTAGAGAGGTGAAGAAACTTTCCCAAGGTCACAAGGATCCCAGCTAGACAAATGACCACTCCTAACCTTTGTCTCACATCATGGCTTGAAGGGGAAGAAAGAATTTATTTTGAAATTAACCACAGTTCTTGGGCTTTCCTGCAGGATTTCAAGTGTGCAGAATGCGGCCCGGCAGAAGGTGCATGAGTACTTCAGAGTGCAAAAGCCCTGGGTTCAGGTCTGAAGTCAGCCACTGCCTAGCTCTAACACTTCAGGCAAACTGCTTCAGTCAAATGGGGCTAGTAGTTCTGACCTTGCAGGGCTATTGTGAGGATCAGAATAACACACTCAGCATGCCTGGCACCTGGTGGGTGCTCAGTACATGGTCACCATAGCTATTACTCTCCTCTGCCCTCCCTTGGCTGAGCGGGTGCAGGCCCTCATTGATGCAGGCGGCCCCATCACTGACTGCTGCAGCAGCCCATTGGAGTAAGTGGAAGCAGCTGGGAGAGAGGTGGGGGGAAGAGGGGAAGGGAGGGGACAGCTTGAGAGCTTGAGTGACTGCAGGCCAGCCCTGAGGGCCTCATGGGGGATATAGGCCCTAGCCACAGGTGCACCAATTACTCTCCCCTCAAAGAAAGCCTGGGGTTCACTTCTCCCCCACCCCCGTTTTCCCACTCTGCTCAGCCCTGACCTTTCTGCAGAAGGCAGTGGCAGCTCCGCAGCACCAGTCCGCTGGCTAGTCGTTTGTCTTCAGGTTTCACAGCCTCCCTGAGGCTCCCAGTGCTTTGCAAGTTTTCCCTCCCTTTCCCAGCCACTTCCCAGTTAGCCTGGGAGCCTCTTAGTGGCAGCTCGGGTTTCATTCCTGGGAGCTTTGTTCCAAATGGAAGTTTCTGGTTGGGATAATCCCTGGGTGTGAGTGGTCAGTGCGGGAAGAGCCAGGAGCCTCTCTGGGAGGCAGTGGGAACAACCCCACCAGTCCAGGTGCTCTGAGGAGGGAGCAGAGCTGGGCTTCTTGTTCTGCAAGCACCTTCCCATCAAGGCCCAGGGGCTGACCCTGGGCAGCAGGCCTGGAGCCCACCTATCTCTTCTCTGGTAGGTCCTTGCCATCATCCTCTCCTGGATGCCCAAGAGAGTTCTGAAGGGTTCAGACCCTCCATCTCTTTTACCACCTGCTACAGTCGAGATGCCAGGCACAAGAAGCTGAAGGGACCCCGATCCCTGAGTCATCCAAAGCAAATATTGTTTACATCTATTTTATAAAATAGGCTTCCATACAGGTTTTGCTCAGGAAAAAAGTTTCTGTTGCAAAAAAAAAAAAAAGAAATTAAGCAAATAATCTAATTCAAACCCTTTACATTAGAGATGAGGAAATTAAGGTTCAGAAAAGACAAGTTTTTCCGGGAGGATCCTACAGCAATTCCATTCTCATCTGTCTTCTCTGTGAAGGCTTTTGTGAGCCACTCAGGCACAGTGCCTGGTGTTAACCCACGTGTTACCTGTGCCGTGTTGTATGGCAGACTCAGGTTCACTACTCTGGGAAGCCCAATACATGGGGCAGCCTGAAGGCAGGGACCTTGCCACATCCACCCCGCTCTCTCCAGTAATTCAAAACTCAGTGTGCGTGGAATTCAACTGCTACTGAGCCAAGTGGAGCTGAACTCCAGCAGAACCAGCCCAGGGTCCTGTCTTCCACCAGTTTTCAGCTGCCTGAAAACCAGCCGTGGCCAGCACACTCAGCATTCCTGCCCCCGTCCCCTAAACCCCAGCATCTTCACACAAGCCCTGCTCTTCCTGTCTCAGCCTTTCCCACTCCTCATCGGGAAGGCTTGTCTAAACATGGCCGTCTGCTACATGGGAGGCCTTGGGAGTCAGGGATCTATCCAACCTGTCCCCCATTGCTTCCCAACGCTCTACTGCCTGGCATATAGGAAGTGCTCAGTAAACCCATATTAATCAATGCAAGGCACTAGGGAAAGGAAAGCCTTGGTATTTCGCTAGGAGGAAAGGTCAGAGCCTTGAATGTCAGCTCTCTGTGTCCTCAATGCTTCTCTCTTATTCTGTTTTTCCCAACTGCAGCAACTCAGGCTTGACTTTTCCCCAATTTGCATGGGCTTATTTGGAGTGAGAGGGAGGGGAGGCAAAGCCGGGTCTGAGGGGCAGAAAGGCAAGAACATGCACACTGGCCCCCAAGATAGGCAGGGAAACCATCCCCCTTGCAGCCACCACATCATCCATCCGTCTCAGTTCTCCCAGGTCTTCAGGGGCCCAGGCCTTTGGCAGCCACACCTGCTTGGATGAGTGGAAGGGATGGGGAGAGGCCAGTCTCTGTGTGCATGAGGGACCTTGCGCAGCCTCTTTCCCAGCCTCCTGGCTGCCTTAGGCCCTCGGCTACCAGAGCAGTTTCCCCAGGAAAGCAGCCTCCTTGCAGGCTCTGCTCCTTGGTGCCTCTCTGATGATGCCACTGTGCAAACCTGGGCTCCCAGGGACTTAGCTTAGGCAGCCCACTCCCTCTCCCAGATTCCCTCCCGGCTGTAGCCGCCATCATTGTTAGGAAGCATTGTTAAGGTACCCGCTGGACACTTGACACACTCATGTTAACTCAGTCCTGGCAACTCCTGCGGCAGAGTGGTTCCCTGCTGTGCAGGCGAGGAAGTGGAGGCTGGGAAAGGTGAGCTGACTTGTCCCAGTCGGCCAGGCGGTGACAGAGCCAGGATTCAAGCTCAGGGCTGCTGGACTCCAAAGCCCTTGCCCCTCACCCTCACACCAAGCCACTTCTGATTTCTGGCCGCCCCTGTGGCCCTTTCTCTGACTTCCTTTTCTGACTCTGCTGAGGCCTGGGGGATGCCACAGCAGTGTCAGAGCGAATGCCAGGGGTGGGGGGAGAGAAAAAACAGAAAATCCCCTTTTCTTTCCATTCCCTCTGTCTACCCACCCTGCTGGTCTGATGAAAGTGCCCGGATGGGGGCCTGCTTCCTGGGGCCGGGTTCCTGCAGAGGGCCTGCCACCAATACCAGACCCTCCCATCCCTCACACACTCATACACACTCGTACCAGGGTTCCCTAGGCCAAAATAGCAACTTTAGACACCAACTGCTTAGGCTCTGACTGCCCCCCACACTCAGCACAAAGCTCTGGCTTTAGCCATTTGGTCACTCGGCTCACCTTGTTGTCAAGTTTTCTTTTCCCAGAGCCCCAGCTACCCATCACACCTCATTTAAGGACACCCCAGCCGGGCGTGGTGGCTCACGCCTGTAATCCCAGCACTTTGGGAGGCCGAGGCGGGCGGATTACGAGGTCAGGAGATCAAGACCATCCTGGCTAACACGGTGAAACCCTGTCTCTACTAAAAAATACAAAAAATTAGCCGGGCCTGGTGGCAGGCGCCTGTAGTCCCAGCTACTCGGGAGGCTGAGGCAGGAGAATGGTATGAACCCAGAAGGCAGAGCGTGCAGTGAGCCAAGACCGAGCCACTGCACTCCAGCCTCAGTGACAGAGCGAGACTCTGTCTCAAAAAAAAAAAAAAAAAAAGGACACCCCTAGCAGCCACCCTCCCTCCCTTGGCTGCTGTCATCCCTTCTCAGGAACCTCCTCTGCCACTCAGCTCAGGAACCCCCACCCCCAGCCCCCCAGGGAAGATAAGACCTGCCTTAAGAGAAGTGACTGGAACTTGAGCGCAAGGTAGACAAGTCAGCCCAAACCCTCGGAAGCCTAAGCCCCAGCATCCTGCTGACCTGGCCTGTTCTATCGGAACTGAGATCAGGCAGCTCCTACATGGTGTATTACCCAGGATGAATGTTTTATGAGTTTGCTCTTCATTACCGAGGGCTCCTTGCAGAGGGCGGGAGCGGGAGGGTATAGAAAAAGCCCAGAGAGAGACGGGGCAGGGAGGCAGGTTGGAAGAGCATGGGGTGGCCCAGGTGTCTTTATGATGAAATGGGGGCAGTTCTTTGTGAAGAAAGATTCTGCAGGACTTGGTGATGCTTGTCATATTGAGATGATTGAATGTCAGAGGCTAGAAACAGGGAAGAGTCCAAGAAGGTGGTTTTGGAATCTGGGTGTTTGGGGAGCTGTGTGTATGGGGGCAGGGGGACAGCTGGAATTGGGTGTTGGCCAAGGCCACCCCAACCCTCTGAAGTCACCGACCAGTCCTCTAGGAAGTTGGCCTCGGTCTCAGGACCACAGTGCTGTGGCTGCTGCAGGCTTGCTTTTCTACCATTCTCAGGTCCCAAGCCCAGGCATCTTCCAGACCTATGGGGTCAAGGGAATGGGAGGCAGCACACTGGGCAGAGCTCTATTCAGGCTTCTCCATGCTCCCTGAATGCCATGCCCAGGCCTGGGCCCTTGTTCTGAGCACCTCCAGCCGGGCCCTCACCTACAGCCCATCTGAGCCTTCATGACTGGGGACCTAGCCATATCTCCAAATGCCAATGTTGGGGACCTTGGTCAGCAGGGCAGAATGCTGACTGTCCTGCCCCAGTACCCACTCCTTCATACACAGCCAGGAAAAGAATGGAAGGAAACGCTCCCCAAACCCACCCAGGGGCTGCAGCCAGTTCCACTATTGCCAAGAGGGGACTGAGGAGGGAGCTGGACCGCAGACAGAGTCGGAGCCTCGCTCAGGGCCTGCCAACGGGGAGAGGGGTGGGTTTTGCATGAGGGGTCAGCTCTGGGGCCTACCCAGATGGACAGCTACTTCTTGAGGGTCAGCAAGAGATCCAGATGTGGAAGGGGGCAACCAAAGAGACCTATTTGCACAATCCTCCACGGCAACGTGGGACTTGGGGATCCCCCTGGAGTTCCTGCCAGCTCCCCATCTGTCTTGCTACCACTTACTCCTCCTCTCTCCTCTGCTCTCTCTGGCTGTTAATTCCCCTTCACTCTCTCCTGTGAAGTCCTCTGGTTGCTACGGAAACCCAACCATGATGAAGAAAGCAGAATTTGGGGAGGTTCTGAGATGTCCAGACCAAAAGGCCCTGCCTAGATGTCTGCCTGTCCGGGTTTTGGAGACATTTATTGCAGCTTGAGAAAATGATGGGAAGCCTGTGCCAGACAGCCTTGGACGTTTTTTAGTAAGCAGTGCATGTCGGATGGGCGAAGAGAAGTCACCCATCTTAGGACCATCCTCAGATCTCCCTGCCCTTCAGACATTTCCTAACGCCTGGCCCATGGCCTGGATCCAGAGGACTCGCAGCCTGCCTTCTCCGCAGCTGTCTCAGAACCTGCTCTATGTGGATTGCTTGCACAAATGCTTGCTGAACACCCACCATGCGCTGGGCACCATTATAGGCACTGGGCGTTCATCAATGAGCGATTCAAACAAAGTTCCTGCTCTCCTGGGAGGTAAGGGTAGAGTAGACCAAAAGCAAGTAAATAAAAACACAGGATAAGATCAGACAGTGATAAGTGTAATGTAGAAAACAAAGCAGAGGCTGAGCTCTCGCCTGTAATCCCAGCACTTTGGGAGGCTGACGTGGGTGGATCACCTGAGGTCAGGAGTTTGAGACCAGCTTGGCCAACATGATGAAATCTCATCTCTACTAAAAATAAAAAATAAAAAAAAAAATTAGCCAAACGTGGTGGTGCCTGCCTGTAGGCCTAGCATTTGGGAGGCTGAGGAGGGCAGATCGTTTGAGGTCTGGAATTCGAGACCAGCCTGACCAACATGGTGAGATTCTGTCTCTAATAAAAGTACCAAAAAAAAGTAGCCAGGTGTGGTGGCGCCTGCCTGTAGTCCTAGCACTTTGGGAGGCTGAGGTGGGAGGATCATTTGAGGTCTGGAGTTCGAGACCAGCCTGACCAACATGGTGAAATTCTGTCTCTAATAAAAGTACAAAAAAATTTTAGCCAGGTGTGGTGGCGCCTGCCTGTAGTCCTAGCTACTCGGGAGGCTGAGGCACGAGAAATGCTTGAACCCTGGGGGCAGAGGTTGCAGTGAGCCAAGATCATGCCACTGCACTCCAACCTGGGCAACAAAGTGAGATTCCATAAAAAAAAAAAAAAGAACAGACAGTGACAGCAGAGAGACCCACATCATGCAGTCGGCCAGCCAGTGATCTGGAGGAAAGACATTCCAAGTGGCGAGAACAGCAATTGCAAAGGCTCTGAGGCTCCCTGGGCTTGTTAGAGAAGCTGGAGGAAGTGTGTCCAGGGAGCAACAGGCAAGAGGGAGAGCAGGGAAGGAGTGGAGTTCCACAGGCAGAGCATGGAGGGGCTTGTGCTGGCCTGGAAATGAGTTTGAATTCAAGTGTGGGTATGGTGGGAGTAACACAATCAGATTTATGTCTTGAAAATTCTGGCTTCTGAGTGCAGAATGGATTGTTGGGGGATAAGAGAGGAACCAGGAACAGCAATTGAGGTTGGGGGTGGGTACTGCCATGAGCCAGACAAGAACTAATGATGGCTTGGAGCAGGGTGGTAGCAGTAGATAGGTAGATAGGGTAGGCGGTGGATGGATTGGACTGGAGAGGTGTCTGGAGGGAAAGCCAGCAGGACCTGCTGATGAGAGGCAAGGGTGATGCTCCCAGGTTAAACCAGCCCTGTTTTTTGGCCACCTCCTCTCAGCCCTGGGGTTGAGTGGGGGTAGGGAGTAGGGAGACATGATGACATGAAAATTTTCCCTAGCCCCAGGTAAAGCTCTGGACTCAGAATCCTTCTGTCCTTACCCTAGGTCATCAGGCCACAGCACCCTCTGCTTTTCCTCCTGCCTACCTCGTGGGCCACACAGTTTCAGTCTTCTTTGCCAGTTCTCCCTCTTCACCTGACCTCTAAATGTTTGGAGCACGTGGAGGCTTGGCTGGCTCCTCTCCTCTATCTCTGTTCACTCCCTAAGGAATCCATCCTGTCTCCTGGCTTTGAAAATCATCTGTGTGCTGATCACTCCTGGATTGCTATCTTCACACTAGACTTCTCCCCTGAATTCCAGACTTACACACAACTGCCTACTCATCTCCTCTTGAATATGTATGTGGTCATCTCACATGTAACATGTGCAAAACCGAACTCCTACCCTTCCCCTCTAAATCTGCCCATCCCGGAATCTCCCCCATCTCAGTGAATGACGCCTCCATCTTTTTTGTTGCTCAAGCCAGAAACCATGGAAACTCCTAGACTCCTTTCTTTCTACACAAGCCACATCCAAATCCATCAGCAAATCCTGTCATCTCTACTTGCAAAAAATGTCCAAAACCCTACTCTCTCCTCACCATCTTTCATTCACTATCTCTCACCTGATTATTGCGGTTACTTCATAACTGCTCTCCCTTGCCCTGCTACCTTGTAGTCGCAACACAGCAGCCAAAGCAACCTTAGGAAGACTTAATTCAGATCATGTCACTCTACTACTGAAAACCCTCAGCGAAATTAGCTATGCGTGGTGGCCCATGCCTGTAATCCCAGCTACTTGGGAGGCTGAGGCAGGAGAATCGCATGAACCCAGGAGGCAGAGGTTGGAGTGAGCTGAGATCACACCATTGCACTCCAGCCTGGGTGACAGAGGGAGACTCTGTTTAAAAAAAAAAAAAAAAAAAAACCCTCAGTGGTTTGCTGTCCGAGTCCAGACTGAAGTCTTTTTGATGGTCCCACATGATCTGCCCTTCACCAGGTCTCTGCACCCCTTCTGTCTCTGTGACCTCACCTCAGTTTCTGTCATTCTCTACTACCCCCAACTCCCAACTGCACACCCCCAAGATCCTCCCTTAGCTGTGCTGCAGTCGTGGTGGCTTGCTTCCTGTCCCCCTAATGCAGTGTGCCTCTGCAGTGGCTGCGCCCTCCCCCTGGATCGTCCTCCCCCAGGTATAGGAATGCCTTACCCTGACGGAGTGTGCTCAGACCCAAAGTTATCCACAGGCCTTCCTGACAACCTTGCTTAAAATTGCCACCACCTTTCACACTCATCCTCTTCTCTGGAATATTGAGATGACTGAATGTCAGAGGCTGGAAACAGGGAAGAATCCAAGAAGGTGGTTTTTGAATCTGGGTTGGTCTCTGTGGTGGTTGTCACTGTCTGATGTGTCCTCCCCCACTAGAATATGGGCTCCAGAGTAACAGGCATTTTTGTCTCTCATTTTCTGTTCTGTCCCCTCCCCCAGAACAGAGCCTGGCACATGCTAGGCACTCAGTCAAGATTTACTGAATGAATGAATGGAATTAGGGAAAGACCTGCAGCCCTCAGGAGGTAGCTTGGATCTGGGAGGGAGACCTGATTTCTAGGACAGCACCAGCTTTGACTCCAGCCATGGGTCGTCTGGGCTGCAGTTGTCATCTGTGGAGGGTGGGGAACTCCCGAGGCCCTTTGTAGCAGCAACATTGTAGAATGATGCTTGACTCTGGCCTCATCTGCTTCCTTTTGGCTGAGGGAGAAAGAGAGGGGTAGAGGTAGGACCTGGTGCTGTGGAAAGAGAGAGCTCTTGCTCATTCTTTCTGGTCAAGACCCAAGTGGACTTTTTACTGGCCTTGAAAGGAAAGGCATTTCTGGTTCGTACCTGGCAGGAGTCTGGGAGCCCTGGGTGAAGGAGGAATGAGCCAGGGGGTGCAGCCCCAGCTGCTGAGTGGGGACAAATAGAGGCCTGGCCACTGGGCCTGGGTTCCTCCTCATGGAGACCGTCATTCTGGGGTGTTATGGGGAGGGAGAAGGAGGATAATTGAGGTGAGTAATGGGGAGAGGGAAGGCTGGAAAGGGCCTAGTGTGTGGATCAGCTGGGCTCACACGCAGGCCCTCAGTGGGTGTGCGTGGTCAAGCCTTGAAGCAGCCCTCAGCCTGCCCCTGGGCCCTCGCAGCCAGCACCAACTCCGGACTGAGTGGCAGGGGGCCTTTTGGTTGAGAGAAGCCCAGTCCTCCTCCCTTTTCTGGGCCTTGCAACAGTTCCCTGCTTGTTTTCCTCGAAATAAATGGGCTGAGCATATTGGGCCGGCAGTAACCCCTTGAAATCAGTTGTTATCACAGTTAACAACCAGTTTGGCTTCAGTTCAGGCTGTTAACTATCAAACCACTAAGTGCCGGTAATGATTGATTCTTGGCCAGTTGCAGCTTGAGTGGGCTGTAAAACTCCATTAGTGAGGGCTCTGTGGAGGCAGCGGCTCAAAGATAAACAAGTTGATGGGTGCTCTAGCCTGGCCTAGCCCCAGTGCTCTGGGCGCAGCTCCCATGGGTCCCTGGCCTGGAGTCCTACCGGGAGTCAACCTCTTCCCAAAGCCACAGACAACCTCAAGGACTAGGTCCCAGGTCCCACCCTCCTGTCCCCCTCCACATCCCCTTTCCCCATCCAGGTGTCTCTTTCTAGAAGTCAGGTCTGGCTCTCTGCAAAGCTCCCCTCTTCTTCCATGATGTAAACATGGCACAATCCCATTGTCACCACCCTGGAGGACTCAGGCCTCCCCAGCCTGGGGGCTTGAGGATTAGCTTTGGCCAGGGCCAGCCTTGGCCCAGCCTGGCCCCACGTTGTGGCCAGGATCACAGGTGGAGAGCCTAACATTCCACCCCCACCAGACTCCCTCCTACCCAGTGCCTTCCCCCAGGAATTGCTCTCAAACAAATGAAATGCGGGTAATTACTGCGCTAGGGGCTGGACAGGAGACCGTGCAGATGAAAGCGTTTCCTGGACGGTCCCTTCATTTGCATGGCATCAGAAGCTGCTCAGAAGGTGTGACTTTTCCCACAGTGAGACCCCAGCTCCTTGCACAATAAAGCCAGGCTGCTCACCCAGAATTAATTAAAGGGGGAAGGGAGCAGAGGAGGAGGCGCTAAGAGTGGGGGAACTGGAAGAGAGACATCTAGGGCCCCTTCGCCACATCCAGTGTCTTCGCACCAGCAGAAACCCACTATCTCCAGAGTCCCTCACCCGCTGTAGCAGGCCACAAGAGGTGGGTGAACAGGCCAGCCTCTCTACTGCCAGGCTTCCCGCTAAGCCTCGAAATTCCTGATCTGCCGGGGTGGGCTAAGCCTGGGACTTGGGCCTGAAACTCTGGGAGGAAGACTTGGGTTGCTCCCTACCCCAGGAGATGCCAATGGGCAGAGCCCTAGAGGAGCGAGGTTTCTAGACTGGCTCAGTAGCTGGGCTGTGGGACCAGCCCAGGGCATCAACAAGGAAGGCAGCAGGAGAAGCCCCAATGGGAGGCCTCAATGATGAAGGCTGGGCCAGCTCTGCGCTCAGGAAACTGCTGTGGGGCCTGGGTTCTTCCTCAGTGTCGCGGGACACTGGTCTCACCAATCCACATGCAAACACACACCTGCACCCTTGCCCATTCCCTTCTCTGCCCATACCATGACTTGCTCCTCCACTCCCACAGCAGCCCTCTCTCCCTCCACACATGGCCTCCTGCTTCTCCCCAAGGCCATGACTGCCTTTAGTTCTGCTCTGGACCTATGAGCTTCCCTTCTGGTGCCATCCGGTGCCCAGCTCCTCTCCCGCCAGGCCCATCCTCCGAGGCAGGAAGCCTCTTCCTGGAAGACAGTTCCCCAGGCTCCTTGCAGCACTGGAGCTCAGTGTTTTCTGCCCACAGCTATCTCACCAGATCACCCTAAGTTAACACTTGTCCCACATGACAATTGTCAACACCAGTCTTGGTGGTCCCCCTCCAATGTGCCCCCACCTTGGACCTTGGCAGTTGCTCTTCTCTTCTATTTTCTGCAGCCTGAGTCTCAGAAAGAACAAGTTCTGGAATCTCCAATCGGTCTCCCACATGGACCTAGGCACTCAGAGAGGCGTTTTTTAAGGTGATTAAATCTATGATTACAGCTCTGGTCCTAGCACATCCATTATTTCCGGCCCTGAGGTGGCCTGGGTTAGCAATGGCCCCTGTGAAGTGCGAGGAGGTACACATCTGAGAGCTCCAAGGACTAGCTAAGAGCCTCTTCTTGCCCCCCTCTCTGCTTCTGTCCTTTCAGGAAAACCCCTCAAGTGACAGTGATGGGGATGGTTGACAGGCAGGGGTCCTTAGGCTGGAGGGAGGCTGCGGTCAGAGCTGATGCCTGGTCATTTGCGTCTCCCAGCTGCCCACCAGCTGGGGCAAGGTTGGGGGAAGGGGCTGACCTGGGCAGGACTCACTCTCCAGCACATATTTTTAATATGCAAGTTAAATAAATATTTCAATCATTTAATAGCCACCAGTCTGATACCCACTTCTAAGAGGACTGGCCTGTGTCACAGTCCTTTCCTCCCTGCCCCACCTGGGGGTGCAGTGGAGTCCCTGGCTGCCCGGCCAGCGGGCCCTGCAGGTACTGGGGCCTCAGCAGCACAGACCAGAGAAAGCCCCCCACCCCCGCAGACCCCCAGCCGGAATCCCAGTCTAGGCCACTAATGGGGCTTTCTGAGAGTTAAGAAGACAGACACCACAGCCAAGTGGAATACAAAAATAGAGCCTCTCTTTTGTTTAAAAAAAAAAAAAAAAAAAAAAAAAACAGCAAAAACCCAACAGCAAACAGTATCAACAACCGGAACCCAGGGCTCCCCCAGCACCTCCCCAGCCTGCAGCAGCGCAGAGGTCATCTTGCTTGAGTTTTGGGCACCCTACAGGATGAGCCTGTCTGTGGTCTGGCGTTGTGGGGAGGGCCAGGTAGCACCTATCGGGGCTCAGGGGCCCAAGTCCTCTGGCTGCCGCGCAGGCTGCGCGTGAAAGGCGGGTAGTTGAGGAACTCGAAGCGCAGGCTCTGCTCGGTGGTGTGGTGGCCCCGGGGCAGCCGCTTCATGAAGTGGACCTCGCGCTGGTGCTGCCGTGTCTTGGAGCCCTTGCGGGGCCGGCCCTTGCGAGTGAAGGCCATGTACCATCCCTCGTACTTGGCATTCTGCAGCGCTGTGTAGTTATTCTCCAGCACAATCTCTGTGAAGACGCAGTCCTTGCCTTTGCCGTTGCTCTGCAGGTAGGGGGGCCAGACACCATGTTACAGAGCCCCCCCAGCAGAGGCAGAGGGTGAGCGGCCCCAGACAGCAGGTGGGCACCCCAGCAGATGGCGAGGTGGGCAGGAGCCGCAGCCCCACCCCCTGCCTGGGCACCCGCTCTCTAATCCCTCACAACCCGCAGCCCACCCGGCAACTTCCTGTCCTCCCAGGCAGCAGTGACACATGGCTGACTACGGAGGGGCTGGGCCCCAATGCAGAGAGGCAGAGAGAGGGGCCCAGAGCCTGCCTGCTCTGGCCTCCTGCCCACCAGTCTGGCCACCCATCTCCCCACCTGCCCCTCTCACCCCCTCAGGACTTCGGCTCCCTGGCCCCAGGGCAGCCACCCTATGGGGGAGGGGAGTCCTGGGAGGAGACACTGAGACCCCAGCCCCAGAAGCCTAGGAAGCCGGGAGCTTGAGGCTGGAGAGGAGCCGTGACTAATGGAACCATTGCAGAGCTCGGCCGAGGGGCTGGGCCTGCGGCTTACTGAACATTCCAAATGCTGGTACCATGTAATTGGACATAATAGCAAAGCAATTTGGCGATTTGTTAAAAAGATATATGGAATTTACCAACCCCCCCAGCCCCTTCCCTAGCCTTCATTCTTCCTCCTTTGCCTTTTATAGTTTTCATCTCTCAAACAGCTTCCTTCTCCCTCACCCCTGTACCCAATCATGAGGTAACCCCAAGACGGCCCTGTGGCCCTCTGCCTACCTTGTTAGGATCAGAGCACAGGACTGTCCTGGAGGAGTCCAGCCAGCCCAAGCCACTCCCCAGGTCCTGCAGACCCCGCCTGCCTGCTGGAGCCTCACCTTGGCGATCAGCTTCCCCTTCTTGTTCATGCAGATGTAGAGGCCCGTCTCGGCTCCTCGGACTCGAACTCTGCTTCCAAAGGTGTCCGTCTCCACGATGAGCTTTGCTGTCAGAGAAGGTAGGAGGATAGTTGTTGGCAGATCCCTGACCCCAGCTGGCCCACACACTTGTCACAGCCCAGCAGCAACTGCTCCAAAGACCAGGAACCCAAAACATGGACTCCAGCTCCAGCCCAGCTGCTAACATGCTGTATAACCCAGAGAAAGGGCAAGGTGCTTTTCTGGACCTCAGGCCCCAGCCCTGGGTTTAAAGAGGGCAGTGGACAGGATTATGGTTTTCAAACTGAGTTCTCAAGAGAGGTCTTGGGAACATCAAATTGAAAAAGCTGAAGTGCCATTCCTTCCACCCTCTTTTTAAATCTCTTAGATTGAGGCTCTAAGTAAAATTTAATTGAATCAGAGTTCCATGGCTAATCAAAAGATCTCCGAGGATCCTTCCAACTCCGAATATCATGTGCACGTGCCTCACAGGTCATTACAAACATTTGGGTGCAGTGGTGACCTCCAGTCCCGAGGCCAAAGATAAAAGCATTGTCTCCTGTTTCTGCCACTTTGGGTTCTTACTCACAGCTTTCGCCACCCCCAACATCACCAGGCTCTGCTCTGCTGAGAAGGTGCTAGGGATGGGGACAGCGCTCCCTAAACACATAGCCCAGAGCAGGCTGCTTTCCCGGAACCTCAGACACCTGCCATGAGGATCCTGCCTCTTCCCTGTGGTTTCCCAGTCACCAGGGTCCCCACCCCCAGTGTCTAGAAATCAACTCAGTCGCCTTTTCTCTTTCAGCCTCATCACAGCTGGGCTTCTAGTGACCAAATATCTTCTGTGGGTGAGGAGGAGGGAGAATCATGCCCGTTGGCCTCTTAGTCTGGAGGCCAGGAGGCAGGGCTGAATTCTATGCCTCCTTCCCCACTACCCTCCCCTTAGACAGCCAAGTTGCCACAGAAGCCTGTCCCGTTCACCTCTCTATGCAATCCTCTCTTACAGGCTGTCCCCAAGAAAGTAGTGAGGTTGACTTCACTGTTTGGGAAGGGACAGAAGGTGCTGGCTCTCCTGCCCTCCCTGCCACAGAGCCCAGCCTCTCTACTCCTTGAGAAAGCCAATTGTTGGACTTAGCCTGCATTGACACATGGCACCTCCTCTGTCCCTGAAACCCATGGCAGGGGTTGGGGGCACTGAGGTCAGCAAGTCAGTCATCACTGCTCAGCCTGTAACGTCCCCCTCTTCACACAGGTGCAGTGCTGGGACCCAGTGGCCAAGCCCCCAGTTTGGCCCCAAGTCAGCAGGGAAATGCAGCTGTCACCTCCCTGCCCGCCCACCTCCTCCTGGACCTAGCCAGTGTGCTCATCCCTTTCCTGCTCTGCCTTCCACAGCAAGAGGCAGCTGTTTTTAAGGGCCAGGAAGGATGCTGACTGGATGAGTGAGAGGATGCCACTCTGCGGACTCTGGCCAGATGCAGCAGGCAGGGATGAAGTAGGTGCCTCTGCATCTTCCTGGGGCCGATAAAGAAGCCATTGAGACCTCTCTGCTATTCTCCCCAGACTCCTCCAGTCCTGGCTGAACACCCCGAGCCTCTGTTCTTAGGCCCCCAGCTCCTATCCTGCTGTGGGGCAGGGACTAGGGAAGGTGGGAAACCTCTTAGATGGCCAAGGAGAGAAGTGGGCATCAGACTTCCTCTGATGTCTGAAGATGAATTCCCCTACATCAGCTTGGCTTTTGCTTTCTCCCCAAAATCCAAGGATGCTGGGCCATTTGCTCTGATAGAGCAAACTCTGGAAGAGCCAGGCCTTCGTCTCCTCTCCTTAGAAGCTGAGAAGGGCAGCAAGCAGCCAATTTGGAGGGACAAAGGGACGGTAGGTCTGCTCTGCCAGCCCAGCAGGGGGGCTCGGCCACCAGGCAGGCTGCCCCCACCCCCACCCCAGAGAGCCCCCTCTCTCCCAGGTCGGTTGAATCTGCTCGGATCTGGAGAGCTGGGGCTGCAGTTTACGGCAGCTCTCCCGACCGGGCTTTTGGAAAGCTTAACATTTTCAAACCTATTCTTCCACCCCAGTGACAGATTTATCCCAGGAAAATTATGTCTCCTCCTCCAGCTTTGAAGGGAAGTCAGCTACGTCGATGCAGAAAAAATGCAGCGAGACATACTCGATCCCCCAAACTGGCTCAAGAAGAGGAGAAAGTATTCAGGAAATGTTAAAAAAGGTGAAAGTAAGAAGAGTTTTAATCGCTCTGCCAGACGCAGGGGTCTCTCCAGAGATTCAGAGAGAACAATCTTGAACCTCTTTTTTAACATTTACAGACTTGCAACTCCTTTCAAACTCCACATCTGAAAAAAAGCTCGTTCTTTTTCTGTTTTATATCATTCTTCATTTTTCTTCTTAGCTCTTAAAATGCCTCACCTTTTTATTACATTTTAATAGAGTCTTCCCCTCTCCTTTCATGCTTGTTTAACGTGGTCATTATTTAAAGGTTTTTAAACTCACAATAATCGCTCTCTAAAAACAACACCAGCCGCCCAGAGGGTTTGCTTTTCTCTTGGTACATCCAGGACTCTGGAAATTGGCCCCATTTCAAGGCAGGAATATTGAATGTTTTAGAAATCAATCAGTCCTCAGCTTCTCTGCCGGCAGTAGCTCTCCGTACTGGCCACCCCACAGGGAGCCGGGAGCCCTGCCCCAGCCGCCTGGGTTCCCCAGGGAGTGAAGCAGGGAGAGCCCCTTCCAAGCCCAGTTTCCACCTGTAATTGACCCTTCTGATCAAAGTATTTAAAGGTTCCCAGCAAACCCCTTTTCCAACTGGGAGAGTTGAGGGGATTTCTCTCCCTTCTCTTTCCCACTCTCCTTTTGTGGGCCCTGGCGACATATCCTCTTTCAAGCGCTTCCCTTAAACCTAGGCCCCCTCCCCCTGAACCCCCTGCCTCCACCTGCAGCTGGGGAGGAGTGTATGAAGTGGGGAGGTGTAAAGGGAGATTCCTAGATTCATTCATTTGCTGGGCAGGGAAGGGGGCATCTGTGGCCAAGTATTCCCCGAGGTCCCTTCCCTAGCCCCCTCTTCCCCAGCTGACCCTCAAGACACCTTTCTGCCTTAACTCCTTCCCTTCTGAGCTGGGGACCCTGCCGGCCCCCTGTCAGTGCAGTTGGGACTGGCGGTGCAGGCGCCGCTCATCCCACAAGCTACCTTCAGCGCGCCTTACCGAAGGGGTCGCCGTCCTCTGCCATGGCGTTGATGCGCTTGTTGGCCAGGACCTGCACGTGCTTCCCGCTGGTGCGGCTGTAGAGCTGGTAGGTCCGGATGAGACGGCGGCTGAGCTGATCTGTCACCAGGCTCTGCTCCCTCACATGCTGTGTAAAATTAGGTGAGGACTGAACAGTTACCTTTAGGAAATTGAAAAATACACAATACGCCATTATAATGCTACTCCGCCCAGGGGCCTGAGTGGCCCCATCACCCTGCGTCCCCCTCACTGCCCCAAGCCACCAGCAGGTGCTGGGGGTTCCCCCAACATGCCAGCCCAGGCCACCATCCCCCACCCAGGCAAATCGGGCAGACCCAGCCCAGGATAAACAAGCCCCGGGGAAAAGCTGGACCCACCTGTTGGGAGACACCCTGGGGCTCCCGGCCAGCCCGGAACAGGGAAGCGAGCTCCCTGCCCAGCGCAGGGCCCCCGCCCGGGCCTTCCTAGAGGAGCAGGGCGCTTTTAAGTAGGGAGACAGCGCTCCCCGACCCCTGACATTTATAAAGACAAATTTACAGAGCAAATGTTGAGAGTGCAGGGGACCTGGGCACCCGATCGTTGGGCCAAACCGGCCACAAGCCTCCCCCGAGGGGCGTGGAGAGGATCTCTGCTGTAGTTACCCGGCTTCCCCTGGCATCGAACATCCATCTCCTGGCCCCGGCTGCCCCCTTCCTCGGCGGCTGAGTGTTCCCTGTGCCCCCAGCCAGCGAGGATACATGGGGGACAGTGCTGGGCTCCGAGACCTTCGCTTCTATCCTGGCAACTCACTCGCTGTGTGACCTCTGGCGGGGTGCTACCTCTCTGTGCCTCAGCTTCCTCCTCGGGGTGGCTCGGGGCTGGGTTTCTAAAGTGCCCTCAGCCCTCCGGCGCCGGCTGCAGAGTCAGTCCCAGAGCCCCCGACCGGCGCTGCCCACCCGGGTCTCCAGCCGGCCCGCCCGGCACCCTCCTCCGCGCACCCCTCCTCACCTGGGCTTGGAGGCAGAGGACCAGCAAGTGCAACAGCCTGTGGGAGACAAAAGCGGGCGGGAGAGAGAGGCGCGGGTGAGGCGAGGGGCGCGGCGGGCGGGCAGCGGGGCAGGGCGGCGCGGTACTCACAGGCAGCTCAGCGCGGAGCGGGGGCTGCCCATGGCGCGCGGCCCCGGGGCACCAAAAGCCCGGCGGGTCACGCCGTCCCGTGAGCGGCCGCGGGGGGACGCGCGGAGCAGGGCGCGGGCGGAGAGGGTGCGGGTGCGGGAGGCCGGCGGCGACCACGACGCGGCTCCTGGGGTCCCGTGGAATGTCGTGCTCGCCGAGCCGCACCGAGTCGCTGTGCGCCGCTGCCGGAGCCGGTGGCCGCTGGCTGCTCCGGTGCCGGAGCGGGCGGGAGGGTCACGGGCTGGCGGGGTGGGTGGGGAGGTGGGAGGGGTGGGGGCGGGGGGCGCCGCACCGGGCTCGAGGGGGGAGCGCGGGGCGGGCGGCGGGAGCCCGCAGCCCCCGGCTGGGAACTGGGGCCTGGATGCAGCCCGGGGCGGGGGCGGGGCGGCCGGGGCGGCCGACGGTCCGGGATTGGGGGTCTAGGCTAGGGGAGGGGTCTGGGGACCCGCGGGAGGGGCGGGGGCGGCCGGTCTGGGCGCCTCCCCCTATCCGCAGCCTGTGCCCTCGCGCGCTCTCCGGGCCCAGGCGCGCAGGGATGGGGGCGCCTGGGGCTGCGGGCTCTGCGGGCCGGGAGACCCCGGGCCAGGGATTCCCTGACCGCCCAGCGCGCCCCAGTCCGGTGGGGCTGGGTCCCCACCTCGGGGCCCAGCAGCTCCTGCCGCCGGCTACGTAGCAGTCTCCGAGCCACCTACTGTGTGTCCCGCCAGGACTGCCCCCTGGGAGCGGCCGCTAACCGTGCGGCGAATGGCTGCGCACTCGGCCCTAGCGCAGTGCGTGCCGGTGCCACCCGGACCCCACTCCCCTGTTTCTGCCGCGTGCCCGGTCCTGTTGGTCTCTCCAGTCTCGTTCAGTCTCCCAAGGAGGCCCTGGGAACCAGAAATGCCTCCCCCTCCCCCGCATTATCACCGTCACCCCTTCCCCTGTGCCCCTTGCCACACACACACACACACACACTAGCCTGAAGCTTGAGGAGCACCCCGAACCACCTGTGTGGAAGAGAGAGTCCGGAGGTACCTGGCAGGACCCACTGTCCCCCTACCCCAGCAGGCAGCAGGGGCAAAAATAACTGTTCTCAGTAGCTTTTCCTGGGGGAAAGGACTTCCATCCAGGCCACCCAGCCCTTTTCCCCTCAAAGCCTCATTTGTTTTTCATTTCACAGATATTTACACACCTACTGCATTCTAGGCAGGGGCTGGTCAGCTGGGCCTGGGGCATGGGAGAAGGTAGGCACTTGTCTAAGCCTTTCCTACCCCCTCACCTTGTGGCTTCCCCCCTGAGATTTCGAGAAACCCTGAGCCCCCACGCTGCTTCTGTGGGAGCAGCCTGGGTGGGCAGAGATGACCTGGGACAGGTGCCCTGTGAGGAGGAGGTGATGCCCTACCAGGCTGCTGCCTTCACCCACAACTTCCCTTCCCCACTGACCCTGCATTCCCCTGGGGGTAGGGCTGGAGGGTTTCGTGTGGTCCCAGGAAGCCATTAGGCCAAAATTAGCAGCAGCCCTAGTCCAGCCTCACAGCCAGGCCCTGCCTCCCTCCCTCCTCTCTGTCCCACCTTTCCCTGTGCCCCATCTTTCCAACTACCAGCCATAAATGCAAACACTGAGCAATGGAGAGACGGGAAAACAGAGGGTGCATTCCAAGATTTTATCCTTCCTCAGAGAAGTAGACTTCCAAAGCACACCTGCCATCTTCCTCCAGGAGTCTGTTCACTGGGCTCTTGCCCACACAGACCTTGTGGCAAGGACCATGTCTTAAGAGCTCAGAAATCACAGTTCAAGGCACAAAGCTGGGCAGAGCTGTTCTGCAGTTAAAAGTTCATTGAATGAAAGAATGAATGATGGGGAAAGTGGCTGAGTCTTCAGACTTCAGCCTATTTGCAACTTCCCCAGGAAGACCTGCCTTCACCTCCTCCCAACAGATTATCACCAGCAACACCACCAGTAAGTGAGCACTTGTATCTGCTACAGGCTTGGCAGGCACTGTCTCCTCTAAAGCCCATGGGGAGGTGGGCCCATCAGGTGGAGACAAGTCAGGTGGACACAAGTGGCCACAGCCCAGGCCAGCCCTTGCCTTCCCTGTGCTCTGTGTAAGGCCTGAGTCACAATTTGTTGAGAGGGTCTGTTTCCCGCTCTGCACTGCTTCAAGTGGGCAAGGGTGATGTCTGTTTGCTTGTGGTCTTACCCTCATCCCTGTACATAGTAGGCCCTCAGGCTGTTTAGTGGTGTATATTGATGAACAAATGATTGAATGGAGAGATGGGGACAGGGGACAGGCACTTCCTGTAAGAAACGGGCTTTCTCCCACCATGGACTCTCTGAACTTCAGTGAGATGAGCAGAGCAGGGAGTAGGCCCCGGGCAGGGGTGAGGGTGATCCACCCATCCAACAGTGTTTGCATGGTCCTGGGGTCACAGCCAGAATAACTCTGGGTACCTGCCCCTCCCTGGAACCGGGATAGGGGCAGAGCCCCTGGCTGAGACCAGCGTTCAGCTCCCGCTGTGGAACCCCCAGAAGATTCTGAGGCCCTGGGCTGACCCTCAGTGGTCTTCAGCCACCCTTCTTCCTCTGCCCCAGAGAAAGAAGATGGGCGTCCTGGGATCCTGGGATCTGAAGGGTCTGAGGTCAAGTTTCAGTCCTGTCCCAGCCTCTGCCAGGGAGTCTGTACTGGACCAGGATTCCTTTACATTTGGATTTGGGGACCCTCCTGAGAAGTGGACCCTCACCTAGTTCGTTGAAATTCTCATCTCCCCAAAAGTCCCTTTCTCTGTGGGAGAGGAGCAGATGGGGGCACCCCATGAGCGAGCACCTGGCTCTGCCCCGGCACGCCCCATGACTGACAGATGCAAATATCCCGCCGGGCCCCCGCAGGTCGCTCCCTCCCTCGCTGGCTCACCCGCCTCCCGGCCAGCTCCCTCCCTCCTTTATCTTATCAAAGCCGGGTAATTACAATTGCTATTTTGTTTCCTCGAATCTGCAATCAGAGCTCCCTGGCCCAGATGAGGGAGCGCCTGTCAACCTGATCGCTGAGTGACAGCCCAGCCACCTTTCCCGGCCGCCCCCACACTCCGCAAACACAAACACACACACGCACAGACACAAACTCCCTCACCTGCAAACACAAACACACACTCCTCGCCAACACACGGCCCGTCTCCGCAGACACGCCCTCGCCGGCACCCAGACACACTCCTTCAGCCTATTTCCAAACGCACCCCTCGATCCCAGCCCAGCCCCCGGCCCCTCCAATCCACACCCGCCGGAGACCGCAGCTTGCTCGGACGCGCGCTTCCTGCGCCCGGCGTTCAAAGCGCCGCGGACTCACCGCCGACCGTTCAAATGCAAATCGCCGAGACTACGTTAAGCACTTCGGCCGCTGTCTGGGAGTCGTCTCCCTCGGCCCCCAAATAGGAGCCTGCCCTTCCTCCAGCAGTCGGCACACCCCGGCGTATGCCTTCATCCCCCAGGGCTGTGAGGTCACAGTGAGCCGGCAGCGCTCCTACTGTGCGTTGAAGGGCAGAGAAGAGGGCTCGAGGAGAGGCGGGGGCGTGGAGAGAGGAATAAACCATGCCCAGCTGTGTCCGCAGGGCGCCCCAACCGGCCAAGATACTCCTGGGCCGAGAGGCTAATGTGGATTGGGACCCCACTGCGGGCAGGAGCGTGCTCGGCGCTGGCCCGCTCCCACCGGGAGACCGACCCGGAAAACCGGGGAGGAATGCACGGAGCGATCAGTGCCATCGCGGGGGGTGGGTGGGGTAAATATTGGGGCGGCGCCGCGCAGGGTGTAGATGGGTCAGCTAGGGAGGCCTCCCCGGAGAGAGGACTCTGCGAGGCACTCAGCCAGTCTCCCGCTCCTCCTGCCACGCACATGCTGAGGCCTTTGGAGGCGGGGGCCAAAAGGAGGAAGGAAGGGAAAGAGGAGTGAGGGCAGCAGCCCGACTTCCCCGCTCCAACTCGAGTCGTTCGAATGAATGAATGAACGTATGCACGCATGCAAGCAAGCCTCAATGGCATTCCCCCGGCTTCTGCCCAAGATTCGGCCGCCCACAGCACTGGCGGGACTCGGAGGCCCCGGCCCCACGGCGCCCGCCCGGAGCCTCTAGAGGCCAGGGGAGCGGTACGACCACGAGCGGCTTCTACCTCGCCCGCCAGAGGGCGCCAGCCCGGCCTTCCCTCTGCCTGCCGACCGCGCTCCGCAGCGTGACCCATGGTTTCCAGTCAGGCCGCCCCTCCGCTGGGCTCCCCAGGGAAGCATTTTTAAAAGAGTCGTCCTGGAGCGGAGAAAGGCGCCTGCGACCCAGATCACCGCAACACAGACGGGCGTCATCTCCCTTTGTCCTCAACTTGAGGAAGAGGGAGGTTGGAAATTGGACCCCTAGTTCCTCACCACCGGCTCAGGGAGAATCTCCTTCACTAGGGATGCGCTGAAGAGCATGCGGGTAGGTACTGAGGACGCAAGGTCTTCAAAGCTGACCTCACCTGCCCCAGAACCACCAGCCCATGATATTCCGGAGCCCCTCCCCCTTGCCCAGAGGCTGGGGGTGGGAGTTGGCCTGACCCCCATCAGGCCCTGTTCTCTGTCTATCCTCAGCCTTTGTGGCCCCAGGCTGTCTCGGGAGGCAATGTTTTGTTTGTTTGTTTGTTTGTGGGCATTGACAATCCTCCCCCCCACACACACACAGCTGCTGAACTGCTGACCCCAGAGCTGGTCACACACACTCATCCTCAAATCAGGTGTGTCCCTTCTTCCTGGCACAAAGACAGCCAAGTGCCAAAACTACCTGATTCCAGGCACCAGAGATCCCCAGACCCCACGGGGTGTGGGGGACAAGAACCCCTTAGTCCAGGAGGCCAATTCCCAGGGGCCCTTTTCTGCCCCCATATGCTAGGCCACCCGGATTCTGGTTTCCCTGTCACCCAATCTGGCTAGTCCCCTCCATCTGGCCCCCGGAGTCAGGTTTCTGTAAGGTCCCAGCCCTGCTCAAGAGAGGGCCTGCAAGGCTCAAAGGAGGAGCGAAGCCTGGTCCCGCCCTGCCCTCACAGGCCCTCTCTGGGCCAGAGCCCCTCATGGGGCTAGGGATGCACATTCCTCAGGCTGCCCAAGCCCGCTTATCTGCCCCCTGCCCATCAGCCTGAGTGCTGACAGAGGCCCAGACCCCTTGTTTGGATGCTGATAACCTCCTGCGATGGCCCTCCCCCACCTGCAGAGACTGAAAACGGGCTGAGTGTTGGGAGGTCCTCTTCCAGCAAGGCAACTGGGGCCCAGGCCCCTGGTCCTAGCCCAGGGTCGTGAGGGTAGAAGATCCCAGAGTTCTCCACTCTCCCCCAGGCCCAGGGCCACCCTGGGTGCTGCCACAGTGCCACCTGGCGGTCCCTAGGGAAACATCACCTAGCACAGGAAGAAGCCACACAGGAGCTGCAAAAACCCCACACCACTTTATTTCAACCTTTATCCAAAAATGTAAAAACTATTAAAAATCTGTAGTTCTGAGTTTCAGGCACTAACTTCTAATCCTCACAGACAGGTGGGAAGAGAGGCCCCAAGAATGGTGCAATATCAGAAAACCAGGGCTGTGTGGAGCACAGGCCCTCTCCTAGCACCAAAGACCCAAGTCCCTCCCACCCAAACCCCACCCAAGCTCTCCTCTTCAAAGAAGAAGAAACATTTACAATTCTTGAAACTTCTCGGGGAACAGGGTTCATGGCGGTGCATGGCGCATGGAGCTGACCTGAAAAGAGGAAACACGGAATCAGCACCTAGGCCCTCAACTGCTTCTCCCGCCCCTTCCCAGAGCCTGCTGGGCACTTCTCCCCGCAACTCACCAAGGAGGGCTAGGGCCTGCCCCCCTGCTTTTTGGCAGGAAGGATGGGGCACAGCTCAGCTTCTTCCTCGTCACTGTCTTCTTCTTCTTCCTCGCTCTCCTCCTCAGAAACATCATTGCTCATCGTAACTGGTGGACACACAAACAGTAGAAGGATGGGACACCGCATCCATTACTTCATGCCCTGTGGTTCTAGGCTTGCAGGGACCCTGACCTCCCAGTGCTTATGGGCTAAGTGGGAAGAATCTCAGATCCTGAACTGGGTCACAAAGAGCCAAGGGAGTCTTCATCACTGGAGCTGGAGAAGCTGGGCCATGTTCCATGGAGGAGGTAGGCTTGAGTAGACGAAAAGGAGAGGGCATGCCATGCACAGGGCACAGCGTGAAGGGCACGCAGACCTGTACAGGGCTGCACTGGGAGATGAAGGTGGGATGGGGCAGGAGTGCGGAGTGGGGGAAGCCTGACGGGAGAGTCTACTGGAAGCAAAGGAGAGGGCCCTTTCCTCCTCTCACCAATCTGGTGCCGCCCAGTGATCCGCACAGGGCCAGAGCCCGACTTCAGGCGGAAGGTTACAGGTGGTTGGAGCTGGAAGTCGTCCAGACTGAGCTGGGAGGAAGACAAGGATGAAGGCCTGGCCCACTCCTAGCCCACCCCACACTGTAATGAGTACTGACGTCCTCAACCCCCTCACCACCACCACCACGAGGGTAGAGCTGGGGAACTCACCATGGGTTGGCAGGACAGCTTGAGGTTGGCCACAGGGACTGCGATCTCCTGATGGTCATGGTTCCGGGCCACGACTTCTACCACATTACACTCGTCTTTGGCTCCCTCGGTGAGGCAGAGCTGGGAAGGGTACACAGGGCCTCAGGGTCTCCTCAAGCGAGGGCTGACACCACAAGTAAAGGCATCTACCCTAGCACCTGCCCAGCTTCAGAGATCCCGGTTCACCTGGCCAGGGGAGCCGCCCATGCCGGGGGGTTAGGCTGAGGAGGTGTCTCCAAGTAAAGGGGGTCCGGGGGTTGGGTAGAGACCTATATTGCTTGCCTGGGCTTATTTATTAAAACCCCACTCCCCCGCCCCTCACCATGGTTAGTGCCAGCACGTGCTCCGCATCATCCTCTTCCTCTACCTTAAAGGTGAAGGAGCGGGTGTGGCCGGAGAGCTCACAGCCTGGGAGAAATAACAGTGAGTATGCCTGAGCGTGTGTACGGGACTGGGGGTGGGGGATGTCACCAACCCGCGGTCACGTGTAACCTTGGGCGGACGAGCCATTTACATGTCCACCTCCTTCTCTTCTCTCAGAACACCTGGGGCGCTCGGCCGTGGGCCCCGCCCAACACATCTGGGGCAGGGATCTCGCCGCCCCCTTTGGCTGTGCGTGCGAGGCCCCCTCTCCTCCAGGAACAGCAAAGCAGCCCTCCGCCCACACCCACGCCGTGAAACCCTCCGCATTCCGCCTCTCATCCCTACCTCTTACAGCCCCAGTACCACCCTCAGCCTCTCCCTTCCCCAATACCGAAGAAAAAACTGTCCATAGTGACTGGGGCTGGGACCCGCAGGCCCCCGACACCCCCAGCCCGCGTTCGGCTCTCCTGACTCAAAAACGCCAAGGCAGCTGCAGTGCCGGCGGCCATGCTGCAAGGGCCTTCTCCAAACTCCGCCCCCGACACGCACAAAGCCTGGGACCCTCGGCCAGTTCCGGCCCCGCCCATTAAAGGAGACGCTCAGTCCTGAAAGAGAAAAGGCACCGAGACCCCGCAGCCCTACCCGGAGCCCGCAGCTTCTGCTCATATTGTATCAACACCGAAGAGAAAGGAAGTAAACATCACAGAAGAACGGATTTGGGATTTATGTTAACATCCTTGCTCATTTCCACGACTATGAGGGTGTCCACTTCCCCAAGCTCCTCGCTGTGTCGCAGGAGTGTCTCCCACTCTTCCAACCCAGGGTAAGCTTTCGTTAAAGGAGGTATAGATATAAAAGTTAACCCTTCTTACTCCTCCTCCCAGCAAAGTTGGGGTTCGGGGCAGTGCTTTTCCGCCACAAGCAAAGGAAATGCCCTCAGATTGTCTTTGCCTCAAGAGCGCCGAGGAGCCTAAAGACTTTCAGTTCAGGAATTTCCCTCCCGTCTGTCCTCTCGGCTAAGCCTCTCCTACTCTTCCTGCTCCAATGACCCCGCAACTTGTTATGCCTTCACTGAGCCTTAGCTGCTGGCATTTGCTAGCAGAGGACTAGTTAGTTCATGTGTGTTCTGTTCCTGGCTGACCCACGCTTTTTGAGCTTTTAATTCCAAATCAGCCAGAAGTTATCTTTGCGCCCTGGACTGTCAGTTTACGCTACTCGCGCCATCTTTCGCCTTTTAAGAATCAGGCCAACTGTGTGCTTTTTCCCAATAGATGGCAAAAACTCAAACAAGAGGCCCTATTTCACACCCAGGTTGTAACTGTGGCAAGAGGGTGGGGTGGCTTGGCTAAGAACCAGTCTACTTTTCTTAGCTCTTGCCCTAAGGAAAATCTGGAAGTGATGGGAGGTAGGAGGGCTGCCTTCAAGATCCAATCTCTAACTTGGAACAGCTGTGGAGAGGAGGCATACTGCTTGTAGGTGAGGCATGAAAGAGGAGAGAAGGTAGGGGGCAGACAGGAAATAGATTCACACAATACAACACGACAAGCATTCACTTCAAGTTTTATTTTGCCTCTTGCATGGTCTTTTACAGTTCGTTTTCTACAGGAACTGAGCTCTGATCTAAACAATCAATAAAAAAATGTCATTCCAACCTTAATATTCATAACCAGGAAATAGCATAGCACTTCATGATCCTAGAGTGATGAAAGCAAAGACCAGGACATCTGTTTCACAGTTACCTGTGACCAGACCAGCCAACATGATTACTAAAAACCAAGATAAAACCAAAAGTAAACTTACTAAAACATCCTGATTCCATGAGGTTAACTCTGAAATCCTCCAGACAAAATGCTAGAATTGTCCACTACTGTTAAAGATGAGAAAACTGAGGAAAATTCAGCTGTCTTACTATCTAGTAGGGGTCTTCCCTTCATCTCAAGCCCTCAAAAATGCAAACTTGGTTCCAGCTTTACAACATACCATATCCTTCTATCAGTTAAAAGGTTTCTAACCTTAAAACCTTCTCTCCTTTCTTCTCACCTACTTAGTGCATACTCAAAGGCCTTGGTTGAAAGTCACTAGGTACCACTAGGTACAATGCTTTAGGGCTCTGTCAAAGCCCACACTGGTGGAGTTCTATGAAAGAAACTGAAGTTTCTTTCTCTTTACCCCTCTCCCCTCACTCAGCTCGAAGTTAAACAGCTGATGCAAAACTGCAGAGAAGCAAGATAACAAAATACTGTTATGAATCCATGGAGAAATCAGCCAGCCATGATGAAAAAATGAGTCCTGCAGAGATTATCTGCCAGCTTCATGCTCAGAACCCTTAGAAACACCAAATCTAAATTAAAATACATGAAGCTTTCACAATCTGGTTAAAGGAAAAGGTAACTGTAAATAACTGGTTAAAGTGTGCTCATTCTTTCTTTCAGAAATTAGATACAAACATGCAAGAATTAAAGACTCTGATTTAATAAAAATCAGTAGTAACAGGTCTTGAGATTAAAAAACAACTGACCTGAGGGCAAATGGGACCAATCAGTTCCCGAACCCTACCTGACAAATGTCAAATCCAACATTTCACATGCTGACCTAATATTGAGGTTAATTTCCAGAAGTAACTGCACCTTGCAACAGATTAAGTCCTACAAAATTAGGCTCTCGTACCCCAAATGGTCATGGCCTAGGCGGGAGGCACTTTAAAAATAAAACTTCAAAAAGAACAAAAACAACCCCAAACCCAAAGACAAAAGAAAATCCACTTTTCACTGGTTTACATTATTCAAAGTGCCATTCTGAACCAACACCCTTTCATTTTTAGAGGAAAAAAATTTACAGAAACAGTAAACACAAAGGATAGTCAGGTTACAGCTAGTTTATATACAAAGAAATTTACAAGTTTGTCAATTGTAGGCTTTTGCCACAAACAAATGCACATTTGTCCCTACGAAGTACAACATGCCTGAACCAAGTCATTACAGGAGACAATAGGCCACGGCTTTACAAAAAGCAGAGTAACTGCCCCAAATTGAAATTATTTATTCAGCTTAAACTAATGCCACAACCATCCCACTTGGAATCACTCTACCATGACACTTCTGAAACCCACTAAATCTTTTTCATCTCTGCCATGTCCCCAAAGACTGAGACATTTCACTCAATAAACCAAGCAAGATGACAGATGTTATTTTGATTACCCTCAGGTGAGAAATGCAACCACACTGGATGCAGAAAATAGTGCTGACTACATTTATTGAAGACACTCTCCCTGTATAAGCCCATGTAAAAGGTCTCAGCACCTAACACAAGACTCAAAAAGGAAGCCCACATCTCTTTCATACAGGATTTGCTGCAATACTATATTCTTCCAACCAGTGAGTAGTCTGAAAGTGTGATGGGTGAGTTTTACATAGTCTTCTTTGTTTCTAATCCAATTGGCTGATCTGTTGCCACTCCAGAGGCTGAACTGTATGAAGACCTCAACTGCCACCCACAAGGTGCAGTTGAGAGACTTTTGGACAGTTCACAGTGCCTACAAATGTCACAGGCTCCGACCAAGTATAACCACATCCTTTGGAAATCCTTCCATTTTTGCAATTTCAAAACAGCCTAACTTGCTGTAAAATTCCAGAATTCTTTTATCATCTGGTCTCACTTCACAGAAAGCTCCCCGGGAGCCTAGAAATAAAACAAATATTCAAAACATAAATAAGTCACTTAATTAGTATAATTATGGATATAAAACTATCATCTTTGATATAGTTAATATAAACAGGGCTTGTCAGTGCCAGCACCTACATTTCATACAATTAAAAAAATTCATATTCAAAAAATTAAGTAATGAGTGGCCACTGCACCCGGCTTTTTTTTTTTTCTTTCCAAGACAGAGTCTTGCTCTGTTGGAGTGCGGTGGTGCAATCTTGGCTCACTGCAACCTCAGCCTCCCAGGTTCGAGCAATTCTCCTGCCTCAGCCTCCCAAATAGCTGGGATTACAGGTGCCTGCTACCACTCTTAGTAGAGACAGGGTTTCACCATATTGGCCAGGCTAGTCTCAATCTCTTGACCTTGTGATCCGCCCACCTCGGCCTCCCAAAGTGCTGGGAATACAGGCATTGAGCCACCATGCCCAGCTCAATTTTTTTTTTTTCAATCAGGCAGAGATGGGGTCTCAGCTACGTTGCCCAGGCTAGTCTCAAACCCCTGGACTCAAGTGATCCTCCCACTTCGGCCTCCAGAAGTGCTAGGATTACAAGCATGAGCCACCAAGCCCAACCAGCATTTCTCAATTATTATTTTTGTTTTTTATTTTTGAGATGGAGTCAGCTCTGCTGCCCAGGCTGGAGTGCAGTGGCGTGATCTCGGCTCACTGCAAGCTCCGCCTCCTGGGTTCACATCATTCTCCTGCCTCAGTCTCCCGAGTAGCTGGGACCACAGGCACCCGCTACCACACCCAGCTAATTTTTTGTATTTTTAGTAGAGACGGGGTTTCACCGTGTTAACCAAGATGGTCTCGATCTCCTGACCTTGTGATCCACCCGCCTCGGCCTCCCAAAGTGCTGGGGTTTACAGGCATGAGCCACTGCGCCCGGCCAACATTTCACAATTATTAATACACATGCAATTCTTCACCACTTATTAATTCAGAAACTAAATCATAAAAGGTGGGAAAAGCAGTATAAATTTACAATTCACCTCTTTCTTTTTATATTCAAAAATATATAGTTCTTTCCCTATCTTGCCCAAATACCACCAACTCCACAAATATGTACTCACCATTAGCCTTCAGTGAAGACAGGAGGCAAGCCATCATGCTTTTGGCCACACTTGGGTCAGTTACTTTTTTGTGAATGTCCATCTTTATCAGAGAAGGGAAATTAGCAAGGAAAGTTTCTGGCAATACTTCCTGTTCTTCATGGAAACTCAACATTATTTTCTGGAAAAATTAGAATCTCTTGACTATCACAATAGTTACGCATTAGAATCTAACTCAACTACAGAACTCAGCAACAAGAAAGCAATATTTAATAACTCTTCCAGTCACTATGTAAGTTATCTCACACAGGATTATCCTGTAATTCTAGCTGAAGCATTTTCACTTTCTTTTTTTTGAGACAGGATCTTCTTGTTGCCCAGGCTGGAGAGAGGCAGGCATTCTCTCTCGTGTGCACAAGCGCGCACTCTCTCTTTCCCTATTTATATTGTCAGGGCTGGTCTCGAATTCCTGGGCTCAAGTGATCCTTCTAGCTCGGCCTCCTGAAGTGCTAGAATTATAGGTGTGTGCCACTGTGCCTGGCCACCGTTTTCATTTTTAAAAAGTTTGAGCCGGAGATCGAGACCACGCTAGCTAACACGGTGAAACCCCGTCTCTACTAAAAAAAAATACAAAAAATAAGCCGGGCGTGTTGGCGGGTGCCTGTAGTCCCAGCTACTCGGGAGGCTGAGGCAGGAGAATGGCGTGAACCCGGGAGGCGCAGCTTGCAATGAGCCAAGATTGCACCACTGCACTCCAGCCTGGGCTACAGAGTGAGACGCCCTCTCAAAAAAAAAAAAAAAGAAAAAAAAAGTTTGGGCCGGGACTGGTGGTTCATGCCTGTAATCCTAGCACTTTGGGAGGCTGAGGCAGGCGGATTGCCTAAGCTCAGGAGTTTGTGACCAGCCTGGGCAACAAAATAAAACCCTGTATCTACTAAAAACACAAAAAATTAGCCAGGCATGGTGGCGTGCGCTTGTAGTCCCAGCAACTCAGGAAGCTGAGGAAGGAGAACTGCTTGAACCCCAGAGACAGAGGTTGCAGTAGGCTGAGATCCCACCACTGCACTCCAGCCTGGGCGGAGAAAAAAAAGGGTTTGTCTGGCCAGGCATGGTGGCTCACTCAAGCCTGTAATCCCAGAACTTTGGGAGGCCACGGCAGGAGAATCACGTCAGGAGTTCGAGACCAGCCTGACCAACATCGTGAAACCCCATCTCTAGTAAAAATACAAAAATTGGCTGGGCCTAGTGGTAATTCCAGCTACTGGGAGGCTGAGGCAGGAAATTGCTTGAACCTGGGAGGCAGAGGTTGCAGTGAGCCGAGATCGCACCATTGCGCTCCAGCCCAGGTGAGAGACTGTGTCTCAAAAAACAAAAAAGTGTCTAAATGCTATGTGGTATTGGATCCTAGAATAGGAAAAGGACATTAGCAGAAAAACTGGTGAATAAAGTTTGGTGTCTGATTAATAATAATGTACCCAGCTGGGCGCGGTGGCTCACGCCTGTAATCCCAGCACTTTGGGAGGCTGAGATGGGCGGATCATGAGGTCAGGAGATCGAGACCATCCTGACTAACACGGTGAAACCCCGTCTCTACTAAAAATACAAAAATTAGCCAGGCGCGGTGGCGGGCGTCTGTAGTCCCAGCCACACGGGAGGCTGAGGCAGGAGAATGGCGTGAACCTGGGAGGCGGAGCTTGCAGTGAGTGGAGATTGCGCCACTGCACTCCAGCCTGGGCGACAGAGCGAGACTCCGTCTCAAAAAAAAAAAAAATAATAAAAATAATGTACCCATGATGGTTACTTAAGAGTTCACAAATACAGAAAATGGATAAGGAGTATATAGAAACTCTGTTTTAACTCGGCAACTTTTCTGTAAATCTAAAATCATTTAAAATACATAAAATATTTTAAGTTAACGTATTCCTTACATAAAAATGTGTAAATTTTATGTTATTTATATTTTACCACAAATTTTAAAAAGTTCGTATGCTGAAAAGTGTCAGATGTGGAACACCAATACATCAGCATTTCAATCACCAGCATAGTGTCAATGTAATCCCAAGTAAGCGAGGAAACACCAAACCAGCCTTTTGTTACACAGCCATGTGACTAAGGGCAGAAGGTAAAATATAGAAATAAACTATGAATAAAATGAGGCCCGGCGCAGCGGCTCACGCCTATAGTCCCAGCACTTTGGGAGGCTGAGGAGGGCAGATCACCTGAGGTCGGGAGTTCAAGACCAGCCTGACCAACATGGAGAAACCCTGTCTCTATTGAAAATATAAAATTATCCGGGCGTGAGGCAGGAGAATTGCTTGAACCCGGGAGGTGGAGGTTGCGGTGAGCCAAGATTGGTTCACTGCACTCCAGTCTGGGCAACAAGAGCAAGACTCTGTCTCAAAAAAAAAAAAAAAAGGACTATGAATACTTTGGTATGGTGGAGAGGGGTAGAGAATTGTAGGCGTCCAAATATCTTATTTACTGTGCATAAAAACTATCCTCAAGAAGGAACTATCTAAAAAATGCATGCACTGGCCAGGCACAGTGGCTCACGCTTGTAATCCTAGCACTTTAGCAGGCTGAGGCAGGCAGAATGCTTGAGCTCAGGAGTTTGAGATCAGCCTGGGCAACATGGTGAAACCCCATCTCTACCAAAAAAATTAGCTGATGCCTGGTGGCTTGCACCTGTAGTCCCAGCTACTTGCAGGGCTGATGCAAGAGGATAACTTGAGCCTGGGAGGTCAAGGCTGCAGTGAGCCATGTTTGTGCTATTGCATTCCTGGATGACAAGGTGAGACACTGTCTCAAAACAACAACATATACTGATGTATAAACCAAAATAATCATATATTGGCCAACATGGGGCACACAACTTTTTTGGAGATGAAAAATGTATTTAAGTTGGGACAGGACAGACTAAGAAGTGCTCCTATCACAAAGTAGACTCTCAAGAGAAGCTCACTCTTATTTTTAAATCACAATGTAGAATGCATTACTCAGAAGGCAAGTTATTAACCTTCTGACAACCAACCAACCAGATTTAAATTACTTAAACTGTCCTGAGTACTCAACAAAACGACCATAGTATCTTTTGTTTTTTTTGAAACGGAGTTTCGCTCTGCCGCCCAGGCTGGAGTGCAGTGGCACAATCTCGGCTCACTGCAACCTCCGCCTCCTGGGTTCAAGCAATTCTCCTGCCTCAGCCTCCTGAGTAGCTGGGATTACAGGCGCCCGCCACCATGCCCAGCTAATATTTTTTGTATTTTTAGTAGAGACGGAGTTTCACCACGTTGGCCAGGCTGGTCTTGAACTCCTGACTTCAGGTGATACACCCGCCTTGGCCTCCCAAAGTGCTGGGATTACAGGAACGAGTCACCGTGCCTGGCCAAGACCATAGTATCTTTAAAACAAAGAGGAAAAAAGTGTTGTCTTTACTGTGTTTTCACCTGAGGAAATATTACAACAGTACTCCCAAATAAAAAATTGTCCCAATATTGGGGAAACAGTGAAAAATGTCATGATAAGAATAAGCCATAAGAATTCTTTCTGCAAGAAAATTAACTTACAAAAGCACTAAGATTTTATGACGTATCTACGTACTTTTCCATTTTAGTAAGTACTTTAATAAAACAAAACAAAACAAAAAAAACCATTACCATAGTATAATTCTTAACCTGTGTATTACCTCAGCCTCAGAGAGTTCCTTGTCACCATTTGGCTTGGTATACTTCTCCTGCATGAAGGGGATCCAGGAAATTTTACATTTTTTAATAAAGGGGGTCACATCTACAGTGCCCAAGGCGTAACCACATATGCCATCTTCATCTTCTAGGACAAAGCAGTAATCCAGGCTGAGGGAAAGCAGCCCTCCTACTAACCTGCTCAGAAATAAAGAGGCCACAGTAAACTTAAGTTGCTAATATAAAATTCAGACTTCAGTGATGTAAGACCCACTGTACTTGAACTTACAGAAGCTACATTTAGTGTAAGAAGGAACTGGAAATGCACACACATTCAGATTTTACTAAAGCCAAAGTCAGATTTAAAATAAATGAATATATTTCCAGTCATCACCTCCCCTCAATCTGATAAGCCTGGCTATAAAAGGTCTATTCCCAAATCCAAATACTCATCACATACTTGTCTCCAATAAGATCAGGCTGACTTTGAAAGGGTAAACCCACTCCATCGTCATACATTTCTCTGCAAATCTTGTACACGGATGCCTGAAAATATAATCTAGTTAAGCAACACATCAAGAAAAATGGTAGCAGAATCTAAAAATATAACTCACAAGTCAGTCTGAGGAGGGAGTAACAAAATGGCCTATCAGAAATATCACCTCTTCTTTGTAAAATAAAGATTTATTCATTGAGTCAGATTTGTAAAACCAGCAAAAAACAGCAAGGTTTGAGGAATACTGAGAATTGGCTTTTACAGAGGATGGTTTTTGTTTTTGTTCTTTGAGACAGAGTCTTGCTATCACCAGGCTGTAGTGCAGTGGTGCAATCTGGGCTCACTGCAGCCTCTGCCTCCTGGGTTCAAGCAATTCTCTTGCCTCAGGCTCCTGAGTAGCTGGGATTACAGGTGCGTGCCACTACACCCAGTTAATTTTTATATTTTTAGTAGAGACGGGGTTTCACCATGTTGGTGAGGATGGTCTCGATCTTCTGACCTCGTGATCCCCGCCTGCCTCGGCCTCCCAAAGGTGTGAGCCACCGCCCCCAGCCTACAGAGGATGACTTTTGATAGTAAGTTGTGTTCAAAGGCCAGCAAACCTTGAGGTATAGTCTCTTGACTTTCTATACATTAGGGATACTTCTAAAATGTTTAAACCTGTTACTGTATTTATTTTTTTATTTTTGTGTTGCCCAGGCTGCACTTGCCCGATCTCGGCTCACTACAACCTCCACCTCCTGGGTTCAAGTGATTCTCCTGCCTTAGCCTCCCAATCAGCTGGGATTACAGGCATGTGCCACCATACCCATCTAATTTTTTTTTGAGACAGAGTCTCACTCTGTTGCCTAGGCTGGAGTGCAATGGCACAATCTCGGCTCACTGCAACCTCTGCCTCTAGGGCTCAAGGGATTCTCCAGCCTCAACCTCCAGAGTAGCTGAGATTACAGGCACACCCAACTAACTTTTTAAATTTTTAATAGAAACCATGTTGGCCAGGCCAGTCTCGAACTCCTGACCTCAGGTAATTTGGCCGCCTCGGCCTCCCAAATTGCTGGGACTACAGACGTGAGCCACCGCGCCTGGCCCTGTTACTGTCTTTAAACAGTCTTGCTTTTTTTCTTCAGTTGATTGTCAACAGCCTGTAGGTACTTCACAATTGAAAATTACAGAACACCAATATATTAGAGAAAATCAGTCAAGGACAACACATCATTTAGACACATTAACTATTTTGTAACTCCAACTCTGAATACAATTCATCTGACTTTTTCAAGGGAGAAATTAAAGAACTTGGCACAAGATGTTAGAAGTCTAAACTCCTTAGATTCTTCCTTAAATTTCTCAAGATACGTTGAATGTTTTAATGAACTTTCTCCATCTAAAGTTTGCAGTTTTAAGACAGAAGGATTCTTTTAACCAGTGAGTTCAAAGGTAAGTTTTAAGTGTGCACCATATCCATACACCAAGTTGGTAGGTAGAGAGACAATTACCTCATCTTTAGGAAAATAAGGTCTGATAGTATAAACTTTGGAGGTAGGAGTCAGTGGAGGTGGCTGAAAAAAGAGATCATTTGCCCCATCAATTGGCAGCAAACGCTGTGGGAAGAAAAAAAAGGAGATGGATTAGTGTTGGGAAGGTATCCATTTCTTTAAATGGGTGTGCACTGCAGATTACCAACTTATATTAACTGGCTACTGCAGGCAGACCTAAAGAAGAGGGGTGTACTATGCTTTACTAATAGAAATACCTCTTTGCTGGGGGAGGGGAGTGCTTCTGAATAGAAATTACCCACTCTGAGTTACAGCTTTAGTGGCATATTAATGGGGATTTAATTTACAGTAAAAACAAAAACAAAACCAAAAACAAACCTATTCCAATTATGACAAATCTATTTTTTTAAACCTATCTTAGATAGACCATCTCTCTAAGATAAGATGGCAGAACAGAATGTCAGGAGGAGAGGTTTGGTCTGAAGAGGGTTATCTGTCCAGGAGACGCTTTATCCCCAAAGCAATGCGCTTCAGTTTGCTGTGCGCAGCAGAGCACCTGTTGGGGGGAGAAAAGTAGAGCACCTAGAAAGTCCATGAACAAATTCCAGCAGCAAAAAAACTTTGTTAAATTTTCAGCAATGGACAATTCTTTCAAGGACATTATATTTACAAAATAACTGGATAAATATCCAAAAGCTTTTTCACCATTTATTTGCATAATTACTATTTTTTGCTCATGGAGTTTCCACTGGCAGACAAGCATGCGCGCATTGTGCATTGCGGGCGCAGATTAAAATGCTGTGCGACCTGCAAAGAAACAATGTGAAGTGTATACCTAGAGCCGCTGCGCTTCGCAGGCGCGGGGGGGATTGGCAGCATCTCCTTCAGAAATTACTGTGAAAGAGGAGGAAAATTTGATTTAAAAATCCAGCTATGTAACTAAATTGAATTTGGGACTAGAAAGCCTTCGGCAGACCAATCCTTCCAGCCATCTGATGCGCAACATAAGGTTTCTCATAAAACAAAGAAAATGTCAATTCAGTTGTGAATTCATATTGATACCTGGAACTCTCCTGCTAGACCACCTCTAAAGGCCCAGGGTTCTTGGTCTCCAATTAAGAATTGTGCTGAAGAATGACTACGACACCCTGTTGAGATCAGATCCAAGCGGAGAACGTTACGAGAAAGGGGATTTCCTGGGGTCTCAAATGTCCAACAAACTGACAAACACTTCGTGGAAATAGCTCTCTAACAATAATCAGGGTTTCAGGGCAAGGCTATGATAATAATTATTATTTTTAAAAATAGTAACGGCATTTCAATACTAATGTTCCTTCTTCCAATTAATAAATAATCAGTATTATCAGTTCTACTCTTTAATTACTGGAAGGAAAGTAAATCCCAAGTTTGTCTGGGTTAACTTCATATATTCCCTAGATATTATACAAATCAAGCTAGCTGCTTGCTCTGTCATAAAATTGCAGTAACTATAAACTAAAATGACTGACAGATGATTAGATACTTTATTATCACAGCCCATGAAGGAATTAAACCTGTCTGAAGTCACATTTTACATTTTGAGGAAGGGTACAGGTAAGGGAAAAGGGCAGGGGAAGAGGATTAATCTTGTCAGAAAACTAAGGTCAGTAGAATAAAATACAAGAAATTAAGTTGACAAAATGAAACACAATGAGAAAAATTTTTTTGGACAAAATTCAAAATCAGACTTGGCTAATAACAATACCAGTCTGACAGATTCTGAGAACTAAGGAGAGCCAATTGATGTTCTTTTGTCCAGAGCTAAATACACTTTTCTTAAAAGTATGACAGTATCTGGTTCCTCTGACCAGCCATTATAATCTTTGCAATACACCGAATATACACATGGAATACAGAAGTCACTATTAAAGTCACCACTTAACTAATAGGCAATAAAGCTAGCTAACAGTAAGACATAATTAAAGGCAAATGTTTGGAGGCCAAATCAAAATCACTTGCCTAGTCTTCTGACAAGATAAAGCAGCGCAATATAGTTCTTTTCCATTGGAAGACAGCATTCTACCTCCTGTTCAAGTTAACAGTCTCATCAGTACAAGATATAGTGTGCTAGTCAGACAGTCCCAAAGCAAACCAATTTTTTGTTAACAATTCAGCCCATTAAGAGATTGTATCTGGTTTGTCATTTTTCAAGGGTAGGGGTACTTTTAAAAAACATAAAATGTAGTATTTGTAAAATAAATATGAAACAGGGTCAAAATTTAGACTATAAGAGAACCTGTCCCATTCCGTAACTCAGTGTAATTTACACTGCAGGAAAAAAACTATACCTCTCAAACTTTAAGATCAGCCAATTTCCCCTACCCCCTACTTTGAGACTACAACATAACTAGCACTTCCAACTATTACAATAAAAAGCTGCATGTACGAAGAGCTGTGTAAATGAAAACATGGTTAATGCCTCAGTCGCTGCGCAAACGTGACTTCAGTTCATGTCTACCGCCCTTAAATCTACCTCAGCTACCTCACAGATAGAACCTTGCAATTTAAACTAATTAATCATGACGCGCTGTGAACATCTGCCGCTGTCCATCCAATAGTAGTAGACACTTGTGCTGAGGATTCTCCCATCTGTACACAATGGGGAAGAAGATAATAGAAGTCATTAGTAATCAAAAGTACTGCATAGCCACATTGTTTAAAGGACTGAATGCCAGCTGGACTGGAGAGAGGAGGAAAAGGAAGGGTTCTAATCAGTAAACCCCCGAAATTACTACAGAACCAAGAAAATACTCTCCCTGTCGTGAGCTTTTGTAAAGCTATGTGGATACGAAGATTATTTAAAACTTTTAAGATGTTACAAGATGGGGATGTCCAATCTTTTGGCTTCCCTGGGGCACACTGGAAGAACTGTCTTGGGCCACACATAAAATACACTAATTACAGCTGATGAGCTTAAAAAATAAATAAATTTTTAAAACTCACAATGTTTTAAGAAAGTTTACAAATCTGTGTTGAGCCACAGGTTGGACAAGCTTGCTATAAGAGCTTGGGATTGTGTAAGAGCTATCTATATAATTCTCAAAAGCTACCACCATAAGTGCAGACATAAAAACCCTAAGAAACAAACAATACTGTTTATAATCAAGAATTTAACTTCTGATAATTCTTAAATTAAAAACTGAGTATCAAATGTTTTCTGTAATGTATTTCAAGCTCAATAATCCAAATTTCAGGTTCAAAATTCCTAAGGGCCTTAGAAACTTAAGTTTAAATCCCTATAAGAATTAATTATAAGAACCTGAGCAGAAGCCTGGAAGGCACATGTTGTCATCCAACAACCAATATTGAGGTCTCCTGAGCCTAACGGTAGATGTCTCCCATGTATAGGAGCTATACGGAGCCTCCCCGCCCACCTCTGCCTCCCCGGAGATGAAGTCTCGCTCTGTCACCCAGGCTGGAGTGCAGTGACACGATCTCGGCTCACTGCAACCTCCACCTCCTGGGTTCAAGTGATTCTTCTGCCTCAGCCTCCCAAGTAGCTGGGACTACAGGCATGTGCCATCATGCCCAACTAATTTTTGTATTTTTAGTAGAGATGGGGTTTCACCATATTGGCCATGCTGGTCTCGAACTCCTGACCTCATGATCTGCCCACCTAGGCCTCCCTAAGTGCTGGGACTACAGGTTTGAGCCGCTGTGCGCAGCCAATATTTCTTTTTTTTTTTTTTTTTGAGATGGCATCCCCCTCTGTCACCCAGGCTGGAGTACAGTGGTGTGATCTCAGCGCACTATGACCTCTGCCTCCTGAGTTCAAGCGATTCTCCTGCTTCAGCCTCTCAAGTAGGTGGGATTACAGGCATGCACCATCACGAGTGGCTAATTTTTGCATTTTTTTAGTAGAGACGGGGTTTCACCATGTTGGCCAGGCTGGTCTCGAACTCCTGACCTCAAGTGATCCGCCCGCCTCAGCCTCCAAGAGCGCTGGGATTACAGGGGTGAGCCACTGTGCCCGAAGCTATACAGAGCCTTTTACCATGAGGTCAAAATACTCTCTTCCACCTGTTATATACAGCAATCCCAAAAAAGTTATATATTTTCAAATTAACAGTCAGAGACTCTACTTTTAGTAGATAATTAGCTGTATCACAGGGAAACTCTTTTTTTTTTTAAACATTTAAGAGCCCAAAAGGTATACAGGCAGAAAGTGGAAAATCTCACTACTACTTTTTATTCTAAGCTCACGGTGTTTCAGATATCAATTTCACAACCAAGACCATGAACCCCATTCACAGTATTTGTGACTACTATGAAAACTATGACAGGTCAGTCAGCCTTGCTGCCTGCTGTGTGCTGTATATAAGTCCATTACATATTCCTTATAGCTGGATTGAAAACCTGAAAATGAAATGAGGTCCCTAGAGAAACTTGGCCATGCTGGTGCTTTTTACCAAGTTTGACAATTAAAAAAAAAAAAAAAAAAAAAAAAAGTGTTCAAAGGAGACATACAAAAGTCCATCCATTTAATGTAGCAGAGATGTTTTAGGGGACTACAATTTCTATCCCCTGGTAAAACCAACACTTGGTAGAAGGATAAAGAAAAAGTCACGTGAAATACTGAATAGCACCAGAATAGCCTTACACTAAAGCTCGCATGCGCACAGGGCTGGGAGGATGGCTTCCTCTTGCCAGGCCCCTTAGAGGTCATTTCAGCAATTGTTCTGTTAAACATAGCATTAATGTTATCAAGACACAGCAAGCAGCAGAAAGCTTATGGAGTCACATTTCATAGTGTCTCATCTCCAAATCAGATAAAAGTGGTATACAGGGTTCCATCCAGAAAGCATTCAGTCAGAGCAAGTTAAAGTCAGTACACTTTCTAACATATTTTTTAAGATACTTATGCTGAATTAGCCCAAGGGAGAAAAATTAATGTGCTTGATGTATTTACTAAGACTTGCATCTCAAGTCTTCAATAATGCCTACTTTTGAAAGAAACCTAGGCAAATAATTGAAAAGACTTGGAAACGTGCCAATTCCCTAAATGTTTTTCTCCCTGTGGGATAATTTTTTTTTAAAGGGACAATATATTTGAGGAGAAGAGATTATTCCTGGTACACCTACCTAACCACTGTACAAAAGACTTCACCATAGACATTATACTCTTGATATCCCAAACATAGGAGTACATGTCATAAAGGATTGTCCTGTTGGCACAATTGGACAGCCGAGTGAACATTCCCATCACTAGTCCACACATCTCTTCAAACTTGGCTGCTCGTGACCGCCATTCTTCAATCTATTGAGGATCAATAAAAAGACTCAAAAAATTGCAAGCTTAACAAAATAATCTGAGAGACAGTTACATATTAAGCTGTGTATGTTGTCAGGTATTGGCAATTTATCCTAACCATTAAAGTATCACTTTGTGTCTCCCCAAACTGACAAATATTCCTAAAGTAACACTTTTCCTTATTGGTAACTAGAAGGGCAAAATATGAAACTGAAGGTACCAGATTTAGCAGACTCCACATCTACTGTAAATAACATACTTTTTTTTTTTTTTTTTTAAGACAATTTCCCTCTTGTCACCCAGGCTGGAGTACAATGGCGCAATCTCAGCTCACTGCAAACTCCGCCTCCCAGGTTCAAGCGATTCTCCTGCCTCAGCCTCCTGAGTAGCTGGGATTACAGGTGCCCGCCACCATGCCCAGCTAATTTTTGTACTTTTAGTAGAGATGGGGTTTCACCTTGTTGGCCAGGCTGATCTCGAACTCCTGCCCGCTTCGGCCTCCCAAAGTTCTGGGATTACAGGCATGAGCCATCATACCCAGCCTAAAGAACATATTCTAAAACATGGTCAATTTTCTGTCAGTTACAGTGTACTCATTTAAGAACTTTCTCCACATTACGAGTATGGGGAACCACCCAGGCTTCAGCAGCAGGCAAATTAAACATACTCACTTTTTCAGAATCTTTTCCTTTGCAGTTGACACTGACAACACTACTATTTGCTCGAAGCCATTGAAATTCCCGTAACATCTGTGCTCCTTTGGGTCCATGCTCATAAGGAAGGTAGAATAGATCAGCAAGTAACTGCAAATCCTCCAGGGTCACTGGTTCCGCAGTGTATAAAGGTTTTTCATTTGGACCTGGCACAAACTGCTCCTTGTTTGTCTGTTCATCAGTCTGCATAGGGGCAATGTCACTAATACAATCTTCTTGCATGGACATCTCTGGGGATTTTGATTCAGCTATGCTCTCTTTATCAGTGTCCATTGGTTTCAATTCCTCTGCCATTTTCGCTTCAACAATTTCACTCAGTATTTGACTGTCATTCTTGTGGTCCGTTTCTTCTTGTTTTTCCACCACCATGTCCATGGGTTCTTCATCAGGCTGTTTCTTTTCTTCTTCCTTGGTCAGAGTAGTAGGCTCACCACTCAAGGCTGCTCCCTGGCTCATAATGGGCTCCTGATAAACTGTTGTTACTACGGTTGTGGCATTTAAAGAGGGTGCTGCAACTAAAGGAGTCCCATCAACTACACTTGCTTTAGCTCCACTGTGTGCAACTTGCCTACCTACAAAAACAAATGTATAAATAAATAAAATGGTCACAGAGATAATTAGAATTAGAGACAGAACACATTAGATTCAGAAAGATGCTTTACCATATTTGTTAAGTGGAACCTCAATGTTAGATTCAAATTAATTTGACCTCTAAGAAAAATGAGATTTCTCTACAGCACTAGGGATGCAGGAATGGAAGGGGGTTGGGAGGTAATGAACATGCCAACATCTACTATTACATTCTCTTTTGAAAATTTGTATCTAAAAACCCTTAAATTACTTCAAAAAATATGTTTTTAAGAGAAAATAGCATTCCATCAAAATAAAAGCTATTTAAGACCAAAAGTAAGATTTAAAAATCCTTATTCTCTAGATCCCCCAATTTCATTTAATTTCACTTTGCTTAGTGGGCCTAAGGTAAGGCACATGACAGTGTTTTTGTTTTTGTTTTTTGAGATGAAGTCTCGCTCTGTCACCCAGGCTGGAGTGCAGTGGTGCGATCTTGGCTCACTGCAACCTCCGCCTCCCAAGTTCAGGCGACTGTACTGCCTCAGCCTCCCAAGTAGGTGGGACTACAGGCACATGCCACCATGCCCAGCTAATCTTTGTATTTCTAGTAGGGACAAGGTTTCACTATGTTGGCCAGGCTGGTCTGGAACTCCTGACCTCACGTGATCCACCTGCCTCGGCCTCCCAAAGTGCTGAGATTACAGGTGTGAGCCACCGCACCTGGGCGACAGTGTTCTTTACTTTGTGACTGAACTATTTGATCTAACCCCCTTAACAAAGAATGGCCAAACTCACTGCTGTACTGATGAGGCACACCAAACTCTTGCAACCATTCTGTTAAAGCTAGCTTTAGAGCCATCTGTGGACTATAGAGTACATCAGTTTCAATATCTTCATCACTGCCTTCATTTTCTAACTTTATTTGGATGGATACAGTACTATCTTCACTGTCAGCTGCAAAAAATAAAAATAAAAAAAGAGCACAAAAATACTTTTGATTACAAAATCCTTCTGACAAGTGAGAATAAATGCAACTAATTGTCATAGTATAACCACAGAAATGACTAGAATCAGAACAAACCTTAAACATAAAAATGCAAATAAAAACAAGACCCTTCACTGAACGATTTCATCTAGGATAGTAACCTAAATGCAATGCTAAATGTAAAATCTCAATTGAAATAAGAAATATAAATTTTAGTATCAGTGGAAGAGTCAATCTGAAATGTCCACTAAGTACTAATTGTTGGGTAGTCAAGGTCAAAAGAACCATGCTTTTTGTATGAAGAAAACATTGCATAGCCTTCAGGGCCCTGTAACTTTTTTTTTTTTTTGAGATGGGAGTCTCACCCTGTCACTCAGGCTGGAGTGCAGTGGCAGGATCTTGGCTCACTGCAACCTCCGCCTCACAGGTTCAAGCAATTCTGCCTCAGCCTCCCGAGTAGCTGGGACTACAGGCGCATGCCACCATGCCCGGCTAATTTTTGTATTATTGGTAGAGATGGGGTTTCACCATGTTGGCCAGGCTGGTCTTGAACTCTTGACCTCATGATCTGCCTGCCTAGGCCTCCCAAAGTGCTCGGATTACAAGCGTGAACCACTACGCCTGACCATAACATCATTATTAATAAAAGCATTGAGGGAAAATGAAGAGGCCGGGCATGGTGGCTCATGCCTGTAATCCCAGAACTTTGGGAGGCTAAGGCGGGCGAATCACCTGAGACCTGCAGTTCAAGACTAGCCTGGCCAACATGGTAAAAGCCCATCTCTACTAAAAACACAAAAAATTAGCCAGACATGGTGGCAGGCACCTGTAATCCCAGCTACTCGGGAGGCTGAAGCAAGAGAACTGCTTGAACCGAGGGGTCAGAGGTTGCAGTGAGCTGACATCGGGCCATTGCATTCCAGTTTGGACAACAAGAGCAAGATTCCGTCTCAAATATAAAAAAAAAAAAGAAGAGATAATCGACAGAGACCCACAAATTAGCACACATAAGGCAACAAAGCTCTGAGCTAGGATAGTGGTAGAGAAAATTAAGTCTGAATTCTTTGGTTTTGTACTTAAAAACTCAATTCTTAGCTTTCCTTAACATTTCCTGCATATGTCCCAGATTTGGACAGTGTCTGCCACCCTTAATATGTTCCACGCTCTGCTTTAAAAGATGTAAGAGTTAAGTGCCACGTACACTGACAGCACTGAAATTACATTCCCAATTTTTGTTTTTCATTGAGGAGAGGAGGATGACAATGACTGAACTAATATTCCTATTTTTTTTTTTCTAATGGGGAGAGTAGGATGACAATGACTGGGCCAAAAGGGAGATGTTAATTCAATAAAAAATTCAAAGCAGGAGTATGGAACTGAGAAATAGACCACAACTATTAATATTCCTACATACTATCATGACACTTCAGTAGCCCAAAATGGGCCAAAATTCAGGGAATTTCAAAAGTTCAGTGTACAGGCTGGACATGGTGGCTCACGCCTGTAATCCCAGAACTCTGGGAGGCAGAGGCAAGCAGGATCACCAGGTCAGGAGTTCGAGACCAGCCTGACCAACATGGTGAAACCCCGTCTCCATGAAAACTATAAAAATCAGCCGGGTGGGGTGGCGTGCACCAGTAATCCCAGCTACTCAGGAGCCTGAAGCAGGAAAATCACGTGAACCAGGGAGGCGGAGGTTGCAATAAGCCAAGATTGCGCCACTGCACTTCAGCCTGGGCAACAGAGCAAGACTCTGTCTCAAAGAAAAAAAAAATTTTCAGTGTTCAGTGTTTTTCACCTCCAGCCCACAAACCTTTAATACCCAGCAAACTCTCCTCATACTTTGATCCAGCTTAAAAGTCTGTGAAATCTCTTAGCAAAAATAATCACTCTCCCCCGTGTTCACACAGCATTTTATAAATTAAACTATTACAACACTTATCACACTATCATACTATTGTCTATAAGCCTTACCCAACACTAGACTGTTTCTCAAAAGTAGGAATGGCCAGGAGCAGTGGCTCACGCCTGTAATCCCAGCCCTTTGGGAGACTGAGGCGGGTGGATCACCCAAGGTCGGCAGTTCAAGACCAGCCAGACCAACATGGAGAAACCCTGTCTCTACTAAAAATACAAGATCAGCCAGGCATGGTGGCGCATGCCTGTAATCCCAGCTACTCGGGAGGCTGAGGCAGGAGAATCGCTTGAACCTGGGAGGCGGAGGTTGCAGTGAGCCAAGATCATACCACTGCACTAGCCTGGCAACAAGAGCAAGACTCCATCTCAAAAAGAAAAAAAAAGTAGGAACTACTTTATTCTTTGCCACCTCAGTGCCCATGATCACACATCTGCCACATGATAGATTATTTAAATGTAAATAAACAATTATCAAACACCTTACTTAGAACTCTATTAGAGATTTTTCATTAATTAAAAATTAGTAAGCCAATGTCTAAAACAAGACTATATTCCATTCAGCCAGGCAGGGTGGCTCATGCCTGTAATCCCAGCACTCTGGGAGGCCTAGGCGGACGGATCACCTGAGATCAGGAGTTTGAGACCAGTCTGGCCAATATGATGAAACCCTGTCCCTACTTTAAAAAAAAAAAAAATAAATAAGCCGGGCATGCCTGTAATCCCAGCTACTTGGGAGGCTGAGGCTGGAGAATCGCTTGAACCTGGGAAGCAGAGTTTGCAGTGAGCTGAGATTGTGCCACTGCACTCCACTCTAGCCTGGGCGATGGAGCAAAACTCTGTCTCATAAAAAAAGAGTATGTTCCATAAATGGTAAATGTAAGCTGAATCTAAATGGTCTAAGTGACTCAGATTCAGAGTATCCAGTCATCTAAAATATGCTTTTCAATAAAATTGCCTGAAAATACATTTTATCGGAATGATTCTAGAGATAATGGAAACACTTAAAGACTGTCTCCTCTAGTACTCAGACTTCAAAGACTGAATCCTATTTTATTTTTATTTATTTGATTGGGTCCTTCAACTGTTGTCCAGGCTGGAGCGCAGTTCCTGGGCTTATTGGTGAGCCACCACGCTGCTTCTGAATCATACTAAAAAAAAAAAACAAAAACAACTGAGGCCAAGAGGTTAAGTGACTTGTCCAAAGACACTCAACCTTTCTTCTTATCATATACATCTTCATCAACAGAATGAAACAACATACCGTAATAAAACCACTTAGTTTTGTTTCCTTCTTGGTAAAACAAAATAATTTTTTAAAAAAATAAATAAAACTGCTTCAGTTGTGATGACAAAGGAAAGTATACTTTCCACTGGCTCTAGTTAACCCCAGCTCTCCTCCCAAGGTGAAGGATCAAGTACAGGCTACTTACTCATCACTACATCTTTTCTCACTCCGTTCATGTTTGATTTGTACCAGGTGGCAAGGGTGTGGATAGCAACATAGTTGGCTTCAAATTCACAATTTGGATTAGTCAGGACTCCTTTTAACCGTGGGATGAGTTCTGTGGATCTTCCTTTGTACGGGCCCAGAAACAGTCTCTTCTGATCATAATCATTAGCATGAATGTTATCCCAGATTACTGGCGCTCTCTTAATAATCTTAGACACTTCTTCAATGGACTCTACAGGAATTTCTTTAGAAACAACTTTGGGACCTAGAAATAACGACAACCATTTGTTAAAAGAATTGTGGTTCTTGGCCAGACGCATGGGCTCATACCTGTAATCCCAGCACTTTGGGAGGCCAAGGTGGGCAGATCATTTGAGCCCGGGAGTTCGGACCAGCCTGGGCAACACAGCGAGACCCTATTTTTTTATTTTAAATTTAAAAATATTTTTTTCAAAAAAAAAATCATGGTTCTTTAAAATATAATGGACATATAACTTTTTATTTTTTCCTTACGTGTACATTTTTTTTTTTTTTTTGGAGACAGAGTCTCACTCTGTTGCCCAGGCTAGAGTGCAATGGCGCGATCTCGGCTCACTGCAAGCTCCACCTCCTGGGTTCATGCCATTCTCCCGCCTCATCCTCCTGAGTAGCTGGGATTACAGGCGCCCGCCACCACGCCCAGCAATTTTTTTGCAATTTTTAGTAGAGTCAGGGTTTCACCGTGTTAGCCAGGATAGTCTCGATCTCCTGACCTCGTGATCTGCCGGCCTCAGCCTCCCAAAGTGCTAGGATTACAGGCATGAGCCACCGCGCTCAGACCCTTCCATGTACATTTTATAACAACTTTTCTTTTTCTGAGACAGGGTCTCCTCTGTTACCCAGACTGAAGGGCAATGGAGTAATCATAGCTCAATGTAGCCTTGAACTCCTGGGCTCAAGCAATCCTCTCACCTGAGCCTCCCAAATAGCTGGGACTACAGGTGTGCCCCACCATGTCACAGTAATTAAAAAATTTTTTGTACAGATAAGGACTTCCTATGTTGCCCAGGCTAATCTCAAACTCCTGGCCTCAAGCGATCCTCCTACCTCAATTCAAGCCTCCCACAGCACTGGGATTACAGGCATAAACCACTGCACCCAACAATTTTTCTTTTGAAAACAAAGTAACACGTGTTTTACTGGGCTTTATTTTTTCATTTTATAAAACAGAAGAGTTTCCTAAACGCTGCTTAGGGCTGGGATCAATACCCTTTAGCCCAGTTCCCTATAAATCTTTATTATTTATTAACTGAATTTTTTTTTTGAGACAGGGTCTCACTCTGTTGCTCAGTCATGTTCACAGCTCACTGCAAACTCTACCTCCCGGGCTCAAGTGATCCTTCCACCTTAGCCCCCTAAGTAGCTGGGACTACAGGCATGTACCACCCCACCTGGCTAAGTTTTTTATTTTTTGCACAGTCTCCCTATGTTGTCTAAGCTGGTCTTTAACTCCTGGGAGCTTCCACCTCAGGCTCCCCAACCATGATAAATGTTTTTTTATATTAAGAGAATAAGTAAACTTTGTAAAAGAAAGTGTATTTTGACAAGTTCTCTGGGCCAGGTGCAATGGGTCACACCTGTAATCCCAGTACTTTGGGAGGCCGAGGTGGGCAGATCACCTGAGGTCAGGAGTTTGAGACCAGCCTGGCTAACATGGAGAAACCCCATCTCTACTAGAAATACAAAAATTAGCCGGGCGTCGTGGCACATGCCTGTAATCCCAGCTACTCAGGAGGCTGAGGCAAGAGAATCGCTTGAACCCGGGAGGCAGAGGTTTCGGTGAGCTGAGATTGTGCCACTGTACTGCAGCCTGGGCAACAAGAGCAAAACTCCATCTCAAACAAAAAAACAAACAAACAACAACAAAAATAAAGGTATTCAATTAACAAGAACAAGCAATTTCTCTAAGTCCTAGTTAATTCAAGTTTGACTGTATGAATCTTAAAAGACTTACCTGTCCAAAGCACTTCAATTCCAGGTAGAAGCTTTTCACCCACAGTCCTTAAATATGGAGACTGAGACACATTTGGATAACAGAAAGTGCCACAATATTCTAAATGTAGGGAGAAAAGTAAAAAAGTCAGGAACAAAATGTTCATGGGTTGTTTGTCTTCTTTGAGATGGAGTCTCGCTCTGATGCCCAGGCTAAAGTGCAGTGATGAAATCTCGGCTCACTGCAACCTCCACCTCCCGGGCTCAAGCTATTCTCCTGCCTCAGCCTCCCGAGTAGCTGGGACTACAGGCACACGCCGCCACGCCTGGCTAGTTTTTTTTTTTATTTTAGTAAAGACGGGGTTTCACCATGTTGCCCAGGCTGGGTGCAAACTCCTGAGCTCAGGCAATCTGCCCGCCTCGGCCTCCCAAAAGGATCATGTGTTTTTGAATGTGGAAAAAAATGTCTGCCAATTCTAAATTCTTTTCATCCAAATGATAAAAGGCCTCCTACAAGGAATTAAATTCAAGTGGGCAGTTCATTTAAGAAATTCATAAAATCTGATATTTTTCCTCCAACAGTAGTACAGATCAATTCTTACGATACTACAGTTACTAGAAATACAAGTTTACTAAAGAAACAAGAACTGCAGCATTTTCTACAGAATTCTGAATTGCCTACTTTTCTCAGTTACAATTAAATGCAAACAGAATGAATTGATAATATCATAATAGAACTAATACAAGAATATGCCAATGGCAGCTGGGCACAGTGGCTCACACCTGCAACCCCAGCATTTTGGGAGGCTGAAGCGGGTGGATCATTTGAGCCCAGGAGTTCGAGACTAACCTGGGCAATATGGCGTCTCTACCAAAAATAAAAAAATTAGCCAGTTTCATAACCCGGTCTCTAAATAACTAACACAAATTTAAAAGTAAAATTAAAAAACATTTTTAAAAAAGGCATATACCAACGGCTATTAGTACTCAACTGCAACTTAAACTGTAACTCGCAGCTAATTAATTCCCAGTATAATCTTAAAACTTTTGGGTACTAATGTAGTACTCAACTAAAATAAGGTTCCCGGCTCATAATACACACAAAGAAAGTTAAGTAATTTAGTCTAAAATTCTTCCTGAACAGGGAAGTCTGGGGAAAAACCTCTTGTAAGTTGAATTTTGAGAAGCAACTAAGAGACTAAAATATTTTCAATGAAAGAAACCAGAGGGGCAAAAAGAAAAGAGGAAAAACTGTTATGCTTTCTATGCTGACTACTTGAAATAAGAGCCCAGATGGAAGTGGGAGGAGTGCAAAAAGGGACAGATATGCATGGGCAGAAAAAGGGGACAAGTAGGAGGAAATGAGAAGTGACTAAGGTAAAAGGCAAAGTAACTTGGTTTTTCTCCAGTTTTCATTTCAATACTATCCCTCTTTTAATATTGACAAAGTTCATATACTTCCAGTACTAAAAAATACATAAAAATATTTTGTCTAGTCAGTTGTCATTTATTAGTTCCTAAAATTTTTCCAATTTAGGATCTTGAAAAATGTCTTCTAAAAAAAGATTCCTACTTTTATACACCAAGGGAGGAGGGAAGTGGAGAGAGAATGGGGCCCATGGTCCTTTATAAGTTACATATTCTAAGAAGACTAGTTAAATATAAAGCCATTATATACAATACCTGTGGGACAGAAGAGGAAAGTTTCTGGCTCTCCTAGGTACTGATAGATTTCATTTGTGATGGAGACCTGGGCATGAGCAAAAGAACTGAATACCTCTTTGTCTGCTGCACACATATTATGGTCTATATCATCAAAAAGCAAAGCAAATGACCTGCACCCAAACTGAGAAACCTAGGAGGAGAAAAAAAGAATCAAGAGTAAAAAAATTAACAATTCCAAACATTAAAGTATAGAGTTAATAGTTATACTTAAAATCCAATATTTTCCTTACTAGAATGTTCAATGACAGGTTGTTTTTACATTTTTAATTAAAAAAATTCTAAGTCAAACAGAGTTTTGGGACCCATTTCTCATTTGGGTTTGAATGCACTACAGGTTAAGTATTCCTTATCTGAAATGCTTGGGACCAAAAATGTTTTGGATTTTGGGGTTTTTTTTATGGATTTTGGAATATCTATCTGTATTATATTCAGCATCCCTAATCTGAAAATCCAAAATCTGAAATGCTCCAATTATCATTTCCTTTGAATTTTACGGAGCTCAAAAAGTTTCATATTTTGGAGCATTTCAGATTTCTGAATTAGGGATACTCAACTTATATGACAATATGATCCAACAAAGTTTCTACAAAGTGGCCTAGCCTCTTGGCTAACTCATGGGCTGCTGATTGTAGAAGACCCGACAAAGTCAGAAAAATACAGAAATATGAATAACCTTAAGACATGAAAAAGCCAGGCTGTGTCCTAGTCCCAAAAGGTACACTGATCCCTTTGCAGATAAACCTAACCAGGTATGAATCAGAAAGAACCGCAGAATTTTATGAAATAGGAAAACAGCTTCATTAATGAAAATTTCAACTGCCTTAAATTTTTTACCAGACATTTTAATGCCACCCATATAAATCTTTGCCTAAAGAAATAAGACATGTATATAGAAAAATCAGCAAACTTAAAAAACGGGAAAATGGGGCCAGGAGCGGTGGCTCACGCTTGTAATCCCAGCACTTCAGGAGGCCGAGGCTGGCAAATCATGAGGCCAGGAGTTCGAGACCAGCCTGGCCAACATGGCGAAACCCTGTCTCTACTAAAAATACGAAAACATTAGCCAGGTGTGGTAGCGCACGCCTGTAATTCCAGTTACTCAGGAGGCTGAGGCCAGAGAATTGCTTGAACCCAGGAGGCAGAGATTGCCATGAGGTGAGATCACGCCACTGCACTCCAGCCTAGGTGACAGAGCAAGACTCGGTTTCAAAAAAAAGGAAAATGGAAGCCCCCTACATTTGACCAAAGGAAGTGTGCAGCATTTACATTAAGCAAACTTCACACTCAGTTAGGTTCACCTAGTCTGTTTTTCTTCTCACCTTGGGAAATTAGCCATTTCCAGACATCTCTTTGTCCATTAATTGAAGAAACTAATGTCTAATAGGTGAAACCCTGTTTCTATAATCTCAGTTGTAAATTCAAGCCAAGCAGCCTAGGGTATATATAATTTCTCAAAATTTGGTTCTTGACCACCAATCACCTAGATTCCCGGTCCCCACCTTATCAATTTGGGAAATAAAGTCCAGTAGTCAGCATTCTTTTAAGCTTCACTTCTAATCATTCTTTTAAGGCAGTTCTTATGCAAACTGAAATTTGAGAAGAACCAGTACCTCTAGTAAAGCTCTTTTTACTTAATTTGGAAAATATTCCTCTATCAGAAGGATTCAAGGCTGGGTGTGGCGGAGTGTGACTGTAATCCCGGCACTTTGGGAGGCTGAGGTGGGTGGATCACCTAAAGTCAGGAGTTCGAGACCAGCCTGGCCAACGTGGCAAAACCCTGTCTCTACTAAAAATATAAAAATTAGCCAGGCATGGTAGTGTGCCTGTAATAGGTACTAAGGAGGCTGAGGCACGAGAATCGCTTGAACTCGGGAGGTGGAGGTTGCAGTGAGCCGAAATTGGTCCACTGCACTCCAGGCAACAGGGTAAGACTCTATCTCCAAAAAAGAAAGCATTCAAAGTAAAAAAAATTCTTATAGAAATAAAGAAATACAAGGCCAGGCGTGGTGACTCACACCTGTAATCCCAGCACTTTGGGAAGATCATGAGGTCAGGAGTTCAAGACCAGCCTGGCCGCCATGGTGAAGGCCTCGTCTCTACTAAAAATACAAAAATTAACCGGGCATGATGGCACACACCTATAGTCCTAGCTACTAGGGAAGCTGAGGCAGAAGAATCACTTGAACCCAGGAGGCAGAGGAGGTTGCAGTGAGCCAAGATCGTGCCACTGCACTCCAGCCTGGGCAACAGAGCGAGACTCTGCCTCAAAAAACAAAACAAACAAAAAAAGAAAGAAATATGAATTTGATTTCCTTTTTACATCATAAAAGCAACTGAGTAAACTTTTAATTTCAAGTACAGAGTCACGAAAAATGAAAAAAAAGTAAGGAGTTACCTGGTCCAATTTACGTTTCAATGTGGATACTTCCTTGGGGTTAGAAAAAGTGATATCCAATCCAGGTGAGATCGCATAGATGAACTCTATCTCATATTCTCGTGCAGCAGAGATGAGAGTCATAAGTTGTTCTAAAGAACAGAGTCCATGTTTTTAGAAAGCAGAACAGAAAACTAAAAGAACCTTCACTGAAGAGGTTATTTCTAACTTACAAAAAAAGGAAAAGATCCTTACATTTTACAAGTTGTCATGTCCAACTTAACAACAGGCCATACAAAATGGTACAAGCCTGAAGTGATTTAATGACACAGTAAGGAAAAAAGAATAGTTTTCACACCTTTGAAATCTGAACCAACAGAAAATAAGAGGCCCTTCTTTTTCACTTCCAAATAGTTTCTTATCCTTTTGGGGAAACAGGCTAAAATCAATAAACATTATCCTCCCTTTCATTGCCATTTCTCAAGAACACTGAATTAACTGTCAATTCTCTTACTGAACTTAAGCCATTTCTATTTCCTGAAGCATTTGAAAGGCATAAAATGCAGCTGCTGCTTTTTTATTTTGAGAGTCTTGCTCTGTTGCCCAAGGCTGGAGTACAGTGGTACGATCCTGACTCACTGCAACCTCTGCCTCCTGAGTAGCTGGGATTACAGGCATAACCAGCTAATTTTTGTATTTTTAGTAGAGATGGGGTTTTGCCATATCACCCAGGCTGGTCTCGAACTCCTGGCCTCAAGTGATCCACCTGCCTCAGCCTCTCATAGTGTTAGGATTGCAGGCATAAGCCATGGTACTGGATCTTGCTTTTTTTTTCGTTTTGCCGCCTCTGAACAACTGGAATTCCTAACTAAATAAACCTACACATAACTACTTTATAATATGAAAAAAAAAAATGCTTTCTTAAGAATCAGGGTAGGCCAGGCCCAATGGCTCATGCCTGTAACCCCAGGACTTTGGGAGGCCAGGCAGGAGGATTACCTGAGGTGAGGAGTTCGAGACCAGTCTGGCCAACATTGTGAAACCCCATCTCTACTAAAAATACAAAAATTAGCCAGGCGTGGTGGCGCATACTTGTAATCCCAGCTGCTAGGGAGGCTGAGGCAGGAGAATTGCTTGAACCCTGAAGGCAGAGGTTGCAGTGAACCAAGATTGCACCACTGCACTCCAGCCTGGACGACAGAACAAGACTTCATCTCAAAAAAACAAAACAAAACAAACAAACAAAATAACAGAATCATGCCTGTAATCCCAGCACTTAAGAGAGGCCACGGCAAGTTGATTGCTTGAGTTCAGAAGTTTGAGACCAGCACAGGTAACATGGCAAACCCCTCTCTCTACAAAATATACAAAAATTAGCTGAGCATGGTGATCTGCACCTGGAGTCCCAGCTACTTTGGGGGCTGAGGCGGGAGGATTGCTTGAGCCCGGGAGATCAAAATTGCAGTAAGGCACTGAACTCCAGCCTGGGTAACAAAGTGACAAAGGCTGTTTCCAAAAAAAGAAAAAGAAAAAGAACCAGAGGTAAGTCATGGCCTTCACAATCTTGATCTGTTTCTATCCATGGGAAAAATGTTAATTATAGATTTTAAGCTTTTAAAATTATCAACTGACAATTTCCCTAAATCAACTTAAATACTACTACTATATACCACAGGACATATTTTTGAATAATTTTCAGCAGTATCTCAAGATAGTTATTTTTACTCTATTTTAATTATTGATCACATTAAGTTTCATTATCAGCACCACCAGAAAGTAATTAAGTTGAAGGCACACTTAAATAAAGTAGTAAACCACAACACTAGATGCAGATGGGATAAGTTGTAATTGCTTCTTCGTAATTCAAGAAAACTTTCAGCCTTCTTCTGTGCCTTGGCTGGGCTCTGTAACCGAGTATCTTGTTAGCTATGTTAGCTATACGTGTATACTATTTAATTTCAAGTACAAAAATGTTTCACCATTCACAAGTTCCCAAAGAAAAGCACCTCTCTAATTTACTCAGGTGGTTCAATGCTATACTACTAACTTTTCAGCAATTTTATGTAATCAACTCAACATAAGTATACCCATAGCAGGCCAGGTGGGCAAGTGGGCTCAAGCCTGTAATCCCAGCACTTTGGGAGGCTGAGGCAGGCCGATCGCTTGAGGTCAGGAGTTCAAGACCGCCCTGGCCAACATGACGAACCCCCATTTCTACTAAAAATACAAAAACTGGCTGGGCATGGCGGCAGGCGCCTGTAATCCCAGCTACTGGGGAAGCTGCGACACCAGAATCTCTTGAACTCGGGAGGCAGAGGTTGCAGTTAGCCGAGACCACACCACTGCACGCCAGCCTGGGGGACAGAGAAAGATTCTGTCTCAAAAAACAAAAACAAACAAAAACAAACAAAACCAAAGACAGCCTATTAATGGCTTCCCACTTTCCTGGACTAGGGTAAGGATCAGTAATTGTTGACAAGGCCAAGCCATACTAGAGCCTGAAGCAAAAGGAACAATCACTAGTGCTGATCCTATCTTTACCTAAAATTTTAGCATTGTTTCCATCATGAATTTCTGCATTAATTTTGTTTTTTAAAAATACTGCATAAATTATTATTTATCTTGATTACTTTTTTGGGGGTCCCTTAAAATTTGCACCCAAGGTACGTGCCTCACTTGCCTTGCCCTGGGCCTAGCCCAGCTCCAGCACTTCTTTGCCCAGTGGCCCACTGTTTATTCCACTGGCAGAAGTAAGCAGCACAATCTATGACCACAGAATAGGTGGAGTCAGCCTAGCACGCCCATGACATCACACGTATGGTCATGACCTTGCTAGTGCAGAGCACTCTTTCAATCTCAGCTAACTGAATAGTTACCAGATAGAAGAAAAGGAAACTACCTACAAAATAAAAATAAAATGTCATAAAATTCTTGTACAACTACATTTAAAATATAACTGTTTTCTTCACAGATTCTGAATTTATGGATTAAAAAGAAAAAGATTACCAGCTTCCTCCACTGAATACATCTCTCGCCAAAACATCCTATGTTTGTAGTCATCTTTTGGGGCATACAAATATGTATTTAATTCCCATTTCTGGAGCCTTAAGGAGAAAGAAAATTACATATGTATAAACAGGCAACATTTATAGGCTGTCAATCTCAATTTCCCTCTTCTTGGAGCATATCCATCTCATACAAAGCTAATATTCTCTGACAGTAGCTTTTAACCTTTTTGTAATCAGTGGCATTTTAAAAATGAAGTATTACAGGCCAGGTGCAGTGGCTCACACCTGTAATCCCAGCACTTTGGGAGGCCGAGGCAGGTGGATTACGAGGTCAGGAGATCGAGACCATCCTGGCTAACACGGTGAAACCCCGTCTCTACTAAAAATACAAAAAAGTAGCCGGACGTGGTGGCGGGCACCTGTAGTCCGAGTTACTCGGGAGGCTGAGGCAGGAGAATGGCGTGAACCCAGGAGCGGAGCTTGCAGTGAACCGAGATAGTGCCACTGCACTCCAGGCTGGGCGAAAGAGTGAGACTCCGTCTCAAAAAAAAAGAAAAAGGAAAAAAAAGTAAGTATTACAATGTATGCCAACATATAAACAGTCTTAAAAAACACAACAGCTCTGGGTAAGGTGAAGCCCAAAACCTATTCCGCTCCCCAGGAAAAGTCTGAAAACCAAAGGCCTAGGTGAAGAAATAAGGGACCAAGGTAAAATAACTTCTGTAATTGAGAAACTATCAAAATGCACCTGGGCTATTCACTGTTAGTATTTCTTCAAACAAAAGAAAATGTTGGGAGTTTAAGGTTCTCTCTCCTTCATATAATAAAGATTTACCTTCTAAAGAGTTCTTTTCTCTGTTCCATAATCCAAGGTCTTCCGTAAAATCCTAGATTGAAAGAAAGACTGAAATTATATTCAGTTTTAAAATGTGGTAAGCTTTATTGAGAAAAGTTAAAAACATACAAGCCTATTTTGTAAAAAACATAAAATACACCAAATCAGAATGATATTTAATAAAATACTAAGGTTCCTTTATCTTTCGGTGGTGACACTACAAGGTGACTTTTATTCCATTTTTGCTTAGGTACATTTTCTTTTTTTTTCTACCATGACATTAGTTACTTAGGTGATAGTTATTTTAAAACAACAAACATCTATCATTTTTTTTCACTATTGATAAAGTCCAAATATATGTAAATCCAATTTTGTAAGAGATCTCAATCTTACAATGGTGAAGGGCAGCAATGTAACACAAGCTGCCAACAGTAACAATTACTTCCTAGAAGGATTAAAACTGCTTTAGAAAGGGTGAGGGGAGGCCAGGTGAGGTGGCCCATGCCTGTAATCCCAGAACTTCGGGAGGCTGAGGCGGGTAGATCACTTGAGGTCAGGAGTTCCAGACTCACCCTGGCCAACACGGCGAAACCCTGTCTCTACTAAAAACACAAAAATTAGCCAGGTATGGTGGCAAATACCTGTAATCCCAGCTATTTGGGAGGCTGAGAAACAACAATCACCTGAACCTGGAAGGCAGAGGTTGCAGTGCGCCGAAATGGCGCCACTGCACTCCAGCCTGGGTGACTGAGTAAGACTCCATCTCAAACAACAACAACAAAAAAAAAAAAAGAAAAAAAAAAGGGTGAGGGGAGATCAACATGTCAAGCAGTTAAAAAAATGAGAGAGCCGGGCCTGGTGGCTCAGGCCTGTAATCCCAGCACTTTGGGAGGCCGAGACGGATGGATCACGAGGTCAGGAGATCGAGAACATCCTGGCTAACATGGTGAAACTCCGTCTCTACTAAAAAATACAAAAAACAAGCCGGGCGAGGTGGCGGGTGTCTGTAGTCCCAGCTACTCGGGAGGCTGAGGCAGGAGAATGGCGTGAACCTGGAAGGCGGAGCTTGCAGTGAGCCAAGATCCAGTTACTGCACTCCAGCCTGGGAGACAGTTACTGCACTCCAGCCTGGGAGACTCTGTCTCAAAAAAAAAAAAAAAAAAAAAATCAGAGACTTAATTTTATGATCGTGCTTCTTTTTTTTTTTAAAAAAAGTTCCTGGCCAGGACTGGAATTCCAACTACTTGGGAGGCTAGGGCAGGAGAATCACTTGAACCCAGGAGGCGGAGGTTGTGGTGAGCCAAGATCCGCGCCATTGCATTCCAGCCTGGGTGACAGAGCAAAACACTCTCTCAAAAAAAGTTCTCGATACAATGATATAATCAAAGGGATCAAAAAATGCCCAAAACCACATTCCCAAGAAATTCAACAGCCTAACTGGCCCAAACAACAAACTCTCACACAATCTTAATTACAGTGCAAAGGTCTGAATAAATAAAAATTCAAGAATGTTACTTCTGGTCCTAAATGGAAAGAATAAACACAGAAAACTCAAAAATGTGACTTGCCCCAGAGTATCCTATAAGAGGACAAAATATTAGTTATGCAAACTGCTGAAAACAAACTTGCAGACCGATGACCTAAATTGTTGAATAAGCATCAAACTGGTATCTAGAACTCCCTAGTGTGCTTATCACAGCTCAAACCACACACTTTACATCTTGTCTAACCTTTACTTTCCACCTGTCTCAGTCTAACCATCAGTAAGAGATAAGGACAGCCTCTCAAGAGTACCATGAAGAAGGTTAATAAAAGCATTCTGAACACAAAATGTTCTACATAAACCCACACAGTCTATATAAGAGACTAGTCTAGAACAGAAATTTCTGGAATGAATTTTAGCTCCAACCTCTATGCAGAATGACTCCTCTGCACCACAAAAAGGACAATGACAGATTAAATTCATTACATACCAATGTATAAAACTGTAGCACTTTCATCTGGACAATCTAATGTTACCCTTTCACAAGTGATATAAATTTTTTTTTTTTGAGGCGGAATCTCGCTGTCGCCCAGGCTGGAGTGCAGTGGCACGATCTCTGTTCAATACAACCTATGCCTCCAACTCCCGGGTTCAAGTGATTCTCCTGTCTCTGCCTCCCGAGTAGCTGGGATTAAAGGCGCCCGCAACCATGCCCAGCTAATTTTTTCTATTTTTAGTAGAGACTGGGTTTCGCCATGTTGGCCAGGCTAGTCTGGATCTCCTGACCTCGTGATCCGCCCGCCTCGGCCTCCCGAAGTGCTGGGATTACAGGAGTGAGCTACCGCACCCGGCCAATACAAAATATTCTTGATTAGGCAGATCTATACAAGTCTTTAGCATCCCTACGGCACTTAGCATTATCATTTTTTTTTAAGAAGTAGGCATTAAACATCCTTTCAGAGTTGTTCCAATATAAAAAAAGACTTTTCAAATGTCTAGCTTAAACGTTTTAATTTTTAGAAACCCTACCTTGGCTATTTTGAGAGTCAGGTTCATGGTTTCAGGTTGACTGGCACCACAAAGAGGAAGCAATGCTGTTAAAGTATGAGTCAAAAACCAAGAAAGTTTTGTGACGGAAAGAAAACAAGAAAGAAATCCTAGCAGTAACTATAGTATTTCTATGCTCATTCATTTTAGGGCTGGTGCCAATCAAGAGGTATCAAAAACTAAAAAAAAAAAAAAAAAAAAAAAACAGCCAGGCGAGGTAGAGGTAGTTCACGCCTGTAATCTTAGCACTTTGGGAGACCGAGGCGGGCGGACTGCCTGAGCTCCGGAGGTGGAGACTAGCCTGGGCAACACGGTGAAACCCCTGTTTCGACTAAAATACAAAAAATTAGCCGGGCCAGCTACTTGGGAGGCTGAAGGAGAAGAATTGCTTGAACCCGGAAGGCGGAGGTTGCAGTGAGCCAAGATTGTGCCGCTGCACTCCAGTCTGGGCGACAGAGCGAGACTCTGTCTCCCCCCCGCAAAAAAAACAAAAACAACAAAAAAACACACACAAAAAAAATCAGTGCTAGTTCAGGTGCTCAGTCACTAAGAAAATACACAAGGGCAAGGGAGGGAGGAGGAATAAACGACAGAATGGCAGACAACTCTGTTCTTTAAATAGGAAAAATCGCCTTTTAATACTATTCTAAACAAACCAATTTAAACCAAATGAGTTTTCTCCTTTTATTACTGAAGGTATAATGGGCTGGCAAGTTTCCTTAGACTCATTCCAGTCTAGTTCCGAAATTTCCCAGCACTCTCTCATCCCCACCCCAAGATCTTTGATAACAAAAACCAGATTCTTTCTCTAAAATCTCCCTGCACTCAAGCCAATAAATACATCGATATAAGTCACACAATGCAATCATTTTTGATGAACACTATATAGTAGTCCATTTTGATGAACACTATATAGTAGAAAACTGCTATACAGCAGTTTTCGATTCTGTAGTCCCCCAAATTCTGCAAGACAGTTAACTTCGCTGAACTCTTTCACGCCTTACTGTAGCAGCAAAGTAGCCTGTTATGGTCTGTACCATAACCACCACCCATTTTTCACAAAATACTCTAATTTATAAGGTGAAAAAAATAGAAAAGCTGATGTTCCCAACCTCGAGAGCAATCCTTTTTCCATACCTTTTTGGTTTTTTAAATATTTTTTTTTACCCTTATCCACGCCATTACATACAAGAGAGATATAAAACAAACATCTAGGAAACTCTGAGTCGGCCAAAATACTTCAGAAAATTCAAATATACGCTGTAATTGCGGAAAGAGCAATAATGTAACCGATTTGTGCCTCTATAGAGCTGCAAGGTGGACTATCTGTCCATTCTTATCCAGAAACTGTGAAAACAAGCATCTGGTAATTTTCTCTCACTACCAAAAAAGTCCATCATTCTTTTCGACTGTAAATGGGAAAAAAGGGGAGAATGGCATTTTTAACGCCATTTCTGCGGTCACTAAATTCAAACTATGCATCTCAGATACTTTGAGAATCGGTGATTAAAGCCAAAGCTTCATCCCTCGACAGCAAAGTACAGTAGCTGGGAAAGAGGATAATTTCCTAAGTTGCAAATGAATCTTTGCGGGGGTAGGGAGAAGCAACAAAAATATTCTAAGCAAAGTGGAACTTGAAATACTATAGGCCAACCGTGCTTCTCTTCACTCCAGAAGTACAAGCACGTCAATGTGGGTCGATTTTCCACAAAAGGTGGTAACAGAGGAACTATACACATTTTTTCAATGGAACGCAGACAACCCTAGGGAATAAGATCCCAAGGTACAAAGTAGAACTCAGAGGCTAACAGAGCACCAGGCTCCTAACCACCGCCTCCTTAGGAGCTGACTTGGCTCCAAGCCCAAGACGGGTGGGGTCAGGCTTGTGAGTGGCCGGGGGGAATTCGACGCCGTCTAAGGACGTGCGAGGAGATTAGGCCCAACATCTCGTCTCTCCCCCTCGCTTTAGCAGGGCCACATTTCAGACCCAAAGGCTTTCCAGACTTCTACAGCCTCCAAAAGCCCCGCCACCACCCTTCTCCCGAGGACAGAACGTGTCAGTGCCAAGGCGGGGCGGGAAGGAGGGCGCTCACCTTCCACCACGCCACACAGGAACCGCCGAGCCCCTCCTGCAGCCCCGGCCACCGCCGCTCCCCCAGCCCCGGCGGGGTTGTCTTCTCCGGGTGCCGGAGCTGCCGGCGGCTCCAGCGATGCCCCCGCAGAGGCGGCAGGGTTGGAGCTGAGCTCGCTCTCCCGCTCCTCCAGCGTCGCTTGACTCTCCTTCTGCACCATCCTCCTGCCCCCGGCCGCCGCCACCTCTGCGGGTCCTCCTCGGCCTCCGTCCGTTGGGCCACAGGCCCGGAGCCCTGGAGAGGGCTTCAGCACCAAGTGTGCGCCCCTCCGGCTCCTTCCCCTCCCCCTCTGCCCTTCCCCCTCCCTCTCCGCAGGGACCCGAATGCCCGGATGAAAAGGGCGGCGGCACCGGCGCGAGCCCTTTGTCAGCCGCAGCCTCAGCTTTAAGCTGGGGCGCCAGAAGCCTAAGCGGAGAGCGAGGCTGTGACCTCTCGTTCGCTGGAAGAAGACGGCCAAGGCTCCCCTCCTCGTTCTCGGCCTCTGCTGCCCTCCAGTTAATCTTAGCTCTTCTGCTGTTTCCCCCCGAAGCCCCGAGCTCTCCTCTGCTGCTGCCTCCACCGCCCGCTTCCTGTTTATCCGCACTGCGCTTGCGCTGCAGACCGGCTCAGACCGGTCCCCTCCGCCCGGCTCCCCCGCCTTTTTTGGGGCTAGCCTATTAAGCTCCTCTAGGTAGGGGGAAATAGAACAGAGGAGACGCGAAAAGCATAAGGTAATAAAGGCAGTGGAATGTACCATTTCTGGTTGCCACCCTCCGGAACAAGCCTGACACCCTGGGACGGACCATTTCCCGGCCCGAAGGAGGGGAGTATGGGAGGAGGCTGCGGCCGGTTGGGGCAATAGGGAGAAGGGGGGAAGGTGAAAAGGAGAGGTGTTTACTCTCTCAGTGCGCAGGCGCGGAACCGCGGCTTCTCGTTCTTAAAGAGATAGGAAAGAACTGACCTACTTTCTATGGAGATTCTTGTAATATGTGGGCTCATTACATCTGCCTGACCCAGGCTTGGTTCGGTAAAGACACCATTCCAAGGAGCTCAGCTCAACCCTCTGCCTTGAATCATTTTCCCCTAATCCCATTTCAAATGAAATCATTCGTTCATTGCTTCATTCAGTAGACATCTATAGAGCTTGCCTGGTGCTGGGCTCTAGGAACACTATGAGCTCACAGTACGGTGGTGGAGACAAGCCACCACACACGCAGTTCCCACAAGGTGTCCCCAAGAACTTTGGAGCTCAGAACAGGTGATACTCCTCCTTTGGGGAGAGGCCGTGGGCATGGTTTCACTTTTCAGCTGGATTATAAAGGATGTGAAGTTAGCTTTACTGAGCAGGAGGGGAGGGAAGACAGTACTCCAGGAAAGTGGAACGAACAACAGAGTCCAAAGGTAGGGAGGCATGAAAAGCCTGCCTCGTTTGGGAATGGGGAGCGCGCGGTGTGTGCAGTGGGGCATGAGATCCCTTGGGCCTCAGCATGGGCATCGCTTCCTTGGGAAGCCTTCCCTGAGCCCTAGATGGGTTTGGGTCTCCTCGCTGTATGTTCTCAGAGCTCTCTTGTAGTCCTATCCTAATGCACTTTACGTTTATGTTGCTTGAGAAATCTGTCTCAGCCTGTGAGGTATAAACATGAAATGATGATTAAGACTTAGTAATGTCCATCTTACACTTCAGTCTGATATTTACCTCCTCTAGCCGTAGCCCAACTTGTAGTTTCAGGGACTTTCATGGTCCCTCTTCTTTTCAATCCTGGATTGTTGAGATGGGGGTTAGGAGCAAGCGTTTTTTGTTTGTTTTTTGAGACGGAGTTTCACTGTCACCCAGGATTACAGGCGTGAGCCACCGCGCCCGGCCAAGCATTTTCTTAAGGAACCTCCTGTGCTGAGAGTTAGGGGCCATAGCAGCTTCACTGGATATTGTGGTCCGTTGGGGTTGAGAACACAACTTTTTTTTTTGTAAGAGAAGAGGTCTCACTTTTGCCACCCAGGCTGGTGCAATCATAGCTTAAGTATTGAATTCCTGGGTTCTCAAGGGATCTTCCTGCCTCAGCCATCCCGAGTAGCTGGGACTATAGGTGAGTGCCCGACACCACACTCATTTAATTTGTTCATTTTTGGTAGAGACAGGGCTCTCAACATCTTGCCTGAGCTGGTCTCGAACTCCTGGGCTCAGGTGATCCTCCAGTCTCAGCCTCCCAAAGTGCTGGGATTACAGACATGTGCCACCTCACCTGGCCGAAAAGAAGCTTTATCTGAGGAATGTAAGTCTTCTTAAATTATCAGGCCCAGATGGCTGGGTGCAGTGTTGGTGTTTGCAACCAGCCTGGGCAATATTGCCAGACACAGTCTCTAGAAAAATATAAAAATACAGCGGGCGTGGTGGCTCACGCCTGTAATCCCAGCACTTTGGGAGGCTGAGGCAGATGGATCACCTGAGGTCGGGTGTTCAAGGCCAGCCTGACCAACATGAAGAAACTCCGTTTCTACTAAAAATACAAAATTAGCTGGGCATGGTGGCAGATGCCTGGCAGGAGAATCACTTGAACCAGGGTTGTTGTGAGCCGAGATAGTGCCATTGCACTCCAACCTGGGCAACGAAAGCTAAACTCCATCTCAAAAAGAAAAAAAAAAGCCAGGCATAGTGATGTGCACTTGTAGTGCTAGGATCTCACCATTGCACTCCAGCCTGAGCCACAGAACAAGACCCTGCCTCTTAAAAAAAAAATAAAAAAATTTAAAAATAAATAATTTTTTTTTTTTTTGAGACGGAGTCTTGCTCTGTTGCCCAGGCTGGAGTGCAGTGGCTGGATCTCAGCTCACTGCAAGCTCCGCCTCCCAAGTTTACACCATTCTCCTGCCTCAGCCTCTCGAGTAGCTGGGACTACACGTGCCTGCGACCTCGGCTGGCTCGTTTTTTGTATTTTTTTTTTAGTAGAGATGGGGTTTCACCACGTTAGCCAGGATGGTCTCTATCTCCTGACCTCGTGATCCATCCATCTTGGCCTCCCAAAGTGCTGGGATTACAGGCTTGAGACACTGCGCCCGCCCTATAAATAAATCTTTAAAAATTAAAAATAAATAGGCCCAGCAAGGCATTACCATGACAGAATCAGCCAGGCTCAGTGGTTCACGCCTGTAATTCCAGCACTTTGGGAGGCCAAGGCAGGCAGAAAGTCAGGAGAATAGCCTGGCCATCATGTTGAAACCTCATCTCTACTAAAACTACAAACAATAGCTGGACGTGGTGGTGCATGCCTGTAATCCCAACGATTTGGGAGGCTGAGGCAGGAAAATCACTTGAACCTGGGAGGCAGAGGTTGCAGTGAGTCAAGATTGTGCCACTGCCCTCCAGCCAGGGCAAGAGAGTGAGTCTTGGTCTCAAAAAAAAAAAAAAAAAAAAGAATAAAATGACAGGATCACATCCTACGCCTCCCTCCTTTGAGCTAGGTAATCATCTCTTGACACTGCTTGCTGTTGCCACACAAGTAGCTATAAATTAACCTAATAATGTTGTACTGGACACTCTAACACATACCCTATAGTTTAACAATATATAGTCAGTCAATAGCTTATGTTATTTTAATGTAAATTCTTGGTAAATAACTCAGGAACTGCCTCTTCTTTTCCTATAAAAATCCACTTGTAACTGCTACTAATCAGAGTGTCTATTTAGGGCAACTTGAATCTATGCTCCTGAGTTGCAATCCTCAAGCTTATAATAAACTCTCTACTTGTAGTCATTTTGCCTCAGCTTCTTCCTTATAGGTTGACAGGAGATTTGGGGGCTGTCATTCTGGCTGATGTCCTTAGTCTCATGACATTTTCCTCTTTGCCTTACATCTCATCCCATGGCGACCGCCAGCAAGTCAGTAGCCACAATTTCTCCTACTTTCCACAGTCCAATCTCATAGGGAAGGTTGGCCCCATTTCTGTGTCCCTCAAATTTGAAGAGTGGTTCTTGCCACATAACTGCTATACACTTTCTCACCATACCACACCTCTCCCCACCCACCCCCAACACCTACAACAGTAAACAGTGCTTAGTAGACCTATGATGAATATTTGTGGAATGAATGAGAGAGGACCCTGCCCTCACAGATTTTATATTCTGTTTGGAGAACCAGACAATAACAAATTCAGTACACACATAGGAACTCACAGTTTGTGGTAAGGGCTATGAAGGGAAGAAACCTACCAACTGCATCAAGGAGCTACTTCAGACGGACAAATAGGAAGGAGTAATTTAGGTGAGTAGTGATAGTAGCTTGGGCTAGGAAACAGCATCAGAGACAGAGAGAGGTGGTGTACCTTTGGTGGTGGAATTGGTGATTGATTAAATGGGGGTGGAGGGAGAATGAAGGAGAGGAAGAAATGAAGACTTCTAAATTTTGACCTGAGCAACTAGATGAATGTTGGTATCATTTACTGAGATGGGAAAGACTGGAAAGGCATGAATCTAAGCTCCATTTTGAACATGTTAAGTTTAACCATTACAGATCCACATTAATATATCAAATAGGCAATTGGACTAGGCACAGTGGCTCATTTCTGTAATCTCAGCACTTTGGGAAGCTGAGACTAGAGGAGGATCACTTGAGCCCAGGAGTTAAAGAGCAACCTGGGCAACATAGTAAGACCCCATCTCTACAAAAAATTAAAACATTAGTGGGGTGTGGGTGGCACACACTTGTAGTCCTAGTTACTCTGGAGGCTGAGGTGGGAGGATCACTGGAGCCCAGGAGTTTGAGGCTGCAGTGAGCTATGATTGCACCACTGTACTCCAGCCTGGATGACAGGAAAAAAAAAAAAAAAAGGCAATTGGATAGATAGGTTTTGGATTTCAGAAGAGAGAGTTCTGGAGATATAAACTTAGGAGCCTCTGCATATCGATGGTGTTTAAAGCCATGGGATTAGGGGTGGTTTGGAAAAGAGGCTTAGGTCTGAGCTGTGGGGCCTAAGATTTAAAACTCAAGTTGAGAAGGATGAGTCTATAAGGGAGGGCTGAGAAAGAGTAGCCAGAAGGGCCAGAGGAAAACCAGGAGAGTAGGAAATACTGGAAGGCAAGAAAGGAGAGTATTTTGAGATGGAGCAGCTGACAACATTCAGAACCCAACCAATGGCCAAGATGAAATAACCTGAAGCTGGCGTGGTGGCTCACACCTGTAATGCCAGCACTTTGGGAGGCTGAGGTGGGTGGATCGCCTGAGATCAGGAGTTTGAGACCAGCCTGACCAATATGGCGAAACCCCATCTCTACTAAAAATATAAAAGTTAGCCGGGCATGGCGGCATGTGCTTATAATCCCAGCTACTCGGAGGCTGAGGCAGGGGAATCGCTTGAACCTGGAAGGCGGAGGTTGCAGTGAGCAGAGATCACTCTCCTGCACTCCAGCCTGGGCAACAATCTGAATGCCAACCTACTGTTTTTTTCTGGATCTCATCTGTAGGCTTGGGCTCTGGGGCACTTCTTAGCTTACTAGCAGTTCTCTGCTTCAATTCCACTAAACTTGAATCTACCTTCGAAAATGGAAACTGGGCCAGGCATGGTGGCTCACATCTGTAATCTCAGCACTTTGGGAGGCGGAGGTGGGCAAATTGCTCGAGCTCAGAAGTTCGAGACCAGCCTGAGCAATGTGGTGAAACTCTGTCTCTACCAAAAATGCAAAAAATTAGCCAGGCATGGTGGTGCACACCTGTGGTCCCAGCTACTTGGGAGCCTGGGGTGGGAGGATCACCTGAACCTGGGAGGTGGAGGTTGCAGTGAGCTGAGATTGTGAGACCCAGTCTCAAACAAAAGAAAAACAAGTGTCTCCATACCTATGTAATTATATACACACATTCACCATGTCCTTTCATCCACTATTATTTACTGAAGGCCTATTATGTGCCAGGCCTCAAGAATAAGATGGTGAAGAAAAAAACCCTAGTCCAGGCACTCAGGGAGCCCTCAGGAACTTACAGTGTATAGGAGAAGACAAGTAAATAATTACCCAAGTAAGTATATGGTTACAAACTGAGAAGTGCCATAAAGGAAAAGCAGAGGGCATCATGAGAGCCTGTCACAGCCTGCACAATCCTTTGCTTGGATTATGCATAACATGCACAGCATCCAACCCTTCACATACAACTCTTTTTTTTTTTTTTTTTTTTTTTTTGAGACAGAGTCTCGCTCTGTCGCCCAGGCTGGAGCGCAGTGGCGCGATCAATCTCAGCTCACTGCCGGCTCTGCCTCCCGGGTTCACACCATTCTCCTGCCTCAACCTCCCAAGTAGCTGGGACTACAGGCGCCCGCCACCACACCTGGCTAATTTTTTGTATTTTTAGTAGAGACAGGGTTTCACCGTGTTAGCCAGGATGGTCTGGATCTCCTGACCTTGCGATCCGCCCGCCTCAGCCTCGCAAAGTGCTGGGATTGCAGGCGTGAGCCACCACACCCAGCCCACATACGACTCTTTTCTGTGCCCAAAGGCCACTGCTGACAGACTTGAGGGATTGAGTCTAGTCTCAGTCCTGCTACAAACTCACTGAGTGACTTTGAGCAAGTCTCCCTTCTCTGAGCCTGCTGCTTCTATAAAATGGAGAGTTAGACTAGATCACATGTTCCTTTTTTTTTTTTTTTTGAGACAGAGTCTCACTTTATTGCCCAGGCTGGAGTGCAGTGGTGCCATCTTGGCTCACTGCAACCTCCGCTTTCCACTTCAGGCAATTCTCTGGCCTCAGCCTCCCAAGCAACTGAGATTACAAGCATGTGCCACCATGCCCAGCTAATTTTGTATTTTTAGTAGAGACTGGGTTTCACTATGTTGGCCAGACTGGTCTTGAACTCCTGACCTCAAGTGATCCACCCACCTCAGCCTTCCAAAGTGCTGGGATTACAGGCATGAGCCGCTGCACTCGCTCTAGATCACAGGTTCTTAACTTAGGACCCCTTAGATGAGCTAAAGGGATACAAAAATGCATGGGAATTCTTGCATTTTTTTTTCTTTCTTCTGGATAATGGGCCCACAGCTTTTATCAGATCTTTATGCTAACGACTCAAAGAAACCCAAGGACCCAAGGAGCAGATGGTTCTTTGATGATATAAGCAGGGAACACAGATGATAAAACAATGGACGCTAAAAGTGAGTTTTTGCTTCTTGGACAACATATCCCTCCCGTTGACTTTGTCATGAGGGAGGAGAAGGCCTGATACTCCGCTATGGATGGTGAAACTTAGTCACCACATAATGGTGACCCAGAGAAAGGAGGAGAGGAACCTACCATTGGTGGGTCCCTCTGCAGGAGCAGAACACAGAAGAAAGAAAGAGTGGGAACACACAAAGTCCGTGTCATCCTTTGTGCCATCTGCCTCATGGTGACCTGCACTGGGTCCACTCCATCTCATTCCCCCATCATTCCTGGCTGGGGTATGGACACAAAAAAATATTTATCTATACTGGAGGCAAGGTTGGAATATTGACACAAAGGAACTTTCATTAGAAACTAAAGGGAGGGGCTGTGCACGGTGGCTCACGCCTGGAACCAGCACTTTGGGATGCACAGGCAGGCAGATCACATGAGGTCAGGAGTTCGAGACCAGCCTGGCCATCATGGTGAAAACTCTGTCTCTACTAAAAATACAAAAATAAGCCGGGCATAGCAGCGCACGCCTGTAATCCCAGCTGTTCGGGAAGCTGACGCAGGAGAACGGCTTGAACCCAGGAAGCGGAGGCTGCAGTAAAGCCGAGATCTGGCCACTGCACTCTAGCCTGGGCGAAAGAGAGAGACTCCATCTCAAAAAAAAAAAAAAAAAAAAAAAAAGAAGAAGAAGAAAAAAAGTAAAGGGAGCCCCCTCAAAAGAAAGCACTTTGAGATTAACTAAAAAGTCTGTAAATTAGAAATCTGTGATTCAACTTATAAGAATGTCAGCTAAAAAACAGCTTGCTTGGCACAGTCTTTGGGACATCAGTGTCCTGTCCTTCCTTCCTTGTCTCCTCTCAGGCTGTGTGGGAGGGAGATTCATGTGGGGGCCTGAGGTTCGGTGGGTTTCCAACCATTCCAGAGCCTATGTCTCAGTCTCATGCCAAGGTATGGCCAACTATGGAAAAGAAAGCCACTTTCTTGGGGATCTAAAAGGCTGCAGGTGCATGAGTTAGGGGTTGTGTAGTATTTGTAGGTGGGAGGGACAAAAGGCAGAGACGGCAGGCTGTGCATAGCCATTGTGTTTTATTAGATCTGGTATAGTTCTTATTTTACAAAATATATAGAAGAGCCCAAAATGCAAAGCAGTCAACAGTCTTCTGATGGGGAAGGGGGCTTTCTGGGGGCCCTCCCCTCAGATTCTGGCCGACTGGGAGGGTAAGCTGAATGGGACGAGCAGGTGTGCTAAGGGATGGCAGCATGGCTGGGGTGCTGACAATGGGGTTGGAACCTGGGTCCTATGGTCCCTGCCCTCTGAGTGTGCTAAGGGGCATCTCTGGGTAGATTGAGTAGAGCAAGAGGAGACTCTAGGGAACTGAGAAGGTTATCTGGGGGGTTGGGGAGAGCCCGGGTTGATTGAAGATCCTAGTGAATGCCCCCACACTGGGTTCAGATGCTATGCCTGCCTCCCTCCTTCCCTCTCCCTTCTAAGGCATCCACTGTGGGGAGTGATAGGCCCCAAGTTCAGGAAGGTCCCAAGTCTATAGAGAACATGGGAAAAAAAAACTCAAGTCATAGCCCTCAAAACAGGGACGATGAGCAGGGAGGGTGGGATGAAACTTTGGCAGGCATCAGCCAGGACATCTGCTATCCACATTCCCCTGCCACAACCACCACCAACACATGCAGGAAGGAAGGAGAGGAAGCAATGCCAGGGATATGCCAGATATCTAGCCCCAGGCTCTCCATGGATATCGAGGAGGGTATGGAAAGTTTCTGGGGCATTTCCAAGGAGACAAGGTCTTCTGCAAAGCCTGGAAACTTATATTTTGATGGCCTGTGGTAGCAGACCTGTGGAACTTGGAGCTATAACCTGGTATGCCTGAGCAATCACATTGTGTCCAGGCCTTTCTATTCTCAACCCCAGCCACCTCCTAGGACCTATCCATTGACTCAGGCCCAAGATTTCTCCCTATACATTCTTGTCCCCCTCCCACAGGGCTCTCAAAGGCTGGTCTGAGAAGCCAGCCAGTGCCAAGAATGGAGCATTCTCTCTGAGAAGGGAGTTTTAGGGGAAATGTTTATGAAGTCAGGGATGGGGGAAGCACCATAGCAGGAGACATCTGTCTAGTGTGTTTCTAGAGTGGGGGTAGGAGGTGGGGAACCACTCAGTTCCTACAGGAGGGGCACTCTCAACACTGGGTGTCAGGCAGGAAGCGGGTGAGAGCTGGTGGGAGTTGGGAACACCCCCCAAGATGCACTCTGCCCACTCTCTGGCCCCTTCAGCTCCAGAGATCTGGACTACTGAATCCCCAAGCTCTTGGATCCCTCCAGCCCCCAGGGAAGCCTAGGACAAGGATAGACCTGGGAAGAGAAGGGTGAGGTCCACCTGGACTAGGGTTAGAGCATGGTCCCCCCAGGAAACACTGACCCCCTCTCCTGGGGGCTAGATGACATTGTCAAAGAGCTGCATGGACCTCATGATGTTCTCATCCTGTGGCCATGGTGTGAGCGACGCAGATTGAAGAGACAGAAAGAGAAGGAGCTTATCAGAGACAGGGAGAGGGACACTGAGTCACAGATGGGGACATTCAAAGGCACAGAGGAAGGAGATGCCCAGAGAGACCTGAGGTAGGGAAGGGGTAAGCCTCCCACAAAGGAATAGGATTGAAATGTGGGGGTGAGGTGGGGAGGTGGTATTCTGCCCAAAGAAGTTTTTCCCTACATTACTAAATCAGGCCTGAGTCCAGGTCAGGGTAATGTAGAGGGCAGGGAGCTGTACCTTTTGACAAGACTCAATGAATTCCTCAATGGTCACCACGCCATCCTTGTTTCTGTCCATCTTCTGCAAGAAGGTGGTCAGGCAGGGAGAACAGGAGGGATGGCAAGAGAGGCAGACAGAAGTCAGGTGAGTTCCCTGCTGGTTCTTGGCCTCCTTCTCTTCACTCCAGGGCCCTCCAGCCTACCCAGTCCCAAGTACCTGGAAGAAGTTCTCCACATGTTCCCTTGGGGCCTCCTCCCGGAGTGCAGGGTATGTGTACTTGCCCATCATGTCATAGATGGACTTCATGATGTCAAGCATTTCCTGTTAGGCCAAGAGAGAAGAGGATGCTTCCTCAGAGCCTCCAGCCTCCCTTGATCCCTTGCTTGTGGGCATATATGGGTCATATTTCCCTCCCATCACCCTCTGCACACCACCCCCATTAGTGCCACAGCCCCCCAGCCCTTCAGTTGCCCTGCACCTCCTTGGTGATGCAGCCGTCCTTGTTGAGGTCATACAAGTTGAAGGCCCAATTAAGCCTGTCATCTACAGTTCCCCGAAGAATCACAGACAAACCAGCCACAAAGTCCTGGGAAGGAGGCAGGAGGGAGCTGTGTCTTCAGGTACTCTTCACCCAACCCCTTCCCTGGGTTTGGCCTGGAGATCCTGGCCCTGAAGTCCAGGAAACAGGCTTCCCTGGCCCACCTCGCCCAGCTCACCTCAAAACTGACCGAGCCATCATGGTTGGTGTCAAAGGCATTGAAGAGAAAAGTGGCATAGGTGCTGGAGTCTGCAGGGTGAGTGTGGAGAAGTTGGCTTCCACACAGGAGAGGACTTCCTCCCTCTATGGAGCTCCCCATACCCCCCATCACCTTGGCATTCCCAGCCCCTCCAGAATCCCTCCCTCCCTCAGCCTAGAGAAGGACAGCTGCTGCCCTTTGCGCCTTGTCCCCTCACCTCCTTGAGGAAAGAACTGGGAGTAAATTTGCTTGAAGTTCTCCTCATTGACAATTCCGCTGGGACATTCCTGGAAGGAGAGAGGGCACCAGGCTGAGGGCAGAGACAAAATCCCCTTCTATTCACCACCCCCACCCTCCATGGCCCAAGACTCCCAGGGAGGGGGATAATCTTCAAGCCTCCAGAGGACTCACCACGTGGCTCATGTGATGGGAGGCAAGACTTCTTTCCCAGTGCACAAATAAAAAACATGGAACGAAACTGACAGTCTACAGGCGCCGCTTCCGTTCCGGCCCCGCCCCAGAACCACCAGCTAGAAGTTCAATCTCAGGGCCTTGCCTCCCTTCCACCCAGCACCTCAAGCATCCAAGCCATGCTTTCTGGGAAGCTGTGGACCGGCTTGGGTCCTCCTGTTCCCACCCTGAGTTTGGCCTCGCCTTGCACTCACGTTCTTGAAGCCCCGGTACAGGACCTGCAACTCCTTGCGCGTGAATTTGGTTTGCTCCTGCAGCTGCTCTAGACCCTCAGGCCGGTGACACACGGTGGACAATTCAAATTCATCCTCCACGCTGTCTGCGGAGCGGTGAGGACAGCTGCGCCTCAGGCCCGGCCTCCGCGACCCATCTTCAAATCACTGACCCATTCACCCCCTCCCCGCCCCCGGTCCCATCCGATGCTAGAGACCAGGCTGCCAGTTCCCTAGGCCCCGAGCCGAGAACACTGAGGCAAGGAGAAAAGATGCTGGCTATCTTCGAGGTCTATCAGCAGTTCAAGGCCTGGCCTGGCCCCAGAGCCGGGGATCCGACTCAGTGCTCGCCCCTGGGCCCTGGATCCCTGTTTGGAGGGGAAGGCCCCCAGCTGCATCTTCGTTTCAGAAAGGGAGGAGTGGGAAAAGCGCGTTCAAGAGGGGGCATCTAAGGGTAGGAGCTCCGGGCCTTCGAGGACCAACTCAGATCCGCCCAGCCCCGGCCTTGCCCCGCCCAACCCCCTCCCCTCGCCCAGCCCAGCCCCATCTATCCCAGCCATGCCTAAGCCATGCCCCGCCCAGCTCAGCCAACCTACATCCAGACCCCACCCCCGACCCCAACTCAGTCCCGCCCCGGCCCCAATATCCAGCCCCCAGGCAAGAGCCCCCCACCCCAAGATGGCAAAGCCGCCCTGCCCCGCCCTGCCCCGCCCCCACCAGGAGCGTAAGTCACCTGGGTCCAGCAGGCGGGGTCTGTGGGGGCGGAGGGAGGCTGGGGCGGCTAATGCTGAAGGGAGCGAACTGTCACCGAGAAAGCGGAAGACCCGGCCAACTGCAGACACACACCTGGCCCCTCACACTCAGAGCAAACCTCACACCCCAGCCCGCGCGAAGGCACACCCAACCAGCACAGACACACATGAAACGGACCCATGCACACAAGCTTGCGGGACTCACGCCTGTCCTTTTCCGACCCACGTGTGGGACCCATCTATGTCCAACACAACAGCACGCTCAAATAACTACAAGGCGGGCCTTTATGGTTTGCAAAATGCAGTATGATCTTATGAGGTAGGCAAGGCCCAACTAAGGAAACGGAGACCTAGAGACAAAGCGAGGTCACTCAACTCGAGATCACTCAGCAGGGGACCAGGCTGGGATAGAAAACCCAAATACCCTGGTGTCTGAAGGAGGGCAGGCACCATCCTCTACACCTGTCACCATCCTGTCGGGGCATAGGCAACACACATCAGAGTTCCAAAATACAGTGGGGAAGGGGGCGGCCGCACGGAGTTGAAGACACTAATCCAGCTAAGCCACATACGGACCCTCACGGTCGCCTGGTCTCGCCACAGCTACACAGGCTCAGGCCTCAGCCTGGTCACACTGGTCACACCCACACTGTCGGGTCCCACAGCTTTGCGGGAGCAGTGACACCCACACACGCTCGGGCCCCGCCCCCAACTGACCACGCCCACACACGCTAGCTTCAGTCGCATATCAGCACGGCAGCCACGCCCCCTTATGCTGCAGCCCAGCCAGCACCCACCCCCCCACCCCCACCACGCTGGTCATGCGCCCCCCAACACACACACGCAGGCCTGGGGCACCCCCCTCCTCCACACGCAGGCCTGGGGCACGTCTCCCCGCCAACACACGCACGGGCCTGGGGCATGCCCTCCACACACACGCAGGGCTGGGGCACACCCCCACACACACACAGGCCTGGAGCACGCTCACACACGCGCACACACACACACAGGCCTGGAGCACGCGCGCACACACACGCAGGCCTGTGGCATGCACCATCCCCACACACGCAGACCTGGGGCACGCCCTCCCCCCCACATACACACATGCAGGCCTGGAGCACGCGCACACACGCAGGCCTGGGGCACACGTGCACACACACGCGTAGGCCTGGGGCACGCACGCACGCACACACACGCACGCACACATCAGGCCCCGCCCCCGGAAGCACATGAGAGGCACTTGCTTTCACTGACTGAGGGCAGGGCTTGGGGCCCGCAGCAAGGCAGCAGCTTGAGGAATCGCTGCTTCAGCGCTTTTTTAGTGGGCCCTGGAGGGTGGCCTGGGAAGAGAGAAGACCCCGGGAAGGTGCATTAACTCCCATTGTCCCTCTGTTCCCTGTCCCCTCCCCACCAAATCAACCCCATCTGGGGATGGGGCTGGGGGAGGAATTAAGGGGGAGGAAAAGAATGGCAAGGGTGGTTGGAATTGGGTTAGGGGAGCCCAGTGGGTCCATAGAGGTGAGGCTTCGGCACTTTGTTTAATGGGACGTGGCGGATGACAGCAAGGCAGCAAGGATGAGGTGGCAGTGGCCTCAGTGTCTTTGCTGACTTAGTACCCTTGGCTCAAGTGCCATGGCTGGACCTCTCAGGATGATGTCCAACTCAAGGATTGCCTGGGTAAGAACACTTCTCTCATACACATACCTATAGTGACAGGCGTGTATAGTGACATGTAGAGCAATACATCACAGTCATGGGTGCCAGTGATAGCTTGATATCCAGTAACTCACACCTGATGGTCTAATATGTATGCTCCAACACACACACACACACACACACACACACACACACACACAATGAACTGCTACTCCTTAAGAAACAAATACAAATGTGACCTAAGTAAAACAGGGTGCACACACATGGAGACCCATACAGGCCATCTCACACACAGCATGATCAAACCACACAAGAACACACAATGCCTCTGGGACATCATGACACGTGAGTCTACAAAGAACACTATGACATTGTGACCTTATAACATTATACCTATCAAGGTTGTCATGACACTTACCCATATCACACTGTGACCTGGGTCCCCATGGCATCCAGATATCTATTTTTCCTGGGTACACCCACTTTTCTTTCCTATAACCCCTCCTCATTCCAAGGCGCCCAGAATCTTTCTGCCAAAGGGCAGGGTTCCTCATCAGCTAACTCATCTACCCTAAACTGCGGCCCCTTCACAGTCTTTTCCAGTATGCTTGCTCTTTGAGGGTGAAATAATAGTAAACTTTGAGGCAATAAGAGATCTTGGAGGGGAGTATTCTGGTCTATTGTGGGGCTATCCAGGGCCCACTGATCATGGCTCCCCTTCCCTTCTTCTCCCCTTATTTCTGCACATTTTCTACAGCTCTAATTGCACCCCCAGAGGACCCTCAGTGTTACTCTGTGTGTGTGTGTGTGTGTGTGTGTGTGTGTCTGTGTGTCTGTGTGCATCCAGATTCCTAGGTCAGAGCCCACTGGATCTGACACAGTGGCTAAAGTTGGCCTCAGTCCATTCCTGGAGGGGTCCAACTTCCTTTAAAGGTTACTCCCTCTCCATATACCCCACCCTCCCAATCCAGGCTTCACCCTTCAGACCAGGCCCCCTTACCAGGAGGTAACTGGGTGAGTAACCACCTCCTCTACTTCAACACATCCTTACCTCCCTCCCACCCCAGAAGCCATGGAGAGGTGGGAGGGAGGTGGTGGGCCAGGCAGGGGGATCGATGGAGGCCTGGCCTCCGGCCCAGGGCTCCATTAGCCTGAACTCTGGTTTCCCGAAGCCGGAATGCGCCTGGAGCCTCCAATGGTGTAGTCGCCCAACTCGGGGTGGCTCTCCTGCCCCCCACCCCAGCCCCCTGTTTCCAAGCCTCTGTCTCCTCTAAAGGTGAGAAAAGAATGGCTGCCTTCAGCCCAAAGCGCCTGGGATTCCCAGATGCCCCCTCTTTCCCCTTTCCCATCTAAAATGAATGGCAAGTTAGAACTCAATCAATTTCACCTTTTCCAGATTGAATGAGAACAAGCTCAGCCCAGCTGTCCCAGTTCATCTAGGTCCAGCTCCCTGTTCCCCACTCCACCCTAATAAATGCAGCAGAGGATGGAGGGTGAGCTAAGAGTTTTCTACTCTTACTGAACCCTAGAGCAGGCAATTCATGCACCTTCTCTTGTTCCCAGCTTCCTTCATATTTTTCCAGTTCTTCCAGGTATCTACCCTGCAGTCCTCCGTCATGGTTCTAGTCTGTCTTCCTGTCCCTGGTGGCACTGGGGAACAGCCATGCTATGGAGTTACACAGTTCTAGCTGTGAAGAGGAGGGGGAGGTCAAAACTCCCAAGGGGGAGGCAGAAGTGCTCTCCTCTCCACCTCAATATTACTCTCCTTACTGACTTTCAGGTGGGGTGGGGAGGGGAGTTGATTTTCCACTCCCAGTGTCTAGGCCCTGGAGACCATTCTGCACTTGGATCCTGATAGGAGCCTGGAGAGGCAAGGGGGCTTGGGAAGTAGGGTCCCTGATCTGATCCACTCCTCAAACCCAATCAGAGCTGGGCTATAAATGTCTCCTTCACAATGTTCACACTCTTCCCTCCAGAACCCACCTCCTCCTAAGCCTTGGGTATGGAGCTGGTATATCCTCAGGAAACTCTGGAAACAGCCACATGCACCACCTGATACCCAAACAGGCTCAGCCACACACTGTGCCACTCAGGCCTGGCCACATCCACCTTCTCACAAAGCCACATGCCCTGTCACTCTCACACATACAGTCACATCCCTGTTCCATACACAGGCTCACAGTTACACACTTTGTACTCTTTCACATACAGGAACACAAAGTCACACCCTGTGTCTCTCACACACTGAGCCCACACACCCCATAAGCTACACTGCATGGATGGAGGTGTGCAGAAGATGCACAGGCACCATGGTGGGTCCCTGATTCCAAAAAGGACCCCCCAGAAATCTGGTGTTATCTCAGGATCCCTAGAACCTCCCTCCTCTACTCCAGACACTCCTTCCCTATCTCCAGACCCCTCCTGGTATCCCCCAGAATCCCCTCACCTCCTCATCTCCACACCCCAGTCCTCCCACACTGCACCCCTCATCACCTCCTGACACCTTGTCCCCCAGATTCCCTCCTCCCTCCATATCTACTCCTCGAGGCCTCCTCTTCACCTCTCCCAGATGTCATATCCCCCAAGCACCCCTACTCACTTCCCAGATCCCTGTCTCATCACTCACCTGCTCATCCCTGCCCCCAGTCATGAAGACAGACAAACACCCTCCCCAGTGCTGTGGGGCAGCTGCCCCACCAGCCAGCAGCTCATTCATGCCAGGACACCTAGATTACCTTCCAAGGAGACAGGCTCAAAGAGGCCAAACTGCTCCAGGACCTTGACAAACAGAGCGAGGACCACGAGCACAGCGACCATCTCCAGCCCTTCCAGGTTCATGGTGGGCCTAGGGCATGGCCCCTACAGGGCCCAGGTTCAGACACGCTGGTTTGCCGCCTCACACCACCTCCCCCTCAGGCTCCCCAGCCTGAGTAGGACTGCCTGCAGCCTCCCTCCCCCTCTTCCTCCTAGGATCTCCTCCCTCTCCCCCATCACCCCGCCTCTGCCCCACAAGCCTCCCAACCACAGCCGCCGCCTCTTCCTCTTTGCAGGGCCACCTCAGCCTTTGAAATGGCACCTCTTCAGGAACCTTTGGTGCAAACAATATGGACCAGGACAGGATAAGATATGGGCCAGAGGAGGGAGGGGGCAGTGACCCGCCTCTGTCCCTGAGGAGTGCTTCCCCTAGACATCCTGTGGCTACTCTGTGCCAAAGGGAGGGGGCAGAGGGAGGAGCTGAGCTTAGGGAGAAGGCAGGGAAGGGCAGTGTGTATGTATGTGAGAAACCACCATCTGCACATGTATAAGTAAGTCAGAATATGTTATGGTGGCTAGGTGTTTTCCTGTGTGTATATTCCTATGTTTGTCAGTATGGGAGTGTGTATGTCTCCTCTTATGTGTGTGCTTACACATGACTGTGCACCTGTCACAGAGGTGTGTTTGGCATACAGTTATGCATTTTGACTCTTGCGTATATGGGTATGTGAGGTATGTGAGCTGGGTGTCTATGGTCTGCATGTGTGGGAGTGTGTTGAAGTATTTGTGAGCGTGCATGGGGAATGAGGTTCCTGTGTTTTAGTAGGGTTGTAGGATGTGGGTCTGAAGTTTGTTAGGTGGATGTGTCGTATAATTTGGAGGGTGGGTCTACCATTGTGTCATTGTATTGGCATGGAATTGTATGAGAATAATGGAGGAGAAGGCAGTCACCTCTCCTGCTAGGAGGATACCAGCAATATCGATTTGGTTGCCATAGAGACTGTGAGGAGGGAAGCACTCTCTTCCCACAGGCCACAGACAGTGAAACTGAGGCCCAAGGGATGGGGGGATAAGATACAGTAGCCTAGGCAGAAAAAGGCCACTTAACCCCATCAGGACTCTCTGGGGAGGGGACTTATTGCAGCTGCCTTTGGGGTCAAGAGACCCAATCTTCTTGGGAGAGGAGGGGGGACTGTGCTGGCTCCTTCTGGCTGGGACTTCATCCAGGAGCAAGCCCTGCCTGCTCCTTAGGAACTGTTATTGAGCTGATGGAGAAGCCCAGCTGCTGTAGGAGGGAAATCTGAACCCTCTAAGGGAGCCACCCCTCCCAGCCAGCATCCCCGGGGTCCCTCCCTCCTCTTCCTTGCCTCTTCTTGGTGGGGTGTGTGTGTGTGTGTATAAAGGGGTGGGGATAGGCCGGGCGCGGTGGCTCAAGCCTGTAATCCCAGCACTTTGGGAGGCCGAGACGGGTGGATCACGAGGTCAGGAGATCGAGACCATCCTGGCTAACACGGTGAAACCCCGTCTCTACTAAAAAATACAAAAAACTAGGCAAGAGAATGGCGTAAACCCGGGAGGCGGAGCTTGCTGTGAGCTGAGATCCGGCCACTGCACTCCAGCCTGGGCGACAGAGCGAGACTCCGTCTCAAAAAAAAAAAAAAAAAAAAAAAAAGGGGGTGGGGATAGGCCTACAGAGCCAATGAGTCACAAGACTAGGGCCTCTGGGTTAGTAACACCATTACTACCGCTGCTGGCTAACAGTGACTAAGCATTGACTATGTAATAGATAAAGCGCTATGTGCTTACAGGCGATGTAACACTGAATTTCACAATAAACCTATGAAGCCTGTACTATTATCCTCATATTACAGGTGGTGAAACTAAGTCAAAGAGAAGATAAGCAAATCTTCAAGATCAGAGCTTCAATTTTAACCCAGTCTGACTCAGCCTTCACTCTAAACCACCACACTACACTGGCTCCCTTCTTGGAAAGCTGTCCCAGCCGAGAGCCCCAATTTAGGGGGACTGGCCCCAGAAAGAGCCGTCCCTCTTGTCCAGCTCTGGGATGACTGTGTCTCAACCCAATTTGTGGGGTGGGGACAAGTCCCTAAGGCCCCAGTCGAGGTTGCCTGATCTGCAGTTCTATACAGCCACCACCGGGGGGCAGGCGTCCAACCTCACACGGTACCATACCCCTTCCTTCTGCCTGACCTGCCCCATCCAGGGAAGGGGTGGGAAGATGACGCTTCACATAGGCTTTTTTTTTTTTTTTTTCTTTCTTTTTTTGAGACAGGGTCTTGCTCTGTCACCCAGACTAAAGTGCGGTGGCGCTAGTGATTCTCGTGCCTCAGCCCCCGAGTAGCTGGGATTACAGGAGTGCACCACCACGCCCACCTGATTTTTATATTTTTAAGTAGGGTTTTGTCATGCTGGCCAGGCTGATCTCGAACTCCTAGCCTGAAGTGATCTGCCCCCGTCGGCCTCCCAAAGTGCTGGAATTCCAGGCGTGTGCCACCGCTTCAAATAGGCTTGGCCTATTCCACTCCTTTCCCCTAGGAAAAAGTCTATTCAGGGACTGCTTGCCATTTGTCACATCTTAGAGGTTACTGATTTACAGATGAAACCAGCAAATACCTCCCTATGACTGTCCAACTTCCACCCCTGGCATTTAACATTCTTCCCTCTACCCTCATCAGGGTACTTTTGTTTCAGCCAGTTTGGCTTCCTCACTGTAGCTCAAACACACCAAACTCTGTCCTATTTCTGTGTTTTTGCTCTTACCATCTCTGTCAGAGCTGCCCTCCCTTCTGCTTTTCCTCTTACCTATCTGTTAGAGGCAGCTTAAATTCCCTTCCCTTCAGAGCGTCCAGCCTTCAGTGGTCTACCAGTAACCTGTCGTTGCAGTCCTCAAAATTCAGCAGGGAATTCTGTAATGTTATCAGTGGGAACAGTAAAAGGTGTTGTTGTAGCATAGTAAGTGATAGGGTGGACTAGGGTGCCAGACTCCCTGGTTTCAAATCCCAGCTTTGCAACTTGCAATAACTGGATGGGCTCTCAACCTCTGTATGCCTGTTTCCCAACCCATATGGTTGCTGAGGAGGTGAAAATAAAATAATATATGGACAGTTGTTAGAATAACACCTAGCACAGGCCAGGCACAGTGGCTCACGTCTGAAATCCCAGCACTTTGGGAGGCCGAGGCAGGAGGATCACTTGAGGTCAGGAGTTCAAGAACATCCTGGCCAACATGGTGAAACTTTGTCTCTACTATAAATACAAAACTTAGCCAGAGATGGTGGCACACATGCTTGTAATCCCAGCTACTCGAGAGGCTGAGGCAGGATAATCGCTTGAGCTCGGGAAGCAGGGGTTACAGTAAGCTGAGATCATGCCACTGCACTCCAGCATGTGTGACAGAGCAAGACTCCACCTCAGGAAAAAAAAAAAAGAAAAAAGAGTAATACTTAGCACACAGTAACTACTGAATAAGTGAATAAGTGTCTGCCACCATTATTATTAACAGCATAACACTCCCCCTTACATTTCTATAGCTCTTAATAGTTCATAAAGCATTTCCACAAAGACTATTATCTCGATGGCTTCTCATAACAACCCCATGAGATGGACAGTGAATAGTATTGTACCCATTTTACTAGTGAGGTAAATGAGGTACAGAGAGGTAAAGGGCCTTGCTTGAGGTCACCAAACTAACAGGATATGAAGCAGAGATTTGAACCCAGATTTCTCTGTGTCAGTCTTGTTTCCTCAAATACATTCCAACCTCCTGGGAGAGCAAAGATGTTAAAAGAAAAACACACAAACAAAAAAAACCTGGACTTACACAAAGTGAGTGCCAGGCTCTGAGCTAGTGCTTGTGCAATGAAGGTGAACCAAATATGCTCTCACTGGGTAGGGAGAGACAGCCCCACTGAGAGAACTCTAAGGAATCTACTCATTCAAAAAATATTTGTAGGATGCCTATAGGTGATAGGAGCTGTTATAGGCAGGTTATGAAATTAGTTATAGCAAAAGCTTCTTAACTGGGAGGTCAGGCATGGTGGGTGGCTCACGCCTGTAATCCTAGCACTTGGGAGGCTGAGGAGGTTGGATCATGAGTCCCAGACCAGCCTGGGCAACATGGCGAAACTCCACTTCTATAAAAAATTAGCTTGGGCTGGGTGAGGTGGCTCATGCCTGTAATCCTAGCACTCTGGGAGGTCGAGGCAGGTGGATCACGAGGTCAGGAGTTCGAGACCAGCCTGGCCAAAATGGTGAAACCCCATCTCTACCAAAAATACAAAAATTAGCCGGGCGTGGTGGGGAGGCTGAGTCTGGAGAATTGCTTGAACCTGGGAGGCGGAGGTTGCAGTGAGCCGAGATCACGCCACTGCACTCCAGCCTGGGCAACAGAGCGAGACTCTTTCTCAAAAAAAAAAAAAAAAAATCAGCCTGACATGGTGGCGCATACCTACAGTCCCAGCTACTTGGGAGGCTGAGGTGGGAGTTCAAGGCTACAGTGAGCCATGATCATGCCACTGTACTTCAGCCTAGATGACAAAGTGAGACCCCATCTCAAACAAATAAACAGAGATAATATTTATCCAATATTTATTTCGTGTCCTCAATACTTTACATGTAGTATCTCACTTAGTCCTCATAATAAACCTGAGAGGTAGGATCTATTATTCCTGTTTTTACAGCTGACATGGTCAGAGTGAGTGGTAGTATACCTATCTTGCAGATGAAGGAATTGAAGCTCCCCGCCATTATAAGCTCCCTGCTTATCTTGGGAAAAAAGAGTGATCTTTTTCCCAAGATAACAGCTGACATGCTAATAAAGAATGAGTTTGGCTGGGCGCACTGGCTCACGCCTATAATCCCAACACTTTGGGAGGCCGAGGCGGATCACAAAGTCAGGAGTTCAAGACCAGCCTGACAAACATGGTGAAACCCCGTCTCTACTAAAAATATAAAAATTAGCCAAGCGTGGTGGCGCTTGCCTGTAATCCCAGCTACTCGGGAGGCTGAGGCAGGAGAATTGCTTGAACCCGGGAGGCGGAGGATGCAGTGAGCCAAGATCACGCCACTTCACTCCAGTCTGACTGACAGAGCAAAACTCTGTCAATAATAATAATAATAATAATAATAATAGTGAGTTTAACCAGAGTCAGTGATTTGTCAGCTCCCTCAGGCAGTCTCTCTAGTATGTGTGGGGTGTCAAGGAATCCTAGGGCCTACAGCTTAGTTTAGGTAAGGGAGTTATGGGTAATAAAATTAAAAAGGGTCAGATTCCATGAAATCTTGAATGCCAAGCCAGACTATTTGAATGGAAAGGGGCCCCACAACAGCACCTCCTTGCTCCCTGCTGCTGATAACTTGCAGTCAGTTGCCCTGGCCCTGGCCCCTCCTTTTCCTAATTCCCACTCTCAACTCTCAGAGACCTTGACCCAACCCCGCCAGGACTCATGGTCCTAGATCAGCCAGGCATCCTGTGGCCGAGTCTGTCAGGAGTGAAAGAGCGAGTTGTTTTCCAGGCTCTCTCTTCTCCCCACTCAGAGAATTCTCAAGTCTTCGGGTTCTGTGAGAAACTTGCCAGATCCGTCCTCCCCAAGCATCCCTGTGCCACGAATTTAGCTCTTCACTCAAAGTAAAATCTCAATGGAAGCAATTTGGCAGAGTGGGAACTCAAGGGAAAACTATCTCGAGGCATGAGGTGGGCCTTCCCCATATCCCTCATGTCTTACCACAGAGATATTCGTATCATTTAGTTATTTATCTCCCCCAGTTCAAATGTGAGTAACACCGCCTTGTGGGGGAACCCACTCTATGCAACTGTCCCACCTTCCACAGTCTACCTTTGTCCCACCCCCACTGCCACTGTTAACCCGGCCAGTGAGGACCTCAAAGCCCTTCTCTCAGTCCCCCAGACCCACACCATTCCCAGCTAGGCCAAAGACACTGCAGCCCCCAGTTGCATTGGGTGATTAATGACCTCCCTAGACATTGGGGCTATTTTAGGTCCTGGAAGTCATGCCTACAATGACTGAGAGCTGGCCCTGCCTGGCTCCAGCCATCTGTCACTGGAGACAGGCCCAAGCAGGGGGCTTGGAGGTTATATGCTCCCCAGAAGATTTCCAGGTATGGTTCTGGCTCAGGACCATCCATCTACCCTCCTTTTGGGGGATAGATGGCAAGGAGAAGCCACAGGCCCTACCTATACTCCAGGGGCTCAAGTGGATACCCATGGAGAGAGCCAGAAAATGACAGATCTCAGAATGCCACAGGACCAGGTTGTTTTGGTCTGTTTGAGGCCAGGTGCAGAGGGGATGTTGGGTTCTGTGGGCCCTGCCCAAGCAGTCATAAGGAAACACACCTCAGCAGTGCCATGGGATACACACAATCCACACCTCATACACTCCACAAATCTCACACCAAGGTACAACCTCACAAAGGCTACACAACTAACTTAGAGACTCAGGAACCCTCAACCCAATCCTAAAGTACAGAACTCCAGGTACACACAGTCTCAGTGTCACAGAATCCCAGTGATCACAACCCCACGGAGACACAGACTGAGCCATGCATAGCCCAGTGATGCACAACTTAGTAATGCACAATCCCATTAATATACACTCCAAGAGAGAGAGAAAACAGAGACACACAATCCTTAAGCCACACAAGTCTACCCATCCCACATCATGCATGAACTCACTAGCTGAGTTCATGTCGGTCTAGGCCCATCTCAGGGTTTTTTCCTTCTGGACACTGACCCTTCATCTTAAGACCCCTTCAGCCAAGAAATGCAGGAAATAGCTGAACCTTTTCCCTGATCTGCCGCAAGCCTCCTCCTTTCATCCCTGGGAGGCGCCCTGCTCCTCACTTGAGGCCCCCTCCACTGCCTTCAGTGAGAAGCCCTGCCCCCTCCACCATTGTGAGGGACCTCGATGCCCCTCTCCTTTGAAGACAGCGCTTTGAAGAGCGCTGTCTTCCTCCTACTCTGTAAGGAGGACCATCCCCTGCTCCACTTCTGTCCGGGATCTTGCCTGGGAAGCTCTTTTCTTGGAGGGATGTTGCTCCCTCCATCTATGTGAGGGGCCCTTCCCTCCCTACCTCTGCGGAGCTCCTACCCCACTTCGCTCACTTTTTGAAGGATCCTGCCCCTCCCTTCCCTTCCTCATACCTGGAGACAGCGACCCAGTCACCAGCTGGTAGAGAGATCGCGCTGCCTGCCCCAGCGGGCTCCGGCACCTGCGAGGGCATCGGTTCATGGTGTGGCGGAGAGCTCTGCGTCCAAGCTCCGCCCCCAGGGCCCGGGGCGGTCCGGTCTCCGCCCTCACCCAAGTGGGCCCTGCGTGGGCGGCGCGGGAGGGCCGGCCCGGCAGGCATAGGATCGAAACCCTGGAGACTTCCCATGTGCTCCTGGCCGCCTGAGAGGAGCTCACCCTGGCCCCATCATGTGAAGCATCCGCCCCCAAAGTTCCTGGACTAGGGGGGCAGGGAGGGGTGGCGCGGACTCAGCCTTCTCAGGGAGCATTTTTCTGGGTTCTGGCGGGGAGGCCAGGCAAGTACATACGGGTTTTGAGAAAAGAGCTGAATGGGGAATGAACCGTATCTTTTATTGCCTCCTTTCAGCCCCCCTTTCTCCGCCTGTCGCACTCCTCCCCGCACCCTGCACCCTGCCCCCACCATTTTGGCATAAAGAGCCGAAGGAGTAAGAGGACAGAGTTGTCATGGCAACTCCCCACACTTCCACACTTTCTGGACCAATGGAAGACAAGACAGGAGGAAGGAGAGGAGGCCAGTGTATTGAGGTGGCAAAGAAGAGGCGGCAGAGTTGTGTCCCACTGTTTTCTGTCTCCCGGCTCCAAATTCCTTGCTCTCACAACTGTTTCTATTTGCGTTTGTCTCGGTGCGGCAGGTTTACAGACTCTACCACCATACGCTGGCTACAGCCGAATGCTTCGAGAAGAGCCCCACTCCCACCCCCTCACTTCGGTCCCACTGCACCCCTTTCCCGGACTCTGGACTCATCCCTATCAGGTTACACTCCAAGTAAACCCTTCCAGGACCCTCTAACGCCTTCAAATTCCTGGGAAAGCCTACGGGAGAGATATAGTCCCGCTCCTTCGACTGGGATCCCGCATGTTTGTTTGAAAACCATACTTTTAAGTGGTGGGAATGACCTCCTAACTCTGGGCAAATCTTATCCACTTGACGGCGACCACCCCATCGCGAAGCAGCTCCGTGCGCATGGCTCCTCGCAGCCACACGGGGGCACCCCCGCCCCGGGAACAATACTCAGGGCCGGAGGGACTCCAAGGAGAGATCCCAGTTCGGGGACCGAGCTCAGGATTGGCCAGTCAGGCTCCAACCCTCTCCGCATCTTCTCTTGGCCTTTCTCTCTTCCACTCAGACAGGGCCGCCGCTAAACGTAGCCTTTCCCCTCGGAACCGCACTGCCCAGCGGCCCCACTGGGCTGGGAAGACCCGAGGGATTAGACAGGGGTCGGGTGGGGCTCGGACTGTGTTTTGTTTTGTTTTCCTAAAGAGTCTCCCAGCTCCGTTTTGAGCTTTGGGTTGGGAGTGGGGAAGCAAAACGGTCGGAGGTACCCAGGATGCCCTGAGGTGTAACTTTCCAGCTGCCTCCCTGCAAGCCTGATGGGACAGGATGACGGGAGCTGGAGACTACCCTAAATCTGATCCCAGGAATCCCACCTGCAGGCAAGGGAAAGCGAGGCCTGGCGCGCGCTTCAGCACCGCGGACAACGACTCCCCTTCGTGCTTCAGCTTAGGCATCTCGCAACACTCAGCGCCTGGCGCCGCCCGCCCGCCCGCCCGCCCGCCCAGAGTCTTCGTTAACACTGGCGTCCCAACCTGATTTGTTTCCCACTATAAAATAAGCCGCCCTTAGAGATGAGAGCTCCTGGTAGTCCTATGTCTACTTTCCAAGTCCTGTGTGGAGCTAGGCTGCTGTAGACCCGTACCACGATTCTTGACGCTTGTCAACATTTGACCTTTCCATTTTCCTTGGGAGGCAGGTAGGCAGCCAGGAAGTAACATTCTCTTTTACAGATGAGAAAGGTGAGGCCAAGAAAACAAAAGTCACATAGTTGGTACACTTCTATTCCTGACTGACCTGAGGCAGGGCATCTCCAAATACAAATGCTTCCGCCACCCAGTCTCATTCAAATAGCTAAGTGCGGAAGGGATGGTTTCATTAAGCGGGAGAACCCCTTAAAGCTGGAAGCAAACACTGACTTAATGTGATGGTATTGAAGGCCCCTAGGCCCTTACTACCCTCAAGAATTCTAAGATGGAGGTGGAAACAGAATTCATGGAAGTGCTGGACAGCGGGCCCTTTGGATTCCATCCAGCTCTGAGGGGCATCTGGCATGCTCTCTCATCTGGGGCCAGCCTGAGTGGCTCCCCTGATCCTGACTAGGGCCTTCCCAGGAACAGTGACGGGGGGTGGGGGGAGGCACATGTTCAAGGCACCTCATCCTAGTCCCCTCCCCCTTCCCAGGTCTCAATCTCACTCCCCTCAGGAAGGACAAGGATCATGGCTTCCCTCCACCTCCCCAGCTTTGTTTTGGCCTCAGGGAGACAGCCTCCCTCCTCCCACTCTGCTGGCTTTCTAGAGCAGGCTGCACAATGAGAGACACAAACACACACATGGAAATGTACGCAGGGTGACACAGTCACCTACACAAACACATGGCTCTTCCTACCAAACCCAGGAACATGCACATGCACAGATGTCCTGGTCTCACATACCTCCCCATGTGGGAAAGAGAGGATGCCCAGGCAGCCAAGTGGTTTGGGGGGACATACAGGACATCACATGGAACTTCCCAAGCCTAGAGCTTCTAGCTCTGGCTCTGGAGAAGAAGCAAGAGGATGTGTTTTCCTGGGGTTTGAGTGAAGTTCTGAAAGGTTTGTTGGGGGTTGAAGGATTCAGTTGTAAGAATAATCTGAGTACATGATTTGGTGTGGGAAGAGAGGGCTGACCCAGCACTAACTAAAGCCTTCCTACAGGGGCTAGGTGCTAGAGCCATAAGGTCTCTTGGAAACCAGGCTGGGCAGCTGAACACTTAGAGTCCCTCCTTGGGTCCACCTGGGCTATTTGCGGAAAACTTGGTGAAGCAGTGGGGTGTACTAAAGACCCCTATCTGTACCAGGAAGCCGGAGAGGCAGCAAGGATGAGACACGTCATGGACACTCACAGAGCCCTGCTGCAGACATCACCACATGAAAGTACACAACTAGCACCAAACACTAATCTCACAATGACAAAACACAACACAACCTACTTTAACAAATGCTTGCCCAGAGGGCTTATGGTCATGAAGTCTACAAAGAGACAAGCCACCCTAAAGTGGAGCCCTGACACACTCTGGTAGTTACACACCACTTCATACAGAATTACACACTCAAAACACATCATTGCACATATAACAGAGACACATGGTCAAAACAACTTCATCAGTACAACCAGGGTCCTATGCAACCTCAAATATCTGACGAGACCATACAGTTGCACTGCCACATACAATCACACTCACCCTAGCTGTCACCAAGCCCAGGGCACATGGCAACCAGCTGTGGGAGGCGCGCGCGCGCACACACACACACACACACACACACACACAGAATGACAGGCACTCACGCACGTAACACCTCCCACTCCAGACACCCTCCCAGCCCTGTGTCACATACGCCCACACCTGCTGCCTCTCCACACCTGCCTCCTCTGTTCCTCCCCAACCCCTGCGGGACCCAAGGCTTTGAACCCCAGTGTCCTGCCGCCCAGACCTGCCAGAAGAGTGCCTGGGAATGGGGCAGAGTGTGGGTGCGGGCCAGGTCGGGGTCGGAGAGACGGAAGGGTGTGGAGGAAGCCACCCTCCCTCCCGCGACCCCCACGTCACTGACTCACCCGTGAGCTGGTCGTAGGATCCGTCCAGGTCTCGGGAATCGGACAAACTCTCCTTGCGGCCCTGGCCCCGCATGGCCCCCGGCGCCCCGCTCCCGCCCGGTCCGTGGGAGGGGGCGCCGGGTGGCCGGGATAGGGCGCTCACACGGCGCCCCCTGGCGGCCTAGTGCACTGTCGGGGCTGGGGGAGTTCGGGTTGAGGCTGTCTGAGAAAGGGCCCGGGGTCTGAGGTCTACCCGGGGGTCCTGGAGCAGGAGAGGGAACACTAGGCAGCAGGTGAGCGCAGAGCCGGAGGCAGAGCGGAGCTGAGCGCGGAGCCGAGCCAAGCCGCCTCTCTCCTCCCGCCCCCTCCCCGCGGCTGTCACCGCCGCCTCCCCCCTTTGGCGCTGCCGGGATTGGCTCCCCCTGCCCCCGCCCCCACCCTTGCAGCCCGGGGGAGGCACCCGGTGAAAGGGTGAACTGCAAAGTGCGGGGAAGGAGACTAGCTCCCCAGCAATCTGCCCCTAAACCAAAAGTCACGGGGCTTGTTGGGGGGAGGGTGGAGAAGAGCGCGGGACAGAAGAGCCACACTGAGAGGAAACCCCGCCCCTAATTCTCAGGCACCCCTTCTCCCTTCCCCCTTCGTCAACACAGTTCTGGCTGAGGCAGAGCCTGGGGTATCATCTCTGAGTCCCCGCTCCGTTTGCCTCCATGTCAGCCTCTATTTTCTCTGTTGTTCCTCCTCCCATGTATGCGTCTCTCGTGGTCCCAGACAGTCCCCACCGTGCTTAAAGCAGGATAGGGATGCAAAGGAAGAGTCAACCCAGCCTCTAATATTAGCAGGCTCATCGTGAGCCAATGGACTACTATTTCGTCTTCTCTCAAGTTCCAGAAGGACCCTAACTCTCACCCACTCCACGACCCCGTCTCTGGAACCTATTCACTCTCAGGGTGCCTCCTTCACTGATCTAATGGCCCCCAATAGACCGACTAGGAAGATAAGAAAACTAGTGAACCATGTCAGTTTCTCAGATATCCTTGCTCTTTTGTTCCTCCCCTGCAGTAACTTTTCTGCCCTTCTCTTCTGTCACCTGTCCTGTCCTAGATTCCTTGTTTTCCAGCAGATTTGGGGAGCGACTGACAGGTTTGGGGATCCAAGTCCAGATATACAGTAGGAAAGAAATGCCCTTGTTATGAAACCCCTTCTTTAAGATTAGCTCCTTTTCCAAAGGCAGGGCTAGCACAGAAGCTGGGCTCCCTCATCTCCCAGGAATGGATCCTGAATGTTTGAGCTCCACAGGTCTGCCCTTCCTCAGGATGCTTCTGGGCTCCGCACCCAAAAGCCCCCCAACCCCTTGCTATGAGGATGAGCGGCCCTTGTCTGGTGGGTCTGAAGGAGTGACCTGTTAAGACCAAAAACTTTAAAGTGACTCAAGCACACTTAATTTCTTCAATTAGCTTTAATTTCTAACCACTTGATTTAATCAATCCAGCAGGAATTGTGGTGGGAGTTCCAGCCTAAGAGGGGGACAAGTGGCTGAGGGTAAGATTGTCTTTAGGAGCAGTGCCCTGCGATTGGCTCTCCCTTGGCTCTGGAGGAGCCTCCACAGACCTGGCATAGAAGCTGGGCATAGAAAGTGCTTGGGCAGCTCCTGTTGAGGTTGTTTTCCAGGAGAGAATGGACACTCTCATTTGGAGTTCTTGGAATAGGTATATGTGAATAAACTGGTAAAGAGAAGGGCCTTTACAATGGAGGGCAAGGAGCCCTCTGCTTAGTGCCCCATGCCCTTGACTCATCCTTATTCACTTGGAGGAAAGGCTGGCAGGAATCCAGAACTGGCCAAATGGGTTGGCTTGCCTCCTCAATACCACTATGTTTGGAGATAAGGGAACTAACTCCCTTCTCCCTCCTTCTACCCAGAGGGCAAGGGAGGTTACAGCTCTGTGAACCCAACTGGCCTCTACTAGGGCCAGGAGACTCAGAGGAAGGAGGAGAGTTCACAAGGGTGGGTAGGGGTCCCCTAGCCAGATGGGAGCAACACCTAGGAGATTACCTTACCTCTATGTTTGAGGAATGAGTCTGGGCAACAGAGATTAAGAAAAAAAAAAGGCAACACTAAAGACAGTCCCACACAAATCAATTTTTAATAATTTCAACTTGCCACCAGCTTCAGATCCAGCTGCTTTGGGGGTTTATCACCAGGGAAAATACTAAATGTCCCAGGCTGAGCTATCCATTCAGTGATCAGATGACCCAGCCTGTGATCTCTTAAGAACCTACATCTACACATGGCAGCCTGTTAGTGGATTCTCTGGAACTAGCGCATAGCTGCTTAATGTTAGAGTCAGAACTCTGGTTGCCAGGGAGGGCAAGTAACCCAAACAGATTTTAGGTTAAATGGACAGCAGCCCAGGTGGTCCCAGACATGCTCTCACTGCTGAATTCCTCCACTTATTCCTAGAATATACCGGTGCTGTTTGCTCCCACCATCCTGAGGGCTTTAGAAAGTGCTTTAAAAAGGGAGGATCTCGAAGCAGCAGCTATTTCAGAGGCAGCTGTGGGGAAAGCCTATAGAGATTCCATGGAAGCTATCCAAGGGAGGAAGCACAAGCCAACTCCCCAAAAGTCAGATTTGCCTGTGGCCCCACCCAGAATCTGAGTGGACAGAATAGAGGCCTTATGCATGATGCTCACCTGGCCTGTTTCAGATGGAGGGCACCCTACCCCCAGAAAGTTCTCTCCCTCCCAGGCACTAGACCATGACAGGAACAGATTCCTCCCCAGAGGAAATTCTCAGGCAGGTTGGATGTAAACAACAGCAGGGTAAGGGGGTGGAACACGTGGAGGGGAGCTTAGCAGAGGCAGGAGAGGCTGCCAGAGGAGGGGGGGCTAGGGAGGCAGGGGAGCTGCTGGAAAGGGAACCAGCAAAGTAGGCACCTTGAGGGTTCCAGAAAACCTGTCAATGTTTATTTCATACATACCCTAAAGACAGAGTAAATGAGATTAGAAACGAAAAGTTAAGGTTGTGACCCTATTGTGCTGATGGGTCAAATGGGTCAGAAGGAGGGGAAAGATAACGGTACTCCTAGTGCCAACACTAAAATTCAAAAGGCAGTGGCCAGAGAGCAGAGCACTGGGCAGATTCTCATCTCCAGTTTCCCAGAGGAGTCAACTCTGAATTCAGAAAATAGGAAAACTGGCCGGGCACGGTGGTCATGTCACGGTGGCTAACAGGAACAAACTCTAGAGGATGTGAGAAGAACATCTAGGCTCCCAGCACTTTGGGAGGCTGAGGTGGGTGGATCATGAACTCAGGATATTGAGACCATCCTGGGTAACATGGTGAAACCCCATCTCTACTAAAAATACAAAAAATTAGCTGGGCATGGCGCACACTCCTGTAGTCCCAGCTACTCAGGAGGCTGAGGCAGGAGAATCGCTTGAACCCAGGAAGCGAAGGCTGCAGTAAGGCTGAGATCACACCACTGCACTCCAGCCTGGGTGACAGAGGGAGACTCCATCTCAAAAAAAAAAAAAAAAAAAAAAAAGGAGAAAGGTACCCCATTCCTACCCTACCCTAAATCTGAGCCAAGGGTCCTGATGACTGGACAAAGTGCCAGTGGGGGCAGGGGACATAGATTTCAAGCCAAGCACAGCCCCAGGCCCAAAGGAAGCAGGATGTAGCTCCAGCTGTATCTGAGAGTTCATCTGTTTTCAGAAGCCGAGCAGAGCCACTGACTCAGGGTGCTGGCATTACCCTGAGGCTTGCCTCACCAGCTCCCGAGAATTAGTCAGTAGCTACAGCTTGTAACCTCAAGATTGGAAATGTAAGGGGCTGTTAGGGAGCCCACTCTGGAAGTCCCCATATTCCTGGAGGCCTCTCCCCACTGTGCCCACCCATTCCTCCCCAAATAAGATTATCCCTGGCTTGACCCTCTTGCCCCTGCTGCCCGAGCTCCACTGAAGTGTAGTCTTCACCAAGAGAACTTGGTATCTGTGTTTCTCTGCAACCTCGGGGGCAGCCCCCTCTCCCCTCACTCCCCCTCCAGCCCATGATCCTCATGGGTAAGGGCAGTCAGAGGCTGCTCAGTTAGGCGTGGCCTCAGGAGATAGTGGAGAACTCCTTGAGCAGGACTTCTTGGCTGAGTGTATGGAAGGCCAGGTTTCTCCGGACGTTGGTGCTAATGGATCGAACCTGGGAAAGGGTAGGTGGGGAAGGTGGGAGGGCACAGCCAGAGAGAAAACAGGAGAGAGTCAGTTCCAAATGGGAGAGGACAGTGCCTGCTACACGGGTCACTAGAAGTCTCTCTCTTAGGAAATGAACCCTTAATAGCTATTATCCCTGCAGGCAAATGAGCAAACAGTTCCTTGACAGCAGGGAAGGAGAGAAGAGGGGCTGACAGGAACTCTAGAGGATGTGAGAACAACATCTGGGCTCCCAGGGAGGTAGAATCAGGCACAGACAAGAAAGGAGGGCTGAGGCTGGCCTCTGTTCCTGCTTTGGCTATGCAGAAGGGGGACTGGGCTGCTCAGTGATCTGATGGAGGAGGAGAAACTGAGGCCAGAGGATTCATGCTCTAGTACCACCTCTCTTTAGATGTGTTTCTAGTCTCTTCACTCTCCCTTTGGATTTATCTACATTTTCAGGTTGGCAGGAGTGTTTAGAGATGCAGTCCTTTTCTGGCATAGATGGTAAGGGTAAGATCCAAGGAGGCCAATTTCAATGGCCAGGGCCAGGTGACACTGCTAGTGAGTCCCAGCTTGGGAGCAGGGCCAAGTGTTCTTAACTCCTATAGTACTCCTTCTAAGATGCCTGCCCACTCGAGAGGAAAGCCTGGGGCGTATCCTTGCCGTGTGCCCACTGCTCACCTCACGTACTCTCTACCCACAGAACCCTGAACGAAGTGTTGCCTGGGTCAGCCTGGGAAAAGCCTGTAGAGAAAGGGTCAGAGGGCCCAAGTCCCTACTCTGAGAGGGTTCCAAGAGGAATCTGGCAGACTCTTCAAGGAGATTTTCCCATAGGAAATAGCTGTGTAGGTTGCCTGAGAAACAAAAAGGGAGGGAGAAGGACAGTGTGTCCTCCTGGGCCCCAAAGTCTCAGAAGCTTTCCTTCAATTTCTGCTATGCTATAGGAAACTTAATGAAGTCGTCAGGAAGGAAGCAGAAGAAAGGGCAGCATGGCAAACAGCAGGAAATTTGAGCTCATTAGCTCCAAACTGGACCAGACCCTCTTTGCTCCCCTGTGCTAGGGGAACGAATATGAGCAGAAATGAGTAAGGCCATGGTGAGTGTCTCAGAGCCTCAAGACACCACTCCTGTAACCCTCTCCAGCTCCTCACAGATTGCTCTCTGTTAACCACTGGCTCCCAGTACTTCCTCCACATCAACTTAAAGACTTGCCAACCATTCCATAAAAATGCTCTACTCTGCTATCACTTTACAGTAATGATTTCTGTGTTCCAAACGAACTCACCCCAGAACATGTTTTCCTGACCCTTTGGAAGTCCAAAATCCTGAGGAATGTCATGTCAGGAACAGAGTTGGGCTATGTTTAGCACAAGACAAATGATCTAAAATGCAGTGCCTTTACCACACACTTGGCATGGGGTAAGTAAAAGCTGAGCTGATGCAAGTTCAGCCCCAGCAGAGGGAGGTCTAAGGATAGGGAAAGTGGGTACAGAGGCCTGCATGTCCTGGTCTCGGTTCCCAGCCAGGATGTTTGTGTAAAACCAAGCTGGTAGGGTGACAGGACTGCAGGGAGGCTGAGTTTTTCTTGAGAACGGCTCAGAGTACAGGGCAGGAAAGGGACCATCAATAGGGCTAGCTCTGTGGAGACACTGACTGGGAAGTTAAGTAGGAGGCACAGCAAATTCTCATGGCTCCAAGTGCCCAAGGGTTGGGGCTGCAGGAAGCTGAGTGATTGGAAAGCAGGGAGCGGAGACTGGAGAACTAGATTGGGAGGGGACTCAGACCAGTGGCCAGTTAGGAGTTTGGGAAGAAGTAATTCCATAAGAAGGGGAAGAATCAATTACTCTTATTAGTTGCCCTGAGGACAGGTTAAGGAATAATGAGCTAGATCTGCCCCTGGGAACACACATCAAACCCCAGGCCCAGCTGGAGCTGTGCAAGGGCTGTCTCCATGGCTGCAGAGGAGAAGTAGGCAACACCACCTCAAATAGCATCTTCTCTTACTGCCTGGTACAGTGGCGGAGAGAAGTTGCATACCCCATCCCAGCAGACCCCTCAAGTCTTGTTTTATCTGCCCTTAGCAAACCGCAGTTGTCCCCTAGAAGCCCATCTGCACAGTAGAACCCAGTGGCTGGGGGTGGGCCCTTAAGATACAGGCAGAGGCAGTAGGGCACTTACCAGCTCTTTGAAGAAGGCAGCTTCCTTGTGCTGCTCTGAGTAGCGCTCATACTGGTCCAGGCCGTCCTGCAGCTTCAGTGTGAGTGTGTCATAGTTGGCTCTCACCACCTCCAGCACCTGGGGGACATCAAGAGCCAGGCAGGGCTTAGGCCATGCAAATCCCACATCCCTTAGCTCCACGCTGCTGATCTACTGGTTTGGGTTTGGTCTGTGACAACACCCCCAAGAAACCTTGCTCATTACTTATCTTCCAGAAAATAGCCTGGCTATAGGAAACGATGCCTCAGGTTTCTAGGACCACTTTCTCTCTCTCTCTCTCTTTTTTTTTTTGAGACTCAGTCTCGCTCTGTCGCTCAGGCTGGAGTACAGTGGTGTGATCTCAGTTCACTACAACCTCAGCCTCCCAGGTTCAAGCGATTCTCTTGCCTCAGCCTCCCAAGTAGCTGGGACTACAGGGACACACCACCACAGCTGGCTAATTTTTATATGTTTTAGGAGAGACGGGGTTTCACCATGTTGGCCAGGCTGGTCTCGAACTCCTGACCTCAGGTGATCAACCCACGCTGGCCTCCCAAAGTGCTGGGATTACAGGTGTGAGCCACCGAGCCTGGCCAACTTTCTAATCTCTCTCTCTCTTTTTTTTTTTTCTTTTTGAGACACAGCCTCACTCTTATCGCCCAGGCTGGAGTGCAGTGGTACAATCTCGGCTCGCTGCAACCTCTGCCTCCTGGGTTCAAGTAATTCTCATGCCTCAACCTCCTGAGTAGTTGGGATTACAGGTGTGTGTCATCATGCCCCGCTAATTTTTGTATTTTTAGTAGAGACGGGATTTCTCCATGTTGGCCAAGCTGGTTTCTAACTCCTGACCTCAGGTGATCCACCAGCCTTGACTTCCAAAAGTGCAGGGATTACAGGCTTGAGCCACTGCAATCACCGCGACTTTCTAATCTCTTCTATTCCCTGCCTTTCCTGAACAGCCCAGCCTGGCCACCAAGTCTGTTTACTCTGAGTATGGTAAAAGAGCATGAGAAGAGGTTATAGAACAGTAAGCATCTCAGCTTACCAGTATCCCTGACACCACAAATGTGCTCTCAGCCTTATCCTGAAGCTTTCCCTGGCCAGGTTGTCACAGTTGCTGAGTAAGACTTTGCCAATGTCTCCTTCCTTCTCCCATTCTGGGAACCACATTTCTTCAGTCTTGGGATGTTCCTCAGCACCATCTGCTACTTGTTTTCATTGCTCAGTGCCAACTCAGTCTTCTTATCCAGTGCCTGGACTGAACTTCAGGGCATCCCAGCCTTTGGGTATAGGGTATGCTTTCAAGACTAAGCTAGAGCCTTTGTTCTGTGGGGTTTTCCTCCCACAACACCTCTCTGATTTTCTATGTGGGGAGGACTCAGACTTCCACTGACTCCAGGAACCTTGAATATCTGTGGTTACAGAAAGAAGGGACTGTTCATAACCAGGCCAGATGTGACTTCAGCTTATAAGATCATGAATCAAAGGCAGGGGCAGTTGAGGGAGAGGCACTACACATCAAATCAGAAGAACTGAGCTAGGAAGAAAGGGGAGACCAGGAGAGGGGATGATCATTCACTCTGATCATCAGAGTGAACTTGATCTGACCTGGAGGAAAGCCTATGGCATTGTGGAGCGCTCCCTGCTCAGTAGGGAGCTTGGAGGAATTAGTGAGTGACAAGGAACACACAGCTCTGATAGAAGGGGGTGGGGAGTTGGGAAGACGAAATAAGCCAGAGTCAGGATGGAGGACAGGCTCCTGAGGGGCCCAAAGGTGCCTCTGCACTGCTCCCTGTACCAGTCCAAATTTGTGCCAGGCAGACTTCACTTGGTGGCAAACACTCTGGCTGCCAAAAATTCCTGAGGAGAGAGAAGGGCTGGAGGGCACAGGGAAGGCTTGTGTCCCTATGGGAGAGTTACCGAATTTGGTTTGGGAAGGAAGGAACAGCTAGGGCAAAGGTCTGGCCCAGTTTTCTTCCCTTCAGACACCCAGTTCTACAAGATCATTCTGCCTGGTGTGTCCCATAGACTGAAGTATAGGCTGGTTCCTCTGCTTCTCATTCCATTTGTCAGTTCTGTAGGCAGGAGGACTGGTACCCAGCAACAGCAGTCACCCACAAAGTAATCTGGTCCTCTCATGCACGTGGGCTGGACTCATGGCTGGAATATCTGCAGCCAAGGTCTTGGCTCAGAAGTGAATGGCTCAAGCCCAGAAAAAGGCAAAATTCCTCTAAGATGGAATCAGCCCCTAGGAACCAGGCAGAATAGAATAATACATGTTTTCCTATGCCCTGAAATCTGGGGAGCTTCATCTATGCTTAAGACCCAGCAACTTGGACTCAGCCTTTCCTGAGGGGTATCAAGTGCCAAAGGACAAACGTCATGCTAAAGTCAATTTCTGCGAAAGAAGTTACTGCATGTGAAGAGATGGTTGTACCTTTTGACTACATCCTGAGAGCCTCAGGCTGCAGGTAAGGCTGCTTTGATCACCTGGACTTTCTCCTCTTGCCAGGGCAGGGGAGAAGGTCTAAGGTCTCACTTAGAAGAGTGATTTCTTCCTATCCCAATAAATCTGGCTTCTGCCAGCATGGTTTAGTTTAGTTTGTTACAGGGAGGTGAGAGCAGATAAGGTCCCTGAGCTACTAGCTCCTTGGAAGAAAACCAGAAGCAGCCGGACGTGGTGGCTCACGCCTGTAATCCCAGCACTTTGGGGGGCCGAGGCAGGCAGATCACCTGAAGTCAGGAGTTCAAGATCCAGCTTGGCCAACATGGTGAAACCCCGTCTGTACTAAAAATAAAAATATTAGTGGTGGTGCACACCTGTAATTCCAGCAACTTGGGAAGCTGAGGCAGGATAATAGCTTGAAACCCGGGAGGTGGAGGATGCCATGATCTGAGATCGCGCCACTGTACTCCTGCGTGGATGACAGAGTGAGACCTTGTCTCAAAAAAAAAAAAAAAGAAAAAAAAAGAAAAGAAAACCAGAAGCCTGGCTCGACTTACGGTGCTCGTGATCTCAGCTCTCCTCTTGTCCAGACACTGTCTGTTGCCACCTCCCCCTTCCCTGGCCCTTCCTTTTTTTTTTCTTTTTTTGAGACAGAGTCTTGCTCTTGTCGCCCAGACTGGAGTGCAATGGTGCAATCTTGGCTCACTGCAGACTCCACCTCACAGGTTCAAGCGATTCTCCTGCCTAAGCCTCCTGAGTAGCTGGGATTACAGGCACCTACCACTACGCCCGGCCTTTTTTTTTTTTTTTTTTTTTCTTGTATTTTTAGTAGAGACGGGTTTTATGGTATTGGCTAGGCTGGTCTCCAACTCCTGACCTCAGGTGATCCACCTGCCTCGGCTTCCCAAAGTGCTGGGATTACAGGCGTGAGCCACGGCGCCCGGCCTTCCCTGGCCCTTTCTTGTGGGCTTACTTCCTTTCTTCCTCTTATACCCAAGGAAAGTTGCCTGTCAGTTCATCTAGTCTCTGCTGTCTCCTGCCCTTGTCACTTTTTTTTTTACTCCCAAGGGAAAAAGATATTCTAGGCTCAGGTCTGGGCTCCAACCCATCCAAGACTTCAGAACACTAGCAGGTACTTGCCTAGCCTGGGACTTTGCTTTCTGTAGTTTCAGACTTAAGGAACATGTCTCATTTGAGTCTCAGCACTGGCCTGGGACATGGTGAGGGCCACACTTAGGCAGAGAGCCATCTCCCAGAGCCTCTGCCTAAAGACCTGAGGCTTTACCACAATTTGCAGCCTCAGTATCTGCTTCCTGGCAACTCTAAAGGTCCCTCTCAGGTTGAAATCCCTTTCCAATCCATCAGGTAACAGTCTACGCCCCCGCAAGCACAAGGCTACCTTCTTTCATCGGCCGTTGGGCTTGTGGGCTTCCTAGAATCATGCCAGCCACCTCAGCTCAAGGTAGCCTCAAAGCCCGTAAGTCACCTACAGGTCACATGCTCTCCAAGGAATCCTCACACCACCACTTATGACCCTTAGGAGACGGAGAGTTGAGTCTTGGCAACAGCCTGACAGAAAGTTAACTGAGCTGGCCAGGCACGGTGGCTCACGCCTGTAATCCCAGCACTTTGGGAGGTCGAGGTGGATGGATCACGAGATTAGGAGATCGAGACCAGCCTGACCAAGATGGTGAAACCCTGTCTCTACTAAAAATACAAAAATTAGCTGGGGACAGTGGTAGGTGCCTGTAATCCCAGCTACTTGGGAGGCTGAGGCAGGAGAATCACTTGAACCCGGGAGGCGGAGGTTGTAGTGAGCTGAGATCATGCCACTGCACTCCAGCCTGGGTGACAGAGTGCGATTCTGTCTCAAAAAGAAAGAAGAAAGAAGAGAGAGAGAGAGAGAGAGACAGAAAGAAAGAGAGAGAAAGAGACAGAAAGAAAGAGAAAGAGAAAGAGAAAAAGAAAGAAAGAAACAGAGAGAGAGAAAGAGAGAGAGAAAAAGAAAGAGAGAGAAAGAGAGAGAGAAAGAAAGAAAGGAAGGAAAAGAAAAGAAAAAAGAAAAGAAAGAAAATTAACTGAGCTAGGAGTTCTACTCTTGTTATGGGACTTCAGACAATTCACCTAGCCTCTTATTATGGGACTTTAGACAATTCATCTAGCCTCTGGGAGTCTCAGCCCTTTTCTCTGTAAAATGGAACTTGAACTCACCTTCCTAAAATGACATGGGAATAAAAGTTTTTAAGTTCCTGAATAAAAGTTTTAAACAACATACAATTGATGGAAACACTGTCATCCCAATGGCTACACAGCTACCTAGACAGCTCCTATGACTCAAAAGTAACTACTTTCACAGTCCAGGAAGTACCTGCCTATTTCAAACTGTCCCAAAGATTCTATGTGCATAAGTGATTCTTCACCACAAAGGAACATCTTCTGGGTTCAAGTGGAAGACAAGGGATACAAAAATGGACTCAAAGATCTCATGCCCTCTTCTTTGCCTCAAAACACTTTGCCTCAACTTAAGTGAGGGGAAAACAAAGCGGGCAATGTTTGGGAGGGCCTAAACATCTGCCCCTGAAGTCTCTGGAGGTAAGGGGCCTGGGAGGACAGCGAAGTCATCAAGAACATAGGATTGAGGTCAGAGACCTACGTTTTAGTTCCCAGTCAACCACTAATTAGCAAAATAAATTTATGCAAGTTTCTTAATCTCTTTGAGCCTCAGTTTTCAGTATCTATAAAATGAAGACAACAGCATCTACATCTTGTAAGGCTGATGTGAGGATAACATGAGATAATGATTATACAATGCCTGGCACATAATCAATAGTCAGTAATGGTTACTAATTTTATAATGAAAGATTTTCTGGTGACAAGGAGCATTTGGAGTTATGGCTGTCTCAAGATAGTTCTAACCATAAGCCAGGGGCTAGGGCCTCATGCTTCTTCATTCAGCCTATGGCAGATTCTGGTGAAGAGAAAACAACATTGTCTATTATTCTTTTTTTTTTTTTTTTGAGACAGAGTCTCACTCTGTCACCCAGGCTGGAGTGCAAAGGTGCGATCTCGGCTCACTGCAACCTCTGCCTCCCATGTTCAAGCAATTATCCTGCCTCAGCCTCCTGAGTAGCTGGGATTATAGGTGCGCACCACCATGCTGGCTACTTTTTTTTGTTATTTTTAGTAGAGATGGGGTTTCACTATTTTGGCCAAGCTGCTCTCGAACTCCTGACCTCATGATCCACCCACCTCAGCCTTCCAAAGTGCTGGGATAACAGGCATGAGCCACTGCACCAGGCTAACATTGTCTATGCAATATGAAAGCAAGCCTCTCACAATGACCTCACCATTCTCAGTGTAACTAGCAAGGCATCAGCCAGAACTCAGACAATGGCCAGGATAACTTTGGTAGTGCAAAGTGACACAGGTTATACTAAAGAAAAACTAAACAGAGAGGGCTGGCTTTGCATGATACAGGTTGTGAGGCTGTTGGCTACATCAGGATCAGGATGTCTTCAAGACAGGAAGTAGATGAGATCCTAGTGCACAAGGTTAGTTCGAAATTGTTGACAAGGTTTCAGACACATACACACCTTAGCACACATAATATGCATTCCTCACAGACTATTCAGTAGCCTGTGCTCCATTTATTTCAGCAAGGCCTTTGAAACACAAAATAATTTCTACCCTGAAGATAGCAGTGGCAAAACAAGAATCGCCAACGTCGAAAAGTTCCTGGCAATGGCTATTCAGTCTCAATGCCAGAGGGCTTTGCCTTGTGCCTGAAAAATTACTCAGTTTCGAATCTCTGTTGACCTGAATTCCCAGCAGAATAACAGTGAGAGGACGACTAAATAATAGGATGTGACCTGGCAGCAAACTTGTGTTCATTAGTTTCTTCTCAATTTAAGCTGACATTTACAGTTTAACCTGTCTGGGGAAAACATGGGAAGCTGCCACCAGCCCTCTCCCAACCAGGGCAACATGTATGGTCTTTCCTAGGGGCCAGGCTGCCAGATGAGGCTGAGACCACAAGATACTAACAGAGAAGCTTACAGAGACTTCTTACAGAATAGAAAATAAACCAGGAACCTAACAGGATGGTAGTGGGGAATAAAGAGGCTACAAAATCAGAAACCTAGGTTCAAATTTTGAACCATCATTTACTAGTTATATGATTTTGACCTGGGTTTTAGTTTCCTTAATGGTGAAGTGGTCATAATACTATCTTCTTATAACATTATGAAGATTAGAGATAGTACACAAAATAAATATAAAAAATAAATGATAGGGCCTAGCAAATAGAAGGTGCCAAATGGATGAAGGCTGTTGAGATGGAAACAAATAGAAACAATGAAAATAGAAAAATGGAAGTATCTGATGTGAGGGAGGGGAAAAAAGAAAAAGTGTATGATGTATCCGAATAAGATGAATCAGCTTGTTACATGGTAGCCAGGAGGGCCTGGAGTTATTCCTAGCATCTGAGGATAGCGATAAGGAAAATCATACCTTTTTTTTTTCCTTTGAGACGAAGTCTCGCTCTGTCACCCTGGCTGGCATGATCTCAGCTCACTGTAACCTCCACCTCCTGGGTTCAAGTGATTCTCCTGCCTCAGCCTCCCAAGTAGCTGGGATTACGGGTGCCCGCCACCACTCCTGGCTAATTTTTGTACTTTTAGTAGAGACAGGGTTTTACCATGTTGGTCACATTGGTCTTGAACTCCTGACCTCAGGCGATCTGCCTGCCTCGGCCTCCCAAAGTGCTGGGATACAGGCGTGAGCCACCACACCCGGTTATCATACCTCTTTTTGGCTAAGTGCTACTACATGGACAAAACCATAGAAATAATAGTTCTGGATCAGGTACAGTGGCTCACACCTATAATCCCAGCACTTTGGGAGGCCAAGATGGGAGGATTGTTTGAGGTCAGGAGTTCAAGACCAGGCCCTGGATGACGGAGTGAGACCCCGTCTCTATGTTTTATTATTTTTTTGAGACAAGATCTCACTGTCATCCAGGCTGGGGTACAGTGGCTTAATAACAGCTTACTGCACCCTTGACCTTCTGGGCTCAAGTGATTCTTCCACCTCAGCCTCCCAAAGTACTGGAATCACAGGTGTGAAAAAATATATGCATATATTTGTATATATTTATATAAAATAAATTATATAAAATATATTTATATATTTATATAAACATATATAAAGAAAAAAATAATAGTTCTGGGAGGAGCCTTTGAAATCACTTACCTAGTTCATGGCCCTCATTTCACAGAGGAATAAATAAATGTCCAGAAAGATTGGAAATCACCCAAAGTCATAAAACTGGGATTATATACCAGAATTTTCTCTCAATCCAGTGCTCTTCCTATACTAGCAGGCTGGTCTAACCTGCGGCACATTCTTGAGTTTACAGGCTAAACTTGGGTCTTCAGAGACCAAAGATTCGAGGAATTCAAACTTGCTTCTCCTAAGAAGTTTGGAAGTACGATTTGTGGAGAGCTAAGAAAGTAACCTGGTGAAGCCTTGATTTGCTGTTTGAGCGTTAATGATAGCCGTTTACTCACTTTAGCTGTTTACTACCCAGCTCCTTAGGGCTCCAGGGTTTGACAATTTTCAATACTAGCAGTTGAACACCCCGCTTAACCCTGTTGATAGTTGGTGTAAACCAACAAAATTTTATAGACCACTCCAAACTCATTATCAGCAATATCTGATTTTGGCTGCTATTTTGATTACTCCATACTCATTTTAGATGAAAGCTTGAAATTCAAAGGTCTTTGATCTTTAATTGGGCTTTTCAGGCCTCTGCCATCCTGTGGTCTTCAGGCTCGGGGTAGAGTGTCAAAAGATTCAATAAATTCCTTCTACAACGAATGCTCCTATCTCAAGGCTAATCTTCCATTTTCCCAAAGAGACTGTCATCATTCTGTTCCACTTCCATGCAGTTCTGCTTTAACCCTAACTCCTAATCATAAAAAAATTAATCTCTGGATGACTTGAAACAGATAAAGGAGTTAAAATGGAATCAGGAGGAAAAAAAGATAAAAAGGTTTTTTATAGGATTTTCATAATAATTTCCATCCATCTGTCCCACTGGATTCTTGATTCTACTTTAGCTGTTTACTCACTAGAGAATATGATTTTTTGAACCCATTTCTTCCACAAAGCAGGAAAGGACAGCCTGAGTCATCAGACTCTGAAAACACAAACAAGAGCATCACCAGGCTAAGTCCATACACTGCCCTTGCTTCTCTTTCCCATAATGTGGAGGGGGCTGGGTAGGCACTACTTATTCTGCAAGCTGATAATGGAGAAATAATGAGTTTGTTCAATGGCAAGTTGGGTAATGGAGTTTATTCCTCATGACGTTTCAGGATTTCGGACACATCTATCCTGGTGCCCACAGAATCAAGAAGCAAGAAGTCTGGACCACAAAGCAGGTATACAGAAAAAAAAAAGAAGGACTGAATAATCAGGTTTGCTCCCCAAGCCACCTTTCTAAACTGTTCACTGCTCTGACCTTTCTGACCTCCTAGTCCTAGCATAATTGTCTTATCCTTAAAAGAAATAGTGCTGGGCTGGGTGCAGTGGCTCATACCTGTAATGCAAGTACTTTGGAAGGCCGAGGCAGGCAGACCGCTTGAGGTCAGGAGTTCAAAACCAGTCTGGCCAACATAGTGAAACGCCATCTCTACTAAAAATACAAAAATCTGCCAGGAGTGGTGGCATGTGCCTGTAATCCCAGCTACTTGGGAGGCTGAGGCAGGGGAATCGCTTGAACCCAGGAGGTTCAGTGAGGTTGCAGTGAGCCAAGATCATGACTGGCGACAGAGTGAGACTCCACTTCAAAAAAAAAAAAAAAAAAAAAGTGCTCAGCATACCTTGGGCCTTCAACACTGGTCACTGGCAAATCGACTATTAGAGGAGAGAGGAAGGTCTAAGAAGCTGCAGGCAGTTTTTAATGGTAAATACACAATGAAATCTCCCTCTCACCATCCATGGAGAGACAATATCACAAGTCAAACATACCATTTGTCAGCTAGAAAGGCTGAAGTCATCTTCTTTATAATACCCAGCAAATTTCCTCAAACTCAAAGGAAGACAACTTTTCCTACAAAATTGAGAATGACCTACTCAGGGCATTGCCTAATTCTCTTCTCTGGATTTGTTATTGGGTCTAAAATGCTCTATAAACTTGGGCAAGAGACTGAAAGAGAAATGGAAGGTCTTATCGTTTATTTCCTCTGAAAGGACTAAATTTAGCCTCCCATTCTTCCTCTATTTTCCTAAAACCAGGCCTTTCCCAGAACTGGTTATGTGTCTCCTAATGAGGAATAGCCCTCTTTTCACCCAGAAGCAATAAAGGTCTGTCCCTAACCTTGCAATTTAACCAGCCTAAGCAGAGCCTCTCAACGGCATTCTAACAATTATGTTAAGTGTAGTCAGATGCTGGACAGCTTAGAAGAGGGATTCTGATGAGGGAGAAGCAAAAGCCAATTCTTCTTTCCCTAAAATCCATATTCTTCCAAATTCAAGATTAATTAAAGCTAAACAAGAAGCACAGCACTGCAAAGATGTTCTGTAAGTAAAGATCTTGGCAGGTCACTGTTGGGTCTAGTTGCACCTGGGTGCTGAAAAGTTCCAATTAGTAGCTAGTGATAATCAAGATGGCATAGTGGTTAAGAGCATGGCTCTCGAGTTAGCCTGCCTGGACTCATATCCTATCTTCACCAGTTAGCAGCAGGGTGGAGCTGGGTAAGCCTGTTTGTTCATCTTTAAAGTGGGAATACTAATAACTTCATCATATATAGCTGGTTCTGAGGACTAAATAAGACAATGTATTGAAAGCTTTCTGTGCATGGCACACAGAAAGCACTTAAGAACTGTAGCTGTCACTATTATTTTCTTTGCCTTGATATGACACTATGAATAACTATTTTTTAGGGCCTGAAATTGGGAAAAGTGACCTATTTCCATAGCTTCCCTTTCAATCCCATCCATAAATAAGAAAATTCCTCTCAGCTGTCCCCACCCTTTCTGGAAGATATTTGCATTCTACAGGTTTCCCAATGAGGGATTTCCTGTGGAGGAAAGAATATACTGCTTTAGGGTTCATGCATTAGCAGGTGGATGCAGGCAGAGTGGCAGGCCCTCTTCTAGAAAAACAACATGCCATTACTACTGATTTCCTCTCTGAAATCTCTCATAGCTAGATGCTTAGCATTCTGAAGAAGGCTCAGTGTGATGGATTTTCATAATGTCTAACAGAGTCCTAAGAAACAACGAACAGTCAACATGTTTGCAGACTAATTTAGTAACACAGGCCCAACCAAAAAAAAAAGGAATCCCTCATCAAGGTCACATGGTAAGATTAGAGTTAGATCCTGATGTACCTTCAGCACTGTTCTCAGCACTCTTTGACAGCCTTCGAAAGCCCTCAGAGCCAAGTCTTGCCTTTATGGAGCTAATATGCATCCATCAACAGGCACACCCACAGATGTAAGGATATAGAGGGTTGAGCCAGTAACACTAAGTATGGTTTGGAGTCAGCTGCTTAACTGATCAGTGAATGGGTAGCTAGATTGAGATAGTGTCACACCTTCTAAGACTGGGAAAATAAGGAACCCAAGGCTTGTTATCTTTTTCTTTCTTTCTTTTTTTTTTTTTTGAGACGGAGTCTCGCTCTGTCACCCAGGCTGGAGTGCAGTGGCGCACTCTCGGCTCACTGCAAGCTCCGCCTCCTGGGTTCAAGCCATTCTCCTGCCTCAGCCTCCCGAGCAGCTGGGACTACAGGCACCCGCCACCACATGCAGCTAATTTTTTGTATTTAGAGTAGAGACAGGGTTTTACCATGTTAGCCAGGATGGTCTCAATCTCCTGACCTCGTGATTCGCCTGTCTCGGCCTCCCAAAGTGCTGGGATTATAGGCGTGAGCCATCACGCCCGGCCTCTTCTCTTTTGTTTACCACCTCTTCCTCTTTACATTACTGTGGTAGCTAATTCTGAGCGCAAAATTCTACACTAGTGTAGCAGGACCCCTGAGACAGCAGCTGCAGGAAGGACCAACCATTAGCTTGGACACATCTGTGACTGACACTGACAGCCTAGACTCCATCAGGGCAATCACCTGAAAGGCAGTTTCTTCAAGGCTCAGACCTGACACTGAAAAAAATAAATCCTGTACAAAAGATGAAATGAATGGGAGAGGATGTCACTTTACTCTCAAAATATACAAGCTATAGCTATAGCTATGGTTTCTCAGAAATTACATTTGATCCATTCTGAAATGTCCTTCTGAGGTATGTTCAATGTAGCAATGGATTCCAACTGCATAAATTCAGCTCAACTGTGCAGTGTACTTATTAGATAACTGTCCAAAACAATCTAAGCAGACAAACATGGTGATCTTTGAGCAGCCAGGTTCAAGGAGTTGCTGAGCCATTTTTAGCACTTGTTTGCATATAGCAACCAAAAGAGTTGTATCTCAGACAACAAGGAAAACAATTAGATTCATGAGCTCCAATGCTAAGTAGTACCCAGAGGAGACTGTTAAATTCCTTTAAATGCTATTGGCTTACCCTTCTCGTCCATGGGCAGATGGAGGGTCTCAAAGAGACACAGTGACCAAGCAGACAGTTAAAAGGATAAAATATTAGAGACCCAAAAGCTTAAGGTTCAAACTCTCCTTACTGTTGAGAGACATGAAAGCTGAGCCTTTGTAAATGATCAATGTTAGTTAAGGCTAGAACTTGGACCCAATAATAGATGGAAAGGGGAAAGGGGAAAGGATGGGGAAAGGGAATATCAGAAACGTTTTAGAAAATTATCTTAAAAAGGACATAAAAATGTTCACTATATATACCATTTCCAATATCCATTTGAGACTTCCTTCTGTAGTAACTGAGAAAAAGAGGAGGAAAGAACGAGAATGAGGTAGGCAGAGATTTTATATATATGTATATATGAATAGTTAATGTAAGGGAAGGTTCTCTGAAAAATATGTGAAATTCAAAAAATTCAGTTGGGCAACTCAGGGTATGCAGTATTTTAAAGTAGTTCAGAACTTCCACTTGATAGAGTAACTGAGAACTGGGAAACAATTCTTGTCAGATACTGGATAACAGGCAATGCAGGACAGGAATCCTAAGAGAAGGAAAACAAGGAGAACTTTAAGGTCCTGCTGAGCTAAGGAGACATATAGTTGTTTCCGGAGGCAGATTATCAAAGAGAAGGGAGATAGGCTGAGAAGGAGCTTCAGAAATTTTCAAAGCGTTTCTACTGAATTTCTTCCTAAATATTAATAATATGGATTGCATATATTGGGTCTTACTCAACTAGGTCAGACAAAAATTAACTGAGAATTTGTAAGCTGAACAATTCTCAGAGTTCACAGAGGGCTGGGAGATGTTTGAATTTTGACTAACCAGAATGAAGAGTACTTGTTGAATACCTAGGGCATTCAAACAAGATGCCAGAATAGTTACACCTTAGCAGTGGCACTAAACTAGCCCTAGAGTAAAGGCTACTTTAAACTTACCCAAATGAAGACTTCAAAGATGTGTCAGAAGGATTGTACTACTCCATAAATATTTTATCTGCCTTCCTGAATACAGTCCAATATAATTTAAAGAAAGACAACAAAATCCAGCACTTAAATTCAATAAAAATCACCAGACATATCAAGAAGCAGAAAAATGTGACCTATAACCAAGAGAAACAGCAGTCAATAGAAATAGACCCAGAAATGAGGGAGATGATGAAGTTAGCAACAAGGACATTTAAAGAGCAATTATTTTAAAGACCCATTAACATAATAAAGAGAAAAATGGTAGATATAAGGCACATCATAATAAAACTAGTGTTAAAGGAAGAATAGTAAAAGCAGCTAGAGAAAAAAAGACACATTATATACAGAGGAACAAAAATAAGAATTCACATTTCTTGCCAGAAAGTATGTAAGCCAGAAGACAATGTAATAATAATATTTGTGCTGACAGGAAAAAAAATAGTTAACTTAGAATCGTACATCCAGCAAAAACATCATTCAGAAATGAGAGTAAAATAAAGACCTTTTCAAACAATCTGAGAGAATGTGTTGCTGAAAGTCCTGTACTACAAGAGATATTAAAAGATGTTCTTCATGGTGAAACCCTGTCTCTACTAAAAATACAAAAAACTAGCCGGGCGAGGTGGCGGGCGCCTGTAGTCCCAGCTGCTCGGGAGTCTGAGGCAGGAGAATGGCGTAAACCCGGGAGGCGGAGCTTGCAGTGAGCTGAGATCCGGCCACTGCACTCCAGGCTGGGCGACAGAGCGAGACTCCGTCTCAAAAAAAAAAAAACAAAAAAAAAAAAAAACAAAACAAAACAAAAAAAAGATGTTCTTGACTGGGCGCAGTGGTTCACACCTCTAATCCCAGCACTCTGCGAGGCTGAGGTGGGCGGATCACAAGGTCAGGAGTTGGAGACTAGCCTGGCCAACATGGTGAAACCCCATCTCTACTCAAATACAAAAATTAGCCAGGCGTAGCAGCACATGCCTGTAATCCTAGCTACTTGGGAGGCTGAGGCAGAAGAATTGCTTAAAGCCGGGAGGCGGAGGTTGCAGTGAGTGAAGATCGCGCCACTGCACTCCAGGCTGGGCAACAGAGCAAGACTCTGTCTCAAAAAAAAAAAAAACAAAACAAAAACGCCGGGCGCACTGGCTCACACCTGTAATCCCAGCACATTGGGAGGCTGAGGCAGGCAGATCACAAGGTCAGGAGATCGAGACCATCCTGGCTAACACAGCAAAACCCCATCCCTACTCAAAAAAAAAAAAAAAAAAAAAAAAAAAAATAGCCCACTGTGATGGCGGGCACCTGTAGTCCCAGCTCCTCAGGAGGCTGAGGCAGAAGAATGGCATGAACCCAAGAGGCGGAGCTTGCAGTGAGCCAAGATCGTGCCACTGCACTCCAGCCTGGGCAACAGAGTGAGACTCCATCTCAAAAAAAAAAAAAAAAAAAAAAAAGATGTTCTTTGGCAGAAGGAAACTTATATCACCTATAACTATAAATAACAATAAAGAGCATTAGAAATAGTAAATACATGGGTAAACAGAAATTATTTTTACACAAATTTAAAAATGAGGAATAAGATAACTGACTCTTTGAAGCAAAAAATAACAATAATGTACTGTGAAATTAAAACAACCCTAGAAGAAAAATGTATGACAACAATAGTACCAATGAAAGAATAGGGCAAATGGAAATACACTATTACAAGGTTTTCATATGTAATGTGAAATAATATAACATTATTTTGAGGGTGCACTATGGCCGGGTGCAGTGGCTCACACCTGCAATCCCAGCATTTTTGAAGGCCAAGACAGGCAGATCACTTGAGGTCAGAAGTTCGAGACCAGCCTGGCCAACATGGTGAATCCCTCTCTCTACTGAAAATACAAAATAGCTGGCCGTCATGGCACATGCCTGTAATCCCAGCTACTGGGGAGACTGAAGCAGGAGAACTGCTTGATCCCAAGAGGGAGACGTAGTGAGCCAAGATCGTACCACTGTACTCCAGACCTGGCGACAAAGTGACATTCCATCTAAAAAAAATAAATAACATGAAGGTACACTGTGATAAGTTAAAGATATACTGTAAGCCTTATAGCAACCATGAGAAAAAGAAAACAGATAGCTAAAATGTCAATAGCAGATATAAAATGAAATCATAAAAAAAAAACCCTCAGTAAAACCAAAAGAGGGCAGAAAAAGAAAAAAAAAAAAAAAAAGAACAATAAGTGGATGGGAAAAATGGGGGGAAGCAAGATGGTAGTTTTTAATTCAGTTATATTCATAAATAAGTTAAATGTAATACTCCAATTAAAAGGCAGAGACTTTCAGATTGGATATAAAATCAAGAGCCAATTATACAGGTTGCCTAAAATAAACCTATTTAAACCAGGCACGGTGGCTCATGCCTGTAATCCCAGCACTTTGGGAAGCAGAGGTGGGTGGATCAACTGAGGTCGGGAGTTCGAGACCAGCCTGACCAACAAGGAGAAACCCCCATCTCTACTAAAAATACAAAATTAGCCTGGCATGGTGGGGCATGCATGTAATCCAATCCCAGCTACTTGGGAGGCTGAGGCAGGAGAATAGCTTGAACCCAGGAGGTGGAGGTTGCAGTGAGTCAAGATCACGCCACTGGACTCCAGCCTGGGCAACAATAATCTACCTAAAATATAAAGACACAGGTTGAAAGTAAAATGATAGAAGAAAGTTGAATTGCTATATTAATATCTGACAAAGGAGACTTAAAAACAAGAAATAGTATCAGGAATATAGAGCAAAATTTCGTAATGATAAAGAGGTCTATTCATTATGAAGACATAATAAACCCATACATATATGCAGTTTCAAAACTTTGAATGAAACAAAATTGATAGGCTAAAGAAGAAACAGAAAAATCTCTAGTTACAAGTTGAAGGTTTCCATACTACTTTCGGTAACTAACAGAACAAACAGGTAACCCTAAACAATATGGGTTTGAACTGTGTGGGTCCACTTATCTGCAAATTTAAAAATATACATATATATTAGAAAGGTTTTTGAAGATTTGGAACAATTTGAAAAATCTTGCAAATTGTGTAGCTTAGAAATTTTGAAAAAATTGGTTGGCATGGTGGCTCATGCCTGTAAATCCCAGCACTTTCGGAGGCCAAGGTGAGAGGATTGCTTGAGCCCAGGTGTTCAAGACCAGCCTGGGCAACACAGTGAGACTCCATCTCTTAAAAAATAAAACAAAATTAAGGCCAGGCACAGTGGCTCACACCTGTAATTGCAGCACTTTGGGCCGCCAAGGAGGTTGGATCACAAGGTCAGGAGTTCGAGACTGGCCTGGCCAATATGGTGAAACCCCGTCTCTACTAAAAATATAAAAATTCGCTGGGCGTGGTGGCACATGCCTGTAGTCCCAGCTGCCCAGGAGGCTGAGGCAGGAGAATCGCTTGAACCCAGGAGGCAGAGGTTGCAGTGAGCCAAGATCGTGCCACTGTACTCCAGCCTGGGCGACAGAGCAAGACTCCGTCTCAAACATAACAAAACAAAAACAAAAACAAACAAAACAGACACTTCTCAAAAGAAGACATTTATGCAACCAACAGACACATGAAAAAATGTTCATCTTCACTGGCCATCAGAGAAATGCAAATCAAAACCACAGTGAGATACCATCTCATACCAGTTGGAATGGTGATCATGAAAAAGTCAGGAAACAACAGATGCTGGAGAGGATGTGGAGAAATAGGAACACTTTTACACTGTTGGTGGGAGTGTATACTAGTTCAACCATTGTGGAAGACAGTGTGGCGATTCCTCAAGGATCTAGAACTAGAAATACCATTTGACCCACTGATCCCATTACTGGGTATATACCCAAAAGATTATCAATCATGCTACTATAAAGACACATGCACACGTATGTTTATTGTGACACTATTCACAATAGCAAAGATTTGGAACCAACCCAAATGTCCATCAATGATAGACTGGATTAAGAAAATGTGGCACATATACACTATGGAATACTATGCAGCCACAAAAAAGGATGCGTTCATGTCCTTTGTAGGGACATGGATGAAGCTGGAAACCATCATTCTGAGCAAACTATCGCAAGGACAGAAAACCAAACACTGCATATTCTCAATCATAGGTGGGAATTGAACAATGAGATCACCTGGACATAGGGTGGGAAACATCACACCCCAGGGTCTGTTGTAGGGTGGGGGTAGGGGGAAGGCATAGCATTAGGAGAAATACCTAATGTAAATGACGAGTTAATAGGTGCAGCACACCAACATGGCACATGTATACATATGTAACAAACCTGCACGTTGTGCACATGTACCCTAAACTTAAATTAAAAAAAAAAAAAAAATCAGGACTTTACAAACTCTCAATTAAAAGCCCTGACGCAGCTCAAAAAAAAAAAATCAAATTAAATTAAACCTTTGGGAGGCCAAGGCAGGCGGATCAGGTCAGGAGGTCAGGAGGTCAGGAGATGGAGACCATCCTGGCTAACACAGTGAAACCTCGTCTCTATTAAAAATACAAAAAATTAGCCGGGCGTGGTGGCAGGCACCTGTAATCCCAGCTACTTGAGAGGCTGAGGCAGCAGAATGGCATGAACTCAGGAGGTGGAGCTTGCAGTGAGCCGAGATTTCACCACTGCACTCCAGCCTGGGCGACAGTGCGAGACTCCGTCTCAAAAAAAAAACAAAACAAAACAACAAAGGAAGAAAACATTAAGTATGTCATACTTAATGTAAGATACACATAGAGACTATATTTTATCATTTACTACCACAAAATATATACAAACCTATTATAAAAAGTTAAAATTTACCAAAACTCATGCACACACACACCATACATGGCATCATTTGCAGCTGTGGGAAATACAAGCAAATATAAAGAGGCAGTATTAAATTATAACTGTATAAAATCAACTGTAGTACCTACTATACTACTGTAATTTTTTTTTTCTTTTTTGAGACAGAGTCTCACTCTGTTGCCCAGGGTAGAGTGCAGTGGCATGATCTTGGCTCACTGCAGCCTCTGCATCCCAGGTTCAAGCGATTCTCCTGCCTCAGCCTCCTGAGTAGCTGGGATTACAGGCATGAACCACCACTCCCGGCTAATTTTCACAGAGATGGGGTTTCCCCATGTTGGCCAAGCTGGTCTTGAACTCCTGACCTCAGGTGATCTGCCTGCCTCGGCCTCCCAAAGTGCTGGGATTACAGGCATGAGCCACTGCACCTGGCCAACTGTAATATTTTCATAGCCATCTCCTGTTGCTATTGTGGTGAGCTCAACTGTGAGTACCCACTTAAAATGCCCTGTGACGCTAATAATCTCCACATGAGTAGTTCCTCTCTCCAATAAATTGTGTATTGCAGTAAAAAGTGATTTCTCAGTTGGGTACAGTGGCTCACGCCTGTAATCCCAGCACTTTAGGAGGCTGAGGCAGGCAGATCACCTGAGGTCAGGAGTTCGAGACCAGCCTAGCCAACATGGCGAAACCCCATCTCTACTAAAAATACAGAAATTAGCCAGGTGTGGTGGCACTTGCCTGTAATTTCAGCTACTTAGGAGGCTGAGGCAGGAGAATCACTTGAACCCAGGAGGTGGAGGTTGCAGAGAGCTGGGATTGCACGATTGCATTCTAGCCTGGACAGGAAGAGTGAAACTCCATCTCAGGAAAAAACAAACAAACAAAAAGATCTTTCACAGTTCTATTTTTCATGGTATTTAGTGCAATAGTGTAAAACTTGAACAACTCCATGGAACCCACACAAAGTGCCATGAGAGATGCTGAAAGTGCTCCCAAGAAGCAGAGAGGAGTCACGGCATTACAAGAGGAGGTTGAATTGCTTGATACGTACCACAGACTGAGGTCTGCAGCTGCAGTCACTTGCCATTTCAAGAAAAATGAATCTAGTGTAAGGATAATTGTTAAAAAAAAAAAAAAAAAAGAAAGAAAGAAAAGGAAAGGAAATGTGTGAAGCCATTCCTGCAGCTATGTCAGCGGGCATGAAAATCTTGCATTTTTTGCAAAATACCTTTTTATCTTGTATTGAAGATGCAGCTTTTATGTGGATGCAGGATTGCTGTAAGAAAGGCATACCTATAGACTCTAATGTGATTACAGAAAAAGTGAAGTCATTATATGGCAACTTAAAGCAATAGGAAGGTGAAGAATTTAAAGCTGGGGAACTTAGTATCAGCAAAGGATGGTTTGATAATTTTGAAACAAATTTGGCTTTAAAAATGTTAAGATAACAGGAGAAGCAGCCTCTGCCGACCAAGAGGCAACAGACGAATTTCTAGACACCATTAAGAAAATCACTGAGATAGCAAGACCCTGTCACTATCTGTAAAAACAAACAAACAGAACGAACAAAGAAAATCACTGTAGACAAAAGTACCCTATTCTGAAAAAAATTTCTGCAAAGGACATTTATTAGTAAGGAAGGAAACTGACCACCAGGATTTAAGGCAGGAACAGTAACCCTGCTTTGTGCAAATGCAATTGGGTTTATGATGAGGAGTGCCCTTATCTATAAACCTTAAAGGCCTGAGTCTTGAAGGGAAAAGAAAAACACCAGTTTTTATCTTGCTAGTCTTCTGCTAGTCTTCTTGTTATATGACAAGGAGGCCTGGACAACAAAAACCCTTTTACTGGATTGGTTCCACTGATTCTTTTTCTCTGAAATCACAAAGTACCTTGCCAGTTAAGGAACTGCCTTTTAAAGTTCGTTTGATACTGTACAATGCCCTTGGCCACCCATGACCCCACGAATTCAGCACCAACTACGGGTGCCCCAAAGATGTCTCTAATTCAGCCTCTAAATCTAAATCCGAGGGTCATAAGGACCTTTAAGGCTCATTACATATGTACTCTATGCAAAGGATTGTCAATGCTATGGAAGAAAACGCAATTGGAGAGAATATTACGAAAATTTGGAAGGATTACAACACTGACGATGCCATCATTGTTACAGAAAAAGCCATGGGCCAGCTGCAGTGGCTCACACCTGTAATCCCTGCACTTTGGGAGGTCAAGGTAGGAGGACTGCTGGCATCCAGGAGTTCAAGGCCAGCCTGGGCAACATAGTGAGACTCCATCTCTACAAAAAATAAAAAACTAGCTGGGTGTGGTAGTGTATGCCTGTGGTCCCAGCTCCTCAGGAGGCTGAGGTGGGAGGATCACTTGAGCCCAGGAGACCAAGGCTACAGTGAGCAGTGATCACGTAAATGCGCTCTAGCCTGCGTGACAGAGTGAGACCCCATCTCCAAAAAAAACAAAAAGAAAAAGCCATGAAAGGCTGGGGGTGGTGTCTAATGGCTGTAATCTCAGCATTTTGGGAGGCTGAGGAGGGAGAATGGCTTGAGGTCAGGAGTTTGAGATCAGCCTGGGCAACATAGTGAGACCCTGTTTCTATTAAAAAAAAAAAAAAAAAATTGGAAAAAGCCACAAAAGTCATCAAGTCCAAAACAACAAATTTCTTCAGGAGAAAACTGTGTCCAGATGTTGTGCATGACTTCACAGGATTTACAACAGAGCCAAATCAAGGAAATTATAAAAGAGGTTGCAGATACAGATCCTGGAGAAATTCCAGAGCTAACAGACACATCATCAGAGGAATAAACAGAAAAGACATGACGGAGATGCGTTCTTCCCCAACCAGTGCCAGACAATAGGAAGAAGACATAGAAGAAGCAGAGCCAGGAAACCAATTGACATTAGACAATCTGGATGAAGGGTTCCAATTATTCAAGACTGCTTTTGACTTTTTTTACAACATGAACCATTCTATGATACAGGCAATAGAACTAAAGCAAATGGTGGAGAAAGACTGGTACCATACAGAAACATTTTCAGAGAAATAAAAAAGTAAAAATGTTAGACAGCAATTATGATGGATTACCACAAAGTTAGTTATACCAAGTGTGCCTGCTTCTCCTGCCTCCCCTTTCCACCTCCTCCACCTCTTCTGCACAAGACCAACCCCTCCCTGTCCTCCTTCTTCCTCCTCAGCCTACTCAACATGAAGATGATGAAGAAGATCTTTATGACCCACTTCCACTTAATGAATAGTAAATATATTTCTCTTCCTTATGGTTCTCTTAATAACATTTTCTTTCCTCTAGCTAACTTTATTGTAAGAGTACAGTATATAATACATATATAAAATATGGGTTAATCAACTGTTTATGTTATCAGCAAAGCTTCTGGGTCAGGCACGGTGGCTCATGCCTATAATCCCAGAACTTGGGAGGCCAAGGCAGATGGATCTCTTGAGGTCAGGAGTTCAAGACTAGCCTGGTCAATATAGTGAAACCCCATTTCTACTAAAAATACAAAAATTAGCCGGGTGTGGTGGCAGGCGCCTGTTATCTCAGCTACTTGGAAGGCTAAGGTACAAGAATCGTTTGAACCTGGGAGGCGGAGGTGGCAGTGTGCCACTGCACTCCAGCCTGGGAGACAGAGTGAGACTCTGTCTCAAAAAAAAAAAAGAGGTAAAGTTTCTGGTCAATAGTCAGCTATTAGCAGTTAAGTTTTTGAAGAGTCAAAACACGCAAATTTTCAAGTTTTCAAATTTTCAAGGCCAGTGCCTCTAACTTGGGTGTTAAGAGTCACCTGTAGACAGAAAAAGATAAAGAGAGAATATTTAAACACTACCAAAATACTTAACTTCTAAAAGCTATTTATAGAAAACAACTCAGTAACAGTAGAAAACATTCTTTTCAATTGCACACAGAGCATTCAACAAGATAGACTGTACAATGGACCATAAAGCAAATCTCAATAAATTTAAAAGGACTGTAATCACACCGAGTATATTTTCTGACTATCAGGGAATTAAATATGCAATTAGTAACAAAAATATATCTTGGAAATCCCCAAATAATGGAAATGAAACACATTTCTAAATATCACAAGATAAATGACAAAATATTTTGAACTGAATGAAAATGAAAACAGAACCTACCAAAATTTGTGAGATGTTATTAGTACAGGAAAAATTTACAGCTCTAACTTTTCATATTAGAAAATAAGATCTAAAATCAATGACCTAAACTTCTACCTTATGAAATTAGAAAAAGAGCAAATTAAATCAAAGCAAACAGAAGGAAATAATACAGATAACCATATAAATCAATGTAAAGGAAAAATAACAGGGTGGGCATGGTGGCTCACACCTATAATCCCAGCACCTTGAGAGGCTGAGGTGGGTGGATCACTTGAACTCAGGAGTTTGAGACCAGCCTAAGCAACATGGCAAAACTCCGTCTCTACAAAAAATACAAAAATTAGCCCAGGTGTGGTGGCAGAAGCCTGTAGTCCCAGATACTCAGGAGGCTGAAGCCAGAGGATCACTTGAGCCTGGGAAGTGGAGGTTGCAGTGAGCAGAGATTGCGCCACTGCACTCCAGCTTGGGTTACGAAGTGAGATCCTGTCTTAAAAAGAAAACAAAAGCGGCCGGGCGCGGTGGCTCAAGCCTGTAATCCCAGCACTTTGGGAGGCCGAGATGGGCGGATCACGAGGTCAGGAGATCGAGACCATCCTGGCTAACACGGTGAAACCCCGTCTCTACTAAAAATACAAAAAACTAGCCGGGCGAGGTGGCGGGCGCCTGTAGTCCCAGCTACTCCGGAGGCTGAGGCAGGAGAATGGCGTAAACCCGGGAGGCGGAGCTTGCAGTGAGCTGAGATCCGGCCACTGCACTCCAGTCCGGGCTACAGAGCAAGACTCCGTCTCAAAAAAAAAAAAAAAAAGAAAACAAAAGAAAAATAACAGAAAACCAATGAATCTAAAAGTTAATTCTTTGAAAGATTAATAAAACTGACAAACCTCTAACCAGACTGATAAGGAACAGAAGAGAAAAGATACACATTACTCATATCATGAATTTGAGAGGGCATCACTATAAATCCTATAGGGATTTCAAGGAATACGGAGAATTTTATGAACGAATTATGCCAATAAATTCAACAACCTATATAAATGAATAACTTCCTTGAAGACACAAATGATTAAAACTGGTTCAAGAACCAGTAGTAAACTTGACTGTTCCTAAATCTATTAAGAAATTCAACTAACAATTAAAATGTTTTCCACAGAGGTACACTGATATATGCATTTTACTTTGAAACACATTAAAAAAAAGATGGATTGATGGATGGAGATCTATCCTATGTGTCATACATGTGATAAAGCAAGTATAGTGAAATGTAAATAACAGAATTTAGGTGAGCGTTATGTGGACATTCACCATATAATTTTTTCCAACTTTACTATATGTTTGAAATTTTCCCTAATAAAATATTGGGTATAAATTCTTCCTGCAAAGAAAACTATAGGTCCAGATGACTTCACTGGTTAATGCTACTAAACATTAAGCAAGAAATAAGACCAATCCTACACAAACTCTTTTTAAAAACAGGTGAACAGGAATACTCCCTAACTCATTTTTTAAGAGCAATACTACTGTAATACCCAAACCAAACAAAGACATCACAAGAGAACAATGAACTAATATCCCTCCATAAACACTGATACAAAAATAGCTTAAAAATATTAGCAGCTCAAATTCTGTAATATTTAAAATAAATACTATATCATGATCAAGACAAGTTTATCTCAGAAATATAAGGTTGGATTAATATTCAAAAATCAGTTACCGGCTGGGCACAGTGGCTCACACCTGTAATCCCAGCACTTTGGGAGGCCAAGGTGGGTGGATCACCTGAGGTCAGGAGTTTGAGACCAGCCTGGCCAACATGGTGAAACCCCATCTCTACTAAAAATAGGAGGAGGTTGCAGTAAGCCAAGATAGCGCCACTGTACTCCAGCCTGAGGGACAGAGTGAGACTCTGTCTCAAAAAAAATAAATAAATAAAAAATAAGCTACCATATTAATACAATAAAGGAAAAAATCCACACGACCATCTCAACAACTGTAGAAACAGCATTGGCAAAATGGCACATCCATTCATAATAAAACCTCTCAGCAAATGTGGTATAGAAGGGAACTTCCTCAACCTAATATTGGGAATCTATGAAAACTCACAGCTAAGTTATGTTTAATGGTGAAAGAGCAACTGTTTCCCCTTAAGATTTGACAAGGACATCTATCTATTCTCACTATTCAATATTGTGCTGGTGATCGCAGCCAGTGAAATAAGATAAGAAAAAGAAATAAAAGGCATATGGATTTGAAAAAAAGAAGTAAACGTGAATTTATTCATACACAACATGACTATGAGCACAGAACATTTTAAAAATTCTAACAACTAATGGCCAGGTGAGGTGGCTCATGCCTGTAATCCCAGCACTTTGGTAGGCAGGGGCAGGCAGATTGCTTGAGTCCACAAGTTTGAGACCAGCCTGGGCAACATGGCAAAAATCCATCTCTACAAAAAATACAAAAGTTAGGTGGGTATGGTGGCAGCTGGTAGCCTGTAGTCCCAGCTACTCAAGAGGCTGAAGTGGGAGGATCACCGGAGCCCGACGAGATTGAGGCTGCAGTGAGCTGTGATCATGCTACTGTACTTTAGCCTGGATGACAGAGTAAGACCCTGTCTCAAAAAAAACCCAAACAACAAACAAACAAATAAAAAACCTAAAAATCCAATAAATAAGTTTATCAAGGATGCAGAAAAAAAGTCAATTAAAAAACAAGTATATTTCCATAAACGGGCAACAAACGATTGGAAATTGAAATTTAAAATACCACTTACATGACATAAAAATGAAATATTTAGGGATAAATTGAGCAAAATAGGCATAAAACAAGTACACTATGAAACGCTGATGAAAAATTTTAACAGATCTAAATAAACGGAGAGGTATATTATGTTTTCTCCATTATGGATATGAAAACAGTATTACTGAAGTATCAATTCTCTCCCAAGTCATCTATAGAGTTAATGCAATTCTAATCAAAATCTCACCAGTCTTTTTGTAGAAACAAGCTAATTTTATACAGAAATGGAAAGGACCTAGAATATTCAAAAACATTTTATAAAAAAACAAAATTAGAGGGTTAGCTGATTTCAAGATTTATTATAGACCTACAATAATCAAGACATGGTAGACCATATATTTAGACATATAGACCAATGGAACAGAACTGACGGTCCAGAAATAAACTGCACATACATGTTCAATTGATTTTTTTTTTAATAATACGCCAAGGTATCTCAATGGAGAAAGAGTAGTCTTTTCAACAAATGGCAATATAACTGAATATTTGGCGGGGGGGAAAGAACATTTACCACACACCATGAAAAAGGTTAACTTGAAATGAATCACAGAACTAAATGTAAAAGCCAGAATTATAAAACTTACAGAAGAAAATACCACGAGGCCGGGTACAGTGGCTCATGCTTGTAATCCCAGCACTTTGGGAGGCCAGGCCAAGGCGGGTGGATCACTTGAGGCCAGGAGTTCAAGACCAGCCTGGCCAACATGGTGAAACTCCGTTTCTACTAAATATACAAAAATTAGCTGGGTGTGGTAGTGCACGTTTGTAATCCCAGCTGCTCAGGAGGCTGAGGCATGAGAATCACTTGAACCCAGAGGCAGAGGTTGCAGTGAGCCGAGAATGTGCCATTGCACTCCAGCATGGGTGACAGAGCAAGACTCTGTCTCAAAAAAAAAAAAAAGAAAGAAAAAAAAAAAGAAAGTACAATGAACATTTTTGCAACCAGGAGTAGGCAGAGATTTACTAAATAAAACACAAAAGCATGACTCCTTTAAAAAGTAAATTAATCTTCATGAATATCTACTTAAGTTAAAATCGATCTTAAAAATATCTAGTCTTTGAAAGACATCATTGAGAATATGCAAAGAAAAAAGGCAAACTACCGACTTGGAGAAAATATTTACTCTGTGTGTGTGTGTGTGTGTGTGTGTGTGTGTGTGTAACAACCTGCATCAAAAATAAAAACTCGTAAATAATACAACTTCAGAAAAGAGGAACAACCAAATTTTAAAAATAGGTAAATGAAATGGACACTTCACAAAGGAAGATCTATAATGGCCACATAAAAAACTGCTCTAGCCAAGCATGGTGACTCATGCCTGTAATCCCAGCACTTTGGGAGGCCAAGGCAGGTGGATCATCTGAGGTGAGGAGTTCAAGACCAGCCTGACCAATATGGTGAAAACTCGTCTCTACTAAAAATACAAAAATTAGCTGGGCATGGTGGCACGCGCCTGTAGGCCCAGCTAACTCGGGAGGCTGAAGCGGGAGAATTGCTTGAACCTGCTCTAGTCATCACAGGAATTAAACTAATAATATTAAAAAGCTGTAATAAGTGGCTAGGCATGGTGGCTCATGCCTGTAATCCCAGCATTTTGGGAGGCCAAGGCATGCAGATCATCTGAGGTCAGGAGTTCGAGACCAGCCTGGCCAACATGGTGAATCCCTGTCTCTACTAAAAAGACAAAAATTGGCCAGGAGGGTGGTAGGTGCCTGTAATCCCAGCTACTTGGGAGGCTTAGACAGGAGAATTCCTTGAACCGAGGAGGTGGAGGTTGCAGTGAGCCGAGATCACACCACTGCACTCCAGCATGTGCAACACAAGCAAGACTCCGTCTCAAAAAAGAAAAAAAAAAAAAAAAGCTGTAATAAGTATACTACATATCCAATGGCTAAAATTAAAGACTCATAATTCCCAATGTGGCAAGGACATGGTGTAGTTGGAACTTTTGTATGTTTGTTGGTTGGAATGAGAAATGGTACAACCACTTTTGAAAACAGCACGGCAGGCCGGGCACAGTGGCTCACACCTATAATCCCAGCACTTTGGGAGGCCGACGTGGGCGGATCATGAGGTAAGGAGTTCGAGATCAGCCTGACCAACATAGTGAAACCCCGTCTCTACTAAAAATACAAAAAAAAAAATTAGCCAGGTGTGGTAGCGTGCACCTGTAATCCCAGCTACTCAGGAGGCTGAGGCAGGAGAATCGCTTGAACCCGGGAGGCAGAGGTTGCAGTGAGCCGAGATCACACCACTGCACTGCAGTCTGAGGGACAGAGAAAGACTGTCAAAACAAAAACAAAAACAAAAACAAAAAAAAGCGTGGCAGTTTCTTTTTTACTTTCAACGTATTTATTGAGATATAGTTTATATACCATAAAATTCATTCATTTAAAGTGTACAATTCAATGGTTTTAGTATATTCACATAGTTGTGCAACTATTACTATGATCTAAGTTTAAAACACTTTTATCAACCCAAAAAGAAATCCCATACTCATTAGCAGTCCCTCCCCACCCTGCTCCCCACCCGTAGCCCAAGCAACCACTAATCTACTTTCTGTTTCTATCGATTTTCTGGGCAATTCAAATAAAACAAATCACATAATATGTGGTCTTTTGTGACTGTCTCTTTCACTTATAATGTTTTTGAGAGTCATCCATGTTGTAACATGTATCAGTACTTCCTTCCTTTTTTATGGCTGAATAATATTCCATGGTATGAATGAATCACACTTTGTTTATTCATTCAACTGCTGATGGACATTTAGGTTGTTTCTAGTTTTTGGTCATCCTAAATAATGCTGCTATGAACATCTGTGTACAGATCTTTGGGTGGATATATATTTTCATTTCTCTTGAGTAAACACCCAAGGAGTGTCACAATGTGTATGAATCTCAGAAAGAAGACATAAAACAGTACATATTGCATGAGTTTATTTATACAAAAATTTTTAAAAGACAGGTCTACTCTATAGTGAAAATAATCATATCAGCGGTTGTCTATGGCCCAGACTTGCGTGAGGACTGATTGCAAAGTGGTATAAGAGAACATTTTTTGGGTGACGGAAATGTTCTACATCTTGATTGTGATGGTGGTTACATAAACATATTTTATTATATGTTAATTATACCTCAATAAAGTTAAATTTAAAAGTCCAGCAAATCAGGACTAGTCAAAAAAAATGTATGGCCACGGACAGTAAGCTTGTGTCATTTTCGGTCTTGATATTCCATTTTGGGCTGGAACAAGAATGATTCAGACTGATACATCAGAAACTCTAAGCTAAGAGTTAGTAGTTCAACAATGCTAATGAATCCTCCCATTGTGCTCTTCCCTGCCAACCCTGAAGAACTCCACAACCCTCCCTGACAAATTAAACTGACTCCAGGCAGCAAAAAACAGTACCCGGAACTATTCTCAGCTGGGGACTAGCTACAGGAAGGTTTTTTTAGTGGGTGTAATTACCTGGGCTTTCTAACAAATTCAATATTTGCTAAGCTGAGGAGCTTCTGGGGTCCTGCCATTACTAAGGACACCTAATGAGGGTTCTGCTTTTGCCTTTTTTATGAAACTGAGGCAAGAATGAGAGATACTACATGATCATGGCTCTGCTTGTGGCAACTCACTTTGAGTAAGGGTCATCAGCCAATAGTTTATGGATCTGCAGAGAGACAGTATTTCACTAGGGTTTCAAGGAGAACAGGGAGGTTTATCCGTCCTTCTTAGGCTTACAAAGGGTCAGGTGGGACTGCTGTGAAGACGCCGTTCATATACATCAGCTGAGAGAGGTCTAAGGTGAGCACACAGGCAAAGATCTAAAACGAAAGTAGTGATCCTGATACATATTCCATGAAGGCCTCAAGGGCAGGTATGGTTTTTGCATTTTTGTAGCCCCTGACTTGGCATAGAGTACATACCTTTGTACTTCTGCATGGAAGAAAATAAATCTGGGAAACATCAAGCCAGGGCAACCCTTCTCTGCCTTACTGCACTAAAGACACTTAGAAGCTGAGAATTGTTAGACCAAAGCAGGTCCTGAGAGCTTCCTTTGGAGGCAAGAATTGGTTCTTTTTTTTCCACAACATTTTAGTAGCCCAAAGTGACTGGAAAAAAAAAAAAAAAAACAAAACAGCTAAAAGCATAGGAACTACAGTAGAGCACTGTAACAAAACCACAGACCTCATCGAGTGAGCATCCCTCCCTCCACTGGTGCTTATAGTGACCTTCTATCCAAGATAATCTGAATCTCTCTCCAGGGTACAAACATTCAATGTAATTATTTGGAAATAATGATCCAAAAGGTAGACACAAATCTCTTAGACTACAGAAAGTTGTTCTGCCTTTTGAAAGGTAACTGTTCCCTGTATACAGTCACCCGGTATATAATAGGCAGAAGGTTTTTCCCCCCTTTCTATTTTCATTTCCTACACTTCAGGACCAAACCCAGTTTCAGACCCAATTTAAGCTGGCCAGTTCTCCCAGTCCATCCATGCCTTTCAAACCTGCTACCAAAGAGCTCTACACTGCCCTCAGATTTATTGATCTGACAGGTTGACTCTGCCCTTCAGCAAGGTGAACCAGATAATAAACCTCACAGTGGGTGATTAGTGAGAGGCCATCAGTTGGTTAAAGGAGTGGTGACACGACTTTCTTTAATTTCCCTGGGCAGTCACCCCCACCTCCCTGACTTTATTTGGTTGAAGCCCTAGACACCTCTTGTGAAGTTTTTTTCTTTTTTTCACTAATTACAGATCCAACACACACAGGTCCTTACCTTGCACAAGCAAGGCATCCAATCACACTAATGGGACTGGGGAAACATGATACACAAATATCACATTAGAACTTCTCTTCTGGCTGGGCGCAGTGGCCTGTGATCTCAGCATTTTGGGAGGCCAAGGTGGGTAGATCATGAGGTCAGGAGATGGAGACCATCCTGGCCTCAAAAAAAAAAAGTTTTTTTTTTTTTTGAGATGGAGTCTCGCTCTGTCGCCAGGCTGGAGTGCAGTGGTGCAATCTCCGCTCACTGCAACCTCCGCCTCCCAGGTTCACGCCATTCTCCTGCTCTCCCGAGTAGCTGGGACTACGGGCACCCGCCACCACGCCCGGCTGATTTTTTTGTATTTTTAGTAGAGCTGGGGTTTCACCATATTGACCAGGATGGTCTCGATCTCCTGACCTTGTGATCCGCCCACCTCGGCCTCCCAAAGTGCTGGGATTACAGGTGTGAGCCACTGCGCCCGGCCAAAAAAGAACTTCTTTTCTATGGCTTGTTGCATGCACGGCAGTCTCCCTAGCTCCAACCTAGAGGCTGACATCTCTGTCCTCCCCACCTGAAATTTCTTTTCTTGCAAACATCACATCTAAGAAAGGGAGAGAGAAAACAATGTCTCTGTTCCTAACTCATTGGTAATTCAACATGGGATCTCTGTCTCTCTGCCAGACCTCACTTATCGATCCCTCCCAAACAGAATCTTTTAACAGAAATCCCATCTGTGGGCTATGCACAGCTTCCTTTCTAACTGGGTGGGTCATTTTGAAGACCACAACATCTTTTCAACAAGATCACGATAAAAAGTCAAAATGCTGTTATGGTACTTAGGAAAAACATTTCCAATCAACACAGTTCCTAACAGAGATACAAGTTTGCATAATGATACATTTGGCCTCTGATGTTACCACAGTGACAAACTGTTTTTCCAAGCACATCTTAAAGGGTTTTGAGCCACTTCCTGAGGGAAGATGTTGCAGTGGAAACAAAAAGAACTTCCCAAAGATCTACTGGAAAAAAGGTGACTAAAAAACAACTGAAGTGGGAATTCCTACCTGAACACTCTCACTAGTAACCAGGATAAAGGATACTTCTTGGGTTAAACCAAGAAAGAAAGGACTACTGTCTCCAGTAACCTCTTCAAAAGCTGACTACTGGCCAGGTACGGTTGCTCACACCTGTAATCCTGGCATTTGGATAGGCTGAGGTGGGAGGATCACTTGAGCTAAGGAGTACATGACCAACCTGGACAACATAAGGAGACCTGGTCTCTACAAAAAAATTTAAAAGTTAGCAGGGTGTGGTGGCGCACACCTGTAGTCCCAACTACTCAGCTGGGACTGGCAACACAGTGAGACCCCATCTCTACCAAAAAAAAAAAAAAAAATAGCCAGACGTGGTAGCACATGCCTGTAGTCCCAGCTACTCGAGAGGCTGAGGCAGGAGGGCTGCTTGAGTCCAGGAGCTCGAGGTTGCAGTGAGCTATTAAGGAGGTGGAGATGGTAGGATCACTGGAGCCCAGGAGATTAAGGCTGCAGTGAGCCATGATCACACCACTGCAGTCCAACCTGGGATACAGAGTGAAATCCTGTCTCAAAAAAAACTTTTTTTAGGCTGGGCGTGGTGACTAATGCCTGTAATCCCAACACTTTGGGAGGCCGAGGAGGGCAGATCACGAGGTCAGGAGTTTGAGACCAGCCTGACCAACATGGTGAAACCCCGTCTCTACTGAAAATACAAAAATTAGCCGGGCGTGATGGTGTGCGCCTGTAATCCCAGCTACTCAGGAAGCTGAGGCAGGAGAATCGCTTGAACCCGGGAGGTGGAGGTTGCAGTGAGCCATGATTGTGCCACTGCACTCTAGCTTGGGCGACAGAGTGAGACTCTGTCTCAAAAAAAAAAAAAATTTTTTTTTTAAAGCTGACAATTACTACGATTCCTACTACCTCCATCACTGTTCCTTCCTTCTATGCACTGCCAATGAAGCTTCACAGTTGCCTGAGAAAGACCAGAAGTTTATATGACAGTCATTTCAAAATCATACCTAATTGGAGAAAATGCTGACAGTGATAGAGATGAATAATAAGCCGAGCTCTTCTCTGCCAGTGACCTCTGCATTCATCCAGCTTGGCTGTGGGACATTAATTTTTAGTCTTTTTTTCTATAAACAAAATGGAATCACTATTTTAAAAACAATTAAAATTCAGTGTGCTGACTGGGCGTGGATTATATGCCTATAATCCCAGCACTCTGGGAGGCCAAGGCAGATGGATCATCTGAGGTCAGGAGTTCGAGACTAGCCTGGCCAACATGATGAAACCCTGTCTCTATTAAAAATACAAAATATTAGCCGGGTGTGGTAAGTGTGCCTGTAATTCCAACTACTCGGGAGGCTGAGGCAGGAGAATTGCTAGAACCCAGGAGGCAGAGGTTGCAGTGAGCAGAGATCGCACCACTGCCCTCTAGCCTGGGCAACAGAGTGAAACTCTGTTTCATAAATAAATAACTAAATAAATAAATATTCCTTGTGCTATCTTTTAGATCCTGAACCATATATTATCTACTAAAATAAGTAAGTAAAAATATTTTAGGTAGGGCATCATGGCTCATGCCTGTATTCCAAGTGCTTTGGGGGGCAAAGCAAAAGAATTGTTGAAACCAAAAGTTTGAGACCAGCCTAGCCTGGGCAACATAGTAAGACCCCATCTCTACCAAAAAAAAAAAAAAAAAAAGCCAGACACGGTAGCATATGCCTGTAGTCCCAGCTACTCGAGAGGCTGAGGTAGGAGGACTGCTTGAATCCACGAGTTTGAGGTTGCAGTGAGCTGGAATCGTGTCACTGCACTCCAGCCTGGGTGACTGAGAGAAACTGAATATCTTAAAAAAAAAAAAAAAAAGGAAAAGGAAAAAAAAAAGTTGCCTGTGTATGGTGGCTCATGCCTGTTAATCCCAGCATTTTGAGAGGCTGAGGCAGGAGGATCGCTTAAGCCCAGGAGTTGGAGCCTGCAGCGAGCTCTAAGTGTGTCATTGCACTCCAGCCTGTACGACAGAACAAGATCTTGTCTCTAAAAATTAAAAAACAAAAAAAAAACAAAAAAAAAAATGAAGTCATCATGTCCCTTTAGTGTGTAGAAAAAGCTTTATTTCTCATAGGGACCTTTCTGAGACACCTGATTGGAATAAAGAGTCTCTTCTCTCGTTTATAAAGTTACCATACTGTGCCAGGATCTTCTACTTACACATTTCTGCCTGACTGGAAGGCACAGTCCCCAGACCCCTCGTCAGTGCTTTTTGTCCTCAACTGAATGGGCCCTTCCCTTGTCTAGGACCTTCCCTGTCTAGGACCTTCCCCCATCTCCCGGGAATAAGCCATTATCTTTACTCTCCTTCCTTCTTTTTCCACTTTCCTATACTTTTTCCTTCAGAATATCTGACACACTTAGGTTGTCACATATGCCCCAGCCTGATAAAACTGAAAAAGCTCCGGCTTTGGAGTCAGACAGACCTAGGTTCACTTTATGGCTTTACCACTAATAGCTGTGTGACCCTGAACAAATTACTTAGTTTCTTTAGTTTCCTCATCTATAAAATGATAACCACATCTACCCCAAATAATTTACATAAGAATTTTTTTTTTTAAGACAGAGTTTCACTCTTGTTGCCCAGGCTGGAGTGCAACGGAGTGATCTCGGCTCACTGCAAACTCTGCCTCCTGGGTTCAAGCAATTCTCCTGCCTCAGCCTCCCGAGTAGCTGGGATTACAGGTACCCACCACCATGCTTTGCTAATTTTTTTGTATTTTTAGTAGAGACAGGGCTTCACCATGCTGGCCAGGCTGGGATCAAATTCCTGGCCTCAGCTGATCTGCCCGCCTCAGCCTCCAAAAGTGCTGGGATTACAGGCATGAACCACCATGCCCGATCTAGGACATAAGAATTAAGTAAATAACCCATATAAAAGTGTGCAGCTCAAAAACTACTAGTTGTTCCTTTCCTTTTATCTATTTGCATATATTTTAAATCTGAAACACATTCTCTCCTATCTAGGGCCTCTGGCAGTGCAGCTTATCTCCTGGTCCAGGGAAGACAGTGGTCATCCTAGCAGCACATCATTGTTCAGTTGACCCTCTCATGTGGGCCTTCTCAAGATGCCCTATATAACATAAAGATGATTACTGAGGATAAGCAGCTTGTAAAACCCCACCTCATCCCCACTTCTGACATGTCTTTCCAGCAGCAGTGACTCCGGTGAACAACTCATATCAAACATTTTTCTGCAAACAGGTCAACTGAAATGCCAGAATCTAAACAGAGGCAACAAAGAAAGCGGGGTCGGATGGCCAGTGCTGGTGTCACATGCTCACACTTGAGAGTTCGCAAAGCAACCATCATTCATGGCTATAGGGAGGCAGTGAAAGACTACAATACAGGCTATTGTAGAAAAACATGATGCCAAGTACAGAAAACTGAGTTATGGCTGTTGTGGGAGTCTTACATCTCAGCTCTCCAGCACATGTCTCTGCCAAGGTTGCCTTGTGTGATGGTTCGGGTCCTGTTCTAAGATGAGAAAACACCACAGGAGTTCTCAATGTGGGCTGCTTGGAGAGGCCTCAATTACCCTATTTGAGATCCAAAGCTTCCCCGGGGAAAACTTTTACTTAGGTGGCTCCCATGGGGAAAGTGGGTCACATTCACCTCCTGCTCAGAAAACCCTGCCACACAGCTTTACAACCCCCTTCTCTCAGTCTTCCTCAACAACCTGTGGTGTGCTGGAGATGGCTCATACAGAGGCTTGTGAGTTGACTGTTAAATTTCAAAAATGGTGAGAGCCAGCTGGCTTCACATTAGTAGCCATGGTGGGAGCCCAACCTACAAATCAGCCTCCCTCCCACCACTCACAGCTTCACAACCCCGGTCCCCAAGCAATTGTTAAACATTTACTAGTACACCAAGGACCAACGACTCTCAAGCTGAAGTATCAGGCTCCATTTTCCTCGTAAGTCTTTGTGTTCTCTGGCCCTTTCCCCAAGATCTTTCTGTTCTTCTCCTCGATGTTCTCATGTAATGGATGCCACCCCAGGGCCCCTAACAATGTTGTTCCCCACAAACTGGGGTTCTCCTCTTATGAGTGCTTCAATCGTCTCTGGGAAAATGAAGCTAGGCACCATTTGTATTTCTAAAGAGCCAGCAGTTATTTGTAATGACTCTTAGGATCAGGAGAAAACAAAAATGGTTTAGCAAGATTACCAATAGATGGAAATAAGAAAATATTTGGCAGCTTCTAACATAACCTTCACTCATTCAGATATAAAGCATGTTATTTCCTTAATTTTCTTTAACCTACTCCCACAAATGAATAACCTGTTTTGTCATAATACTTTTGAAGATATGTCTTATATTATACAACATTATATAGTTCTCCTCTGAATCCAAAATCCAAAGCCCTAGTTACAGCAGAGACTTAAACTTAGGAATCTGGTTACACCATCCTATGGCCCTGTGACATATGGGGGTACCAGGAGAACACCCTTCTGCTCTTCCCAGAAAATTTCTAAATTTACATGTAGAGAGATTTTTAGCAAGCTCCTGGGTCACTTGGTTGAAAAGAACACCAACTTCAAGATAAGTGTGCCCATTCTTAAAAATAGAAAGCAGGCTGGTGGTTACCAGGGCAGCTGAGGGTCGGGGGGAAGTTGTTCAATTCTCCAAGATGAAAAAGTTATCAAGATCTGTGGCACAACAATGGACATATTGTTAAGTGTACTATACCATACACTGAACACAATTAAAATGGTTAAGTATTGAAAGGTGTGGGTTTTTTAAACTGCAATTTTAAAAAAAGATAGATTTACCCAGTAGGCCTCATCATATGTTTAGCATTGAGGCTAGCTCATACCAGGCCCCTAATAAATGCTTGTGAATGGTACCAAAGGCAGTATACTTAGGACAGGGATGAGAGTCAGTGCAATAGGGATGATGGAGGCTGTGATTAAATGACTGACTTGTATTTGAAATTATCCAGTCTCTGGGTGTTCTGTGACCCAAGGACATGACTTGCCAGAACTATTTTCTATTCTTTCCGTCCTTTTCAGATCCTGGTTTTGAGTACACTTTACAATTTATGCCTCTTCATTTTATCCAGTCCCTACCTGTCCTCTTTCAAGGCTAAACTCAATTCTTTTCTCCTCCATATGGCCTCTTCTGACCACTTTTCTGATCGTCTGCAGAGATCTTTCCCTAACAGAACAGATCCACTGGTAGGCTAACAATAACAAGTTGCTTTAAACCATCTCTTGCACTATTCCATCCTCTGAGAGCAAAAGCCCTTTTGTATCCCTCAAATGCCTAGCACACTCTGAGGCAAAGAGCAGGCACTAAATACTGATAGCGGAACGAAGGTTGAAGAAAGCAAGAGAGGGCCAATAATTTACTTGCTTTCCAGTGGGATATTTCAAAGGCAGAAAATTGGTCATGAATGTGACTGAAAGCTTAAGGAATAAGGTGTTCAAAGAAGGTTTTGCTTTGAACCCTAAATTGCCACTGTGTTTGCTAGATATTCAGGGCTCTAGAGAATCTTCTGTAAAGGTCTGCTATGAAGCCCTCTCTTGCCTATAAGGAAATTAGAGCAGATATAAATCACCACATCATAGCATTTATAAACCAACCCAAATGGTGAATAGCCTAAAAGGAGCTCAAGATCCTCAATGAGCATTTTCAAAGGTCTGATGGCTTTGGAGCAAAGAAAAGTATGAGGTACTTTTTTTTCCCTCCCCACTGAGACGGAGTCTTGCTTTGTCGCCCAGGCTGGAGTGCAGTGGCACGATCTCAGCTCACTGCAATCTCCGCCTCTCGGGTTCAAGCAATTCTTCTGCCTCAGCCTCCTGAGTAGCTGAGATTACAAGCACATGCCACCACGCCCAGCTAATTTTTGTATTTTTAGTAGAGACGGGGTTTCACTATGTTGGCCAGCTGATCTTAAACTCCTGACCTCGTGATCTGCCCGCCTTGGCCACCCAAAGTGCTGGGATTATAGGCATGAGCCACGGTGCCCAGCCTAAGTATGAGGTACTTTTCAAAGTAGCTAAGCTAGTGATTCTTAAAATGTTGTAAAAGGGAAGTCAAAGACCGGTTGAGGATCTTAGGAAAGATGAACCCTCTTCAATAATAATAATTTTAAAAAGGACATATGCATAATTTCACACACAATTTCAGGGTGTGTACTAACTCTTTAAAGCCTATTTATTCTTGGACCTTAGGTTAAGCACTACCTGTGAATTAATATTATTCTAAGAAACTGCATGGCAGACCTCTAGCACATATATGGATGCATTTCTAATATGATGCAGCTGATAATATCAAAGTCTTTCTCCTAGTTTGAAAAGTAGGAATAGGGCTGGGTGCAGTGGCTCACGCCTATAATGCCAGCACTTTGGGAGGACAAGATGGGAGGATCACTTAAGGCCAAGAGTGTGAGACCAGCCTGGGCAACACATTGAGACTCCTCTTTCCACAAAACTGAAAAAAATTTAGCGGGGCATGGTAGCATGCTCCTGTAGTCTTAGCTACTCAGGAGGCCAAGGCAGGAGGATCACTTGAACCTAAGAGTTTGAGGTTACAGTAAGCAATGATCGCTCCATGCACTCCAGTCTGGGTGACAGAGCAAGACCTTGTCTCTAAAAAAAAAATAATAAAATAAAAGTAAGAATAGAGGAGAGGGAGTATCTAAGAGTGTCAGATAGGGCAGGATAGGCAGAAGAACCTCCCTGGAGAGCTCTTCCATTTCAGCATACTTCTGTGAAGGTAGCAGCATTGCCTCACCAAGACAGGATATGCTCAAAGCATCCAAACCCAAGAATTAGCCTGGAGGTAAAAGTTTCTCTTAAACACCTGCAATCTACATTTATTTAGTACAGACAAAATGGTCACGGGGTTTATCTATGCAACACAAGTTGTATGACAACTATCCTCCTAGGGGAATGAAACTCAGAGTGCAGCCTGGTGCTCATGCCTATAATCCTAGCACTTTGGGAGGCAAAGGTGGGTGGATTGCCTGAGCCCAGCAGTTCGAGACTAGCCTGGACAACATAATGAGACTCCATCTCTACAAAAAAATTTAAAAAATTAGCCAGGCATGGTGGCATGCGCCTGTGGTCCTACTCACTCAGCAGGATAAGATGGAAGGATCACTTGAACCCAGCAGGTCGAGGCTGCAGTGAGTTATGATCATGCCACTGCACTCCAGTCTGGGCAACAGATTGAGATCACACACACACGCACCCACCAAGCAAACAAAAAAGAAAATTAGGGTGCAGGCCACTAGCGAGGGACAAGCTGAAGACCAGAATTTCGGAAGGCTTACAAGGCTGACTGATATGCTCAGGGTGCGTTATTTGTAGTCCTCTTTAAAAGAGAAGAGAGCTAGAGGAGATGAACACAACTGGAAGCAGAAAGAAAGTAGCCTTAGGAATGGAAAGAATCAAAGTAGACTCAAAGTTCCTAATGTCTGAAACCACTTAAGCTGGTATGCATTCTAAATCTTCCAGTCTGACCCCTTCGTTTCATCTTTTTGGGAATCCTTATTCCTTGATGATCAATTTTCCTGGACATATCAAATGATTCTACCAGGTAAGAATGCATGCTTACTAAAAAGCCACACTGGAGAGAGAAAGGAACTAAATCTCAGTTAAGCAGGGGACAAGGGGCCTGAAGGACAATTTTGAAAGGTTTTCAAAATTGAAAACCTTTGTTTCTTCTTCCTAGGTTTTCAAAATTGAAAACCTTTGTTTCTTCTTCCTAGAAACAAGCCGAATCCAGTAGGGAATAAACTATGAGTAATTTCATAGCTCTTAGAAAAGCAAGTTGTATCTTCTCCATAATCTTTATTCATAAAGATATGTTAAATACAAAAAGAGGTCAAAATGCCCTTACCTAATGCCATATATAAAAATTAACTCAAAATGGATTACATATCAAAACATAAGAGCTAAAACTACACTCTTAGAAGAAAACATAGGGGAAAAGCTTCATAACATTAGATATGGCAATAACTTCTTGGACTTCTTGGATTTCTTGGATTTGACACCAAAAGCACAGGCAACAACAGCAACAACAAACAGACAAAATGGACTTCACCAAAGTTTTAAAAGTCTTATGTGTAAAGGACACTAATAATAGAGTAAAAAGACAAACCACAGAATGGAATAGAGTATTTGGAGATCAGATATCTAATGAGGAATTAACATCCAGAATATATAAAGAATTCTTAACAGTTAACAACAACAAAAAAATTCCCCAATTAAAAAATGTGCAAAGGACTTAAAAAGACATTTCTCTAAAGATGATATACAAATGGCTAATATGTACATGAAGAGATGCTCAATATATCATTAGGTAAATGCAAACTGAAACTACAATGAGATACCACGTCATACCCATTAGGCTGGCTATTAAAAAAACAAAACAAAACAAAAAAAAAGACAGAAAACAAGTGTTGGCAAGGATGTGGAGAAATTGGATGTAAAATGGTACAGCCAATCTGAGAAACATTCTGGCAGTTCCTCAAAATGTTAAACATAGAATTATCCTGTGATCCAGCAATTCCACTTCTGAGTATATACACAAAAGAATTGAAAGCAGGGACTCCAACACATAGTTGTATGCCAGTGTTCAAAAGCAACATTATTCATAATAGCTGAAAGGTGGAGACAACCCAAATGTCCACCAATGGATGAATAAACAAAATGTATATACATGCAATGGAATATTATTCAGCCTTAAAAAGGAACAAAATTGTGGCACATGGTAGAATATGGATGAAGCTTGAATACATGATGCTAAGTGAAATAAGCTAGTCACAAAAGTCCAAACACTGTATGATTCCATTAAAGTACCTAGAACAGTCAAATTCATAGAGACAGAGTAGAACAGTGGTTATCAGGGGCTCAGGGTAGGGGAAATGGGGAGTAACTGTTTAATGGATATAGAGTTTCAGTATGGAATGATGAAAAAGCCCTGGAGAGGACAGCAGAGATAGTTGCACAACAATGTTAATGTATTTAATGCCACTGAACTGTACACTTAAAAAGGGTTAAAATGGGCCGGGCACAGTGGCTCACGCCTATAATCCCAGCACTTTGGGAGCCCGAGGCAGGTGGATCACCTGAGGTCAGGAGTTCGAGACCAGCCTGGACAACATGGTGAAACCCCATCTTCACTAAAAAATACAAGAAATTAGCTAAGCGTGGTGGTGGGCACCTGTAATCCCAGCTACTATGGAGGCTGATGCAGGAGAATTGCTTGAACCCGAGAGGCAGAGGTTGCAGTGAGCTGAGATAGCGCCACTGCACTCCAGCCTGGGTGACAAGGGCAAGACTCCGTCTCAAAAAAAAAAAGGGGGCGGTTAAAATGGTAAATGTTATGTTATATATATTCTATCACATATTAAAAAAAAAGAGGTAAAAATGAACAAGCTTCACAATTAACCCCAAACAAATACAACACCTGCATATATACCATAAAAATGCATACAGGCCGGGTGCAGTGGCTCACGCCTGTAATGCCAGCACTTTGGGAGGCTAAAGCAGGTGGCTCATTTGAGGTCAGGAGTTTGAGACCAGCCTGGCAAACATGGCAAAACCCTACTTAAACAAAAATCAGCTGGGTGTGGTGGCATGCACCTATAATCCCAGCTACCTGAGAGGCTGAGGCAGGAGAATCACTTGAACCCAGGAGACAGAGGCTGCAGTGAGCCAAGATCGTGCCACTGCACTCCAGTCTGCGTGACAGAGTGAGACTCCATCTCAAAAACAAACAAAAAAGAATGATCCTTCAGTCACACTGAGGGTATTAACTGATTAAAAAGTTTATCATGAATGATGAAGCCAATGACAATTAACAGAAAAATGTCATTTACCTTCTGGATATCTGAAAAGAAACCCCAATGTGAAAGGCTGGGCTCTGTTTAATACGCAATAATGAATTGACAAGTATCACCTTGAAATGCCTCATAGAGGCTAGAATGTGTCTAGGGGTTGTCAGAATTCAAGAATTCACAAATCTCTTTGCCAGAAGAAAATGGCAGTCTGGGCAGGCAGACATAGCAAAGAGCCCTTTCTTCTCTGCTAACTTACTGAATGCTATAAATTTCATTTAACACCTATCCATGGTCTTTAGGTTTTATTTTAGGAGTACTTTAGAATCTATTGAGGATTAAGTTCTTGACTTTTTTCTCTACTCAGTCTGCTGTCAACAACTGCAGGGCCCTACTGCAATCCATAAAACTAGCTCTTTGAGAGGCCATGAATACTGTTAACATTAAGTGACATTCACATTAATGCTCATAAGTGAAGGGAGAGAAGTGCTCCAACACATGCTGGAGATTAACGAGGCAGTCAAATACATCTAATCTGATAGTGCTGAGAATAAACCAAGTGTACTGTAATGCTGTCATTTAGCACCCTTCAAAGTCAGTTAGGGAAGAGAAGCAACAACTATTTTGAGGGTGGCTCTCAAGAAGGTCCCAGAATAGTATCACCCTCCTCCAAACCACCAAGTGAAAAGGACTGTTAAAAGAGGTAATGAGTACACAAAGACTCAATGAGAGCAATGAATAAGATTATTCACCACTGATCCCCACTTACCTTAGCACCACAACTTATAGAAGGTATATAATAATACTGATAATTGGCCGGGCATGGTGGCTCACGCCTGTAATCCCAGCACTTTGGGAGGCCAAGGTGGGTGGATCACAAGGTCAGGAGATCAAGACCATCCTGGCTAACACGGTGAAATCCCGTCTCTACTAAAAATACAAAAATTAGCCAGGCGTGGTGGTGGGCGCCTGTAGTCCCAGCTACTCGGGAGGCTGAGGCAGGAGAATGGCGTAAACCCAGGAGGTGGAGCTTGCAGTGAGCCGAGATCGCGCCACTGCATTCCAGTCTGGGCGACAAAGCGAGACTCCGTCTCAACAACAACAACAACAACAAAAGATAATTATTATCATTACTATTATTTTGAGACAGGGTCTCACTGTCACCCAGGCTGGAATGCAGTGGTATGATCACAGCTTACCGCAGCCTCAACCTCCCTGGGTTCACCTCAGCTCCCACCTCAGCCTCCCAAGTCGCTAGGACTACAGGTGCGTACCACCACGTCTGGCTAATTTCTCTCTCTCTCTCTTTTTTTTTTTTTTTTTTTTTTTTGTTTTTGTAGAGACAGCTTCACCAAGTGGTACAGGGTGGTCTTGAATTCCTGGGCTCAAGCAATCTGCCCACCTTAGCCTCCCCAAGTGCTGGGATTACAGGTGTGAGCCATTGTACCCAGCTGGTATACAATTATATATTGACCAAGTAAATCAATTTTGCTATCCCTTCCCCATTCTCCTATGAAATCCCTCTCCACTGAAATCGCTTCATCTCTGGCCTGTGCACTCTTTTTGAGAGGCACTTTCATCATTTCATTTAACTTTGAAAGAAGTTGGAGGAGGCTGAGGACACGTGCTTGCTAATCATCCTTTCACAGACTGCCTTGTGTGCCAGAAAGGATTTTTATTATTGGTCTGTGGCAGCTACTGCTGGAGAAAGATTTCAGCTTGACCTTCCCAAGCTGCTGGGGGATGAATACCGCACGTGGCTGACAGAGCAAAAGTCTCTTCCTCTTCTTTTTTTTTTTTTTTTTAAAAAAAAAAGCTTTCAGACTAACCAGAGTTCACTGTGGTAGGGAAATCACCCCTTCTCTTACTGCATAAAACTCAAGATGTTGAATTATTTTGCATAAAAATGATATAGTAAAATTAATGTGAGCCAGTCCAACAAGAAAATGGTAGCATCACAAAGCACCTTACAGACAGCACAGCATCAAAGAACAGGACTCAGGATAGCTCCACAGGCAGAGACGAAAAAAGGAAATAAAGGCCATTTATAAAAGCAGTTTTAAATGTGAGGATGGATTCTCACAGCTGGCCTCACAAAAGAGAACAAATATGTCAAAGGGAACAACTGACAGACTAATAGAGTCCTATCCATCTGGCTGAGAAAAGAGCCATCGGTGGGAATACTGAGAAGCTTGACTGTTAGGAAAAAGGCTTGCTTGGTGCTTCGCTGGGAGAACTGAATAGCTTTGACGAACATTGAAACACATGGTCAAATCATAGCTGGCTGACTGGCTGTGCCAGCAAGAAGCTCAAACAAGGGTTACAAAGATGCACTGGCAAAAAAGGAGAACAGGGCACATGTGGTCTTCCTACTGGCTTGGAGTCTATACCCTGGCCCCTCCAATTTGGGAGTAGGGTTAAAAGGAAAGGGAACCATATGAATAGGATGTCTTATTTTGTGCTTTTAAAAAAAGGACTCGAGAGTCTCATTTTGACACATCAAGTTCAATCCCATGCCACGCTAATGCCTCATCTGTACTTTTATATAATGCAGAGCTGAGTGCAGACGCTCTGGGAGAAGGGGAAATCAGGCCAGATTTAAGGAAAACAAAGACACAAGGCTAACTGCATCTCCAACTTAGTCCATACTACAGAAAAACCTCCTCAGAAATAATTGCTCAAGGCAAAGAGAACTCAATTACTAAGGAAAAGCTGTCCCAATGAGGGCTCATGTTTTAACGAGCCAAATAGCTTCAAATTAAGCTGAACTCAGGGTTTTTCCAATCAGCAGTTTCACCCATTTCTAAGTTCTCATTTCTTATTTTCAAAAATCAAAATGACTCTCTGCCTAAAATTTTAAAAAAAGAAATGCCTTATCACACTCACTCTAAAACAATAATTCACTAGATTTTCACCTACATATCTTCTATATAATTAACAAACCCTTCAGATGGCACAAAGGCAGATAGTATCACTCTATTAAAAGTACTATCAACCAATCCCACACTAATTCCTCTCAGTAGCCTGGCCCTGGACACCCCCACAAAAACTCAGTCACAGAAACCCCTGCCATCAGAGAGAAGGCAACTGCCTGATCCTAGCCACCAACTAGGTCATCTGGGGAAAGTAGTGGCTTACCTGCTCCTCTGACAGTTGGGATATGTGATTCACAGCAGCGTAGGACTCAATTTTGGGGTTAAAGTGGTTGATGATGGCTCTGAAACAAAGAATTCATATTAATATGGTGCCAGATGGAAGAGGGGGATACATCTGTTAAAAAATAACGATCAAGTACCCTCTGGTTTAGAGTACTAGAGCATGGGATGGATTATGACTGGGTAACTGTCCTCTTATTGAACATGAGGAGGTCACAGATGGGGGTGAATTGATAACTCTGAAATGGGAAGGACTTACTATCAGACAGAAAATAGAATCAAGCATCTCTGCTCTGCAAATGAACTAACGGAAAAAACTCAAAGCCGAACAAAAATATTGAGTCCTTCAGATGAGAAAGGGAACCCAGAGGGTTGTCCACTAGAGGGCCCTGGTGCTTCAATCAGAAAGAAAAACTGTCTTCTTTGACTCAGGAGAATAGGGCACTCGGTAAAGTTGGGCCAACAACACATAGGCTAAATAGAAGCAATCTTCATATTTGTTAGTAAGTAGTTTCAAACCAAAATTTTATATCTGGCCATTCAACCCAAAAGCTGAGTGTCATTTTAAAACACTCCCTTCTCCATCACTTGGTCACATCCAAAATCACCTAGTCTTATCAAATCTACCTCTTAAAAAATCTCTGAAATCTGAAATAAATTTCCCTGAAACCAATGCCTTGGTATAGGTCTTTGTCATTTCTTGCCTGGTGTAGCAAAAAGAACACAGGTTTTAGAACATGGTTTCACATGAGTCCATACGAAGATAAATGATTCATAGAGAAGAGACAAATCTCGTTTTTTCTCATATATATATAAAATTATATATATACATATATATAATTTTAGACAGCATGTCACTGTCACCAAGTCTAGAATGCAGTGGCATGATCATGGCTCACAGAATCCTTAACCTCCTAGGCTCAAGTGATCCTCCCACCTAAGCCTCCCTAGTGGGACTACAGGCACGTGCCACCATGTCTGGCTAATTATTTTTGTATTTTGTTGGTAGAGACCGGGTTTTGCCATGTTGCCCAGGCTTAAGCCTGGGCTCAAGCAATCCACAGGTCTCTGCCTCCCAAAGTGCTGGAATTACAGACATGAGCCACGGCAGCTGGCCAACAAATCTTTCTTATAGAACAATTTCAAATAATATATATGTAGATACTTCTCCCTATAGGAAATGAAGTTTATTTCTCATCCTGAGGGTGTGCTAGATTTAGTGACTGATTGCCAAAGACTAGAGTAGCAAATGGGAAACACAGTAACTTTATAGCAAAGAAGCCTGGCAAACACTACCTTAACAAAATGATGAAGCTGTATATTGCCAGTGATATCATGTAGATATCATGCAACCCTTGGTGTGACCTGATGAGAAGGACACTTAATATCTCAGTCTAATCACAAGAAAAATATCAGATAGGGGACATTCTACAGGATAACTGAATGGTACTTTTTTTTTTTTTTTTAGACAGGGTCTCACTTTGTCATCCAGGCTGGAGTGCAGTGGCACAAACATAGCTCACTACAGTCTCCACTTCCTTGGCTCAAGCAATCCTCCCACTTCAGCTTCCCAAGTAGCTGGGACTACAGGCATGTGCCGCCGTGTCTGACTAATTTTTGTATTTTTCATAGAGATGAGGTTTCACTAGATTGCCCAGGCTGGTCTCAAACTTCTGAGCTCAGGCGGTCCTCCCTCCTCGGCCTCCGAAAATGCTGGGATGACAGGCATGAGCCATTGCTCCTGGCCCTGACTGGTAGTTTCTTTCTTTCTTTCTTTCTTTCTTTCTTTCTTTTCTTTTCTTTTCTTTTCTTTTTTTTGAGATGGAGTTTTGCTGTTGTTGCCCAGGCTGGAGGGCAATGGCACAATCTCGGCTCACTACAACCTCCACCTCCTGGGTTCAAGCAATTCTTCTGCTTCTGCCTTAGCTTCCCAAGAAGTTGGGATTACAGGCCCCCACCACTATGCCCAGCTAATTTTGTATTTTTAATAGAGATGGGGTTTCACTACATTGGCCAGGCTGTTCTCAAACTCCTGACCCTTCAGGTGATCCACTTGCCTTGGCTTTCCAAAGTATTGGGATTACAGGTATGAGCTACCGTGCTCAGCTGGTACTTTCTTAAGACTCTAAAAGCCATGAAAAACAAGAGTTGAGAAATTGTCACAGATCACTGGGGAGATATGACAATTAAATGCATATCCTGGAATGGCCCCTGGAACAGCAAGAGGAAATTAATGGAAAAACTAGTAAAATCTAATTAAAACATGGAGTTTAGTTAATAATAATGCCAGTTACTTAGTGTTGATAGATGTACCTTGGTGACATAAAATGAGGGAAATTAGGCTGAGGGTATCCAGGAACTCTGTGGATTATCTTTTTACTTTTTCTGTAAATCTAAAATTATTCCAAAACAGAAAGTTTATTAAAATGGGTGGTGTGGGCTAGGTGTGGTGGCTCACGCATGTAATTCCAGCACTTTGAGAGGCCAAGGTGAGCGGATCACTTGAGCTCAGGAGTTCAAGATCAGCCTAGGTAACATGGTGAAACCCTGTCTCTACAAAAAATACAAAAAAATTTAGCCAGGTGTGGTGGCACACACTTGTGGTCCCAGCTACTTGGGAGGCTGAGGTGGGAGGATCACTTAAGCCCAGGAGGCAGAGGTTTCAGTGAGCCAAGACTGTGCCACTGCACTCCAGCCTGGGTGACATAGTAAAACCCTGTCTTCTCACAAAAAACTCCACCTAAAATCAACAACAACAACAAAATGGGTGCATGGGCTGGGTGCAGTGGCTCACAACTGTAATCCCAGCATTTAGGGAGGCTAAGGTGGGAGGATTACTTGAATCCAGGAGTTCGAGACCAGCCTGGGCAACATGGTGAGACCCTGTCTCTACAAAATAAAAAAAATAATAAGCCAGGGCCAGGTGTGATGGCATGTGCCTGTAGTTTCAGCTACTTGGAAGGCTGAAGTGGGAGGATCACTTGAGCCCAGGGGGATGAAGCTGTAGTGAGCTGTGTTTGTGTTACCACACTCCAGACTGGGCAACATAACAAGACCTTGTCTCAAAGATAAAAATAAAACGTGTGCACATGTGTATATGTGTGTTTGCGTGCGTGTGTGTGTATGTATGAGCTAGCATAACAAATCACTATTTTCTTTTATAGCTTCTTGATAGTAAAGAATTATAGAACCATTTAATCTAATTCTGGTAATAAAAGTATAAACCAAAAACTTAAAAAAAAATACCAATCTCTGCACTTATCACAATATCTGGGAATAGTCTATTGCAGCCATATAAGAAATGTTTGTTGAAAGAGGGCTAAATCTTAGAGGGTACATTTATAACATTTATATAACATAATATATAACATTTATAGTACAAATAATAAAAACTTGGAAAAGCAATGCCGAACATCTAACCCAATGCCTGGTACACAGCTTGTGCTCAATAAATCCTCAATAAATGAATAAACCAAATATGACAGACATGAGTCAGGAGCAAGAGGAGAGTTCTGACAACTTATTTTTCTAGAAACTACCAAGAGAGCTGAAGATAATATCTGGAAGTTAAGGCTGAGGTTTAGTCTAAATCCAAAGTAGGAAAGAATTTTGTGACCAAGTGGGGGTCAAATATTTTTCTCAATCAGAGAGCAAGGCTCAAGGATGTTGGCAGAGATGACCACAGCCCATAAGCAGAAAGGAAAACCAGGACCCTAAACCCAATGAGAAGGTAGGGGAAGCAAGTTTAGAGAGGAACTGATAATCCCATCGATCCCAGCAGCAGCACCAATTTAAGTTCACTCAGGGTGGAGTCTTGTGTCATAGGGTTGTGTCCAGGACCAACAGGATTGACGGAAAGGAGCTACAGTAGTCAAATCAATCTACCAGAGACCACAGGTATCTTCGGAAAAAGATTTTGCACTCTGTAAATGCATCCACATTTTATGCTTTTATAGTTTTTTTTTTAAATCAGGCTTTCCTTACATTTGTTAGGAAATTTTTTTTTTGAAAAATTCCTGTCTCAACTGAACTAGAAGTTTTGTTCTTGTTCTTGTTTATTATTATTATTATTATTATTATTATTATTATTATTTATTCTTGCCTAGGTTTGGAGAATACAGAGATCCAAGTACCCTAGCTTCTGTCTGGGTGGAATGTTCGTGGCCACCGGGGCAACCAGGGGAGCTAGTGAGGTTGGAACAATGAAATAATCCCTGGGAATGGAATTGCTGGGGATGTAATTCTCTTTCCTTTCTACCTGAATAGTTCTTTCACCAGGAAACAAAGCAAGGACATAAGAAAGGAAAGAAAAGAGACAGGAAGAAGAGAGGGAAGGAGAAAAGGAAAGAGGAAAGAAGGGTGAGAGGGGCTGGGAGGCAGGAAGGGAGGGAGTGAGGGAGAGAAAGGAAAACCCAGAAGGCATTACCTTCAAAATGTACACTTATTTCCTTCCCTTCTCACCATTATACTTATCAGGTGTCAGCTGGCTCTACGGGTGACCAGTTCTTCATACTGCAGGACACACAAGCTGATATTGTTTGGGCAAACTTATCCTGAGGGTATGATAGATTTACCACTCTGGGAATACATATTTGGAATAAGATAAAATCATCTTCCAACCTGCCCTGTGACAATCTCATCTCAGAACTTCAGATCTAAGCAGGTGATTAAGGTCTCCCACCAGGCAGGTTGAAAAACTATTTAGAAACCTGAGGAAGGTGGAACAGTCTACATTCAGTTAGCAGTCTCTAACTCAGTACCCACAAAGGCAGTATATGTGTCGGCCTTACGTTTTGTTTGTTTGTTTGTTTGTTTCTTTGGGATTGTTATCTGCAAAATCTGAGTGCTAACCTAATGTCCTGGAGATATGCCAGGTGGAGGGTATTCAGCCTAAGCAGTAAGAAAAATAGTCTAGCACTGGCTCTTCTCTCTCTAGGCTCTTAAGAAAGGAATTCCAGACAGGGCTTGGGGGCTTCCCATTAAAGTTCTTAGTACTTTGCACTATTGAAATGGAAAAATGTCCTGACATGGCACAGAAATGGCAGAACACTGGAACCAGGCTAAGCCAGACCAAGCTGAGTGACACACCTTTTCAGTAACTGAATTACACAGCTGCTTCTTCCCCAGGAAGTCTGATGACTACCAGGCTCACCTGGGTTGTGATTCCGCACCATTCCACCTGGCCAAGGCGTTAGATGAGGACTCATGCTTGACTAGCTCTTAGTGGGAGAAAGATGAGGCACCAGATTTATAGATGAAGGAGGAATCTCCCCATTTTCTTTAGGCTTTCCTTCTCACTGGTAGCACCTCCAAAAGGATTTACTACCATCTTTTCTGAACCTTTGGGAAGGGAGTTTCTGGGAGATTCTAACAGTACTTCTCTCTCTTTTTTACCGGTCAAAACCTAACAGGTAGCAACGGCCGGTGCTGATGCCTAAAATGAAAGTCTTCCAGGAAAGAAGAAATGGCATTTTTTTCTACCCAAAGATGAATGAGCAAAACATGAGTTCAATTTCCTCTCCATCCATTCCATCTAAACCCCCACCCTACAAAAAGTGAAGGTGAATACTGCAAACGGGACACAACTTCCTCACCTCTGTCTAGTGTGAGTGAGGAAGAAAATGAGGCTAAGGAAAGAAGAGACTAGGGAGAAGAGTCACAGTAGACTGTTACACACTGAATGTCTGTGTCCCCTCCAAATTCAGACATTGAAGCCCTAACCCTCAATGCGATTGTATTTGGAGATAAGGCCTTTATGGAAGTTAATTAAGGTTAAATGAGGTAATAAGGCTGGGACCCCTGATCCAATAGGATTGGTGTCCTTATAAAAATAGACACCAGGCCGGGCACAGTGGCTCACACCTGTAATCCTAGCACTTTGGAAGGCTGAGGTGGGTGGATCACCTGAGGTCAGGAGTTTGAGACCAGCCTGGCCAACATGGCGAAACCCCATCTCTACTAAAAATACAAAATTAGCCAGGTGTGGTGACAGGTGCCTGTAATCCCAGCTGCTTGGGGGGCTGAGGCAGGAGAATCGCTTGAACCCAGGAGCCGGAGGTTGCAGTGAACTAGAATCATGCCACTTCACTCCAGCCTGGGCAAAAGAGTGAAACTCCGTCTCAAAAAAAAAAAAAAAGACTCCAGAGAGGTCTCTTCCTATCTGTCACATGAGGACACAGTGAGAAGGCTGCCATCTCATAAGCCAGGAAGACAGCTCTCACCAGAAACTGACCCTGCTAGGGTCCCAGATCAAGGATCTGGGACTTCTAGCCTCCAGAACTGTGAGAAAATACAGGAAGGTTTGAGTGGACAATGAATGAGAAAACATAGCCATAATGAAAAGATTAAGGTTTCCCTTAGACAAAGGTGGCAAGGCAATTAAATAGGGAAAAAAATAATCTTTTCAACAAATGGTACTGGGACAAGTAGTTATCCACATGCAAAAGAATGAAGTTAGATCCCTTCCTTATACCATACACAAAAGAACTAGAAATGGATCACAGATCTAAACGTAAGGTCTAAAAACTATAAAATTCTTTTTTCTTTATTTTTTGAGATGGAGTCTCTCTCTGTTGCCCAGGCTGGAGTGCAGTGGTGGAATCTCAGCTCACTGCAAACTCTGCCTCCTGGGTTCACACCATTCTCCTGCCTCAGCTTCCCAGGTAGCTGGGACTACAGGTGCCTGCCACCACACCCGGCTAATTTTTTTGTATTTTTATTTATTTATTTATTTATTTATTTATTTATTTATTTGTTTATTTATTTATTGAGATGGAGTCTCACTCTGTCCCCCAGGCTGGAGTGCAGTGGCACGATCTCAGCTCACTGCAAGCTCCACCTCCTGGGTTCACACCATCCTCCTGCCTCAGCCTCCCCAGTAGCTGGGACTACAGGCACCCGCGACCACACCCAACTAGTTTTTTTGTATTTTCAGTAGGGATGGGGTTTCACTGTGTTAGCCAGGATGGTCTCAATCTCCTGACCTCGTGATCCGCCTGCCTCGGCCTCCCAAAGTGCTAGGATTACAGGCATGAGCCACCACGCCCAGCCCTTAAAAGCTATAAAATTCTTACAAGTGAATCTTCATGACTTGAGGTTAGGCAGTGATTTCTTACATAAAACACCAAAAGCACAAATGACAAAAGAAAAAGTGGATCAATCTGAACTTTAAACTTTGTGCTGCAAACAATGCCATCAAGAAAGTGAAAGGACAATCCACAGAATAAGAGAAAATATTTGCAAATTTTGTCTGATAAGAAACTTGTATCCAGAATATATAAAGAACTCTTATATTCAACAATGAATTACACACAAATAATACAATTTTTTTAAAGAACAAATTATTTGAATAGACAAGAAAAGATACTCAGTATCATTAGTCATTAGGGAAATGCAAATCAAAACCACAATGAGATACCACTTCACACCCATTAGGATAATGGTAAAAACAGAATAGCAAGGCTGGGCACAGTGGCTCATGCCTGCAATCCCAGGAGTTCGAAACAAGCCTGGGCAACATGGGGAGACCCCCGTCTCTACAAAATTACCAAAAAAAAATTAGCCAGATGTGGTGGCACGCGCCTGTAGTCCCAGCTACTTGGGTGGCCAAAGCGGGCAGACCGCTTGAGCCTAGGAGGCCGAGGCTGCAGTGAGCTAAGATGGAGTCACTGCACTCCAGCCTAGGTGAGAGTGCAGACCCTGTCTCAAAACAAACAAACAAACAAAAAAATAATAACAAATGTTGGCAAGGATGTGGAGAAGAACTCTCGTACATCGCTGGTGGGATTGTAAAATGGTACAGCTACTTCAATTTATAGGAAAGGTCCAGAATAGGCAAATTTGTAGAAACAGAAAGTAGAATCATGGTTACTTAGGGCTACAAGGAGGGTTAGGGAAGAATAGGGAGTGACTGCTATTGGGTATAGGGTTTCTTTCAGGGGGAACACAATATTCTAAAGTTAGATTGTGATGATGATTGCACAACCCTAGGATTATACCAGAAAACATGAACTGTATACTTTAAATGGATGAACTGTATCATATATAAATTATCATGGCTTCCTTGGCCCCAGCAGTTTTTGAGCAAGCTGCTTTCTCCAACCAGTTCCACACAGAATTCATGTGGTGATTCGCTCACTAAGAAAACTTTTCTAAAGCTTGCATATGTTAGCAACGCTGATGGCAGTAGGAAAAGGAGCTCACTGGGTCATGAACTATTCTATAAATTACAGAAGCTGGGATTTTAGGAGCTTCTGGAGAGAGAGAGCTCTGTGGTACAATACCACAAAAGGTGGCAGAGATGGCATTTGAGACTAGTGCTGAAGGGCACATGCTCAGGAAGAAACGACCCTACCTGGAGGTGAGAAGAGCCCAACTCATGGTAATATGTATGATATACTTAAATCAAAAGTTCTGCACGTAGCAAAGGATGTCAGCTTTTGGCTATTGGAATAGGATGTTGAGGGGGGTGGCACAGTTAGTAGATGAGAAGAAAGTTTCTCTTATTCTCAACATCCTTTTCCTTTACCATTTTCTTTTCCAGCAATAGTTGGAGTTGACCACATTATTCAGGGAAATAGAATTGGGAAGATTTAAAGAAATACAGGTAGTAATAAGGCCCAAGGAAGGGGAAAGGAGTTCTACCCACAGACAGAACTTAGTGGGGAAAGAGAATATAATTTCTAACCAAACCTCTAGCTTTTCCGAAACTTGAACTAAAAGCTCCAAGAGAGCAGGTACTAAATTTATTTTGCTCACCAATATTTTGTCCAGTTTCACTGTAAGTAGCTTTGCTTCTGGAGATCCAGAATCACTAGCTATCCTCCCAAGTATGAAAATAAAAATTAAAATGTTTTATCCTCATCCCAGGAAAAAAGGTGGCTCAGATATGAACAACTGTCCTCCCAAAGAAGGAGCAAAAGTTGACACTGATGACAATAAAGCTTTTCTTCCTCTTAAGTCATATCAAGAGGCTAGAGGAAAGCTTTCTGGCATTCCTTATTTAAGTAATCCAATACCTTCTAAAAGTAAGCCTAGGTTTTGTTTGTGCGTTTGTTTGAGGGTGGGGAGGATGAGGTGAGGCATGGGGGAGTGTGTTTTACTCTGGTACTGGGCCTCTAAAGCCACTGAATTAGAAAGTCCCAAAGGGGAAGGAAAAATAAATAGACAACATCATGGTAAAGAGAAATTGCTAAAGCCAACCACAGTGAGGGATGGCACTGTGCCCAGTGCACCTTTAAGAGCAGGAATCTGGGCCACCCTCCAATGCAATTTTCAACTTCTGACTGCAGAAGATAGGGGTCACTTATACAGGCTGAAGCAAAATGAAGTGGACAGATGGAACAGTAAGGATGAACAGTAAACTGGCTGGGGATTTCTTGGTCCATTTTAAATTTATTCTTTCTGACTCATGACTCTGCAAAGCAGCTCTCTTTTCCCAAGTGCCGGGTGGTTGTTAACTGAGACACATAGTTAATGCCGAACTTGCATTAAAGATAAGCATGGAAATGTTCCTTTAACAATGTAGGCAATATAGCTTAAGAGAAAATGTAGGCCAGGCACGGTGGCTCTCCCCTATAATTCCAGCACTTTGGGAGGCTAAAGTGGGAGAAGTGCTTAGCTCAGGAGTACAAAAAAAAATTTTTTTTTTTAATTAGCTGGGCATGGTGACATGTGCTTGTTGTAGTCCCAGCTACTCAAGAGGCTGAGGTGGGAGGATGATTTGAACCAGGGATGTCAAGGCTGCAGGGAATCATGATCACACCACTGTGCTCCCCAGCCTGGGTGACAGAGCAAGACCCAGTCTTAAGAAAAAAGGAAAAAAGAAAAAGAAAATATGGATTCCTCCTCATATCCAATACAAATCTAAAGCAAATCCTCCAAAATGCAACCTCCCATGGACAGAAGCAACTACAAGTCTTTTATGAAACAATAAATAAATAGTTTCATTCAGAAGCTCAGAACATGGTGACTGTTTCATTACTAAGATACCTGAAGGAAGCAGGCTATCTCTAAAAGCTGCTATGTACATCTTTCAGGCAGAACAGAGAAAAACAAGCAAAAGTTGTTTTTGTAGCTCTCATTCCAAGGAAGGAGGGAACATCACTGGTATACTCAATACATACATATATATATGTATATGAAGATTCTTAAAGATTTCACCCTAAAACTACTCCTATAAGACTACCAGATTTACATTAAACAGTCTGATTGTGGGTGAATTTCTCAGGCTTAGTAAAAAATTTGGATCTTAAGCTCCAACCTCATTAAGACCTGTAGCCCTGTATTTTCAAATGCTTACTAAACATTTACACCTGGATGTCTTGCTTTTGTTTACCTGGATTTCTTCACATAGAATGTTATCACCACTAAAAAGTCTAAGTCATCTTCTTCCTTGAAGGCCCAGTTAAAATACCATTGCTTCCCTGAACCACATGGTTCATACAGAAAACAGCAAGGCTTTAGAGAAAGGAGATCTGAAAAAAATCTGGATTCCTCCACTTATTAACTGTGTGACTTTGGACAAGAGATCAACCTCTCTGAGTAGTAGTTTATTTGGTTGAATTTCATTTCCAAAACTTTCCTCTCTGTTTTCCTGCATATCATCTAGCCCTAAAGATTTTTTTCCCCCCAAAGCAGTTTCCCTTTTCCTAGACTAGTCCAGTGATACACTACTATGCAATATACTACAGAGTATGTTCTCAGGTATCTGGGACTAAAGACAAGAAAACCACCATATTCGTAATTGCTTTTACCTGGGAAACCTTTAGGCATACAGGTAAAATACAAACTTCTGAGAAGGGGTAAAGGTATGATTGAGTGTATGTGGCAGTAGTTAAAATGGTTCATCTGAGGCTGAGTTATTTCATATTAAACTAACATTTCTTTCACCTTCGGAATTGCCTCACAGACTCCTATTTCATGCAGTACTAAGCTTCCTTCTTCATAGAGTCAATGAATCTTCAGCCCATCCAATTCAACAGCAAGAAAAAAAGCAATTTCCCTTGATGCCTGTTAACAGAAATGCATTACAAGCCTCAGAGACTCTGCTGATTAACATTAAACAAAATAAAATCTCAAGTAAGAATACCTTCTAACTTTTTCACTTTGAAACTATCTAATCAAAACATCAGCAACTGACCTGTTAGGATAATCCTTCTAATTTACCCCCTAAGTTTTAGGCCTTAACCCTTTCAGGACCATTATTTCCCTCCATAAATTATAATACTGTCCCTGTGGCCATTCTTTTCAGGACCAAAGACACAAAAATGGAACCCTAGTATAAAAGGTATTTTGACAACCACCAGGAAGGATGAACTACTGACCAGTGCATCTAGTTGCTTACTTTACCCAATGATCCAATTATGTAAGCTGGCCTAAGTAATTACTAAAGAGAATTTTTTTTTTTTTTTTTTTTGAGATGGAGTCTTGCTCTGTGTCCCAGGCTGGAGTGCAGTGGCGCGATCTCGGCTCACTGCAAGCTCCACCCCCTGGGTTCACGCCATTCTCCTGCCTCAGCCTCCCGAGTAGCTGGGACTACAGGCGCCCGCCACCATGCCCGGCTAATTTTCTTGTATTTTTAGTAGAGACGGGTTTTCACCGTGTTAGCCAGGATGGTCTCGATCCCCTGACCTCGTGATCCGCCCACCTTGGCCTCCCAAAGTGCTGGGATTACAGGCTTGAGCCACCACACCCAGCCAAGAGAATTTGATAATGTAAATTTATTGGTTAAAGGGAGTGGAACACAAAATGTGTATTATTGACTACACCTTAGCAACCTTCATATTTTAACCTGCGGAATGATTTGAGTCAGCATTTCTCTTGATTTCTGGGTGAGAAACACATGTCACACCAGGTAACGTATTCACTGCTGACTATATTTTCATCTAGCCTCTGCATTAGGCAGATGAAGGTTCACAATTCATTAAAGTGGAGGGAAAGAGGAGAAGTTTAATGTGCATGAAATGTACAGGCGCACGGCCTCAGGGGCATTTGTCATTTTCTGGAGCTGTGTGCATGACTGCACAGCGTGGGTTTTCTACCTTGATGCATGACTTTGCCCGATGTAGGTTTCCACCTCATCACCTGTTGGAAATTAAGCAACTGGTTATAGCTATTTTGCTTAAGAGTTAATGTCTAGTTACTATGGCCCCAAACCATAGATTTAAGCCAAGTAAAATGTCATGGGCTTTACACTTTGGCTAAATTATCTACTCTAGCACTGCCATAAGAGACAAAAGGAATTTCTTCCTGCTTTAGACATCAACCTGACATTTTTCACTGTTGTCACAGTTACAATGAGTGTAAATGGAGAAGAATGAACCACAAGTGTTGAAAGAACCACAAAAGTCAAATGGACCACCTACATTTCCATAAAAGGCATCACTTAATCCATTCCCCTTATAATTATGTCTACTTTTTTTTTTTTTTTTTTTTTTGAGACGGAGTCTCGCTCTGTCGCCCAGGCTGGAGTGCAGTGGCCGGATCTCAGCTCACTGCAAGCTCCGCCTCCTGGGTTCACGCCATTCTCCTGCCTCAGCCTCCTGAGTAGCTGGGACTACAGGCGCCACCACCGCGCCCGGCTAGTTTTTTGTATTTTTTAGTAGAGACGGGGTTTCACCGTGTTAGCCAGGATGGTCTCGATCTCCTGACCTCATGATCCGCCCGTCTCGGCCTCCCAAAGTGCTGGGATTACAGGCGTGAGCCACCGCGCCCGGCCAATTATGTCTACTTTTTATTAAATCTTTCAATAAACGAAAAGAGGCTCCAAAACTTTCCTAAACATAAAACACCTACAAGATTATCCTATCATTGCTCAGATCCATTACTCTGTGCTTCAGACTACCTTACTCTGTTCTCTAGTGGCAGGTCAGAAGTTACTGGCAGAGTTCCTGGGGCTACAGAATGAAAACCTTTGGAATTGGTTTGGCCCTGGATTTCCTATTTCCAAAAGTAACGCTCCTCTACACACTCAGAAATGTCAAATGAATCTAAAGGGACAAAATAGCCTATGAGAAAATGTGTATTATATTTTCTGTCCCTTTTCAGGACATAAGAAAATCCTAACACATACCTAAGAGGAATTCTGAAGCAGTGGAGATAAGTTCAAAACCCCAAAAATTGATCTAATTTTGATTAATGGTGAACATTCCAATCCCTTGAATATGAATTAAGAACTTTTTAAAAACTGGCATGAGACAAAAACTTGAAATATTTTAATTACACCTCATTCCCATTAGCCCAATTTATCAACTTATTATAAGACACTTAAATTTTAAGCATGGGAGAGCAAGAAAATGAGCAATTGACTAGTCTTCTTTTCCTGTCACTTCAAAAATAAAGGCGAATTGGCTGGTCACAGTGGCTCATGCCTGTAATCCCAATACATTGGGAGGCCCAGGTGGGAGAATTGCTTGAGGCCAGGAGTTCAAGAGCAGCCTGGGCAACATAATGAGACCCCCATATCTACAAAATTTTTTAAAAAATTAGCCAGCATAATGTGCACACCTATAGCCCTAGCCACTCGCAAGGATAAGGCATGAGAATTGCTTGAACCCAGGAGTTTGAGGTTACAGTGAGCTGTGATCATGCCACTGCACTCCAGCCTGGGCGACAGAGCAAGACCCTGTCTCTAAAAATAAAGGGAAATTATTTTAGTGGATCACATGCTAGACTGAGGAAGGAGGGAAATATTCTGTGGATCCCATGCCAGTTAAGAGAAAAAGAGCCATATGAATCATAAACTAGACTAGATGAGCCATACATACACCTCAGTGGTGGTGGAGGAGGATCTCATGTGCACAAAGGAGGAAGAAACCTGTCAAGATTTCTCAGTGGTCCAGTGTGGGCCATATGGATTCCATACTAGATAGCAGTGGTCCTGATGTTCACATACAGGAGAGATGAGAGAGTGGGCCATATGGATCACATACTGGTTTTCAAGTACTCCAGGAAAAGAATAAAATTAAAAGACACGGAAACAGGCTTATACTCCATCCCAGGGGGACCTTTTAGAACTCCTCAGGAAAGGCAATCAGCAAGTCTGCCAAAGTAATTAAGCAAACGAACATTTACCATAAAACCCACATCAGTTAAGTGAACAAAGATGAATCTTATTACAGTGCACTGTCAGCTCTGAGCCTGCAGGTGCTAACCACTGAGATGCAGCATTACTTGGCCCTAGCTGCTCACCCACCCACTGTGACAGAGAGCTTCGCCCTTCTTGTGAGCTCTGAAAAAGCAGGCTGCTTTCACCTGCTCCGGCAGTGACTTATGCTGCTTTCAGAGAGACCCTCACAGAGATGGCTTCCTATAAGAAGCCTGGGTGTGGATACTGTGGCAGGTGGTAGGGTTGGCTACAGAAGGGAGGCTTGAGAGGTAGAGAGGATGGGAGAAAGCAGGGGGTCTGGATAGCAGTTGTCAGTGAGGTAAAGAGAATGGGATGGTTTGGTAAATCAAGAAGTAAATAAAGAGTAAACAAGCTGCCCAAAGTATTGAACCATTCTGCCTAAGTGAAGTTGATAGTTTCTCTCTCTGAAAAGGGAAGAAGTTAAAACTTCATCGCAAAATAGTTTCTCCTCAGGGAAAGAAGTATTACTAGGGAACATCGCTTTTCTAATGTTAATGGCAGCCTCAACATCAGCTTATTAATGAGTTAGCACCAAAGCTAACAGGGTCAGATTTGTTGAGACCTAATCAGTATCTATTATTTAACAAAATCCACTGCTTGCTAGAATAAATGAATACTTATCAACTATCCTAAGATTTATAAATGGCACCTGAATCACCTTTTGGCCCTATTTCTTTCTGCAAATAATTTTGAGAGTCAAAACGAAAGCCCCAAATTGACCAAATGCCAACCAACTACATCAGGGACCCAGAAAGCTTTTATTCATCAGAAACTCTCACAAGGGGAAGGCTGTAAGAGTATCTGTGAGACAAATTCAAAAAATCATATGACTAGTTTAAAAAGCCAAAGGCCATATGTCTATTATTCAGAGGAATAGATATGTGAATAGGCAGAAGTAGGTAAGGTCCCTGTGTCCAGAAACCAATACATCTCTAACTCACTATGGAGAAGAGATCCTAAAGACATTGCTGGGAGACAGATATGACCAACCAACTGAAAAAATGTCACTTGTGGCACTTCTGGGCTGGGCTTGTGACAGAAACTGATGTTGGAGGTCTCACAGCAGATGCACGCACAGGCACTCATATGTGCACACTTCTCTTCAGGTCTAGAACAAGAGCAAGCAAAGAGCTGTGGTAGAAAGTGATTAGCAACCGTACTTTCTACCACAGCTCTTTGTCTGCAACAGGGCCTGCAGTTTCCTTACATTCAAAGGCAGTGGGAGGTGGGAAAAGGAGGGGAAACTAGATGACTGCTACTCAGAACCAAGCAGTGCTGCCCAGGAGAGGACTTAATGGGAGGATAAATTTGGGGTCTGATTCTTTGACAGCACCTCCAGTAACAGCTAGTAAAGCAGGGGGTGAGAGCCAGCTCCAAACATTCATCATAATAGTGCAACAAGATGAAGGTCTTTAGGGGAGAGTCGATGAGATTCCAGAGTAAGAAAATGAAGCCCATGCGGAGGGTGAGGCGGTTGGCTCTGGCAGATTGTCTCCACAGGAGGCTGATAAAATTGTTTTATGCTCACAAAGAGGTTATTAGCTGCCATCTCTCCAATATACCAGAAAGAGCAGTAAGTTTTCCTGCTTCTGAAAGGTGATGCTACCAGAAGAAGAAATTTAGTATTGAAGTAATTAAATAACTTTGTTTATGCTATAAGCACTGTTTTAGAAAGAGAACAACTTCTATATTTTCTCCATCCTTACTCTGCAAATTGACTGCTTTCTCATATAGTCAAGGAATACTCTGTCCTTAGAAGGAAGTTCTATAGTATCTGAAGCTAAAGGTTTGCCAGCACTGCCAGTGATTCTTGATAATTCAGTTTGTTTGACAAATGTATGAATACCTATCATGCGCAGGCACTATGCTAGGCAATGAAGGATGTGAATAAAATAGATCCCAGAGATCAAGGAGTTCATAGATGGAAAAGACACACACCACAGACAGATAACTTCATTATGATGTGGTAAAGGCTAAGGCAGACAAAGAGTAGATAAAAGGTATTATGGAAGCACAGAGGGGTGCTTAGCCCAACCTGTGGGCTTAGAAAGGGCATTCTGAAGGACAGGGTGCTTGAGCAAAGTCTCGAAATATGAATTAGTTTATAATTAGGCAAGGAAAGGTGAGAATGTGCAGGCATTTTCTTACAGGGAAGGAGACTGATACCGAACTTTTACTAAATCAAACAAAAGAAACCTAACTAGTTAAAAATTAGGTTCATGCATTCAACAAACAGTCAAATTTTTCTAGTAAACTAAAGAGAAAAGTTATAGCTTCCTTTCCCAGTGTCTCATTTTAAATATTTCCATCTAAGGGGAAACAGGACAACTTTTGTGAAAGCCACAAGACCTCTGCCTGTTGGGGTCCTATTTACACCTATTTGCTCAGTACTGACTCAAAGATGCTCATGGAGACAGACTAGGGCAGGTTCTGTACCTCCTCTCCCCTAAACTAAATGTAAACACAAAGCAGTTTTCTAAGTTGGAGGCAGGCCTTTCAGGCTCCCATGGGAGTAGATGGGTCTCAGCTGTGCTGTGCCCACCCCTCTGCGGCTGTCAGTCTCCAGCTGGTGATGCAGCTGCTCCACTTAAAGCCACACTGAAGCCTCCAGTCTCTGATCTCCACCAAACCATACTGAAGACACTAAATGGTTTGGCTTTGCAGCTGCCTGTTATAAGAGTGTCCTTGGTTCTCTTTTGGCTTATAAGATTAATAACATACATTTGGGAAGGTCCTCAGTGAGAAATACAAAAGAGAACCTTTAATGCCACAAAGAGCCTGAGCAAACACCTTACTGCCAAGAGCAGTAAGGCATCCAAACACGTACACCAGTGGCACGTGAAACAGCCCCAGAACATACACAGATTCCCTCAGCAGGGCCTCTAGCTTATATAAATGACAGCACCACACCACTCAGCCAGTGAGGAGGTTTTTTTAAGGCAGCCTTAAAATCCCTTATAATTCAGTGAATCTGCGAAGATAAAAATAGCACTAATTGCTTTGACTTGTTACTTAAAAAAAGAAAGAAAAACAATGCATAATGCTATCAATAATTCACTTCAAAGTGGCTTTAGTTGTCTCAAAGCCCCATTTTGGATAATTAAAACCTTTCGGCCGTCTTCCTGTTACTATGGAGGGAACTGGAAGTCAGTAAATTCTACAGTGTTGGGATTAAAAAAAAAAACTCAGCTGGCCGGGCACAGTGGCTCATGCCTGTAATCCCAGCAGTTTGGGAGGCCAAGGCAGGTAGATCACGAGGTCAGGAGATCAAGACCAGCCTGGTCAACATGGTGAAACCCTGTTTCTACTAAAAATACAAAAATTAGTTGGGTGTGGTGGCGCACCTGTAGTCCCAGCTACTCGGGAGGCTAAGGCAGGAGAATTACTTGAACCCGGGAGGCAGAGGTTGCAGTGAGCTGAGATCGCACCACTGCACTCCAGCCTGGGGACAGGAGAGACTCCATCTCACAAAAGAAAAAAAAAAAAAGGAAAGAAAATAAAAGAAAAAACAACTCAGTTCATCACTGAGAAAGGGAACTCTAACAATTTCAAAGCATACTTCCTGGCTATACTAGGTTAATCCAGGAGCTATTAAGACTATATTTCCTATTGTCTATTAAGATCTGAAGCAGACTTTTATAATGGGGCTCCACAGACACATTTGGGAAACATAATCAGGGGCAAAGTCCTATAGGACTTCTTAGGCATCTCAATATCCATTTCTCTAGCTTAGGGCCTCAGGTCAGGTGATGACTCTGGAAGACAATGATGGCAATGTAAAGGCCTTGGAAGATTAAATCATTCACTCTGCTAACCATCGATTCACTCAACACTTATCATAACATATTGGATTGTGCTGGGGCAAGAATTACAGAAGTAAAAAAGTCATGGTCTCTGTCCTTAGGAGCTCACCATTTAGTGATGGACAGACATGTAAACAACCATACCACAATGTGACAAATGCTGCAAGAGAGAAATGCACAAAACCCTTTGGCAATGCAGGTGTGAATCATTCTGTCTCAAAGAATCCAGGAAGCTTTCAAGAAAGGTTACATCTGGGCTAGATTTTGAAGCATAAACAGAATTTTGCTAGGTGAAAACTGAAAAGGGAAGACATTCTAGGTAAAAGTATGTGCAGAGGTATGAAATTTGAGACTCTATATGGCCAAGTCTAATTGGGACAGATCTTAGGATAGATGGGAGAGTGATGACAAATAAGGCTAGAAAGGTAGGTTGGGATCAAATGTCATGCAAAAAGGTCTGGACATTATCCTATCCCTATCAGTGATGGGGAATCAAGCAAAACTTAAAATCTGGTGGTTTCCTAATGCAATATTTCAGATGTACAAAAAGGTGCAAAAAAGAATATGCTGAATGCTCATATACCTACCATCTAATTGTAGAAAGAATTACAACTACCTTTTAAACCCTCCATGAACCCCTTTTTGATTGTTTATCGGTCCGTCTTTTCCTGGAGTATCATTCTTATACAAGGGTTTACCCTTTGACTAAATACAAATGTGTCTCTAAATAACATATCACTTTGTGTTCTTAAATGTTATATACATGTTATATTCTGCAACTTACTTTTTAATGAATATTCTATTTGTGAGACTTACTCTGATTTGTGTAGCTCTGGTCCATCTTCAGTGTTGTACAACATTCCATTGTATAAATACACCACAATCCACTTTCCTGTTCATAGAAATGTAACTGGTTTCCTTTTGTTTTTTCTTTTGGTATTTCTTTTGGATTAATACTGCAATCAATGTTGTTGTTTATATATCCTTGTTTGAGAAAGTTTCTCAAGGAAATGTACCTAGGGGTGAAGTTACTGGGTCATAAGGTTTGGGCAACTTTGACTCTACTAGCTGTTACCACACTGCCCTCAAAGTGATGCTGCTAACATATACTCCTACCAGCAGTGTAAAGACCTATGCTTCTGAAATCCAACTTGTGACTGAGTAAATTGAATAGTGGCTGCTATAAGAAAAAGTTTGAAGGAAAAAGAACAGTTAGGAGGCTCTTGTAACATGAGAGATTATGATACCTTGAAATAAAATAGTGGTTGTAGCATTGGAGAGGAAGAATTTACTTGAGAGATATTTAGAAGGTAGGGCTGAAAGGACCTACTGACTGGGTAGCAGAGAGAGAATTTAAAGTAACTGAGATTTCTACTTTAGGCAACTGAACAGATGATGATACCACTAATTGGGATGGTAAACATAGAAAGGAAAAGTTATTAAATTATAGGGGGAGGACAATAAGGCATTTTCTTTTGAATGTCAAATCTGAAATACTTGTGGGACCTCTGGGTAGGGTATGAAGTTCAAGAGGCAAGACCATGCTGGTAATAAAAACTGTGAAGCCTGTTCACCTAGGCAGCTGTGAAGAATCAGATATGCAGCTTCAAAACAGTTTAGGGCAAAACAAACAGCACTTCCTGCCAGTTAACAACAGTTTCTCTATTCTAGGAAAAAAATAGTCACTTACATGCCCCATGATACAAGGTACCCTCTCCTTGAACTAATTCTATATCTGACTTTCCACCTGTCTAGACTAAGGCCTTCAGTTTAAGATGGAACAAGCAGGGATGAAAGAATACAGTTTCTTTTTTTTTTTTTTTTTTTGAGACAGAGTCTTGCTCTGTCGCCCAGGCTGGAGTGCAGTGGCCCGATCTCAGCTCACTGCAAGCTCCGCCTCCCAGGTTCCCACCATTCTCCTGCCTCAGCCTCCCGAGTAGCTGGGACTACAGGCGCCCGCCACCTCGCACGGCTAGTCTTTTGTACTTTTTAGTAGAGACGGGGTTTCACCGGGTTAGCCAGGACAGTCTCGATCTCCTGACCTCATGATCCGCCCGTCTCGGCCTCCCAAAGTGCTGGGATTACAGGCTTGAGCCACCGCGCCTGGCCGAAAGAAGACAGTTTCATAACACTAGACCTCAGAGAGCTACCAAACTGTGCTTTAAATGTCTCCCAATGACGACCTGACATCCTGTTTGATAAAGGTAACAAGCTTTGGTTCCTTTAAGTGTATCCTACTTAGATACAGTTATAGATATAATTTGCTTATATTTTGAACTCCTTGCTCTTCTAGATCTATGGAAAGGTATTTTTTTAAGCAAAAGAAAGTATTTACTGAGAAGTTATAGTGAATACATCTTCATTTTCTTCCTAATTTCAACAAAGTGTGAATAGAAGCTCAGGAACTGGGATAACAGTTTCGTGTTTTTTTGTTTTGTTTTGTTTTGTTTTTGAGACAGGGTCTCACTCTGTCACCCAGGCTGAAGTGCAGTGGCTCAATCTCAGCTCACTGCAACCTCTGCCTCCTGGGTTCAAGTGATTCTCATGCTTCAGCCTCCCAAGTAGCTGGGATTACAGGCATGCACCACCACACCCAGCTCATTTTTTTGTATTTTTAGTAGAGACAGGATTACACCATGTTGGCCAGGCTGCTCTCAAACTCCTGACCTCAAATGATCCAACCGCCTCGGCCTCCCAAAGTGTAGGGATTACAGGCATGAACCACCGTGCTGGGCCGGGATAATAGTTTTGATTCCACAGTTTCATCCTAGTGGTATACAGGAATAGCTGGGAATCTATTACACTACCAGCGTCAGGCCTATTTTTCAGCAGTAACTGATCTTGGAAAATGCAAGATTAAAACGCCGAGTAGTATTCTAGTAAAACAATATGTTGATTTCTCTATTTTTAGAAATCAAGTATAGGAAAATAGTGGCTCTAGAAACCAGGCTAAACCCAGCTCCCATGCCACACTTCAAGCCCTGCAGTAACAAGTCAACCATCCCCACCCCCTGCCTTATAGTGTGAGGATTTTTCAGCCAACCCGTCATATCTGATCTTCTTCTAGACATGTTCTGTAGTCACCAGCCACATGTAGCTCCTAAGCATCTGAAACATGGCTAGTGCAACTAAGGAACTGAATTTTACATTTTATTAATTTAAATGAAAAAAACTAAAGTAGTTTAAATTTTGTTCCACTAAATACAACTGTATTGTTTTGGCAGGACATTTCACTTTAACTGCTGCATTGTATAAGATATTATTGCTGTATTACAGTACGTGTGTTCGGCACATGTGTTGTTTCTAGTAACGCATGTAAATACATCATTAATCTAGTTGATGTCAATGGATTCAGTTAAAATGACTTTACTTTTTACATATTAATTTAATAACGTAATATATTTACTTAATATTTTATGTGATAATATGAGTTATAGCACAGTTTCTCAACATGAGCACTAACAACATTTGGGGCTACGTTGTTGTTCCGGCTATCCTGGCACTGTAGAATGTTTAGCAGCATAGCTGACCTCTACCTACTACATGCCAGTAGTATATCCTCCTTTCTCCAAGTTGTGACAGCTGAAATACAGCAAATGTCCCCCAGAGGGTAAAATCATATCAGTTGAAAACCACTAAGTTACAGTTATGATTACATAAATAAAAATTGCTAATTAAAGTACCATTGTGGTTTTTTTTTTTTTTTGAGACGGAGTTTTACTCTTGTCGCCCAGGCTGGAGTGCAGTGGTGCGATCTCAGCTCACTGCAACCTCCGCCTCTTGAGTTCAAGTGATTCTCCTGCCTCAGCCTCCCGAGTAGTTGGGATTACAGGCATGCACCACCATGCCTGGCTAATTTTGTATTTTTAGCAGAGATGGGGTTTCATCCCGTTGCCCAGGCTGGTCTTGAACTCCTGACCTCAGGCGATCAGCCCACCTCGGCCTCCCAAAGTGCTGGGATTACAGGTGTGAGCCACCACCCCAGCCCTACTATTGTTTTAATTATAATTAAATTTTGTTTCTAGTTTTAAAAAGTAAGTATTGAAAGATTTTTAAATTTAAAAGTGAAGGCACATTATTGACACAGAATTGAGTGGAAATGCAGAAGATAGTACTATGTTCAGAACAGAAAAGAAAAAAAGAGACCAGGGCCAGGAGCAGTGTAATCCCAGCACTTTGGGAGATCAAGGCGGGCAGATCACTTGAGGCCAGGAGTTGGAGACCAGCCTGAGCAACATGGCGAAACTCCATCTCTATTAAAAACACAAAAATTAGTCAGGTGTGGTGGCGCACACCTGTAATCCCAGTTTCTCACAGGGCTGATGCAAGAGGACTGCTTGAGCCTGGGAGGCAGAGGTTGTAGTGAGCCGAGATTGCACCACTGCACTCCAGCCTGGGAGACAGGAGTGAAACCCTAAACCCTGTCTCAAAAAAAAAAGAGACCAGAGGAAGGCATGTTGGAAGTTTCCTCTTTTTTTTTTTTGAGACACAGTCTCACTCTGTCCTGAGGCTAGGGTGCAGTGGCACAATCACATTTCACTACAGCCTCAACCTCCCCAAGCTCACATGATCCTCCTGTCTCAGCCTCCTGAGTAGCTGAAACTACAGGTGCATGCTACCCAGCCCAGCTAATTTTTGTATTTTTTGTAAATATCAGGTTGCCCAGGTTGGTCTCGAACTCCTGGGCTCAAGTTATCCTCCTGCCTTGCCCTTCCAAAGTGCTGGGATTACAGGAGTGAGCCACTATGCCCAGTCTCCCATTTTTCATGACACAATTTTTAAACATTGCATGCCTGTATCAAAACATTTCATGTATCTCATATATATACACCTATTATGTACCCAACAAAATTAAAAATTAAAATAATGTTTTCATATTGATTATATGTTAGAATAATAATATGTTGGGTACTTTGGGTAAAATGATTATTAAAAATCAATTTAATCTGTTCAAAATTAAAGTTACATGTGACTCACAACATATTTCTATCGAACCATGCTATGCAGACCTTGTTGCAAACGTTTTCTCTGTAACTTGTCTACCTGCTCTTCCTGTGGCCTTCAATGTAGGAAATCAATACAGTGATGCGGCCCTGGCAAGTCAGAAACACTGGAGAATGGAATTTTCTTCAAAATGCCTAGTCCTTGGTGAATAAATGCTGTCTCTAACCATCTGCTGCTGACACTTGAAGAAAGAATTACAACCAAACTGACCTTCATCTCGGAGATTTGCTATCAAGGGGGAACAAGCTTCTGTTTCCAACACCTGTGGGCTGATAACCTAGCTACTCCAAATGTAGCTTTCCAGCACTGAACTGGGAGAATAAATATTACAGTTAGTATTTAGATGATTTAGATTGTGTTCTTTGCCACCATTTACCATATACACTCTGAATTCTTGAAAAAGGAACCTAAAATCTCAAGGTGGGCTGGGCACAGTGGCTCACGCCTGTAATCCCAGCACTTTGGGAGGCCGAGATAAGCGGATCACTTGAGGTCAGGCGTTCGAGACCAGCCTGGCCAACATGGCAAAACCTCATCTCTACTAAAAACACAAAAATTAGCTGGCCATGGTGGCACACACAACTGTAATTCCAGCTACTTGGGAGGCTGAGGCATGAGAATCACTTGAGCCTGGGAAGCAGAGGTTGCAGTGAGCTGAGATCGTGCCACTGTACTCCAGCCTAGGTGAGAGAGTGAGACTCCATCTCAAAAAAAAAAAACCAAAACCTCAAGGTGTAATACAAGGGGATGATTTTCTCACAATCCAGGTCAAGCCCAAGCCAAGTACACACACATTCAGTTCTTTTTTTTGGCTAATAAATGAGAATGTGGGCCGGGCGTAGTGACTCACGCCTGTAATTCCAACACTTTGGGAGGCCGAGGTGGGTGGATCACCTGGGTTCAGGAGTTCGAGACAACTCTGGCCAACACGGTAAAACCCCATCTTTACTAAAAATACAAAAATTAGCCAGATGACGTGGCAGGCGCCTGTAATCCCAGCTATTTGGGAGATCGATGCAGGAGAATCGCTTGACTCGGGAGGCGGAGGTTGCAGTGAGCCAAGATCATGCCACTGCACTCCAGCCTGGGTGACAGAGTGAGATTCCGTATCAAAATTAAAATTAAAATTAAAAAATTAAAAAAAAAAAGAGAGAAAGTGATCAATGCTATAGTTCAAGTCCTCAGAAAATGAGTGTATGCATACATTTCTGGGTAGACTTTGAGGGGATTTATTGACACCCTATAAGCTGTCACTGTGTGCCAGGCTGCAATTCTCTGCTCTGCTGTCAAACATAATGAAACCTCCCACATAAAAGGAGTGAAGGCTCTGGGAAGAAATGGTTGATTCCAGGTCTGGAGCAGGAAATGTAGATGATAACCCTGCGACATCTTGTGCCAGAAAGCAAGAAGGCTAACAAAGACTACCGGAGTCTTGTCAAAAAGACGTGAGCTGGACACAGAGGCTTGTACCTGTAATCCCAGCTGCTCAGGGGACTGAGGCGGGAGGATGGCTTGAGGCCAGGAGTTCAAGATTAGCATGGGCAACACAGCAAGACTCCATCTCTAAAAAATAAAGATAAAGTAGCTGGGCATGGTGGTGTGCACCTGTAGTCCCAGCTACTCAGGAGACTGAGGCAAGAGGATCCCCTCAGCCCAGGAGTTCGATGTTGCAGTGAACTATGATCACACCACTGCACTCAAGCTTGAGCGACAGAGCAACCCCATCTCTAAAATAAAACATAAAAAAGACATGAGTCCAGGTGCAGTGGCTCATGCCTGTAATCCCAGCACTCTGGGAGGCAAAGCAGGAGAATCACTTGAAGTCAGGAGTTCGAGACCAGCCTGTCTAACACAGTGAAAACCCATCTCTACTAAAATACAAAAATTACCTGGGAGTAGTGGCGGGCTCCTGTAGTCCCAGCTACTCAGGAGGCTGAAGTAGGAGAATCACTTAAACCCAGGAGGCGGAGGTTGCAGTGAGCTGAGAGGGTGCACCTGCACTCCAGCCTGGGCAGCAGAGCAAGACTCCATCTCAAAAAAAAAAAAAAAAAAGACATGGAATCCAGTATAAATGCACACCCATTAATGTCCAAAGAAAATGATTCGAGCACGGCTGGGCGCGGTGGCTCACGCCTGTAATCCCAGCACTTTGGGAGCTCGAAGCAGGTGGATCACAAGGTCAGGAGTTTGAGACCAGCCTGGCCAACATGGTGAAACCCCGTCTCTACTAAAAATACAAAAATTAGCCAGGCGTGGTGTTTGGTGCTTGTAATCCCAGCTACTCATGAGGCTGAGGCAGGAGAATCACTTGAACACAGGAGGTGGAGGTTGCAGTGAGCCGAGATTGTGCCACTGCACTTCAGCCTGGTGACAGAATGAGACTCCATTTCAAAAAAAAAAAAAAAAAGCGTTTGAGCACAAGAATAATAAACTGAAATACATAACATGCTGAGTTCATGATACTAAAAAAGAGAAAAATTTCATTAGACACCATTTCTGATTGATTTTTGTATGTCAAACTTGTATCCCACAACTTTGCTGAATTCATTTATTCTAGTAACTTGTAGACTCCATCAGGTTTTCTAAATTGACAATCAAGTTGCTGCAAGTAAAGACAGTTTACATCTTCCTTTATAATTTAGATGGCTTTTATTTCTTTTTCTTGCCTGATTGCACTGTTTAGAACCTCCAGCATAATGCTGAATAGAGGTGGTGACAGCAGACATCCATCTTGTTCCTAATCTTAGGGAAAAGCACGCAGTCTTTCATCATTAAGTATGACAGCTTGTAGGTTTTGCACAGATGCCCTTTATCATACAGAGGAAGCTCTCTTCTATTCCTAGTATGCTGAGAATTTTTATCAGAAATGGATTCTGCATTTTTCAGATGATGGATAAACAAAAACCTGAAGTCAAAACACACTTCCATATGTACATATTATCTATAAAAGGATACCAAAGACAGGGAAAAAAAGGAAATATTTATTTATTTAAATTTTTTTTAGAGGCAGGTTCTAGCTCTGTCACCCAGGCTGGACTGCAGTGGCACATAGTTCACTGCAGCCTTGAACTGCTGGGCTCAAGGGATCTTCCTGCCTCAGCCTCCTGAGTGGCTAGGATTACAGGCATGCACCAGTACTCTCAGCTAAGCTTTTATTTTTAGTAGAGACGGGGGTCTCACTATGTGGCCCAAGCTGGTCTTGAACTCCTGGGCTCAAGTGATCCTCATGCCTCAGCCTCCTAAAGTGCTGGGATTACAGGTGTGAGCTACCACACCTGGCCAGGAATTCTTGGTCTAGGAGAAAGCTGTTGGTTAAAAGGACACATAGAAGGAAGTACATTCTCTCCTCTCTCTCTCTCTCTCTTTTTTTTTTCGAAACAGGATCTCTCTCTATTGCCCAGGCTGGAATGCAGTGGTGCCACCACAGCTCGCTGCAGCCTCAACCTCCCAGGCTCAAGTGATCTTACCATCTCAGCATCCTAAGTAACTGGGATTACAGGTGCACGTCACATACCCAGCTAATTTTTAAAATGTGTTTGTAGAGATGGGGTCTTGTATGTTGCCAGGGCTGATCTCAAACTCCTGGGCTCAAGTGATGTTCCTGCCTCGGCCTCCCAAAGTGCTGGGATTATAGGTGTAAGCCACTGCACCAGGCCCACATCAGTCTTGACCAGAGATAAAGGCCCCCAGATTTTAGTGGGCAAACGTCCTCGGCAGACCTGTTTGGTTTGGTGCATAAAGTGGTCCCCTCCTTCTCGGAGTTGCCATGGCTGCACAAAAGGGAGGGAACACTTCAGAAACTTTCCAAGTGCAAACAATGGGTGGTAAACAGTGGTCTGTCATCTCCTGGAGCTTTTCAAAAGAGCTATAATGGAAGTATAGCTATTCTGGTCACATTCTAACTTGGGTACAGCAGGATTGTACCCTGGCCTTCAGCTGTTCCTCCAAAGTCTTAATTGCAATGGCATTCTACCCTATGAAATCTTGCCATGTGGTAATACTATCAATGTAGGTCAGAAACTAAGGACACAGAGTTGGGTACACAGGAAATAAACAATAAATAATTAATGACTAATTAAGTGTTGGCCAAGATGGACCTTCATTTCCCAGCTGGATGAAGTGCTGTGTATCTACTATGAATAGTCAGTAAATTGGGCTGAAGGGGCATAAAAACACAGGATTAAGATATGATACCCAAGCCGGGCATGGTGGCTCACCTGTAATCCCAGCACTTTGGGAGGCCAAGGCAGGAGGATCACAAGGTCAGGAGTTCAAGACCAGCCTGGCCAACATAGTGAAATACCGTCTCTACTAAAAATACAAAAAGTCAGCCAGGTGTGGTGGCGGGCACCTGTAATCCCAGCTACCCAGGAGGCTGAGGCAGGAGAATTGCTTGATCCTGGGAGGCAGAGGTTGTGGTGAGCCAAGATCTTGCCACTGTCTGCGCAACAGAGCGAGACTCCGTCTCAAAAAAAAAAAAAAAAAAAAAAAAAAAAAAGATATGATACCCTGCTAATGTAAACCGTTATCTCACAGTGTTTTATTATCACATGTTTACCCAGTCAAAAACTCAAAATGGGCCAGGTGCGGTGGCTCATGCCTGTAATCCCAGGACTTTGGGAGGCTGAGGCAGGCAGATCATCTGAGGTCAGGAGTTCGAGACCAGCCTGGCCAACATGGTGACACTCCATCTCTACTAAAAATACAAAAATTAGCTGGGCATGGTGGCAGTGGCAGGCTCCTGTAATCCCAGCTACTTGGGAGGCTGAGGCAGGAGAATCACTTGAATCTGCAAGGTGGAGGTTGCAGTGAGCCAAGATCATGGCCATTGCACTCCAGCCTGGGTAACAGTGAAACTCCATCTCCAAAAAAAAAAAAAAAAAAAAAAAAAAAAAAAAAAAAAAAAAAAAAAAGCAAACTTATGATGTCATCTTATAATTTATTTCCCTATTAAAACTTATTTTTAAAAGCTTAATTGCAGCTTTTTGTTACTTTCTAGACTCTGCAATTATTGGTAAACATGATAAATATAAGAAAATAACAAACTATTTTACATAGATGGCTATTTGAGAGTCTCATTTCTGATTAGTTTAGTTCAACTCTAACCAAAATGATTCGAGTCCTGCTGCAATAGTAGACTTCATCTAGTATATCTGCATTATTTATCATACTAGGAGGAGGAGAAGGGACAGATTTTTATAAAAAGGGATACGAATCAGTATGAGGTTTTAACAGATGGGGTCTTGGCTGAGAGCCACAGCAGCCTCTTCAGGTCCAGTGCTGAAAATCATTCAGCTGAAAGACCCAGGGACATTTGTTTAACAAGTCACTTAGGGAATCAGCATCTTGCTAAATGTAATCTACCCGGTCTGAACCAAAATGATGGCTACACATCTGCTCAGAGTAGTCAGCAGTGAGCACAATAAGCTGCAGCCACAGAGCAATATTCAATACTATTGCTGCAGGTAATGCAATACTACTACTACTATGTATTCCTCCCTCCTGAGCAACTGAATAGAGATAGTTTGGCATTTGGGAAGGTATTTCAAGTTGACCATGAGAAGCAAACACTGTATACACACAGTTCAGATCACTGGAGACATGGGAGAAAGGGAGGAAGAAGGCACAGTAGCTGTCTGCAATAGTTTAGCGTTCATGGTTCACCTATCCCTGGGTCCCTGATATTGTGCAAATCTGCCTTACAAGCCCATAGTGTGATGAAGCTTTTTGTTCCAGTCTAAGTGCAGAGGGGAGTGGAAGTTGTCTCTGAAGTTAGTTCTGGGACAGAAATATCTCTCGACACTATTCCAAGTCTTATAACACACAGTTCAACAGTAGGAAGGCCCAGGCAGAAGAAATAATAAAGCTTTAAAACGAAAGCTAAATCCAGATCCAGAGAACTCAAATAATTAGATTCAATCCATAAAGTGGGGAAATGATCTATGTCTGATGGCTATCAATGAGGTCCAAGATCTTAACTGTGCTTTCCTTCTCAAAATAATCCTCTCATCAGTATACAGATTTACATAATGTAAACACCTAAGGAAAACCATCAACAACCTACCCCCATCCCAGCTCCCACTCAAAAACAAACAAAACAAACCTGGGACTTTGTAAGAAATATGAAGAAAATACAAATCCTCCAGTTGTAACTCCTGTCACTCAAATTATTTTCAAAAAGTTGCCACACATAAAGTATGGAAACTATGGTCAGAAGTTGAATCTCTTACCCTTCCCTGTGAAGAACTATTTCTTTTTCTGATTTTTAAAATTAAGGAATAACGTTCATACAACAAAACTTACCCTTTTTAGTGTTGTGATGGTTAATTTTATTATCAACTTAACTGGATTAAGGGATACCCAGATAGCTGGTAAATCATTATTTCTGAGTGTATTGACAGGGTATTTCCAGGAGACAGATTAGCATTTGAATCTATACTGAGTAAAGAAGATCCACCCTCACCAACAGAAGCAGCCATCATCTAGTCTGTTGAAAGCCCACCTGAATAGAACAAAAGGCAGAGGAAGGGCAAATTCTGTTTTTCTCTTCTTGAGCTGGGACATCCATCTTCTCTTGCCCTTAGACATCAGACATCAGGAGCTCCTGGTCCTCCAGTTTTTGGACTCTAGGACTTACACCAGCACCACCCAAGTTCTCAGTCCTTCAACCTTTAACTGGAAGCCTACAGCATCAGCTCCCTGCTTCTACAGCTTGCAGACAGCATATTGTGAAATGACTTGGCCTCCATAATCATGTGAGCTAATTCCCATAGTATATTTCCTCTTGTATAACTATGTATATTTTATTGGTCTGTTTTCTGAAGAACCCAGATACAAGTATACAGTTCTGCAAGTTTTGAAAAATGCATACATCTAGATAATCACCACCATAGTCAAGACACAGAATAGTTTCATCACCTCAAAAGCTCCCCTGTGCCCATTTGTAGTCAACCTCTCCTTCCAACCCCAGCCTCTCAAAACAACTGACCTATACCCTGTCCCTATAGTTTTGCCATTTCCAGAATGTCATGTAAATGGAATCATACAGCATGTAATCTTTTGGATCTGGATAGTTTCATATTGCATAATGCAACTGAATTAATCCATGTTGTTGCATGTATCAGTAGTTTATTCATTTTTACTGTAGAATAGTATTTCATTATATAGATGTACCGTAGTTTGTTTATCTGTTCCTCCGTTGAGAGACTTTTGGGTTGTCTACAGTTTTGACAATGTATAAATAAAGCCACTATAAACATTTGTCCAAGTTTTATTTCATTTGGGTAAAGATCTAGGAGTGGATTGCTGGAAGATCTACTTTGGAAATATCTGCCTGACTCTATTTACGCTATTTCTATTTAGCAGATAGGCAATTTCTCAAGGGAACAGCTGAGTTATTTTCTGTGATGCTTCTCTTTCTGGTCCATCAATATCATTTCTCTGCCCTCCTGGGTACAGGAAACACCTCCGAATCAGTATCACTTACAAACTTCATTAATACAGTTTACTTTCAGCCCTAGTTCATTAATAAAAATGCTAAATATGCCTGACTTCCTCATCAGCACCCTGCAGCATCCTAGGAAATAACAATCTTTCCCAACCACCCCAACCCCCACACTGGCATTAAGTTTTACAATCGTTTTGCAGTTCATTTTGCATCAACAGCTTCTCCTCTATGTTCTTAATTAATAAATTTTCAGTTGAGCCAAGAATCTCCAGTATATTATGGGTTTTTGTTTGCTTGTTTGTTTTTTAGACAGAGTCTTACTCTGTGGCCCAGGCTGGAGTGCAGTGGTGCGATCTCGGCTCACTGCAACCTGCACCTCCTGGCTTCAGGCGATTCTCCTGTTTCAGCCTCCCAAGTAGCTGGGGCTACAGGTGTACACCACCACATCCGGTTGATTTTTGTATTTTTAGTAGAGACGGGGTTTCTCCATGTTGGCCAGGCTGGTCTCGAACCCCTGACCTCAAGTGATCTGCTGCCCTCGGCCTCCCAAAGTGCTGGGATTACAGGCGTAAGCACTGCACCTGGCCATCCAGTATATTATTTTTAGTAACTATAGGAAAACCAAAAAGAGCTTTCCCCAAAAAGTACATTCATAGTGTACTTTTTGCCTATCATGGATATAGAATATACTTAGAAAATTGGAAGTGTTATTCCCTAACATCAGCCTGTAAGCAAGTTTCGACTTTGATACCCCTAAAACAGATAGTATCCCATCCTAAAAACAGTCTTTCAAATACATGCTGTATTAATTAAACTAGAGAACAGAAAAAAAATCAGCATAATTAACACACAAAGCAACAGTATGGTCTAATTAATCACCATGAAGAGCAATCGAATAAAATACTATGCATTTTTATGGAGCAATTTAATCTGGCAAGTAATTAATCACAGAAACACTAAGCAAAACAAATGGATTTCCCTTTAAGGGAGTCACATTTATCATTTGTAATGTATCCCAAACTCTAATTTGTTATCCCAACTCAAAATTGTCCAGGAGACAATGAATTGTCAGGCTTAGTAGAACAATGGTTTCTGATGAAAAAGAATGTTCAGCTTTTCAAATCAAGTTATAGTCCTGCAGCACTCAAAAAGCTCAGGTTTGTGGGGCAGAGGTATGCAGCACTAGGCATGGAAGGCTTAACCTAAAACTAAATCTAGGTTGGTTTAGTCAAATCTATAGATAATTGATAAATGACTTGTGAAAACACTTAGTATTAAGAGTAACAATTACAGATCACAGATATTACCAAAACCCCAAAGGGAGGACCCTCAGCAGAAGAAAACAGAGCTTTTGGTCTTCAGAACAAGCAAAAAGCGGGAGGGGGCATATCAATGCAGTGAGATTTAACTCAAAGAAATTCCTTTGTTCCCTCCTTCCCTCCCTTCCCTCCCTCCCTTCCTTTCTTTTTGTCTTAAACAATGACCCATTTTCCTTGAGCCCCCAACAGCCTCACCAGCTTGAAGAACACCAACAGGCTGATGTTTTGAATGGTCATTCAAAGGCCGAGTGACACACATTAGCCAAGGCTATCTTCATATCTCCTTCTTCCCAGCTCCCTCTCTGCTTGGCTATATTCGAGACTAGATGAACAGCCCTTTCTCTGCCAAGGAAGCTCACAGCACTTTATAAACCTTTCCCTTAACAGTCCCATCTCTCGCTGACTTTATTTCTCTCTGTGCTGTTCTTAGAGGGCTTTGCTTCTCTTCTTCGCATACCCCTGCAGGCTGAAGCACCTGGCAAAGTTCCAGGCTTCTGGTGGCTGCGGCACAGTGGTTTGTTCTTTACTGACCTGCTTGACCTCCAATGCTGGATCCTATAAAACATTCAATACTTACACTGTACCGGGAGAGTTGTGCTTTTCACACTCCACCTTGTCTCTGCTCACAATTTAAGAAATGCTGTTGCAGATATCCTATTTATCCCAGAGCATTTTCTTCTAGATTTTAACCCTTACCTTTTTCCTTCAAACCTTTTACTCTAGTATTTCTGGGCTGTACCGCTGGCTTGACCTAGATTCTTATCCTCTACCTGGCCCCTCAGTCAATTTCTCTTTTGGAGAGTCTGCCTGGCATTTTGTTCAGTATTTCTCTGAGCTTCTGCCTCTGAATTGCCTTTGTTGGCTCCCTCCATCAGCCCAACAACTGAAGTACCATTACTCCCAGCTCATCCTAGATCAGGCTCAACCAATATCCTAAATCCTCACTTCTCTAAGAGAGAGGAACTCTATGTTTGTTTATCTATTTTCAAGAAAGAGTCAATGTGTTATTAAGTGAGACATGGATGCTGCCTGCCTTCAAAGAGCTCACAGCCTAGTCAAGAAGATAACAGATAAGTAGATAGTTGCTGTAGTGTGGCCAGGCCTGGCTCTAAGGATGAGGTGATGCTCAAAATGCACTATTTCAGGGTAAGTTGACAAGTTGGGAAAGGACATTCTAGGCAGGGAGGAATGGTATATCCAAAAGGCCTGGACTATAAAACAGTTTGTCCAGAGAATTCTAAATGTCTCTGGTTTGTCCAGAGAGCTCTAGGTGGTCTGGCATAGCTGCAGTGAGGTGACAGATAAGGGCAGAGATTCTAGAAATAAGATGAAGAATGGCAATGTAGGCTACACTACTACAGAGCTTAAACGTTTTTCTGTGGTGATGAGGGGGGCCAGTGAGCCGACAAGCACAGGAAGAAAACAAGACAGAGAAAGAGGCAGTCAAGATGATAGGTGAGATCAGAGACTATGAGAATCCAAGTGAAAAAGAAATATGAACAATAAACAAACTGTGGTACAGTAATGCAATAATAAAATACTGCTCCGCAATAAAAAGGAACTAACTACTAGATACTTGCACAAGCAATGCTCAGAGCAGTATCATTCACAGTAGCCAAAAGGTAGAAGCAACTCACGTATCACCAACAGATAACTGGATAAACAAAATGTGGTATATACATACAATGGAACATTATTCAGCCTTGAAAAGGAAGGAAATTCTGACACACGCCAGAACATGGATGAACCCTGAGGATATTATGCTAAGTAAAATAAGCCAGTCACAAAAATATAAATACAGTATGATTCCACTATAAGGTATCTAAAATAGTTAAATTTATAGAGACTCAAAGTAGAATGGTGGCTGGCAGGGGCTGGGGAAGGGGAAAATGGGGAGTTGTTTAATCAGTACAATTTCAGTTTTGCAAGACGAAAAAGTTCTAGAGATCTGTTGCACAACGATGTCAATATACTTAACACTACCGAACTTAAAAATCGTTAGGATGGCAAATTTTATATTTCTTACCATAATTTAAAATCTTAAAACATTTTTAAAAAGGATTGAACTACTGATATATACCACCAAGTAGATGAATCTCAAAAACCTGATAATGAGTGAAAGAAGTCAGACACAAAAGAGGGCACACTATATGATTCTGTTCATATGTAGTTCTAGAACAGGTACAACTAATTTATGGTGACAGAAGTCAGGAGAGGGCATAGTTCTGGGGAAAGGGACTACTGACTGGAAAAGAAGGGTCGTGAAGGAACTTCCTAGGGTGAACTTTCTAGTATTCTATGTCTTGATCTGGATGGTGATTTACATAGGTGGTATACATATATAAAAATCTGTTTAGAATACCACTATTGGGTATTTATCCAAAGGAAAATGAATCACTATATCAAAGAGATACCTGCACTCTTATGTTTACTGCAGCTATTCATAATAGCAAAGATATGGAATCAACCTAAGTGTCTACAAACGGACAAATGGATAAAGAAAATGTGGTATATACACATGATGGAGTACTATTTGGCCATAAAAAGGAATGAAATCAAGTCATTTGCAACAACACAGATGGAAAAGGAGGTCATTATGTTAAGTGAAATAAGCCAGGCACAGAAAGACAAATTTCGCATGTTCTCACTCATACGTAGGAGCTGAAAAGTTCATCTCATGAAGGTACAGAGTAGAATGACACCAGAGGCTGGCTGGGAAGGCAGGGGTACAGATAGAGTGGATAAGGAGAGGTTGGTTAATGGATATAACATACAGTAAGATAGAAGGAATACCTTCTAATGTTCAATAGTAGAGTAGGGTGAATATAGTTATCAACAATGTATTATATATTTTTAAATAGCTAGAAGAGAGGACTTAAACTGTTCCCAAAACAGAAATGATAAATACTTGAGGTGATGATGGACAGCCAAGATACCCTGACTTGATCATTATACAGTCTATGCATGTAACCAAATATCACATGTATGCTAAAAATATGTATAAATATTATATATCAGTTTTAAAAAGGTGTTCAGTTACACACCTTCTAAGATTTTTAATATTTTACCACATATCAGTATCTCAATTAAAAAGAAATAAAAATTGAGTTTCAGTGAGTTGGTAACATTCTATTCCTTTTTCGTTTTCTGAGACAGTGTCTTACTCTGTCACCCAGGCTGGAGTGCAGTGGCACAATCATACCTCATTGCAGCCTCGATCTCCTGGGCTCAAGTAATCTTCCCACCTCGGCCTTCAGAGTAGCTGGGACTATTACAGGTGCATACCACTACACCCAGCTAATCTTTAAAAAGTTATTTTTAGTAGAAACAAGGTCTTGCTATGTTGCCCAGGCTGGTCTGAAACTCCTGAGTTCAAGTGATCCTCTTGCCTTGGCCTCCCAAAGTGCGGGGGTTACAAGTGTAATATAGCCACCATGCCCAACCCCTTCTATTTCTTAAGGTGAGTGGTTCATCTATGTTCATTCTATGTCAAGTTTTATTACATATGTTCATTAATAGAATTTATCAAATAGTCCATTTTTTTGCATAAGTAGGAAATTAGTTCAGATTAATTGGGCAAAAAGAACAGATTTTAATCCATCCTTATCTGAATCCCATCTAGTAAATTATCCCACAAGAAAGAAGAAGTACATTCAAAACTGGTCAGAAATGAGATCTAACTACAGATGGCTACTCCTGCTGCCTTTTCAGATGTGTCACCAAGATGAATGCGTATGAGGGGAGACCAATGGGAACCAACTGTCTTTGGAGCTTCCTTGAGATTGAGAATTTCCATCATATGAAAATAGTGTCTAATGAGAGAAAAATTAATGTCCTTCAGTACACTGGGTAGTGAAAATGCATTAGTACATTCCATGTTTGACATCCCACTCACATGTTAGTGGTTTTAAAAGAAATTATATAGAAACCAATTAGAACAAAAACTCTCATTAAACCTTACAACAGGAGCCCACTTTGCTAGAACATGCACAATATCTGGACTCCAGAGAGAAATGTATAATTGAGGTAAAATTAATCAAAACCTACATAAAAAGAATAGCAAGAGACAGTTTAAGAAGAAAATCTTTTCCTCAGTGTTAGAAATTCCTGAAATCTGATCACTGAGTGCATAATTCTGCTTATTATTATCTTCCACTATGTAACACTATATTTATAATTATGCTGATAGCAGAGTAAAATGACAGTAAAATGCAGACACAATTCATTTAACAATTAATCTACTGGAGCTAAAAAATCTTACCATGTCATTAATTGCCTGCTTAAAATGCTGCCTCAGTTTCAGTTTCAGATTATCACACCTTCTTTAAGAATGCAGAGAAATGCATGCACTAGCAAGGCTTGTTTAGGGAAGAACTTGCAAGCAGCAGTGAGTTGCACACTTTTCCCTCCCTAAGACCCCAACTCAGAAGAGCCTGTTTTGTGACCCCCAAGCTTACTATTAATTAAAGGAGAAAACAGTGAAGAGCATCTTCTTTCTCAGTAAAGCTCTCTCACCTACTCTCACTCCAAAAATATATTTTTTTACTGCCCTTTACCTGTTATGTTCTAATTTCTCAACAAAAGAACTAATGCTTGCTACAATCTTATTTTTTTAAAAATTATCCAACTGGTGAATCCCTCCACGGGGGTTTTGGGAGAGTAGGAGGCTACAGGAAGATTTAAACCACCCTATGAAGGTTGTCATCCCTGATTTTTCCATAAAAGAGTCTTATTTTTCTAGTCTAGCCCTGATGATTCCCCCAACCACAGATTTTTTCGCAAATTCATTCTTCATAAAGAGCTTTGCAGTTGATTCTTAAGGAATTTTTTCAGTCTTCAAGGCCATTTCATATAACAGCAGGCCAAAGCCCAGAAAGGGGAGAGATTAGTCCCAAATTATCCACCAAATCAGTAGGAGAGTCAGGAATAGATCAACGCATCTGGATAAAGATTTAGAAGGCGTATTTATCAAATGTGCTGATGACACAAAGTTGCAAAAGATAACCAATACACAGAATGACGTAATCAGGATTTGAAAAATACCCTGAGAAGCTAGAATGATGGGCTAAAACCAACAAAATACATTTAACAAAAATAAAGTGTTGCATATAGGTTAGTTTAAAAAAAAAAAGTGAACTGTAGATGTTTAGAGGGGAGATTCACCAAAATAACAATAGTAGCTCTCTTGAAAGGTGAGATTTTAGATCGTTTTATTTTACTTTGGTCTTTGTGCTTTTCTGCATTGCCTTTTTTTTTTTTTTTTTTTTTGAGACAGAGTCTCGCTCTGTCGCCCAGGCTGGAGTGCAGTGGCGAGATCTCAACTCACTGCAAGCTCTGCCTCCCAGATTCATGCCATTCTCCTGCCTCAGCCTTCCAAGTAGCTGGGACTACAGGCGCGCACCACCATGCCTGGCTAATTTTTTTTTTTTTGTATTTTTAGTAGAGACGGGTTTCACTGTGTTAGCCAGGATGGTCTCGATCTCCTGACCTTGTGATCTGCCTGCCTCGGCCTCCCAAAGTGCTGGGATTACAGGCGTGAGTCACCATGCCCAGCCTGCTTACTTTTTTTTTTTTTTTTTTAATAATAAGCAAGTAGCATTAAAATAAAATAAAATAAAATACAGCAGGGCGCAGCGACTCATGCCTGTAATCCCAACACTTTGGAAGGCCAAGGTGGGAGGATCACCTAAGGTCAGGAGTTCAAGACCATCATGGCCAACATGGTGAAACCCCACCTCTACTAAAAATACAAAAATTAGCTGGGTATGGTGGCACGGACATGTAGTCCCAGCTACTTGGGAGGCTGAGGTGGGAGGATTGCTCGAACCTGGGAGGCAGAGGTTGCAGTGAGCCGAGATCATGCCACGGAACTCCAGCCTGGCAACAGAGTGAGACTCCATCTCGAAAAACAAAACAAAACAAAATAATAATAATAAATACAATAAAAAGCAGCACCACACAAACCAAAACAAAATACCACTATCAACTGAACAAGTAGAGGATGGGAGAGAACTAGCTTGAAGGCAGGTCACTTTAAGCAGATTTGAAGGTTTAGTGAGATTCAAGTTTGCTATGAACCAACAATGTGATTCAGCTGCTGAATAACATAATGCAATTGGAGGTTGTAAATAAAATATGTCCATATCATGCATATAAATAGTCTCCTTGTAATCTGAGCTACATATCTAGATCCAGTTCTAGATGTCATTCAATGCAGGAAACATTCACTGAATGCATAATTTGGTGTAAGGCACACCCTAACACCATATTTTAGGAGATAAATTAAGAAGTTAGAATATATCCAAAGGACAATCACAGTGTGTCAGAGATTTTGAAACCATAGCATATGAAGAATAACTGAGAGAGAAAGAATGTTCAGCAGTAGTACACATGTTAGTCCTTTGAAGAAGTTAACATCTAGAAGACAGGGAAAAATTTTTTAGTGTTGTAACTAAAGGTAGAAATGGAATCAACAGGTTCAGCTTATAAAGAGAAAGACTGCAATGTATGAGATACTCATCATTTAAAAGAATGACTGGGCTGGGGGCCGTGGCTCAACCTGTAATCCCAGCACTTTGGAAGGTCAAGGTGGGCGGATCACCTGAGGACAGGAGTTTGGGACCAGCCTGGTCAACATGGTGAAACCCTGTCTCTACTAAAAATGCAAAAAATTAGCTGGGCATGGTGGCAGGTGCCTGTAATCCCAGCTACTCAGGGAGGCTGAGGCAAGAGAATCACCTGAACTCAGGAGGCGGAGGTTGCAGTGAACCGAGATCGTGCTACTGCATTCCAGCCTGGGCAACAGAGCAAGACTCCATCTCAAAAAAAAAAAGAATGAATGGTCTGGAACCTAAAGTATTAAGCACTATTTCTCTAAGTGTTCAAACAGAAGCTGAATATATCTCCAAAAAATGAGATTTATGCTTTGGGAAGGAGACTGACATAGAGGGCCTCTTACGTTCTTTCAGTGTTTAAGGTTCTGTGATCCAGGGACTACTAATGTGCAGGGGCAAGGCCCAATAGAAAAGACGAACTCTTACCTTAGCCATTCTGATATAAACCTGATAATTTTTTTTTATTATTTTATTTTATTTTTTGAAGATAAGGTCTCACTCTGTCACCCAGGTTGGAGTACAGTGGTGTGAGCATAGCTCACTGCAGCCTCAAACTCCTGGGCTCAAGTGATCCTCCTGCCTCAGCCTCCAGAATAGCTGGGACTACAGGCAGGTGCCACCATGCCCAGCTAATTATTTTTTATTTTTTGTATGTTGTCCAGGCTAAACTCCTGGCCTCAAGTGATCCTCCTGCCTCAGTCTCCCAAAGCGCTGGGATTACAAGTGTGAACCACCACATGCAGCCAAACATGCGAATTTAGAGTGACTGAACATCTGAGTTATATGACCAGAGCTCTACTCTAACTTTTGGGAAAGATATGTGGAGAGGGAAAAATAAGGGATAAGATGAAAAACTGCACATGGTTTTAAAATAATTTATTTTTTAAGTACCCTAGATATAGAATAGAAAAGAGAAAGGAATTAGGGACCTAAACTATGCCTATTTATACACTTTGTGGCTAGACCTTATAAAAGTTATAATTAGTAGCCAGATTTTATAATTCAATGGCTACATTTCCTAGGAAGAGTTCCTTTGGGAAAAAAAATTAACCCTTTCTCAGGCGAAAACAAATGTTTTTTTTCCTACCTTGGGATTAATAATAATTAGGGAGTAGCACAACCCTAAAGGATCAGGGATAGTTATGCCAGCCAAAGCAGCCCATCTCCAGAGAGCCAGAGGCTCGGGAGAGCTGGCTGGGAAAGAGCAAATGCCCAGGAATGATAGGATTTGGATTGATGTATAGACTCTAGCCCCCTCTCATCCCTACGACCCCATTATAGAATGAGTCCACTGGAAATACCTTTCTTCTACACTGCCTCTCATTCACTCTCCCCCTCTCAATCTTTCTCTTCCCATAATTTTGATGCTTACCTAAAGAAATTGGAAATAGCATATGGTAGGTCCTGCTAATTAAAAGTTTAGCAGAATAAAGGACATACGTCAGATGACTCATTTTAGACACCCATAAAAAGTTAAAGCTAAGATTAAAAATTAAAGTTAATTTACCATACTATAAAATTATAGGCAGGAGATCCAATCAATTACTAATGGCACAAGTGCAAACCCAAGGCCTTTGCTGTATAAATACATATTTACAGAAATAATAAAGTGAGACTGTGGACCTAAAGAGAAAGGAGAGAATGTGTTCTCCTGCCATCAGGGGGCCACTTACTTACCTACCTGGGACCAAGAGCTATAATATTCTGGAGCAAACTGCCAATCATCCATTTCTTCTCCAATGTTCTTGGCAATTTCATCTGTAACTGTCTGCTCAGAACACAGCCCTTTAAATTTACCTCAAGGTCCATACTCTGAGCTACCACTAGACATCAGGAAGCAGCTACTCCATTATCACTGTCTTAGTCACACAGGCAGTCCTTCCCAGCCACCTCCAAAAGGCTCAAGTAAGTATTTGGCATAATTCATTAAGAAGGAGGATGAACACTAAGTTTCAGCCTATAATCCCAGCACTTTGGGAGGCTGAGGCAGGAGGACTGCTTGAGCCCAGGAGTTCAAGACCAACCTGGCTGGGCAACATAGTGAGACCCTGTCACTATAAAAAGAAAAAGAAAATGAAAAGCTGGATATAGTGGCTCATGCCTGTAATTCCAGCACTTTGGAAGGTCAAGGCAGGTGGGTCACTTGAGGTCAGGAGTTCAAGACCAACCTGGTCAACATGGTGAAACCCCATCTCTACCAATAATACAAAAAATTAGCTGGATGTGGTGGCACATCCCTGTAACCTCAGCTACTCGGGAGACTGAGGCATGAGAATCGCTTGGGCCTGGGAGGCAGAGGTCGCAGTGAGCCAAGATCACGTCACTGTACTCCAGCCTGGGCAACAGAGCAAGACTGTCTCAAAAATAAAATAAAATAAGAAAGAAAGAGAAAATGTCCATGTAGTTAACCAATAAAAAGGAATGTTTAACTATTTGCCAAAACAATATTTAAAGTAAGGTCACCAGATACATACAAGATCTCTCCCAACTAACTCACAAATATAATGAAAGGTTCTTATAAGGTTCCTCAGGTTGGCTGTTCACATTCTTTTAAAATCTGAGACTTTACACAGGGTGAGGCCCCATATCTACAAGGCTTCAACTGTTACTCTCAGAGAATGTACCTGGAACCACTAAAGAGATCTTTTTCATAGTCTGGTAGCTTCATTCAGGACAGAGGGCTGAGTTCAAACTGACTCCTTTTCTCCCAGGAGCAATATGCTAGAAATAGTTCCTAATTTGAGCCAATAAAAACAGGCCACAATTGGCAGGCCCTACCTTAGTGGGAGAAAATTAGATACAAAAGACAGGGCACAAGCCAGGCACAGTGGCACATGCTTATAGTCCCAGCTACTCAGAAGGCTAAGGTGGGAGGATCACTTGAGCCCCAGAGTTTGAGGCTGCAATGAGCTATGATTATGCCACTGCACTCCAGCCCGGGCAACAGAGAGAGGCCTTGTCTCTAAAAGTAAAACAAACAAACAAAAAATACAATACAATAAAATATTTTGTTGTTGTTGTTTTTTATTTTTGTTTTTGTTTGAGACAGAGTTTTTTCACTCTTGTTGCCCAGGCTGGAACGCAATGGTGCGATCTCGGCTCACTGTAACCTCCATCTCCCAGGTTCAAGCCATTCTCCTGCTTCAGCCTCCCAAGTAGCTGGGATTACAGGCACTCACCACCATGCCCGGCTAATTTTTGTATTTTTAGTAGAGATGGAGTTTCATCATGTTGGCCAGGCTGGTCTTGAACTCCTGACCTCAGGTGATTCACCAGCCTCAGCCTCCCAAAGTGCTGGGATTACAGGCATGAGCCACCACATCTGGCCAATAAAATAAATTTTTAAAAAGACAGAGCACAGTATAAGAATGTCTTCTACAAACCATAAATGAACTCGACTCTAGTCCTAAAGACTCTAGACATAAAGGAACACACCTAACAACTCCTTTGTTTTTGACACATATCAAAGTACTGTGTCCTTTCAAAATTGTATACCCCCAAAACAATTCTTCCCCTATTATTCCTGTTACTTTTGTACCTGTACTTTGCCATAAAGCTCAATATGCAGACCTTAAGAGCCCATGAGCACTGACTGCTCACATTTTGAGTACAGGAAAAGAAATAGTTGTGGGCTATTAGCTCACCAAGGAATAGAGCAGGATCTAAAATGCTGTGTTTAACACCTACATGTGAGAAAATCTCCCACAAAGAAATGTATGTATCTAAAATCTAAATACAGACTTTTTCCCCCACTATCATCTAGTCCTTGCTCTAGAAATGATAAAGTGGACAAAATTAGAGTCCTGTTTCTAGTGGGTCCTCACTTTCTCAGGAAAGAGTGTCCTCTACAAATAAAGTTTATTGAAGTGGGTGTTGTGTGTGTGTGTTATTTAGAGTTGCATAAGAGTAACATTTCTATATTTCACTGGAATTAATTTAGTATAAATCTGAAGCTAATTCTGATAAATTAAGATATGCATACTAAGCCCTAGAGCAAGCACTAAGGAAATAACTCAAAAAACAGCGAGAAAAATCATTAAAGCAATAAAAATGCTTTTTAGAAAATATTCACTTAATGCAAAGAAAGCAATAAAGAAGGATCTGAGGAACAAAAATTGAGATAGCAATACTTCTTTGGTCTGCAGATATTGCATTTGGACATAAAACATATGCTGAATATCCTTATCCAAAATGCTTGGGACCAGAAGAGTTTTAGGTTTCAGATTTTTTTTTTTTTAATTTTGGATATTTGCATTATACTTACCAGCTGAGCATCCCTAACCCAGAAATCTGAAACACAAATTGTTCCAATGAGCATTTCCCTTAAGCATCATGCTGGTGCTCAAAAAGTTTCAGATTTTAGAGCATTTCAGATTTCAGATTTTCAGATTTGAGATGCTCATCCTGTACTAGCAAACTGAATCCTGCAAAATATAAAAATTATACACCATGACCAAGTAGGATTTATCCCAGGAATGCAAGGTTTAACATCTGAAAATCAATTAACGTAGTATTTATTTATTATTACATATTTTTTTGAGACGAAGTCTCGCTCTGTCGCCCAGGCTAGAGCGCATTGGCGCAATCTCAGCTCACCACAAGCTCTGCCTCCTGGGTTTACACCATTCTCCTGCCTCAGCCTCCCGAGTAGCTGGGACTATGGGCGCCTGCCACCACGCCCAACTAATTTTTTGTCTTTTAGTAGAGACGGGGTTTCACCATGTTAGCCAGGATGGTCTCAATCTCCTGACCTTGTGATCCACCCACCTCGGCCGTAGTACGTTTTATCAACAGAATAAGAAATAGAAACCACACAATGGTCTCAATAGAAGCAGAAAAAGCATTTGACAAAATCCAACACCCTTTGATGATAAAAACACCCAACAAACTAAGAACAGAAAGGACTTTCTTCAATCTGATAGAGTATCTACAAAAAAAGTTCACAGCTAAATGTTTTAATAAATTAAAATACAAGAACAAAAACTTATTAGGTTGGTGCAAAAGTAATTGCGGTTTTGCCATTACTTTTGCACCAACCTATAAAACCACCTATAATCCTGCCAACCAAAGATAAGAACATGTTGGTTAATAGGTATATGTGCATTCATTTTGGGGGCATTCTTTTACCAAAATGATATAGCCAAGGTTGCATGGTCAAACATCTCCTCAAAGGACTGAAAGTGATAGAAAACACAAACTCTCCCCACCCAAACTATTTTCCCATCAATGATGCAAAGGCAAAGGTTGACAGCCGAAGTTCCAGTATTGCCCCTGATGTCAGCTTGTAAATAAATATTATTTTGTATCTCTGGTCCCTACTAAGTCCACATGACTACGGAAAAAGGACTGAACAAAGCTGGGTATGGAAGGGGTTGATAAGGTTCCCAGACTTGCATGATCAGGACAACAATTTTTTAAAGACAATAATAATAAACATGTATATAGCACTGAATATGTGCCAGGCAGTATTCTACATGCTTTATATATACTGTCATTTAATAATCTCAATGATGATATAGGTTCATTGTTATCCTCACTTTATAGCTGAGAAAACTCAAGGAAAGAATGGTTAAATAACTTGTCCAAAGTAATGGTACAGCAGGGACTCAAACTCAGACAACCTGACTCTAGAGTCCCTACTCTTAACCACTACATTATGCTATCCCTTAAACAGAAGAGGGATGAGCAAACCTAAAAAACAAAAAGGAATGGAAATATGTAGGAAAAAAACAGGAGAGGCTCCATTTCTATCCCTTATCAGTTAAGTTCCAAATTCAGCCTGATTACAAGTTAAGAAATTTGAGCTGTGGTTATCTCAGAAAAGCAGTGGGGGTCAGGTGCGATGGTTCATGCCTGTAATCCCAACACTTTGGGAGGCCGAGGCTCACACCTGAGGGTCAGTAGTTCAAGACCAGCCTGGCCAACATGGTGAAACCCTGTCTCTACTAAAAACAAAAAAGAATTAGGCGGGTGTGGTGGTGGGCACTGACAATCCCGGCTACTCGGGAGACTGAGGCAGAAGAATCACTTGAACCCAAGAGGTGGAGGTTGCAGTGAGCCGAGACTGCACCATTGCACTCCAGCCTGGGCAACAAGAACAAAAGTCTGTCCAAAAAAAAAAAGCAGTGGGCATTAGGGAAACTGGATATCCATGTGCCCAAAAATGAAGTTGGATGCTTACTTTATATCATATATAAAAAGTCACTCAAAATGGATCAAAGGAAGCTGCATGTAGTGGTGTATACCTGTAGTCCTTGCTACTAGGGAGGCTCAGGCAGGAGGATCAATTGAGCCCAGGAGTTCAAGATGAGCCTGGGCAATGTGGCAAGACCCTACCTCAAAAAACAAAAAAGGATCAAGGACCTAAATGTAAGGGCTAAAAGAACATAAAACTCTTAGAAGAAAACATGGGAGAAAACCTGATGACACTGGATTTGGCAATGACTTCTTGGATGTGATAACAAAAACATAAGCAACAAGCAAAAAAACAGCTAAGTTAAATTTCATCAAAATTAAAAACTTATGCATCGAAGAATACCATCAATGAAATGAAAAGCAACCCATGGAATGGGAGAAAATATCTGCACATTATATATCTGATAATGAATTAATATCTAGAATATATAAAGAACTCCTAAAACTCAACAACAAAAAATCAAAAATTCCATTAAAAAATGAGCAGAAGACTTCAATAGACATTTCTCCAAAGAAGATATACAAATGGCCAATAAGTATATAAAAAGATGCTCAACATCACCAGTCATTTAAAAAAATGAAATTAAAATCACTATGAGGACACCACTTCACACCCATTGGGATGGCTAGTAACCAAAAAACGGAAAACAGGAGAGAGGCAGAACAAAAAACAAAAACAGAAACAGAAAACAAATGTTGGGAAGAAACTGAAGAAATTGGAAAGTAACATGGTGCAGCCACTTTGAGTGGCAGTTACTCAAAATGTTATACAAAGAATTACCATATGATTCAGCAATAACACTTCTGGGTACATACCCAAAAGAAATGAAAGCAGAGTCTCAAAGAGATTTACATACACTCATGTTCACACCAGCATTAGTCACAATAGCTAAAAGGTGAAAGCAACCCAAGTGTCTGTTACCATGAAATGGAGAAACAAAATGTGGCATATTGATACAATGCAATATTATTCATCCTTAAAAAGGACATTCTGCTACATGCTACAACATGGATGAACCTTGAGAATATTATATTAGGCAAAATAATCCAGTCACGAAGGACAAACATTTTGTAATTCCTCTTATATAAAGTTCCTAAAATAGTCAAATTCATAGAAACAGAAAACAGAATGATAATAGCCAGAGGCTGGGAGGAGGGAACAGGGAGTTTATATTTAATGAGTACAAAGTTTCAGTTGAAGAAAAAGAAGTAGCCCTGGAGATGGATGTTGGTGATGGTTGTGCAACAATGTTAATGTACTTACCACTAAACTGTACACTTCAAAATCGTTAAAATGGGCCGGGCGCGGTGGCTCACGCCTGTAATCCCAGCACTTTGGGAGGCTGAGGTGGGGGGATTACGAAGTCAGGAGACCGAGACCATCCTGGCTAACATGGTGAAACCCCGTCTCTACTAAAAATACAAAAAATTAGCCGGGCGTGGTGGCGGGCGCCTGTAGAGTCCCAGCTACATGGGAGGCTGAGGCAGGAGAATGGTGTGAACCTGGGAGGCGGAGCTTGCAGTGAGCTGAGACTGCACCACTGCACTCCAGCCTGGGCAACAGAGCGAGACTCCATCTCAATTTTTAAAAAATCGTTAAAATGGTAAATTTTATGTTATGTGTATTTTTATCACAAGTAAAAAAAAAAAAAATAGGGCAAATGTAGAAAAAGACTCTAAGAAAATTTCAGGATAAGTTTAGGAGGGGGTTTAGATGCTAAAGTCACACTCATCTAAAACACAGCAGCCCCCAGCTAAAAATCTTAATATTTAATTACGAATGTCTGAATCTCCTAAACTAAGACTTTTTTTTTTTTCTTTCTCCTTCGCCCAGGCTAGAGTACAGTGGCTCGATCTCGGCTCACTGCAAGCTCCACCTCCCGGGTTCATGACATTCTCCTGCCTTAGCCTCCCGAGTAGCTGGGACTACAGGCACCCACCACCACGCCCGGCTAATTTTTTGTATTTTTAGTAGAGATAGGGTTTCACCGTGTTAGCCAGGATGGTCTCGATCTCCTGACCTTAGGATCCACTCCCCTCGGCCTCCCAAAGTGCTGGGATTACAGGCGTGAGCCACTGCGCCTGGCCACGACTTCTTTACTGCACTGCAGTTCCTCAAGTCCACCTATGACCTATTGTAAAACTTCATTTTGCAGCATAAACCAAACTAGGGTAAAACAGATGATTAACCACATGGGATTCAGTGTTTGGTTTTTCAATTCTAGCTGTAGTCTTAAAAGATTAGGGAACAGTGACCATTAGAATGATACGTAATGCTCCCAGTCATTGGGTAAACAATATTATACCAGCTTCATTTTGGTGCTTTGTTTTAATCTGTATAATGCTTTTCATTTTCTCTAATGGGAGATCAGCAGGGTCTGATTAACAGACAAAAAAAAAAAGGTCATTATTGATAAATTCTAACTCAGTGGAGATAATCTGAGCTTACTTGCCACCTCAGAGCAGACAACTGCAGAATAGATTATGTTCATGTACTCCCTGCTATTCAAGAGTCAACAGCCCAATGGCTCTGCTTCTATCATTAATCAATTTAGTCCACATTTACTTTTCACTAGACTAAGTAGTATCCTTCAGCTGAAGTGCCTGGGCATGAAACTGCTTCTCTCTCATTGGTATCCACTTTGTTAAGTGAACTACAGCAATGTGGCAAAGATTTTAGCCCAAACAGGTGAGTGGGCAAAGGAAGTTGGGGAGATTTTGGCTGGATGAGACTTCACATTCCTTCCTAACCCTAACTTTGCTATAGACAGTGATTACTGCTTGAAGGCTTATTTCCTGTGACATTCAGAATACTGCACACAGCCTATTCCAAAGGATGTTATACTCAATAACCCCATTATCTCAGAGACTGCTGAAAGCTATTCTTGTTCCTTAGCCTCCCCAGCAGTGTACACTTAACCATGTGTGTGTGTCTGTGCACGCGCACATGTGTGCACCCATGTATGAGGGTAAGAGTGTTTTTTAGGGTGAAAGAAAACAGCTACATAAGCAAGAAAGAAGGGTGGGTGAGGGGACCACTTTGGCACTGGAACAAAAAGACCATGAAGTGAACAGGAAGACAGGAAGCAAACTCCCTAGGTGAACAATTAAGAGATTTAAAAGAAATACACTAAATTCTCATTCCAAACCCCAGGCTTGTCACTAATTATAACAGTATCTGAAAAGTCATTCTTGAAGAAATACTGAACTTCAGCTTAAGGCATTCCAAATTAAGAAAAAAGTTAATACATTAACCATAGTTAAAACCTATCCACCTTAAGAAAATTACAGATCAGGAGAATCACCTACTTGCAGTGTGATTCAGTTACTATTTCTTTCTGTGAGCAATCAGAGAATAGGATTTTGAACTTGGTCCTAATAAAATGCTCATTAAGTGTAAAGCATTAAAATTTTAATTTGAAGAGATTCATTAAGGGCCTCAAATTACTTACCCTGAAAGTTGTTTGGTTAGATGAAGGTCATACTTTAGTCTCTTTCGACTAATAAGGTTAATAGCAGACATCTTCCTAAAGTACAAGACTTCACTGGGATTGCCTGCCAAGTGTTGGCAGGAAATATTTAGCATGTAAGTCTTCAGGCAAAAAGTTCCCAAATTTTGGGATAAGTTTAGGAGGGGTTTTAGATACTAAAGTCACACTCATCTAAAACACAGCAGCCCCCAACTAAAAATCTTACAATTCAATTACAATGTCTGAATCTCCTAAACCAAGACTCCGTTACTGTGCTGCAGTTCACCAAGCAGCCCTGCACTGGCCCCTCAAAGTACTCCTTTGTGAATCATTAGATCTGTGGAAGCAGCTGAAGCAACAATTACACCAACAAGTGGAATCTCAAAGGTGGAGCCACATATATATATACACATATATATGTGTGTGTGTGTGTATATATATATAGCAAAGCAATGACACAGCTCTCCTATAGAGAGGAAAACATACAGGGTCCTGTTTGTGTTCCAATAAAAACAGCAGTTTCTAAGCAGCTGCATTTTAAGAATCTCACTGAAGGATCAAACGGGAAGAGGGAGGCAAATTGTTTAAACACAAATAACTTTGACAGTTAAAGAACTAGCATGACTAGGCCATGAAAGACAAGTGAAAAGCAAAAAGACTGACACTTGAGCAAATTTAGGCTCCGAGTGTGTCGAAGTACTTTTAACTTTCACTGTCACAATCTAAACTAAGTATTCTTAGAACAGAAAGGTCTACAGCCTTCCTGCTGCCTTTCACCTGCTGGGGAGACACAACATTATGGTAGTCATTAGATGCACTGCATTCCAGATCTCAAAGACATAATTTGGAGATATCGTCAACTGGCAAACTAGTCTGGAAGGCCTCACAGCTGTTAGGTGTCTGAAGACTTCACATGCAACCCAAGCCCTTCTTATGGTTATTAAAGAACATACTACAGAAGAGGTGGCTAAGAGTTTGTTCACTCTGCCTTAAAAATCCTTTTGAGATGTGGGATCAGCACAAATATCTTTTATAAACAGCAGAAGCAAATGCTGCACAACATCAGAATTTTACTGCTAAGCATTTATATCTCTATCCTTGATCATCAACTTGGTGTTAAATACCCCACAGTATTCCAGGATAACCACAGGTCAGATTTCCTGACACAGGTTCTTGTTTTCTAAACCGCAGAAAGTAGTGTCACGGGTATCTAACACAAGCTATTAGCAAAAAGGCAAAGGAGCCTAAGGCAGCACTCATTACCATTGGTTCACTGGAGTACACACTTCCAAGTCATACTATTTTTTGCTCTCTGCTAAGAGAATACTGACTGAAAAAAGAAAACTCCCTGGACTGCCCTCATTCAAACATCAAGTTCTCCCTACCAAGGAAAGCAAAACATCTCTCAAGGTTAAGGTAATATCTTAACTTTTATAGAAAAGAAAAATGGGCCAGGTGCGGTGGCTCATGCCTGTAATCCTAGCACTTTGGGAGGCCGACGTGGGTGGATCACAAGGTCAGGAGTTTGAGACCAGCCTGGCCAACAAGGTAAAACCCCATCTCTACTAAAAATACAAAAATTAGCCGGGCATGGTGGTGCGTGCCTGTAATCCCAGCTACTCAGGAGGCTAAGGCAGGAGAATCACTTGAATCTAAGAAGCAGAGATTGTAGTGAGCAGAGATCATGCCACTGCACTCTAGCCTGGGCAACAGAGTGAGACTCCATCTCAAAAAAAAAAAAAAAAAAAAAACTACGGCAATTTCTCAAAAAATTAAATATAGAATTATCATATGACACAGCAAATCCTCTTCTGAGGATATGTCCCCAAAAAGTGAAAGTGGGGTCTCAAACAGATACTTGTATACCCATGTCCATAGCAGCATTATTTATAATAACCAAAAAGTAGAAGCAACTCAAGTGTCCATCAAGCAATGAATGGATAAGCAAAATGTGGTATATACAGACAGAGGAATATTATTCACCCTAAAAAGGAAGGGAATTCTGACACATGCTACAACAGGAATGAACCTTGAAGACACAAGTGAAATAACCAGTATTTTATAGTTCACCAGGAGCTTTCATATGCATTACGTCATATAATTCTCACAACCGCTACCTGGTGAAATAGTTGCTATCACCATCAGTTCCACTTTACAGATGGTGGATAGAGGTCCACAGAAGCTAAGTAACTTGCTCATGGTCACACAGTAAGTGGTAGAGACAAAAGAAAAAAATACAGTTTTTCCAACTCAAATTTCCATATTCCTTTCAATACATCATGGTGAGTTTTCTGTTTACCCCTCCATGTTAGTGTTCAATGCAGCTTTACAGAAGGAGGTATTATGGTTTGCAAGAAAGAGCAGCCCTGAACTTGGACTTAGAAGACCTAGGATTAGGCTGGGCATGGTGGCTCAGCCTAATTACGCCTGTAATCCCAGCACTTTGGGAGGCCAAGGCAGGTGGATCATTTGAGCTCAGGAGTTTGAGATCGGCCTGGGCAACATGGTGAAACCCCATCTCTACAAAAAAATACAAAAATTAGCTAGGTGTGGTGGCACGTGCCTATAGTCCCAGTTACTTGGGAGGCTGAGGTGGGAAGATTGCTTGAGTCTGGGAAGCGGAGGCTGCAGTGAGCAGAAATCACGCCATTGCACTCCAGCCTGAGTGACACAGTCAGACCCTGTCTCAAAAAAAAAGGAAGAAAGATGGGGAAGGGGAAGGGGAAGAATAGGAAGGGGAGGAAGAGGAAGGGGAAGAAGAGGAGGAAGGGAAAGAAGAGGAGGAAGGGGAAGAAGAGGAGGAAGGGGAAGAAGAGGAGGAAGAGGAAGAGGAAGAAGGAGGAGGAGGAGGAGGAGGACCTATTATTAATTCTCAGCTTTGCCAAGGAACAAATATGGGGACTTCCACAATATACAACATCTTTAAGACTCAGTTTCTTCACTGGGAAAAAGTATATTTTTAAAAGTATATAATACACCCTATAAAGTTTGAAGATTAAAGAAGGTAATGTAAGAAAGAGCAGCACAAAGTCTGGCATTTAATAAGTGAGAATAGATGTCAGAAAAAAAAACGGTAAACTTTTGCAGGCTTAGTACCACCTGTATTTTTCCCTGATCTGGCCTTACTGTGGTGACATTCAATCACTTCTTTCCAATAATCTCTTCAAAAAATTGATTTGTTTGTTTTGAGACAGGGCCTCACTCTGTTACCCAGGCTGCAGAGCAGTGGCATGATCTGGGGCTCACTGCAGCCTCAACCTGACCTCCTGGGCTCAAATGATCCTCCCACCTCAGGCTCCTCAGCAGCTGGGACTACAGGCATGTGCCACCATGCCCAGCTAATCTTTGTTTATTTTGTTTTTTAGAGACAGGGTCTCACTATGTTGGCCAGGCTGGTCTTGAACTCCTGGAATCAAGTGATCCTCCCACCTCTGCCTCCCAAAGGTCTAGGATTACAGGCATAAGCCACTGAGCCTGTCCATGACTGGATCTTTTTGCTACTTTAGATGTATAGTGAGTCAGATTATTAGCAATAGTAAAAATGATGTGATTATTGCAGCAAGTTAATCAGAGAAATTTAAGGAATGAAAACGAAGGTATAGGCCTGACAGTCATACAAAGAGAAGAAAGAGGTTACATGGTAACAAGGCTCAGCCCAGTCCTTTCTTAGCTGTTGGAAAAAGGAGAGGTCAAAAGCTTAAATTAGCTGCTTGATGGCCCTTGGGAAGAACAGGGACAGCAGCCAAGCCAGAAACCACCAAAAGGAAAAGCAACAAAGTAGAAGATAAGGCAAGTATAAAGGAATGTGATCAAGGAAACAGGCCCCACAGGAAAAGGAGCTGCCTGGAAGGCCTACATAAATACATGAATAAGTCAACACAACATAAATTATACCCATATGCACTTCATACCCTAGCCCAGAACCTGGTGCTTCATTCAAACACCCACATTTGTCATGCTGCCCTTGGGTCATAAAGGGATATTTGGGAGAAGGCAGTTTGTAATTTCTGATTCTTATAGAAAATTGCATTTATCATAAGGCCTCATCACAGTATCTGGATTATTTGCTAGATGCGGATATGCATTTATTTGTGAGATTTATAAAATTGTGTTTGACGCAAAATGACTCTGGGGACAGGTAAGGCAGATCAACCTTCACTGCAATCTTGTTAGCACATCTCACCCCATGCTCCCTCATCCCAGTCCTCCTAACACACACATTTCACACTTCTCCTTTTATGCCCAGATGTGCCAAACATGGTAGTAAATCACTGCAGGGACAGGACATTTTACATTTAAATAAAAAGAAAGAAAAGATATAGGAAAAAAAATCAGAGACCAGCTATGTCACACATTAGAATCTATACCAAGTTGTAAATGTGCGTTACTATTACTAGGAATGTCTGGCAAGTCTTACATCTGGAGCTAAATCAAGTTCCCCATCTGTTGGATTTGCCTTTTACTCAATGTTAATTTTTCAATTGTTTATAAGAACAATGTAATAACTGTTGAGAAAACAAAAAATCATAGGCACAAAGGGAGCAAGGAACAGAAGAAAAGTCGAATTTAGGTTTCCCAATGGTGAAAGCACTTTCTCCTCTCCATTTACCAACAGCTCACACCAGCGCATGGGTGGTGCCTCCTCAAGACCCTGACCAACTCCATGCCTAACACAACTTTATCCAATACATATGGCACTCTGTAATTGCCTTGCTGTTTCACAAGCAACCTAAAATGACTCAGCCCCATGGACTCCATTTGCCTCTGTTTACCATAAATAGGAACAGTCACGTAAAGTAAAAGGTCAACATTGTGGATCTCCATGAATCATTCACTGAAGGCATGGAGAAAAGCGGAAAATCTTTGGAGAAAAGCTTTCAGATGACCTATACACAGAACACTCTGGCAACTAGCATGCCTGAAAAGGGCTTGTAACCATCTCTCAGTAAAAAAATTCACAGAACAGCCAGCACTTTGAGCTGTTTCAATATGATAAAATAAAATCCTCGTGTACTCCTGCTTTTCCTGATCAAGTACGACAATTTTTCTTCCACTCCTACAGACATCAAGGCTTAAAATAGTAGTAGTGTTTAACACACTCTACTTAGAAAGGTACAGTAAACTTAAGGAAGAGCCAAGGAACTCTGCAAGAGATACTTCTCATTCCTTACCTGATATTAACCAATGCATGGGTCACCTTGCTAGCTGCTTCCTTCCACTGGCCTGCATTGGTAGAAAGCCTCAGGACTGCAAAGAAGGAAAGAACACAGATCTGTCAAATCCCCGGCATAAAACACAAACATGAGGAATGAAGACACATCCTCAGAATAGCACTCTCAGAATAACCAAACAAAGCCTATGCCAATCTTCTGTTAAAAACATCCTCAGCTTAGATAAAAATACAAGGGCTTATAGAATTCTCTCAACTATTTTCACTCGAGTTTTTTCTCTAACTTCTTTTCACTTTCTATCAAAATACTCTACTCCTTCTCTGCCTTAAGTTTTCCCTCCCCTCTGCTAACAGGGTTCTATAACTTAATTTTTGCATGCATTTACAATCTACACTGGGGTGGTGATGTGAGGGTAACCTGGTTGCCATATTTATCATTTCCCTAATAGTGGGGGGGCTGATTTAGTGGAACTGGCTGGCTTAGTTGATGTCCCTTCCTGCTCTATGTATATGTATAAACTCCTTAACATATAAACTCAGTCAAACAGGACACATTCACATACAGGATGGTCATGTGTCAATCAAGGATTAACCTTTTTTTTCTTTTTAAATTATACTTTAAGTTCTAGGGTACATGTGCACAATGTGCAGGTTTGTTACATATGTATATATGTGCCATGTTGGTGTGCTGCACCAATTAACTTGCCATTTATGTTAAGTATATCTCTTAATGTTGTCCTTCCCTACTCCCCCCACCCCACGACAGGCCCTGGTGTGTGATGTTCCCCACGCTGTCTCCAGGTGTTCTTATTTTTCAATTCCCACCTATGAGTGAGAACAAATTAACCTTTTTTTGCTCCTCTGACTTAACTGTGTGACCTACAAAATGAATCTACAAGAATGTTCTTCCCTTGTGTGACCAAATTCTCTCCCTTTTCCAAACTCACACACAGAGGAAAGATAATAGAAATACAGACCTGAATATATCCTCTATCAGCTATGATCTTCAGAGTCACACATTAAAGTACTTATGCCATTTTAGAAAAGAGACAAAACAGCACAAGTGCTCCTTGAAAGAGCAAGCACATGGTAGGCACTCTAAGTGTATGTTTTAATGAATGCTAATTAATAAGAGCTAAATATATGGAGACTTTACTATGCGCCAGGCACTGGACCAAGTTAGGGTATATGTAATGTAGCATACAGATGAGGAAAACCAAGACTGAGAGGAGACAAGTACAGTAACTGATTGCAGTCATTCACACAAGTTGTAAGTAATGGAGCTGGAATTTAAACCTGGAGGAAACGACTCAAGAGCCTACGTTTACGTAGAGAAGAACAAGATCTCTGAAGCCAATGGTCAGGGTCCAAGTCCAGCCCCTGCCACCTACTAGAGAATAACAGCAATACCTATATGAAAGAATTGTTATATATAAAGTTCTTAGATTAGTGCCTGCCACATAGTAAATAAATTTTAGCTATTATTAATTTCAATAGACTACCTCCCAAATGAATGAATGAATGTACTGTATCTGAGACTTTCCCAAAAGAAAAAAAGTATGGCCTCACTAACATTAAGAAATGTGTGACCAATCTGTATATGACCTTCATAGCTGAGTACCATCACTATGTACGCCTGACCCAAGATTCTCAAGAGCTATAGCAGCAGCTCAATCAGAAGGGAGCGCCTGTGGCTGTAATAGGGGAAAGAAAGCTCATCTGGCTGCTCTACATCTGTTTCAGCAATGTCTCATGTTTATAAATTCATGCAATTTTATGAAAAAGAAGATAAGACAGAAGGCTTAATAAAACACATCAACAGTGCTGCTTTTTTAATTTATAAGATTTAGTGCAAGGGAATTTGGTATAGTTCCAAGTTAGAGCTCTACAGTCTGAACTCAGGTTTCACTGAGTGCATGTGTGAATTTATTCATGTCATGAACAAAATTGTTTCAGGAAGCCATACATGTATTGTTCAACTCAATTGTGAAATTTATTTAGATGCATTGGTTTTTCACCAGATCCCCCACAAAATCACAAGTTCTCTGATGGTAGAACCTAGACGTTTATGAAATGGAGCTGAATTTTACCTCCTCACATTTTCACAGAGGTAGTAAACTCTGTCCACAGATTACTTCTCTGTAATACCCTGTCAGCTCTGTTCCTTACTGAACAGGCACCCAGATGACCTCATCACTGCATTTCCTTTGGAAATGCCATTGGTGTTTACATTCTTTTTTGAGCTACCAAATTGAAACACAAAATTATTTCAAAATTCCCTAAAAGTCTCAAACTAAAGCAATCATTTATGTAGTAAATTATGGTACACAAAAATAATATGCAACCATTTAAAAAGAGACATGAAAACTACAAAAAATACAAATTGTACTTTAAAAAACACAAGCTAGAAGGATATCATGATTACAACTCTGTAGAACTATGTATGCATGTGGGTTAATATACAACAATGAAAACAGCAGTAGTACTAGAACCAAGGAATTATAAGATTTTAAATATTTTCTATGCTTTTCTTTAGTATTGGTGATTGTCTTTGATTTTAAAAATAATAAAAGACAGATTAAAACACAACGTCATTTATGGTTCTGGGTACCTTCTGTGGAGGTCCTTCCCATACAGTGGACTTCACTGCAGCCAAACAGGAAGATTAAGTGTGTGCCTTTACCAAAAATGTCTTAGTGAGCCGGGCGCAGTGGCTCACGCCTGTAATCCCAGCACTTTGAGAGACTGAAGTGGGTGGATCACTTGAGGTCAGGCATTCAAGACCAGCCTAGCCAACATGGTGAAACCCCATCTCAACTAAAAATACCAAAAAAAAAAAAAAAATTAGCTGGGTGTCGTGGCATGTGCCTGTAGTCCCAGCTACTCAGGAGGCTGAGGCAGGAGAATTGCTTTAACCCTGGAGGCTGGAGGCAGAGGTTGCAGTGAGCCAAGATTGCACCACTGCACTCCAGCCTAGGCAACAGAGCAAGACTCCATCTCAAAAAAAAAAAAAAAAAAAAAAATCTTTCCTCTTCTAGCCAAGATGCAGTAATAAGACATAACTTACCCTCCTACTTTAAACAACAGAAACCTGGACAAAACATATGAAACAGTGGTTGTCAGACATTGGAAAACAAGCAATATAGAATTGTGATCCCCCAAAAGGAAGAAAACAAAGAAGGTGTACCCTGCAGGGCTGGGAAGAAGAATCTAAACAGAAGCCAGAAATCTTGCAAAGTTGAAGATACAGAGATCAGCATTTGGAGAGGCCAAGACATCTAGAGGATGTGGGGCAGAAAGCTGGCAAGGAGGGAGTTTGACAGACAGCTCTGGAGATCCCTTGTATTTCTTGAAGACACTGATCTATGCGTACAGAAGAAGAAACTACCCAAGGCTGAGGGCGAAGAATCACTGGAAAGGAGAAGAAACTGAGGAGCTCATGACACGCTCCACAATGAAAATAACTTGTGGCCGGGCGCGGTGGCTCAAGCCTGTAATCCCAGCACTTTGGGAGGCCGAGACGGGCGGATCACGAGGTCAGGAGATCGAGACCATCCTGGCTAATACAGTGAAACCCCGTCTCTACTAAAAAATACAAAAAACTAGCCGGGCGTGGTGGTGGGCGCCTATAGTCCCAGCTACTCGGGAGGCTGAGGCGGAAGAATGGCGTAAACCCGGGAGGCGGAGCTTGCAGCGAGCTGAGATCCAGCCACTGCACTCCAGCCTGGGCAACAGAGCGAGACTCTGTCTTAAAAAAAAAAAAAAAAAAAAAAAAGAAAAGAAAGAAAATAACTTGTGTTTCCACCAGCAAGAGTGGAAAGACCTAGTAACACATGGAGTATCAGGCAGGTTCTGTAAATGGGTACTGCATTTGTAATGGGACAAACTAGCCTACATTCAAGGTTGCTCTTGATCTACCCTCAACCCTTAAAAGCAAAACCTGAAAAGATCCAACTGATTCCACATAACATAATCACATTCCAGAAAAAAGTACAATCTTACATAAAAGAAACATAACAAAATCCAGCATCCACATCATAAAAATCACAATTCTAAATTCTAATGACAAAAATAACCAGGCATGCAAAGAAATAAAAACATATGAACCATAAGAAACAAAAAAAATATGAAGCATAAGCACAGGGAAAATCAGTCAGTAGAAACAGACCTAGACATGAAGAAAGACAATGGAAGGAGAAGACAAGGACATTAAAACAGCTATTAGAAATATGTTTCATATATTCAGGAAGACTGAGAAAATCTGAAAATGATGAGCAAAGAAATGGAAATATTAAAAAAGAAACCCATGGCTAAGTACAGTGGCTAATGCCTATAATCTCAGCACTTTGGAAGGCTAAGGCAGAAGGATTGCTTGAGCCTATATATATATAAAATACATACGTATTATATATTATATAATATATATAATATATGGTGTGTGTGTATGTATATGTGTGTGTATATATATATAGAGAGAGAGAGAGTCCAAACTGAGAAGAGCAGGGACAAAACATATTTGAAGAAATCATAGCCAAAACATTTCCACATTTGATGAAAACTAGAAATTTACAGATTCAAGAAGTTCTAAGAACCCCAAGCAAAATAAACATAAAGAAAACCATGCCAAGGCAGTTGATAATCATATTGTTGAAAATCAATGATAAAGAGAAAATATTAAAAGCATTCAGAGGCTAGGCATGGTAGCTCATGCTTGTAATCCCAGTACTTTGGGAGGCCAAGGTGGGTGGATCACCTGAGGTCAGGAGTTCAAGACCAGCCTGGCCAACATGGTGAAACCTTGTCTCTACTAAAAATACAAAAATTAGCTGGGCATGGTGGTGCACGCCTGTAATCTCAGCTACTCGGGAGGCTGAGGCACAAGAATCGCTTGAACCCAGGAGGAAGAGATTGCAATGAGCCCAGATGGCACCACTGCACTCCAGTCTGGGGGACAGAGTGAGACTCCATCTCAAAAAGAAAAAACATTCAGAGAAAAACAAAGATATTATGCACAGAGAAACAAAGATGAAAACAACAGACCTCTTACTAGCAACTATGTAAGCCAGAAAACAAAGAAATGAGATTTTTAAAATAATGAAAGAAAAATTTTATATTAAACAAAAATATGGCGGAGTAAGCCCACTAAAGCCTTATCTCCTGCTGATTACAGCTAAAAACTCTAGACAAAACATGAAAAGTAATTATCTGAGGGCTCTGAAAATTAAACAAAAGCAGACAGATTATAGAGGGAAGTCAAAACTTGGAGAAACACTCACAAGAGGCTCAGTTTCCAGGTTTTATTTTTCCTATTTTCTCTTACAGCTTTGCCCCAAGAGTCAGCCAGTTCCAGAGCTGCATAGTGGAACTGTATGGATGGCTAAAACTCTAAAGCAAGCCTCATCTTTCTGGAGAAAGAAATTGAGAGCCCAGGCGCAGTACCTCATGCCTGCCATCCCAACACTTTGGGAGGCCAAGGAGGGTGGATTACTTGAGTCCAAGAGTTCAAGACCAGCCTGGGCAACATGCCGAAACCCTGTCTCTACAAAAAATACAAAAATTAGGCCAGGCGCAGAGGCTCACGCTTGTAATCCCAGCACTTTGGGAGGCTGAGGCAGCTGGATCACCTAAGGTCAGGAGTTCGAGACCGGCCTGACCAACATGGTAAAACCCCATCTCTACTAAAAATACAAAACTTAACCAGGCATGGTGGTGCATGCCTGTAATCCCAGCTACTCTGGAGGCGAGGCACAAGAATCACTTGAACGTGGGAGGCAGAGGTTGCAGTGAGCCGAGATCGTGCCTGGGTGACACTCCAGCCTGGGTGACAGAACAAGACTCTGTCTCAAAAGAGAAAAAAAAAAATCCAGAAGATTATAACCAGTCTCTGAGTGTATACAACATAACATTAAAAATGTCCAGGAGGAGGCCAGGCTTGTGGCTCACGCCTGTAATCCCAGCATTTTGAGAGGCCAAGGCAGGTAGATCACCCGAGGTCAGGAATTCGAGACAAGCCTGGCCAACATGGCAAAACCCCATCTCTACTAAAATACAAAAAATTAGCCAGGCATGGTGGCGGGCACTTGTAATCTCAGCTACTGGGGAGGATAAGGCTGGAGAATCTCTTGAACCCAGGAGGCAGAGGTTGCAGTGAGCCACTGCACTCGAGCCTGGGCGACAGAGTAAGACTCTGTCTCAAAAAAAAAAAAAAAAAAAACTGTCCAGGAGGTAATCCAAAATTACTCATAAAGAACCAGAATATACAATAAAACAGAAAAATGTGACCAATTCCCAAAAGAAAAGGCAAAAAACAGATATCTGAGATGGCACAGATGTTAAAATTATCAAGGACTTTAAAGCAGTTATCATAACTATGCTCCATGAAGAAAAGGTAAACATACTTGAAACGAATGGAAAGACAGAAGTTCAGCAAAGAAATGGAAGCCATAACAAAGAACTAATTAAAATATTTAGAAGTAAAGCTGGGCACAGTGGCTAATGCCTTGTAATCCCAGCACTTTGGAAGGCTCAGGTATGAGGATCACTTGAGCCCAGGAGTTTGAGGCTACAGTGAGCCAAGAGTACACCACTGCACTCCAGCCAGGGTGACAAATATTTAGAAGTAAAACATGTACTATGTGAAATAAAGAATTCACTGAATGGGCTTAAAAGCAGAATAGACTGACAAAGGAGTCAGTGAATATAAAGAATAATAGAAATAATTAAATATGAAGAATAGAGACAAATGGGGGAGGGGAGGGGCAGGGCCTTAGAAACATATCGGACAATATCGAAAAGTCTAATCTTTGTGATACTATAGTCTCAGAAAAGGAGGAGACAGAAATTGGGGCAGAGCAAGATGGCCGAATAGGAACAGCTCCAGTCTCCAACTCCCAGCGCGAGCGACACAGAAGACCGGCGATTTCTGCATTTTCAACTGAGGTACTGGGTTCATCTCACTGGGGAGTGCCAGACGATCGGTGCTGGTCAGCTGCTGCAGCCCGACCAGCGAGAGCTGAAGCAGGGCGAGGCATTGCCTCACCTGGAAAGCGTAAGGGGGAAGGGAATCCCTTTTCCTAGCCAGGGGGAACTGAGACACACAACACCTGGAAAATCGGGTAACTCCCACCCCAATACTGCGCTTTAAGCAGACAGGCACACCAGGAGATCATATCCCACACCTGGCCGGGAGTGTCCCACACCCACGGAGCCTCCCTCATTGCTAGCACAGCAGTCTGTGATCTACCGGCAAGGCAGCAGCGAGGCTGGGGGAGGGGCGCCCGCCATTGCTGAGGCTTAAGTAGGTAAACAAAGCTGCTGGGAAGCTCGAACTGGGTGGAGCTCACAGCAGCTCAAGGAAACCTGCCTGTCTCTGTAGACTCCACCTCTGGGGACAGGGCACAGTAAATAATAACAAACGCAGCAGCTCTGCAGACGCAAACGACTCTGTCTGACAGCTTTGAAGAGAGCAGTGGATCTCCCAACACGGAGGTTGAGATCTGAGAAGGGACAGACTCCCTGCTCAAGTGGGTCCCTGACCCCTGAGTAGCCTAACTGGGAGACATCCCCCACTAGAGGCAGTCTGACACCCCACACCTCACAGGGTGGAGTACACCCCTGAGAGGAAGATTCCAAAGCAAGAATCAGACAGGTACACTCGCTGTTCAGAAATATTCTATCTTCTGCAGCCTCTGCTGCTGATACCCAGGCAAACAGGGTCTGGAGTGGACCTCAAGCAATCTCCTACAGCTACAACCTACAGCTGAGGATCCTGACTGTTAGAAGGAAAGCTATCAAACAGGAAGGACACCTACACCAAAACCCCATCAGTATATCACCATCATCAAAGACCAGAGGCAGATAAAACCACAAAGATGGGGAAAAAGCAGGGCAGAAAAGCTGGAAATTCAAAAAATAAGAGCGCATCTCCCCCGGCAAAGGAGCGCAGCTCATCGCCAGCAACGGATCAAAGCTGGACGGAGAATGACTTCGACGAGATGAGAGAAGAAGGCTTCAGTCCATCAAATTTCTCAGAGCTAAAGGAGGAATTACGTACCCAGCGCAAAGAAACTAAAAATCTTGAAAAAAAAGTGGAAGAATTGATGGCTAGAGTAATTAATGCAGAGAAGCTCACAAACGAAATGAAAGAGACGAAAACCATGGCACGAGAAATACGTGACAAATGCACAAGCTTCAGTAACCGTCTCGATCAACTGGAAGAAAGAATGTCAGCGATGGAGGATCAAATGAATGAAATGAAGCGAGAAGAGAAACCAAAAGAAAAAAGAAGAAAAAGAAATGAACAAAGCCTGCAAGAAGTATGGGATTATGTAAAAAGACCAAATCTACGTCTGATTGGGGTGCCTGAAAGTGAGGGGGAAAATGGAACCAAGTTGGAAAACACTCTTCAGGATATCATCCAGGAGAACTTCCCCAACCTAGTAGGGCAGGCCAACATTCAAATCCAGGAAATACAGAGAACGCCACAAAGATACTCCTCGAGAAGAGCAACTCCAAGACACATAATTGCCAGATTCACCAAAGTTGAAATGAAGGAAAAAATCTTAAGGGCAGCCAGAGAGAAAGGTCGGGTTACCCACAAAGGGAAGCCCATCAGACTAACAGCAGATCTCTCGGCAGAAACTCTTCAAGCCAGAAGAGAGTGGGGGCCAATATTCAACATTCTTAAAGAAAAGAATTTTAAACCCAGAATTTTATATCCAGCCAAACTAAGTTTCATAAGTGAAGGAGAAATAAAATCCTTTACAGATAAGCAAATGCTTAGAGATTTTGTCACCACTAGGCCTGCCTTACAAGAGACCCTGAAGGAAGCACTAAACATGGAAAGGAACAACCGGTACCAGCCATTGCAAAAACATGCCAAAATGTAAAGACCATCAAGGCTAGGAAGAAACTGCATCAACTAACGAGCAAAATAACCAGTTAATATCATAATGGCAGGATCAAGTTCACACATAACAATCTTAACCTTAAATGTAAATGGACTAAATGCTCCAATTAAAAGACACAGACTGGCAAACTGGATAAAGAGTCAAGACCCATCAGTCTGCTGTATTCAGGAGACCCATCTCACACACAGAGACATACATAGGCTCAAAATAAAGGGATGGAGGAAGATTTACCAAGCAAATGGAGAACACAAAAAAGCGGGGGTTGCAATACTAGTCTCTGATAAAACAGACTTTAAACCATCAAAGATCAAAAGAGACAAAGAAGGCCATTACATAATGGTAAAGGGATCAATTCAACAGGAAGAGCTAACTATCCTAAATATATATGCACCCAATACAGGAGCACCCAGATTCATAAAGCAAGTCCTTAGAGACTTACAAAGAGACTTAGACTCCCATACAATAATAATGGGAGACTTCAACACTCCACTGTCAACATTAGACAGATCAACGAGACAGAAAGTTAACAAGGATATCCAGGAATTGAACTCATCTCTGCAGCAAGCAGACCTAATAGACATCTATAGAACTCTCCACCCCAAATCAACAGAATATACATTCTTCTCAGCACCACATCGTACTTACTCCAAAATTGACCACGTAATTGGAAGTAAAGCACTCCTCAGCAAATGTACAAGAACAGAAATTATAACAAACTGTCTCTCAGACCACAGTGCAATCAAATTAGAACTCAGGACTAAGAAACTCAATCAAAACCGCTCAACTACATGGAAACTGAACAACCTGCTCCTGAATGACTACTGGGTACATAACGAAATGAAGGCAGAAATAAAGATGTTCTTTGAAACCAATGAGAACAAAGATACAACATACCAGAATCTCTGGGACACATTTAAAGCAGTGTGTAGAGGGAAATTTATAGCACTAAATGCCCACAAGAGAAAGCAGGAAAGATCTAAAATTGACACTCTAACATCGCAATTAAAAGAACTAGAGAAGCAAGAGCAAACACATTCGAAAGCTAGCAGAAGGCAAGAAATAACTAAGATCAGAGCAGAACTGAAGGAGATAGAGACACAAAAAACCCTCCAAAAAATCAATGAATCCAGGAGTTGGTTTTTTGAAAAGATCAACAAAATTGACAGACCACTAGCAAGACTAATAAAGAAGAAAAGAGAGAAGAATCAAATCGACGCAATTAAAAATGATAAAGGGGATATCACCACCGACCCCAGAGAAATACAAACTACCATCAGAGAATACTATAAACACCTCTACGCAAATAAACTGGAAAATCTAGAAGAAATGGATAATTTCCTGGACACTTACACTCTTCCAAGACTAAACCAGGAAGAAGTTGAATCCCTGAATAGACCAATAGTAGGCTCTGAAATTGAGGCAATAATTAATAGCCTACCAACCAAAAAAAGTCCAGGACCAGATGGATTCACAGCTGAATTCTACCAGAGGTACAAGGAGGAGCTGGTACCATTCCTTCTGAAACTATTCCAATCAATAGAAAAAGAGGGAATCCTCCCTAACTCATTTTATGAGGCCAACATCATCCTGATACCAAAGCCTGGCAGAGACACAACAAAAAAAGAGAATTTTAGACCAATATCCCTGATGAACATCGATGCAAAAATCCTCAATAAAATACTGGCAAACCGGATTCAGCAGCACATCAAAAAGCTTATCCACCATGATCAAGTGGGCTTCATCCCTGGGATGCAAGGCTGGTTCAACATTCGCAAATCAATAAACATAATCCAGCATATAAACAGAACCAAAGACAAGAACCACATCATTATCTCAATAGATGCAGAAAAGGCTTTTGACAAAATTCAACAGCCCTTCATGCTAAAAACGCTCAAGAAATTCGGTATTGATGGAACGTACCTCAAAATCATAAGAGCTATTTATGACAAACCCACAGCCAATATCATACTGAATGGGCAAAAACTGGAAAAATTCCCTTTGAAAACTGGCACAAGACAGGGATGCCCTCTCTCACCACTCCTATTCAACATAGTGTTGGAAGTTCTGGCTAGGGCAATCAGGCAAGAGAAAGAAATCAAGGGGATTCAGTTAGGAAAAGAAGAAGTCAAATTGTCCCTGTTTGCAGACGACATGATTGTATATTTAGAAAACCCCATTGTCTCAGCCCAAAATCTCCTTAAGCTGATCAGCAACTTCAGCAAAGTCTCAGGATACAAAATTAATGTGCAAAAATCACAAGCATTCTTATACACCAGTGACAGTCAAACAGAGAGCCAAATCAGGAATGAACTTCCATTCACAATTGCTTCAAAGAGAATAAAATACCTAGGAATCCAACTTACAAGGGATGTAAAGGACCTCTTCAAGGAGAACTACAAACCACTGCTCAGTGAAATCAAAGAGGACACAAACAAATGGAAGAACATACCATGCTCATGGATAGGAAGAATCAATATCGTGAAAATGGCCATACTGCCCAAGGTAATTTATAGATTCAATGCCATCCCCATCAAGCTACCAATGAGCTTCTTCACAGAATTGGAAAAAACTGCCTTAAAGTTCATATGGAACCAAAAAAGAGCCCGCATCTCCAAGACAATCCTAAGTCAAAAGAACAAAGCTGGAGGCATCACGCTACCTGACTTCAAACTATACTACAAGGCTACAGTAACCAAAACAGCATGGTACTGGTACCAAAACAGAGATATAGACCAATGGAACAGAACAGAGTCCTCAGAAATAATACCACACATCTACAGCCATCTGATCTTTGACAAACCTGAGAGAAACAAGAAATGGGGAAAGGATTCCCTATTTAATAAATGGTGCTGGGAAAACTGGCTAGCCATAAGTAGAAAGCTGAAACTGGATCCTTTCCTTACTCCTTATACGAAAATTAATTCAAGATGGATTAGAGACTTAAATGTTAGACCTAATACCATAAAAATCCTAGAGGAAAACCTAGGTAGTACCATTCAGGACATAGGCATGGGCAAAGACTTCATGTCTAAAACACCAAAAGCAACGGCAGCAAAAGCCAAAATTGACAAATGGGATCTCATCAAACTAAAGAGCTTCTGCACAGCAAAAGAAACTACCATCAGAGTGAGCAGGCAACCTACAGAATGGGAGAAAATTTTTGCAATCTACTCATCTGACAAAGGGCTAATATCCAGAACCTACAAAGAACTCAAACAAATTTACAAGAAAAAAACAAACAACCCCATCAAAAAGTGGGCAAAGGATATGAACAGACATTTCTCAAAAGAAGACATTCATACAGCCAACAGACACATGAAAAAATGCTCATCATCACTGGCCATCAGAGAAATGCAAATCAAAACCACAATGAGATACCATCTCACACCAGTTAGAATGGCGATCATTCAAAAGTCAGGAAACAACAGGTGCTGGAGAGGATGTGGAGAAATAGGAACACTTTTACACTGTTGGTGGGAGTGTAAACTAGTTCAACCATTATGGAAAACAGATTGGCGATTCCTCAAGGATCTAGAACTAGATGTACCATATGACCCAGCCATCCCATTACTGGGTATATACCCAAAGGATTATAAATTATGCTGCTATAAGGACACATGCACACGTATGTTTATTGCAGCACTATTCACAATAGCAAAGACTTGGAATCAACCCAAATGTCCATCAGTGACAGATTGGATTAAGAAAATGTGGCACATATACACCATGGAATACTATGCAGCCATAAAAAAGGATGAGTTTGTGTCCTTTGTAGGGACATGGATGCAGCTGGAAACCATCATTCTTAGCAAACTATCACAAGAACAGAAAACCAAACACCGCATGTTCTCACTCGTAGGTGGGAACTGAACAATGAGATCACTTGGACTCAGGAAGGGGAACATCACACACCGGGGCCTATCATGGGGAGCGGGGAGGGGGGAGGGATTGCATTGGGAGTTATACCTGATGTAAATGACGAGTTGATGGGTGCAACACACCAACATGGCACAAGTATACATATGTAGCAAATCTGCACGTTGTGCACATGTACCCTACAACTTGAAGTTTAATAATAATAAATTAATTAAAAAAAAAAAAAAAAAAAGAAAAAAAAGAAATTGGGGCAGAGTTTCTGCCCCCAGTGAAAAAAGAATGGCTAATAACTTTCCAAAATTTGCTGAGAGTCAAGAAGCTCAGCAAACCCCAAATGGGATGAACTCAAAGAAAAATTGTGCATAGACATCTCATAATCACACTGCTGAAAGCCAAAGATAAGGGGAAAAAAAAAAAAAAAAAACCTTTTAAGAAGCTAGAGAAGGCCAGGCGCGGTGGCTCAGGCCTGTAATCCCAGCACTTTGGGAGGCTGAGGCGAGTGGATCACGAGGTCAGGAGTTCAAGACCAGCCTGGTCAAGATGGTGAAACCCCATCTCTACTAAAAATACAAAAATTAGGCCGGGCGCGGTGGCTCATGCCTGTAATCCCAGCACTTTGGGAGGCCGAGGCAGGCAGATCACAAGGTCAGGAGATCGAGACCATCCTGGCTAACATGGTGAAACCCCGTCTCTACTAAAAATACAAAAAATTAGCCGAGCGTGGTGGTGCGTGCCTGTAGTCCCAGCTACTCGGAGGCTGAGGCAGGAGAATGGCGTGAACCTGGGAGGCGGAGCTTGCAGTGAGCCGAGATTGCACCACTGCACTCCAGCCTGGGCTACAAACCGAGACGCCATCTCAAATAAATAAATAAATAAATAAAAATACAAATACAAATACAAAAATTAGCCAGGCGTGGTGGCAGGCACTTGTAATCCCAGCTACTCGGGAGGCTGAGGCAGAGAATAGCTTGAACCCGGGAGGCAGAGGTTGCAGTGAGCCAAGATCAACCCACTGCACTCCAGCCTAGGTAACAGAGCAAGACTCCGTCTCAAAAAAAAAAAAAGCTAGAGAAAAACAACATACTACAAACAATGGAACAATGATTCAAATGACTACAGATTTATTTTCAGAAACCATGGAGGCCAGAAAAAGGAGAAAAATAGCTTCAAAGTACTTAAAGATAAAAATTACCAACTAAAAATTCTATATCCAGCTGGGTGCAGTGGCTCACACCTGTAATCCCAGCTACTGAGGATGTTGAGGCAGGAGGATCACTTGAGCCCAGCAGCTTAAGGCTGCAGTGAGCTATAATCACACCACTGCACCCCAGCTTGAGCAACAGAGCAAGACCCCATCTCTTAAAAACTAAAAAAAAAAAAAAAAAAAAACACCAGGCACAGTGGCTCACACCTGTAATTCCGGCACTTTGGGAGGCCAAGGCAGGCGGATCGCCTGAGGTTGGGAGTTCAAAACCAACCTGACCAACATGGAGAAACCCCATCTCTACTAAAAATACAAAAGTAGCTGGGCATGATGGCGCATGCCAGTAATCCCAACTACTTGGGAGGCTGAGGCAGGAGAATCACTTGAACCCAGGAGGCAGAGGTTGCGATGAGCCGAGATTGTGCCATTGCACTCCAGTCTGGGCAACAAGAGCGAAACTAAAAAATAAATAAATAAATAAATAAATAGACCCTATATAGTAGCAAAGTTTCTACACTTTATTGAAGTGGTACAATGCTAACTTTAAGTAGACTGCAAAAGGTATATACAATGTAATCTTAGAGTAACTGCTAAAAAATACAAATATAGCCAAAAAGCCAACTAATAAATTAAAATGGAATATTTAAATATATTCAAATTATCCAAAAGAAAGCAGAAAAGCAGGTACAGAAGAGCCAGAAAGTGGGGGGAGAGGCAAACAAAATAAGTGGTAGAACTGAAAGAAACTATATTGATTATTGCATTGTAAATATGCATGGATAATATGCCAAATAAGATAGAGATTGTCAGACTGGATAATAAACAAGACCCAACTGTAGGCTGTGTACAAGACAGACACTTCAAATATAAAAATACAGCTAACAGGAAAATATATAAGCCAGCCACAGTGGTATGTGCCTATAGTCCCAGCTACTCAGGAGGCTGAGGCAGAAGGATCAGTTAAGCCCAAGAGTTTGCGGATGTATTGCACTATGATCACATCTGTGAATAGCCACTGTACTCAAGCTATATAGCAAGAACTCACTTCTAAAAAGAAAAAAAATTAAGGTATGCATGCAGATACTAACAATTTAAAAAGCCAGAGTGGCTGTATTCAAGTCAGACAAAGCAGAATTCAGAACAAGGAATACTACCAGGGTGAAGGAGGATATTATATAATGATAAAAGAGTCAATTTGCCAAGATATAATAATCCTAAATGTGTATCTGTCTAACAGCAGAGCTACAAAACACATGAACCAAAAAGTGAAAAGAACCAAAACGGAAAACAGACAAACTCACAATTATAGCTGAATGTTTCAACAATCTTCTCTGTCCCAGAAAAATTTGTGAAAACAGAGAACAATATCATCATACAACTCAACCAAACTGAAACTTACAGAACTCTCTACCCACCAAGAACGAAATACAAGTGCATGTGGAATGGACCATTTACCAAGATACACCATAGTCTGGGCCATAAAACATGTCTCAATAAATTTCAAAGTATTGAAATAATACAAACAATATTCTTGGGCCAAAACAAAACTAAACTAGAAATTACTAACAGAAAAATATCTGGAAAATCCCTGAGTATCTGAAAATTAAGCAACACATTTCTAAAAACTTCAAAAGTCAAAGAAGAAATTCAAGGGAAATGAGAAAATACATTGAACTTGAAAGACAATAAAAATATAATAAAAAAATTTATGAGCTGCAGCTAAAGCAGTACCTAAAGGGAAATGTATAGTACAAAATACTTATATTAGAAAAAAAGAAAAGTCTCATATCAATGAACTATGCTTGCACCCTAAAAAACTAGCAAAAAACGGGCAAATTAAACTCAAAGCAAGCAATAAGAAGAAAATAAAGAGCATAAATCAATAAAACATAAAAATGACAGAGAAAAAATCCAATAAAACCAAAAGCTGGTTCTCTGAGGAGGGGAAATCAATATACTTGATAAATATCTATCCAAACTGACGAAGAAAAAAAAAAGAAAAAATACAAATTACCAATAGAGGGAATGAAAGAGGGAAGCTGAGTACAGACCCTACAGACATTAAAAGTGAATGTTACAAACAACTGTATGCCCCATAAAAGTGACAACATAATAAAACAAACTTCTTCAAAGACACAGACTCCCAAAGGTCACTGCTAAATAGATAACTTAAATAGTCCTGTACCTATTAAATAAATTGAACTTATGGTTTAAAATCTTCCAAGAAAGTAAACTCCAGATGCAGTGGCATCACTGGTAAATTTTACCAAACATTTAAGAAATAAACCACTCTTAAACAAATTATTCTAGAAAATAGAAGATGAGCGATGAGAGAACACTTCCCAATTCATATTATGAGGCCAAAATTAACTAACATTGAAACCAGAAAAAGACATTTTAAGAAAGTAAAACTACAGACCAATATATCTCATGAATACTAGCAAATTGAATATAATAATATGTAAAAATGATAGGTTATAATCATGTGGGGTTGGTCAACATTTAAAAATCAATCACTATGCTAACAGACAATAGTAGGAAAACCATGTAATCATGTCAGTAAATGCTAGAGAATGTTTAACAAAACTCAACATTCATTAATAACAACAATTCTCAGGAAATAAAATGGAATTTCCTCAACCAGACAGAGGGCATCTATGAACAACCTACACGTAACATCACATTTAATGGAGGATAACCTTAATCCTTTCACCTTAAGACTGGACACAAGGCAAGTATGTCCATCCTTACCCTCTAATTTAACATAGCAGTGGAGGCTGTAATCAGTACAATAAGGCAAGAAAAAGAAATAAAAGGCACACAACATTTACATACAACATGAATGTCTACGTAGAAAATCCCAAAAAGGTTACAAAAACTAGTAAACCTAGTAAGTGAGATGACAGGATACAAGATCAAAAATAGCAAGATAACAGGATACAAGACTAAAAATCAGCATTGTTTCTTGCTTGTGTAAAATGGTACACCCACATTGGAAAAGTGAGGACAGTCAAACAGTGTGGCAGTTTCTCAAAAGGTTATAAACACAGAGTTACCATATGACCTAGCAATTCTGCTCCTAGGTATATACTCAACAGAATGAAAACATACCCACACAAAAATCCGTACATGGATGCTCACAGCAGGATAATTCAGAACAGCAAAAAGTAGAAGCAACCTAAATGTCTACCAATTGATGAATGGATAAATAAAATGTGGTATATCCATACAGTGTAATATTGTTCCACAGTAAAAAGGGAACAAAGTACTGTTACTTCATGGATACAACATGGATAAGCTTTGAAAAGATCCAAAATAAAAGAAGCCAGTCACAAGAGACCACATATTCTATGATTTCATTTATATAAAATATCCAGAATAGGCAAATTTACAGACACAGAGAATAGATTAGTGATTGCCTAGGGCTCAGGAGATTGCAGTAAATGGGGTCACCTCTCGTGGGTAGGTTTCCTGTTGGGGTGATGAAAATGCTCCAAAGTTCATTGTGGTGATGGTGGTACAACTCTCTGACTATACTGAAACTCATCAAATTGTATGCTTTAATGGGCAGATTATATGGCAGGTGAATTATACCTCATAAAGCTGTCATAGTAAAAAATAAAAAAGTAGTTTTTCTGCATATTGGCAATGAACAATTAAAAATTAAAATTTTCAAAAATACTAATAGCACCAAATGCCATGAAATACATTAAGATAAATCTAATAGAATATATGCAAGATTTTCGTGTTGAAAACAACAAAACATTGGTGTGAAAAATCAAAGACTTCAATAAATAGATATATTTTGTCAGGGATTGTAAGGTACATTATCAAGATATCAGCTTTCCCCAAAATGATCTATAGGTTTGCCATAGTCCCAATCAAAACTCCAGTAAGCTTTTGATTAAAACATATACTTGCTGGGTGCAGTGGCTCATGCCCGTAATCTCAGCACTTTAGGAGGCCAAGGCAGGAGGATCGCTTGAGCCCAAGAGTTCAAGACCTACCTGGGCAACATAGGGCAAACTCATCTATACAAAAAAACAAAAATAAATTATCCAGGCATGGTGACGTACACCTGTAACCCCAGCTACTCAGGAGGCCGAGGTGGGAGGACTGCTTGAGCCCTGAAGGTCAAAACTGCAATGAGCTGTGATTGAGTCACTGCACTCTGGTCTGGGTAACAGAGCAAGACACTGTCTCAAAAAAAAGAAGAAAGCCTGGCACAGTGGCTCACACCTGTAATCCCAGCACTTTGGGAGGCTGAGGAGGGCACATCACTTGAGGTTGGGAGTTCAAGACCAGCCTGGCCAACATGGTGAAACCCCATCTCTACTAAAAATAAAAAAAATTAGCCAGGTATGGAGGCGTAGGCCTGTAATCCCAGTTACTTGGGAGGCTGAGGCAGGAGAATTCCTGGAACTCAGGAGGTGGAGGTTGCAGTGAGCCGAGATTGTGCCACTGCACTCCAAGCTGGGCAACAGAGTGAGACTCCGTCTCAAAGAAAGAAAAAAAAGGAGGAAGGAAGAAAGTAAGGAAGCAAGGCGGTTGGGGGAGGGGGCGGAGGATGAGGAGGAGGAAGAAGAGGAAGAAGAAGAACAAAAATAACAACAAGAACAAACAGCAGCAGCAGCAGCAGCAACCAAATTCTTACAGAAAAGTTCTAAATAACTTATACAGATACTCTTTTCTGCAGGTAGTGGAGCTTAACCTCCCTATCCCCTAACTTTTTATGTTGGCTGCATTTAGTGATTTTCTTCCATGATAAAAACAAAAAGAAAAGAAAATAAAGAATAGACTATGAAAAAGTAGAAAAAAATTACAACTCTGTGGTGGAGAAACATGGCAAACACTACCTTAACCAAGTGATCAAGATTAGTATCATCAGTGGTAAGTCAGGGTACTTGGACTGTGTGGCATTTTTCTCTATAATCCACAATCCAAGTCAAACCATGAGTAAAACACAAGACAAACCCAAATCGAGGAACATTCTTGAAAATTATTGGGGTCACAAAAAAACAAGGAAACACAAAGAAACAGTCACAGACCAGAGAAGACTAAGGAGTCACGATGACTAAATATAATGTGGTAACATGGATGGGATCCTGGAATACAAACAGGACATTAGTAGAAAAATTGGTAGAATCTAAATACACTTTAGAGTTTAGGTTTGTTTTTATGTGGTTAAAAAAAAAAAAAAAAAAAAAAGAAAGAAAGAAAGAAAAGAAAAGAGAAAAGGAAAAGGAAAAAGAAAAAGAAAAGGAAAAGAAAAGAAAAGAAAAACACACACATCTCATAAAATTTACCCTCTTAATCATTTTTTCAAAAAAGACTCATCAATGGCAGTAGTAAGAAGGGGGAAAAGAGAAGTTCAATCTTTTTAACTGACTGTGAATGACTGAGATACTTTACTTTTGGAGCAGCTGTTCTTAACCATTTTTAAGCATACAATTTAGGTGTTAAGTACATTTACATTGTTGTAAAACAGATCTCCAGAACTTCTTCATCTTGTAGAACTGAAACTCTACACACATTAAGCAACTCTCTTTGTCTCCTCCCAAAGCCCCTGGTAACCATCATCCTACTTTCCATATCTGTGAATTTAACTACTTTGGATACCTCATATAAGTACCACCCCTTTGTGACTGCTTTATTTCACTTAGCACAATATCTTCAAGGTTCATACACACTGTAGCATGTAACAGGACTTCTTTCCTTTTGAAGGCTGCATAATATCCCACTAGGTGTATATACCACATTTTGTTTATCTATTCATCTGTCAATGGACACTTGAGTTGCTTCCACCTTTTGGCACTTGTGAATGGTGCTATTATAAACATTGGTGTGTACTGTTTTTTGTTTTTTCTTGAGATAGGGTCCCACTCTGTCACACAGGCTGGAGTGCAGTGGTACAATCTCAGCTCACTGCAACCTCAGCCTCCTGGGCTCCAGTGATCCTCCCACCTCAGCCTCCCAAGTAGCTGGGACCATAGGCATGCACTGCCACACCTAGATAAATTTTTGTATTTTTGGTAAAGACAGGGTTTTGCCATGTTGCCCAGGCTGGTCTCGAACTCCCGAGCTCAAGTGATCTGCCTACCTCGGCCACCCAAAGTGCTGGGACTACAGGTATGTGCCACCATGCCTGGCTAAGTTTTGCAATTTTAGTAGAGATGGGGTTTCACCATGTTAGCCAGGCTAGTCTTGATCCTCTCGCCTTGGACTCCAAAGTGTTGGGATTACAAGCATGAGCCACCATACCCAGCCCCTCCCCTTTTTTTTTTTTCAAATGAGCAAAAGATATGAGCAAATACTTCACCAAAGAAGATATATGGATGGCAAATAAGGACAGGAAAAGATGCTCAACATCATTACTCGTGCAAAGTTAAAAACACAATGAGGTAGCACTATATATCTACAAGCAAACAACAGCAACAACAACAAAAAAAAAACAAAAAAACAAAAGTGGAGAATATCAAGTGCTGGTTACAATATGGAATGATGACAGCTCTCATGCATTGCTGGAGATAATGTAAAATAGAACATCACTTTGGAAAATGGTTTGGTGGTTTCTTATACAGTTAAAACATACTTACCACAACACCCCAAAATCCCATTGCTAGGCACATAGCCAAGTGAAATAAAAACCTGTGTTCATGCTGGGCACAGTGGCTCACACCTGTAATCTCAACACTTTGGGAGGCCGAGATGGGCAGACTGCTTGAGCCCAGGAGTTCAAGACCAGCCTGGGCAACATGGTGAAACCCTGTCTCTACTAAAATTACAAAAAGTAGCCGGGTGTGGTGGCATGTACCTGTAGTCCCAGCTACTTGGGAGGCTGAGATGGGAGGATTGTTTGAGCTCAGGAGGTCAAAGCTGCAGTGAGCCATAATTGTGCCACTGCACTCCACCGTGGGTGAAAGAGCAAGACCCTGTCTCAAGAAAAAACAAAAACGAAAAAAACCCTGTATTCACTAATGTATAAGAATGTTAACAGGAGCTTTATTTATCATTGCTAAAAACTGGAAACCTTACAAATGTCCTTAACCTGACAAAAGGACAAACTAAGATGGTAATTCATACAATGAACTATTACTCTGTAATAAAAAGGAAGGAACTACTGATACATGCAATGACATGGATAAATTTCAAATGAAATACTATATGAAAGAAGCCAGACTCAACAGGTTATATGATTCCATCTATAAGATATTCTGGAAAAGGCAAAACCATGAGAACAGAAAACAGATCAGTGGTTGCTCGGGGTTGTGAGTAGACGGAGGAGTTGACCTCACAGGAACACAAGGGAAATTTTTTGGATAGTGAAACTCTTCTATATCTTGATTTTTGTGATAATTACACTACTATACGCATTTGTCAAAACTCAAAACTGTACATTTAAAAGGATGGTTTCTGCCATGGATGTAAATTATGCCTCAAAAAGGTTAATAAAAAACACGGTTTTTTTCACCAGAAGTTTATATAAAACAGAGCACTGAAACATGCGATCTCCTACTGTTTGCTGTGTTTCAGTTGTTGAAAATTTTCACTTTCCTATTTGTGCCCTCCTGGTTAACATTTTTATTCCCTTGGCAGATTTAGACATTCACAGGTATCTTCTCTTATCTTGTTGCTATAGCTACAAGGGTTTATCTCATTTGATTAGTTACATGTGGCCCCGCTGAGCAGGTATGTCAGACTTTTATAAAATATCTCCCCAACTCCAACTCTTTCCTTTCCTCATTGAAAAGCATCTTTATTCATCTACCAATGAGTGCTAAAACCGCTGGGGCAGCTCTTTACTCTTGGAAAATTCTGCATTCTACATTCTCAGGAAGTTGGTGAAGCCAGGCAGATGCAAACCACACTAGGGTATCCTGAGCACATCTAGCCAACGTAAAGTCTATTAGAGAGTTCTTATGTAAGGCTGCCAAGCTCCTAAAAAAAAGAGATGGGTCTTGATGGGACAACTGAAACTTGCTGTTGCATGGGCAACTGACTTGATGCTAAAACTATTACAATGAGAGAGAAGAGATACTTTAAAAACCTGGGTCCTTGCAGACATTGTTGAGCAACTGATCATACCATTCTAGAATTTCATATAATTTTCCTACTCTTTAAGATAGTTTTAAGTCTGAGTTTTCTGATACTTGCCATTGAAAACATCCTACTAATACAAGGCCCTACTTGCACTGCCTAAGACATTATAGCAAAGGTTCTCTTATAAAGTTTTCTTAAAAGTTTTCCTTCACTGCTCTAAAAAATAAAGTATACTAGAAAAAAAATATTTTCCTCCCAGGCAATCCTTCTTTTCCACTGCTGCTTCTATTCTTTCTCCTGGTACTTGTTCCAAATCCTCTCCACTTTTCTCATGATACAGGAGTCCCAAGGAGAGGTTGGGGTTTTCACAATTAATCTCATCACAAAGGATGAAGCAAACTAATCTACAGTGACAGAGGCAAATCAGAGGTTGCCCAAGGATGAGGCACAGTGGGTGAAGGAGGTGAAGAAGACATGAGAGGATTCTAAAGAGATACAAAGAAACTTGGGAGGTGATGGATATGGTTATTATCCTGATCACTGTGATGGTTTCACATACATACACATATGTCAAGACTCATTAAAATTTGTATAACTAAAATGTGTACAGTTTATATATCTATTATACTTCAATAAAGCTAATAAATTTGGGTTTTAAAAATAAGATAGTTTTACTGAGTGGCTGTTTCTGTGCAATCTACAGAGATTTTTCCTTAACCTTTATACTACAGGTAGAATTAACTAGGCCCTTATCCCAAACTTATGGGGACATATGACTTCTTTCAGAAATAAGTTATACTTGCTATAGCTGGAGAGTACATTTCAGTGAGCCAATCACCAAAAGATTTCCAAAAAAAGATTTTTATCTAATGCCCACTTCCACTTGTAAGTTATGCTAAAAATATATAGGTACACTAAGATTCCTTAAAATCCTGGACATTCTCAAATTACACAGTGTTCTGGGATCCAAGTTCTTTTATTTGCTGCTGTCAATTCCCACCCACTCTTTCACCTCCTTCTCCCTGGCATTCAATGAATCCACAAGCCTCCCTATTCTCTCTCTCTCTCACAAACAGCAACAAAGGGCTGCTAACCAGCTTTATACTGAGATGAAATCTGAATTCCTGAAGGCAAAAAGGCCCCAACATACCTTCCTATTGCCTGAGAAGAGGAAGCTACTATATTTCTGTGCCACACAAGGCACCAAACAACTAGAGGAGAATCTTTCATAGTCTTTTCCTCTTGTATGCCAAAAGCTAGACAAACGGTGGAGAGAGGAGTAAAAAGAAAAGGCAGCTTACCCATGGAGTAGAGGTTGTCAAAGCTCTGGTGCATGCGGATAATCTCATAGTAAAGTTCATCATAGCTGCTGGGGGTTGGCAGAAATGTGTCGCCATATGTGATAAACATATTAAATAGGTTCACAATCTAAAAAAGAAAGAAAGGCCCATATATAGGCATCAGGCTATGAAGACTAGAAATTATCAGTGGTGTGCTGTAGCCAGCTCTTACTGTCACACAAGAGTTGACTGTAAAATTTCATGAATTTTGCAAGCCAGTTATTAAACACAGTCATTACTAAAAATTTCACTCATATAAACTTATAATTAAATAAATTATATTAAAATGAAAGTAATAAATACTAAAAACTTATCACTTCCTAATTATTTTCTACCTTTTACTATAACCTATGCTCTGGAGATTTATAACTATTATATCTGTGTGGTGGAAATGTCATATAATGGTGTGCTACTGCACAGTGCTTCCCAACTCTGCATGACTCTGATATCACATTGATAGCTTGAAATTGGCCATGGTGGGTGTAGCTCTACAATGAAACTCAGCAAATGCTATGAATCAAGACTTTTTTCCCTCTAATGTTGAACATTTAAGAACACATTGTATAATATCCTAAGAAGATAGTCAAACTGCACAATGGCCTCCTTCTATCCCAAATAACCAGCCAGATAAACAATCATCTGTAATGTCCCTCAGAAACCAAGTGCAGCCATGATGGAACCTTCAGAGGGTCTGCTATTTACCAACATAGAGACTGCAGTAGTATACAGTAGTCTCTCAGTTGGGACCAAGGCTCACTATTCATACAGAGAGATCTAACCTATACCCACCCCTGCCAGATGATATATTTTCATGAAGGAAAGAGAGTCATGCCAAAGACATAGGTGAGAGAGGGGACCACCAGTCCAGATTCTGATCCAAAAATATATATATAGGTCTGGTTCCCTCTATGACTTAGTCCCCAGACCACCAGCTCCTGTTTCAAACCAGTTCATTTCTGCCTTAGCATATGGCTTCAGAAAAAGAAGTATTTGTTTTGATACTCACCATAAGGGCTAAAGTAAAAATGTTGTGTTTGGCCAAAAGTACAGTCTCGTTTGACATAAGGAACTTCAGCAAATTTATCAAGGCTTAAAAAAAAAAAAAAAAGACATCAACAAGCTATTCAAACCACGATTAATAAAATTAAATAAAAACAGACTAGCTCTAAAAAAATCTGGGGGGTTACAGTGAGTGAGTCTCAGCCACCAAGGTCTTTTAAAAAGCAGGTAAGGTAGGTATATTTGAGGAAAGGACTCACCTTCCCAAGCACGTGTCTGCTTATCTGCTCATGGAAGGTTGTTAAATATCTACTTCTTTTTGCCACTTCTTAAATAGCAATTAAGCTCAGAAATTTGACTATAAAACTGACATCTTGGCGTTTCAAATTTACTCCCACGTGGTGATTTCCCCATCAAACTTGCTCAATTTACAGCTGAAAATGAGGGTCCCCCTTCCACCCTCAGCTGCTAGCTTCTATTGTCACCAAGCTTTAGACATGTATCTGTTTCATACATCATTGCTAAGAGGAATATGTATCCAATCTAAGTGGTCACCAGATGTGGCAGCTATACTGTAGAACCTACAGCTGGGCTGCAGCTCTAGATGAGGAGAGCTCATAAAGAGAAAAAAAGCCCTTAACTGCTCTAACTATCCAAACAAAGTGAAGCTTGCGCTGACCGCTTGTGACCACGACAACATTTACTGAAATCTCTTTCTGCTTGGCAACTCTTAGTGAGGGGAGAGATTTCTAAAACCCAAGCAACCTCAGTAGAGACTGACTGCCAAGTCCCTAGGTTAACAGTGCAGCTTCAGAATATTTTGCAAATAAATATTAAGCATAAAATAAGTTATCAGTTACCTTATACTCATTCACCTAGCACACTTTGACCACAAAATGAGTCCTGCTTCTCTGCCCATCTCAGATAATGCTCATGTACCTACCTCCCTTACTTGATGGGATACTATAAAAGGGGTTCAGTAGCTGCAGGCAATCTGTGGTCCTTCTGTCTTCTCCCTCTCAAACCCCCATCTTCCACAGACCCAAGAAAAGGCTCGACCTCTCTTTTTCTAGGACCATATCTGCTTCTTTGCCAGCAAAGAAGTTCATTCTTCCATGCTCTCAGAGTTTTGTGTGAAGTTTACTACACTTAAAGAAGAGATGTGAGCTTTGATTTGGAACAGCAGGGAATAATGAGTAGGAGTGAGGCTCTCCGGACTCTTGCTGCCTACCACACAACACCCCTCACTCTCAATCCTTTAAAAGCACAGGTACAGTAAAGAAACAGCAGGCAAGGAAAGTACAAGAGGCTGGCTTCACCCACATTCTATTTCTAAAGCCTGAATCTTCCCCTCAAATAGCAAAAAAGCCTTGCCAGGCATGAAGGAGACAGGCATCTTCATTTATAAACTCTTTACCGCAGCCCCGATTTGAGTTCTCTGGGGTTTCATAATGAAAAGGCAAATGATAAGCAGCTGGCCCTTTTAATGGTGTCTGTTAAGTGATCAAGTGATCTGTTGGACTGCAGGGAAAAAAAGGCTCCATGGAGCCCATTCAGGATCACACAACCTGCTTAGCTCCTACCAGGAGCACAGGAATAAGGGGCCTAGCTAAAATCCACATAAAAATGACTAACCCAAACTTCCCTCCTTAAAGAAGATCACCTTGCTGAGCCACGTAGGGACTGCCCACCCCACCACCTAATCCCCAGAGCTTAGACAAGCCCTGTTAATGATATACCTGACAATCGGACTCTATAAACTCACAGAGGTGAGATAAAGGATGGGCAGCATGCATGGCACTCTGCAAAACGTAATGGCTAGAGACAAAGCAGCTTTTGTACACATCCAATCAACAAGGGCTTTTGTCCCCAGCACACACAGCACAGAGATGCAGCCTCAGCAGTGGCTATGTGGTAATTAAAGGGCAGGAAACCTGGAGAAAAGGATGCGGGAGCAATGATTTATTGCTCCTCTGCTGGACTACAGCTAGTCTTGATCTCTGGGATTCAGAGTCCAGGATGACAAAGTGATAAATATTAGAGGAGGAAGACAGCAATTCTAGCACAGGCCAAGAGACAACCTGTGTCCCAACAGCCACAGGCATTAGCAGAGCCAGAGTACTGAAGGGGAGAGTCCAGTACTGCAATACTCTGAGAGTCAGTGCCAGAGCAGCTTGCATTCTGCCCCTGAAAATGCAGGTCAGATATTCTGCTCCCCAAAGAACCAAGGTCTTCTCACCTGGAAGTAAGAATTCTCTACAGGGGCCAGGCGTGGCGGCTCATGCCTGTAATCCTAGCACTTTGGGAGGCCAAGACAGGCAGATTGCCTGAGTTCAGGAGTTCGAGAACAGCCTGGGCAACAGGGTGAAACCCTGTCTCTACTAAAACACAAAAAATTAGCTTGGCATGGCAGCATGAGCCTGTAGTCCCAGCTACTCGAGAGGCTGAGGCAGAAGAATTGCTTGAACCCAGGAGGCAGAGGTTGCAGTGAGCCGAGATCGCGCCACTGCACTCCACCCTGGGCGACAGAGTGAGACTCTTTGTCCAAAAAAAAAAAAAGAGAGAGAGAGAGAATTTTCTCTACAGAGAATTTAACAGGCAACTAAAATGAAACCTCTGACATCACAGATGGTAACTCTTCTTCAAAAGAGAATGTCCCAAATATCCCATGAAATAGTGCTTTTCTCCATCATCATCTCCCTGACTTCACACTCGCTATATCAACTGCTCAGTGTCCTATACACCACTACACACAGATTCTAGCCTCTGACCTGATATGATGGGAGTTTTAGGTCTGTGAGGCTTTGACATAGCTGATTATAGATTTTTAGAGAAAATACCTTAGGTTATTTAATCCAATTTCCTCATTTTTTGATAAGAAAACTCCATGCCCCATTCCACCCCCACCCCAAACTAGCTGGTGACTAAGCTGGGACTAGAACCTGGTCTCCTGTTTAGTGTTCTTTCTATCATCCCATTAAGAAGATAAACAAGCTGGGTACGGTGGCTCACGCCTGTATTCCCAGCACTTTGGGAGGCCGAGGAGGGCGGATCATGAGGTCAGGAGTTCGAGACTATCCTGGCCAAGATGGTAAAACCCTGTCTCTACTAAAAAATACAAAAATTAGCCAGGCGCGGTGGTGAGCACCTATAATCCCAGGTACTCGTGAGACTGAGGCAGGAGAATCGCTTGAACCTGGAAGGCGGAGTTTGCAGTGAGCCGAGATGAGGCCACAGCACTCTAGCCTGGGCGACAGAGCAAGACTCTGTCTCAAAAAAAAAAAAAAAGATTAAACAAATAAAGGTACGAGATCAAGTTGAATGTTAAAGTGGGGTTGCAGCTTACTATAAATGGTATGCTTAGACCTGCTGACTACACTGTTACCAGTACTTCTCTAGACTCTGGTTTATAACTTTCTCTACCTGTTAGCTGCTCTATGTCATTTTCATGTATTTGGTCCCCGTTTTCCCTTGGTCCTCAGCTACTTGTTAAAGTACAAGTATTTAATACCTCATTATTGCATTCCTGTCACTCACTGGCAGCACAAAAAGATTCCCAGAAGCTTTGCTCAGCATGAGCCGCCTCAGCAGGGCTCTCCGCCAGCTCCTTGGCCTGCTCTCTGCTGTCTTATCTACATCTCAGCTCTCACCTCCACCTCTCTATCCCTTGTGGCTGCTTTCTCTCTCTTTTTTTTTTTTAAGCACACAACTATCAACTAAAACTGTTCCTAATTCCCTCAGTCAGTGTTGCCTTCTTCAAAATTAGATACTGCCAATGGAAGACGATTGGATATGGACATTAAAGGGAGCCAAGATCCCCTTTCTTTAGGCCCAAAACAAAAAAAAAATGGGTATAAACAATAACCAGGTTTATTTATAAACTATTATAGACTGAGTTTTGCACAGGGTTTATGCCAAAAAAGACAGGTTTAGGCCAAAGAAGAAAATGCTCTGTGTCAGGGGCAGTTTCAAGGACAGCAGAGAACTGGCACTCAGAATCTCAGTGCCAACACACAGCTCATGCTGGCAGGCTCCTGACTCACCCCCTCTACATACACACACATTTTTAGAAAACTGGCCTTGATCCACTTGTCCACTTGATGCCATCTGGGCACATGACCAGCCAAATTGTTCCAAGGACACTCACAGAAGTAGCAGTACATACAGGGAAGAGTTAAGATAACTAAAAAATAAGGGGATGATTGCCTAAACATAGTATTGTTAATCAGTCACACATCTGTAAGACTTTGCAATCAGGTACAGTAAATGTTGTAGTCATTATGAAGATATGAGGGACAAGATGTACCATTTCATTTAATCCTTTGCTTTATCATGTTTCTCATTGTTAAATAATAGTTTCTAAAATGAAGTGGGGGATAAACGGCTAACACGAGCTTCTTCACCAAAGGCCTGACTCCTGGTCTGAGAGATTTCCAACGAAGCATGACCTTATGGTATAGAAACTTAATACTGTGTAAACAGCTTTACCCACTAGGTGAGCAATGGCTGCTCACTCCCTCAAAAGAGAATGGCATGGCTTGTTGCAGAGAATATCCTTTTGGACAAGGGCAAGCTTGGTAGTTGAGACCTTCCAGACCTTAAGAGATAATGCCCAAGGGCCCATATTCCACATCCCTTGGAATGGGCTGTTCCAAAATACCAATGCCAAGAGATATATCACAGAGGAATGCATAATTTCCTCTAGAAGAGTGACAACAACTACAAGTTAATGACTGTGCCCAGAAGCTCACACAGAGCATCTCAAACTTTCCTTTTTTTCTAATACCCTCTATCTGATACCTTAAAAAGAGACAATTAACTACAGAAATCACCTTCCTCAAGCTGCATTCACCTCTTTTCAAAGTGAGAAAACACCATGGTCATAAGTGGCAGGAAAGGTAACACTTATTAGGTGCCTGCTAGGTGCTAGATATTATGTAAAGCACTTAAAGTATATTCTTCTCACTGAATCCTCTTAACAATCTGATGAAGTAGGTATTATTGTTCCCATTTTATGGATGAGCAAATCAAAATTCAGAAAGGTTAAATAAATTACCCAAAGCCAATACACTCGTTGGAGCTAAACTGCATTAAGGACAAATCATGCTGGGGAGAAGAAGGTCTCTGAACTCCCACCGCTGCGGTCTATGAAACTACTGGATCCACTGAAACTTCAATTTAAAAAACATTTGTTGGGGATACAGGAGCTATCTAGGGCCAATATTTATATTTGCGACCAAAAACCATACTTTGATCACAATTCCACTGATTAGCCCCTCACATATCAAAGTGACCAAAGGAAAAATCCTATAAGCTCAGAGTACATCTCTTTTTTTCTTTCTTTTTTTTTTTGAGACAGAGCTCAATTCTGTTGCCCAGACTGAAGTGCAATGGCGTGATCTTGGCCCACTGCAACCTCTTTCCAGGTTCAAGAGATTTTCCTGCCTTAGCCTCCCAGGTAGCTGGGATTACAGGCACCCATCACCATGCCCAGCTAAGTTTTGCTTTTTTGTTGTTGTTGAGACGAAGTCCCGCTCTGTTGCCCAGGCTGGAGTGCTATGGTGTGATCTCGGCTCACTGCAAGCTCCACCTCCCGGGTTCACACCATTCTCTTGCCTCAGCCTCCCAAGTAGCTGGGACTGCAGGCGCCCGCCACCACGTCTGGCTAATTTTTTGTATTTTTAGTAGAGACGGGGTTTCACCGTATTAGCCAGGATAGTCTCAATCTGACCTCGTGATCTGCCCGCCTTGGCCTCCCAAAGTGCTGGGATTACAGGCGTGAGCCACCACACCCTGCAATTTTTGCATTTTTAATAAAGACAAGGTTTTGCCACATTGGCCAGGCTGGTCTCAAACTCCTGACCTCAAGTGATCTGCCTACCTTGGCTTCCCAAAGTACTAGGATTACAGGCATGAGCCACCACGCCTGCTCAGAGTACATCTCTCTAAATGTCTCAGGACTTCACTCCGCTGGCCTAAGATAATTAAACCCACACAATCTCAAAAAAACAAGAGATTGCAGGAATTCAAATAAGTATTTGTACACCCATGTTTACAGCAGCATCATTCACAACAGCCAAAAGGTGGAAGCAACCCAAATGTCCATCAACAGATGAATGAATAAACAAAATATGGTATATACATATGGCAGAATATTATTCAGCCTTAAAAAGGAAGAAAATTCTGACAACACAGATGAACCTTGAAGATATTATTCTAAGTGAAATAAACCAGTTACAAAAGGACAAATGCTGTTTAATTCTACTTAAATGAAATACCCAGAGTAATCAAATTCAGAGTTAGTGGTTGCCAGCATCTGGCATGAGGGGGAATTAAGTATTATTGCTGGCTGGACACGGTGGCTCACACCTATAATCCCAGCACTTTGGAGGCCAAGGCAGGTGGATTCCCTGAGGTCAGAAGCTCAAGACCAGCCTGCAACATGGTGAAACCCCGTTTTTACAAAAAAAAATTGGCCTAGCATGGTGGTGCATACCTATAGTCCCAGCTACTCGGGAGGCTGAGGCAAGAGAATCACTTGAACCCAGAGGCGGAAGTTGCAGTGAACCAAGATCGCACCACTGCACTCCCACCTGGGCAACAGAGTGAGACTCCATCTCAAAAAAAAGAAAGAAAAAAAAAGAGTTATTGTTTAATAAGTACTGAGTTTCAGTTTGGGAAGATAAAAAAAAGTACTGGAAATGGAAGGTAGTAATGGTTGCACAATGTGAATATACTTAATGCCACTGAACTATATGGTTAAACATAGTTACAATGATAAATTTTATGTTTATTTTACCCCAATTAAAAAGAAAAACAAGAGGTCAAGGTCTTTCTTTCCACAGACACTCCCAAGAGGCTCACAAACACTCCAGTCTCACTTTCTGTAACCTCTGCATAACTGACTGGCTGACATTCACATCAAAGTACACCACACTGAGTACAGGGACAAACGTACAAAGACGCTTCCTCACTGATAGGGAAAAGGAAAGGAGCCAAATATACCCAATCAACAGAGAGCCCACGGACTTGAGCAGGAACGTAAATTCAAAATGAATCCCGAGTAGCCTTCAGCAACACTATGGCAATCTTCAAAATAGTCACCAAAGTGCACCATCCAAACTAACAATGCACTAAGTACCAACACTATCCTACAAAATCCTTAAGAGACCCTGGGTTTGACTCCTAATCCTTGCTGTTTCATCTGTTATACTTAATTAGGCTCCAAGTACTCTTACTCTGCACCAAGTGAAGAACTGAGAAATTACTGCAGTAAAATATTTGAGGTATTATATTACACATTAAATATGTTTAAGTTGTAGGGAAGTGAGTGTTCAATACACACTCATTTCTTCATTGGAAAGTCTTTCATATTAGGCCCCTTGAAAACTTAGTTTCTTGGCTCTTTTTCAGGAACTCCAAATTGGCTACAACTGCTGTCTCTTTGGACTGTACTAGAGGCAACCAGTCTCACACTCAGCTTCAGTCCATGTTCCCTTCCCTGGGGAGTCCTGTGCATCATATTTGGTGGAACAGTATGACAACAGTGTGTCAATGTGTAGAGTTTTGACTTTTCTGCATGCAGATGGAGGTGGAATACAGAAGACTGTGCAGGTTCTGGGAAGCTGAGCCAGGACCAGGCACTCTGATGGTTCCCTAAGTCCCACGTGAATTCCCAGAGGCAGAGGCAGCCAATATAATTTTTTTTTCTTTTTCTTTTTTTTTTTTTTTTGAGACAGAGTCTCACTCTGTCACCCAGGCTGGAGTGCAGTGGTGCAATCCCAGCTCACTGCAACCTCCACCTCCCTGGTTCAAGTGATTCTTGTGCCTCAGCCTCCCAAGTAGCTGGGATTGCAGGCATACACCATCACACCTGGCTAATTTTTGGTTTGGGAGTTTTTTTTGTTTTTTTTTTTGTTTTTTTGAGACAGGCTGGAGTGCAATAGCGTGATCTTGGCTCACTGCAACCTCTGCCTTCTGGGTTCAAGCAATTCTTCTTCCTCAGCCTCCCACGTAGCTGGGATTACAGGCACCCACCACCACGCCTGGCTAATTTGTGTATTTTTAGTAGAGATGGGGTTCCACCAGGCTGGTCTTGAGCTCCTGACCTCAGGTGATCTGCCAGCCTTGGCCTCCCAAAGTGCTGGGATTACAGGTGTGAGCCCCTGCGCCCAGCCCACCCTAATTTTCAAATAGGAAGAGTTGAATACAATCCATCTGAGAATCCTGCCATCTTACACAGTCCCCCAACACACACCGCACAATGAACCTTTTTTTCAGAACTGTTCCTAGCATTAATACACAATGAGGACTTTCCCAGAATTTTTTCTATCCTCCTTTGAATTCAGGAGGAGGGAAAAAAGGTAGCAGCAAATTGTGTTGCCATGTAGGAGTAGAATGAATAATGGATATGGGAATTTCTCCAGGACTAAAACCTGTCCCCCACATTAAGGTAAACCAGGTGCACAGAGGAACAAGCCAACCACAGGAAGACACAATTAAGTGGTAGCTCAGGCGCCTGCCTCAAAGAAGCAGAGGGGAGGCTTAATTACAAAATGAAGTGAATGACATTTAAATAAGATTAAAAACAGGGCCGGGCGCGGTGGCTCAAGCCTGTAATCCCAGCACTTTGGGAGGCCGAGATGGGCGGATCATGAGGTCAGGAGATCGAGACCATCCTGGCTAACACGGTGAAACCCCGTCTCTACTAAAAAAATACAAAAAAACTAGCGGGGCGAGGTAGCGGGCGCCTGTAGTCCCAGCTACTCGGGAGGCTGAGGCAGGAGAATGGCGTGAACCCGGGAGGCGGAGCTTGCAGTGAGCCGAGATCCCGCCACTGCACTCCAGCCTGGGCGACAGAGCAAGACTCCGTCTCAAAAAAAAAAAAAAAACCGGAAGGAGACAGCCTCCAGGAGAGCACAAATAAATGTCTCCAAAGAATCAGGTCAGAGAAAGCTGTCTATTTGAGCAGCTTTTACATGCTATGAAGACAAAGAGCAAAGACAACACTCATCCAGACTCGATTTTGTGGCCTGGCATGGAGCTAGGATTAGGTACCACAGAACCCAGATCAAAACCTGTTCATTAGGAGAGATGGATAATTTCATAGTGATTGATAAAAGAATAATATTACCATCTCAGTTGCTTAGGACAGAAGTCAAGAAACTCAAAGGACAGGATGAAAATAGCACTAGTGTAACAAGCTAATGCCACCAAAACCCTGGAGGCACTATAAACTCTAGCCAATTCCAGCATCTCTGGACAAAATCACCAATTACCCAGGGACATTGCCAGCAATCAGCAGGCTCACTGTCAATCAGCAGAGTGGCGCAGGAGTGAATCTGAAGCCAAAACCTGCCAGTAGAATAATTTTAAAATACTCAGCCAGGCACGGTGGCTCACGCCTGTAATCCCAACACTTTGGGAGGCCAAGGTTGGTGGATCACAAAGTGAGGAGTTGAAGACCAGCCTGGTCACCATGGTAAAAGCCTGTCTCTACTAAAAATACAAAAATTAGCCAGGCATGGTGGTGTGCGCCTGTACTCCCAGCTACTTGGGAGGCTGAGGCAGGAGAATTGCTTGAACCCGGGAGGCAGAGGTTGCAGTGAGCTGAGATAGTGCTATGGTACTCCAGCCTGGGCTACAGAGCAAGACTCCGTTGTGGGGGGAGCGGGGGGAACAACTCTAGGTGGCTTTTCAGAATAAAGGCATCTGTCTGGCTGCAAGCCTAAGCACCTCACTGACACAGAGGCCAAAGAATCAAACAAGAAAATGAAATGGCTCTGGCTGTATGCTATCAGCCTCTCCAGGTGAACAGAGCACACAGTCAGTATGTCAACAGCCTGCACTGACTAAAGGTTCCACATTCCTCTAAATGAGTCAGAAATGGAACAAATCCTTTCTTTAAATGGAATTCTGCTTCCATCCTTACCATTTTCCTTGCAGTCAATGTGTATCTGCTAAAAAAAATTAAATAAGGTTCTCAACCATCTTCCATTCCCCATTTTCTTGCAGATAATGCAAACCTCACAATTAGCACCTACCCTCTTCTTTTTCACGAAAATGAGTTTCTACACGAAAGTTCCCAGATCCTAGACTTTGGGAAATGTAGGGTCCCTGTGCAGCTGCCTCTAACCAAGCATGCTCAGGAGCCACTGCCATCTTCTCGGGCCCTATACCAACTGCTCCTTTCCCCCCAATGTTTCCCAAATGAGTGATAGCCAAAATCACCCTTTAAGAAATATAAAAGTCAATGAGACCATGTCTCAGTGGAGCCATCTGACACAGAACCAATAACTTTACTTTTTGCCAAAATGAGGTAGGACCAATAACAGACTTGTCTTGCTCCCTTGAGATCCAGAGAAGGATGATACCTTATGAAACCACATGATATGTCCCTTTGAAACTAGTATAGGCAGAGTAACCGAAAGCACAGCTAATCCTTCCCCTGTCCCTTTTACTTGACAAAATGCTCATGGGCCTATGAGAGTTGACATTTTTCTGGATAGGAAGTGACTGCATGCACAGAAAAAAGAACAAAGTGATCTCTTGCTCTTTTGGGGGCTTTTACGTGGGAATCTTTTTCTCCCTGTAACAGGCTAAACCTGTTAGAGATTCTTATCTTTTGCTTCTGCCAAGTTTCTGAGGGGATGAGAGAAAGATTCAAAATAGTGTAAATTTTGGATTCAGCCAAATGTAGTGATTTGAAAGGGAAAAAAGCTTCCTGGCATTCCTTTTTAGTCCTTGGGCTTTCTCTACTGCTGTAGAGAATATTTCATAACTACATTATAGAACCAGAAAGATACCTTCTAATGCCCCTGAATTAGAACATTCTAACTTTGAGAAGAATTGATTACCCATAGAGGAAAAAAGCCTATTTTTGCATATAGAAGCTAGAGCAGTCTTAATTAGGCACATCAGTCTAGAATATATCTTGTGACATATTTGCCTAAATCAGAGAAAATTTAGCGGAATGAGGAAGAGCAATTTTAAAAACAAGATAGAAATAGCAGCTGCCAAAATTCCCCTTCCCATCTACTCTAGTTTTTACTGCTATGTTCTTTCCCGCCTGGATACTCTCTTCAAAACTAAAAGAAGCAATGTTGTAGAGTTATATAAGATGTCATCATTGGAGGAAGCTGGGTGAAGGGTACATGAAACTCTACATACTATTTTTGCAACTTCCTGTAAGTCTATAATTACATCAAAATTAAAAGTTTAAAAAAGATACTAAACTAAAAGAAGAACACAATGAAAAGTTCAAAGGATAGTTTCTCAAAATCAAGAGGGGCTGCTGAACTATCAAAGCTACATCTACACAAGAACTGCCAAATAAATCTATGGCTTGAGTCAGCCTTTCTCTTGAAAAATTTCAGTCCTGCATGGCAACACTTAAAAGTAAAATAAGCTTCCAACAAAAGGCTCTCAATTGCCAGTCTTGAGATGTACCTAACCAAGAAGTCATAGGCCTCTGCCAGTAATAGCAGAGCCAGCTGGATCTAGAACGCTGTGATACTCCCTGGGTTTTCCATTTTTCCCAGTAGATATGTAAAAGGTCAGGCCATGTACAATTTCTCTCTTTTTCACAAAGCTGTGAATGCTTTGGATGTTACTTAGCACAGTGAAGCTGAACAGATTGTTCTGGGGGCTTAGGGGGCCTTTCTTCCTGCAGGGAGGCAAATGTTGCTTAGTGATCTGTATCTGAGCATAGGAGTCAGGAACTCTAAGTTCTAATCATGACTCTGTTTAGTGTCTGGTTCCATGATCCTTAGCAAGTCACTTAACCCTTCTATATCTCTAATCCATTCCCCAACAAATGGGAATAAAAATAATGACTTATCACCGGGATGTGGGAGAGTGAAAGGGTAACAACTGTGATCCATATATAAATGTCGAATATAAAATGCCAGTATAAATCTGCCTTTAAATCAACCCATGTTTTCAGACGATGGAAACTCATACTATTTAAATGTAGGCTGCCTCTCCAATGCCCCTTCTTCCTGCAGTGGAAGTAAAATAAGCTGAATCCATGAAGCTCTGTTCAAGTATTTCCCTCTCCAACAACTACATGCTTCTCTCTGCACGTCCTGCTCATTCTTTGCTTAATGGCTTGGAAACCATCAAAGTTTCCATTTTTACTTGGTTAAAAGCAATCCATCCATCTGTGGGTAAGGAAGAATGAGAAAAACAAAATAAATTACTAACTACTCTCTTTCACATCAACAAATCAAATAAACTAAGGTGGATGGCTGACCCTATCAAAGGTGATGATGTCAGCTCAACAGAACCATTAACAAGTTACATCCTACTATTATTATTATTTGGCTCTAACACAACATTGTGCTACTTTTAGAGAATGTTGATCCATCATTAATGAAAATCCTACATATCCATTCATCCACTTATTTATTCATCCAAATGTTATCTGAGTTCCTATTAAAAAGCTAAGTAGGCCAGGTGATATGGCGCATGCCTATAATCCCAACAATTTGGGAGGCCAAGGCAGGCAGATCACTTGAATTCAGGACTTCAAGACCACCTGGGCAACATGATGAAACCCCATCTCTAAAAAAAGGAAAATACGAAAATAAGCCAGGCATGGTGGTACGCATCTGTAGTCCCAGCTCCTTGGGCTGCTAAGGTGGGAGGATCCATTGGGCCCAGGAGGTCGAGACTGCAATAAGCCATAATTGTGCCACTGCACTCCAGCCTGGGCAAGACCCTGTCTCAAAAAATAAATAAATAAATAGCCAAGTAGTCTGCTAGAGATGTAACAATGATTTAAAAACAGGCCTTGCCCTCCAGGAACTTTTTTGAGAGGAAATACAGATATTTAAACAAACGATTGTAAAAACATATGAAATTAGCATGGCAGCTTGCACCTACGGTCCCAGCTGCTTGGGAGGCTAAGTTGGGAGGATCACTTGAGCCCAGGAGACAGGTTGCAGTGAGCTGAGATCGTGGCACTGCACTCCAGCCTGGGCAACAGAATGAGATCCTGTCTCCAAAAAAAAAAAAAAAAAAAAAAAGCAAACATAGCGAAACAATGTGATATACTAAAACAGGGACCCAATATGCTATAGAAAACACTCCAAAAATAAGACATAGTGAACAAAATGGTCTATAGCCTCAAGAAGTTCAAAGCAGATTGCTCATCTAAAATTCCCAGTACGAACGCAATGTGATCAGTAAATAAAGAAAAATATTGGCCGGGCGCAGTGTCTCACACCTTTAACCCCAGCACTTTGGGAGACAGAGGAGAGCAGATCACCTGAGGTCAGAGGTTTGAGGCCAGCTTGGCCAACATGGTAAAACTCCATCTTTACAAAAGTTAGCCTGGCATAATGGTGCGTGCCTTTAAGTCCCAGCTACTTGGGGCGGGGGCTGTGGTGGGAGGATTGTTTGAACCCACAATCACACCACTGCTCTCCAGCCTAGGCAACAGAGTGAGACTCTTTCTCAAAAAAAAAAAAAAAAATTACCTAGATACTAAGATGTTTTGTGAGAACAGGATTAATTGGGAGGCTATGGAACTTATAATTAGGACAGGTTTTTGACATAAGATCATGGAGGGGCTTCAGAGGGTCCAGAAACTCTGAAACTATATGCAAAATATGCATGTGCAAATGGACATTTTTTCTGGATACAAAGATGACTGTAGCTTTCATTCTATTCTCAAAGGTAAAGAACTATTTCACTATGATCTTATTCCAAAACCCAGTTTTCTACCTCTATCAGTGGAGAGTTTTAAGATCTAATCTTTTACTTAGACTGGGAGATTTGGGTTGCCTAGACATGAGAAGAGCTTTCAAACTTTCTATAATGTGGTAAAAAACAGTGATTGCTCAAAACAGGGGAATGCAGAGCAATAGGACTTTTTCCTTTCCATATTCTAGTTAAAATTAGCCTAAATATATTTTCCCACATACTCAGATATCATGGTGACAGGCATCATAGAAACAGACAGTGGCAGCAGGGAGTAGGTCAGGGTTCGTATCTGTAAAACCAACTAGGAAAAGTTTATCAGGCAAAATTGAACCCCCAACTAATACAGTTGGCTCCTCCTTGTCCATAAGATCATACCTGTGAATTCATTATGGGAATCTGGGGACCTCTGGCTACCTCCCCAATAATAATAAAGAGCTAATACAGTCAAACAGCATAGAAATAAAAATCAGCACTGAAGTACAGTGATACTAAACGCCCACATTACAAACTACATCTGGACCCTAGATGATTGCTTCCTAGATAACCAAGAGCTTTTGTGTGTCCAGTTTAATAACACATGCCTTACCAGTCTTATAAATAAAATTTCATTACAGTTTGCAGCACATGTATGGCAAAGGATATATACACATAAGCATATTTGCCATGATGAGTTTCACATAGCTCCCTCAAATCCGTAAGTCTAGAAGGCAAAGAATGAGTGAAAACATGGGCAATCCAACATATGAAGGGTAGTGTCTGCCAAGAGGTGGGTGGATCCACCATGGACATACTTGTATTCACGGAATGCAATATTATACACTATTATGGGCTCTGACTGCATGGGATGCAACATTGTGTTTTGCAGCTTTCCTTAACATCTGCTGCTCTGCATCTCACTGTACACTCCACATATGAATACATAGACCCAGGGTTCCAGGAGGGCTCACCCATCTATACAGGAAAAGGAGCTAATGTCACTTAGCAGAGAACTCCAGTACAAATGTCTAGATGCCTTCGCAACAAGCAATGGTCCATGCCTCTTTAAGGACACTCTTATATACTTCCCCTCAACTCATCAAGGGCCTTAGACTGTCATGCAATCAGTCCTGAGAATAGGACATAATTATAAATAGAGCTGAAAGTTCGGAAAGACATAACGTCAACTGACCAACACAGAATAAAAAATGGCCTTCTTCTTCACCACTTCCTAGTGAGAAAAGCAAAATGCTGAGTCAGAAAAGATAAATATAAAAGCCATTTTTATATCTCTTTAAAAGATAATCGCTTGTTTAAGCAAAAATGACGGCAATGTATTCTGGAGTTTATGACATATGTAAAAAGTAAAATGCAAATGCATGACTATAATAACACAAAGAACAGTTCATACCAATAAAAGTGTGGATTCATCAAGAGAACAGCGGATATAAAATCGGGATAGAAGGAGAATAACAGGAAGCCCTGAGCCCCAGGAAACAGACCAGAAAGAAGAATAGAAGGCAATGTGGACAAGACAATGGAATAGGATGATGAGGAAGAGGACAACAGATCATGAGAATGAGAGAAAAGTCACAGAGATCACAGAGGCCAGAGATAGAATAGCTAGGACAAAAAGGAAAGAAAACAGAATGAAAGAGAAAGTAAAACCAGAAGGGAATCAGAAGAGGCAGGCAGAAACAACTACTACTACCACCTTGTTTAGTACTACAATGTGTAATTTCATTCAAGTTATAGACATACACCATTTGTACTTATTATAAATCCAACAACCGTACCAACATCTGAAGATCTGCATCATTATTGTGTTTTCTCTTTAATCCTATGCTTTTAGAGCCTAATAATCTTACAAATATCCATAGGCAACAATAATAGTCCTTTATATTAAAAGGAGGTGCTGCTACCTAAGAAATTCTACTGTTGGTCATTTCCATGTCTTTTGATCTCTCTTTAACTCCCCTGACATTCTCTCCATCTCAAACTCTCACACAATCATACTCTCCCCTCCTGAAATATCAAAATGCCACTATTGCCACTTAGTGTTATTCTCCTACTCCCCCTTTACCACCATAGGCAGTAACTGCAAAAACTTGCTAATCCATTAATTAAAGATCTCTACTTCCCATTATGGGGGACTAAATTTAGAAAGCCAAATTGGGTTGGGAGGAAATCATGTGTCACAACAAGTGAGATGAATTCCATGGAAGGGGGCTGAGTTACTGGCCTGTTTCTTATAAAGCCTCTGACACTAACACATCCTATTCTGCTGAAAATACAGAGCAGCTCTCCCATGGGTGGGCAACCTTTCATCACTGTAATCATCTGGAGAAGATTTTATTGTACCATCAGGTCTCAAAAGCCACAGGACCTAGCAGCAAGCAACTGCCTCAGGGAACATGTCTCCTCTGCTTTCCTGAAACCTCCAATTTAGTTACACAAAAGAAAGGGGTGGCAAGCCAGCATTAATTGTACCCTTAGCGAAGAGCCACTTCCCCCCTGCAGGGGTAGCAGTGACTTTACTGGACTACCAAATGTATACAAAGACAAAGTAAACACTGTAATTTGCTGTTTTGTCTCTGGCACAGGGGGAGTGGCACAAGTGACACTGTCTGTAAACAGTAATAATGCCAGATGTAACACAAAGAACAGAATTCCCACATCTCCCCACTCCCGTCCCTATCCCTCCATCTCTCCCTATGGCATTCCTCCTGATTACTCTTCCTGAGGAAACACACAGAAGCCTCCCTATAGTCCATATGCGGCTACCAAATGAAACCGAGTGAGAATCCAAGTTTGTACAGACTTCTCCTACCTCATTCTTACTCAAAGAAAGATTTATTGGAACACAAGAAATACTCAGTTGTTTTTATCAGTTGACAAAAAATATAGGGAGGGGAAGGAACAAGGGACAAAGAATAGACATGTGACACACCCAGGTCTGGATTAGAAAAAAGCTAAAATGTTTAAAAAAAAAAAAAGACAAAAAGAGTAACTGAAAATAAAGGCATCCTAAACAAACCAAAAGGTTAAAAGACAAAAAATCCATCTTGAGCCCAGGCCTAGGGGCTCATAAAAGGTATAGAAAAAGAAGATGAGTTCAAGAGAGAAAGTTACCTGACCAGAGCTCCCGCCAGGTGTAATGCAGGCGTACCCGACACTTCTTCTGGTAGCAAAGTAGTTTGTGTACTACCTGGATGCAGCGTCTGTAATAGGGAAAGCAACAATGAGGGTAAGCCTGGGAATATAGTGCAACTCATCACAGATCCCTTCTTAGTGAGCCGGCTTTGCTAAGGCCACTAAAGACACTGGATATGAATATGTATACATGCAAAAAAATATATAAAACTTCTGGCCAGGCACGGTGGCTCACACCTGTAATCCTAGCACTTTAGGAGGCCAAGGCAGGTGGATCATTTGAGGATAGGAGTTCAAGACCAGCCAGGCCAACATGGCGAAACCCCATCTCTACTAAAAGTACAAAAAAAGGCCTGGCACGGTGGCGCATGGCTGTAATCCCAACTGAGTGAACTTGAACTCAGTGAGCCAAGATCACGCCACTGCACTCCAGTCTGGGCGACACAGCGAGATTACATCTCAAAAAAAATTTTTAAAAATAAATAAATAAGCAGGACACGGTGGTTCACGCCTGTAATCCCAGCACTTTGGGAGGCCGAGGTGGGCGGATCACGAGGTGAGGATATCAAGACCATTCTGGCCAACAAGGTGAAACCTCATCTCTACTAAAAATATACAAAAAATTAGCCAAGCGTGGTGGCGGGCACCTGTAGTCCCAGCTACTCAGGAGGCTGAGGCAGGAGAATGGCGTGAATCCAGGAGGTGGAGCTTGCAGTGAGCCAAGATCACGCCACTGCACTCCAGCCTGGGTGACAGAGCGAGACCCTGTCTCAAAAAAATAAAAATAAAAATAAAATAGCCAGGCGTGGTGGCACATGCCTGTAGACTAAGCTACTCAGAAGGCTGAGGCAGGAGAATTGCTCGAACCTGGGAAGCAAAGGTTGCAGTGAACCAAGATCGTGCCACTGTACTCCAGCCTGGGTGACAGGGCAAGACTGTCTCAAAAAAAAAAAAAAAAAAAAAAAAAAAAAAAAAAAAAAAACTTCTGCCTTCTTCTAGTAGATTCATCAATATTTCTCTCTCTCTCTCTCTCTCTCTCTCTCTCTCTCTCTCCCCCCCCCTCTCTCTCACACACGCGCGCGCGCACACACACACACACACAATCACATACTGCTTGTGCTACTCATTCCCCTTATCAATGGGTAGAGGGTGCTATAACTACTTATAAGTCAACAATCAATTAGGCGCCACTGACATCTTTCCCTTGAGTACCTTTCCAGGGAAAAAGGATAAACTAGAGGGTCACAATTAAACTATTCCACTGAAAGTGGTATAGTGACATGGAATGCAAAAACACAAAATTAAAGACCTTAATTCTCTATATCTATCTGAATGTGGTTTTTATTTAAATTAAATTTTTAATTAAATATATAATTTAAAATACCAGTCTTACTTATAAATAAAATCTATAAAAAAATTAGCTGGGCATGGTGGCACATGCCTATAGTCCCAGCCA